>NC_086450.1:170943228-172351561 GCF_028390025.1 Pseudophryne corroboree | reverse complement strand
GATTGAGGCCATTAGGGACGTATTTAAATCACAGAGAAGGTACCTGTTGAAGACGAGGAGTCTTATTTTAATGTAAAAAAGAAATCATCGGTTACTTTCCCTGCATCAAAGGAGTTAAACTCCTTATTTGAAGTGTCGAAGTCAAAAATATTACATAGAGAGAACATACAGACTACACACTTTTTAAGTCGCTATGCTTGCAAATACGCGCAGCGAGCACAGCAATATATGGTAACACACGCATTTACACGGACATGCCACAGAGATGGATTCGACACTTATTTCATACAGCACATAATTATTAGTGATGAGCACCGGAAATTTTTCGGGTTTTGGTTTTGGGTTCGGTTCCGCGGCCGTGTTTTGGGTTCGAACGCGTTTTGGCAAAACCTCACTAAATTTTTTTTGTCGGATTCGGGTGTGTTTTGGATTCGGGTGTTTTTTTCAAAAAACCCTAAAAAACAGCTTAAATCATAGAATTTGGGAGTCATTTTGATCCCAAAGTATTATTAACCTCAATAACCATAATTTCCACTCATTTTCAGTCTATTCTGAACACCTCACACCTCACAATATTATTTTTTGTCCTAAAATTTGCACCAAGGTCGCTGGATGACTAAGCTCAGCGACCCAAGTGGCCGACACAAACACCTGGCCCATCCAGGAGTGGCACTGCAGTCTCACGCAGGATGGCCCTTCAAAAAACTACTCCCCAAACAGCACATGACGCAAAGAAGAAAAAAAAGAGGCGCAATGAGGTAGCTGTGTGACTAAGATAAGCGACCCTAGTGGCCGACACAAACACCTGGCCCATCTAGGAGTGGCACTGCAGTGTCACGCAGGATGGCCCTTCCAAAAAACACCCCCCAAACAGCACATGACGCAAAGAAAAAAAGAGGCGCAATGAGGTAGCTGTGTGACTAAGATAAGCGACCCAAGTGGCCGACACAAACACCTGGCCCATCTAGGAGTGGCACTGCAGTGTCACGCAGGATGGCCCTTCCAAAAAACACCCCCCAAACAGCACATGACGGAAAGAAAAAAAGAGGCGCAATGAGGTAGCTGTGTGACTAAGATAAGCGACCCAAGTGGCCGACACAAACACCTGGCCCATCTAGGAGTGGCACTGCAGTGTCACGCAGGATGGCCCTTCCAAAAACTACTCCCCAAACAGCACATGACGCAAAGAAAAATGAAAGAAAAAAGAGGTGCAAGATGGAATTGTCCTTGGGCCCTCCCACCCACCCTTATGTTGTATAAACAGGACATGCACACTTTAACCAACCCATCATTTCAGTGACAGGGTCTGCCACACGACTGTGACTGAAATGACGGGTTGGTTTGGACCCCCACCAAAAAAGAAGCAATTAATCTCTCCTTGCACAAACTGGCTCTACAGAGGCAAGATGTCCACCTCATCATCATCCTCCGATATATCACCGTGTACATCCCCCTCCTCACAGATTATCAATTCGTCCCCACTGGAATCCACCATCTCAGCGCCCTGTGTACTTTGTGGAGGCAATTGCTGCTGGTCAATGTCTCCACGGAGGAATTGATTATAATTCATTTTAATGAACATCATCTTCTCCACATTTTCTGGATGTAACCTCGTACGCCGATTGCTGACAAGGTGAGCGGCGGCACTAAACACTCTTTCGGAGTACACACTTGTGGGAGGGCAACTTAGGTAGAATAAAGCCAGTTTGTGCAAGGGCCTCCAAATTGCCTCTTTTTCCTGCCAGTATAAGTACGGACTGTCTGACGTGCCTACTTGGATGCGGTCACTCATATAATCCTCCACCATTCTTTCAATGGGGAGAGAATCATATGCAGTGACAGTAGACGACATGTCCGTAATCGTTGTCAGGTCCTTCAGTCCGGACCAGATGTCAGCATCAGCAGTCGCTCCAGACTGCCCTGCATCACCGCCAGCGGGTGGGCTCGGAATTCTGAGCCTTTTCCTCGCACCCCCAGTTGCGGGAGAATGTGAAGGAGGAGATGTTGACAGGTCGCGTTCCGCTTGACTTGACAATTTTGTCACCAGCAGTTCTTTGAACCCCAGCAGACTTGTGTCTGCCGGAAAGAGAGATCCAAGGTAGGTTTTAAATCTAGGATCGAGCACGGTGGACAAAATGTAGTGCTCTGATTTCAACAGATTGACCACCCGTGAATCCTTGTTAAGCGAATTAAGGGCTCCATCCACAAGTCCCACATGCCTAGCGGAATCGCTCTGTGTTAGCTCCTCCTTCAATGTCTCCAGCTTCTTCTGCAAAAGCCTGATGAGGGGAATGACCTGACTCAGGCTGGCAGTGTCTGAACTGACTTCACGTGTGGCAAGTTCAAAAGGTTGCAGAACCTTGCACAACGTTGAAATCATTCTCCACTGCGCTTGAGACAGGTGCATTCCACCTCCTATATCCTGCTCAGTTGTATAGGCTTGAATGGCCTTTTGCTGCTCCTCCAACCTCTGAAGCATATAGAGGGTTGAATTCCACCTCGTTACCACTTCTTGCTTCAGATGATGGCAGGGCAGGTTCAGGCGTTTTTGGTGGTGCTCCAGTCTTCTGTACGTGGTGCCTGTACGCCGAAAGTGTCCCGCAATTCTTCTGGCCACCGACAGCATCTCTTGCACGCCCCTCTCGTTTTTTAAATAATTCTGCACCACCAAATTCAAGGTATGTGCAAAACATGGGACGTGCTGGAATTTGCCCAGATTTAATGCACACACAATATTGCTGGCATTGTCCGATGCCACAAATCCACAGGAGAGTCCAATTGGGGTAAGCCATTCTGCGATGATCTTCCTCAGTTGCCGTAAGAGGTTTTTAGCTGTGTGCGTATTCTGGAAAGCGGTGATACAAAGCGTAGCCTGCCTAGGAAAGAGTTGGCGTTTGCGAGATGCTGCTACTGGTGCCGCCGCTGCTGTTCTTGCGGCGGGAGTCCATACATCTACCCAGTGGGCTGTCACAGTCATATAGTCCTGAGCCTGCCCTGCTCCACTTGTCCACATGTCCGTGGTTAAGTGGACATTGGGTACAACTGCATTTTTTAGGACACTGGTGAGTCTTTTTCTGAGGTCTGTGTACATTTTCGGTATCGCCTGCCTAGAGAAATGGAACCTAGATGGTATTTGGTACCGGGGACACAGTACCTCCAACAAGTCTCTAGTTGGCTCTGCAGTAATGATGGATACCGGAACCACGTTTCTCACCGCCCAGGATGCCAAGGCCTCAGTTATCCGCTTTGCAGCAGGATGACTGCTGTGATATTTCATCTTCCTCGCAAAGGACTGTTGGACAGTCAATTGCTTGGTGGAAGTAGTAAAAGTGGTCTTACGAGTACGACTTCCCCTCTGGGATGACCATCGACTCCCAGCAGCAACAACAGCAGCGCCAGCAGCAGTAGGCGTTACATGCAAGGATGCATCGGAGGAATCCCAGGCAGGAGAGGACTCGTCAGAATTGCCAGTGACATGGCCTGCAGGACTATTGGCATTCCTGGGGAAGGAGGAAATTGACACTGAGGGAGTTGGTGGGGTGGTTTACGTGAGCTTGGTTACAAGAGGAAGGGATTTACTGGTCAGTGGACTGCTTCCGCTGTCGCCCAAAGTTTTTGAACTTGTCACTGACTTATGATGAATGCGCTGCAGGTGACGTATAAGGGAGGATGTTCCGAGGTGGTTAACGTCCTTACCCCTACTTATTACAGCTTGACAAAGGCAACACACGGCTTGACAAATGTTGTCCGCATTTCTGTTAAAATACTTCCACACCGAAGAGCTGATTTTTTTGGTATTTTCACCAGGCATGTCAATGGCCCTATTCCTCCCACGGACAACAGGTGTCTCCCCGGGTGCCTGACGTAAACAAACCACCTCACCATCAGAATCCTCCTGGTCAATTTCCTCCCCAGCGCCAGCAACACCCATATCCTCCTCATCCTGGTGTACTTCAACACTGACATCTTCAATCTGACTATCAGGAACTGGACTGCGGGTGCTCCTTCCAGCACTTGCAGGGGGCGTGCAAATGGTGGAAGGCGCATGCTCTTCACGTCCAGTGTTGGGAAGGTCAGGCATCGCAAACGACACAATTGGACTCTCCTTGTGGATTTGTGATTTCGAAAAACGCACAGTTCTTTGCTGTGCTTTTGCCAGCTTGAGTCTTTTCATTTTTCTAGCGAGAGGCTGAGTGCTTCCATCCTCATGTGAAGCTGAACCACTAGCCATGAACATAGGCCAGGGCCTCAGCCGTTCCTTGCCACTCCGTGTGGTAAATGGCATATTGGCAAGTTTACGCTTCTCCTCCGACAATTTTATTTTAGATTTTTGAGTCCTTTTTTTACTGATATTTGGTGTTTTGGATTTTACATGCTCTGTACTATGACATTGGACATCGGCCTTGGCAGACGACTTTGATGGCATTTCATCGTCTCGGCCATGACTAGTGGCAGCAGCTTCAGCACGAGGTGGAAGTCGATCTTGATCTTTCCCTATTTTTGGAACCTCAAAATTTTTGTTCTCCATATTTTAATAGGCACAACTAAAAGGCACCTCAGGTAAACAATGGAGATGGATGGATACTAGTATACTTATGGATGGACGAGCGACTGCCGACACAGAGGTAGCTACAGCCGTGGACTACCGTACTGCGTCTGCTGCTAATATAGACTGGATGATAATGATATAAAAAATATATATATATCACTACTGCAGCCGGACAGGTATATATTATATAATGACGGACCTGCTGGACACTGTCAGCACTGCAGACTCCTAAAGTAAGCTACTAGTATCAAGAAGATAGAAAAAAAAAAACACCACAGGTAGGTGGTATACAATTATGGATGGACGAGCGACTGCCGACACAGAGGTAGCTACAGCCGTGGACTACCGTACTGCGTCTGCTGCTAATATAGACTGGATGATAATGATATAAAAAATATATATATATCACTACTGCAGCCGGACAGGTATATATTATATAATGACGGACCTGCTGGACACTGTCAGCACTGCAGACTCCTAAAGTAAGCTACTAGTATCAAGAAGATAGAAAAAAAAAACACCACAGGTAGGTGGTATACAATTATGGATGGACGAGCGACTGCCGACACAGAGGTAGCTACAGCCGTGGACTACCGTACTGCGTCTGCTGCTAATATAGACTGGATGATAATGATATAAAAAATATATATATATCACTACTGCAGCCGGACAGGTATATATTATATAATGACGGACCTGCTGGACACTGTCAGCACTGCAGACTCCTAAAGTAAGCTACTAGTATCAAGAAGATAGAAAAAAAAAAACACCACAGGTAGGTGGTATACAATTATGGATGGACGAGCGACTGCCGACACAGAGGTAGCTACAGCCGTGGACTACCGTACTGCGTCTGCTGCTAATATAGACTGGATGATAATGATATAAAAAATATATATATATCACTACTGCAGCCGGACAGGTATATATTATATAATGACGGACCTGCTGGACACTGTCAGCACTGCAGACTCCTAAAGTAAGCTACTAGTATCAAGAAGATAGAAAAAAAAAAACACCACAGGTAGGTGGTATACAATTATGGATGGACGAGCGACTGCCGACACAGAGGTAGCTACAGCCGTGGACTACCGTACTGCGTCTGCTGCTAATATAGACTGGATGATAATGATATAAAATATATATATATATATATATCACTACTGCAGCCGGACAGGTATATATTATATAATGACGGACCTGCTGGACACTGTCTGCACTGCAGACTCCTAAAGTAAGCTACTAGTATCAAGAAGATAGAAAAAAAAAACACACAACAGGTAGGTGGTATACAATTATGGATGGACGAGCGACTGCCGACACAGAGGTATCTACAGCCGTGGACTACCGTACTGCGTCTGCTGCTAATATAGACTGGATGATAATGATATAAAAAATATATATATATCACTACTGCAGCCGGACAGGTATATATTATATAATGACGGACCTGCTGGACACTGTCAGCACTGCAGACTCCTAAAGTAAGATACTAGTATCAAGAAGATAGAAAAAAAAAACACAACAGGTAGGTGGTATACAATTATGGATGGATGAGCGACTGCCGACACAGAGGTAGCTACAGCCGTGGACTACCGTACTGCGTCTGCTGCTAGTATAGACTGGATGATGATATAAAAAATATATATATATCACTACTGCAGGACAGGTATATATTATATAATGACGGACCTGCTGGACACTGTCAGCAGAATGCGTTTATAGAATAAAAACACCACACGACGAGTGTTTAACTTTTTCAGGCAGACAATCACAATATACTGGTGGTCACTGGTCAGTCACACTGGCAGTGGCACTCTGGCAGCAAAAGTGTGCACTGTTAAATATATGTACTCCTGCTATAACTGCTCCCCAGTCTCCCCCACAATTAAGCTGTGTGAGCAGTGAGCACTCAGCACAGTCAGATATACATAGATGATGCAGCACACTGAGGCTGTGCACAGATATGGTATACTGTGTCACTGTGTATCGGTTTTTTTCAGGCAGAGAACGGATTATATTAAATAATAATAAAACTGCACTGGTGGTCACTGGTCAGTCACTAGTAAACTCTGCACTCTCTGAGTACTCCTAAGCTCCAGTAAATCAAGTGTCTCACTCTCACTATCTATTTCTATTCTAAACAGAGAGGATGCCAGCCACGTCCTCTCCCTATCAATCTCAATGCACGTGTGAAAATGGCGGCGACGCGCGGCTCCTTATATAGAATCCGAGTCTCGCGATAGAATCCGACAGCGGGATGATGACGTTCGGGCGCGCTTGGGTTAGCCGAGCAAGGCGGGAAGATCCGAGTCTGCCTCGGACCCGTGTAAAAAGCGTGAAGTTCGGGGGGGTTCGGTTTCCGAGAAACCGAACCCGCTCATCACTAATAATTATAACATATCAAGCGCCAGACATCATAATGATTTCTCTGACGTCCTAAGTGGATGCTGGGACTCCGTAAGGACCATGGGGGATTAGCGGTTCCGCAGGAGACTGGGCACAACTAAAGAAAGCTTTAGGACTACCTGGTGTGCACTGGCTCCTCCCACTATGACCCTCCTCCAGACCTCAGTTAGATTCTTGTGCCCGGCTGAGCTGGATGCGCACTAGGGGCTCTCCTGAGCTCCTAGAAAGAAAGTATATTTAGGTTTTTTTATTTTACAGTGAGATCTGCTGGCAACAGACTCACTGCAGCGAGGGACTAAGGGGAGAAGAAGCGAACCTACCTAACAGGTGGTAGTTTGGGCTTCTTAGGCTACTGGACACCATTAGCTCCAGAGGGATCGACCGCAGGACCCGACCTTGGTGTTCGTTCCCGGAGCCGCGCCGCCGGCCCCTTTACAGAGCCAGAAGCAAGAAGTGTTCCGGAAAATCGGCGGCAGAAGACTTCTGTCTTCAACAAGGTAGCGCACAGCACTGCAGCTGTGCGCCATTGCTCCTCATGCACACCTCACACTCCGGTCACTGATGGGTGCAGGGCGCTGGGGGGGGCGCCCTGAGGGCAATATAAGACACCTTGGCTTGCAAATCATCACAATATATAGTCCCAGGGCTATATATGTGATAAATTACCCCTGCCAGAATCCATAAAAAAGCGGGAGAAAAGTCCGCCGAAAAAGGGGCGGGGCTATCTCCCTCAGCACCCTGGCGCCATTTTTTCTTCACAGTGTAGCTGGAAGACAGCTCCCCAGGCTCTCCCCTGTAGTTTTCAGGCTCAAAGGGTTAAAAAGAGAGGGGGGGCACTAAATTTAGGCGCAATATATGTATACAAGCAGCTATTGGGGAAAAATCACTCAGTTATAGTGTTAATCCCTGCATTATATAGCGCTCTGGTGTGTGCTGGCATACTCTCTCTCTGTCTCCCCAAAGGACTTTGTGGGGTCCTGTCCTCAGTCAGAGCATTCCCTGTGTGTGTGCGGTGTGTCGGTACGGCTGTGTCTACATGTTGGATGAGGAAGGTTACGTGGAGGCGGAGCAGAGGCCGATAAATGGGATGTCGCCCCCTGTGGGGCCGACACCAGAGTGGATGGATAGGTGGAAGGTATTAACCGACAATGTCAACTCCTTACATAAAAGCCTGAATGACGTAACAGCTGTGGGACAGCCGGCTGCTCAGCCCGCGCCTGCCCAGGCGTCTCAAAGGCCATCAGGGGCTCAAAAAAAACGCCCGTTACCTCAGATGGCAGACACAGATGTCGACACGGAGTCTGACTCCAGTGTCGACGAGGTTGAGATATATACACAATCCACTAGGAACATCCGTTACATGATCTCGGCAATGAAAAATGTGTTACACATTTCTGACATGAACCCAAGTACCACATAAAAGGGGTTTTATTTTTGGGGAGAAAAAGCAGCCAGTGTTTTGTTCCCCCATCAGATGAGTGAATGAAGTGTGTAAAGAAGCGTGGGTTCCCACGATAAGAAACTGGTAATTTCTAAAAAGTTACTGATGGCGTACCCTTTCCCGCCAGAGGATAGGTCACGTTGGGAGATATCCCCTAGGGTGGATAAGGCGCTCACACGTTTGTCAAAAAAGGTGGCACTGCCGTCTTAGGATACGGCCACCTTGAAGGAGCCTGCTGATAAAAAGCAGGAGGCTATCCTGAAGTCTGTATATACACACTCAGGTTCTATACTGAGACCTGCAATTGCCTCAGCATAAATAGTGCTGCTGCAGCGTGGTCTGATACCCTGTCAGATAATATTAATACCCTAGACAGGGATAATATTTTGCTAACATAGAGCATATTAAAGACGTCGTCTTATATATGAAGGATGCACAGAGGGATATTTGCCGGCTGGCATCCAGAATTAATGCTATGACCTTCTGCCAGGAGGGTATTAGAAACCCGGCAGTGGACAGGTGATGCTGCCTGTAAAAGGCACATGGAGATTCTGCCTTATAAGGGTGAGGAATTGTTTGGGGATGGTCTCTGGGACCTCGTATCCACAGCAACAGCTGGGATGAAAAATTTTTACCTCAGGTTTCCTCACAGCCTACGAAAGCACCGTATTTTCAGGTACAGTCCTTTCGGCTTCAGAAAAGCAAGCGGGTCAAAGGCGCTTCCTTTCTGCACAGAGACAAGGGAAGAAGGAAAAAGCTGCACCAGCAGCCAGTTCCCAGGATCAAAAATCTTCCCCCGCTTCCTCTGAGTCCACCGCATGACGCTGGGGCTCCACAGGTGGAGACAGGTGCGGTAGGGGCGCGTCTCGGGAACTTCAGGGACCAGTGGGCTTGCCCACAGGTGGATCCCTAGGTTCTGCAAATAGTATCACAGGGATACAGGCTGGAGTTCGAGGCGACTCCCCCTCGCCGTTACCTCACATCAGCCTTGCCTGCTGCCCTCGGAGAAAGGTAGTACTGGCGGCAATTCACAAGCTGTACTTCCAGCAGGTGAAATCAAGGTACCCCTCCTTCAACAAGGCCGGGGTTACTATTCCAAAATGTTGTGGTACCGAAACCAGACGGTTCGGTGAGACCCATTCTAAAATTGAAAGCCTTGAACACTTATATACGAAGGTTCAAGTTCAAAATGGAATCGCTCAGGGCGATTATTGCAAGCCTGGAGAATTTCATGGTATCACTGGACATCAAGGATGCTTACCTGCATGTCCCTATTTACCCTCTTCACCAGGAGTACCTCAAAATTGTGGTACAGGATTGTCATTACCAATTCCAGACGTTGCCGTTGGTCTGTCCCCGGCACAGAGGGTATTTACCAAGGTAATGACCGAAATAATTATCCCGTGCTTGGACGATCTCCTTATAAAGGCGAGGTCCAGGGAGCAGTTGTTCGTCGGAGTGGCACTATCTCGGGAAGTGCTACAACAGCACGGCTGGATTCTGAATATTCCAAAGTCGCAGCTGGTTCCTACGACGCGTCTACTGTTCCTGGGTATGGTTCTGGACACAGAACAGGATAAAAAGGGTTTCTCCCGGAGGAGAAGTCCTAGGAGTTGTCGTCTCTAGACAGAGACCTCCTAATACAAATACAGGACTGGGTCCTGGTGACCACGGATGCCAGCCTTCGAGGCTGGGGGGCAGTCACACAGGGAAGAAACTTCCAAGGCTATGGAGAAGTCAGGAGACTTCCCTACACATAAATATTCTGGAACTAAGGGCCATTTACAATGCCCTAAGTCAGGCAAGACCCCTGCTTCAACACCGGTCGGTGCTGATCCAGTCAGACAACATCACGGCGGTCGCTCATGTAAACCGACAGGGCGGCACAAGAAGCAGGATGGCGATGGCAGAAGCCACAAGGATTCTCCGATGGGCGGAAAATCATGTGTTAGCACTGTCAGCAGTGTTCATTCCCGGAGTGGACAACTGAGAAGCAGACTTTCTCAGAAGACACGACTTCCACCCGGGAGAGTGGGGACTTCATCCAGAAGTCTTCCAAATGATTGTTCACCGTTGGGAAAGGCCACAGGTGGACATGATGGCGTCCCGCCTCAACAAAAAGCTACAAAGATATTGCGCCAGGTCAAGGGACCCTCAGGCGATAGCTGTGGACGCTCTGGTAACTCCGTGGGTGTACCAGTCGGTGTATGTGTTCCCTTCTCTGCCTCTCTTACCCAGGGTAAGGAGAATAAAAAGAAGGAGAGGAGTAAAAACTATACTCATTGTTCCGGGTTGGCCAAGAAGAGCTTGGTAACCAGAACTATAAAAAAATGATCTCAGAGGACCCATGGCCTCTGCCGCTCAGACAGGACCTGCTGCATCAGGGGGCCTGTCTGTTCCAAGACGTACCGCGGCTGCGTTTGACGGCATGGCGGTTAAACGCCGGATCCTGAAGGAAAAGGGCATTCCGGAGGAAGTTATCCCTACGCTATTTAAAGCTAGGAAAGAAGTGAACGCAAACCATTATCACCGCATATGGCGGAAATATGTTGCGTGCTGTGAGGCCAGGAAGGCCCCAAAGGAGAAATTTCAGCTAGGTCGATTTCTGCACTTCCTACAGTCAGAGGTGACTATGGGCCTAAACTTGGGTTCCATTAAGGTCCAGATTTCGGCTCTATCGATTTTCTTCCAAAATAGAACTGGCTTCACTGCCTGAAGTTCGGATTTTTGTTAAGGGAGTGCTGCATAGTCAGCCCCCGTTTGTGCCTCCAGTGGCACCGTGGGATCTCAACGTGGTGTTGGATTTCCTGAAGTCGCATTGGGTTGAGCCACTTAAATCCGTGGAGCTATAATACCTCACGTGGCGTCGGCCAGGCGTGTATCAGAATTGGCGGCTTTGTCATACAACAGCCCTTATCTGTATTTTATATGGATAAGGCGGAATTGAGGACTCGTTCCCAATTCCTTCCTAAGGTGGTATCAGCTTTTCATGTGAACCAACCTATTCTGGTGCCTGCGGCTACTTGGGACTTGGAGGATTCCAAGTTTCTGGACGTAGTCAGGGCCCTGAAAAGTATATGTTTCCAGGACAGCTGGAGTCAGGAAAACTGACTCGCTATTTCTCCTGTATGCACCCAACAAGCTGGGTGCTCCTGCTTCTAAGCAGACTATTGCTCGCTGGATCTGTAGCACGATTCAACTTGCACATTCTGCGGCTGGACTGCCGCACCCTAAATCTGTAAAAGCCCATTCCACGAGGAAAGTGGGCTCTTCTTGGGCGGCTGCCCTAGGGGTCTCGGCTTTACAACTTTGCCGAGCTGTTACTTGGTCGAGTTAAAACATTTTTGTAAGAGTCTACAAGTTTGATACCCTGGCTGAGGAGGACCTAGAGTTTGCTCATTCGGTGCTGCAGAGTCATCCGCACTCTCCCGCCCGTTTGGGAGCTTTGGTATAATCCCCATGGTCCTTACGGAGTCCCAGCATCCACTTAGGACGTCAGAGAAAATAAGATTTTACTCACCGGTAAATCTATTTCTCGTAGTCCGTAGTGGATGCTGGGCGCCCATCCCAAGTGCGGATTGTCTGCAATACTTGTTTATAGTTATTGCCTAACTAAAGGGTTATTGTTGAGCCATCTGTTGAGAGGCTCCGTTATATTTCATACTGTTAACTGGGTATAGTATTACGAGTTGTACGGTGTGATTGGTGTGGCTGGTATGAGTCTTACCCGGGATTCAAAATCCTTCCTTATTGTGTCAGCTCTTCCGGGCACAGTATCCTAACTGAGGTCTGGAGGAGGGTCATAGTGGGAGCAGCCAGTGCACACCAGGTAGTCCTAAAGCTTTCTTTAGTTGTGCCCAGTCTTCTGCGGAGCCGCTAATCCCCCATGGTCCTTACGGAGTCCCAGCATCCACTACGGACTACGAGAAATAGATTTACCGGTGAGTAAAATCTTATTTTAAAAATTATATAATGGAGTAATGTCATGTATGTGTATTATTGGAACGAAGCAAGATAGACCTGTCATATTTGGTATTAAAGCAACCAGATTAATGTGTACATCAAGGTGATACTTGTTATTAAGTTGTAGGACATTGCAACAAGTAGTTATGATTAAATGTATGAAAGCTAAAATCACTCTTATTAGAACAATAGACATTTCCAAACAGTTGGACAGGAAACTCAGGCCAGCCCTTTGGATGTCTTCAAGGCTGAACCTGGTTAGCATACGAACAGACTAGTGACTCATCATGAATGAGAAAGTTCCCTCCCTTAGACTAGATGGGTGCACGCCCCCAAACTAGATAACACATTACAGAGACACACAGGAGGGAGTTGCTGTTTTTGTCCCAGACGATGGTGGAGATGTTGCCAGTCCAGTTCCTGTATTTATTTGCTGAGAGAGAGAGATATATTAAAAGGAAGATGCATTGAGGGAATGGTATGGTATGCTGGCCTGTAACTGTATGTATTTTGTATTACCTGATTACTGTATAAATTGAAACCATGTAACTATATGTATACTGTACATTGTGATATATTGAATACATATACTTTTAATAACAAATAGATACATCAATGAGCTTTGGAACTCAGATAATGTGTGGGTGTATTGTTTTCTCTTATGGGATGCAGTGTTTTGCGATGTATAGCGCACATTCATGGCACATGGTAATAAGATGTGCAGGCGTCTACAATATATATTAGAACGGGCATTTTAAATATTTGTTAGAATGCAATTTGGTATATACAGAAGGAACCTGGGAAAATCCAGAGAAAAAATTCCAGATCCCTAAAAGGTTACTCATTTTCTTCCCTTTCCCTCAGGAGGATAGGAAGAAGTGAGAAAACCCACCTGTTGTGGATGCCTCTGTGTCTAGATTATCAAAAAAGATTGTTCTACCTGTCCCTGGCGCAGCCTCCTTAAAGGATATGGCTGACCGCAAAATTGAGACTACGCTCAAATCACTGTACACAGCTGCAAGCGTGGCCCAGAGACCCACTATTGCTTGTGCGAGGGCCCTTGTAAATTGGTCTGGCACCTTAATTGATTATTTAGATTCCATGAATGGGAGTGAAATTGACTTGTAGTTACGTTACTGGCGGTCAGTATCCCGCTTGAAATGCCAACACACAGGGACTATTCTCACTTGTGGGTGTCCCCGACAACCATAGAGTGGGAATAGAACCTGTGGAGAGCGCAGCAAACCACCGAGCCCGCAGTGTGGTGAGCACAGCGAGCCCACAAGGGGTATTGTTGTGCTCACCCCCCTGCCGGCATTCTAGCAGCTGGGATCCCGGCGTCAGGATGCTGACTGTCGGGATCCCAGCTGCCGGTCACACGATCCCAACCTGAAACAACTAGTAAAGTGATTATAATGAATTTTTCTGCAGCGCGGTACACTGGGATTCCACAGGGAATACATTGGGGTGTAGAGTTGGATCTTGATCCAAGGCACCAACAGGCTAAAGCTTTGACTGTTCCCAGGATGCACTGCACAGCCTCCTCTATAACCCCGCCTCCAGGCACTGGAGCTCAGTTTGTAAGTTGTTGCCTGCAGAGCAGGTCACTAACAGGGGGTGCTGCGCTAGGCAGCCCTGAAAAGAGCTTTGTAAGAAGACTTCAAGGGCCACAGCACTGTTTCTGATATTCTGTGCTGCGCTCCATCACCTCCCCAGCAGCGCTGTATATTCCCGCGGCCGGGTTCCCGGGTACTTGCTGCGAAGGGGCACCGGTCTTCAGGCACACCACCGCTGACGCTCTCCTGGATCGCGTGTCAGCACATCAGGGAGGAGATAAGAGGGTCCCCCAAGTGGGACCCGCCAGTAATTTGCGGTCCGGTCGCAGCCCCGGAAGACAGACCGCGCCGCTGGCATGGACACTGTACTGCGCAGGGGCCCCACTATATCCACCAGGGCAGGGAGCACAGGTCGAATTTACTAAAATCCATTTTACATAGGCTCCACAGTTCCCGGTGGTGAGGCCCAGCATAGGGGATAAGGCGCTGACCTGTAGCCCCTCCCCTAGCTCCGGGTGCCATCTGCTGGTGTTCCCGCCCTGGAGCTGCATTTCACTCTCCCTCACCCCGCGACAGAGATTTTGGCGCCATCTTCACACAAGTAGCTGAGCTGATCTCCGGGACTGCAGAGCACTGTCTCCTCTGTAATGCCGCCTGTCTCATCATCGCTATGCATTTACAGGCACTTAAGTATTATACATGTCAATTTAGACAGTGTTAGTTAAGAACAAGTGTACTGCTATCTGAATATTTAGTACAAGTATTCTGTGATATACATCCAGTATCTACTGTGCATTGTTATAGCTATATTCATACATATTTATATGTAGTTTTTCTAGTCCAGTGCAGTTTTATTGTTTATCTGTAATAACTTCTGCATTGTACCTGTGACTGAGTGTGCCTGCAGCTGCTGTGTGGACTCCATTCTCCTGTATCACACTACTTGCTATCACTATATTCTGTACCCTGGGGAGCTAAGTGCGTCAGGGTCTCATATATATATATATATATATATATATATATATAAAACAGGATTTTAATACCTACCAGTAAATCCTTTTCTCCTAATCCGTAGAGGATGCTGGGGTCCACTTCAGTACCATGGGGTATAGATGGTTCCGCAGGAGCCATGGACATTTTAAGACTTTTCAAGGGTGTGAATGGCTCCTCCCTCTATGCCCCTCCTCCAGACCTCAGTATAGGAACTGTGCCCAGGGAGACGGACATTTCGAGGAAAGGATTTACTTTTAATTTAACGGTGAGATTCATACCAGCTCACACCTCAACCATGCCGCACAACATGGCATTCAACATAACACATGCCAACGGGCATGAACAATTTGCAGCAACATTCTGAAAAATAACTGTAACACAACACTTGTGTAACTACAAACTAACAACTGCAGGTAAAGTACGCACTGGGTCGGGCGCCCAGCATCCTCTACAGACTAGGAGAAAAGGATTTACCGGTAGGTATTAAAATCCTGTTTTCCCATACGTCCTAGAGGATGCTGGGGTCCACTTCAGTACCATGGGGACTATACCAAAGCTCCAGTACGGGCGGGAGAGTGCGGATGACCCTGCAGCACCGATTGACCAAACTTGAGGTTTTCATTGGCCAAGGTATCAAACTTGTAAAACTTTGCAAACGTGTTTGCCCCTGACCAAGTAGCTGCTCGGCAAAGTTGTAATGCCGAGACCTCCCGAGCAGCCGCCCAGGATGAGCCCACCTTTCTTGTAGAATGGGCATTTACTGACTTCGGTATCGGCAATCCTGCGATTGCCGAGCGTGCTGAATCGTCCCTCTGATCCAGCGTGCAATGGTCTGCTTAGAAGCAGGACACCCAATCTTGTTGGGAGCATACAGGACAAACAGAGCCTCTGTTTTCCGTATCAGAGCTGTTCTTGCGACATAAATTTCCAAAGCACTAACCACATCAAGAAACTGATGCAGTGAAGGTGTCAGTAGCCACTGGCACCACAATAGGTTGGTTTATATGGAACGACGAAACCACCTTTGGAAGAAATTGTTGGCGAGTTCTCAACTCTGCCCTATCTTCATGGAAGACCAGATAAGGGCTCTTGTGAGACAAGGCCCCCAATTCAGACACCCGCCTTGCGGATGCCAAAGCCAAGAGCATCACCACTTTCCAAGTGAGGAACTTCAATTCTATCTCTTGCAGAGGTTCAAACCAATCTGAAGGAACTGCAACACCACATTAAGGTCCCAAGGTGCCAGCGGAGGCACAAATGGAGGTTGGATGTGCAGCACCCCTTTCACGAACATCTGAACCTCTAGAAGGGAGCCCAATTGTTTTTGAAAGAAAACTGACAAGGCCGAAATCTGGACCTTGATTGAACCCAATCTTAGGCCCGCATCCACACCTGCCTGCAGAAAATGGAGAAAACGTCCTAACTGAAACTCTTCCGTAGGAGCCTTCTTGGATTCACACCAAGACACATATTTTCTCCAAATACGGTGGTAATGTTTAGACGTTATTCCTTTCCTGGCCTGAATAAGAGTGGGAATTACTTCCTTGGGAATACCCTTTCGGGTTAGGATCCGGCGCTCAACAGCCATGTCGTCAAACGCAGCCGCGGTAAGTCTTGATACACGCACGGCCCCTGCTGCAGCAGGTCCTCGCGAGGAGGAAGAAGCCGAGGATCTTCCATGAGCAACTCCTGAAGATCCATGAGCTGTGTTTAAAAGTGCTGCTCCTGTATGCCATTTTTCTTATGGATTTAAATATTTCAGACTATTTTGAAGGGTCAAAAAAAAAAAGTTTTGTTCAAAAAGCTGACCAAAAGTAAACTTCACCTCACTTTTAATAAATAAGACTACCATGTATTCACCACCAAATTACCCAAATAAAACAGTAATAACTAAATGTGACACAAGATATGCACCTCAAGAATATTATTTTTGTTTTGTTTTTTGACTTTCATTTGTTTTTTTTGTGTAAAAAAGTAAAATTCTGTTTAGCAGATAACGTAGACTTTGGTTTATTTATCTGTCATTAATCCATGCACCTTTTTGGCTGGGTAGAAGTGTTTTTTTTTTTAACTTTTAAATACAATATTCAATACTTCAGACTTGTCTTTGTATTAAGGAGATTTATATTTATGCATAACACTCCCTTTAATACAGATCCCAGTGAAACACATCGACCAAGACAAGTTCAGGTATCTGGTAGCGGGAGTAGACACGCCACAACTTCAACATCTTCAAAAGGCCAAGGTAATTACACAATTACCAGATAATATCAAGCAATATTCATATTAGCAATAAAGTGGTCTATATTGTATTCTTTTTCTTTAAAAAAATTTGTACACCTGTATTGCCCTAATTTCCAAAATTAGGAGAATCACAGCTTTTAAGAAATATTGCTGAAAAATTGGCATCACCAGCTGGAACATCTTCATAAAAGACAAGTAAAACTCATGGTAAATCTATTAGATAAATAATTGAGTTCAACTTAAGTTTGTAGTAATTTCGGAAACTAAACTGTTTTGAAAATTATTCTAAGTAAACTTTCTTATTAAAAAATCAATCAAGAAACAAAGAAACTGGTGTTACAGCGCATAAAGATTAGAACTTAAGAAAAATTTATTAAAACACATAAAACATGTATATAATATACAATTTGTACCACCGGCCGGCCGGCCAACGTACTGATTCAATACTGTATTTATAAACAGACTAGATACAACATGTAACATGACATAATACTCTGTGTCCACTTGTAATTTTTAGCAACACATGCTGTGATAGTTAACTTTTCTAATGTTTACTGAAGCTTAATAGCACACAGAGTTCTCCCTTGTATAACTATAGAGCAGTCACTTTTGGGGGAAAAAAAGGACTTTTTTCTTCACAATAAATGAGAACTTAGGAGCTGTTTAGCTGTCCCATTTGGATAGCCAGAAATCCGTTGATAAAGTAAAACTGTGCTTCCTATAAAAGCGTGTCTGGCCAGACAATTAAACAATAACGATCTCACCGCTTCTGTTTGTGGACTCTTTCACCAAGAGTGTCCTCCCCGGCTGCTGGTGAAGAATACGTGGAGCGTTATAGCTGGCTAGCGAGATCTCCGGATAGCCAGCTACAACGCTCCACGTATTCTTCACCTATATTTATGATCTCCCAGAGATGACTGCATGATAAAGGTTAAAGCACCAGCAGCCGGGGAGGACACTCTTGGTGAAAGAGTCCACAAACAGGAGCGGTGAGATCGTTATTGTTTAATTGTCTGACCAGACACGCTTTTATAGGAAGCACAGTTTCACTTTATCAACGGATTTCTGGCTATCCAAATGGGACAGCTAAACAGCTCCTAAGTTCTCATTTATTGTGAAGAAAAAAGTCCTTTTTTTTTCCCAAAAGTGACTGCTCTATAGTTATACAAGGGAGAACTCTGTGTGCTATTAAGCTTCAGTAAACATTAGAAAAGTTACATTTTAACTATCACAGCATGTGTTGCTAAAAATTACAAGTGGACACAGAGTATTATGTCATGTTACATGTTGTATCTAGTCTGTTTATAAATACAGTATTGAATCAGTACGTTGGCCGGCCGGTAGTACAAATTGTATATTATATACATGTTTTATGTGTTTTAATAAATTTTTCTTAAGTTCTAATCTTTATGCGCTGTAACACCAGTTTCTTTGTTTCTTGATTGATTTTTTAATCTAATAGGGGTGAGTAGCCCTATGTTACTGGCAGCATACTGATTAGAGTGACAGAGCGCTTGATTTTAGTTTTTTTTTTTACTTTCTTATTAAGCAGGTAGATTGTCCATGAGTCAACTGACGAGTGAGGATGTAGGAAAAAGACATGACAAAGCCGTAAAAACCTTCCAAGCTGATCCGACTCCAGGAAAATGTATTCATCAAAAAGTGACTGAAAAATTGACACCATCACATATTCTGGAAAGCTGCACCGCTGCCATATTGACGATAACCCAGGACCCACAGCCCACTGCAGAAGGTAAAAGAATATTCAAGATTGGTCCATATCCTGCAATTGTGATGCAACCAGCAATACTATTTAATTTGCAAATGCAAGATGAGGCCCCCAATTTCACAATGATTATTGGAAATAATCATGTGCCAATATTCAAAGTACATTACAAAGTTCATACAAAATTATATTATATGCTTCGTGGCAACCATGGTTAAAAAAAAATGTGAAGGTGTATGACCATTGTGTAACATTACACACCATTCTGCCTGAAGTAGGTTGAGATCAGCTCTTATATTTCTCTGCATGACAAGCAGCATCACGATTATACTGGCAAAAACTGCTCTTGCCTCGCAAAATGTAAAGGAACATCACAAGTTATGTTGCACACTTGAGTGACTGAGAACAACGTATATTGTCAGCAGCAGATTGAACCTCCACATTTGGAACGTATTCATGCACTCGCTCAAAACACATATTTACTGTAAACTAATATGTTTCATATTTTTTACTTTTTCTTCAACTGTAGATTTAATTTCCACTTCTCCTTCAAGCCCAATAAATGAGCCATTTCAGGAACCAGAACAAGAGAGTACGCGATTATCTGACGTACATACCAACACATCGGAGGAGCTGATTGAATCTGCCACAGCAATTACTGCAGCTTTATCCCCTGAGGAAGATGTAGAACCTTTAAATGAGCCTGATATGACACAAGTATCATCTCCTATAGGTACAGTAATGTGTAACTAGTGTATTCCAACTTTTTTTTTTCTAAAATGTAAACTATAGGCAAGTATGATTGAATAATATTTAACTAACATTTTTATTAAATCTATTTTTTTTTAGAAAGTCAATTTCATGTGTTGAAGGATATACGGACAGGCCTATCGACAGGGACTACTGAACGGGTGAATGACATAGCGAAACAAATGGAGAACAGACAAGAAAGCTTTCGTGTAACCGTAGACCACCGTCTGCTAAAGATGGACGAAACACTGGGACGTTTCTTTGAATATTTAAGAGACGTGACAACCTCCACTTCTACCGTGTTACAGGGCATAGAGTCCAAACTAGGTACCATGATTGTTGCCTTAAATAAACTTGTGGACAACACTTCGTGCCAGGGAAACACCCTACAAATCATGCAGACCAGCCATAGCCAAACTGCAGCAAATACATCTCTAATAGCTACACAACTCCAAACTATGAATACTATCATGTTGAAGATGTTGTCTGTTTTGAGTCAGGGACAACACCATCCAGCCATTCAAGAATCAACTCAACCATTTCCAGGTTTGGGTCCAGAGGGACAATTACATGGAATGGACTCTGGTCATGTCCATCCGCAAATGCCAACAGCTCCTAGTCCTGCACCTCCTGATAGTGCAACCACACCAGGACCATACACACAACACCAAAAACCAGATGAATCACATTGGCCATAATCGAACAAATTTATGTATTTCTTACCTTAGAATATTTTTCTAAACTACAGTATTTGTAATTTTTTTACGTTAAAGACAGTTTGCACATATTTATTTCCTCTAATTATAGAAGAGAGATGTTAATTGGTACTTGTCCTCTCAAATTGGACCAATGTCTATATGTACTACTCCTTGTGGTTTGCACCATCATTCATCTTAATGTTATACCTTTTACATTTGCTTTTCACGGTAAGCATAACTGTTTGATTGTTTGGCTTGTTTGGAGTCCTACCTACATGATTTGGTTGTTTCTGTGCTTTGGGATGCTTATGTGTGTGCACTGTTAAATGGAGGGATATACACTATATATATATATATATATATATATATAGGTATACTATACTAATTATATTGTCATTTATGAAAAAAAATACTGACCAAATTACTTTTCTCTATCGTCCTAAGTGGATGCTGGGGTTCCTGAAAGGACCATGGGGAATAGCGGCTCCGCAGGAGACAGGGCACAAAAGTAAAGCTTTTACAGGTCAGGTGGTGTGTACTGGCTCCTCCCCCTATGACCCTCCTCCAGACTCCAGTTAGATTTTTGTGCCCGGCCGAGAAGGGTGCAATTCTAGGTGGCTCTCATAAAGAGCTGCTTAGAGAGTTTAGCTTAGGTTTTTTATTTTACAGTGATTCCTGCTGGCAACAGGATCACTGCAACGAGGGACAGAGGGGAGAAGAAGTGAACTCACCTGCGTGCAGGATGGATTGGCTTCTTGGCTACTGGACATGAAGCTCCAGAGGGACGATCACAGGTACAGCCTGGATGGTCACCGGAGCCACGCCGCCGGCCCCCTCACAGATGCTGAAGCAAGAAGAGGCCCAGAATCGGCGGCTGAAGACTCCTGCAGTCTTCTTAAGGTAGCGCACAGCACTGCAGCTGTGCGCCATTTTCCTCTCAGCACACTTCACACGGCAGTCACTGAGGGTGCAGGGCGCTGGGGGGGGGGGCGCCCTGGGAGGCAAATGAAAACCTTTAAAAAGGCTAAAAATACCTCACATATAGCCCCAGAGGCTATATGGAGATATTTACCCCTGCCTAAATGTACTAAATAGCGGGAGACGAGCCCGCCGGAAAAGGGGCGGGGCCTATCTCCTCAGCACACGGCGCCATTTTCTGTCACAGCTCCGCTGGTCAGGAAGGCTCCCAAGTCTCTCCCCTGCACTGCACTACAGAAACAGGGTATAACAGAGAGGGGGGGCAAAATAAATGGCAATATATTAATATAAAAGCAGCTATAAGGGAGCACTTAATCATAAGGCTATCCCTGTCATATATAGCGCTTTTTGGTGTGTGCTGGCAGACTCTCCCTCTGTCTCCCCAAAGGGCTAGTGGGTCCTGTCTTCGTATAGAGCATTCCCTGTGTGTCTGCTGTGTGTCGGTACGTGTGTGTCGACATGTATGAGGACGTTATTGGTGTGGAGGCGGAGCAATTGCCAAATATGAGGATGTCACCTTCTAGGGGGTCGACACCAGAATGGATGCCTTTATTTGTGGAATTACGGGATAGCGTCAACTCGCTTAAGCAGTCGTTTGCCGACATGAGGCGGCCGGACACTCAATTAGTGCCTGTCCAGGCGCCTCAAACACCGTCAGGGGCTGTAAAACGCCCCTTGCCTCAGTCGGTCGACACAGACCCAGACACAGGCACTGATTCCGGTGGTGAAGGTGACGAATCAACCGTATTTTCCAGTAGGGCCACACGTTATATGATTTTGGCAATAAAGGAGATGTTACATTTAGCTGATACTACAGGTACCACTAAACAGGGTATTATGTGGGGTGTAAAAAAACTACCAGTAGTTTTTACCGAATCAGAAGAATTAAATGACGTGTGTGATGAAGCGTGGGGTGCCCCGATAAAAAACTGCTAATTTCAAAGAAGTTATTGGCTTTATACCCTTTCCCGCCAGAGGTTAGGGAGCGCTGGGAAACACCTCCTAGGGTGGACAAAGCGCTAACACGCTCATCAAAACAAGTGGCGTTACCCTCTCCTGAGACGGCCGCACTTAAAGATCCATCAGATAGGAGGATGGAAAATATCCAAAAAGGTATATACACACATGCAGGTGTTATACTACGACCAGCTATTGCGACTGCCTGGATGTGCAGTGCTGGGGTAGTTTGGTCAGAGTCCCTGATCGAAAATATTGATACCCTGGACAGGGACAATATTTTACTGTCGTTAGAACAAATAAAGGATGCATTTCTTTATATGCGTGATGCACAGAGAGATATCTGCACACTGGCATCACGGGTAAGTGCTATGTCCATTTCGGCCAGAAGAGCTTTATGGACACGACAGTGGACAGGCGATGCGTAGAGGAGTTATTTGGGGTCGGTCTATCGGATTTGGTGGCCACGGCTACGGCCGGGAAATCCACCTTTCTACCTCAAGTCACTCCCCAACTGAAAAAGGCACCGACCTTTCAACCGCAGCCCTTTCGTTCCTTTAAAAATAAGAGAGCAAAGGGCTATTCATATCTGCCACGAGGCAGAGGACGAGGGAAGAGACAGCAACAGGCAGCTCCTTCCCAGGAACAGAAGCCCTCCCCGGCTTCTACAAAAGCCTCAGCATGACGCTGGGGCTTCGCAAGCGGACTCGGGGGCGGTAGGCGGTCGTCTCAAGAATTACAGCGCGCAGTGGGCTCACTCGCAGGTAAATCCCTGGATCCTGCAGATAATATCTCAGGGGTACAGGTTGAAATTAGAGACAGAGCCACCTCGCCGTTTCCTGAAGTCTGCTTTACCAACGTCCCCCTCAGAAAGGGAGACGGTTTTGGAAGCCATTCACAAGCTGTATTCTCAGCAGGTGATAGTCAAGGTACCTCTTCTACAACAAGGGAAGGGGTATTATTCCACTCTTTTTGTGGTACCGAAGCCGGATGGCTCGGTAAGGCCTATTCTAAATCTGAAGTCCTTGAACCTGTACATAAAGAAGTTCAAGTTCAAGATGGAGTCACTCAGAGCAGTGATAGCGAACCTGGAAGAAGGGGACTTTATGGTATCCTTGGACATCAAGGATGCGTATCTCCACGTTCCAATTACCCCTCACACCAGGGGTACCTCAGGTTCGTTGTACAAAACTGTCACTATCAGTTTCAGACGCTGCCGTTTGGTTTGTCCACGGCACCTCGGGTCTTTACAAAGGTAATGGCCGAGATAATATTTCTTCTTCGAAGAAAAGGCGTATTAATTATCCCATACTTGGACGATCTCCTAATAAGGGCAAGGTCCAGAGAACAGCTAGAGATGGGTTTAGCACTATCTCAAGAGGTGCTAAAGCAGCACGGATGGATTCTGAATATTCCAAAATCCCAATTAATGCCGACAACTCGTCTGCTGTTCCTGGGGATGATTCTGGACACAGTTCAGAAAAAGGTTTTTCTTCCCGAAGAAAAAGCCAAGGAGTTATCTGACCTGGTCAGGAACCTCCTAAAACCAGGAAAGGTGTCTGTACATCAATGCACAAGAGTCCTGGGAAAAAATGGTAGCTTCTTACGAAGCAATCCCTTTCGGCAGATTCCATGCAAAGGGATCTGTTGGACAAATGGTCAGGGTCGCATCTTCAGATGCACCTGCGGATAACCCTGTCGCCGAGGACAAGGGTATCCCTTCTGTGGTGGTTGCAGGAGGCTCATCTATTGGAGGGCCGCAGATTCGGCATGCAGGATTGGATCCTGGTGACCATGGAGGCCAGCCTGAGTGGCTGGGGAGCAGTCACACAGGGAAGAAATTTCCAGAGAGTGTGGTCGAGCCTGAAAAAGTCTCTTCACATAAGCATTCTGGAACTAAGAGCAATCTACAATGCTCTAAGCCAGGCGGAACCTCTGCTTCAAGGAAGACCGGTGTTGATCCAGTCGGACAACATCACGGCAGTCGCCCATGTAAACAGACAGGGCGGCACAAGAAGCAGGAGGGCAATGGCAGAAGCTGCCAGGATCCTTCGCTGGGCGGAGAATCACGTGATAGCACTGTCAGCAGTATTCATCCCGGGCGTGGACAACTGGGAAGCAGACTTCCTCAGCAGACACGACCTTCACCCGGGAGAGTGGGGACTTCATCCAGAAGTTTTCCACATGCTATTAAACCGTTGGGTAAAACCAATGGTGGACATGATGGCGTCTCGCCTCAACAAAACACTGGACAGGTATTGCGCCAGGTCAAGAGATCCGCAGGCAATAGCTGTGGACGCGCTGGTAACACCTTGGGTGTACCAGTCGGTATATGTGTTTCCTCCTCTGCCTCTCATACCAAAGGTATTGAGGATTATACGGCAAAGAGGAGTAAGACTAGTGGCTCCGGATTGGCCAAGAAGGACTTGGTACCCGGAACTTCAAGAGATGGTCACGGACGATCCGTGGCCTCTACTTCTGAGAAGGGACCTGCTTCAGCAGGGTACTTGTCTTTTTCAAGACTTACCGCGGCTGCGTTTGACGGCATGGCGTTTGAATGCCAGATCCTAAAAGGAAAAGGCATTCCAGAAGAAGTCATTCCTACCTTGATAAAGGCAAGGAAGGAAGTCACCGCGAAGCATTATCGCCGTATTTGGCGAAAATATGTTGCGTGGTGCGAGCAGCGGAGTGCTCCGATGGAGGAATTTCAACTGGGTCGTTTTCCTACATTTCCTGCAATCAGGATTGTCTATGGGTCTCAAATTGGGATCTATTAAGGTTCAAATTTCGGCCCTATCAATATTCTTCCAAAAAGAATTGGCCTCAGTCCCTGAGGTCCAGATTTTTATCAAAGGAGTACTGCATATACAGCCTCCTGTGGTGCCTAAGGTGGCACCGTGGGATCTAAATGTAGTTTTAGATTTCCTCAAATCCAATTGGTTTGAACCACTAAAGAATGTGGATTTGAAATATCTCACATGGAAAGTGACTATGTTACTGGCCCTGGCTTCGGCCGGGAGAGTATCTGAACTGGCGGCTTTGTTTTATAAAAGCCCTTATTTAATTTTCCATTCGACATAGGGCAGAGCTGCGGACGCGTCCGCATTTTCTCCCTAAGGTGGTATCAGCGTTTCACCTGAACCAGCCTATTGTAGTGCCTGCGGCTACAGACGACTTGAAGGACTCCAAGTTGTTGGACGTTGTCAGAGCCTTAAAAATATACATTTAAAGGACGGCTGGAGTCAGAAAATCTGACTCGCTGTTTATACTGTATGCACCCAACAAGTTGGGTGCACCTGCTTCTAAGCAGTCGATTGCTCGTTGGATTTGTAACAAAATTCAACTTGTACATTCTGTGGCAGGCCTGCCACAGCCTAAATCTGTTAAGGCCCATTCCGCAAGGAAGGTGGGCTCATCTTGGGCGGCTGCCCGAGGGGTCTCGGCATTACAACTCTGCCGAGCAGCTACGTGGTCAGGGGAGAACACGTTTGTAAATTTTTACAAATTTGATACCCTGGCAAAGGAGGACCTGGAGTTCTCTCATTCGGTGCTGCAGAGTCATCCGCACTCTCCCGCCCGTTTGGGAGCTTTGGTATAATCCCCATGGTCCTTTCAGGAACCCCAGCATCCACTTAGGACGATAGAGAAAATAAGAATTTACTTACCGATAATTCTATTTCTCGGAGTCCGTAGTGGATGCTGGGCGCCCATCCCAAGTGCGGATTATCTGCAATACTTGTACATAGTTATTGTTAACTAATTCGGGTTATTGTTTAGGAAGCCATCTTTCAGAGGCTCCTCTGTTATCATACTGTTAACTGGGTTTAGATCACAAGTTGTACGGTGTGATTGGTGTGGCTGGTATGAGTCTTACCCGGGATTCAAAATCCTCCCTTATTGTGTACGCTCGTCCGGGCACAGTACCTAACTGGAGTCTGGAGGAGGGTCATAGGGGGAGGAGCCAGTACACACCACCTGACCTGTAAAAGCTTTACTTTTGTGCCCTGTCTCCTGCGGAGCCGCTATTCCCCATGGTCCTTTCAGGAACCCCAGCATCCACTACGGACTCCGAGAAATAGAATTATCGGTAAGTAAATTCTTATTTTAATATGTAAGTTTATTAAAAAACTTGAATAAAAATGCAAACACAAGTAAATATTGTTTACAGTTCATTGATATTTACAAAATAAATTAAATTCATCACTTTAATAAACTCATAAAAACATCCTTGAATATTCTTTTACATTGTAACCTTTAAGAAGTTTAAAACTTTGCTACCTTCTGTTCCGTTTGATAAGAAAGTTGATTTGGTTGTGTTGAAAGGATCAAAGAAAAGTCCAAATCAGTGTTCCTAGGAAAAACATAAAGAGGACTGGGCTTAGTACACACTTACAACATAAAAGCTAGCGTGGACACAGAGGAGGCAGGGAGGGGATTTGGGGGATACTCACCGGAAAGGAGACTGAAGGGATCCCTCAGCATCAACCTCCTTCTGCCAGGAAAGAAGTGGAAAGGCCATCTCGCTGCAGGGAAGGATGGATCACAGGAGCCAGGGACAGGTAAGTGTGGGCACAAAGGAGATGCCTCTCATGGAGTCAAAGTAGCTGCAAAAACAGAAAGGCTGTTTATTTTTTTATAAAAATGACACAAACTTAACACATTTGAAATAGCAAACTCATTCACATCATAACTAATAAACAAATTTCATACCTGATAGAATGTAAATTTTTTTAAAAACCCTCCAACAAGTAAATTGAAAAATAAACAACAGCGCTTCAAAAAGCAAACAAGAAAAACCAAATGGCCATATTTTAAACAACAGGGGCCAAACTCGGAAGAAAATCTCAAGTACATTCTTCTGCAAATAAAAAAAAAAACATTAGTATGATCAGTATCTAACAAGCACAAACAAATAGGCAATAAAAAAACTCACCAGTGAAGAATCCATCAATTAGTGTTCGACGAGTATCACCTCCTTCATTCATACCCTCAAGTGATGCTGAGCAAATGTCCGAATCCCGCCAAACACCTGGATCTTTATTCTCCGGATATCGGTTTGCAACACAGATGTTATGTAAAATGCAACAAGCATGCACTTGCTATATCTAATTGCGTTGTTGGTGTTAAGTATTGAGGTCTGCCCCACATTTTGCACTATGCAATGTATATTATATATTATATTTCCTTTATGTTACTTTCCACAATGCTCTTGTGAATGTTGTTACTTTTTCTATTGAACTGCTTCAATAAAGAAAGAAATGTAAAAAAAAAAAAAATGCAACAAGCATTAACTACAGTATATTGCAAACTTTATCTGGAGAATATAACAGCGTACCCCCTGACCTGTCTAAACAGCGAAACCGGGATTTAAGCACACCGAAGGTCCTTTCAATTACACCCCTCGATGTAATGTGCGCTTTTTGGTACATATGCTCAGCATCACTATCGGGATTGGACAATGGGGTAAGAAGCCAACTCTTGTTAGAATATTCCCCATCACCTTAAATAAATAAATGTTTGGAAAAAAAACACAAATAATAAACCACAATTAAAAAATTTATTAAAAATCAGAAAACAAAAAAAAACCTCACCCAACAGCCACCCATCCGGCATGTTGCAATCTTCAAAATCACGGAACACGGATGACTGGCTCAAAATAAAGGAGTCGTGGGCCGACCCAGGGAAGCCCACAAAAAGATTGGGGATTTTCAATTTGGCATCACACACCATCTGTACATTCAAGGAATGGAAAGATTTTCGATTACGAAAACACTCTTCCATTTGCCTTGGTGGTGCAATTGCCACATGAGTGCAATCTATCGCGCCCAGAACATTGGGAAAGCGTGATTTCTCAAAAAAATCCAATTTGACCTCCCTCCATTCGCTGACAGTGCTTGGAAAATAAATAAACTGGGTCGTTAATTTACGGAACGCCGTACAGACTTGAGTTAAAATACGCGAAAATGTGGGCTGGGAAAAGCCGACTGTTTGGGACAAAACTGGCTGGAAAGTGCCTGACGCAAAAAAATGTAACACAGCCAGCAGTTTAGACATACCACTGACTGCATGATTAGTGGACACCCGAGGTTCAAGGTCCGGCTCCATCAAGTCATACAGCATATGGATTGAACGAGAGGATAAGCGAAAGTTCTTAATCACATCCACCTCGGAGAAGTCTGCCAGCACACGCCTACTACGATAGTTACGTGGGCGTGGAATTGAAACTCGCTCTACCTCACCACATGGAGCAATTAACTGATCACCTTCCTCATCTGTCCTGTCCTCCTGTGTCACAACAGCAGCCTGGATCATGAACATCCAAACAGTATCAGTGAATGGCTCCATGATTGTAGATAGAGCTAAAAAGTTGTCAAGTAATAAATCCGCAAACTAACTGCAAAAAACATATCCAACAGCAGACTGCACAATTGCTGTGTTTCTCCTTGAAGTCCCAAGAGAGGAGTGACAGATTCCTGTCAAAACAGGAGCAATGCATCCTGGGTACTTTTGCATTGCATCATGGGAATTAATATTACAGTAACCAAAAAAATGATTTGAAAATGGTTTTAAAATGATAAAAAAAGACAAATTACAAAAAAAATACATGGGGTATACTTTAAAAAACAAAACAAATAAACTATTGACTTTTTACTGAAAAAAAATAACATTCAAATATATTTCACCTACTCGGCAGTAGGTGAAGTAATACGGCGATAAGTACCCGTCAAAATGACCGAAAAATATCGGTTTGGACAAAATGAATACCATTCCGCGATAACCCTATCTTTAACCATTGAAAATCGTTTACGGGTGAAAGCAAAAACGAAAATACACATATCACCCGATAAACACGTAAATGAATATACCGATAATATTTCACCCGGAAAACTGATCACGTGACCGCGTGTTAACGGGTCTTAAGATGTTATCGATCCAAATTGAATACCCTAGTTAGCCTCCAATCTTCCTGTCACTGGCGTCTCAGTGCAGGGTGATTTCTACTGTGATTTTTACCCGATCAAGCGGGATTTTGTGTTGTGTTTAATAGTTACCCCCTCTGAGTGTATATTTCCACCGCCGGCACTTTAGCACTAGTGCAGGGATCTTAATCCTGACGGGTACCGTTGTGTGTTTCCAGCTGGCGGGCGGTACGGCAGTAAGAGCGGCCAGAGACCACAGTAGACAGTTCGACAACAGGAGCGACAGGAGACCACGTTGAGCGGCACACCAGCAGAGATGGCAAGAGCGTTTAAGCTGAGATGTTTGAATTGGGCGGTACTCCAACAAGAGGTGACGTCAATGCATTTCGTCCCGTCAATTCTCTGTACTTTCTCAAGACTGAGTAACTGTCGGAGTGCAGCCTTTTTATCTGTCCCACAGTGAGGTCATCAACACAAGTGAAATCACCTGTGTATCACTGGTGGCATAATAAACACCTTGAATAAATGTACCGAGTTCACTTTTATATAAAGCATATATCTATAGATAAATACATACTAATTAATTATCGGTATTCCTATTTTAACATATTTATTATATTTATTATATCAATTCTATTCATTATATCTTACTATATGAACAGCAACAACAAAACATACAAACCAACAAGTCTCTTGGTCATACTGATTAATATATGTATATACCTATACCAAGATATGTATTGATTTCCGTTTTCACATATCATTGAAAGACACGGCTGATCGTAAAATTCAGATTACACTCAAATCATTGTACACAGCTGCTGGGGTGGCCCAAAGACCCACTATTGCATGTTCGTGGATCACTAAAGCCATTGCTAAATGGTCAGGTAACCTAATTGAGGGGTTGGATTCCGTATCTAGAGGGGATGTTGTCTTACTCCTGCAGCATATACAGGACTCTTCGAACTTTATGGTGGAAGCCATAATGAAAATAGGAGTGCTTAACGCACGCACCACCGCTATGGCAGTGTCGGCACGTAGGGACTTATGGCTACGCCAGTGGACTGCTGACACAGATTCCAGGAAAAACGTGGAAGGCCTACCATTCACAGGAGAGGCCTTGTTCTACGTATCTTCCTTCCGCAGCCCCCCCAACCAAGAAGACTTATTCAGCTTCTAAGTTACAGTCCTTTCGGATGGCCAAGTTCAAGGGCAGTTCCAGAGGTGCTTCTACGTCCTCCAGCGGTGCAAGAGGTAAACCACGCAAACCAGCAACAGCAGATGCTTAGGAACAGAGCTCAGGCTCTGCTTCCTCAAAGACTTCAGAATGACGGTGGACCGCAATGCCTGGAAGGCTGTCAGGTGGGAACACAAATACAATTCTTCAGTCAGATCTGGTCAAATTCGTGCCAGGATCCCTGGGTCATAAATCTTGTTTCCCAGGGCTACAGACTGGAGTTCCAAGAGCTCCCACTTCATAGATTCTTCAAATCAGGCTTGCCAGTTTCACAAGAGGCAAGTATAACTTTACAACGTGTCATCCAAAAACTGGTACAGACTCACGTCATTGTTCCAGTTCCAACTCATCAGTTAAACAAGGGGTACTATTCCAACTTGTTTGTAGTGCCAAAACCAGATGGTTCGGTAAGACCGATTTTGAACCTCAAGTCATTGAACCCGTACTTATGAGTGTTCAAATTCAAGATGGAGTCTCTAAGAGCAGTGATCTCAGGTCTGAAGGAGGGGGGATTCCTAGTGTCTCTGAATATCAAGGATGCGTGCCTTCATATTCCGATCTCATCAGGCTTATCTACGGTTTGCACTGCAGGACTGTCACTACCAGTTCCAGGCCCTGCCATTTGGTATCTCCACGGCACCGAGGGTGTTCACCAAGGTGATGGCAGAGATAATGTTTCTACTCCGAAAACAGGGCGTGAACATAATTCCGTACCTGGACGATCTCCTGATAAAAGCACCATCCAGGGAAAGGTTGCTGGACAGCATTGCTCTCTCAATTAAACTTCTCCGGGATCACGACTGGATTCTGAACCTTCCGAAATCTTACCTAGAGCCAACACGGAGGGTTCCATTCCTGGGAATTATACTGGATACGGAGTCGCAAAAGGTGTTCCTTCCATTGGAAAAGGCATTACTAATCCAGTTGATGGTTCGGGATGTCCTGAAGCCAACCCGGATATCAGTGCATCTCTGCATTCGCCTTCTGGGGAAGATGGTGGCCTCTTACGAGGCTCTTCAATACGGAAGGTTTCACACAAGACCCTTCCAGCTCGATCTGTTGGACAAATGGTCCGGATCGCATCTTCACATGCACCATAAGATCAGTCTGTCGCCAAAAGCCAGGACATCCTTTATGTGGTGGCTACAGACTTCTCACCTCGTCAAGGGTCAGAGGTTCAGAATTCAGAACTGGATTCTGCTAACCACAGATGCAAGCCTCAGGGGTTGGGGAGCAGTCACTCAGGAGGTGCAGTTTCAAGGAAGATGGTCAAGTCAGGAAGTCATCCTTCCAGTCAACATTCTGGAACTCAGTGCCGTAAACAACGCCCTTCTGCAGACCTCACATCTTCTTCAAGATTGAGTCATTTAGGTCCAGTTGGACAATGTGATGGCAGAGACGTACATAAACCAACAGGGCGGAACAAAAAGCAGAGCAGCAATGTCAGAGGTGTCAAGAATACTTCTCTGGGCAGAGACAAATGCTGTGGCATTGTCAGCGATCTTCATTCTGGAAGTAGACAACTGGGAAGCAGACGTCCTCAGCAGACACAACCTGCTCACTGGGGAGTGGGGCCTTCACCCGGAAGTGTTCAGGTGCTTGACAAGTCGATGGGGATATCCACAGATCGACATGATGGCCACTCGTCTCAACAAGAAGCTTATGCGGTATTGTTCCAGGTCGAGAGACCAGCAGGCGGTGGCAGTAGATGCCCTGACGACCCCATGGGTCATTCAGATGGTGTACGTGTTTCCTCCACTTCCTCTGATCCCAAGAATTTTACAAGAATAAAAAGGGAAAAGGTTCAAGCAATTCTAATTGCTCTGGACTGGCCAAGAAGATGGAGATGCTCCTCGAAGATCCGTGGCCTCTACCTCTTCGTGAGTATCTTCTGCAACAGGGACCGTTCGTCTATCAGGACTTACCGTTGCTACGTTTGACGGCATGGAAGTTGAACGGCTGATTCTAGCCAGGAATGGGATCCCTAACAAGGTTATTCTAACTATGATCCAAGCCAGGAAAAGGGAAACGTCTAAGCATTACCATCGTATTTGGAAGAAATATGTCTCTTGGTGTGAGAGCAGAAAATTTTCTGCAGTGGAATTCCATCTGGGACATTTCCTGCTTTTTCTACAAGCTGGAGTGGATGTGGGCCTACATCTGGACTCCATAAAAGTCCAGATTTCGGCCTTGTTAATTTTCTTTCAGAAACAGTTGGCTTCTCTCCCTGAGGTCCAGACGTTCTTGATAGGTGTTCTACACATCCAACCTCCCTTCATGCCTCCCAAGGCACCTTGGGATATCGATGTGGTGCTGCATTTCCTCCAGTCGGACTGGTTGGAGCCATTACAGGAGGTCGACATAAAATATATTACATGGAAGACCGTCACACTGTTGGCCTTGGCTTCAGCAAGACGTATGTCAGAACTGGGAGCTTTGTCTCACAAAAGTCCCTATTTGATTTTCCATGATGACAGAGCTGAACTCAGAACTCGTCAGCAATTTCTTCCTAAGGTGGTGTCTGCATTTCATATCAACCAAACTATTGTGGTTCCAGTTGTCACCGACACCTCTGCTACTTCAAAGTCTTTGGATGTTGTGAGGGTGTCACAACTGTGGGCTGGGGCTGACGAGAGGAAGCCTCAGTTGCAGGGGCAGAGGTGTAGTGAAACCTGGGCGGTAGTATGGGATTCTTGGACATGCAGAATCCCAGCCCGAAGGCGTGACCACGACAACAGGAGTAAAGTTTAAAAACTTTATTTCAAGCACTGTTCAGGTGGTACATCAACAGCAACATGAGATATGGTAAAAGGATATGCAATACACCAGTTCCTGTGAATACAACAGAGATGCAGATGGTACTGGGTGTGGTAATAATAGGTAATTGTCTAGATAGACTTAGGAGATGGAATGTCCTTAACCTACACCCAGTTGCTGAGTGGTGCAATGAAGACAGGAACTGACCAGCAGATGGTTCTCTGGAAGCTGGTTGTATTGTCGGAGAGGTGAGTTAGTTGCTGGGTAGGCCGGATGGAACCGGACTGAATGATGATATGAACAGAGTGTTTGATGATCCAATGTAGCTGGAGGCTAGCTAGATGCACAGGTGATGCTAGAGATCTTGGAATATAGAAGACAGTGACAGAGCACCGATGATGGCTGGTATTCGATGACGGGGCACCGATGATTACTGGTATTCGATGGCGGAGCACCGATGAGGTTTGAAGACAGAACACCGCTGGAAGCACACTGCTGGAATCCGGTGTTTGGGCACTGTCAATTGCAGCGGACAGTGTAAGGACACTGCAAAGTCAGGCTGCACCGCTTGATGTTGAACTGGTGCGGGTCTCTAGTGGAGTTGGAAGCAGGAGCTGGAATACCTGGAATAGCAAACAACCACAAGCAAGGAGACTGGTAACACTGGGTTGACAACCAAAGCACTGACAACTTCCTGGTTCAGGACCAGGACCTTTATACCTGCAGCAGTGCAGGGATTGGATGGTCAATCAGGCAGAGTTCAGCGGTGCTGTGGATTGGTGGAGATAGCGTCATGTGACTAGAACCAACATGGCTGCGCCCATACTAGCATTTGGAGGAAAATCTAGCTCGTTGCACCATGTGAGGAAGGACAGTGGACGACAACTTGCACACTTGATTCACAGAGCTGGCGGCAGGGGCCGCAGCGGGCGAGAGACGCCATGCAGACTTGTTTGCATATTTGAATTTATAAGGATGGCGGCAGAGGCCGCAGAGGCCAGGAGACGCCATGCAGACCTATCTGAGTACTGGAAGTGCAGCAATGGCGGCGGAGGCCACGGAGTGCTAGAAACGCCATTCTAACTACATGAGTTCATTGTGACAGCGTCTGCGGACTGGCAGAGAGGAGATGTGAAGTGAGGATGTCAGCAGCATGACTGAGACCCTGCCCTGGAACTCTGAGCCAGCCTCAGGAGACACCTGAAAGGTAGATAATGGCGTCCAGTAACCCAGATCGTGACAGAGAGCTTTGAAAGTGTATGTGAAAAGAACAACACGTCACAGAAATACGGACTCGCTGTTTGTCCTATATGATCCCAATAAGATTGGGTGTCCTGCTTCTAAGCAGACTATTGCACGCTGGATCACACTTACAATCCAGCATGCTTATTCAAGATGGCTGGATTTGCCATCTCCAAAATCTGTACAGGCCCACTCTACTCGGTCGGTGGGTTCTTCCTGGGCAGCTACCCGGGGTGTCTCGGCTTTACAGCTCTGCCGAGCAGTTACTTGGTCAGGTTTGATCACGTTTGCTAAGTTCTACAAGTTCCATACTTTGGCCTCTGAGGAAGTTTGGTCAATCAGTTCTGCAGGAACCTCAGCAGTCTCCCATCCGGTTTGGGAGCTTTGGTACATCCCCATGGTACTAATATGAACCCCAGTATCCTCTAGGACGTAAGAGAAAAAAGGATTTTAATTACCTACCGGTAAATCCTTTTCTCGTAGTCCATAGAGGATACTGGGCGCCCGCCCAGTGCTTCATTCTTCCTGCACTGTTACTTGGTTAAGTAATGTTGGTTCAGCCATTGCTGTTACTGTTTCAAGTTTGGTTAGCTTGGCTTTCCTCTTGTTGTGTGTGCTGGTTCGGAATCTTACCACTGTCCTTTATATCCTTCTCTCAAAGTACAGATGTGTCCACAGACATCTTTGCTATATCCCGCCATGTATGGCACAGTTTAGCATGCCTTAGACTTAGAGATTAGCCATGCCTTGTTAATTTTCTTAATTTGCCTCTTTAATATGTTACTTTATACATATTCTATTATGGCAAACAAAAATTTAAAAATTCATCCACTCGCTACTCATGATAAACAGCTTAGCCGTGTTTTGCATGTTGTGCCAAATTTGTAAAAAAGCAAAGATGTAAGTGGACACATCTGTATGTCCGTCTCCTACGGCACAGTTTCCTAGACTAAGTCTGGTAGGAGTGGCATAGAGGAAGGAGCCAGCCCACACTATCAAATTCTTAAAAGTGCCCATGGCTCCTAGTGGACCCGTCTATACCCCATGGTACTAAATGGACCCCAGTATCCTCTATGGACTACGAGAAAAGGATTTACCGGTAGGTAATTAAAATCCTATTTCTCTAACGTCCTAGTGGTTGCTGGGGACTCCGTAAGGACCATGGGGAATAGACGGGCTCCGCAGGAGACAGGGCACTTTAAGAAAGAATTTGGATACTGGTGTGCTCTGGCTCCTCCCTCTATGTCCCTCCTCCAGACCTCAGTTTGAATCTGTGCCCGGACGAGCTGGGTGCTACTTAGTGAGCTCTCCTGAGCTTGCTAGAAAGAAAGTATTTTGTTAGGTTTTTTTATTTTCAGAGAGATCTGCTGGCAACAGACTCTCTGCTACGTGGGACTGAGGGGAGAGAAGCAGCCCTACTCACAGAAGATAGGTCCTGCTTCTTAGGCTACTGGACACCATTAGCTCCAGAGGTATCGTACACAGGATCGCACCCTTGGTCGTCCGATCCCGGAGCCGCGCCGCCGCCCCCCCTCGCAGAGCCAGAAGTCAGAAACCGGTGTCTGAAGCAAGAAGACGTCAAAATTGGCGGCAGAAGACCCCAGTCTTCATATGAGGTAGCGCACAGCACTGCTGCTGTGCGCCATTGCTCCCACACTAACCCACACACTCCGGTCACTGTAGGGTGCAAGGCGCGGGGGGGGCGCCCTGGGCAGCAATTAAGAACCTCTTGGCAAAAAAGCAGCATATATACAGTTGGGCACTGTATATATGCATGGGCCCCCGCCATATTTTTACACATAAACGCGGGACAGAAGCTCGCCGCTGAGGGGGGGGGGGGGGGGCTTCTTCCTCAGCACTCACCAGCGCCATTTTCTCTCCACAGCTCCGCTGAGAGGAAGCTCCCCAGGCTCTCCCCTGCAGAATCACGGTAGAAGAGGGTAAAAAGAGAGGGGGGGGCACATAAATTTGGCGCAAAAACAATATATACAGCAGCTACTGGGTTAACACTAAGATACTGTGTGACTCCTGGGACATATAGCGCTGGGGTGTGTGCTGGCATACTCTCTCTCTCTGTCTCTCCAAAGGGCCTTGTGGGGGAACTGTCTTCAAAAAGAGCATCCCCTGTGTGTGTGTGGTGTGTCGGTACGCTTGTGTCGGCATGTTTGACGAGGAAGGCTACGTGGAAGCAGAGCGGGAGCTAATGAATGTGGGGTCGCCGCCGACGGCGCCGACACCCGATTGGATGGATATGTGGAAGGTTTTAAATGATAATGTTACTTCCTTGCATAAAAGGTTGGATAAAGCAGAAGCCTTGAGACAACCGGGGTCTCAGCCCATGCCTGATCCTATGTCGCAGAGGCCGTCAGGGTCTCAGAAGCGCCCACTATCCCAAATTGTTGACACAGATGTCGACACGGATTCTGACTCCAGTGTCGATGGCGATGATGCAAAGTTACAGCCTAAAATGGCTAAAGCCATCCGTTACATGATTATAGCAATGAAGGATGTGTTGCACATCACAGAGGAACCCCCAGTCCCTGACAAGAGGGTTTATATGTATGGGGAAAAAAGGCAAGAGGTGACCTTTCCCCCTTCACATGAGTTAAATGAGTTATGTGAAAAGGCTTGGGAATCTCCAGATAGAAAACTGCAGATTTCCAAACGGATGCTTATGGCGTATCCTTTCCCGCCAACGGACAGGTTACGCTGGGAATCCTCCCCTAGGGTAGACAAAGCTTTAACACGCTTATCCAAGAGGGTAGCCCTGCCGTCACAGGATACGGCCACCCTAAAAGATGCTGCGGATAGAAAGCAGGAGGGTATCCTGAAGTCTATTTATACACATTCAGGTACCCTACTAAGGCCGGCGATTGCATCGGCCTGGATGTGTAGTGCGGTAGCAGCATGGACAGATACCTTATCTGAGGAACTTGATACCTTGGACAAGGATACTATAGTACTGACCCTGGGGCATATAAAAGACGCTGTCCTATATATGAGAGATGCCCAAAGAGACATTAGCCTACTGGGCTCTAGAATAAATGCAATGTCGATTTCTGCCAGAAGGGTCCTGGGGACTCGGCAATGGACAGGCGATACCGACTCAAAAAGGTACATGGAGGTTTTACCTTACAAGGGTGAGGAATTGTTTGGGGACGGTCTCTCAGACCTGGTCTCCACAGCTACGGCTGGAAAGTCAAATTTTTTGCCATATATTCCCTCACAACCTAAGAAAGCACCGTATTACCAAATGCAGTCCTTTCGATCATAAAGAGGCAAGAAAGTACGAGGTGCGTCCTTTCTTGGCAGGGGTAGAGGAAAGAAGCTGCACAATACAGCTAGTTCCCAGGAACAGAAGTCCTCCCCGGCTTCCACTAAATCCACCGCATGACGCTGGGGCTCCACAGGCGGAGCTAGGCCCGGTGGGGGCGCGTCTCCGAATTTTCAGCCACAAGTGGGTTCACTCCCAGGTGGGAGATTGTGTCTCAGGGATACAAGCTGGAATTCGAAGAGATGCCCCCTCACCGTTACCTCAAATCGGCCCTGCCAGCTTCCCCCTTAGAGAGGGAAATAGTGTTAGCTGCAATTCACAAATTGTATCTTCAGCAGGTGGTGGTAAAGGTTCCGCTCCTTCAACAGGGAAGGGGTTACTATTCAACCATGTTTGTGGTACCGAAACCGGACGGTTCGGTCAGACCCATATTGAATTTAAAATCCCTGAACATATACCTGAAAAGGTTCAAGTTCAAGATGGAATCGCTCAGAGCGGTCATCGCAAGCCTGGAAGGGGGGGATTTTATGGTGTCTCTGGACATAAAGGATGCTTACCTTCATGTCCCCATTTATCCACCTCATCAGGCGTACCTCAGATTTGTGGTACAGGATTGTCATTACCAATTCCAGATGTTGCCGTTTGGTCTCTCCACGGCACCGAGAATATTTACCAAGGTAATGGCGGAGATGATGGTGCTCCTGCGGAAACAAGGGGTCACAATTATCCCATACTTGGACGATCTCCTCATAAAGGCGAGGTCCAGAGAGCAGTTGCTGATCAGCGTAGCACGCTCTCGGGAAGTGTTACAGCAGCACGGCTGGATTCTAAATATTCCAAAGTCGCAGTTGATTCCTACGACTCGTCTGCCATTCCTGGGCATGATTCTGGACACAGACCAGAAGAGGGTTTATCTCCCGATGGAGAAGGCTCAGGAGCTCATGACACTGGTCAGAGACCTATTAAAACCAAAACAGGTGTCGGTGCATCACTGCACGCGAGTCCTGGGAAAGATGGTGGCATCAAACGAGGCCATTCCCTTCGGCAGGTTCCATGCGAGGACCTTTCAGTGGGATCTGTTGGACAAGTGGTCCGGATCACATCTACTGATGCATCGGCTGATCACCCTGTCCCCCAGGGCCAGGGTGTCTCTCCTGTGGTGGCTGCAGAGTGCTCACCTTCTCGAGGGCCGCAGATTCGGCATTCAGGACTGGAAATTTCCAAGGTCTGTGGTCAAGTCAGGAGACTTGTCTTCACATAAACATCCTGGAACTGAGGGCAATATACAACGCCCTACGACAAGCGGAGACCCTGCTTCGCGCCCGACCGGTGCTGATTCAGTCAGACAACATCACCGCAGTGGCTCATGTAAACCGCCAAGGCGGCACAAGGAGCAGGGTGGCGATGGCGGAAGCCACCAGAATTCTTTGCTGGGCGGAGAATCACGTAAGAGCACTGTCAGCAGTGCTCATTCCGGGAGTGGACAACTGGGAAGCAGACTTCCTCAGCAGGCACGACCTCCACCCGGGAGAGTGGGGACTTCATCAAGAAGTCTTCACGCAGATTGCAAGTCGGTGGGAACTGCCACAAGTAGACATGATGGCATCCCGCCTCAACAAAAAGCTACAGAGGTATTGTGCCAGGTCAAGAGACCCTCAGGCGATAGCTGTAGACGCTCTAGTGACACCGTGGGTGTTCCAGTCGGTCTATGTATTTCCTCCTCTTCCTCTCATACCCAAGGTGCTGAGAATCATAAGAAGAAGAGGAGTGAGAACAAAACTCATTGTTCCGGATTGGCCAAGAAGGACTTGGTATCCAGAGCTGCAAGAAATGCTCACAGAGGACCCATGGCCTCTGCCTCTAAGACAGGACTTGTTGCAACAGGGGCCCTGTCTGTTCCAAGACTTACCGCGGCTGCGTTTGACGGCATGGCGGTTGAACGCCGGATCCTAGCAGAAAAAGGCATTCCGGAGGAGGTTATTCCTACGCTGATAAAGGCTAGGAAGGACGTGACGGCTAAACATTATCACCGTATATGGCGAAAATATGTTTCTTGGTGTGAGGCCAGGAATGCCCCTACGGAGGAATTCCAGCTGGGCCGTTTCCTTCACTTCCTACAGTCGGGAGTGACTTTTGGCCTAAAATTGGGTTTCATTAAGGTCCAGATTTCGGCCCTATCCATTTTCTTTCAAAAAGAACTGGCTTCTCTTCCTGAAGTTCAGACGTTTGTGAAGGGAGTGCTGCATATTCAGCCCCCTTTTGTGCCTCCAGTGGCACCTTGGGATCTTAACGTGGTGTTGAGTTTCCTGAAGTCACACTGGTTTTAGCCACTTAAAACCGTGGAGTTAAAATTTCTCACGTGGAAGGTGGTCATGCTATTAGCCTTGGCTTCGGCTAGGCGTGTGTCAGAATTAGCGGCTTTGTCACATAAAAGCCCCTATCTGGTTTTCCATATGGACAGGGCGGAATTGCGGACCCGTCCGCAATTTCTGCCAAAAGTGGTGTCATCTTTTCATATGAACCAACCTATTGTGGTGCCTGTGGCTACTTGTGACTTGGAGGATTCCGAGTTACTAGATGTGGTCAGGGCTTTGAAGGTTTATGTAGCCAGAACGGCTAGAGTCAGGAAAACTGAGTCACTGTTTATCCTGTATGCACCCAACAAGTGTTAGGATCTCCTGCTCTGTGCTGCCACGTCGCCATGGCAACCGGGAGGCAAGTGTTAGCAAAGTAACCTGAGCGCAGCTGATACTCCGGTCCGGGTTTTTACTGTGTAGTGGTTACAGGCTCTGTGCACGGCAGGGAATCCGGCGCTGGTTTTGTGCTCACAGTCTGTGAGGTTTGAGTGGGGCGTGGACAGCACCTGCTATATAAACCATCCTCTCAGGCTAGGCAAATGCTGCTGAATCTTTGTTTGTTAGTCAGTTCCAGAGAGTTAGCTAGTACTGTGTGACTTTGTATTTACTTGTTGCTTACTGCGAATAGGCCTTGGGATTCGGTACTTCATTCTGCCAATCCGGACCTAGCAGTAAGACTGGAGTCAGTTGTTTGACCTGCTGGGGTTCTTTTGCTATTCTGTGAACCCAGCAGGTTTGCGGCTGTACTCTCAGACCTGCTTGCTTAATCCTCCCTCACTGTGCAGGGCGTCCAGGTGTCAGTTTAGTGGCAGTAAGCTGAACCTGTGCCCTGCAAGTGGGGGTTAGGATTGTGGATACTCTCCTTGTGTCTATATTTCTATCTCTGACCAAGGAGTTTATTCCCACACCCGTTGGTAACCCTTTGGGGTTTTTTCTGTTGCTCTTAGCAACATCATTTCAGGTGCTCCACATGTTAAATCACTACACATCGCTTCATTGTCCGCTCTATTCCATCTGAGCATTCCTGACACTAGGGAGACACCCAATTCCTGAGCCTTTGGGCTTCTCCGTTCACTTTGTGTTTATTAGTTATTCCATCACCTCCTGTGTATGTTATGTTATACTGTCTGTGAGTTCGTTTGCTTCGCTTCCCCTTCTGTTCATACACCGGTATACTCCTGTTAGCACTGGTGTGCGTAACAACAAGCTGGGTGCTCCTGCTTCAAAGCAAACTATTGCTCGCTGGATCTGTAACACGATTCAGCAGGCTCATTCTGCGGCGGGATTGCCGCTGCCGAAATCAGTAAAAGCCCATTCCAAGGTGGGCTCTTCTTGGGCGGCTGCCCGAGAGGTCTCGGCATTACAGCTTTGCCGAGCAGCTACTTGGTCGGGTTCAAACACTTTTGCAAAGTACTACAAGTTTGATACCCTGGCTGAGGAGGACCTTGTGTTTGCTCATTCGGTGCTGCAGAGTCATCCACACTCTCCCGCCCGTTTGGGAGCTTTGGTATAATCCCCATGGTCCTTACGGAGTCCCCAGCATCCACTAAGATGTTAGAGAAAATAAGATTTTACTTACCGGTAAATCTATTTCTCGTAGTCCGTAGTGGATGCTGGGCGCCGTCCCAAGTGCGGACTTTTTTCTGCAATGCTTGTATATAGTTATTGCTTAAATAAGGGTTATGTTGGTTGCATCAGGGTTGATCTGATGCTCCATTGTTGTTCATACTGTTAACTGGGTAAGTTTATCACAAGTTATACGGTGTGATTGGTGTGACTGGTATGAGTCTTGCCCTGGATTCCAAAATCCTTTCCTTGTACTGTCAGCTCTTCCGGGCACAGTTTCTTTAACTGAGGTCTGGAGGAGGGACATAGAGGGAGGAGCCAGAGCACACCAGTATCCAAATTCTGTCTTAAAGTGCCCTGTCTCCTGCGGAGCCCGTCTATTCCCCATGGTCCTTACGGAGTCCCCAGCATCCACTACGGACTACGAGAAATAGATTTACCGGTAAGTAAAATCTTATTTTTTTACTGTGTATTTCAGTTACCTCATACCGCTTAAATTCTCTGTTTGTGCCAAGTATTTACTGTCACATAACACAGGGGGTTATTTGCAGGTATTGTGTTTTTCTGGCTATATTGTACTGTTATGCTCTAAGGCAGTGATGGCTAACCTTGACACTCCAGCTGTTGTTGAACTACACATTCCAGCATACCCTGCATCAGTTTTAGCATGGCCAAATAACAAAACTGCCACACAGGGCAGGAAATCCGCGGACGCCTCTGCATCATGCAGTGCTGGCACCAAGGATTTACCTGAGGGGGAAGTTTTAGCTGATGGTTTAGGCACTGAGTGCCATACATCTCCCAGTCAGCCCGCAGCACCTGTGGCCAATCAGGAACCACCTTGGGCAGCGTTCTCAAGTATGCTGAATACGCTTGTGACACTTCTTACGCCCCCTGTGGGACCTCCTGTGCCATTGCAGCCACATACTGTCCCTGTAGTTAATCCGCCCTGGGCGGACACTCTGTCTACCCAGTTATAACAATTAAATCAATCTTTGGTTAGACAAAAGTCTACCCCACGCCCCTCTGGGGCCAAGGGGTCATCTAAGTGGGCCATTTCTTCCTCACAATCCACTAATATTTCGGATAATTCTTCTGATGAGGATGGGGAATATACTGATCCATCAGACACTGATACAGTCGCTTCTGATGAGAACTCTACAACCCAGATTGATGTTGCTGACCTAGCGGAGGCTATTAAGCTGATTCTCCAAATAGATGATGAGATCGAGCCCACTACTGCATCTAAGAAACCTGATAAGTTCAAAAGTCAGAATGTTACTAAAGTAGTCTTACCACATTCTGACCATTTAATTGACATACGTCAGAAATCCTGGCCATCTCCAGGAAATAAATTTTCCCTGTCTAAAAAGATGCTACCTCGTTATCCTATCCCTGCTGAGTTGAGTAACAAGTGGGAAACTCCGCCGCCGGTGGACTCTCATGTTGCCCGTTTTGTGATGTCATCTACTCTACCTGTCACCACTGTCACCTCACTGAAGAACCGAAGGAGAAGCTTGTGGAGGGATGCCTGAAGTCTATTTACTCTCTTCCCAGTGCTGTACATATTTATCCACTATGTCGGCCTCCTGGGCCGTGAAAGGAATTGAAGCATGGGTTCAGGCAATTGAGGATGAGCTGCCTCAGAATTTTTCTGACACTGCCAGACAATATCTGTCCTATATTACCACAGCCTTCCACTATATTCAGGAGGCGGCCTCTGAGGCAGGTGTAGTGGCGGCCAAGGCATCTACTACGTCTATTCTGGCTCGCCGAATACTGTGGTTTAGGTCCTGGCAGGTGGACCTGGACTCCAAAAAGACTTTGGAGGTGCTCCCTTTTAAGGTAGACATCCCATTTGGGAAGGATCTGAACAAGATTGTGACTGACTTGGCGACTGCTAAGACTGCATTTCTCCCAAGTACTAATCCTTCTGCTCAGAAGGCTAAGAGTACCACTTTTCGTTCCTTTTGACCTCCAGGGAAAGCAAAAGGTCAGGCGTACCCGAGACAGGCTCATGCTTTGTCAAAGTCAGAAAAATATCACGATGCACACTGCCATATTTGCACCTCATATGTGTCCCTGCTGCGCATGCGTGCGCTCTCCCGTGCGTGCGCATACTCGCTGTTGCGTGCACCCGCAGGCGCACGGTATGCGCATTTACGGTAGAGATTGTATGCGTCTAGCGGGCGACTCTTTCGTTACATATTTTCACCATATAATGTATTTTGTAGATTATGGTCCCTTTGATAGAATCTGAAAGTTTGGTTAATGTAGAATGTTCATGGACAGATAAATCCCTCTTTGTTTGATACGAAGGGTCAGACAGGAGTAATACAGTGGTGTTTAGTATCCATCGGAAGAGTATTTAATTAGCAATATTCCGGTGTTGGTTTGAAGCGAATTAATCGCTCGTGCGAATAGTTATGGACATAAGAAGTTTATGTCCATTTACTATTATTTGCACTTACTTATCCATGCGGCGGGAAACCTAGTTTCCCACCCACCTGAGCAGTTGGAAATTGTCACAGCCCACCTGTATGAATCAACCTATGACCTTTTGTTGTAATGCGAGGAGGAATTCCTGTGTCCAATGAACAATGAGATTGTAGGGACCATTGAATTGTATTGTGTGTGGGGCATAAATAGACAAGCCGGTCACATCCAGCTCTCACTCTTCAACGGTTCTCATTGCTGATAATCGGGAGCTGGATGTCCAGAGGCGCATGCGATCGTTCCCCTTTGTGCGTAAGTTTTCTCCGCAATCATATTGTATTTCTTGTTATTGTGGGCCATTTCTCTCTCTCTCTCTTCTCCCCTTTCTCTCTTAATTTTCCTGCAAACGTAATTGTATTATATTGTATTTCCTGTGTAGTTATCTTATTGTGTACGCTCGTCCGGGCACAGTACCTAACTGGAGTCTGGAGGAGGGTCATAGGGGGAGGAGCCAGTGCACACCACCTGATCTGGAAAAGCTTTACTTTTTGTGCCCTGTCTCCTGCGGAGCCGCTATTCCCCATGGTCCTTTCAGGAACCCCAGCATCCACTACGGACTCCGAGAAATAGATTTATCGGTAAGTAAAATCTTATTTTCTTGTTATTGTGGGCCATTTCTCTCTCTCTCTCTCTTCTCCCCTTTCTCTCTTAATTTTCCTGCAAACGTAATTGTATTATATTGTATTTCCTGTGTAGTTATCTGGTTAGTTAGTCTATGTTATATTGTAGTGTGTGACTTGTATTGTATTATTCTTTTTGCAAGTAATAACATTCATATAAGGCGTTAGACCCTAAGCACGGTATCTGTGTATTTCTTATAGTGTTAAGTATTCTCAGAGCGTCGGTGACGCTCGAACAGCTTTTAAGTTAATAAGGTTACACTGTGTTGCATCTACACCCTATCTCTACACTAAGGTTTTACTGCATATTACATTGTTTATGGTTTAGATATAAAGGTTTAACATTGTGAGCGTCTGCGCCGCTGGTGATCTCCTCGTGGTCCCGAGCGGCCGCTACGCTATAGCGAACCATTACGTTAGTCAGCAGCCAATAGCGTGCCTGCCTGTGATCTCTTGGCCGTGAGCGAACGTGACGCTTGAGCGTCTCGACCACGGCTAACCGATTGTTACGCAACGTGCGTACCCTTACGGTACTCCATACGTGAATAGCGTACAGTGTTCTTAGACCTCATAAAGGGTGTTATATAAGATAAATATTTAGCTTTATCAATTGGCGGCTCGTCCTGTCCTTCACATATCTCTGCTAGGTAATTTCAGCAGACATTATCCATCAGCAAAGGGTGGGAGATCATATTCTTCGCAGTGCTGACGGGATAAGCGTCTGCTTCGCTTAGTAAAGGGTGCTGAGGGAATCCGGAACCGGAGGTAAGAACAACACGCTAGTGTCTTTTAAAACTGTTTTTTTTCTATCTTGCGTACGCACACACGCATATCTGCATTTCTTTTTCGTGTATTTTCATATATCACTCTCCTGTTTGCCATTTGCCATTTTAAATTGATAAAACGTGCTAAGAGAGATTTGTCGCTATTTCATAGTTAAAGTGTAAAAGTAATATTAAGGGATAAAGTGTAAAGCACACACGCAGCTCTACCTAAAGGTACAAGGAGAGATTGGTGTGGGGTTCAGTAGAGGATCGAGGATCATCTACATTGATAAACGTGTACATTGTGTTACGGTGGACATTGGTTTTGTGTACACGTGTCTCTAACAAAGGGCTGAGACTCGCGTACGCAAAGGCCGACGCACGCAGCGTAAATTACGCAACGGAGCGTCTGGGTACGCCCACGTAACTCAAGTCACACGATAGTGTTGATTTTTAACAAGCGAAAAGGTGGCAAGGCGATAAATAGCGCAACAGGCAATAAATAGTGCAACAGGCGATAAATAGCGCAACAGGCGATAAGTAGCGCAACAGGCGATAAATAGCGCAAGTTTATTTTAGTATTCGAAATTTAAATTAACAGATCCTTCTCCAAATTTACAACACATCTGGTCTAAAGAAAATTTCTGCGCAGAAATAGAAACAAAAGTGTATATGTGGTGAGTGAGTGTTTGTTTTTACAATTTTGGGGATTGAACCACAGAAATCATCGAGTTCTCGTGAAGGTACATACGTGTAAGTGACATACGTGGTGGCTAGGGAGGCATCTCTGGTTAAACATAAAATTTGAGCATTAGAGTGTAGCGGACCAGGAGGTATAGCAGACCAGGAGGTCAGACCAGGAGGTCGTATAACAGACCAGGAGGTCTAGGTACAAAGAAGTCCGCTATAGAGACAAGGCACAACACCAAGAAGGGTTGGTGCAACACCCATATAGGCCATAAAGCTCAGGCTGAAGGAATTCGCAGCTGCTGAATGTCGATTCCACTGGTCGCTCCGTACATAAGATTAGTTGCTTATGTACTGAACGATTGTACCGCACGTAATTGTGTGCATTAGTTAGTAACCTGACCAGTACCATTTGTGTACGAACCCGGTCATAAACGCTATTTGTACATTCTAACGTGATTTGTGTAATTTTTTATTTTATCAAAAAGGGAAGTTCGCTGGTCACTCAGGAATTATCCGACAACCCCACCTTTACTGGAAAGGGTTAATGCTCTTCGGATCACACTCACATGTTCCAGTAAACGAAGGTTAATAGGGGCCCTGGGTCGAGTACGCCAGCACTATATCAGTGTGTGGGCATATTGGTCGGCGTGGGCGAGTGAGTGAGGTGCTCGGTAAACTTCACCGTCAACCTATCTTTGAATATTTTGGTTTTTTGTAAGGGTTCGCTGAAGACCCTGATATAAAGGTCAGAGGTAGAGCAAGCAACACCTGCAAATTATGGGGGCCAGTTGTTCAGGAAGGGGGCGATCAACCTCGGTTCGGGTTGATTCTGTAAACCGACCAGTCGGGTCGGCAAGGTATGTAATGTGTGAAAAATACGGAAGACACACAGAAATTTTATGTGATGAATGGGAGAAAATGACTGTACATGACGGGGAGAAATTCCCAAGAGTAGGCAGCTTCAGCCCAGAAGTGTTGCAAAATTTAAGGAGAAGGATATGTCTCATTAAATCAGCAAAGAGACGAATCAAACATTATGATTATTTGCAGTTATGGCAACAGGAGGGTGAAATACAGAGAGGATTGGCTCAGGCGGCGGGATCTGGCCCTATCAGGAAACTGATAGCCACGGCCCCGCCGCCACCATACATATCAGGAGAGAAATTGGTTGCGGAGAATGACGCATCAGGGGGTAACAAACAGGCACTTAGCAACTGTATAAATGTTAAGGATAATGTTAATAAGTTAACCCATGCAAGTATTAACCCGTGCAAGTTGTACCCTGTTTTGAACTTTCCCCAGGAGTGTGATCAAGAGGACGAATCGGCAACAATATCGGCGCTCTCTCTAGCAGCCACTATATCAGAAACGACAGTAGGCACGGCCCAACCCATAAGATTAGTAACAAAGCCCCCTAGCGGAGGGACAGGTGAGGTCGTATCAATGGGTAAGTACGGCACCATACACTATGCTGAAACCATTTCACCACAGACTGTAGAATCTACACAGAATGATGTTGTTAAACTTGCTCCCGTGAGGGTAATAGCAGTCCCAAATGGGAAAACGGACACTACAGGAGTCACTCCTATCAGGAACATTGCCATGTACAGCCCGTTTTCCCGAATGGAATTAAGGACCATAGTGTCTGAATTCCCTGACCCCAGAAAAGATTTAGTTGCTAGCCAAAAATACATCAGAGACCTAGGAAACACTTTAGAGCCCAATAACAAAGATTGGCAGATATTGCTGAGGGCTTGTTTACCCTCCAATGTCGACGCAGCTCAATTTTTAGCTGACTGTGGACTGGATCAGGATGTACCTCTTACAGATGTGTACAACAAAGACAATGTAAAAAGAATAAATTTACAGTTAAAGGAGTATTTCCCAGCTGTAGCCAAATGGAATAGAATTTTTTCCATTAAACAAAAAGAGTCAGAAACAGCTGCTGATTATTTTCACCGGGCATTGTTAGAAATGGCAAAGTACACTGGCATAGAGGACATTAGGACCAATGCAAACCATCAAGAAGTAGCAGTATCTGTGGTAATGGATGGTTTAAAAGAGGCATTAAAGACCAGGGTACAGACCACACAACCATGTTGGCGAGGTCTGTCGGTGGCTACTTTGAGAGAGGCTGCTATTGATCACGACCGGAATATCACCAGACACAGGGAGTCACAAGGTGATAAGTTAATGTCAGTAAGTATACAGGCCCTGACCACAAAACAGCCTGTGTTTATATCACCAAACCCTGTGGGTAAGTCAAATGTGGTAACATGTTATTTTTGTCATAAACAGGGACACATAGCACGAGACTGTAGAGCGAAAAATTCGCAAAGATCATACCAACCCCCTAGACAACGACACGACACACGACATTGGGATCAGGGTCCGCAGATACGGAGTTATGAGCCACATACAGGGGAAACAAAAAGATACCCCCCGAACAGAGACTGGCACGCCTCTGGTAGTTCCCAGCTAACTCCCTCACAAGTAGTTGCTGCCAGCGGGATTCAGGGAGGTCACCATACCCAATAGGGGTGTGGCCATACCTGTCATCTCCAGCCAGTAAAATTGATTGCAAATCTTGGAAGTGAACCCGAGATTGCAATAAATGTAGCTGGTAAAACATTAAACTTTCTTGTAGATACGGGGGCGGCCAAATCAGTGATGAATTCGACAGTGGGCATGAGAACCACTGGTAAGACAATTCCAGCCATAGGAGTAACGGGAGTAGTCCAGCACTACCCTGTTAGCAAACCAGCCGAGATTACAATAGGGCCTTTACATACCAAGCATTCCTTTTTGCTGGCTGCATCGGCACCGACTAATCTCCTGGGAAGAGACTTAGGGGTAAATTTACTAAGATTCGTATTTTCCAGATTCAGGTCAAAGTTCAATCACGAATGACATCGAAAGTGTAAAACTGCAACTTTTTGAATTGATTACGACTAATTTACTAAGCTGTCGTATTCGGGTTTTTCTTTTGTTCCGATGTCGATGTCATTCGTGGTTTTTTTTCTATTTTTACGGCAGTGATTAGCAAAACACTGCCGACTTTTTTTACAATCAATCTCGGCCGGATCTGTGTGATCCGTGCTGGGGTTTATTTTTTTTTATTTTTTAATTAAACACTGTAAAATAATAAAAAAAAATGCGTGGGGTCCCCCCTCCTAAGCATAACCAGCCTCGGGCTCTTTGAGCCGATCCTGGTTGCAAAAATATGTGGAAAAAAATGACAGGGGTTCCCCCATATTTAAGCAACCAGCATCGGGCTCTGCGCCTGGTCCTGGTCCCAAAAATACGGGGGACAAAAAGAGTAGGGGTCCCCCGTATTTTTAAAACCAGCACCGGGCTCCACTAGCTGGACAGATAATGCCACAGCCGGGGGTCACTTTTATATAGTGCCCTGCGGCCGTGGCATCAAAAATCCAACTAGTCACTCCTGGCGGGGGTACCCTGGGGGAGTGGGGACCCCTTTAATCAAGGGGTCCCCCCCCCCCAGCCACCCAAGGGCCAGGGGTGAAGCCCGAGGCTGTCCCCCCCCATCCAATGGGCTGCGGATGGGGAGGCTGATAGCCTTTGTTGTAAAAGAAAAGATATTGTTTTTAGTAGCAGTACTACAAGGCCCAGCAAGCCTCCCCCGCATGCTGGTACTTGGAGAACCACAAGTACCAGCATGCGACGGAAAAACGGGCCCGCTGGTACCTGTAGTACTACTACTAAAAAAATACCCCAAAAAAGACAAGACACACACACCGTGAAAGTATAATTTTATTACATACATACACACATACATACATACTTACCTTAAGTTCCCACGCAGGTCGGTCCTCTTCTCCAGTAGAATCCAAGGGGTACCTGTTGAAGAAATTATACTCACGAGATCCAGGGGTCCAGGCTCCTCGGGAAATCCAAGGGTAATCCACGTACTTGCATAAAATAAGAAAACGGAAAGCCGAGCCACGAACTGAAAGGGGCCCCATGTTTTCACATGGGACTCCTTTCCACGAATGCCAGAAACCCACTCTGACTGATGTCTAAGTGGGTTTCTTCAGCCAATCAGGGAGTGCCACGTTGTAGCACTCTCCTGATCGGCTGTGTGCTCCTGTCCTCACTGACAGGCGGCACACGGCAGTGTTACAATGTAGCGCCTATGCGCTACATTGTAACCAATGATGGGAACTTTCTGCCCTGCGGTTGACCTAAAGTGATGTCACCGCTGAGCAGAAAGTTCCCAGCATTGGTTACAATGTAGCGCATAGGCGCTACATTGTAACACTGCCGTGTGCCGCCTGTCACTCAGTACAGGAGCACACAGCCGATCAGGAGAGTGCTACAACGTGGCACTCCCTGATTGGCTGAAGAAACCCACTTAGACATCAGTCAGAGTGGGTTTCTGGCATTCGTGGAAAGGAGTCCCATGTGAAAACATGGGTCCCCTTTCAGTTCGTGGTCGGGACACCGTTTTGTTATTTTTTTCAAGTACGTGGATTACCCCTGGATTTCCCGAGGAGCCTGGACCACTGGATCTCGTGAGTATAATTTCTTCAACAGGTACCCCTTGGATTCTACTGGAGAAGAGGACCGACCTGCGTGGGAACTTAAGGTAAGTATGTATGTATGTGTGTATGTATGTAATAAAATTATACTTTCACGGTGTGTGTGTCTTGTCTTTTTTTGGGTATTTTTTTAGTAGTAGTACTACAGGTACCAGCGGGCCCGTTTTTCCGTCGCATGCTGGTACTTGTGGTTCTCCAAGTACCAGCATGCGGGGGAGGCTTGCTGGGCCTTGTAGTACTGCTACTAAAAACAATATATTTTCTTTTACAACAAAGGCTATCAGCCTCCCCATCCGCAGCCCATTGCATGGGGGGGGGGACAGCCTCGGGCTTCACCCCTGGCCCTTGGGTGGCTGGGGGGGGGGACCCCTTGATTGAAGGGGTCCCCACTCCCCCAGGGTACCCCGGCCAGGAGTGACTAGTTGGATTTTTGATGCCACGGCCGCAGGGCACTATATAAAAGTGACCCCCGGCTGTGGCATTATCTGTCCAGCTAGTGGAGCCCGGTGCTGGTTTTAAAAATACGGGGGACCCCTACTCTTTTTGTCCCCCGTATTTTTGGGACCAGGACCAGGCGCAGAGCCCGATGCTGGTTGCTTAAATATGGGGGAACCCCTGTCATTTTTTCCCCCATATTTCTGCAACCAGGATCGGCTCAAAGAGCCCGAGGCTGGTTATGCTTAGGAGGGGGGACCCCACGCAATTTTTTTTAATAAAATAACAACTTTCCCACCCCTTCCCACTGATATACATGCACGGATCTCATGGATCCCTGCATGCCTATCCAATCACGGAAAAAAAAAGTAGGTCTGTTTTTTTTTAGCACTTTTTTACGAGTTGTAATTTTTCACGGCAGTGTTTGTTTGTTTTTTGCTTTGCACTTCTTAGTAAATGACCGAGATTCATACTTAAACAGCCGCGTTTTGACCGATGGTGTATTCATTCGTAATTTTTTACTTGGACTTGCAAAAAATTACGAATGCCCTCATCTCTGCCGTGATTAGTGTTTAGTAAATTACCGAGATGACACTTTGATGAAAAACGGCATCTCGGTCAAAATCGGGAGCTTAGTAAATTTCCCCCTTATTGTGTAAAATGGGGTGCGTCATTTATTGTACTCCTGAAGGTGTATTCTTGGACATACCTGAGAATCACGCTCAGGAAGTGCGAGACATGTTAGACTCCCCATCAAAATTAATGTCACATACCATTATGACAAGTAGGACTCCATCCCAAGTAGAAGAAATGACATCCCAGATACCAGAGTCACTTTGGACTAAAGATGGACAGGACACTGGATTAATGGCGAACGTAGCTCCGGTAGTTGTACAAGTAAAAGATGGTAGGATAGCTCCAAAAAATCCCACAATACCCTCTGAAGCCAGAGGTGGAGTTAGGAGTGTATCCCGTAATAGAGCGCTTGCTACAACAGGGCATTCTGGTAAGAACGTCCAGCACTGCCAATAGTCCCATCTTCCCTGTGAAAAAGAGTGGGGGGAGGGGTTACCGGCTAGTGCAGGATCTAAGGGGGATTAACAAAATAGTTGAGAGTCAGTTCCCCGTAGTGCCAAATCCAGCTGTCATCCTTATGCAAATCCCTCCCACTGCGAAATTTTTCACTGTTATTGACCTCTGCTCCGCTTTCTTTTCGGTACCTCTGCACCCTGACAGCCAATACTTGTTTGCATTCACATACAGAGGAGTCCAATATACATGGACTCGATTACCACAAGGTTTCATAGACAGTCCAAGTATATTTTCCTAGGCTTTGCATGATTGTTTACAGTCTTTCTAACCAGAGAGTGGATCAGTATTAATACAGTACGTGGATGATCTACTACTGTGTTCTGATTCAGTGGAAGCATCCCTGAAGGATACGAAACAGCTCCTGTTTCATCTTTCAGACACAGGACACAAGGTTTCCAAAGACAAGTTGCAATTATGCCAAACTAAAGTAAAATATTTGGGACACTGTCTAACACAAGGACTGAGACACCTGACCGCTGATAGAATTCAAGCAATTAGAGACATGACTCTGCCACAAACCCAGCAACAGATCAGAACATTTTTAGGAATGTGTGGGTATTGCCGTAACTGGATCCCAGGGTTTTCCATTCTAGCGTTACCTTTGCAGGAGATGGTCTCCTCAAACAAACCTGATCGGATTTCGCATACAGACGAGTCCGAGATGGCATTTGAGAGACTTAAACAGTGCCTAACGCAGGCACCAGCATTAGGTATGCCAGACTATGGGAAACCCTTTGAGCTGTACGGAACAGAAAGTGCTGGTTGCGCGGCAGGCGTCCTAACCCAAAAGCACGGTGATGCCAGCAGGCCAGTAGCATACTACAGCGCTCAGCTAGATACGGTAGCGCGATCCCTCCCCACATGCTTGCGAAGCGTTGCTGCGATAGCATTGCTAGTAACGAAAAGCGAAGATGTAGTGCTAGGTCACAACCTCACAATTCATACACCACATGCAGTGTCAGCCTTGCTAAATTCTGCCCAAACCAGGCACGTCTCATCAGCACGGTTTACAAGATGGGAATTGGCACTAATGGCCCCCGTAAACATCACCATAAGGAGATGCAGTGCATTAAATCCTGCAACATATCTCCCAGGTGTGCCTGGACAGGCACAAAGGGTGGAGGATGAGAGTGGTGGGGAAGGAGAATTTAATACAAAGGAGGACACACATGATTGTATGGAATATTTGACCCAAAATTTTACCGCAAGGCCTGACATCAGTGACAACCCACTGGAAGATGTAGATCTAACTTTCTACACGGACGGTAGTTGTCACAGACAGTCAGACTCGGGAGACTTGTGTACTGGATACGCAGTCGTAGATGACCAAGGCACCATAGAAGCAGAACCGCTAGGCCCACCTCACTCAGCCCAGGTTGCTGAACTGGTCGCCCTAACCAGAGCATGTGAATTGGCTAAGGGCAAATCAGCCAATATCTACACCGACTCTAGATACGCATTCGGGGTAGTCCATGATTTCGGAGCCCTATGGCGCCTCAGAAATTTCATGACGGCAGCTGGTACACCGGTAGCGCATGCAGCTCACATCAAAAGGCTTCTAACAGCGATACAGGAACCCGACAGAGTGGCTGTTATCAAGTGTAAAGCACACACATATAGCCAAGACCCAGTATCACTTGGTAACAGCCGAGCAGACGAAGCAGCTAAGTTAGCAGCTGGTACCCCCAGACAGACAGACACCACACAACTGATGGTATTTAATACCATCAACACACAGAAGTTGTGTGAAATGCAAAATTTGTGTTCCACACAGGAAAAGGCAGTCTGGAAGGCAAAGGGATATGGCCAGGAGTCCTCAGGACTCTGGACGGATGGACATGGTAAACCGGTGGCCCCCAGAGCATATCTTCCATGTTTAGCTGAGGCAGCTCACGGGCTGACTCATCTGGGCAAGGAAGGAATGTGCAAGTTGGTAAGAGCATATTGGTGCGCCCCAGGATTCTCATCTCATGCAGGTAAGAGAGCAATGTCATGCCTTACATGCTTGAGAAAGAATATCGGAAAGGCAATACCAACAGAACCATCTCATATCCCACCTGCAGGCGGCCCTTTCCAGGTAATACAGATTGACTTCATTCAATTACCCCCTTGTCGAAATTTGAAATATGTACTTGTTTGTATAGATGTTTTCTCAAATTGGGTTGAAGCATTTCCTGCGGCCACAAATACCGCTATGTTTACTGCTAAGAAAATTGTGCAGGAATTTGTATGTAGATATGGTATCCCTAGAATTATCGAAAGTGATAGGGGTACCCATTTTACAGGTGATATCTTTCAAGGAATGTGTAAGTTGATGGGAATTGATAGCAAGCTGCACACTCCATACCGTCCACAGGCGAGTGCGAAGGTGGAAAGAGTGAACAGCACTATTAAAAATAAACTGAGCAAAGTTATGGCAGAGACAGGATTGACATGGCCAGAAGCTTTACCCATTGTACTGTACAGCATCAGAACCACTCCCAGGTCCCCTCTTAATCTGTCTCCCTTTGAAATCTTGTTTGGTCGACAACCGCATGTTATGATTAACCCTCAGGATGATTTGAAGTGTAACAATGAAGTGACTGTAAAATACTTGATTAACATGAGTAAACAGCTAAGGAATCAAAATGATAATTTGAAGTTGGTGATTCCTGATTTACCAGATAGTAATTGTCATGACATTGAACCTGGGGATTATGTAATGATACGGAATTTTCTACGCTCAGGTTGCCTTATTGACAGATGGGAAGAACCATACCAAGTCTTATTGACTAGCACTACAGCATTGAAAGTTGCCGAGAGAGAGACTTGGGTTCATTCGTCCCATTGTAAGAAGGTTGCTGATCCAGAGAGGTCCCGTGATAAGGAACAGACGGTAGAGGAAGTTGTATCACTGGAGTGTCTGTTCCAGGAGGACTGAGGCGGCACCTGAGCATTGAAAATCACAAGATCAAAAGCAGTTGTCGATTCCCTGTTCCCTTTTATTGTTTTTCTCCACTTCCCATCCCCTCTCCCTCAAATAATTTTCTCCCCCTTCTCATTCTTCTTCGTTTCCTCCTATAAGATGGACTTGCCCCAAGAGACTGTGATCCGGATTTTCCTGTTGACCATGATGTTGACCAGAGCAGTCTGTTCCGGCGAGAGTACCATGGAGGTCGAGAGAGGTTCTGGAATGGGTTCTGATGACAGAGATGGAGGCGTAGTTTTCCGAGAACAACATAATCAACAAGCAAAGGCGAGTATCAGAAAACGATCCGATAACATAGGCCATAGAAGGAATTGTGAAGGATTGTTAGCTGAAGAAAACTGTATCTGTAGGCTCTGTGACAATGTGGTTGAGGATGGGTGCATCAAGAAATGCCAATCCAGTCTTAATATCCACATGGACCGGCACCCCTTGAGTGACTATCACTCCTTAGTGGGTAGTGTGTTAAATCAAACAGATTGTTGGGTATGCTCTGAAGTACCTCAAGGTCATTGCAAATCAGGACTAGTACCATTTCCTTTAACGATAGGGGAGGTACTTGAGCTAAAGGGTGGGAGACCGGTGGACAGGAGGTTTAATATCTCCAGTCCTCCTAGTTTGAAGCTCCACCAATATCATGTGGATAGGTCCCTAATATGTTTTAACATTACCAATCCCCGAAAGCCGGGAAATTGGGAAGTGTCATGGAGTAACCAAACCATGACCTTTTCATATAGAGCAGATAGAATGCCTACAGATACAGAGCTTATACGCCACATAGCCAGTAGAGAAAAATCTTTTCGATATAGGTATACCCTAGGAAGTAGGATTACGAGAGTTGGAGAGGTATCACCAGGATACTGCGCACATATCGTACAAACTGATACGTGTACTAAACAGATGGGAGCATTAGGGTTAGGAGATTTCACATGGAAGATGTGTAATATGGTTATGTCCTACTCCGTCCCATATGTTCTCCCCGATGATGCATATTTCATATGCGGGAGGAAGCCGTATAAGTGGCTTGCCCCAAACTCTGAAGGATTGTGTTATATTGGAAAAGTACTGCCTGAGGTAATGACTGTATCACATGCCAAAATGAAAGATATTCACCGTGTTGCCCAAGCTCCTTATACTCACACCCACTACGAGCACGTAGTTACACGGCACCGGATAGAAAGAACAGAGCATCCGGCCTCTGACATGATCCATGAATCCACCGGGATTCAGTTTCTAATCGCGTTAGACATCACTCGCACCGCCAGAGGAGTGTTGAATTATAAATACATATCTGCGCTTGCAAATTTGTTAGACAATATCACAGAAATGTATGATGACACGTTTAGGTATACTGGAAGAGAACTTCAAGCTTATAAAACAGAACTGGTCCAGCATAGAATGGTTCTTAATTATCTCACAGCAGTGACAGGCGGATATTGTGTCACACTGGCAACACAATACGGCGTGAAATGTTGCACATATATTACGAATAGCACCGAGGACCCGGTCGAGGTCATAGACCAAAAGATGGACGATATTCTCCAATTGAAGTGGGAATTTCGCAGGAGACACAATCTCACTCTTGCTGCTGTAGGTAATAAGCTGACTGGTTGGGTGTCATGGTTGAACCCGCGAAATTGGTTCTCTGGTTTAGGAGAATGGGCTCAAGGAGTCATAATGGATGTTGGGAAGTTTCTTCTATGTATCTTAGGTGTTGTCATATCCATTGGCTTGATATTTAGATGCGGTCAGGCTTTAATGAAGTGCAAACGAAGTACCAGGGTAATGAGTTTAAGGAGTGAAGAAATTGTAATTCCAATGGATTTGATTTATGACCCAAATGTAGAAACAAGGGCCCTCATTCCGAGTTGTTCGCTCGTTCTTTTTCATCGCATCGCAGTGAAAATCCGCTTAGTACGCATGCGCAAAGTTCGCACTGCGACTGCGCCAAGTAACTTTACTATGAAGAAAGTATTTTTACTCACGGCTTTTTCTTCGCTCCGGCGATCGTAATGTGATTGACAGGAAATGGGTGTTACTGGGCGGAAACACAGCGTTTTAGGGGCGTGTGGCTGAAAACGCTACCGTTTCCGGAAAAAACGCAGGAGTGGCTGGAGAAACGGTGGGAGTGCCTGGGCGAACGCTGGGTGTGTTTGTGACGTCAACCAGGAACGACAAGCACTGAACTGATCGCACAGGCAGAGTAAGTCTGGAGCTACTCTGAAACTGCGAAGTAGTTTGTAATAGCAATATTGCGAATACATCGGTCGCAATTTTAAGAAGCTAAGATTCACTCCCAGTAGGCGGCGGCTTAGCGTGAGCAACTCTGCTAAATTCGCCTTGCGACCGACCAACTCGGAATGAGGGCCAATGATGTGATGAAAATGCGATTTCTACGGTCCGTTTCTTTCACCTGTTTTTCTGGTTTTTCCAAGGTAAAAAGACCCACTTTTGACGAGGAATTTGATGATCCTGTATACAGACAACTGATGGATTAAAGAAGAAGTTTTGACAACCTTATACACAGATATTTGATGAACTATGCCATAGACCCCCAGTTTCCCTAGAAATTTTTTAAATTACGCTAGCCCAACACTTTTGTAAGCCTATGGACATTGACAAAGCTTTTTGCCCACACGCCTTTTGGCAAAAGCACAAAGAAGACTGCATTCAACAGACACCGAACAAGACTTCAACCGACAAATGTTCATTAACCTGACATAGAATACCACTGCATTTACCGTAATTATGTCTTTTCTTCATCTCTACAACCTTCAGGTAATTACACACATAGTCGATAGGGAATACAGGCACAGATATCAGCAATCACATATTCCCCCATTCATGTATCATCAACTAAAATGTGCTCCCCATTTTGTTGCAACCAAAATCCGAAAAGAGCTCGGTAAAGTTTGACAGCCCATCCACAGACCCGTACCACGGGATAAGAAGGAATTCAAATGTATACTTCGCAATACCTCGAAGCTTGATTTAAAACACGTACGGCACGATGATACATGACCCCCAAACACGGATTCATACACACATGCTTCTGCTATCTCACTAGGTCATACCCTCTTCACACCTTCTCCTCTCTCCTCCCTTACCCAACCATGGAAATGTATTAACCCCTGACATATATTTTTCTCCCACCTGAGCAGTTGGAAATTGTCAAAGCCCACCTGTATGAATCAACCTATGACCTTTTGTTGTAATGCGAGGAGGAATTCCTGTGTCCAATGAACAATGAGATTGTAGGGACCATTGAATTGTATTGTGTGTGGGGCATAAATAGACAAGCCGATCACATCCAGCTCTCACTCTTCAACGGTTCTCATTGCTGATAATCGGGAGCTGGATGTCCAGAGGCGCATGCGATCGTTCCCCTTTGTGCGTAAGTTTTCTCCGCAATCATATTGTATTTCTCTATCGTCCTAGTGGATGCTGGGGTTCCTGAAAGGACCATGGGGAATAGCGGCTCCGCAGGAGACAGGGCACAAAAAGTAAAGCTTTTCCAGATCAGGTGGTGTGCACTGGCTCCTCCCCCTATGACCCTCCTCCAGACTCCAGTTAGATTTTTGTGCCCGGCCGAGAAGGGTGCAATCTAGGTGGCTCTCCTAAAGAGCTGCTTAGAAAAAGTTTAGCTTAGGTTTTTTATTTTACAGTGAGTCCTGCTGGCAACAGGATCACTGCAACGAGGGACTGAGGGGAGAAGAAGTGAACTCACCTGCGTGCAGGATGGATTGGCTTCTTGGCTACTGGACATCAGCTCCAGAGGGACGATCACAGGTACAGCCTGGATGGTCACCGGAGCCGCGCCGCCGGCCCCCTTGCAGATGCTGAAGTCAGAAGAGGTCCAGAATCGGCGGCTGAAGACTCCTGCAGTCTTCTAAAGGTAGCGCACAGCACTGCAGCTGTGCGCCATTTTCCTCTCAGCACACTTCACACGCAGTCACTGAGGGTGCAGGGCGCTGGGGGGGGGCGCCCTGGGAGGCAAATGTAACCTATATAAAGGCTAAAAATACCTCACATATAGCCCCCAGAGGCTATATGGAGATATTTAACCCCTGCCTGGATTCACTAAATAGCGGGAGACGAGCCCGCCGGAAAAGGGGCGGGGCCTATCTCCTCAGCACACGGCGCCATTTCCTCTCACAGCTCCGCTGGTCAGGACGGCTCCCAGGTCTCTCCCCTGCACTGCACTACAGAAACAGGGTAAAACAGAGAGGGGGGGCAAATTTATGGCGATATTTTGATATATATAAAGCAGCTATAAGGGAGCACTTATTATAAGGCTATCCCTGTTATATATAGCGCTTTTGGTGTGTGCTGGCAAACTCTCCCTCTGTCTCCCCAAAGGGCTAGTGGGTCCTGTCTTCGTTAGGAGCATTCCCTGTGTGTCTGCTGTGTGTCGGTACGTGTGTGTCGACATGTATGAGGACGATATTGGTGTGGAGGCGGAGCAATTGCCAAATATGAGGATGTCACCCCCTAGGGAGTCGACACCAGAATGGATGCCTTTATTTATGGAACTACGGGATAGTGTCAACACGCTTAAGCAGTCGTTTGACGACATGAGACGGCCGGACAATCAATTAGTGCCTGTCCAGGCGACTCAAACACCGTCAGGGGCTGTGAAACGCCCTTTGCCTCAGTCGGTCGACACAGACCCAGACACAGGCACTGACTCCAGTGGTGACGGTGACGAATCAACCGTATTTTCCAGTAGGGCCACACGTTATATGATTTTGGCAATGAAGGAGGCGTTACATTTAGCTGATACTACAGGTACCACTAAACAGGGTATTATGTGGGGTGTGAAAAAACTACCTATAGTTTTTCCTGAATCAGAAGAATTAAATGACGTGTGTAATGAAGCGTGGGTTGCCCCTGATAAAAAGCTGATAATTTCAAAGAAATTATTGGCATTATACCCTTTCCCGCCAGAGGTTAGGGAGCGCTGGGAAACACCTCCTAGGGTGGACAAGGCGCTAACACGCTTATCTAAACAAGTGGCGTTACCCTCTCCTGAGACGGCCGCACTTAAAGATCCATCAGATAGGAGGATGGAAAATATCCAAAAAAGTATATACACACATGCAGGTGTTATACTACGACCAGCTATAGCGACTGCCTGGATGTGCAGTGCTGGGGTAGTTTGGTCAGAGTCCCTGATTGAAAATATTGATACCCTGGACAGGGACAATATTTTACTGTCGTTAGAACAAATAAAGGATGCATTTCTTTATATGCGTGATGCACAGAGGGATATCTGCACACTGGCATCACGGGTAAGTGCTATGTCCATTTCGGCCAGAAGAGCTTTATGGACGCGACAGTGGACAGGCGATGCGGATTCAAAACGACATATGGAAGTTTTGCCGTATAAAGGGGAGGAGTTATTTGGAGTCGGTCTATCAGATTTGGTGGCCACGGCTACAGCCGGGAAATCCACCTTTCTACCTCAAGTCACTCCCCAACAGAAAAAGGCACCGACTTTTCAACCGCAGCCCTTTCGTTCCTTTAAAAATAAGAGAGCAAAGGGCTATTCATATCTGCCACGAGGCAGAGGTCGAGGGAAGAGACAGCAACAGGCAGCTCCTTCCCAGGAACAGAAGCCTTCCCCGGCTTCTACAAAAGCCTCAGCATGACGCTGGGGCTTCTCAAGCGGACTCGGGGACGGTGGGTGGTCGTCTCAAAAATTACAGCGCGCAGTGGGCTCACTCGCAGGTAGATCCCTGGATCCTGCAGATAATATCTCAGGGGTACAGGTTGGAATTAGAGACAGATCCACCTCGCCGTTTCCTGAAGTCTGCTTTACCAACGTCCCCCTCCGAAAGGGAGACGGTTTTGGAAGCCATTCACAAGCTGTACTCTCAGCAGGTGATAGTCAAGGTACCTCTTCTACAACAAGGGAAGGGGTATTATTCCACTCTTTTTGTGGTACCGAAGCCGGATGGCTCGGTAAGGCCTATTCTAAATCTGAAGTCCTTGAACCTGTACATAAAGAAGTTCAAGTTCAAGATGGAGTCACTCAGAGCAGTGATAGCGAACCTGGAAGAGGGGGACTTTATGGTATCCTTGGACATCAAGGATGCGTATCTCCACGTTCCAATTTACCCCTCACACCAGGGGTACCTCAGGTTCGTTGTACAAAATTGTCACTATCAGTTTCAGACGCTGCCGTTCGGATTGTCCACGGCACCTCGGGTCTTTACAAAGGTAATGGCCGAGATGATGATTCTTCTTCGAAGAAAAGGCATATTAATTATCCCATACTTGGACGATCTCCTAATAAGGGCAAGGTCCAGAGAACAGCTAGAGATGGGATTAGCACTGTCGCAAGAAGTGCTAAAACAGCACGGGTGGATTCTGAATATTCCAAAATCCCAGTTAATGCCGACAACTCGTCTGCTGTTCCTAGGGATGATTCTGGACACGGTTCAGAAAAAGGTTTTTCTCCCGGAGGAAAAAGCCAAGGAGTTATCCGAGCTTGTCAGGAACCTCCTAAAACCAGGAAAGGTGTCTGTACATCAATGCACAAGAGTCCTGGGAAAAATGGTGGCTTCTTACGAAGCAATTCCATTCGGCAGATTCCACGCAAGAATTTTCCAAAGGGATCTGTTGGACAAATGGTCAGGGTCGCATCTTCAGATGCACCTGCGGATAACCCTGTCTCCAAGGACAAGGGTGTCTCTTCTGTGGTGGTTGCAGAGTGCTCATCTATTGGCGGGCCGCAGATTCGGCATACAGGATTGGATCCTGGTGACCACGGACGCCAGCCTGAGAGGCTGGGGAGCAGTCACACAAGGAAGAAACTTCCAGGGAGTATGGACGAGCCTGGAAACGTCTCTTCACATAAACATTCTGGAACTAAGAGCAATATACAATGCTCTAAGCCAGGCAGAACCTCTGCTTCAGGGAAAACCGGTGTTGATCCAGTCGGACAACATCACGGCAGTCGCCCATGTGAACAGACAGGGCGGCACAAGAAGCAGGAGTGCAATGGCAGAAGCTGCAAGGATTCTTCGCTGGGCAGAGAATCATGTGATAGCACTGTCAGCAGTGTTCATCCCGGGAGTGGACAACTGGGAAGCAGACTTCCTCAGCAGACACGATCTTCACCCGGGAGAGTGGGGACTTCATCCAGAAGTCTTCCACTTGCTGGTAACCCGTTGGGAAAGACCAATGGTGGACATGATGGCGTCTCGCCTCAACAAAAAACTGGACAGGTATTGCGCCAGGTCAAGAGATCCGCAGGCAATAGCTGTGGACGCGCTGGTAACGCCTTGGGTGTACCAGTCGGTGTATGTGTTTACTCCTCTGCCTCTCATACCAAAAGTATTGAGAATTATACGGCAAAGAGGCGTAAGGACGATACTAGTGGTTCCGGATTGGCCAAGAAGGACTTGGTACCCGGAACTTCAAGAGATGATCACGGAAGATCCGTGGCCTCTACCTCTAAGGAGGGACTTGCTTCAGCAGGGTCCCTGTCTGTTTCAAGACTTACCGCGGCTGCGTTTGACGGCATGGCGGTTGAACGCCGGATCCTAAAGGAAAAAGGCATGCCGGAAGAAGTCATTCCTACTTTGATTAAAGCAAGGAAGGAAGTAACCGTGCAACATTATCACCGAATTTGGCGAAAATATGTTGCGTGGTGCGAAGATCGGAGTGCTCCGACGGAGGAATTTCAACTGGGTCGATTCCTACATTTCCTGCAATCAGGATTGTCTATGGGTCTCAAATTGGGATCTATTAAGGTTCAAATTTCGGCCCTGTCGATTTTCTTTCAAAAAGAATTGGCTTCAGTCCCTGAAGTCCAGACCTTTGTTAAGGGAGTGCTACATATACAGCCTCCTGTGGTGCCTCCAGTGGCACCGTGGGATCTCAATGTGGTTTTGGACTTTCTAAAATCTCATTGGTGTGAACCACTAAAGAAGGTGGATTTGAAATATCTCACATGGAAAGTGACCATGCTTCTAGCCCTGGCTTCGGCCAGGAGAGTGTCAGAACTGGCAGCTTTATCTTACAAAAGCCCATATCTGATTTTCCATTCGGACAGGGCAGAACTGCGGACTCGTCCGCATTTTCTCCCTAAGGTGGTGTCAGCATTTCATCTGAACCAGCCTATTGTAGTGCCTGCGGCTACAAGTGACTTGGAGGACTCCAAGTTACTGGACGTTGTCAGAGCATTAAAAATATATATTGCAAGGACAGCTGGAGTCAGAAAATCTGACTCGTTGTTTATATTGTATGCACCCAACAAGATGGGTGCTCCTGCGTCTAAGCAGACGATTGCTCGTTGGATCTGTAGCACAATCCAACTTGCACATTCTGTGGCAGGCCTGCCACAGCCTAAATCTGTAAAGGCCCACTCCACAAGGAAGGTGGGCTCATCTTGGGCGGCTGCCCGAGGGGTCTCGGCATTACAACTTTGCCGAGCAGCTACGTGGTCAGGGGAGAACACGTTTGTAAAATTTTACAAATTTGATACTCTGGCTAAGGAGGACCTGGAGTTCTCTCATTCGGTGCTGCAGAGTCATCCGCACTCTCCCGCCCGTTTGGGAGCTTTGGTATAATCCCCATGGTCCTTTCAGGAACCCCAGCATCCACTAGGACGATAGAGAAAATAAGATTTTACTTACCGATAAATCTATTTCTCGGAGTCCGTAGTGGATGCTGGGCGCCCATCCCAAGTGCGGATTATCTGCAATAATTGTACATAGTTATTGTTAACTAATTCGGGTTATTGTTGAAGGAAGCCATCTTTCAGAGGCTCCGCTGTTATCATACTGTTAACTGGGTTTAGATCACAAGTTGTACGGTGTGATTGGTGTGGCTGGTATGAGTCTTACCCGGGATTCAAAATCCTCCCTTATTGTGTACGCTCGTCCGGGCACAGTACCTAACTGGAGTCTGGAGGAGGGTCATAGGGGGAGGAGCCAGTGCACACCACCTGATCTGGAAAAGCTTTACTTTTTGTGCCCTGTCTCCTGCGGAGCCGCTATTCCCCATGGTCCTTTCAGGAACCCCAGCATCCACTACGGACTCCGAGAAATAGATTTATCGGTAAGTAAAATCTTATTTTCTTGTTATTGTGGGCCATTTCTCTCTCTCTCTCTCTTCTCCCCTTTCTCTCTTAATTTTCCTGCAAACGTAATTGTATTATATTGTATTTCCTGTGTAGTTATCTGGTTAGTTAGTCTATGTTATATTGTAGTGTGTGACTTGTATTGTATTATTCTTTTTGCAAGTAATAACATTCATATAAGGCGTTAGACCCTAAGCACGGTATCTGTGTATTTCTTATAGTGTTAAGTATTCTCAGAGCGTCGGTGACGCTCGAACAGCTTTTAAGTTAATAAGGTTACACTGTGTTGCATCTACACCCTATCTCTACACTAAGGTTTTACTGCATATTACATTGTTTATGGTTTAGATATAAAGGTTTAACATTGTGAGCGTCTGCGTCGCTGGTGATCTCCTCGTGGTCCCGAGCGGCCGCTACGCTATAGCGAACCATTACGTTAGTCAGCAGCCAATAGCGTGCCTGCCTGTGATCTCTTGGCCGTGAGCGAACGTGACGCTTGAGCGTCTCGACCACGGCTAAGCGATTGTTACGCAACGTGCGTACCCTTACGGTACTCCATACGCGAATAGCGTACAGTGTTCTTAGACCTCATAAAGGGTGTTATATAAGATAAATATTTAGCTTTATCAGCTTCCAAAACCACTAAACCCAAACCTAAACAATTTTGGTCCGCCCGTCGGCCTGCTTCCAAACAAGACAAGTCTGCTGCATGACGGGACGGGCCTCCCCTGTGGGACCCCAGGGTGGGAGGCCGTCTTCTGCAGTTCGTCCAGGCCTGGTTAAAGACCACTTCGGACACCTGGGTGTGGGAAGTTGTCTCTCACGGGTACGCAATCTCTTTCAAGAGACGTCCCCCTCGCCAGTTCTGTACAACGGTTATCCCTTCGGATCCATTGAAAGCACAAGATCTACACTTGCTTGTACAATCCCTCCTGGACACAGGAGTGGTGGTGCCAGTACCTCTGACCCAGAGATGCAGGGGATACTATTCAACCCTGTTTCTAGTTCCAAATCATTGAAAGAAATTTGTGAGAGTGTCCAAATTCCATATAAAACTCTGCGCTCTATTGTACTGGCCATGGAACCCGAGGACTATATGGTATCCCTGGACATACAGGATGCTTACCTGCACATATCTATTGCCATATCGCATCAACAATATCTGCGGTTTGCTATTGGAAACCTACATTATCAATTCCAGGCCCTGCCATTTGGACTGGCCACGGCCCCTCAGATCTTCACCAAGGTCATGGCCGTGATGACGGCCCTTCTCCGCCATCAGGGAATCAGGATCCTGCCATAACTGGACGACTTGCTGATCCTGGCGAACTCCCAAGATGTTCTCCTCAGTCATCTGGAACTGACGGTCCAATTCCTACAAGCCCACGGGTGGCTCAGCAACTGGAAAAAGTACTCGCTGGTCCCTACTCGGAGCATGGCGCACCTAGGGGCATGGCTGGACACACATAGCCAGCGATTGTTTCTGTCTCCAGAGAAAGTCCTGAAAATTCAGGACAGGATGAGATACTTCCTCTCTCATCCAAGAGTGTCGATACACTCGGCGATGCAAGTACTAGGCCTCATGGTGTCGGCTTTCAACATGGTAGAGTACACTCAAATTAATTCCCGCCCTCTACAGAGGTTAATCCTTTCCAAGTGGGATGGCTTGCCTCATCGGATCAGGTCTCAAATGATCTCCTTGACTCCGTAGGTTTGTCTGTCACTGAGCTGGTGGCTACAGGACCAACAGTTGAGCAGGGGCCGTCCCTTCTGGATCTCCAACTGGGTCCTCCTCACAATGTACGCCAGTCTGCGAGGTTGGGGTGTGGTGTTAGAGCAACACTCTCTCCAGGGTCGGTGGACCAGGGAGGGATCTCTCCTCCCGATAAATATTCTGGAATGTGGTCAGTGTTCAATACATTGACGCTGGCCCTACCTCTGGTACAGAACAGGCCTGTTTAAGTACAATCAGACAACGCCACCACGGTGGCGTACATAAATCATCAAGGCGGCACTTGAAGCCGCATGGCAATGCTGGAAGTATCAAAAATCCTCAGTTGGGCGGAACACCAACTGCCAGCAATATCGGCAGTGTTCATTACCGGAGTTCTAAACCGGGAAGTGGATTTCCTCTGTCGTCAGGATGTTCACGCCGGAGAGTGGAGTCTTCATCCGGAAGTCTTTCAACTCCTAGTGAACAAGTAGGGCCTACCAGATGTAGACCTGATGGCGTCTCGACACAATCACAAGGTTCCAGTCTTCGGATCAAGGACAAGGGATCCTCCAGCAGCGTTCATGGACGCACTGGCAATTGCATGGAACTTTCGGCTGCCATACTTGTTCCCTCCAGTGTCACTCCTGCCCAGGGTATTACGGAAGTTCAAGCAAGAAAAAGGAGTACTACCTCTACTCGCTGCAGCATGGCCCAGACAGCATTGGTTAGAGCGTCCTCTTCTACTTCCTCAATGCCCAGACCTCCTCATTCAGGGCCCTTGTGTCTATCCGAACCTGGCCAGACTGGCTTTGATGGTGTGGCTCTTGAAGCTTCACTCCTGAGGGCCAAGGGATTCTCCGAGGCAGTTATTCAAACTATGTTGAAGATCCGCAAACCGGCTTCGGTACGGATTTATTACAGGGACGGGAACTCTTACTTCACATGGTGTGCTACTAAGAATTATGATGCCCATTCGTTCAGAACTTTCAGGCATTTGGCTTTTCTGCAACAAGGCCTAGATTTAAGCCTTCGTTGAACTCCCTCATGGTTCATATATCTGCCTTGTCGGTGTGGTTTCAGAGAAAAATTGTGTCTATTCCTGACGTTCATACTTTCACTTAGGGTGTTTTATGGATTCAGCCTCCCTATGTCCCTCCTGTGGCTCCATGGGATATGTATGTAGTCTTAAATGCCCTACAAGAGTCTACATTTGAACCTCTTGAGTCTGTGGACCTTAAATGCTTTACATTTAAGGTTGTGTTTCTGCTGGTTATTGCCTCTGCCAGGAGGGTGTCGGACTTAGGTACTTTGTCCTGTCGTCCACCCTTTTTTGATTTTTCACCGTGACCGGGCAGTTCTTAGAACTCGCCCCAGTTATCTACCTAAGGTGGTGTCATCTTTCCATCTTAACCAAGAGATTCTGGTTCCGACTTTTATCTCTTCTGGTTTGTCCTCCAAAGAACGGTCTTTGGATGTGGTACGAGCTCTCCGTATTTACGTGAGAGGACTGCCTCTATCAGGAGGTTATATACCCTTTTTGTACTTTTTAGTTTTCACAAACATGGCTGGCCTGCGAATAAGTAAACCTTGGCCAGATGGATTAGAATGGTGATTGCACAAGCCTATGCACAGGCTGGAGTCCCATCTCCTGCTGCTATCAAAGCCCATTCTACCTGGTCTGTTGGACCTTCTTGGGCGACCCACCGTGGCGCGTCCTCTGAACAGTTGTGCAAGGCTGCTACATGGTCCTCCGTGAACACGTTCATTAGGTTCTGTGCCTTTGATACTTCCGATCCCAGGATGCTTCCTTTGAATGCCAGGTTCTTGTGCCCGCTATGGTGCGTCCCCACCTATGAGCAACAGCTTTAGGACATCCCCGATGTATTCCCTGTGGAATCCCAGTATACCCTGCCGCAGAAAAGGAGATTTATGGTAGAATTACCATAGTTAAATCTCTTTCTGCAAGGTACACTGGATTCCACAGGGCGCCCACCCTGACGCACTTAGCTTCTTTGGGTTTGTATGGCATTAGCCGCTGGTCCCTTCTCCTGTCGTGAGAATGTGGTTCTATGTGACTATCATCTGCCGTCTCTTTTACCTGCTTCTGCATTGGACTGGTTAACAAAACTGAGCTCCAGTGCCTGGAGGCGGGGTTATAGTGCATCCTGGGAACAGTGAAAGCTTTAGCCTGTTGGTGCCTCGGATCAAAATCCAACTCTACACCCCAATGTATTCCATGTGGAATCCAGTGTACCTCGCAGAAAGAGATTTAACTATGGTAAGTCTACAACAAATCTCCTTATACACCAGATACACGTTTTTGGGAGTCAGTTGAGAAGTATACAAGTACTCAATTCCCGTGGCATCTCTATATGCAGCTGGAGGGGTATAAGTAGGTGGTAATGGAGTATTCTCACATACGCAAAGTAAGAACGTGTTGCAAATTTGCCAGCTATTCAGAGTTTTGGGACGTGCATAGGTACACCATTTTTCAGGCAGATTTTCTGCACCAGAGTTATATCTGTGTAAGTACTGTATGCACTTATGACAACTATAAAACCAAATGTATGGATAGGCCGCAGAAATGCATGCGACTGGAATGTGGGTGGTCTCCGCATTTTGGCCCTCATTCCGAGTCGTTCGCTCGGTAATTTTCTTCGCATCGCAGCGTTTTTCTGCTTAGTACGCATGCGCAATGTTTGCACTGCGACTGCGCCAAGTAATTTTGCTATGAAGATAGTTTTTTTACTCACGGCTTTTTCTTCGCTCCGGCGATCGTAATGTGATTGACAGGAAATGGGTGTTACTGGGCGGAAACACGGCGTTTTATGGGCGTGTGGATAAAAACGCTACCGTTTCCGGAAAAAACGCGGGAGTGGCTGGAGAAACGGGGGAGTGTCTGGGCGAACGCTGGGTGTGTTTGTGACGTCAAACCAGGAACGACAAGCAATGAACTGATCGCAGATGCCGAGTAAGTCTGAAGCTACTCTGAAACTGCTAAGTAGTTTGTAATCGCAATATTGCGAATACATCGTTCGCAATTTTAAGAAGCTAAGATTCACTCCCAGTAGGCGGAGGCTTAGCGTGTGTAACTCTGCTAAAATCGCCTTGCGAGCGAACAACTCGGAATGAGGGCCTTTGTTCTTTGCAAGCTATGAGCTATGTCGTCCAATTTAAAGTGGACCGCTCATCCCCCACAAATGACCATAATCGTGTTTTGTATATAGTAAACTTAGTATATCCTTTTACATATATATAGATTATTGCTGCACTTGGCTACCAAAATAAATTCTTGAATCATGTATCAAAGTAAAACACTGGGCCTCCTATTGGTGGAACAAATGGCCAGTGTACCATACTTCTAGTTTGTGTTGTATCATTTACAGTTGTGCTCATAAGTTTACATACCCTAGCAGAATTTGTGATTTTCTGGCCATTTGTCAGAGAATATGAATGATAACTCACAAATTTTTCTTTCACTCATGGGGGTATATTTTCTAAGCTCCCGATTTTGACCGATTGGGTGTTTTTTCATCAAAGTGTCATCTCGGAATTTACTAAACTCAAATCTCGGCAGTGATGAGGGCATTCGTATTTTTTTTGAAGTTAAAGAAAAAAAATACGAATGAATACACCATCGGTCAATCACGTCTGTTATTTTATACAACTCGGTAATTTACTAAAAATTTGAAATCACAATCACTGCCGGCAATGGAGGTAATTCCAAGTTGATCGCAGCAGGATTTTTGATAGCAATTGGGCAAAACCATGTGCACTCCAGGGGAGGCAGATATAACATGTGCAGAAAGAGTTAGATTTGGGTGGGTTATTTTATTTCTGTGCAGGGTAAATACTGGCTGCTTTATTTTTACACTGCAAATTAGATTGCAGATTGAACACACCCCACCCAAATCTAACTCTCTCTGCACATGTTATATCTGCCTCCCCTGCAGTGCACATGGTTTTGCCCAATTGCTAACAAAAATCCTGCTGCGATCAACTTGGAATTCCCGCCAATAGCCAAACACTGCCATGAAAAAATACAAATCGTAAAAAAAAGCAGTTTTCAAATAGACCTGCTTTTTTTTTACCGTGTTCTGATAGGCATGCACGGATCCGTGAGATCCGTGCATGTTTATCAGTGGGAAGGGGGTGTGAAAGAGTTAAAAATCAGGAAAAAAAATTGTGTGGGGTCCCCCTCCTAAGCATAACCAGCCTCGGGCTCTTTGAGCCGGTCCTGGTTGTAAAAATACGGGGGGGAAATTGACAGGGGTTCCCCATTATTTTAACAACCAGCACCGGGCTCTGCGCCTGGTCCAAAAAATACGGGGGACAAAAGACGTAGGGGTCCCCCGTATTTTTTACACCAGCAGCGGGCTCCACTAGTCAGAGAGATAATGTCACATCCGGGGGACACTTTTATATTGGTTCCTGCGGCCCTGGCATTAAATCACCAACTAGTCACCCCTGGCTGGGGTACCCTGGAGGAGTGGGGACCCCTTAAATCAAGGTGTCCCCCCCCCCCCCCCTCCAGCCACCCAAGTACCAGGGGTGAAGCCCGAGGCTGTCCTTCCCATCCAAGGGCGGCGGATGGGAGGCAGATAGCCTTTTGTGTAAAAAAAAGAATATTGTTTTTTGTAGCAGAACTACAAGTCCCAGCAAGCCTACCCGCAAGCTGGTACTTGGAGAACCACAAGTACCAGCATGTGGGGGGAAACAGGCCCGCTGGTACCTGTAGTTCTACTACAAAAAAAATACCCAAATAAAAACAAAACACACTCCGTGATAGTAAAATTTTATTAAACATACATGCACACTTACATACATACATATTTACCTATGTTGGCACGAAGCAGTCGGTCCCCTTGTCCAGTAGAATTCAGGGGTACCTGTAAATAAAATTATACTTACAAAGAATCCGGGGTAGATCGGTTCCCTTCTTATAAGTTATAATCCAGGGACTTGGTAAAATAAAAAAATGGAATTCCCGATCCACGCACTGAAAGGGGATCCATGTTTACACATGGATCCCCTTTCCCCCGACTGGCGGGACCCCCCGTGACTGCTGTCAAAGAGGGTCCCTTCAGCAAATCAGGGAGCGCCACGTCATAGCACTCTCCTGATTGGCTGTGCGCTCCTGCACTGTCAGTCAGGCAGCGCACTGTAGATACAATGTAGCGCAGAGGCGCTACATTATATCCAATGGTGGGAACTTTGCGGTCTGCGGTAGACCGCGAGGTTAAGTGGGGTCACTCTTGTGGTTGGCCCCACTTAACCTCGCGGTCTACCGCAGACCGCAAAGTTCCCACCATTGGATATAATGTAGCGCCTCTGCACTACATTGTATCTACAGTGCGCAACCTGACTGACAATTCAGGAGCACACAGCCAATCAGGAGAGTGCCATGACGTGGCGCTCCCTGATTGGCTGAAGGGACACTGGGCGCCGGGAGTTACTCCTGAAATTCAAAAGCATCGCCGCTGTGCGATGCTTTTGCATTAGCGCGGGGGGGGGGATGGGGGCGGCACTGACATGCGGGGCGGACTAGCCCTGTGCTGGGCGTCCACCCGCATGTCTGAGTGCCTGATCGTAGCTGTGCTAAATGTAGCACAGTTACAATCAACTCGGAATGACCCCCTTTATCACCGTGGAATTTATCCAAGGCTTGATAAATATAATACTCCTTAAGCAGGCCTGACCAACCTGTGGCTCTCCAGATGATGTAAAACTACACATCCCATCATGCCCTGCCATAGTTTTAGCATTCCCTAATAGCAAAACTGTGGCAAGGCATGATGGGACTTGTAGTTTTACAACAGCTGGAGAGCCACAGGTTGGCCAGGCCTGCTCTTAAGAGTAGAGCCAGGGCCGGATTAAGGCTGGCGTGGGCCCCGGGCAACAAAGATGTGGGGGCACCCACCAATAAAATTATCTGCACCCTGCCGCTGTCTCTACTATGACCCTTAGCAGAGTAGAAGATATAGTGAGGGGAGTGAGAGACAAAGAGGGTGTCAGGGAGAGAGAGAAAGGGGGAGCGAGGGAGACCGGTGGAAGAACAAGAAAGGGAGGATGTCAGGGAAAGAGAGAGGGTGTGAGAGAGAGAGAGGGCAAGAGAGAGCACGTGTCAGGGAGAGAGAGACAGAGAAATGAGAGAGAGGGAGGAAAGAGGGTGTCAGAGAGAGAGAGAGATGGTGTCAGGGAGGGAGAGAGACAGAGCAAGAGAGGGGAACAAGAGAAAAAAAGAGTGTCAGGTAGTCAGAAAGATTGAGAGACAGGGGAGCAAGAGGGATAGAAAGAGGGTGCCAAGGTGGGAGAGAGGGGGACCAAGCGGGAGACAGAGAGGAATAGAGCAGGAGAAACGCTACCTGTTGAGTTGCAGTAGAGTTAGGTCACTGATGGAGGTGGGCACTTCACAGCGTTAGGCCCCGCCTCCTTCCCCATACACCCGGGAATTGCTGCATTATGTCCGCGAGGTGATGGGGATCGCTGTGTGGGGGCCCCGTCCGCCTCCTCTATAATCCAGCACTGGGTACAGCATACCTCAAATCTCCATTTAATAGAGACAATTTGTTAGACATCCATCTGAGATATGACTGTAATACCCCTTTTACACCAAGCTTTTGACCCAAGTTATTGCCGGGTGAATCCGGTTCATGGCTCGGTGTAAAAGGGTTTACCCGGATCCAGTGACCTGGGAATCCAACCCGGCTAGCTTGCAGGGTTGGACCTAGGATTGTCCCGTTTACAGCATAGGAAAGTCGGCGCTATGAGATGATCACATCTCATAGCGCAGGTACTGCACATGTGACCACTGATGTCACCGACCTGGCAATAAGACAGATCCTGGCTCCAGTCTGATCAGGGTCACAGTCAGGTCGCATCTGGGTTGGAGCCGGCTACAAAATTCTGGGTGTAAAAGCGATATTATTAAGCTGTGTTCCTGAGCCAGATGCAGTTGCCTGTAATCTATATATTGTATTTTCTGCAGCAGGTTACATTGGTTTCCACAGGGAAACATCGGGGTGTAGAGTGGATCTTGATGCAGAGGCACCAACAGGCTAAAGCTTTAAGCTGTCCCAGGATGCATTGGGGCCTCCTCTATATCCCCGCCTCCAGGAACTGAGAGCTCAGTTTCTAGTTGGTGATGGCAGCAGCTCACCTAACAGGAGGGCTGCACTGGGCAGCCCTGAAAAAGCTTTCTGAAAGAAGGTTTCTTCTACGGCCTCGCATACTCCCGCTGCTCAATTCTCGTCTTAGGCACAGAGTTGCAGACTGCTCTCCTAGTTCGTGTGGCTGCTACGGGGAGGAGGTAAGAAGGTCCCCCAGGTGGGACCCACCATTAAACCGCGTTCCGACCGTGACCTAGGGAGACGGGTCGCAGTGCTGGCGTGGACACTGTCACCAAGCAGGAACCACAATAGACCACAGGGCTTCTGAGTACATATCTGGTGTACTAACACCCCATTTAATAAGGCTCGCTAGTACCTGGGGTGGAAGTCCAGCATAGGGGAGCCGGCGCTTGACCTGTAGCCCCGGCCCAGGGCGCCATCTCCTCACAGATTTCCCACCCTGGAGCTGCCTCACACTCTCCCTCATTCCCTCACAGAGACACTGGGCGCCATCTTATAGCATAGCTGCAGCAGCTGGTCTCTGGGATTGCAGGGCAAAGTCTCACTTGTAAAGCCGCCTGTATTCAGAGCTGTGACTTTACATTCACTTGAGTATCCTACATGTCTTGACACAGACAGCGTTAGTTCAGAAAAAGTGTACTGTTTACAGAATATAATGTACGAGGATTGTGATATATCCTGCGGTCACGGACCGCGCTGTGATATATATACTATATGTATAATATATACAGTGCAGCTTTATTGTAACTGTCACTATATTCCTTACCCTAAGGGGTAGGTGCGTCTGGGTCCGCTAATATAGTCTGACACAGTAATTAGCCAATACGTATAGTCTACTGTGTACTTGTGTACTCAGGGGGTAATTCAGACCTGATCACTGCATTTTCGCACAGCGGGCGATCAGGTCCAAATTGCGCATGCGTATGTACCGCAATGCGCGGGCGCGTCGTATGGGAACAAAGCGGATTGCCGCTCAGTGATGGGTTTGTGCGACGGATCCGTTCGCACGGGCGATCGCAAGGAGATTGACAGGAAGAAGGCGTTTGTGGGTGTCAACTGACAGTTTTCAGGGAGTGTCTGGAAAAACGCAGGCGTGTCCATGCGTTTGTAGGGAGGGTTCCTGACGTCAATTCCGGTCCCGGACAGGCTGATGTGATCGCAGCGGCTAAGTCCTGGGCTGCGCAGAGACTGAACAAAATCTGTTTGTACAGCTCTGCTACACATGCGTTCGCACACCTGCACAGCTAAAATACCATCCCCTGTAGGCGGCGACTATCTGATCGCAGCAGTGCAAAAATCGCTTGCTAGCGATCAGGTCTGAATTAGGCCCTAAGTGACATAATACCGGATTTATTCGCAGGTATTGTACTTTGTCTAGCTTTATCGTACTAAAGGGCTAATTCAGACCTGATCGCTGTTGTGCGTTTTCGCACAGCAGGTGATCAGGTCTGAGCCGCGCATGCATATGCACCGCAATGCGCAGGCGCAGCGGTCCGGTGCATCGGGATGGTGCAAAAAATCTGATCGCACCGGCAATCGCAAGAAGATTGACAGGAAGAGGGCATTTGTGGGTGGCAACTGACCGTTTTCAGGGAGTGTCCGGAAAAACACAGAAGGAACTCTGTGTTTTGTGGGAGGATTCGTGACGTCAGCTCCGGCACTGATCATCGCAGCGGCTGAGTAAGTCCTGGGCTGTGCACAGACTACACAAACTTCTGTTTGTGCAGCTCTCCTTCACATGCGATCGCACCCCTGCACAGCGAATTCCCCCTCCCCCTGTAGGCGACGACTACCTGATCGCAGGGATGCAAAGAACGCACTGTAGCGATCAGGTCTGAATTACCCAATAAGTCGCTCTGTTGTTGCATTCTAACATAATGTCTAACAGAAAGGGCAGTAAATCAGTGGAAGCTCCTGCATCATGCAGTGCCTGCTCCAAAGTTTTACCAGAGAGGGAAGTGTTGTTTAATGGTCTGTGTACTATTTGTCATACATCTCCCAGTCAGTCTGCAGCTCCTGTATCTACACTGGAGCCTACCTGGGCAGCGTTCACCTACCTACTGGGTACTCTGGTGGAACGCCTAGCACCCCCTATGGGACCACATGTGTAACTACAGTCCCAAATTGTCCCCATGGTTAATCCGCTTTCGCCGGAAAATCTGTCTAACCAGCTGCAGAAACATCAGTCATTGGTAAGACAAAAGATCGGCCCCAGGTCACTCCTGTGTCTCTGGGTCCTCCTCACCATCCTCAATCCTCTCTGATTTTCATCAGAAAAGTGGGTGGGGAGCATATGGTCCTGTCAGACACTGAATCTTGTGTTACTGACAAGGATTCTCCCTTGCAGATTGATGTCCTTAGTAGGTGCTCTTAAGCATATCTTACAAATCACTTGTGATGTGGATTCCACTACTGTGGCAGCGAAACCTGATAAGTTTAAACAACAGAAGGTGGTTAAAAATAAGAATTTACTCACCGGTAATTCTATTTCTCGTAGTCCGTAGTGGATGCTGGGAACTCCGTAAGGACCATGGGGAATAGACGGGCTCCGCAGGAGACTGGGCACTCTTAAAAGAAAGATTAGGTACTATATCTGGTGTGCACTGGCTCCTCCCTCTATGCCCCTCCTCCAGACCTCAGTTAGGGAAACTGTGCCCGGAAGAGCTGACATTACTAGGAAAGGATTTGGAATCCAGGGTAAGACTCATACCAGCCACACCAATCACACTGTACAACTCATGATAACCATACCCAGTTAACAGTATGAACAACAACTGAGCATCAGTAACAGATGGCTCATAACAATAACCCTTTAGTTAAGCAATAACTATATACATGTATTGCAGAGAGTCCGCACTTGGGACGGGCGCCCAGCATCCACTACGGACTACGAGAAATAGAATTACCGGTGAGTAAATTCTTATTTTCTCTGACGTCCTAGTGGATGCTGGGAACTCCGTAAGGACCATGGGGATTATACCAAAGCTCCCAAACGGGCGGGAGAGTGCGGATGACTCTGCAGCACCGAATGAGCAAAGGCAAGGTCCTCCTCAGCCAGGGTATCAAACTTGTAGAACTTAGCAAATGTGTTTGAACCCGACCAAGTAGCAGCTCGGCAAAGCTGTAAAGCCGAGACCCCTCGGGCAGCCGCCCAAGAAGAGCCCACCTTCCTTGTGGAATGGGCTTTTACTGATTTAGGATGCGGCAATCCTGCCGCAGAATGAGCTTGCTGAATCGTGTTACAGATCCAGCGCGCAATAGTTTGCTTTGAAGCAGGAGCACCCAGCTTGTTGGGCGCATGCAGGATAAACAGCGAGTCAGTTTTCCTGACTCCAGCCGTTCTGGCTACATAGATTTTCAAAGCCCTGACTACATCTAGTAACTTGGAGTCCTCCAAGTCCCTAGTAGCCGCAGCCACCACAATAGGTTGGTTCAAATGAAACGCTGATACCACCTTAGGGAGAAATTGGGGACGTGTCCTCAATTCTGCCCTGTCCATATGGAAGATCAGATAAGGGCTTTTACACGACAAAGCCGCCAATTCTGACACACGCCTAGCCGAAGCTAAGGCCAATAGCATGACCACTTTCCACGTGAGATATTTTAGCTCCACGGTCTTAAGTGTCTCAATCCAGTGGGATTTCAGGAAATCCAACACAACGTTAAGATCCCAAGGTGCCACTGGAGGCACAAAAGGGGGCTGAATATGCAGCACTCCCTTAACAAACGTCTGAACTTCAGGCAGTGAAGCCAGTTCTTTTTGAAAGAAAATAGATAGGGCCGAAATCTGGACCTTTATGGATCCTAATTTTAGGCCCATAGTCACTCCTGACTGTAGGAAGTGCAGGAATCGACCCAGCTGGAATTCCTCTGTAGGGGCCTTCCTGGCCTCACACCAAGCAACATATTTTCGCCATATACGGTGATGATGTTGTGCTGTCACATCTTTCCTAGCCTTTATCAGCGTAGGAATCACTTCATCTGGAATGCCCTTTTCCGTTAGGATCCGGCGTTCAACCGCCATGCCGTCAAACGCAGCCGCGGTAAGTCTTGGAACAGACAGGGCCCCTGCTGTAACAGGTCCTGTCTGAGAGGCAGAGGCCATGGGTCCTCTGAGATAATTTCTTGTAGTTCTGGGTACCAAGTTCTTCTTGGCCAATCCAGAACGATGAGTATAGTTCTTACTCCTCTCTTTCTTACAATCCTCAGTACCTTGGGTATGAGAGGAAGAGGAGGGAACACATAAACCGACTGTTACACCCACGGTGTCACTAGTGCGTCCACAGCTATCGCCTGAGGGTCTTTTGACCTGGCGCAATATTTTTTTAGCTTTTTGTTGAGACGGGACGCCATCATGTCTACCTGTGGCCGTTCCCAACGATTTACAATCAGCGTGAAGACTTCTGGATGAAGTCCCCACTCTCCCGGGTGGAGGTCGTGCCTGCTGAGGAAGTCTGCTTCCCAGTTGTCCACTCCCGGAATGAACACTGCTGACAGTGCTAGCACGTGATTCTCCGCCCATCGAAGAATCCTTGTGGCTTCTGCCGTCGCCATCCTGCTTCTTGTGCCGCCCTGTCGGTTTACATGGGCGACCGCCGTGATGTTGTCTGACTGAATCAGCACCGGTTGGTTTTGAAGCAGGGGTTCTGCTTGACTCAGGGCGTTGTAAATGGCCCTTAGTTCCAGAATATTTATGTGAAGGGAAGTCTCCTGACTTGACCACTGTCCTTGGAAGTTCCTTCCCTGAGTGACTGCCCCCCAACCTCGGAGGCTTGCTTCTGTGGTCACCAGGACCCAGTCCTGTATGCCGAATCTGCGGCCCTCGAGAAGATGAGCACTCTGCAGCCACCACAGCAGAAACACCCTGGCCCTCGGGGACAGGGTGATCAGCCGATGCATCTGAAGATGCGATCCGGACCACTTGTCTAACAGATCCCACTGAAAGATCCTTGCATGGAACCTGCCGAAGGGAATTGCTTCGTAAGAAGCTACCATCTTTCCCAGGATTCGCGTGCAGTGATGCACCGACACCTGTTTTGGTTTCAGGAGGTCCCTGACCAGAGATGACAATTCCTGGGCCTTCTCCACCGGGAGAAACACCTTCTTCTGTTCTGTGTCCAGAATCATGCCCAAGAACAGCAGACGCGTCGCAGGAATCAGCTGCGACTTTGGGATATTCAGAATCCAGCCGTGCTGTTGCAGCACTTCCCGAGATAGTGCTACGTTGACTAACAACTGCTCCTTGGACCTCACCTTTATAAGGAGATCGTCCAAGTACGGGATAATTATAACTCCCTTCTTCCGAAGGAGTATCATCATTTCGGCCATTACCTTGGTAAATACCCTCAGTGCCATGGACAGACCAAACGGCAACGTCTGGAATTGGTAATGACAGTCCTGTACCACAAACCTGAGGTACTCCTGGTGAGGTGGGTAAATGGGGACATGCAGATAAGCGTCCTTGATGTCCAGCGACACCATAAAATCCCCCTCTTCCAGGCTTGCAATAACCGCCCTGAGCGATTCCATTTTGAACTTGAGCTTCCTTACATAAGTGTTCAAGGATTTTAAATTTAGAATGGGTCTCACCGAACCGTCTGGTTTCGGTACCACAAACATTGTGGAATAGTAACCCCGTCCCTGTTGAAGGAGGTGAACCTTGATTATCACCTGCTGAAGGTACAGCTTGTGAATAGCCGCCAGCACTACCTCCCTTTCCCTGGGAGCCGCTGGCAAGGCTGATTTGAGGTAACGGCGAGGGGGAGTCGCCTCGAACTCCAGCATGTATCCCTGAGATACCACTTGTAGAACCCAGAGATCCACCTGTGAGCGAACACACTGGTCGCTGAAGTTCCGGAGACGCGCCCCCACCGCACCTGGCTCCACCTGTGGAGCCCCAGCGTCATGCGGTGGACTTAGTGGAAGCAGGGGAGGATTTTTGTTCCTGGGAACTGGCTGTCTGGTGCATCTTTTTTCCTCTACCCTTGCCTCTGGGCAGAAAGGATGCGCTTCTGACCCGCTTGCCTTTCTGAGGCCGAAAGGACTGTACTTGATAATACGGTGCTTTCTTATGCTGTGAGGGAACCTGATGTTGTCTGACAGGGTATCAGACCATGCTGCTGCAGCACTACACATCCATGCTGAAGCAATAGCAGGTCTCAGTATAGTACCTGAGTGTGTATATACAGACTTCAGGATAGCCTCCTGCTTTCTATCTGCAGGCTCCTTTAGGGCGGCCGTATCCTGAAACGGCAGTGCCACCCTTTTAGATAATCGTGTGAGCGCCTTATCCACCCTAGGGGATGTCTCCCAGCGTAACCTATCCGTTGGCGGGAAAGGGTACGCCATCAGTAACCTCTTAGAAATCACTAGTTTCTTATCAGGGGAACACCACGCTTCTTCACACAATTTATTTAATTCATCAGATGGGGGAAAAGTCACTGGCTGCTTTTTCTCCCCAAACATAATACCCTTTTTAGTGGTAACCGGGTTAATGTCAGAAATGTGCAACACATTTTTCATTGCCGTAATCATGCATCGGATGGCCCTTGTGGACTGTACATTTGTCTCATCCTCGTCTACACTGGAGTCAGACTCTGTGTCGACATCTGTGTCTGCCATCTGAGATAGCGGGCGTTTTTGAGCCCCTGATGGCCTCTGAGACGCCTGGGCAGGCGCGGGATGAGATGCCGGCTGTCCCAAGGCTGTTACGTCATCAAACCTTTTATGTAAAGAGTTGACACTGTCGGTTAATACCTTCCACATATCCATCCACTCCGGTGTCGGCCCCGTAGGGGGCGACATCACACTTATCGGCTCCTGCTCCGCCTCCACGTAGCCCTCCTCATCAAACATGTCGACACAGCCGTACCGACACACCGCACACACACACAGGGAATGCTCTGACTGAGGACAGGACCCCACAAAGTCCTTTGGGGAGACAGAGAGAGAGTATGCCAGCACACACCACAGCGCTATATAACATAGGGATTTTCACTATACTGAGTGATTTTTCCCAATAGCTGCTTATTAACACAAATTGCGCCTAAATTTATGTGCCCCCCCTCTCTTTTTTACCCTTGTTGTACTGGATACTGCAGGGGAGAGCCTGGGGAGCGTCCTTCCAGCGGAGCTGTGAAGAGAAAATGGCGCTGGCTGTGCTGAGGAAGATAGCCCCGCCCCCTCAGCGGCGGGCTTCTCCCGCTTTTTATAATGTTAATGGCGGGGTTTTTTGCACATATACAGTGTTATACACTGTATTATGTGCTATTTGTGCCAAAAAGGTAAACTAATTGCTGCCCAGGGCGCCCCCAGCGCCCTGCACCCAACAGTGACCGGAGTGTGTGGTGTGCTATGGGAGCAATGGCGCACAGCTGCAGTGCTGTGCGCTACCTTACTGAAGACAGGAGTCTTCAGCCGCCGTTTTTCATCTTTATCTTCCGTCTTCTGGCTCTTCAAGGGGGACGGCGGCGCGGCTCCGGGAACGGACGATCGAGGTCGGGCCCTGTGTTCGATCCCTCTGGAGCTAATGGTGTCCAGTAGCCTTAGAAGCACAAGCTAGCTGCAAGCAGGTAGGTTTGCTTCTCTCCCCTCAGTCCCTCGTAGCAGTGAGTCTGTTGCCAGCAGATCTCACTGAAAATAAAAAACCTAACAAATACTTTCTTTTCTAGTGAGCTCAGGAGAGCCCACTAGGTGCATCCAGCTCTGGCCGGGCACAGATTCTAACTGAGGTCTGGAGGAGGGGCATAGAGGGAGGAGCCAGTGCACACCAGATATAGTACCTAATCTTTCTTTTAAGAGTGCCCAGTCTCCTGCGGAGCCCGTCTATTCCCCATGGTCCTTACGGAGTTCCCAGCATCCACTAGGACGTCAGAGAAACTGTAATACCCAATTCTGACCACGGACATCAGGCGGGAACACTGGTCTTATCCAGGATAGAAATTTCCTCTACATAAATGGGCCTTGGCTCGCTATCCTCTCTCTGCAGAATTGTGTAATAAATGGGAGATTCCACCGCCGGTGGATTCTTACGTCACCCGCCTCAGGTTGTCGTCCACCCTTCTCGGCACCACTGTCACGTCACTGAAAGAACCGACTGATCAGTGTGTGAAGGGGTGCCTGAAATATATATATATATATATATATATATATATATATATATGAAGTATAAACAGCGGCACTCAAAGCTTGTAGAAACGGGTAAATAAACAGCCACAATCCGTATAGAAAATCAACGTTTCAATACATTAAAGATTGTCGTCAGGATTACAAACTATACAATGAAATTCTCACCTTATATCCCCCACCACTAGTGAATGATTCGTCCGCCCGCCAGGGCGCCAAACCGGACGGGCGGACGAATCATTCACTAGTGGTGGGGGATATAAGGTGAGAATTTCATTGTATAGTTTGTAATCCTGACGACAATCTTTCATGTATTGAAACGTTGATTTTCTATACGGATTGTGGCTGTTTATTTACCCGTTTCTACAAGCTGTGAGTGCCGCTGTTTATACTTCATATTTATCCATTTGTGGCTATGAGGGCACCGGGCGCAGTTATTTAAATTTGTTGGAGTGCCGGACATATTTCCAATATATATTTGTGACGACCTAATTCTGGTTTTCATTATTGTCAAGGCAACCAAATGATTCTTAAGGACTGTTTTGTTATTTGTCATCTTTCTTCAGGAACTACTGGATGGTTGTTTTTATATATATATTTTTTGGCACTAGTTCACTTGGGTGTTTATATGGACATCTTAACCGCTGATTTTGAATTCTTGGATCAACCTGTGAGTTTACTGTAGCTCCACTAATTGGGACGATAGCCTATTATATACTTACTTTTGCGGTTATATAATCACAGCAGTATTAGTTATGGCGGAGCATAGTGCCGTAGATAAAGAAATTTTCAATCCATTGTCTATTCCACTCCAGGAACATTTTAGCTATTCTGAGTCAGAGACTGACATTATTTTACACAAAGAACAGCTATTTGATCAAATAGAGGCACTCCCTACGGATATAATTTTCCGTGACCTCCTCCATTTAAAGAAAAAAGAAATTGACTTTACATATCATGCGATTACATTGAGCGATTATTTTCGCTCTAAGAAGATACCCAGAGGGTTCAGGGTGCGTAATTGCCCCACGATATGTAGATGGGATCCTGCCGCAAATGGGTCTCCATCTTAAATAAGTGTTCTGCAGATCTAATGTTACTCGTGATAGAGTTCTCTAACAAAGAGGTTGAAGTAACTAAAACTAAAATGTCCACTTTGGAAGTGTCACATATACCATTATTAGAGGCTGATAAGGATAATGAATGGCTGAACAAACTCAGCAATCAGATCGCTATTTATAAGCGTGATCTGATTAAATATAAATGAGAAACATTTCTCAAAGTGGAGAAGGACTATGAAAATCACCAGGTTTACAGATGGCTTTCTGGTAATAAAGAAGGTGATGGTAAACGTCCGTTCTTCCGTCGACGACAATATCCGAGAACAGCCCTTGATACTGACACTTCCGCTGAGAATACCAGCACTGCGAGCGATTCTGAAAGACCACGTAATCGCCAGAGAGGTCCTAATGCCCCTTTAGGGGTTACAACGCGCACCGGTGCCCGCAAAGACTCCCTACCCGACGAGGGGGACAGCACAGACGCATCCAAACGTGGAAAAAAGCCACCCGTATCCAACAAGAGAAAATAATCTTCAATCTTTCTAGTGTGGAATTAACACAAAGTGAGAAAAGTGTGTTAACAAAAGGTTTTTCCTTTGTACCATCAAAAGATTTTGACCACTTGAGGTGGAATATAGAAAAGAATCAACTTCAACGCAAACTTAAATTGAAAGAATTTTTCACGAATAAACAATCTGAATCTAACCATGAAAGTACGATTCCATCAAGTTTACAGAAATTTAGGAAGCCATCAACTTTTGATCCTCTTTCCAATAATCCGAGTATAAAGACTTTCATACGATTAATAGATCAGGTAGTAGTTGGCACACTAACAAATCCTGGTAATGGAAGACCTTACTCAAATTTGAACCCTCAAAAACTGAGAGCAGACAAGGGGGGGTGCGGTGGTATTGCAAGATTTGAAAGATAATAGAAGTGAACTTCAACGACAGCTTGCCGAACCTGGGGTCTACTTTAAATTACAGGGAGATCCCACCTCTATTTTCGCTAAGGGTTTAAAAGAGAACTTATTGATTGCATTAGAGGCCTCACTTATTTCTGAGGAGTGCTTTGAGGTCCTTATTCCAGATTTTCCCATCGTTCCGTTACTTTACAGTTTGCCGAAAATCCACAAGGGTTTAAACCCGCCGCCAGGTAGACCTATCATAGCGGCGCGTGGATCATTATTTCAACCGACATCTATATTGTTAGATACTATTTTGCAACCGTTTGTACAGACACACCCTAACTATTTATTGGACACCACAGCACTCCTCAATAAACTGATTGCTTTAGGTACGGTTTCAGAAGATGTTTGGCTTATTACAGCAGACGTATGCAGCTTGTATACTGTTATCCCCCATGTTGAGGGTCTGCATGCGGTTAAAAACTTTTTGACCACTTTCAGCCCTCTCAGTGGGACACATATTGGGATTGAGCGGCAACTGCTGGAACTCACCCTCACCCAAAATTATTTTCTTTTTTATAGTGATTTTTATTTACAGACTAAAGGGTGTGCGATGGGTTCCGCAGTTGCTCCGACATATGCTAATATCTTTGTGTTTTCTGTAGAACATGAGATTTTCTTTAAGGACCCTGAGATTGCGTCAGATATCTTATTTTACACAAGGTTTATTGATGATCTGTTATTTTTTTGGAGGGGTACTGAGGAGAAATTTAAATCAATTATGGAAGCACATAATAGCTCAAGTAGTCCCGTTAAATTTACTTACAAAATGGATAGACAGACTATGGATTTTCTGGATGTTAGAATTTCTAATGATGAGATTAGCACAACTGTGTTTACCAAACCTACTGATCGCAACACATTCCTTCATTGGAATAGTTGCCATTCCAAGAGTCTGAGGTATGGCTTGCCATACTCTCAGATGATTAGAATCATGAGAATTAATAATGACATTTCGACGGCTTCGACCCAGATTGATGAGCTGATTGTTAAATTTGTAGCCAGGGGCTACAAATTACAAAATCTACTCCGTGATAAAGAGAAAGTACTATCTATGGATAGAAAGGAACTACTAACAAAAAAAGCTAGAATTGTACAGAATACTAAATTAATCAGTATCACTCACAATCGGAGACGGTTAGTAAAATCACAAAAAAACATTGGCACCATATTAAATCAGATGAACATCTGAAATTAAATAATGTGGATTTGATGCCTTGTTATACAAGACCAAGTAATCTTAGGGATATCCTGGTTAAATCAGATATCTCAGGTAAGGGGTGTCACACTCCAGGGGCAGCGGCTGCCGTGCTTACCCCTGCGTGTCTGCTGGTCCGTTTGGCGGTCCCCACCTCCGGCGGTCCTCGGGTCCCGGCGTCTGGCTGGCGCGGCTCCCAGCGGTTCCCCGGAGCGTGGGCGCCACCATGACAGCCGGCGTCACGTGGGCGGGGAGCGGGTGACGTCACTAACCCGCTTCACCAATCCAGTAGAGGCGGGAGATTCAAAACCAGACGCCGGGCAGAGCCTCGGCGCCTGAGTATCGTCTCTTTTCTGAAGTGGATGCCAGAGCTCCCGTACGCAGTGTGTTCCCCAGCAGCTATACTCCAGTGCTTCCAGCACTCAGGGTGCCTTCCTGCGGCACAGTCTCCAGTGTTCCTAGCAACTAGTGTGTTCCTCTGCAGTGCAGTCGCCAGCGCTCCCTGGATTCAGCATGACCTGCGGGCTGAACCAACTTTAGTGTTTCCAGCGCTCACAAGTTCTTCATTCATCAGTGTCTTTAAACATCGCTCACAAATTCTTCAGTGTCTTTCACCATCGCTCACAAGTTCTTCATTCATCAGTGTCTTTAAACATTGCTCACAAATTCTTCAGTGTCTTTCACCATCGCTCACTAGTTCTTCATTCATCAGTGTCTTTAACCATCGCTCACAAGTTCTTCATTCATCAGTGTCTTTAAACATCGCTCACAAATTCTTCAGTGTCTTTCACCATCGCTCACATGTTCTTCATTCATCAGTGTCTTTAACCATCGCTCACAAGTTCTTCATTCATCAGTGTCTTTAAACATCGCTCACAAATTCTTCAGTGTCTTTCACCATCGCTCACAAGTTCTTCATTCATCAGTGTCTTTAAACATCGCTCACAAATTCCTCAGTGTCTTTCACCATCGCTCACAAGTTCTTCATTCATCAGTGTCTTTAAACATCGCTCACAAATTCTTCAGTGTCTTTCACCATCGCTCACAAGTTCTTCATTCATCAGTGTCTTTAACCATCGCTCACAAGTTCTTCATTCATCAGTGTCTTTAAACATAGCTCACAAATTCTCCAGTAGCCTTTTACATTGCCCACAAGTACTCTTTCTTTCATGTGTCGCTGTATTGCTCCCTTCCCATAATAAAGTTCCTAGCATTTTTCACCAATCCTAAACTGTCAGAGTCTTGTATGAGGAAAACCTATCTCCGACCATCTTTGCTCCGACCCAGCTGTGGTTCCTCTTCCTGACCATCGGAAGAACCCCTGAGTTCACAACATCCCCAACTCAGGTCAGTGACAGTATACTCAGGCCCCATGGGCCCGGGGGATCGGAACCCAGAGGCAAGCGCCATTCAGGACCTGGTTTCCTGAGTTCAAAGTCAGGAGGCGGCACAAAGCCAGGTGATGCAGTATCTCCAGGAGTTATCCGGCCGGCTGGATCAAATTCAGCCTTCTTTGGCTTCAGTAGTTCCGGCTCCAGCTCCAGTACCCGCTCCTGTGGTTGTCCCTAGTAATGTTCAATCCTTGTCTGGAACCAGGTCACGCCTTCAGCTTCCCACTCCTTCTCGCTATAATGGGAATCCAAAGAATTGCCGTGGTTTTCTCAACCAATGCGAGGTACATTTTGAACTTCTCTCACACAACTTCCCCACAGATCAGTCCAAGGTGGCGTACATTATTTCCTTGTTTGAAGGTTCAGCGTTGGACTGGGTGTCTCCGTTATGGGAGCGGTCTGACCCTTTGGTTTCCAGTTACACCAATTTCATCACGTCATTCCGAAGGATCTTCGATGAGCCCGGCAGAACGACCGCTGCTTCTTTGGACTTGCTCCGAGTCCGACAAGGCTCCCGTTCAGTGGGACAGTATGTGATTAATTTCCAAACCATAGCCTCAGAACTGTGCTGGAATAATGATGCTCTCCGGGCCGCTTTTTGGAATTGGCTCTCCGACCGTCTAAAGGACGAACTGATCACTAGGGATCTGCCAGATTCCTTAAACGAGGTGGCGAACGTAGTCGGTCAGAACGATCCAGATTCCGGTCTCTCCCATCTAAGCAAACGGTTACCCCAAGTCCAGACGAACCTATGCAAATTAATCGATCTCGGCTGTCCCCGGAAGAACGACAGCGCCGTCGTGAGGGTAGACTCTGCCTCTACTGTGGAGCTGCGGATCATTTTCTGAAGTTTTGTAAGTCCCGTCCGGGAAACGGGCAGTCCTAGCTTGTTCCGGAGGAGTCGAGTTAGGGGTTACATCTAAACCTTCTCCGACAGTGGACTGTTTACTCTCCGTGTCTCTGTTTTCTGGGTCTATAGCCAAACCTGTTAAGGCTCTGCTGGACTCTGGGGCTGCAGGGAATTTTGTTTCTCTTTCTTGTGTCCAAAATCTGGGTTTACAGTTACAGTCCGTCGAACGACCTATTACGTTGACTGCTATCAATGGTACCCAAATTTCTAATGGTCTTATTTCAAGTCGCACAGTGCCAATCAAGCTGCAGGTTGGAGCTCTGCATCAAGAACATCTGGAGTTCCTAGTGATTCAGGAGATGCCTCACGATCTGGTTCTTGGTTTTCCTTGGCTTAAAATACACAACCCTCACGTCGACTGGAAGTCGTCACAAATAGTATCCTGGAGTTCATTTTGTCATTCTAATTGTCTCACTCCTGTCTACCCGCTCCGTGTATCTTCCAAGTCGAATGAGAAGCTCATTCCGGAGGCCTATCGGGAGTTCACAGACGTGTTTTCGGAACAGGCGGCCGATCAGTTACCACCTCACAGACCCTGGGACTGTCCCATTGAGCTCATCCCAGGGAAAATGCCACCCCGGGGACTCACTTATCCCTTATCATTACCCGAGACCCAAGCCATGTCGGCCTATATTAAGTCTAATCTGCAGAAAGGATTCATTCGCCCCTCTACCTCCCCGGCGGGAGCAGGCTTCTTTTTTGTGAAGAAGGACGGAGGGTTGAGACCATGTATTGACTATCGTGGCCTAAATGATATCACCATTAAGAACAAATATCCTTTGCCGCTCATCACGGAGCTATTTGATAGGGTTCGCGGAGCCCATGTCTTCACCAAGCTTGACTTAAGGGGAGCTTATAATTTGATACGTATCTGACAGGGGGACGAATGGAAGACGGCCTTCAATACCAGGGACGGGCATTATGAATATCTGGTAATGCCGTTTGGCCTCAGCAATGCCCCTGCCGTCTTCCAAGGATTTGTGAATGAAATCTTCCGAGATATGTTATACCTAAGTGTAGTGGTATACTTGGATGACATTCTGATATTTTCTAAGAATCTCACTGAGCACAGAGTACAGGTCAAGGAGGTACTTCTTCGTCTACGAAGGAATCATCTCTACGGCAAGATCTCCAAATGTACCTTTGAGGTTCCTTCAATTCCATTTCTTGGTTACGTCATCTCGGGTACGGAGCTTCGCATGGACCCGGAAAAACTTACTGCCATTCGGGACTGGACTCAGCCTCTTTCCTTGAAAGCGGTACAAAGATTTCTGGGTTTTGCGAATTACTACCGGAAATTCATAAAGGGATTCTCTACCACTGTGGCATCTATTACTGCCCTAACCAAAAAGGGGTCTGACCCTAAGTCACTGGTCTTCTGAAGCCGTAGCAGCGTTCGCCCGGTTGAAAGCAGCCTTTATGTCCGCTCCGGTACTCCAGCAACCAAATTTTTCAAAACCATTCTTCTTGGAGGTCGATGCTTCCTCAGTAGGCATCGGCGCCGTGCTTTCACAGTACTCCTCTGACGGGAAGTTACATCCATGTGGTTTCCATTCTCGCAAGTTCTCCCCTGCTGAACGAAACTATACCATCGGAGACCAGGAACTCTTGGCAATAAAATCTGCCCTGGAAGAATGGAGATACCTATTGGAAGGTGCTAAACACGTAATTACGATTTACACAGATCACAAGAACTTGCTGTATCTCAAGACGGCCCAGTGCTTGAATCCCCGTCAAGCTAGATGGGCGCTCTTCTTCACTCGATTCTCGTTCGTCATTAAGTACCGGGCCGGGACTTTTAACACTAAGGCTGATGCTCTATCTCGTTCCTTAACGGCTTCGGATGAGGAGAATTCCATTGAAAAGGCTTTGATTCTCAGTCCAGTTTCTATTTCGGCAGCTCCCACCGCTCTGGGTCCTCCTCCTGGGAGAATGTCTGTACCAGCTAAATTTCGACCGAAGTTGCTGCAGTGGGCTCATATCTCCAAGTTTTCGGTCATCCTGGAGTTCAAAAAATGTGGGAGTTTCTACGAAGGTCATACTGGTGGGACACTATGAAGAAGGACATACAAGATTATGTCAACTCATTTCCTCAATGTGCTCAGCACAAAATTCTTCGTCTGCCTCCTGCGGGGTTGCTTCATCCACTGTCCATTCCTAAGAGGCCTTGGACCCATATTTCTATGGACTTTGTCACCGAATTGCCCCTCTCCAAGGGTCACAATACCGTCTGGGTGATTATTGACCGCTTTTCTAAGATGGCACATTTTGTTCCTTTGACAGGGTTACCGTCAGCTCCCAAATTGGCTTTATTATTTATCCGTGAACACTTCCGCCTGCATGGATTACCTCAGGAAATAGTCTCTGATCGGGGGGGTGCAGTTTACTGCAAGATTCTGGAGGGCCCTCTGTTCAGCCTTACAAATAAAACTCAAGTTTTCATCTGCCTACCATCCTCAGACCAATGGGCAAACTGAACGCGTCAATCAGGATTTAGAGACTTTTCTCCGCGTTTATCTCTCTCCTTCGCAAGATGATTGGGTGGAACTGTTGCCCTGGGCCGAGTTTGCCCATAATCATCTGTACCACTCTTCCACTGGTGAGTCCCCATTCTTCATTAATTATGGATTCCATCCTCAAGTTCCAGAATTACCCGTCTGTCCTCCGGGAGATGTTCCTGCTGCAGCCTCTACTCTTCGGCACTTCAGTCAAATCTGGAGTAGGGTTCACGTTAACCTCAAGAAAATCTCCGGCCGCTACAAATTCTTTGCGAATAGGAAGCGACGGGCAGCTCCCCAATACAAAGTTGGTGATAGGGTATGGCTCTCTACCCGCAATCTCCGTTTAAGAGTGCCCGCTATGAAGTTTGCTCCGAGGTTCATTGGTCCTTACCCCGTGTTGCAAGTTCTGAACCCGGTTGTCTGCAAATTGTGTTTGTCTTCCCACTTTCGGGTACCAAATTCCTTCCATGTTTCTCTCCTTCGTCCCCTTATTTTAAATCGGTTCCATTCAGAGTCCCCTAGGCCAACTTCTGTAGAGACTGAAGCCAGAACGGAATTTGAAATCAAAGCTATTCTTGACTCCCGTTATCTTCACAAGAATCTGCAGTACTTGGTAGAATGGAAAGGTTATGGCACTGAGGAGAGGAGCTGGGTCAAAGCTACTGAAGTTACGGCTCCCCGACTGGTGCGGATCTTCCATTCCAGACATCCAACAAAGCCCGGGAAGTGTCCAGGGGGAGGGGGTACTGTCACACGCCAGGGGCAGCGGCCGCCGCGCTTACCCCTGCATGCCTGCTCGTCCGTTTGGCGGTCCCCACCTCCGGCGGTTCTCGGTCCCGGCGTCTGGCTGGCACGGCTCCCGGCGGTTCCCCGGAGCGTGGGTGCCACCATGACAGCCGGCGTCACGTGGGCGGGGAGCGGGTGACATCACTAACCCGCTTCACCAATCCAGTAGAGGCGGGAGATTCAAAACCAGACGCCGGGCAGAGCCTCGGCGCCTGAGTATCGTCTCTTTTCTGAAGTGGATGCCAGAGCTCCCGTACGCAGTGTGTTCCCCAGCAGCTATACTCCAGTGCTTCCAGCACTCAGGGTGCCTTCCTGTAGCACAGTCTCCAGTGTTCCTAGCAACTAGTGTGTTCCTCTGCAGTGCAGTCGCCAGCGCTCCCTGGATTCAGCATGACCTGCGGGCTGAACCAACTTTAGTGTTTCCAGCGCTCACAAGTTCTTCATTCATCAGTGTCTTTAAACATCGCTCACAAATTCTTCAGTGTCTTTCACCATCGCTCACAAGTTCTTCATTCATCAGTGTCTTTAAACATCGCTCACAAATTCTTCATTCATCAGTGTCTTTAACCATCGCTCACAAATTCTTCAGTCTTTCACCATCGCTCACAAGTTCTTCATTCATCAGTGTCTTTAAACATCGCTCACAAATTCTTCAGTGTCTTTCACCATTGCTCACAAGTTCTTCATTCATCAGTGTCTTTAAACATCGTTCACAAATTCCTCAGTGTCTTTCACCATCGCTCACAAGTTCTTCATTCATCAGTGTCTTTAAACATCGCTCACAAATTCTTCAGTGTCTTTCACCATCGCTCACAAGTTCTTCATTCATCAGTGTCTTTAACCATCGCTCACAAGTTCTTCATTCATCAGTGTCTTTAAACATTGCTCACAAATTCTCCAGTAGCCTTTGACATTGCCCACAAGTTCTCTTTCTTTCATGTCTCGCTGTATTGCTCCCTTCCCATAATAAAGTTCTTCAGCATTTTTCACCAATCCTAAACTGTCAGAGTCTTGTATGAGGAAAACCTATATCCGACCATCTTTGCTCCGACCCAGCTGTGGTTCCTCTTCCCGACCATCGGAAGAACCCCCGAGTTCACAACATCCCCAACCCAGGTCAGTGACAAGGGGAAACCACCGTCAAAAATTTTTCTGGCACAAGGTAGAGTTGGTTGTTATAAGTGTCTGTGCACCACATGTAAATATTTAATTAGTGGTGACACATTTTGCCATCCTCACTTAGGTACTAAGATCAAAATCCGACATCGTCTCACCTGTGAGAGTACCTATATAATATATCAGATCATATACCCCATGTGGGCTTGTTTATATTGGGAAAACCATTAGAAAATTTAAAGAAAGGATGACGGCACACCGTTCGGCCATTAGACAAGCTTTGGCCACTGGGACAAGTGATCAACCAGTCGCCAGACATTGGGCTAAATTGAAACATTATATAGCCAGCATTAAATACCGCATGATAGACCACATTCCTCTATCACTTAGGGGAGGTGATAGAGGCGCAGCGCTTCTGAGATGTGAGGCTAGGTGGATCCACAGGTTAGATGTCCTGGCCCCTCGTGGACTGATTGAGATGCTTCCCCTGTCTGGTTTCTAATGTTAATTTTTATTATACGGCTAATCTAGAAAGGTTTATTGATTTACCTATTCGGGAGCATGCAGTATGGCTTATTTTAGCTTTAGATTCATAAATTAATTTATATGTTTTCTAGGCTGATAAAATTAGTAAGTAAGCTATTTTAATCCTTGTGAGTACTGATAACTTTCTTGTATATGCTGCTTATTTTGACTACTACTATCTGGTAGGAGTTTAGTATATGTATCTATTTTTGGTAAATGTAACTCACAGTTTATCAAATTGCCAAAAACAAAAATGTTTGCTATGGTGATGGGTGTTGTTTGGACGTGACGGCGGAGAGCCGCCACGTCATCAGACGGCGTCACGTGTTGACGTCCCGTTTGGCGCCCTGGCGGGCGGACGAATCATTCACTAGTGGTGGGGGATATAAGGTGAGAATTTCATTGTATAGTTTGTAATCCTGACGACAATCTTTAATGTATTGAAACGTTGATTTTCTATACGGATTGTGGCTGTTTATTTACCCGTTTCTACAAGCTGTGAGTGCCGCTGTTTATACTACATATTTATCAATTTGTGGCTATGAGGGCACCGGGCGCAGTTATTTAAATTTGTTGGAGTGCCGGACATATTTCCAATATATATATATATATATATATGTGTGTGTGTGTGTATATATATATATATATATATATATATATATATGTATATATGTATATATATATATATATATATGTATATGTGTGTGTGTGTATATATATATATATATATATATACACATATATACATATATATATAGGCCCTCATTCCGAGTTGTTCGCTCGCAGTGCAAACGCTAGGCCGCTGCCCTTTGGGAGTGTATCTTAGCTTAGCAGAAGTGCGAACGAAAGATTAGCAGATCTGCACAGGAAGAATTTCATGCTGTTTCTGAGTAGCTCCAGACCTACTCCTATCTTACGATGACTGCAGTCTGTTTAGTTCCTGGTTTGACGTCACAAACACGCCCTGCGTTCGGCCAGCCACTCCCCCATTTCTTTAGCCACTCCTGCGTTTTTACCTGGCACGCCTGCGTTTTTTAACACGCTCCTTGAAAACGCTGAGTTGCTGCCCAGAAACACCCACTTCCTGTCAATCATACTACGAACACTCGAGCGACTGAAAAACGTCGCTCGAGCTTCTGTAAAACTGCAAACTTTTGTGTGAAAGTACTTAGCGCATGTGCGTTGCGTACCATGCGCATAAATGCCTTTTTTCACCTGATCGCTGCGCAGCGAAAATCGGCAGCGAGCGAACAACTCGGAATGACCACCGTATATATCAATTTATTTATTTCTGCAGCGGGGTACACTGGGTTCCACAGGGATAACATCGGGGTGTAGAGTAGTATCTTGATCCGAGGCACCAACAGGCTAAAAGCGTTGACTGTTCCCAAGATGCTCAGCGCTGCCTCCTCTATAACCCCGCCTCCGTGCACAGTATGTAAGTTGGTGCCTGCAGTGCAGGACACTAACAGGCAGGGCTGCTCCAGCAGCCCTGAAAAGAGCTTTTTTAAAGAAGATAGAAGACTTCAAGGGCTGCAGCATAGGCACTCCTAGTGCTAGATGTCATTCTGACATCTCATGCTGCAGCTCCATCACCTCCCCAGGCGGCGCTGTATACTCCCGCGCCCTGGTTGCCGGGTACTTACAGCGGAGGGCTCCGGTCTTTCTCATCAGGCACACACACTCACCGCAGCTCTCTGGGATCGCGTGGTCACATCTAGGGAGGAGGTAAGAGGGACCCCCGGGCAGGACCCGCTGTAAATCGCGATCCGGCTCGGCCATTAGGAGGCGGGCCACGCACGCTGGCTTGGACACTATGTTGGTACAGGGACCCCACTAGACCACCAGGGCAGGGGCACAGGTCGGTTTTCTGTATAAACCGTTTTATTATGGCCCACAGTACCCGGTGGTGAAGTCCAGCAAGGGGATAAGGCTCTGACCTGTAGCCCCCCTCCCCCAGCCCCAGGGTGCCATTTAGAGTAAATGTTCCCGCCCTGGAGCTGCAGCTCTCTCTCCCTCACTCCCTGTCAGTGTTTGGGTGCCATCACTACTTGCTGAGCTGATTCTGGGACTCTATGGGCAAAGCCTCCTCTGTAAAGCCGTCTACATTATCAGCGCTGTGCATTTTACAGGACACTTAAGTATTCTACATGTCTTTTGACAGTGTTAGTTAAGAAACAGTGCATTACTTCAGAGTTATGTAGTACAAGTACCCTGTGATATACATCCAGTTTTTACTGTGCATTGATATATCTATAAGTCTATTTAGCTTTACTTAGTATTACTTAGTATTGCTTGTCCAGAGCAGTTTTTTTGTTTGTCATAATTTCTGCATTGTACATGTGACTGTGTGTATGTGCATATAGCTGCTGTGTGATTTCTGCTTCGTGTATCTCACTCAGATTGCTATCCCTATATTCTGTACCCTGAGGGGGGCTAAGTGCGTCAAGGTTATTGTATGATATAGGTATTTCACAGGATATACTTATGTATTTTTCTCTGTGATTTTCAGTCACTGTATACCTCCTGAATCCTCTGTTGTGCTCTCACGCTGCACAGGGGGTTCTTGGTTAGGTATTATACTGCTGAAATTGTACTGTGTTGCCCGTGGTTCACGTTTTCATATTATGTCAGCTTCAAGGGGCGACGGTTCTGTGGCTGATGCTGCAATACGCGGTGGTGATGTCATAGACACATTGGAGGAAAACATAGCAGCGGAGGGTTCAGGTTCTGGGGGTTCTCTACCCCCCAGTAGGTCTGTAGCAATGGTGTACAAAATGACCCGCCTTGGGTTACTTTCTCTACTTTACTATATATGCTAGTAACTAGACTTACGCCCCCAATGGGACCTCACGTGCCTGTACAGCCACATATTGTCCCTGCGGTTAACCCGCCATGGGCAGACCTCCTGTCCACTCAGTTACAGCAATTGAATCACTCATTGAACAAACAGAAACCTAACCCTCGCCCGCCTAAGACCAAGAGGTCCTCTAAGCGGGCCATTACTTTCTCGCAATCCACCCATGTTTCAGACACTTCGTCTGATGAGGATGACGTGTATACTGACCCCTCAGACACTGACCCAGATGCTTCTGATGGGAAATCTGTTTCACAGGTGGATGTCCCTGACCTATTAGAGGCTATCAGGCTGATTCTTCAAATTGATGATGACCCAGAACCTGCTGTTACCTCTAAGAAACCTGATAGATTCAAACGTCAGAAGGTTACTAAATTAGTTTTACCTGGGCGGCAAGCGGGTAGGGAGCAGGATACAGGAGCTCCCCGGATTATTAATCCTGACTCACTCCTTGGGCTCCCCTAAAACTGCTTCCCGGCTCCTAACCCTCCTAATCTCTCTGGGGAGGCGGCGGGCATCGCGGAGAGATTTCTGCCTGTGTCTCCGGCTAGCGCCGGCTGCCGCCCGGTTCTCAGGCCTAGGCCGCCAGCACATCCCCGGCCTCGATTTGCGAAACAGAGCCGCGCTGCTGCGGGCGCGCGTGGACGTGGACCCGCGGTGAAGACTGCCGCTATCAGCGGCGTGGGGTGAGCGGCGCCCTCCCCTTGCACCACCTGGATCCCATACCTGGCTGCTCCTGTCCCCTGGCGCCCGAGATCCGTGTGCCTGAGTGAGGGAGGTGAGGCTGTGGGCCCGGCGGCCATTTTGGAAGTACCTCCCTGCACTGATCCTACTGCACTGCTCTGGGACTCTAAAGGGGCTGCAGGGCTGGATAAGGTGACCCAGGGCACGCTGCCCTGTTTTTCATTGCCCAGCCTACATTATATTATACCATTTCTTCTTGGGTCCCCCTGGCCCCCCTCTGTTTCATCACAGGATGCCTGGGTCCCTGGAGCATTGCTGACACTGCATTTATTGTCCATTGCTGAACCCCCTGACACTGAGTACCTGGGCTTTGAGTGCTGCTTGAACATTGATATTATGGTGAGGGGTGGTCAAAGTGCGGCGGCGGTGAAATTGGAGAAGTTCGCCCGCCAGCCTCCCACCCAGCCGACGCAGTCCTCTCCTAAAACCTCCCCTTCTACCCGACCCGTTCCCCCGGGCCGGGGCCGATACGGGTGTGGACATGCAGCCGTCTGCTCCTTCCATTCAACAAGTCTTGGAGGCCATAGCGGCTAGCGAACAACATCTGTCGGACAAAATGGAGAAGGTGCAGTGCGATTTATCACTGTTACGCCAGGATGTCCAGCGCGTCCGAGAGAGAGTGGGCGAAACCGAGATGCGGGTCTCCAACCTAGAGGACCTCACTGGCCCCATGCAGCGGTCTGTATCTGCTGTCTCCCAGCAAGTTTCGGCTATGCAAACTAAACTCCTGGATATGGAGGGACGCCTTCGCAGAAACAATGTGAGATTCGTGGGCCTGCCTGAAAAGGAGGAGGGGGCACATCACGAGGATTTCCTGGAGTCCTGGCTGAAAGAGGCGTATGGCGCTGAATCCTTTACGCCCCAGTTTGCGGTGGAGCGGGCGCACCGAGTGCCATTCCGGCCTCTGCCCCCGGGTGCACCTCCACGAACATTTATAGCCAAGTTTCTGCTCTATAAAGACCGGGACTCCGTCCTGCGCCTGGGCCGCGTGAAGGGCCCCCTGCTTCGAAATGGTGTTCGGGTGTCAGCATTTCCAGATTTTGCAGCGGATGTCCAAAAGGATCGGGCCCAGTTTCTGCCCATTAAGCGGCGTCTTCGTGACCTGAATTTTCCCTATTCGATGCTGTCTCCATCCAGGCTGCGTGTGGTGGCGGACAGGGAAACTAAGTTCTTCAGTTCTCCGAGGGAGGCGGCGGCCTGGCTAGACAGATACGCTCCGGGTGCCCGCCAGATGGCTCCGGACTGACATCCAGTGTCCTTTCTACATGGGCCCACAATAAGCAAGTATAAGTCCGGGGAGCTTCCTTTTGTATTAGTTGTTCTGGACTTTGCTGGGTAGTGACTTTTACGCATCGGGTTTTGTATTGGGGTTTTTTGTTTGAATCTGTATACTACGCATAGCACTGCCGTAGGCTTTCGGATCACCAAGGTTAGAGCTCTGAAAGGGATATGTGTATGCCACAGTTCGGGGAGGTATACGGGGAGGGGGGATGTTGTTGTGATGATGTTTGTTTTTCTGTTGTTTTTCTATTTCTCTTTTTCTCAGTTATTTGTTTTTCATATGACCATTTACCAAATTGTGAGGTGATGTTGTGCTATTTAGAGGGGTTTGGCTCGGGGCCCAGGGCCTGCGGACGATATGGTTCCAGGGATGGTACTGAGTACGGGCAGATAGATACTTGGATAATGGTGATGGGGGGGCTCCTTTCTCACCTTGTAGGGTCTCTGCATGCTGTGTCTCAGATGGTACAAAGGACGACATGTCTGCCTTAAAGATTCTGGCATGGAATGTCCGGACATTAACAATAAAGTAAAGCGATCCTTAGTATTTCAAATGATTAAGAAATATGGCCCGGATATTATCTGTCAGAGTGAAACTCATCTGGAGAGAAATAGACTATTGTCGCTCCGCAGGCCTTGGATAGGCTGGGCGTATCATTCCTCTCACTCCTCCTCTTCCAGGGGGGTGTCAGTCATGATAAAGAGAACTGTACAGTTTGAATTAATTACGGTAAACACGGATTCAAATGGTAGGTTTGTGTTTCTGGAGTGCAAGCTCAACTCCCGTAATTTTTTTATTTTGTCTGTTTATGTTCCTCCCCCATTCTCGTATGATGTCCTGCAGAAGGCGGTCTCATTTATTGCTTCCTCTCCACATACTCCTGTCATTTGTGTAGGGGATTTTAACAACGTGTTGGATGCCTCTCTGGATAGATGGAGGTCTTCTCAGGATTCGGGGGCGGGGGGGTGGCCAATCTATATCTCAATCTAAGTTTGCTGATTTTATAGATAGCATTCAGTGGGTGGATGTCTGGAGGGCTCGCTACCCTACGCTTAGGCAGTTTTCATGTATTTCCAGTTCGCACGGCTCCTTCTCCAGAATCGACCTGGCCCTGGTCTCGCCCATGCTCCTATCTAGCATAACGGATGTTCATTATGAGGCACGGGGGGTGTCCGACCATTCGCCCCTGTTGCTGTCTCTCAAAATGGAGTGCCGGAGGGGACAGTCATATTGGAAGCTGCACCCCCTGGCTGATTCAGCTGGGAGAGTGCCCGGATTTGCCGCCTAGGTGGGAAGGTTTCTTTGCAGATAACGTGGGCTCTGCCCCGACACCGGTTATATGGGATGCATTCAAAGCTTATTTACGCGGTACGCTGATAGGCAAAATAGCTGCCCGCAAGATAGAGTACAGAGCGACGGAGAGACGGCTTGAATCTGAATATAGGGATCTAGAGACACGCTATTTGGCTCAGGGAACCTCTGCGCTAAAGGCAAGCTGGCTGTTAGCTCAGGAGGCCTGGCTAGCTCACCTCTCGGATAAAAATGCGCGCTCCCTTTTGTTCAGGGCCACCAATATATATATGCAGGCGGACAGGCCAGGTAGTTTATTGGCCCATTTGGTGCATTACGACCGTCCTGGGTCCACGATAATGCAGATGTCTGACCCTGATGGCTCCATAGTAGATAATACCACTGACATAGCGCAGATGTTCCTTTCATACTTTAAAGAGGTCTATGACTTTCAGTTGACGTGCTCCGTGGAAGACTTAGACCTGTACCTGTCCAATATACCCCTTTCTAAGCTTTCCCCCGAGGCTAGGGATATTCTAGACGCGCCCTTAACTTTGGAAGAGGTGACTGCGGCGGTGGGAATGTCTCCCAGTGGCAAGTCTCCGGGTAGCGATGGCATCCCCACTGAGCTGTATAAACAATACATACAGTTCTTTGGTTCCAAGCTGCATGAGATGTATACAGACATATTTGCCACTAATCAACTCCCTCCCTCGATGTCCGAGGCCGTAATTGTAGTACAGCCAAAGCCCGGTAAGGACCCCAAACTAGTAGAGTCCTATAGGCCGATCTCCCTCATCCCTACCGATGCCAAGATTCTGGCAAAAATCCTTGCGGTCAGGCTCAACTTGGTCATTACATCTATAATACACCAGGATCAATCTGGCTTCATGCCAGGGAAATCCACGTCCATTAATTTGCGCAGGCTATACACTATTTTGCAGGCTCCCCATGACTTCCCCTCGGACGCGGTTGTGGTTTCATTGGATGCGGCTAAGGCATTCGACAGTGTCGAATGGCCATATCTGTGGGGGGTCATGACATGTATGGGCTTCGGCCCTAATTTTATACGATGGATTAAATTGCTATATCAAAGCCCACGCGCCAGGATCTTGGTTAATGGCTATGTTTCCTCCTCCTTTACTCTGACAGGGATGCCCCTCTCCCCAGCCTTATTTGCCATAGCCATTGAACCCTTGGCTTGCTTGGTCAGATCACACCCGGACATTGGGGGAGTTGACACGGGCCCATGTACTGACAAAATAGCCCTTTATGCAGACGACCTATTACTCTTCTTACACGACTACAGTGTGGATATGCCTGTAGTGTTGCAGGTAATAGAGACCTTTGGCGGCTTCTCTGGTCTCCGCATCAACTGGTCCAAATCATTTATAATGCCCATTATGGGCTCTCCTCCCCGGGTCCCAAGGATCTCCCTACCACTGAGCTGGACAGGCCAGTTTAAATATCTTGGGATCCAGGTTACTAATGACCCTTCGGATTTTATACCCTTGAACCTTGACCCACTTGTACAGCTGATTGTGCGAAAGTCGAGGGCTTGGTGTAAACTCCCGCTGACAATGACAGGTAGGGTTAGCCTTATTAAGATGATAGTTTTGCCCAAACTACTGTACGTTCTTTCGCAATCCCCTGTATACATATTCCCGGCCTTCTTTCAGAAATTAAACAGTATACTAATATCTCTGATATGGGCCAATAAAAGGCCTAGAATAAAGTTAAATACCCTCACTAGACAAAAAGTTGATGGCGGCTTGGCCTTGGCTCACTTCCAACTATACTACTATGCAGCCCAGCTGGCACACATCGGTATCTGGTTGCGGGGAGTAGAGGAGGCTGGTCTGTGCTGGGCGTTTCTCCGTTGTTACTACCCGGACCTTTCTCCGACGCAGATTTTAGTGGGGGGGAGCGCTTCTCGGATGTCCCCTCCTATTGTTTTTCAGGCCATGAAGATCTGGTTGGCTTTGATGCGTATGCTTGGGTACGATAGTATGGACCCGGATACTCCCCTTTGGCACTCCGCATCACTCCATGAACTGGGGTCTCTAGAGGGAAGGGTGGTGTGGGCCCCGTACTCAGTAACCTCCATATTCCAGTTGTACAACAATGGTACAATGAAGTCCTTTCAGCAACTAAAGGAAGAGTTTGGTCTCCCAAACTCTTACTTTTATAGATTTTTACAGCTCAGGCACGCTTTACAATCACAGTTCGGGGATTCCCCCCCGGTGCTTCTCCCCTTCCCCATAAAGACCTTTCTATGCTCATTGGGTCGGGTCAAGATGATCTCCTTCACTTACTCGTACCTTATAAAAACAATTCATGCAGACTGGCTCTCGAATTTTCCGGAACGCTGGGAGCGTGATCTGGGCCCCATAGATGTGGAAGATTGGGAGGTGGCGCTGGGGAACTCGAGCCAGGTGACCAAATCACTACGGTTCCAACAAATCCAACTCTTTATATTGCATAGATCATATATAACTCCGAACAGGCTGGCCAGATTTGGGGCTGGTGGCGCTGTCGCTTGTCCTAAGTGCGGGGCCGCTGGCGGATCATTCTGGCACCCGGTGTGGGAGTGTCCATCCTTGCAGGCGTTCTGGGCTGGGGTCGGGTCGATTCTGGAACATACGGGGATACCGAGAGGCATGCTGACTCCAGGATTTTGCATTCTGGGAGTAGGAGGAACTGACTCTGGGCCTAAATGGGAGGACTTGTATGCTCGTAGTATATGCGCCCTCGCCAAGGTGTGCATTGCGCGGACATGGATGGCTCCACACTCCCCTACGATGTCTGCATTTAAAGCCCTTGTGAATGACACAGTATTGAAGGATCGGTACATTTATATGAGAAATAATGCCCTTTCTAAACACGAGAAGATATGGTCCTCTTGGATTAACTCTACATATTCCTCCCCTGCCCTTAGAATTTAAAGATTTACAATTTAACTTAAATTGTCGTACGCCTTTTACGGCGGCCCGGCTACTTGGGACTTGTGGAACGAGCCAGGCTCCTCTCCCGTATTCTACACTATAGGGATAATGCACCTCATATCGCACAACTGTAGGAATCTAGGCTGGATGGAGATGTTTTGGTCTGGTCTGTTTATGGTTTATGCTATCTCTTTTTTCTTTTTTTTTCTTTTTTCTTTTTTTTTCTCGGGTGTCTTGTAGGCTTTATTAGGCCTCATAGTTGGGGGGGGGGGGGGGGGGTGTTGCCGAAATATTTTGGGGAGAAAATAAGAAATGTTAGTATGTGTTTTGACCTTGTTTGCAGACTTCAGAGAATCTGGTATCTGTGGGTTGACACTATACGGACCTGTGACCACTTGATACACCACGCATATATACATTGTTTGAGAAGGATATGTGCATGAATATATTGTATAACAACAATTGCAGCTCTCAATATATACTGAAATGTCTGTAACGATTTCATTCTTGTTGAATAAAAATACTCTATTCAAAAAAAAAAATTAGTTTTACCTCATTCTGACCACTTAGTTGACATACGTTAGGAATCCTGGGAAAATCCAGGAAAGAAATTCACACCTCACAAAAAAAATGCTGGCTCGCTATCCCCTCGCTGCGGAGTTAAGTAAAAATTGGGAAATGCCACCGCCGGTGGATTCGCAAAAAGCTCGGCTGGTGGTGTCCTCTGCTCTGCCTGTAACTACCGTCACCTCTCTGAAGGAAATGATGGATAAGCGTGTGGAGGGTTGCTTAAAGGCTATTTATACCCTTGCGGGAGCTGTGCATCGGCCCACTATTGCAGCTACTTGGGCTGCAGAAGCTATTGAGGCGTGGGCCCAGGAGGTGGAAGCAGAGCTGCCGTCCAATTTTTCTGATAATGCTAGACAATGTCTTTCGTATATTGTCACAGCCTCTCATTACATTAAGGAGGCAGCTTCTGATGCTAAGGCCTCTACTACATCCTACTACATCCATTTTGGCTCGCCGGATTCTCTGGTTATGGTCTTGGTCTGTGGATCTGGACTCCCTTGAGGTGCTCCCTTTTAAGGGGAACATCCTTATTGAAGAGGACATCAACAAGATTGTTGCTGACTTAGCTTCAGCTAAGACGGCATGTCTACCTAGTACTGCTCCTTCGGCCCCGAAGGTTAAGAGTACTTCCTTTCATTCCTTTTGACCTCCAGGTAAAGCAAAGGGTCAGGCATACCCGAAACAGGCCCGCACTTCCAAAACCACCAAACCAACACTAAATGTGCCTGGGCTGCCTGTCAGTCGGCTTCCAAATCAAACAAGCCTACTGCATCATGGTGCGGGCCTCCCCCTAAAGGATCCCAGGGTGGGAGGCCGACTTCTAAGGTTTACCCAGGTATGGTTGAAGACTACTTCCGACGCCTGGGTAAGGGATGTCGTCGCTCACGGATACGCCATATCCTTCAAGAATCATCCCCCTCATCAATTTTGCCTGACAAACATCCCTTCGGATCAGGTGAAGGCAAAAACTCTTAATTTGGTGGTACAGTCCCTCCTGGACACAGGAGTGGTAGTGTCGTTGCCTCTGGATCAGAGCGGCAGGGGATACTATTCATTGCTGTTCTAGTTCCAAAACCGAATGGTTCCTCTCGGCCCATTCTCAACCTCAACTCTTTGAACAAATTTGTGAGTGTCTCCAGGTTTCGTATGGAAACTCTTCGCTCTATTGTTCTGGCTTTGGACCCTGGGGACTATATGGTATCCCTGGATATACAGAATGCTTACCTCCATATTCCTATTGCCATGTAGCATCAGCAATACCTGCGGTTTCCTATTGACAACCTCCATTATCAATTCCGGGCCTTACCTTTTGGATTGACCACGGCTACACGAGTCTTCACCAAGGTCATGGCGGTGATAACGGCCCTGCTCCGCCGTCAGGATGTCACAATTCTACCATATCTGGACGACTTGTTGATCCTGGAGAATTCCCCAGATGTTCTCCTCTGTCATTTGGATCTGACGGTCCAGTTTCTGCAAGCCCACGGGTGGCTCATCAACTGGAAGAAATCTTCCCTGGTCCCTGCTCAGAGCATGGTGCACCTGGGGGCATTGTTGGACACTCACAACCAGTGGTTGTTCTTGTCACAGGAGAAGGTCCTGAACCTTCAGGACAGGGTTCGATGCTTCCTCTCTCGCCTGCGAGTGTCGATACACTTGACTATGCAAGTACTAGGCCTCATGGTGTCGGCTTTCGACATGGTAAAGTATGCTCAATTTCATTCCCGCCCTCTGCAGAAGGTGATTCTTGCCAAGTGGGACGGCCTGCTTCACCAGATCTGGTCTCAAATTATCTCCTTGTCTCCGGAGGTTCGTCTGTCACTGAGCTGGTGGCTACAGGACCAATGATTGAGCACGGGTCGTCCCTTCTGGATCTCCAACTGGGTCCTCCTGACTACGGATGCCAGTCTGAGGGGGTGGGGCGTGGTGTTGGAGCAACACTCTCTTCAAGGTCGGTGGACCAGGGAGGAGTCTCTCCTCCCGATAAACATTCTGGAATTGCGGGCGGTGTTCAGTGCTCTGAACCTGGCCCAACATCTGATACAGAACAGGCCTGTTCAAGTACAGTCAGACAACGTCACCACGGTGGCATACATAAATCCTCAAGGTGGCAATTGAAGCCGCATGGCAATGATGAAAGTATCCAGGATTCTTCTGTGGGCGAAACGCCATCTGCCAGACATTCATTCCATGGGTCCTCAACTGGAAAGCGGACTTCCTCAGTCGTCAGGACATTCACACCGGAGAGTGGAGCCTCCATCCAGAAGTATTTCAACTCCTAGTGGACAAGCGAGGCCTACCAGACGTAGACCTGATGGCGTCTCAACACAATCACAAGGTTCCGGTCTTCGGAGCAAGATCAAGGGATCCTCAAGCAGCGTTCATGGATGCACTGTCAGTTCCATGGAACTTTCGACTGCCGTACGTGTTCCCTCCAGTGTCACTCCTGCCCAGAGTAATAAGGAAGTTCAAGCAAGAAGGAGGAATCCTACTTCTGATCACTCCAACGTGGCCCAGACGGCATTGGTTCTCAGATCTACAGGGTCTCTCGTTAGAGCGCCCTTTTCTACTTCCGCAACGTCCCGACCTCCTCGTTCAGGGCCCTTGTGTATACCAGGATTTGACCTGGCTGGCTTTGACGGCATGCTCTTGAAGCTTCAGTTCTGAGGGACAAAGGATTTTCTGAGGCGGTCATTCAAACTATGTTGAAGGCCCATAAACCGGCTTCTGCTCGAATTTATCATAGGGTCTGGAATACTTACTTTACTTGGTGCACATCTAACAATCATGACGCTTACAAGTTTAATACGTCCAAACTTTTGGCTTTCCTGCAACAGGGCCTGAACTTAGGCCTTTGTCTGGCCTCCGTCAAGATTCATATTTCGGCCTTGTCGGTATGGTTTCAGAGAAAAATTGCGACTCTGCCTTATACATTCACTCAGGGTGTTTTATGGATTCAGCCTCCCTATGTCCCACCTGTGGCTCCTTGGGATTTGTTGGTGGTTCTGGAGGCCTTGCAAGAGTCTCTGTTTGAACCTCTTGAATCTGTGGACCTTAAATGGCTTACTCTTAAGGTCTTGTTTCTGCTGGCTATTGCCTCTGCTAGACGGATTTCAGACTTGGGTGCCTTATCCTGTTGGTCACCTTTTCTGATTTTTCACCGTGACTGGGCGGATATTAGGACGCGCCCTGGTTATCTACTTAAGGTGATGTCTTCTTTCCACCTTAACCAAGAGTTTGTGGTTCCAGGCTTTATTTCTACTGACTTGTCCTCCAAAGAGCGGTCTTTGGGTGTGGTACGGGCTCTCCGTATCTATGTGAAGAGGACAGCCTCTGTTAGGAAGTCTGATTCTCTTTTTGTACTTTTTGGTTTTCACAAACGTGGCTGGCCTGCGACTAAGCAGACCCTGGAGAGATGGATTAGAATGGTGATTGCACAAGCTTATGTACAGGCTGGTCTTCCAGCTACTGCTACCATCAAAGCCCATTCTACTCGGTCGGTTGGACCTACTTGGGCGGCCCGCCATGGTGCAACCCTTGAACAATTGTGCAAGGCGGCTACATGGTCCTCAGTGAACACGTTTATAAGGTTCTATGCCTTTGATACTTCCGTCTCCCAAGATGCTTACTTTGGACGCTGGGTTCTTGTGACCGCTACAGTGCATCTCCTCCCATGAGGAACTGCTTTAGGATATCCCCGATGTTATCCCTGTGGAACCCAGTGTACCCCGCTGCAGAAAAGGAGATTTATGGTAAGAACTTACCGTTGTTAAATCTCTTTCTGTGAGGTACACTGGGTTCCACAGGGCATCCACTCTGACGCACTTAGCTTCTTTTGGGTTTGTATGGCATTAGCCGCTGATACCTTCTCCTGTCGTGAGAATGTGATGTAAGTGGCTACTAACGGTTGTCGTCTCTTTTACCTGCTACTGCATTGGACTGGTTAACAAAACTGAGCTCCTGTGCATGGAGACGGGGTTATAGAGGAGGCGGCGCTGAGCATCTTGGGAACAGTCAAAGCTTTTAACCTGTTGGTGCCTTGGATCAAGATCCTACTCTACACCCCAATGTTATCCCTGTGGAACCCAGTGTACCTCGTTAACAACAGTAAGTTCTTACCATAAATCTCCTTTTATATATATATATATATATATATATATTTATTTATTTATTCCCATACAGGGGGCTAATCATAGACCCATTATAACTGCCTCCTGGGCTGTGAAAATAGCATGGGTTCAGTCACAAGAGGAAGAGCTGCCCGAGGATATGTCTGTCATTGTCAGACAATGCCTGTCTCACCTTACCACCGCCACCTAATACGTTTGAAAGGCATCCCCTGAGGCGGGTGTATTGGCAGCCAAGGCGTTGACCATGTCTGTACTGGCTTTCCGCATACTGTGGTTGAGGTCGTGGACAGTGGACCTGGACTCCAATAAGACCTTTGGGGTACTTCCGTTTACTGGAGACAGTTTGTTTGTGGAAGACCTACATAAAATAGTGTCTGAAATAGCACGGCTCTTCTCCCCACTACTATTCCTTCTGCACAGAAGGCAAAAGATACCACTTTTGGTTCCTTTCGGCCTCAAGGGAAAGCAAAAGGTCAGGCATACCCGAGACAATCTCGTGCTCTCAAAAACCACAAAGCCCAAGGCAAAACAATACTGGGCAGCCCATCAGCCTGCTTCAAGATGGGGCGGGCCTCCCTCTTGGGAATCCCAGGGTGGGAGGCTGACATCTACAGTAGCCCAGGTCTGGTTAAAGACCACTTCAGGCGCATGGTTACTGGAAGTTGTCTCTCACGGTTACCCTGTCTCGTTCAAGAGATGTTCCCCTCGCCAGTTCTGCACTACAGCTCTCCCTTCGGATCTGTTGAAGGTGCAAGCTCTACAAACTGTGGTGAGTTCTCTCCTGAGTACAGGAGTGGTTGTGCCTGTACCTCAGTCCCAGAAAGGCAGAGGTTATTACTTGACCCTGTTTCTGGTCCCGAAACCCAATGGGTCCTTCCGGCCTATACTAAATCTGAAATCACTGAACAAGTTTGTGAGAGTGCCCAGGTTTCGTGTGGAAACACTGCGCTCCATTGTGCTGGCTATGGAACTTGGAGACTATATGGTATCCCTGGATATACAGGATGCATATCTGCATATTCCTATTGCCATGTCGCATCAGCAGTTCCTGCGGTTTGCTATTGGCAATCTTCACTACCAATTCCAGCTCTGCCATTTGGACTGGCTACGGCTCCTCAGATCTTTACCAAGATCATGGCAGTGATGACGGCCCATCTCCGTTGCAGGGAGTTAGAATCCTGCCGTAATTGGATGACCTGTGATTCTGGCAAATTCCCACAAAGTCCTCCTGAGTCATCTGCAACTAACGGTAACCTTCCTGAAAGCCCACGGGTGCTTATCAATTGGAAGAAGTCCTCGCTGGTCCCAGCTCAGAGCATGGTGCACCTGCGGGCACTCCTAGACATGCACAGTCAGAGACTGTTTCTGTCTAAAGAATAAGTCCTAAAGCTTCAGGACAGGATAAGACACTTCATTCGTCGCCCCACAGTGTCAATACACTCGGCGATGCAAGTATTTGGCCTGATGGTGTCAAAGTCGAAAATATTATAGGCACACTCATCACGTACATACACCACACAGATGGCCTTCGTGCGCGTGCTTTTTCTGCCGTGCGTGCACATACACGCAAGCTACGTATAACCGCTCACGCGGTCTTGCGTGTTAGCACGTGGTATGAGTAAATACAGTAACATACGCATTTGCACGGAAAAGCCATCAAAAGCCATATTCAATATTTTACCCATATAATGCATAAATCACACACAGTCTGTACATCCTTCTAATAGCAAGTTACTGTTCACACATAAATTATTCTCTTAGAAACTCAAGCACAATGTACCAGACTGACTTGTTTACGCAAAGCTTTGTAATCCTATGAAGAAGGAAAATACCTTTGGTTACCCCCATTGTTCTAGAGTTGTCCAGTATCTGTCGAAGACAGTAAATACTGGACTGTCATTGTCTTACTTGAAGCTAGGACAAACAAGAAGACAATATCCAGAAACCTTGTTTAACTGGAAAGAACTCGATTAGCAACAGCTGACAAACTACATACCAGACATTTAGATATCTGAGGTAATAACATTCATAGTGTAAACTCTTGGAAATATCTAAATATATATATATATATATATATATATCCTAACAAATTGTAATAGCAGGAATATATGTATATATATATATATATATATATCTCTTGAGGATGGAAATGGATAATAATATCATGTGTGGGATCATATTGTTCAGGGTCACATAAGCAGTAATCTGGTGGGTATGAGAATATTGTCACATATTGCAACAATAAGTTATTAATAATACCAGATTTATGTATGATTAATGTGATGGGTTTAACTGGTCATGGGGCGGGAACTCAGATGCAAACAACAGAAATCACATCTCAAGACTTAGCCATCGCCCACAGCTAGAGCTGACCAATGATCCCCAGTGCACAGGATATGTCCCACCCCCGAACCAATGGAAGAAGAGCATACAGTGTCTATTGTATCATGAACTGAACAAATTTATAAAAAGCCAAGCTGCGTGGCCGGCCACACATTCTCTGAAAGTCATCTATCTTGATTGACCGAGGGCCGGGACCAGGTGGCGCTTGCGAAACAAACGTATGTATCATTGATTGTAGCCTGTATCTCTTATTGTGATTGTATTATTATTGTAACCCCCTGTTAGTAAATAACTGTTGGTGGGTCGGACCCCAACATATTTAAATGCAATTGGTGTCGTGTTCCTTTCCTGCTAGGGGTTATAAAGTGTATTCCGCCTCACATGTAGCTACTCCGTGCTAACAGCGTGACGGCGTGCTTACGCAACGTGTACTCATCTGTTAGGGGTTACACACACACGCTTAGCGGTCGCAGCGGCCTGCACAAATATAAGTTAAAGGTATTGCTTTTTCTGTCCTGTATGTTAATCTACATTATCAATTGGGGGCTCGATCCGTTTTTTCACATACTCATAGACGGCAGACCATAGCAGACTTTGATGTATCAGCAAAGGGTGGAAATGCATCTTTAAGTAAAACCTTTTCCTGGTTGCTTGGATGTTTTAATACCCTCCTTTGTGTGCTGTTAGATCGCGTCTGCTCTGTCTAGTCTACAGAGGTGGTGAGAGAACCTGGGGGAAACAGGTAAAAAGCTATTTAAAAATCTGTGTAAAATTTTTTGGTGCCAAAAGCGTACACAAAGCGTACCGATACTTTGGATACCCTCTCACATACTGCTGCCATACGTCCATAGGTTATTACAGTCATTTTAGACCTGTGTGAAATCGGATACATTTGTTTGCTATATAGATAAATTTGAAATAAGTGTATTAAGGGTGTAATTATAAAACACAATGCAGTTCTTGCCTAGTCGTTAAAGGTTTATACAGAAAAACTGTGTTGTGTTTGTGAGCGATAGTAGCTTTTATGGCTCACATTTATAGAGACTGTGTGATTTGTTCAATTGCGGATGCACATTTGTACACGTGGTATGGACAAAGTATAGGAAAGGCACGCATGGTCACGTGTTTACGCAAGGTTGCACAGGATTGCGGGCGCAAAGTACAAATCACACGCTAGTTGTTCAATGAAAGGCGGGATAGTATACGTTTAATACAATAGCACATAACTATCCGATTTCAGAAGCAGATTACCTTGATATTTTGTTTAAACTGTATTACCTCTGGGGTAAAGTAGCTGGTCACAGGGAGTGGTATTTTCTGTACAGAAAAGAAAAACAAGGTGTATCTGAGTGAGTGAAAGTAAGAGTGAGTGGAGCTGAACCCCGGAAAATCGGGATCCCGTGGAAACACTGGGTTAGTAGAGGCTTAGTGGCGTAAGGGTTTGCAACCCTACATATTATCTAGGTGGTCTGAAGTGGTCTAGGTGATCTAGGTGACCCAAATCTAGGTGGTCTAGAGTGGTCTAGGTGTTTAACAGCGATCGTAGGGCGGATAGATAACAAGTATCTATATGCTGTGCGATTTAACCGCACGCCCATGTGTTTTACACAGCACAACGTGATACTATTGTGTCATAGGCGCTGTGGAAAGCATACGCAGGCGTGATTGTGTAAACAAGGGGTTTTTCTTTGATAACTTTTGGAAATCACCCTGGTGGGTTTCCACTGGAAAGGGTGAGCAATAGTTATTAGGAAACAGTTTTTTCACCCTACAAAAATTCCAGTGGAAAGATACCGAAAAGGAATTTTTTCGCTGCCTCTCTCAGGAAAATATTCCAACAGAGCCTCCACCGAAAGAAATTGCGGTGCTGTAAGGTCTTATAGGAGCCCTAGGTTGGGTACATTGCGATCCACTATCGACAGTGTATCGTTGTACTGGCCAACAAGGGTGAGAGTGGGTGAAGAGCGCTCAGAGAACTTTCACCGTCTGCTTGCATTGAGTATTTTGGTGTTTGTGGGAAAAGGCCCACAAATATGGGAGCCAGTTGCTCAAGTGAGAGACGTTCAGCAGCGAGGGTTCAGGCTGAAGAAGTGCGGCCCAGGGGGTCACCAAGGTTTATAATGTGTGGGAAATATGGTCCACATGCAGAGGCTTATTGCAATGAATGGGTATGTATGACTGCTAATGATAGGGCATCATTCACTGGGATGGGTAGCTTTGAACCAGAGGTACTGCAGAACGTAAAGATTAGAATATGTCTTATCAAATCTAGAAAACAAAGGATCAGACATAACGACTGTTTAAACCTGTGGCAGCAGGAGGGGAGGTGCAAAGGGAACTGACTTGCACAGCAGGTTCCAAACCTGGCAAGAATGTGAGTATGAACACACCATTACCGACACAGGTCGAAGGGGAGAAAATGGCTACAATCAATGGTGCATTGGAAAACGATAGAGACATTCATGAAAACATGTACTAACCCTAACCCATGCATATTGTACCCTGTCTTAAGTTCTCTCCAAGGTCATAGGTCAGAGGAAAATGATGCATCCATCTCACTCTCAGCCCTCATCCAGGCAGTCGCCTTACAGGAAACTCAGGTGGGCCCTGCCCAACCAGTAAGAGCAGTGACGGTGTCCCCTACTGAAAGGACTGGTGAGATCACAGGCACCTGTAAGTGTGAGACTGTTCATTACACAGAGACAATAACACCTCACAGTGAGCAAATTAGGTATAAAATGGTTGGGTTACATCCTGTCTTGGAAATAGTAACTCCCAATAGGAGGACCGATAGACAGGGAGTAACCCTCACCAGGAATAATGCAATGTATTGCCCGTGGACCAGAGCAGAACTGGGGTCAATCATTTCAGAATTCCCCGATCCCCGGAAGCATTTAGCCAGATGTCAGAAGTTTATCAAAGATCTGGGTAATGCCCATGAACCTGCAAACAAAGATTGGCGGATACTTTTGAAAGCGTGCCTACCCCCTAATATTGACACCCAAAAATGTATTACGGATTGTAAATTAGAGTCGGACAGTCCTATGACTGACGAACACAATCAGGAGAACGTGGAACGAATTAACATACAACTAGGATTGTGTTTCCCCACTGCTGTTAAGTGGAGCAAAATTTTCTCCATAAAACAGAGAGAAAATGAAATGACATCTGAATATTGCCATAGGGCCTTACAAATAATGGCTAGATACACTGGGGTATCGGATATAGGGAACAATGCGAATTACAGGGAGGTGGCTGTCTCTGTGCTAATGGACGGGCTTAATAAGGCATTGAGGGTCAGGGTGCAGACTTCTTTACCTAATTGGAGAGGGGTCACAGTAGCAAATCTTAGAGAGTGCGCTATTGAACATCACAAGAATATTGCCAGGCACAGAGAACAACAGGAGGAGAGGTTGAGGACGGTAAGAATACAGGCACATACAGGAAAGACCCATCAGCCCAAACCCCAGATCCCTAATGGTAAGCCAAGGTCAATAATATGTTACACTTGTAGAAAGAAAGGGCATTTTTCCAGGGATTGTAGGAGTAATGGGACACATAGTAAATATAGACCCCCTAGACAAAGAACACAAGCCACAGTATTAAACACATAGATGGGACCAAGGGACATATAGTAAGGATTCAAAAGCCATATAGAAAACACAGATTCGGCTAATGGGAAGAACAAAATAAATGCAACATTACCCTTTGACAAAACTTGCTAAGGTTAAGATGGGGCCCCTACGATGCTAAACGTTTTCATCTCCTTCTTTTTCTTAACAAAAATGGCCCCTGATTAACGTAACAGAAACTTTGTTAAATATGAAATACATATATTGTACTCCCGCTCAGGAAGTACAAGGTATGTTAGATACCCTCAAAGACTAATGTTGCAGTACACTGTTCTAGTTTCATGTCCTTCACAGGTAGAGGAAATTATCTCACAGATACCGGGTTCCATATGAACCTAGGATGGACAGGACACTGGATTGATGGCTGGGATAGTCCCAGTAGAGATACAACACACATAGAATTCTTTTTTGTAAGGGGACTAGACCAAGTAGAGAATCACTTCCCCGTAGTGCCCAATCCAGTTGTCATTTTTTTTAAATAAAAATATCTCTACAAACTTCTCTGTCACCAACTTCTATTCTGTTTCTCCACAATTTCCTCTTCATCTTTTGCATTCACACAGGGTGGTCCAATACATGGACCCGATTACAGTTCAAACACCACATGCCTACTCGGTCCTTCAGAGTTCTGCCCAAACCCAGTATATCTCACCAGCAGGATGACACCAGTATTACTACAGTGTGCCTGCTCATGCACAAAGGGTGGAGAATGGGAATACTGGTGAAGGGAGATTGTGTACAGACACTGATATGCATGATGTTGTGACGGCCTGTTGGTGAATGGCAAACCTGACATTTTCTTTTTCATTTTCCCTCTCTTCTCTCATCTAGAGATTTTTATTATTTTTTTTACTTCACACAACTGATAACATGAAATAATTAAACTGAAATTCAAAATTTGTGTTCCCTACAGGAAAAGGCAGTCTGGAAGGCGAAGGGATATGGTCAGGAGTCCTCAGGACTTTGGACAGATGGACACGGTAAGCCAGTGGCCCCCAGAGCATACCTCCCAAGCCTAGCTGAGGCGGCACACGGTCTGACTTATCTAGGTAAAGAAGGTATGTGCAAGTTGGTAAGAGCCTACTGGAGTGCACCAGGGTTCTCTTCTCATGCAGGTAGGAAAGCAATGACATGTCTTACTTGTTTGAGGTAGAATATTGGTAAGACAATACCAACAGAGCTATCCCATATCTCTCCTACAGACGGACCCTTTCAGGTAATACAAATCGACTTCATACAGTTACCACCCTGTAGGAATTTAAAATATGTGTTAGTATGTACTGATGTGTTTTCAAACTGGGAAGAAGCATTCCCCGCTGCCACAAATACTGCTGTGTTCACTGCAAAGAAAATCGTGCAGGAATTTGTGTGCAGATATGGTATCCCTAGAATGATTGAAATTGATAGGGTGAAGTCTTTCAGGTCGTGTGCAAACTGATGGGTATTAATAGCAAGCTGCATACTCCGTGCCGGCCACAGGCGAGTGCAAAGGTGGAGAGAATGAACAGCACTATTAAGAATAAATTGAGCAAAGTAGTGACTGAGACTGGATTGTTGTGGCCAGAAGCTTTGCCACTAGTGTTGTACAGCATCAGAACCACTCCCAGGTCACCGCTTAACTTATCACCCTTCAAAGTTCTTTTTGGTCAACAACCCCATGTAATGATAGGCCCCCAGGATGATTTGAAGTGCAATAACGAAATAACTGTGCAATATTTGGTTAGGATGAGCCAGCAGCTGAGAAATCAACAAAGAAATCTAAAGCTGGTGATCCCTGACCTACTGAACAGTAATTGTCATGACATTGAGCCTGGGGATTATGTGATGTTTTGAAATTTTTTACGCTCAGGTTGCCTCATAGACAGGTGGGAAGGACCATATCAAGTCTTGTTAACCAGCACGACAGCACTAAAGGTCGCCGAAAGAGAGACTTGGGTCCACTCGTCCCACTGCAAGAAGGTCGCTGACCCGGAGAAAACTAGCGACAAAGAGCAAGGTGAATAGAACCTCGTATCACTAGAGAATTTGTTCCGGGAAAGCTGAGAGGCACGACTGTTGAGACGGCACCTGAGCGCGGAGAACAACAAGATCAAGGACGGTTGTCGTACCATTTTTCTTTTTTCACCCCCCCCCACTGCATTTTTTTTTAAATTTCCCCTCTTATTTCTTTCTTCTTGCTCCGTAACGAAATGGATCTACCTCAAGAGACTGCGTTTCAGGTTTTTCTGGTAACTCTGTTTTTGATCAGGACAATATGTTTTTGTGAGAGACGTTGAGCAAGGATCTGGAATGGGTTCTGATGGCGAGTACGGATTTGTAGGATCTCAGGAGCAGCACATCAATCTAGTAAAGGCTGGTATCAGTAAGTGCTCTGGTAGTCATGGAGCTCGGAGGCACTGTGAAGGGTTATTGTCTGACGAATATTGTATATGTAGAAATTGTGAGAACCTAGTCAAAGATGGGTGCATCCAAAGATGTAAATGCCATAAATGCCGACATGGGCCGACATCCGTTGAGTGATTACCACTCATTAGTGGGTAAGGTCTTAAACCAAACAGAATGTAGGGTGTGCTCACAGGTACCTCAAGGACAGAGCAAGTCCGGATTAGTACCATACCCTTTAACGATAGATGAGGTACTCGAATTACGGGGTGGGAGACCGGTGGACAAGAAATTCAATATATCTAGGCCCCCTAGCTTGAAGCTCCACCAGTACAAAGTAGATAGGTTCCTGTTGTGTTTTAATGTTTCCAATTTCCGAAAACCAGGAAATTGGGAAGTGACTTGGAATAACCAGATAATGACCTTTTCACACAGAGCTGATAGGATTCCTATTGACTCTGAACTTGTATGCAAGATAGGCAACAGTGGAAAGTATTTTCGGTACCGGTATACACGTGGGAGCAAGACCATGTGGGTTGGAAACGTATCGCCAGGGTATTGTGCTCATATCATCCAGCCCGATACTTGTACTGAGCAGATGGGAGAACTAGGGATTGGATTCTTTACTTGGAAAATTTGTAATATGGTGATGTTATATTTTGTCCTCTATGTTCTCCCAGGTGATGCCTATTTCATATGTGGGAGGAAAGTGTACAAGTGGCTTACTCCGAGCTCTGAAGGGTTGTGTTATATTGGGAGAGTACTACCAGAGGTCATGACCATAGCGCACGACAAAATGAAAGACATTCACCGCAACGCTCAGACTCCTTATACTCATACCCATTATGAACACATCATCAAGAGCCACCTCATAGATAGGACAGAGCACACAGCCTCTGATTTGATCCATGAATCCACCGGGATTCAGTTCCTTCTCGCATTAAATATCACCCGTACTGCCAGAGGAACTATAAATTGTAGGTACATCCATGCGCTGGCGAACTTGATAGATAATATCACTGAGATGTATGATGACACCTTCAGGTATACAGGAAGGGAGTTACAAGACTACCAGAAAGGAACTGATCCAGCACAGGATGGTCCTTAATTACGTTACAGCTGTGACAGGTGGGTACTGTGTTACCCTGGCAACTCAATATGGTGTGAAGTGCTGTACGTATATTACGAATAGCACTGACGACCCCACGGAGATCATCGATCAAAAGATGGACGAGATCTTGCAGTTGAAGTGGGAATTCAGGAGGAAACACAACCTTACCTTGATGGTTGTGGGTAATGAACTGACCGGCTGGGTCTCAAGGTTGAACCCACGCAAGTGGTTCTCAGGGTTAGGAGAGTGGGCACAGAATGTTATTGTGAATGTGGGAAAGTTTCTCATTTGTATCCTGGGTGCCATCATAATTATTGGTCTGATATTTAGGTGTGTTCGAATTCTCACGCAAATTCTTCACAAGCACAGCACAAATTTGATTAGTCTAAGGAGCGAGGACGTTGTTACAGCTGCAGATTTATGACCCATCTGTTGAAACAGTGTTATGATAAGGATTGCAAATTAATTTCATGGCCTGTTTCTTTCACCATTTTTCTCTGTTTCCCCCTTTACCCTGAAACATCCAACCGAAGAAAAATAAACCGTCAACCATACCCAATGTTATGTGAATGTATTTTTATATAAGTGTCTTACCTTCATCACTGCAACCCTCAGTTAATGGCACACATAGTCGACAGGTGTTATCCACATATAGTAGCACTCACATATGTTTCCCCCTCCATGTATCATTAGATAAATGTGCTCCCCATTTGTTGGTATTAGAAGCCAAAAAGGTTAGGGTCAAAAGCCCTTGCCCGAAAGTAGCTCGGTAGTGTTTGTTTGCCCATGTACAGACCCTTAATACGGGATAAGAAGGATTTAATGTATACTTCGCAATACCTCGAAGCTTACTTAGAACATATACGGCACAATGATACATGCCCCTCAGACATTGATTCATACATACATGCTTTTTCCTACCCCACTAGGCTACACGTTTCCTACCTACAACTCTCTCCCGGTCATCCAAACTTAGTATATAATGTCTAGATAATATTTTCAGTTTATTAGTTATGTGTGGCAGTTATTATTGACTGCCAAAGGGTGAACTGTCAAAGTCGAAAATATTATATGCACACTCATCACGTACATACACCACACAGATGGCCTCTGTGCGGGTGCTTGTTCTGCCATGCGTGCACATACACGCAAGCTACGTATAACCGCTCACGCGGTCTTGCATGTTAGCACGTGGTATGAGTAAATGTGGTAACATACGCATTCGCACGGAAAAGCCATCAAAAGCCATATTCAATATTTTACCCATATAATGCATAAATCACACACAGTCTGTACATCCTTCTAATAGCAAGTTACTGTTCACACATAAATTATTCTCTTAGAAACTCAAGCACAATGTACCAGACTGACTTATTTACGCAAAGCTTTGTAATCCTATGAAGAAGGCAAATACCTTTGGTTACTCCCATTGTTCTAGAGATGTCCAGTATCTGTTGAAGACAGTAAATACTGGACTGTCATTGTCTTACTTGAAGCTAGGACAAACAAGAAGACAATATCCAGAAACCTTGTTTAACTGGGAAGAACTCGATTAGCAACAGCTGACAAACTACATACCAGACATTTAGATATCTGAGGTAATAACATTCATAGTCTATTTCCTAACAAATTGTAATAGCAGGAGTATATGTATATATATGTATGTGTGTACCTTTAAAAGCCATAAGATGTTTGGCAGATACACGTTAAACCTAGTGGGCATGTGTGCAGTTATATTATGTGTGATAGTTGCCAGGTTTTAATTTTTGAGACTTTGTGATTGTGTAGGACCTGCAAGAAGGTGGGGTACCTTGTCGAGCGGTTTGCAGGCTTCCGTGCATTGGCCAATTCACTAACTAAACCCCCATCATTTATTTATTGATGTTGTGAGGATAAGTGAGCTTGCTATGGTGAGTGCTGAACTTTCTGTCTGTGTATATATATATATATATATATATATATATATCTATCTTGAGAATGGAAATGGATAATCATATCATGTGTGGGATCATATTGTTCAGGGTCACATAAGCAGTAATCTGGTGGGTATGAGAATATTGTCACATATTGCAACAATAAGTTATTAATAATACCAGATTTATGTATGATTAATGTGATGGGTTTAACTGGTCATGGGGCGGGAACTCAGATGCAAACAACAGAAATCACATCTCAAGACTTAGCCATCGCCCACCGCTAGAGCTGACCAATGATCCCCAGTGCACAGGATATGTCCCACTCCCGAACCAATGGAAGAAGAGCATACAGTGTCTATTGTATCATGAACTGAACAAATTTATAAAAAGCCAAGCTGCCTGGCCGGCCACACATTCTCTGAAAGTCATCTATCTTGATTGACCGAGGACCGGGACCGGGTGGCGCTTGCGAAACAAACGTATGTATCATTGATTGAAGCCTGTATCTCTTATTGTGATTGTATTATTATTGTAACCCCCTGTTAGTAAATAACTGTTGGTGGGTCGGACCCCAACATATTTAAATGCAATTGGTGTCGTTTTCCTTTCCTGCTTAGGGTTATAAAGTGTATTCCGCCTCACATGTAGCTACTCCGTCCTAACAGCGTGACGGCGTGCTTATGCAATGTGTACGCATCTGTTAGGGGTTACACACACACGCTTAGCGGTCGCAGCGGCCTGCACAAATATAAGTTAAAGGTATTGCTTTTTCTGTCCTGTATGTTAATCAACATTATCAATGGTGTCTACCTTTGATATGGTAGAGTACGCTCAATTTCATTCCCGCTCACTACAGAGGTTAATCCTTTCTAAATGAAACGGCCTGCCTCATCGGATCAGATCTCAAATGATTTCTTTGACTCCGGAAGTTCGTCTGTCGCTGACCTGGTTGCTCCAGGACCAGCAATTAAGCAGGGGTCATCCTTTTTGGATCCCCAAACTGGGTCCTGCTGACAACGAACACCAGTCTGAGGGGATGGAGAGTGGTGTTAGAGCAACACTATTTGCAGGGTCGCTGGACCAAGGAGGAATCATTCCTCCCGATAAACATCATAGAGCTGAGGGCAGTGTTCAATGCACCGCCTTTAGTACAGAACAGGCCTGTTCAAGTTCGATCAGACAATGCCACTACGGTGACATACATAAACCATCAAGGCGGCACTCAAAGCCGCATGGCAACAAAGGAAGTGTCAAAAATCCTTTGTTGGGCAGAACACCATCTGCCAGCCATATCGGCAGTGTTCATTCCGAATGTCCTGAACTGGGAAGCGGATTTCCTCAGTCGCCATGACGTGCATGCCGGAGAGTGGAGTCTTAATCCACAAATCTTTCAACTCCTAGGCCCTCATTCCGACCCGATCGCAGCCTGCACTTCCTTGCAGTGGTGCGATCAGGTCTGGAATGCGAGTGTGCGTGGTTGCACGACGCCGGGCAACGACGCTGACAGCGGATAAAATGGTTGCAGCAGCGACCGCAAGAAGATTGACTGCAGGAAGGCGTTCCAGGGCTTCAACTGACCGTTGGAGGCCGTTTTCGGGGAGTGGTAATAAAAACACAGGCGTGTCCAGGCAAACGGAGGGCGGATGTCTGACGTCAAAGCTGAGCCCATCATCGCTGGATCTGTCACACAGGGTAAGTATGTCCAGAGCTGGTCTTGATTTGTGAGAGACTTTTTTAGCATAGCAGGGCTGCACAAGTGATGGCAGCCCTGCTATGCTAAAATACACTCCCCCATAGGCAGAGATTAATTGATCGCACCAGCAGCAAAAAGTTGCTTGGTGCGATCAACTCGGAATGAGGGCCCTAGTGGCAGATGGGGCCTACCGGACATAGACCTCATGGCATCTCGACACAATCACAAGGTCCTCAAGCAGCGTTCGTGGACGCACTGGCGGATCTATGGAACTTTCAGCTGCCCTACGTGTTCCCTCCAGTGTCACTCCTGCCCAGGGTACTACAGAAGTTCAAACAAGAAGGAGGAATACTACTTCTAGTTGCTCCAGCATGGCCTTGACGGCATTGGTTCTCAAACCTGCAGGGTCTGTCGAAAGAGCATCCCGTTCTACTTCCTCAGCGCCCAGACCTCCTCATACAGGGCCCTTGTCTCTACCCAGACCTGGCAAGACTGTCTTTGACATCGTGGCTTTTGAAGCATCACTCCTGAGGGCCAAAGGATTCTCCGAGGTGGTTATCCAAACTATGTTGAAGGCCCACAAACTGGCATCTGCCCAGATTTATTACAGGGTCTGGAATTCATCACCTGGTGTGCTGATATGAATTATGATTCATATAGATTCAGAACTTCCAGAATTTTGGCTTATCTGCAAAGTGGCCTAGACTTGAGCCTTTGGCCTCCCACAAGGTTCACATATCTGCCTTGACGGTATGGTTTCAGAGAATAATTGTATCTATACCTGACATTCATACATTCACTCAGAGTGTCCTTCGGATTCAGCGTCCCTATGTTCCTCTTGTTGATCCATGGGATCTAGCTATTGTACTAAATGCCCTGCAAGAGTCTCTATTTGAACCTCTTGAATCGGTAGACCGTAAATGGCTCACGGCCAAGGTCCTGTTCTTGCTGGCTATTGCATCTGCAAGACAGGTGTAGACCCTTTTCGATATTTCACCATGACCGGGCAGTTCTACGAACTCGTCCCGGTTATTTACATGAGGTGGTGTCATCATTTCACCTTAATCAAGAGATTGTGGTCCCGGCCTTAATCTCTTTGGATTTGTCTTCCAAATAACGTTCTTTAGAATGTAGTTAGGGCTCTACGAATGTATGTGGAGAGAACTGCCTCTATCAGGAGGTCAGATGCCCTTTTTGGGGGTAATTCAGACCTGATCACTGCTGTGTGTTTTTTCACAGCAGGCGATAAGGTCCAAACTGCGCATGCGCACGCACCACAATGCGCAGGCGCATTGCACGGGTACAAGGCGGATCGCCGCTCAGTGATGGGTTTGTGCGGCGGATCCGTTCGCACGGGCAATCGCAAGGAGATCGACAGGAAGAAGGCGTTTGTGGGTGTCAACTGACCGTTTTCAGGGAGTGTCTGGAAAAACGCAGGCGTGTCCATGCGTTTGCAGGGAGGGTTCCTGACATCAATTCCGGTCCTGGAAAGTCTGATGTGGTCGCAGTGGCTGAGTAAGTCCTAGGCTGTGCAGAGACTGCACAAAATCTGTTTGTACAGCTCTGCTACACATGCGTTCGCACACTTGCACAGCTAAAATTCCCTCCCCCTGTAGGCGGTGACTATCTTATCGCAGCAGTGCAAAAAATCGATTGGTAGCGATCAGGTCTGAATTAGGCCGTTTGTCCTGTTTGGTTTTGACAAACGTGGCTGGCCTGCGTATTAACAAACCTTGGCCAGATGGATTTGAATGGTGATTGCACAAGCTTATGTGCAGGCTGGATTCCCAGCTCCTGCTGCTATTAAAGCCCATTCTACCCGGTCTGTTGGACCTTCTTGGGTGGCCCGCTGTGGCGCGTCCGCAGAACAATTGTGCAAGGCGGCTACATGGTCCTCAGAGAACATGTTTCTTAGGTTCTATGCCTTTGATACCTTCGTCTCTCAGGATGCTTCCTTTAGACACCGGATTCCCACATCCGCTAAGGTGCGTCCTCACCCTTGAGGACCCCAATGTATTCCCTGTGGAAACCAATGTAACCTGCTGCAGAAAAGGAGAGTTATGGTAGACTTACCATTGTTAACTCTTTCTGTGAGGTACATTGGGTTCCACAGAGCGCCCACCCTGACTTACCTAGCTTCTTTGGGTTGTATGGCATTAGGCGCTGGTACCTTCATTGGACTGGTTAACGAAACTGAGCTCTCAGTGCCTGGAGGCGGGGTTATAGAGGAGACCCCAATGCATCCTGGGACAGCCTAAAGCTTTAGCCTGTTGGTGCCTCTGGATTAAGATCCACTCTACAACCCGATGTTTCCCAGAGGAACCCAATGTACCTCGCAGAAAGAGAGTTAACAATGGTAAGTCTACAATAACTCTCCTTATTGCAAACAACTTGATGATTCTTATGGTTTAGATTTTTTTTAAAACATTTTTTGCAGGCCCTATTCCTGTAGGAAATTCTTCATATGTGACCATTATGGGGCTGTAAAACATCTTGTGGCCTCATACTGTTATCGTTTTACATTAAAATTATTACTCTGTGCCACTTTTGCAGGGAGACCACCCTCTCTGCATTAACTCGTTATAATCACTCTCTCCACACAGAAGTGCAGGTCATTATTATTAGCATTTATGCAGAGACCTACAGGACATTGGTACAACCAAGGTACATAAAGCAGCAAAATTACATGGTGACCAGCATAGTACTGTATAATTACATGTGTATACTTATCAGCCTAGTTAGGTGAGTTTAAAAGGAAGGGATGAAGCATACTTGCCTGCTTTTGAAAACTAGAATTGGGGAGATTACAGTTTGATAAGCCGCGCAAAGCGTGTCATACTCTGCCCAAAGGGAGTGTCTAGTTTTACAAATGGACGTATCTGTGCTTAAACACTTGTTGTTGTGAGATATTTCTATATAACATAAGTATATTTTGGGAAGTTTTTGTACTAACATTGCTGTCTGCAATACTGGGTTTCTTGTTTGCAACTTTATTTTCGCTGTGATATTTCTTTTCTTCTCATTAAGCACAATCTATATATATAAAAATGGATCTATGGGGGTGATTCAGACCTGATCGCACGTAGGCACTTTTTTGCAGTGCAGCGATCAGGTAGTTGCTGCCTACAGGGGGAGGGGGTAATCACTGTGCAGCAGTGTGATTGCTTGTGCAGAGAGCTGCACAAACAAAAGTTTGTGTAGTCTCTGCACAGCTCAGGACTTACTCAGCCGCTGCGATGATCCAGCCAGGAGCTGACATCAGGAATCCTCCCTCCAAACGGCTAGACATGCCTGCGTTTTTCCGGACACTCCCTAGAAACGGTCAGTTGACACCCACAAACGGCCTCTTCCTGTCAATTTTCTTGAGGTGCAGCCCTGTCCCCACACCCAATCCGATTGCAGGCCACGCCCACGCTTCCCTGGATTACGCAGAGAACACCAGAGGAGCAGCACCCATAAGTTTTTAGACATTTTTAGACATTACGCAAGCAGAGTCCCTTTTTTACACAGTACAGCAGCAGAGGCCCCCTTTTTACACATTACGCAGGCAGAGTCCCCCTTTTTACACATTACTCATTGGGTTTGCTCCCTGATGGCCTGCATGTACTCCCGGGTTGTCACAAAACGGAGGTTATCTGCGCTCCCTAGCCGCACTTTAGCTCACCTCCACCACAGACCTGGGCATGATTCTTCATCCAGGTGCTCCCTTGTGATTGTGTACCTGCATCTCCCAGTCTAGCGGCCATAGTGGCTGGCACTGGCCGCAGCACGCCAAAGTTCCTGCCGCTATCTTCCATGGACAGCGTCATGACAGTCTCCAGTCAGCTGATCTCCAAGGAGCCAATCCGGATTCACTTCCACATCATGTGAGCCGCTCATCCATTCAGCTGTAAGCACTGGGTATAAGTTCCAGGTCTCAGCACTAGCAAGCTGTCAGTGCTTTGGTGTCTCTCAGCCTGGAGTGAGCTCCAGAATCTCCTGCTGGTAATAGACTCAGTGCAGTTGTCATCTCACACACTCCCTGACTCCCTGGATGATTTAAAGGGCCATCGCTGCCACTACATCCCAGCATCTCCAGATTCACTGGAAGTCCGCCAGTGATCCAGAGGGACTGTCCTACATTCTTAGTGGCATTAGAGACTCTGCTGCTTCCTACCAGCTTCCAGTTTAACTGCTGCACAAAGTAGCGCACCTAAGTATCCGGAAAACCTGCTACTGCTGTCTACCACTTTACTACATTAACTTATTCATTGTGCAGAATCACTACATTACAGCACTGGGAAACCAGCAGTGCTGACACTGCATTACACAGCGTTTGGAACCCCACTGTGCTGCCACAGTTTGTCCAGCATCTGGAAACATTGCTGATGTTCTCAGCTTCCTCTACTGTTCTTGTTGATGCCCTCAGCTTCCTCTACAGTCATTGCTGATGTCTTTAGCTTCATCTACAGTTATTGCTGATGCCCTCAGCTTCCTATACAGTTATTGCTGATGCCCTCAGCTTCATCTACAGTTATTGCTGATGCTCTCAGCTTCCTCTACAGTCATTGCTGATGCCCTCAGCTTCATCTACAGTTATTGCTGATGCTCTCAGCTTCATCTACAATTATTGCTGATGCCCTCAGCTTCGTCTACTGTTCTTGTTGATGCCCTCAGCTTCGTCTACAGTTATTGCTGATGCTCTCAGCTTCCTCTACAGTTATTGCTGATGCCTTCAGCTTCCTCTACAGTCATTGCTGACGTCCTCAGCCTCCTCAACAATGATTACACTGGTCACAACCAGTGGTCAGTGTAACTCCTGCATTGCTGGTACCCCCAGCATTCTGTCATCTTACCAGTCCTCACGTGACTCTCTAATAGGTGACAAACCAGCTACTCATTGCACTGGTGGACCTCGCCACCAGTGTTCCAGTACCCATAGCTGATCACCTTTTCTCATCGTGCATATTGCCTGACTGCCACGTCTGGATGAGCAGATCATTCATAAAGCCAGCCCAATTCTGTCCACAGTGCTCAAGACCAAACCCAGTGTCCAGTACTAGTACAGGTTCACAATCAAACTCAGCCATGACACGGGTTGCCTGCAGTTGATCCCGGGCCACCTCTGACCGCTCCTGTGTGGCCTTGGTCAATTCCAATAGGCAAGTATTGATCTTCAAGGCCATCCGGGTGCCTGTGCCACTGCCGCAGTTCTATTCATCTGCTGCATTTGCCACCTAATGTAATCCAGCTGGCTGGCCTGGTGCTCCATAAATGCCTTGCGGTGTTCACGCAATTGGTGGAGGTAGATGGGGATCTCCTCCACATTGGGATTGTTGGGCTGTGGCCTGGGCGGTGGTGGTTGCGCCTACTGTGGCGGTGGCACATGGGGCCCATGCTCTGTAGGAGTGAGGATGATGCTGGTGTTACCATCTTCCTCCTTGTCTCCCCCGTTAAATAAGCCACCAGCCCTGGAAGTGGTAGGCCAAGAGAAGCTGGTGATGGGGGGAGCAGCGGTGCTGGGAACACATGAGAAGGTCCTGTAAAGGAATCAAAAATATAAAATAAATACACTTGTAATGGGGACTAAAGACAACCTACCCTAATCTGAAACACCTACCAATGCACTTGTTGAAAAACCATGCTTGCTGACTGAATTACATTAACTTTACAATGTATACATGGACTGTGAAATCTCTTTTCAGGGGCCCTTTTTTAACAAAAATGCTACGTCACTTATCAATTTAAGGTAGGACGCAGTCTCTTAAACCCTGATGTGGTTGTGTCCACCTTGATTAATGTTATGGTTGCAGGCCTTAATATGCCACAATTGTATTTTAAAGAAGGGTATGTAGGTATTTACATATGGTCACAGGACCATGTAATGTGTGTATGTGTTTTTTTAAAAACACACCAGCCTCCTCTGTGTACGTCTCATACCACCGTCTTTTTGGTGGAGCTCTACCCTGGCGTACAGCAGCTGTGTAGGAAAAAAAAATCAAGTGTGAAAGGTATTCCTATGATAAACAGTTTCCGTTAACTTACCAGGATGAGGTGGGGATGATGGGCAGTCCGTGTCCACTATATGCACTCCTGTGAAGGCCGTGTAGTGGACTGGTGCAGCTTGTCCTCCTCCTATCCTGAGACTCTGTCGGTGCTTCTCAGCCATCTTGGCCTTCAGGAGCCTCCTGATGCCACCATATCTCTTCTTCACATTCTTCAGGTCCCAATGGCAGGAGCTAACCGCATTGACTGCATCCTGGATCGACTTCCAAATGGCCTTCTTTTGGGACGGAGTCCTGTATGCCTGTGCACCCAGCAGGCATGGATGGACTAGAGCGCAGTTCTTCTCAAATGAATACCTCGCACTGCAGACAGCCCTGGTCCTGCCATGTGCTGATGTCCCAGCCTCTTCATCCTCCTCCTCCTCAGTGTCCTCCACAGCAGTCTCCTGCACCTCCTCCTCTCCTGCCTCTATGTCAGACACAGGCTGCTACTGGGACATGGCCTCCTCCTCCTCCGCCTTTTCCTCCTCTACCAGCCTCCTTCTCCTCTCTCTACCCACTAGCCTGGATACCTTGTCTACTCAGAAAACGCCAACCATAGCTACCTCCTCACTGTTAAACCACCTGTCTTCTCCAAAATGCCTACAACCTTTCAAAAGACAAAAATTGAGGGTGTGTGGCTATTATAGGGTGTGTGATGCTTCAATCATGCGACTTTTGGAGGCCAATGAGTGACTTTCCCTCACACTGTGGACCTCCTACAATAAAAAAACGCATTCTGGTAGGTCAGAAAATGACGCATATACATTTAAGACGCATTCGGGTTGGTCCGTAAATATCAAAGTTTTCCAGTCTAAATACCGCAACACCTCGGATCTGATATACATAAACTTAGAAATAGAAGCACACATTACATTGTCCGAGTTCCGGAAAATAGACGCACATTTGTAATATCTGATGTGGTGCGTCTATTTCCCAGGCAGCATTATCGGCTCCCATTACATCCCGGCCTTTGTCTTTTATATGTACCCAGCCCTAGTATAAAGCCAGCTTTACTAAATTTCATACACTCTGGTTTCTGCAGCTCATGCAAAACAAAAATCGCTGAAAACAAAAGATGTTAAAGAAACACAATAAAATCTGTTGCATAATTGAAATACGCTGTAATTAAATTTTATGCAAAAAGAGATTATTTCTAAATGTCCCTTAATTAATATTTAAGTGTTTGTTCTGCAAAAATACAGGGCAAACATAACTGCGACACCAATGTAACCTGAGATTTACTCAGACCAAAGATCACTGATGTCAAATTAAATATAACTGTTGATAAAAATTATATTGCTATCGTTAATGAACCGATCTCCCCTCCTATTTGGTGGGAGAATAAGCCTGATTCAGAAGCGCACGCAATACCCATGTAGTTGAGCGATTATTTGAAACTGTGCATGTGCCTTAAATTCAGAAAACTCGGGCACACGCGTTACCCTAGTCTACGCAAAAAGGTGCCATTGTAAAAGGGACAGATAGTATAAAAAATGGGGTTTCAGAGTGATGGGTATTCCTGGGTAGTGACTGGAAAGTGGCAAGAAGTGAACACAAATAAAGTCTGTCTCATGGGAGTGTTAGTGAAAGCAGCTTTTTTCCCAGACGTGCATCCACTGCCACTGAGGTCATAAACGGGGAAACTGCTTCTACCATATCGGTGGTGCATGTGTCCATGGTGCATCAATCACTGCGTGTCAAGAATCATAGGTGGTGCTATAGCACGCAGAGATGCTGGAAGTGGGCGTCTCAGTGCTTGCAAATTCAGACGCAGTCATCTACACCAGGGGAAGGCTAAAATGAGCATTTGCATATTATCACAGCTCTACTCCGGCTACAAAAAAAGCGGATGCTGCGTCCTTCTCTGAATCAGAACTTAGGAGTTAATACCATTTTTTATAAAGTACAGTGGGGCAGATGTATTAAGCCTGGAGACAGCATAAGGAAGTGATAAACCAGCGATAAGTGCAAGGTGATAAACACACCAACCAATCAGCTCCTAACTGTTAATTTACATATTGGAGCTGATTGGCTGGTGCATTTATCACCTTGCACTTATCACTGGTTTATCACTTCCTTATGCCTTCTCCAGGTTAATACATCTGCCCCATAATTCGTTAAAAATACTTAAGCTGGGGGGCGTGGTCTGGAGGCTGAACTGAGTGGCAGCACGAGCAGGGAGCTCCACTCTACCTGAGGAGAATAACCTCCGTTCTCTCTCCCCCTGCCCTTTATAACCCCTCTGCCTTTGGCCCCTGCGTCTGTGGGGACCCCTCGCCGTGGTGGACTAGTGCTGCGGCTCCCGCGGATTGCGGCCTGTCCACCTCACAGAAGCCGGGGCCTTGATTTGGGACCGACGCTGCCCGCCGCCCGCGGCACACTTGTGGAGCGCCGGACGGCGGACCCTCACTCTACACCCCTGCGGCTGGATTGCCTCACCTGGGCTGTGGGTGCTGGCAGCGCTGCGGGAGGGCTGCGGACCCGGCCGGACACGGGAGCTCCGGAGTCCCGGCGGCGGCGGCCATCTTGGATCTCGGGAGCCGTGGATGAACGCAGGGGTACGCTAGGCTCCAGTACCACTTCCTCCTGCCGAGGTGAGCTGCTCCCCTGGCCCGGCGGTGATCCCCCTGCCCCCTCCTCTCACTGCAGCCTTGTACTTGCTGCCTGCGGGCTGCAACCGCTGGGGATCCTGAGTGGGGCACCAGACTGAAAGCAGGCCCATTACCCCTGACTGCTTATCCTGGGGCTGGCTTTTAACTTCCCCTGGCCCTGCATTATACGGCCTGACCCTCCTGGGTCATCTCTCCGGCCCCCCCGTGCTCATATTCTCTGGAGGCTGAGTGGGAGCCCGTCGGCTGCGGGCTATTGCCGCTGCACCCCTGCTGCCTGGGACCCCGCACTGGAGGTCCCCCTGCTGCGGCCCTCCGGAGGCCCTATTCCAAGCTGCCTGAGGGCCCGGCCCTCTCTTGGGCCCTGCACGCTCCTGCCCCCCCCTGCAGGCTACTCCCTCTCCCAATACCCGTGGGGTCCCTTGCTGCTACTGGGGCCGGACACCCCTCCCCTGCCGCCTGATTCTTGTACTGCCCCGGTCACTGGCTGGTCCGTGTCCGGGCTTCATCCCTGCGGAGCCTGGACGGGGGTGGGTTTCGGGAGTCCACCGGTTCATCTCCTGCAACCTTTGTCTGTCTGGCTCTCCCCTGGACCCACGTGGACCCTTCTTTCTACCGCAGCTCCGTGGCCCTCTCCCACCTACGCTGCTTTGCTGGCCACGTCATGATACTCCTCTAGAACCCCCGCCTTCCCCCCCCTGGTCCTGAGCCATACTGTTGGAGCACCTTCTCTACCTCCCATTCTGCCGACTACCCCCTTTCTCATCTGTTCAAGATGCCCAGAGGTGGCAAAAAATCGCAGGGATCTGACCTTACGCCATTCCTTACTAAAAAAAGCACTCCGGCCAAGAACAGGTCCGATGCTCCTGAACACCCTCATGGTCCCTCCGACTCCGATCCCGAAGATGACGATCTCACGCCCCTTACCCGTAGGGACTTTCTCTCCCTCCTTAAGGAGATGCGGGATGTTAAGACCTCTGTCCAGGCTCTCCACTCCCTGAAGTCCGATATTGCCGAAATTGGCTCCAGAACTGATCAACCTGAACGGAGAGTGGAGGAGGTGGTGACGTTCCAACAATCGGTCGAGACCGACTTCCACCAACTCCGCCAAGATGTTGCCCAATTGCGGGAGGAGCATGAAGACCAAGACAATAGGGCGAGGAGAAATAATTTGAGGATTCGGGGTATTCCTGAAGAGGTTGAAGCGGCCCACCTTGATCTTTACCTTAAGCGCCTCTTTGCCCACCTATCCCCTGACACCCCTGAAGACCATCTTCTACTGGACCGAGCACATCGAGCCCTTCGACCTCGTTCCCAGGACTCTTCTCGGCCCAGGGATGTCATTCTCCGAATGCACTACTTCGCTGCGAAAGAGGCCGTTATGAGAGAAGCCCGACGACTGGGGTCTGTGTCCTTCCAGAATGTCTCCCTGCAGATCTTTCAGGACTTGTCCCCGCTCACTCTGGCTAAACGTAGGGACTTTAAGCCCATCACCTCCCTACTCACCCAACACAATGTTAAGTACCGCTGGGGTTTCCCCTTCCGTATCCTGGTTTGGCATCAAGGGAAGCTGTTCACGGCTAGAAACGTGACCGAAGCCCAATCGCTGCTCCCCAAGCTGAGTATCCCCACCGCTGAACAGGACCTTTCTGATCCACGTCTACCTCTGCGGACACAGCGGAACTCACCCCCGCCTCCCCGTTCGGAGTGGTTCACGGTTCCAGCTTCTACATCCTCTCCGGCTCCGCCTCCATTTCCCTGATGGACTTCAAGTTTTCTGATTTGACGACCTGTATCTATATTTGTGTCGACCCTCCTTGGTCGTACTCCCTGGCCGGGGAGCTGTTTGACTTTAGTTTCTTCATGCCCTGATTCCCTGATCCCTTAGTCGGTTCTTGAATGTTATGTTGTTACCCCTTGTTACAACGTGTTGGTCTGTTTTTTCCATGCTCTTTTTTTTTTTTTTTCTTCTTCTTCCTCCATTTCTCTCTGGAGCCGGCGCTCCTTCTGTTTCTCGTTCCTGTTTTCTCTCTAGCTTTTCCCCTCAGGTCTTTCCAGGGGTCTGCTTCCTACCCTTTGCTACGTGGTTTGTGATGCATCGTCTGGATGCCAAGCCACGCCCCCTTAGGGCTTTTAGCCCTCTTGCTGACCTAGGTGCCTTCCCGACACCTAGTACCCCTTCCCCCTGTCAGCACCACTGGTCCTGGCCCCTACCGCCGGATGACCAACTACCCTCCCCTCCCTTCCGCTTTCCTTCCTCCTTCCCTTCTGACCATGCTGTCTTATGCCTATTATCCCTCTCTTCTATTTCTCTTCCTCCCTCCCCTACTTTCAGCGCTCTACACTTTTTCTATTCTGCCTACCTCTTTGCTGTTTGCCCATGGGTCTCTGGGTACTCTCTTTTAATGTGATGGGCCTGAATAGCTCTTAAAAAAAGAGGTAAGCTCTTCACCTCCCTTAAACTCCATAAGGGCGACCTGGTCTTCCTCCAGGAGACACATTTCCTACATAACTCCCACCCTACGCAACAATGTAAACCATACCCTGATTCTTACCATGCCTGTGATCATTCGGCCAAAAAACGGGGGGTCGCGATCTTATTTGCCCGTCACCTCACCTTTGAGCTTCTAGATTCCCACGCCGATAAGGATGGCCGGTTTCTGGTCTTGGTGGGGAAACTTAACAACAAACTGTGCACCTTAGCTAACATCTATGCCCCTAACCAACGACAGGAACTATTTTTTGCAAAACTAGATACCTTCCTCACTCAAGTCTGACAAGGCGACCTCATACTTGCGGGGGACTTTAACTCTGTTTTAAATCCAAATATAGACCGCCCTCCCTCCCCACCCTCTGCTTCCCTGTCGGACTCTCTCCACTCTAGGTCCCTCCTCCGTCTCATGCGATCCCAGCTTCTCTACGACTCCAGGAGGATAAAAGATCCCTCTGCGCGTGACTATACCTTCTATTCTGCTCCTCATAATTCCTACTCCCGCATCGATATGGTCCTGCTCAGCCACGACCTTGCCCTGAATCTCCACGCTGCCCATATACACCCATTAATTTAGTCTGACCATAACCCTATCTCCTGCGACCTCTCGGGCCTCCTCTCTCGCCCCCGCCCCATGACATGGCGTCTTAACGACTCCCTCCTTCACAACCCGGAGACGCGCTCCCATCTTCGGGACAAGCTTTCTGAATATTTTACTCTGAACGACTCCCCTGACATTTCTAGGTCCACTCTCTGGATGGCTCACAAGGCAGTCCTTCGTGGGCACCTCATCAGCCTGGCCTCGACAGCCAAAAAACAATCACTCACCCAGTTTAACAAACTCTCTATTAAACTCCACACCCTTGAGACCCAGCACAAGGCGTCCTCCGACCAGGCTATCTTGTCTGAACTCCGTACTGTCAAAGCAGAACTCGACCTCCTTCTCTCCAGACGAGTGGCTAAACGTCTCAAATGGCTTCGCCAGTCTTTTTATGAGAAGGAAGATAAGGCAGACAAGATCCTGGCGGCAGAACTCCGCTCCACGAGAGCCAAAACTAACATTATCTCTATTAGGGACCCTCTCAACCAGTTAGTTCATGACCCTGCCGCCATTAGGGCTGCCTTCCAATCCTACTACGCCGACTTGTACAACCTCCCACCCCCCTCACCAAGTTCTTCCTCTCCGTCACACTCTGATCTAATCTTCAACTTTCTCTCAGCCTCTAATTTACCTAGATTACCTCAAGACGCCATGGATCATCTTAACAGTGAGATTTCGGTGGAGGAAATTGCCCAAACTATACTCATGCAAAAGACTGGTAAATCTCTTGGCCCGGATGGGTTCACAGCTCTTTATTACAAAAAAATTTCCGATCTTCTCTGCCCCCACCTTCAGTCCCTGTTTAATGGGATTATCCATGGTGACTCTATTCCTCCGGAGATGTTAGAGGCCAGAATTGTGGTGATCCCTAAGGAAGGCAAAGACACCCTTATCTGCGCTAGCTACCGACCTATATCCCTCCTGAACCTGGACTTAAAATTTTTTGCTAAAATCCTAGCCAATCGCCTTAACCCATATCTCCCTTCCCTTGTCCACTACGACCAAGTGGGTTTTATCTCGGGACGCCAGGCGAGGGATAACACCAGGTGTGCTATCGATCTTATACACATCTCGAACTCCAGGGGATCCCCCGCTATCATGCTCTCCTTGGATGCTGAAAAAGCTTTCGACCGGATCTCCTGGAGTTTTTTGAGAGCCGCCCTCGAGGCCTATGGCTTGTCTGGTGTCTTTCTCATTGGTGTTCTGGCACTATACTCCACCCCCTCTGCCACAGTCTTAATCAATGATGTCCCGTCTGCTCCGCCCCGCATATCAAATGGTACACGTCAGGGATGCCCTCTATCGCCGCTAATATTTGCCCTTATTATTGAGCCGCTCGCCTCTCAAATTAGAGCCCATCAAGGTATACATGGTATACAAGTAGGCCGCACCGATCCTAAAATCTCCCTCTTCGCTGACGACATTCTACTTTCCCTGACCCAGCCCCTTATCTCGCTCCCAAATTTATTTTCAGTTTTGCAGTCTTATAGCCTTGTATCAGGCTACAAGATCAATTATTCCAAGTCTGAGGCTATGCTGCTACATGTCCCCCAGCGAGAAGCTGAATCCCTTCGCGCCAAGTTCAATTTTAAATGGCAGCCTAGGAAGATCAAATACCTGGGGATTTATCTGACCTCCCGCTACGACACTCTCTTCCGTGAAAACTTCCCACCCCTTCTCACCAAAACACACGCTGACCTGATGTCCTGGAACAGTCTCTTCATATCGTGGCTGGGTAGGATCATAGCAGTTAAAATGAGCATAGTTCCCAAATGGCTCTATATCTTTCAGACCCTGCCTGTGGCTGTCCCAGCCTCCTTCCTTCGTACTATCCAGCATGCCCTCGTGTGCTTTATCTGGAATCACAGACCCCCCCCCCCCCCCCCGCATCGCTGCCAACACTCTGAAAAGACCTACCTCCACCGGCGGTAGGGGTCTTCCTGATATCAAACTCTATTACCTTGCCTCTCATCTCTCCCATATTATCACCTCTTACGCTCCTCCGGGGTCCGTATCCTGGTTGGATATCGAAGCAGCCTACGTCAACCTTCCGGACCTGACCCCCTTATGGGGTTTGCCCCCCACCTCCTGACCTCCAAACTCCTCCCCACTATTAAATTTAATCTTAGAATTTGGGATTCCCACTCTCTGAAGATGGGTCTTACCACTACCCCCTCACCCTTGACCCCTGTCTGGCAGAACCCTACATTTCCTCCTGGATTCTCGATTACGAGGTTACGTACATGGATACAGCTGGGCTTCAAATTCCTGTTTGATTTTGCCGACCGGGGTCAATGGCTCTCCCTATCTGGTCTCCAACAGAAGACCCCCTCACACTTACTTAATCCCTTTCAATTCTTACAAATCCGTCACTTCTTAGGTTCCCTGCCCTCTTCCGCTTTGCTCCGTGATCTCACTCCCTTTGAACGTTTATGCATAAACTCCCACCTCTCCAAAGGCTTAATTTCCCAACTTTACTCCCTTCTACTGGATTCTTCCCTTCCCTCCTCCTGGTCCCACGAACTCGCATGGGAGCGCGATCTTGGGCCTCCCCCGGAGTGCAAGGACTGGGAGGACATGAGACTGGGGATTGCTAAGTGTTCAATTGCCACCGCTTTCAAAGAGACGGCTTACAAGATTTACTACCGTTGGTACTACACCCCTGATAGACTTAATAAATTCTTTCCGTTTTCCTCCCCTAACTGCTGGAGGAACTGCGGCTCTAGAGGCACTATGCTTCATATATGGTGGACCTGCCCTGTCATTATTTCCTTTTGGAATCTAGTCCACTCCCTCCTTTACTCCCTTCTGGACTCCCCCGTGCTGAAAGACCCCTGGGTCTTTTTGCTGTGTTACCCTCCCCCGATGCTTGATAAATTCTTCCAAAAACTGACTACACACATCCTAACTGCGGCAAAATCGCTGATAGCTCTTAACTGGAAAAACCCCTCTCCCCCCTCTCTCCCGTCCCTCAAAGCCTAGATTTGGCATAGTGCTTCAATGGAGAGGATTACATATTATCTCCGCGATCGGGGTCATGTTTTTGAGCAGGTTTGGGCCCCCTGGCTCGTTGCTGAACGTAGATCGCCGCATCTCCCCTCTTCTTCCTAGCTCCATCCGCAGACCCATGGACATCGACTACCGCTCTTCCTCCATTTCTACTCTCCTTTTCTTTTTCTTTTTTTTCTTACTCTCTCTTGTCTCTCCCTTGCTCTCCTTCTCTTTCCCCTTTTCTTTTATGACTTTTCTCAGGATATGTACCGTGCCTTGAATACACCGTGGTTTTCCCCTCCCCTTATCCCCCTCTTCCTTCTCCCCCTTTCCCCCCATATTTGATACTTTGTTTCCATTGTTTTACCTGTGATTGTTTTTTTTTTTTTTTTTCACTTTAAAAATGTGGTTATTGTTGGGCGTTGGTCCTCTTGACCGCGTGTCCCTTTTCTTATTGTATTGTCTGCCCAATCTGTTCAACCACGCAAAAATAAAGAATTTAAATAAAAGACTTAAGCTGGGTACACACTGACATGATATTTAACCAGTTGATATGTCAGCCCAACGGGTCGACATATCGGACCATGGGTACACATTTGCCCTTGTTTAGCTTAATTTGCAGTTTAACAAAATTGCAAATTGGGCAATTATCGGATGACTGCACATGCTCTGAGAACGTATTGCGCTTGCTTGACCCGCAATTTGCAATTCTTCTGCGATCGCATCTTGCTGGGATGCAATCACAGCCTGATTGACAGGTGGCAGGCGTACACGTGGCATTTGTGGAGAGTGGCTAAGAAAATGCAAGCGTGTCATGGGTTGTTTTTGCGGCTTGCATCTGTCGTCGGCTGCACCCAGTGCGACTGCATTCTCATTATTCTGAGTAGCCAATAGTCATCTGCAACTGTCGATGGTGCTAGATTTTTGGGATGCATTCGCAATTCTGCGACTGTATTCACGGAATTGCAAACGCATTGGTGGGCGGCTTATTCTATGCTGGGTGGACTTTTAACATGCTGGGCGTCTCTTGTTGTGCGATTCTCAGCAGTTGCAGTTCTGCAGAACTGCAACTGCAGCTGAATAAGGCCCATTGGGCCTAATTCAGAAAGGATTGCAAATTTTGCTAATTAGCAGAATTTGCAATCCTTTTGTTCGCATGCTGGGGGCCGCCCATCGCAGGGCAAGGCCACCCAGCATGCTGACCGCCGGCTCCCCCGCTTCATCAAGCAAAAATTGTGATCACCACGCAGCCGCCACGATCATGCCCATGCCACGCCCTCCATTTAAATGACGCCGCCCTCGTTTGGCCTCCTCCGCCCCCGCAACACTCTGTCTCCACCTAGGCTGATTGACAAGCAGAGACGATTACATTTTCTGAGGCACCCCTGCAGGAAATGCGGGCGCATGTGCAGGACGGGTGATGTGCATGTACCCGCATCTTTTTAGCAATTGGATCGCGTTTTGTGATCCAACCTGAATTAGACCCATTGAGTGATGTTAATGAAGGATGGAACGATTACTGTTCCACCCTTCATTAGACTACATGATGTTGCTAGGGATATCGTCAGGTTTGATGTGCAGCAGCACATCAAACCTGACGATGTCAATAACAATCGTGGGCACACATATATTGGGCATACACAATACCCGATATGCCCCACATTGAGCGTTATGTCGGTCCAATCTGACAGATTGCTCAGTGTATACCCAACTTAATTAACAGGACATGAGGCTCTGGCCCCTATTGACTGTGAGTGGTGGATCTATAGTACTCTACTCCTACCAGAGGTGCTGCTTAAATGGATTTTCCTTCAACTGTGTACTCCTGGACCATGCTCTTTGGATTGTTTCTTGGGATAAATTCATTATAAAGAAGGGTGGTTTCAAACATCATTTAGTTCATCCCAGGTGGCTGCAATTGGAAGATAACTGAAAAGGTCAGGAGAAGAGTATTTTCTACTGGAAACAATAGAACAAGGATGAGCTCTGCCAATTCTCATGCCAAATCCCACATCATTTGGGGTAAAGTGCAAGGAACAAAAATGCACTATCCTATTATATTGCTCTACTGAGAACCATTTTTGGGAATAATTTAATTCCCAAAATAAGTTTATAAATAAGCCTCAATAATCTCCCATTTAAATATCACATACCACATGTCTGTCCCAGGAGCTCTTTGTTCCATAACAGAAATGTACTGATGTAAAGCAAAAGCTTTATGGTAGATGCCTGAAATGTGTTTTCACACAAAGCCGCCGTTTTGCTATTGTCATCAAATACACATTTCTTTTGCAATCATAATTGGTAAAATTGAGGTGTCTAAGTAGAAATAAATGTGCAAACGTGACAAGTTACAATTTAAAAATAGATGTAAAAAATAGTGTTCAGTACAAATGTGATAACAAGCTTTCCAAAATATTGTACAAAAAAAAAGACAGGAAATGTCAAAGAATCTACAGATAACAAAATGTTATGTTAGCGTATAGCTTGTCTTCAGCTCACAAACACAAATTCCTCATTACCAAGTGATGCGCTTACCCAATGCCCAGCTTACTTCAAGCTGTAAAAATGTTCTGTTGACATAGTAATAAGCATGAAAGACTAAAATATAGAAACTAGCAAGTGTCATGAAGTGTTAAAAACATAACACACCGGTACTTAGTAACACAGACTTTAGATATAATGTAATATATAGAATTATATAGAAAGCATACCTCCCAACTGTCTTGATTTCAGAGGGACAGACCCACTTTTCCTACACTCCCTCTGTACCACCCCCAGGACACGGTGTGCGGCGGGCAGGGGGGAAGGTTGGGGGAGCGTTACATCACGGCTGCTCTGCAGCAGGTGAATCCTAAATAGATGTGAGCCTGGGGGCAGCCCAGCTGATCGGGGGAACGCTGGGCACTCCTATACAGTGATAAAAATGGGGGACATGCCACAAGGCCACACCCCCAATCACACAATGCCATGCCCCCCTTTTAGATAGGGCTTCCAATTTGCACTCTATAGCTATCAGGAAGTATAAGCAAGTGAAGTATGCATGTTTTTTTAGCCACAGGCAGTATTAACCCATAGCCGGCCCCTAGGCTTTCAGGTATTTTGGGCCCCTTTGACACTTCAGTCTTTCACCCCACTGCAGCTGACATTCGGGAAGCAGAAATTATGTCATCATTTACATACGGTGTCACGATCTGGACTACTGGACATTATTTTTTACCCTTCAGTTGTCTTCTGAGGCTGGCTCAGTGTTCCAGGGCCGGGTCTCAGTCATCTCATTAATGTCCTTACTTCATATTTTACCCTTATTAGTATGTAGGTGCCGTTACAGGGAACTCTTATATGGAATGGAGTCTCTGGCTCATCGTGGCCTCCGGACTCTCAGCATTGGGACAGCTCTGCATAGCAGTCACTGACAGTTGTGGCCTCTGCCGCCTTTGCTGCACTCCCAGCGTGAGGATGGATCTCCTGGGGTCTCCTGTCAGCCGCGCCGCTTGCTGCGATCACTGTGTTAAAGTGCTACGGCTCTGTGCGGCGCTTCTCACCTGCTGTAGCTTTTGCCGCTGGTGCCGGGAGCATACTATGCAGATGTGACATTCTCTGGGTTCTGCGGCCGCTGCCGCCGTTACTGTGAAAGTTCCATATAGAACTACAAGCCGGCTTTCCCTCCAAGAATCGGTATGGGCGCAGCCATGTTGGTTCTGATCATGTGATACTGTTTCTACCAATCCATAGTCCTGCTAAACTCAGCCTGATTGCTGATCCAATCCCTGCACTGCTGAGGGTATAAAGAGACTGATCTCAGATCAGGAAATCGTCAGTGCTTTGGTTGTCATCATCAAGTGTATCCTGTCTCTGCTCTCTGAGTTTCTAACTGTGTTCCAGGTATTCCAGCTCCTGAAGTCTCCAGTTTTATAGAGACCTGCACCAATCACCACCCTGCAGTGCCAGCCTGACTTCATAGCATTCCCAGTGTATTCTGCAGTGGGCAGTGCCTCATAAAACACCAGCTTCCAGCATTGGGCTTCCAGTGGTGTTCAGCTACCTATTATCATCGGTGCTCCGCCATCGGTGTTCTGGATATTTACAGTATCAAGTCATCTATTTCTCAAGTCTTCGATCTCTAGCATCTACAGTACTATTCAACCTCATTATCCATTACATCCGGATCTGCATTTCTTTTACAGTTCTTCAAACATCCGTTTCATCCGGCAAAACCGGCAGTTTACAAACACCATTCATTCTGCAGTACGTTCAGCCTCTGTATTCCATCTGCTGACCAGTTCCAGCTCTCATCTATTCTACAGCACCCAGGTGTTGGTAAGGACTGACCATCTCCTTATTTCCCAAGCTAGTCTTGTGCGGATACCACACCTAGGGGAAAGTTACAACTGCTACTGTTGTGAAACTATGTACTGTTTTTAATAATTTCTCATACCATACTGTGCAACTGCCAGTGTACCATCAGAACTGTGTTTGAATAAACAAGTCTTCATTTTATCTTTGTTGTCGTGGTCACATCTTCGGGCATTGGTGGTAGAAGTCCTCTATGTCTAGGAGTCCTATTCAGCCACCCAGATTCACATTTACACCAGCCCCTACAACTGAGGTAGCCTCACACCAACACCAGCCCTCAGTTGTGACACACGGAACCGATACCCAGTTCAAATAAAGTCTGCTGACCTCTTTTCTCACAGCACAATCATTCTTTCTTCTCTTTTCTCTTTTGAAATAGCGCTACTGCACTATTGGTCCACTGTCGCTCCCCCCCATTGTCTTAAAACAAACCTCAGCTGACTACAAGTGTGCCTTGTTACAGTTCAGAGTACAAAGTGCCTTTGACCATTGAAGTCCTAGGGAACAGATAACCGTGCCTCAGCAAAAATAATTTATGGGCCTCAAGTCCCTGTGGGCCCCAAGGCTTCAGACTAGCCAGTCCAGTGTCGGACTGGGGCATATAGGGCCCACCGGGGGGATACAGTGGTAGGGGCCCATATTAGGGGTGTGGCCAGTCAAACCTCATTGGTTTGACTAACCATTAGTGAGTGCAATGTATAGGCCCCTTCATAAATATATACAGTAAATTCAGCTGCTGCATGCATGATAATGTACCAGATTAACAGCAATGCACTGTAGAAAATACTAGAGATGAGCGGGTTCGGTTTCTCTGAATCCGAACCCGCCAGAACTTCATGTTTTTTTTCACGAGTCCGAGCGACTCGGATCTTCCCGCCTTGCTCGGTTAACCCGAGCGCGCCCGAACGTCATCATGACGCTGTCGGATTCTCGCGAGGCTCGGATTCTATCGCGAGACTCGGATTCTATATAAGGAGCCGCGCGTCGCCGCCATTTTCACACGTGCATTGAGATTGATAGGGAGAGGACGTGGCTGGCGTCCTCTCCGTTTAGACACTTGATTTACTAATTTTGGGGAGCATTAGGAGTACTCAGTAGTGTACAGTGCAGAGTTTTGCTGATAGTGACCAGTGACCACCACTTTTATTTATAATCCGTTCTCTGCCTGAAAAAAGCGATACACAGCACACAGTGACTCAGTCACATACATACCATATCTGTGTGCACTGCTCAGGCTCAGGCCAGTGTGCTGCATCATCTATATATATTATATATCTGTCTGACTGCTCAGCTCACACAGCTTATAATTGTGGGGGAGACTGGGGAGCACTACTGCAGTGCCAGTTATAGGTTATAGCAGGAGCCAGGAGTACATAATATTATATTAAAATTAAACAGTGCACACTTTTGCTGCAGGAGTGCCACTGCCAGTGTGACTAGTGACCAGTGACCTGACCACCAGTATATAATATTAGTAGTATACTATCTCTTTATCAACCAGTCTATATTAGCAGCAGACACAGTACAGTGCGGTAGTTCACGGCTGTGGCTACCTCTGTGTCGGCACTCGGCAGCCCGTCCATAATTGTATATACCAGTGACCTAACCGTGGTTTTTTTTTCTTTCTTTATACATACATACTAGTTACGAGTATACTATCTCTTTATCAACCAGTCTATATATTAGCAGCAGACACAGTACAGTGCGGTAGTTCACGGCTGTGGCTACCTCTGTGTCGGCACTCGGCAGCCCGTCCATAATTGTATATACCAGTGACCTAACCGTGGTTTTTTTTTCTTTCTTTATACATACATACTAGTTACGAGTATACTATCTCTTTATCAACCAGTCTATATATTAGCAGCAGACACAGTACAGTGCGGTAGTTCACGGCTGTGGCTACCTCTGTGTCGGCACTCGGCAGCCCGTCCATAATTGTATATACCAGTGACCTAACCGTGGTTTTTTTTTCTTTCTTTATACATACATACTAGTTACGAGTATACTATCTCTTTATCAACCAGTCTATATATTAGCAGCAGACACAGTACAGTGCGGTAGTTCACGGCTGTGGCTACCTCTGTGTCGGCACTCGGCAGCCCGTCCATAATTGTATATACTACCTAACCGTGGTTTTTTTTTCTTTCTTTATACATACATACTAGTTACGAGTATACTATCTCTTTATCAACCAGTCTATATATTAGCAGCAGACACAGTACAGTGCGGTAGTTCACGGCTATGGCTACCTCTGTGTCGGCACTCCGCAGCCCGTCCATAATTGTATATACCAGTGACCTAACCGTGGTTTTTTTTTCTTTCTTTATACATACATACTAGTTACGAGTATACTATCTCTTTATCAACCAGTCTATATATTAGCAGCAGACACAGTACAGTGCGGTAGTTCACGGCTGTGGCTACCTCTGTGTCGGCACTCGGCAGCCCGTCCATAATTGTATATACCAGTGACCTAACCGTGGTTTTTTTTTCTTTCTTTATACATACATACTAGTTACGAGTATACTATCTCTTTATCAACCAGTCTATATATTAGCAGCAGACACAGTACAGTGCGGTAGTTCACGGCTGTGGCTACCTCTGTGTCGGCACTCGGCAGCCCGTCCATAATTGTATATACCAGTGACCTAACCGTGGTTTTTTTTTTCTTTCTTTATACATACATACTAGTTACGAGTATACTATCTCTTTATCAACCAGTCTATATATTAGCAGCAGACACAGTACAGTGCGGTAGTTCACGGCTGTGGCTACCTCTGTGTCGGCACTCGGCAGCCCGTCCATAATTGTATATACCAGTGACCTAACCGTGGTTTTTTTTTCTTTCTTTATACATACATACTAGTTACGAGTATACTATCTCTTTATCAACCAGTCTATATATTAGCAGCAGACACAGTACAGTGCGGTAGTTCACGGCTGTGGCTACCTCTGTGTCGGCACTCGGCAGCCCATCCATAATTGTATATACCAGTGACCTAACCGTGGTTTTTTTTTCTTTCTTTATACATACATACTAGTTACGAGTATACTATCTCTTTATCAACCAGTCTATATATTAGCAGCAGACACAGTACAGTGCGGTAGTTCACGGCTGTGGCTACCTCTGTGTCGGCACTCGGCAGCCCGTCCATAATTGTATATACCACCTAACCGTGGGTTTTTTTTCTTTCTTTATACATACATACTAGTTACGAGTATACTATCTCTTTATCAACCAGTCTATATATTAGCAGCAGACACAGTACAGTGCGGTAGTTCACGGCTGTGGCTACCTCTGTGTCGGCACTCGGCAGCCCGTCCATAATTGTATATACCACCTAACCGTGGTTTTTTTTTTCTTTCTTTATACATACATACTAGTTACGAGTATACTATCTCTTTATCAACCAGTCTATATATTAGCAGCAGACACAGTACAGTGCGGTAGTTCACGGCTGTGGCTACCTCTGTGTCGGCACTCGGCAGCCCGTCCATAATTGTATATACCACCTAACCGTGGTTTTTTTTTCTTTCTTTATACATACATACTAGTTACGAGTATACTATCTCTTTATCAACCAGTCTATATATTAGCAGCAGACACAGTACAGTGCGGTAGTTCACGGCTGTGGCTACCTCTGTGTCGGCACTCGGCAGCCCGTCCATAATTGTATACTAGTATCCAATCCATCCATCTCCATTGTTTACCTGAGGTGCCTTTTAGTTGTGCCTATTAAAATATGGAGAACAAAAATGTTGAGGTTCCAAAATTAGGGAAAGATCAAGATCCACTTCCACCTCGTGCTGAAGCTGCTGCCACTAGTCATGGCCGAGACGATGAAATGCCAGCAACGTCGTCTGCCAAGGCCGATGCCCAATGGCATAGTACAGAGCATGTCAAAACCAAAACACCAAATATCAGTAAAAAAAGGACTCCAAAACCTAAAATAAAATTGTCGGAGGAGAAGCGTAAACTTGCCAATATGCCATTTACCACACGGAGTGGCAAGGAACGGCTGAGGCCCTGGCCTATGTTCATGGCTAGTGGTTCAGCTTCACATGAGGATGGAAGCACTCAGCCTCTCGCTAGAAAACTGAAAAGACTCAAGCTGGCAAAAGGCAAAGCACCGCAAAGAACTGTGCGTTCTTTGAAATCCCAAATCCACAAGGAGAGTCCAATTGTGTCGGTTGCGATGCCTGACCTTCCCAACACTGGACGTGAAGAGCATGCGCCTTCCACCATTTGCACGCCCCCTGCAAGTGCTGGAAGGAGCACCCGCAGTCCAGTTCCTGATAGTCAGATTGAAGATGTCAGTGTTGAAGTACACCAGGATGAGGAGGATATGGGTGTTGCTGGCGCTGGGGAGGAAATTGACCAGGAGGATTCTGATGGTGAGGTGGTTTGTTTAAGTCAGGCACCCGGGGAGACACCTGTTGTCCGTGGGAGGAATATGGCCGTTGACATGCCAGGTGAAAATACCAAAAAAATCAGCTCTTCGGTGTGGAGGTATTTCACCAGAAATGCGGACAACAGGTGTCAAGCCGTGTGTTCCCTTTGTCAAGCTGTAATAAGTAGGGGTAAGGACGTTAACCACCTCGGAACATCCTCCCTTATACGTCACCTGCAGCGCATTCATAATAAGTCAGTGACAAGTTCAAAAACTTTGGGTGACAGCGGAAGCAGTCCACTGACCAGTAAATCCCTTCCTCTTGTAACCAAGCTCACGCAAACCACCCCACCAACTCCCTCAGTGTCAATTTCCTCCTTCCCCAGGAATGCCAATAGTCCTGCAGGCCATGTCACTGGCAAGTCTGACGAGTCCTCTCCTGCCTGGGATTCCTCCGATGCATCCTTGCGTGTAACGCCTACTGCTGCTGGCGCTGCTGTTGTTGCCGCTGGGAGTCGATGGTCATCCCAGAGGGGAAGTCGTAAGCCCACTTGTACTACTTCCAGTAAGCAATTGACTGTTCAACAGTCCTTTGCGAGGAAGATGAAATATCACAGCAGTCATCCTACTGCAAAGCGGATAACTGAGTCCTTGACAACTATGTTGGTGTTAGACGTGCGTCCGGTATCCGCCGTTAGTTCACAGGGAACTAGACAATTTATTGAGGCAGTGTGCCCCCGTTACCAAATACCATCTAGGTTCCACTTCTCTAGGCAGGCGATACCGAGAATGTACACGGACGTCAGAAAAAGACTCACCAGTCTCCTAAAAAATGCAGTTGTACCCAATGTCCACTTAACCACGGACATGTGGACAAGTGGAGCAGGGCAGGGTCAGGACTATATGACTGTGACAGCCCACTGGGTAGATGTATGGACTCCCGCCGCAAGAACAGCAGCGGCGGCACCAGTAGCAGCATCTCGCAAACGCCAACTCTTTCCTAGGCAGGCTACGCTTTGTATCACCGCTTTCCAGAATACGCACACAGCTGAAAACCTCTTACGGCAACTGAGGAAGATCATCGCGGAATGGCTTACCCCAATTGGACTCTCCTGTGGATTTGTGGCATCGGACAACGCCAGCAATATTGTGTGTGCATTAAATATGGGCAAATTCCAGCACGTCCCATGTTTTGCACATACCTTGAATTTGGTGGTGCAGAATTTTTTAAAAAACGACAGGGGCGTGCAAGAGATGCTGTCGGTGGCCAGAAAAATTGCGGGACACTTTCGGCGTACAGGCACCACGTACAGAAGACTGGAGCACCACCAAAAACTACTGAACCTGCCCTGCCATCATCTGAAGCAAGAAGTGGTAACGAGGTGGAATTCAACCCTCTATATGCTTCAGAGGTTGGAGGAGCAGCAAAAGGCCATTCAAGCCTATACAATTGAGCACGATATAGGAGATGGAATGCACCTGTCTCAAGTGCAGTGGAGAATGATTTCAACGTTGTGCAAGGTTCTGATGCCCTTTGAACTTGCCACACGTGAAGTCAGTTCAGACACTGCCAGCCTGAGTCAGGTCATTCCCCTCATCAGGCTTTTGCAGAAGAAGCTGGAGGCATTGAAGAAGGAGCTAAAAGGGAGCGATTCCGCTAGGCATGTGGGACTTGTGGATGCAGCCCTTAATTCGCTTAACAAGGATTCACGGGTGGTCAATCTGTTGAAATCAGAGCACTACATTTTGGCCACCGTGCTCGATCCTAGATTTAAAGCCTACCTTGGATCTCTCTTTCCGGCAGACACAGGTCTGCTGGGGTTGAAAGACCTGCTGGTGACAAAATTGTCAAGTCAAGCGGAACGCGACCTGTCAACATCTCCTCCTTCACATTCTCCCGCAACTGGGGGTGCGAGGAAAAGGCTCAGAATTCCGAGCCCACCCGCAGGGCAGTCTGGAGCGACTGCTGATGCTGACATCTGGTCCGGACTGAAGGACCTGACAACGATTACGGACATGTCGTCTACTGTCACTGCATATGATTCTCTCAACATTGATAGAATGGTGGAGGATTATATGAGTGACCGCATCCAAGTAGGCACGTCACACAGTCCGTACTTATACTGGCAGGAAAAAGAGGCAATTTGGAGGCCCTTGCACAAACTGGCTTTATTCTACCTAAGTTGCCCTCCCACAAGTGTGTACTCCGAAAGAGTGTTTAGTGCCGCCGCTCACCTTGTCAGCAATCGGCGTACGAGGTTACATCCAGAAAATGTGGAGAAGATGATGTTCATTAAAATGAATTATAATCAATTCCTCCGCGGAGACATTGACCAGCAGCAATTGCCTCCACAAAGTACACAGGGAGCTGAGATGGTGGATTCCAGTGGGGACGAATTGATAATCTGTGAGGAGGGGGATGTACACGGTGATATATCGGAGGGTGAAGATGAGGTGGACATCTTGCCTCTGTAGAGCCAGTTTGTGCAAGGAGAGATTAATTGCTTCTTTTTTGGGGGGGGTCCAAACCAACCCGTCATATCAGTCACAGTCGTGTGGCAGACCCTGTCACTGAAATGATGGGTTGGTTAAAGTGTGCATGTCCTGTTTTGTTTATACAACATAAGGGTGGGTGGGAGGGCCCAAGGATAATTCCATCTTGCACCTCTTTTTTCTTTTCTTTTTCTTTGCATCATGTGCTGATTGGGGAGGGTTTTTTGGAAGGGACATCCTGCGTGACACTGCAGTGCCACTCCTAGATGGGCCCGGTGTTTGTGTCGGCCACTAGGGTCGCTAATCTTACTCACACAGCTACCTCATTGCGCCTCTTTTTTTCTTTGCGTCATGTGCTGTTTGGGGAGGGTTTTTTGGAAGGGACATCCTGCGTGACACTGCAGTGCCACTCCTAGATGTGCCCGGTGTTTGTGTCGGCCACTAGGGTCGCTAATCTTACTCACACAGCTACCTCATTGCGCCTCTTTTTTTCTTTGCGTCATGTGCTGTTTGGGGAGGGTTTTTTGGAAGGGACATCCTGCGTGACACTGCAGTGCCACTCCTAGATGGGCCCGGTGTTTGTGTCGGCCACTAGGGTCGCTAATCTTACTCACACAGTCAGCTACCTCATTGCGCCTCTTTTTTTCTTTGCGTCATGTGCTGTTTGGGGAGGGTTTTTTGGAAGGGCCATCCTGCGTGACACTGCAGTGCCACTCCTAGATGGGCCCGGTGTTTGTGTCGGCCACTAGGGTCGCTAATCTTACTCACACAGCTACCTCATTGCGCCTCTTTTTTTCTTTGCGTCATGTGTTGTTTGGGGAGGGTTTTTTGGAAGGGCCATCCTGCGTGACACTGCAGTGCCACTCCTAGATGGGCCCGGTGTTTGTGTCGGCCACTAGGGTCGCTAATCTTACTCACACAGCTACCTCATTGCGCCTCTTTTTTTCTTTGCGTCATGTGCTGTTTGGGGAGGGTTTTTTGGAAGGGACATCCTGCGTGACACTGCAGTGCCACTCCTAGATGGGCCCGGTGTTTGTGTCGGCCACTAGGGTCGCTTATCTTACTCACACAGCGACCTCGGTGCAAATTTTAGGACTAAAAATAATATTGTGAGGTGTGAGGTATTCAGAATAGACTGAAAATGAGTGTAAATTATGGTTTTTGAGGTTAATAATACTTTGGGATCAAAATGACCCCCAAATTCTATGATTTAAGCTGTTTTTTAGTGTTTTTGGAAAAAAACACCCGAATCCAAAACACACCCGAATCCGACAAAAATAATTCGGTGAGGTTTTGCCAAAACGCGTTCGAACCCAAAACACGGCCGCGGAACCGAACCCAAAACCAAAACACAAAACCCGAAAAATTTCAGGCGCTCATCTCTAGAAAATACACCATAGTCCAGTATAAGGTAATGTATGTATAATGTATAATTCAAGTGCATAGTCTGGAACCTGATCCTTAGAGCAGGAGGTGGGCCCCCAGGCAGTGGGGCCCACCGGTGGTTTCCCCTGTACCCCTGTGGACCAGTCCAAGCCTGAGCCAGTCATGGATAATAAGGCCTTGCTTAGCTACCCGTATACAAATGATCATATTTTGAAAATGACTATGCAGGTTACAACATACAGATGTAGCCATGCTCATCTTACTGCTACATCTGCATGGCTGCCAGGCTGTCAGTATGTCATGTGATGAAAGAGTAGGGTGAAGGAGGATTGTAATAGTACACAGTAATATAGTAAGTGCAGATAGAGCTCAGAGGGACGTTCCAAAGCTTCCCAGCTAACTATAGCATGTGACTGTGGTGGTCATGTCAGGCCACATATTTTTAAATCACCAATAGAAGCCTGAAGAAACAAACTACAATTGGTAAATAGCTTCTTCCTTTTTTAATGACTGCCACAGTTATTTATGTTACATATTTCATGTGATTGCTGCTTTACAGGGTAAGGGCCGAATTATTTATTTTTTCCTTGGATACTAGAACAGATGCAATCTGGCCTGTGCATTGGATACATTTTATCTACGGGATCAGTATGAAATACCGACGGTCGAGATGTCAGCCGCCAGTATACAGACAACGGCATCCCGGCTATATATGAGCCTACCTGTGTGTTCTACTGATTGGTCAGTTTATCCCTTAAATATACTGGGAATGGAATAACCAACAGCCCCTTCTGAGGAAACCGTTGCCACGGAGAAACGCGTCAAGGGGTCTCCTGTACCACCTGTAGCCTTTATACCACCGGTATAGCACCTTACTGCTCACTTGTCTACCTGCACCTATATTGGACTCCGCTTCACGCTTGCCGGACCAGGAGCCGCGCCCTCCCTCCCTCCCCGGTCAACAACTTCATACCGCTGCTCCCATATAGCGCACCAGTGACCATGCCTGGAAGTGGAAAATTGCACATCGAGCTGGTGAGCTTTCTGCGGTAGCAGGGAGGTGGTAGCATAGCGTGGCATTCGCATGGCTTTACATGTAAGAGTCCAGGCGACATTTCAATATTGTAGTGCAAGCTGCACTTAAAGCAATTATAATACCGGTTGGAAAACGTTCTCATGTGAGCATATTCATTGTTGCTATTTCAGCTCCTACAGGAACTGTGCTCTAATGACATTCTAATCTATGCTACATAGTAGCTGTGTCAACAACTAATTCTTTATTGCGGTTACGGAGACATTGTATTTTATTACTGATTTTAAAATTGTATTTTAACCATTATTAATAAATGTATAGCATCCAGTTATAACAGACTGTTGTTGCGCTCCCTTAATTCACAAGTTGAATAATTTGTTGCAGTTTTGGTAATTTATATTACGCGTGGAAGCTGCACATTACCATTTATAACTGACCAATAGTTTAACACTACTTACTAGAGCGCCTGATTTTATTATATCTAGTATATAATTCAATTAAGTGTTTCGACATTTTGACACTGTTGACCTAATGCATGTTGACCATATTGGATCGATCTATTGACTATCTGTTTACTATAGATCTGTTGATCCACACCCGGCTGAAACACACATTTACTAACAGATGATTTTTTTAATATTCATTATTAAAAGTTAGTAAATATGTATTTTAGCCCTGGAAGTACAACATCGATTTAGATAGATCTCCATCTATTTGAAATTGATACAAAATCGATTGAAATGAACTTTAGTAAATATACACCGCATTGTGTTTGGGAAGAGATGGTTTATTACTAATGGCGTCTCCAGAGGAGGGGCTGCAGCGCAGTCCAAAGTTCAAATAGGGGAGCCACACCAACTGCCAGTTATTCAGCTTGGAATAACAGTTGGTGTGGCACCCCTATTTGAATTTTTGACTGTGCTGCACCCCAGTGGCGGAACTAGCGAGCGGTGGGCCCAGGTGCGACAAAATGCTTTGGGCCCCCCCACCCCCACATCCCATCCAAGTCCACCCCCTCACCCCTGGAGAGGATCTGGTGAGGGGGACCTGCTCAGGGCCAGAGAAATGGATACCTAGCAACAGTGCCGTAACTAGACATTATAGCACTGTGTGCAAGAAACGGCATCGGAGCCCCACCCCTGCATGCAAAACAGGGGCAGTGCGCCCCGTAGGTGCGCGCAAAAATACATAGTGGCGTGGCTTCGTGGGGAAGGGGTGTGGGCACAAAATAATACCAATGCATAAAACGGTGCATAGTAGTCTCCAATACTCAAATTACGCTGCACAGTAGCACCACTACACCAGGTAGAGACCCTTTTACACCTTACAGCGGACAGATTCCTCTTTTTACACATTACGGCTGACAGCGTCCCCTTTTTACACATTACGGCAGACAGCGTGCACTTTTTACACATAACGGCAGACAGCGTCCCCTTTTTACACATAACGGCAGACAGCGTGCCCTTGTTACACATAGCGGCAGACAGCGTACACTTTTTACACATAACGGCAGACAGCGTGCCCTTGTTAAACATAGCGGCAGACAGCGTATACTTTTTACACATAACGGCAGACAGCGTCCCCCTTTTTACACATTACGGCAGACAGCATCCCCTTTTTACACATTACGGCAGACAGCGTACACTTTTTTCACAACGGCAGACAGCGTCCCCTTTTTACACATTACGGCAGACAGCGTGCCCTTGTTACACATTACGGCAGACAGCATCCCCCTTTTTACACATTACGGCAGGCAGATTCCCCCTTTTTACACATAGCGGCAGGCAGTCCCCCCTTTTTACACATAGCGGCAAGCAGATTCCCCCTTTTTACACATTGCGGCAGGCAGATTCCCCCTTTTTACACATAGCGGCAGGCAGTCCCCCATTTTTACACATAGCGGCAAGCAGATTCCCCCTTTTTACACATTGCGGCAGGCAGATTCCCCCTTTTTACACATTGCGGCAGGCAGATTCCCCGTTAACACATAGCGGCAGGCAGTCCCCCATTTTTACACATAGCGGCAAGCAGATTCCCCCTTTTTACACATTGCGGCAGGCAGTCCCCCATTTTTACACATTGCGGCAGGCAGAAAGAAAGAAAGAAAGAAAGAAAGAAAGAAAGAAAGAAAGAAAGAAAGAAGAATTATACTTACCCTCTCCGCAGGCTCAGGCTCCTCGGTGCAGCTTGACGATTCCCGGGCAGGAGAGAAGGAGGAGGAGGGAGGTGGAGGAGGGAGCCGCAGCAGCGCTGTGTTATTGGTGGAGGCGCTGCTGCTGCTGTCCCTCTGCTTCACTATAGGCTGTTCTCGGAAGACAGCCTATAGTGAAGCAGAGGAGCAGCAGCAGCAGCAGCGCCTCCACCAGTAACAAAGCGCTGCTGCGGCTCCCTCCTTCACCTCCCTCCTCCTCCTTCCCCCGTACCGCTGCTCCTCTCCTCTCTCCGGGCGGCTGTGCGCTGCGGGCAGCGGTTGCCCGCAGCGCACAGCGGCATGTAATGAGTCAGTTTGACTCATTACATGCTTTGGGCCCCTGGACAGAGGCGGGCCCCAGTGCAACGCACTGGTTGCACTGGCGGTAGTTCCGCCTCTGCTGCACCCCCACCTCTGGAGCCGCCACTGTTGGCTACAGTTGCTGCTGTGACTGATTAGTTCCTTCTATATACTAAGGCACCTGGGTGGTCATTCCGAGTTGATCACACGTAGCAACTTTTTGCTGCTTGTGCGATCATCTTGATGCCGCCTATGGGGGAGTGTATTTTAGCATAGCAGGGCTGCGATCGCTTGTGCAGCCCTGCTATGCTACAAAAGATTCCTGCAAAACAAGACCAGGGTCAGACCTACTTACCTGTGCGATGGATCCAGCGACGAAGTTCCCGGGATTGACATCATACATCCGCCCTCCAAACGCCTGGACACACTTGCGTTCGGATCTCCACGCCCAGAAAACGGTGAGTAGACGCCCCGGAACACCTCCTCCCTGTCAATCTTCTTGCGATTGTGCTAGCGATCACTTTCTTATTTGTTCTGGCCACTGCCCGCAACAACACGCGTGCGCAATGCGGCCACCGCGCATGCGCTGTTCCGACCCATCCGCACCGCAGCGAAGAACCGCTGCATGCGAATTGGTCGGAATGACTTCCCTTATACAAAGAACATTTTTTATATATATTTTTTGTGAGGCTCCACATTTTGATTATATATATGAATTTGTTACAGGCTCAATCATAAGATCTAATCATAAGATCATTGTGTATCTGCAGCAGGTGTGTATAACATGATATAGGTATTTTCTATTCTTGAAGTTTGCATGCATTTGTACGATGCATATGTGCATTTGATTAGTGTAGTTATTATTTGTGTATAACTTTCATTATTAAATACACATTTTTATTCTTATTTTTAATATATAGCATGTCCTATCTTTATTATACTGTATCTGCCATAATAGATGTGGCATTTTGAGTTGTAAAAGCACACTTCTGCTTTAGGTATTATGCAGTCAAAGTGTCAACAATAGACATTGTAGTGTTAGGGTTAAAATTGGGTTTTGTTATTATGTACCTGTCTATGGGGTCTATTTATTAAGCCTTGGATGGAGATAAAGTCGCTGGAGATAAAGTACCAGCCAATCAGCTCCTAACTGCCATGCCACAGGCTGTGTTTGAAAAATGACAGGTAGGAGCCGATTGGCTGGGACTTTATCTCCAGTGATTTTATCTCCATCCAAGGCTTACTAAATAATAGACCCCTATATTTTGTCAGACTGGACTTTTTGTAAGATGACATTGTGGTTGTCGGCATTCTGATGATGTCAACATATTGTCTATCGACATTGGGGTGTCTTTATAAAGTTCAATAAGCTCTTAGCTGCCATGTTACAGGCCTTGTCTAAAAAATTACAGTTAGGAGCTGGTTGGTCGGTAAGTTCTCTACAGTGTCGGAGTGGGGCATGTAGGGCCCACCAGGGGAATGCAGTGGTAGGGGCCCATGTTTAGTGGTGTGGCCAGTCTGCAGAGAGTGCAACATCTGGGCCCCTTCATTAAATTCAGTAAATTCAGCTGCTGTATGCATGATAATGTACCAGATTAATAACAGCAATGCACTGTAGAAAATACACTATAGTCCAGTATAAGGTAACATATGTATAATGTATAATTCAAGTGCACAGTCTGGAACCTGATCCTTAGAGCAGGAGGTGCCCACCGGTGGTTTCCCCTGTACCCCTGTGGGCCAGTCCAAGCCTGGTTCTCTATCTTTCCAAGGTTTAGTAAATAGACCCCCCTCCTTTCTCCAATTTGTTATTTATTACATACCTCCATAAAGGGGAATACTTATTTCATCCATACTTGTCACAGTTATGGTGTGTACACATGGTGAGATTTTTACTTACGATTTTCACTATATAGTCAAAATCGTAAGAAAAGTTAGTGCAGATCGCAAGGTGAAAGTCACCTTGCGATCTCGATTCAAGGCCGATGCGCGGTCGGCATCGCAAGAAAAGATAGACTGTGCAGGTAAGTCAATTTTGACTATCCCTATAGAAGAGATAGTCAAAATTGACAATTAGCCAAAATCGCACATAGTCAGTATCGCAAGACATAATGAGTGTGCTTGCGATACTGACTATGTGCCGACCTAGCCCATGTTGCATAGTGAGAATCGGGCATAGCTGCGCTGGTCGGGAGCTACTCTTGAAGTACAAAGGCTTCGCCACTGTGCGATGCCTTTGCACTTCTGCGGGGGAGGTGGGGGCAGCACTGACATGTGGGGCGGACTAGCCCTGTACTGGGCGTCCCCCCGCATGTCAGTGTGAATGATCGTTCAGTGTGAATGATCGTAGCTGTGCTAAATTTAGCACAGTTGCAATCAACTCGAAAAGACCCCCCTTGTCTTCAGCTTATTCAGGACACAGGTGTAGAATGTTGAGTGAGGCATGAGTTACTGCATTGCTATGGCTACAATTATCTGACAGGCAAAACCTGCAGTGCAGATGCAGACTACCATATCTCCATTGTTTTAATATATTGCAAAAAGTTAAGGCGCCTGCTTGGACTGACCTTGGTGGCTGAACAGCAAATGCCCCATGGAATATTTTTAATTATTTTGCTTGCTTGTCTGTCATGAAATTGAGTGAAATAAAACATCACTGGTGCAAAATCTCTTGGGAAGCAATCCTGTTAATCATTTTTCAGATTCCTAAAGCTGCAGAATGACTTCCAGAAGCACATTGGTTAGTGGATGATCCGCTTTAAAACACTCCTGTTTATTTGTTATATGGAAAGATATGAACAAATGGGTATAAAAACAAAACCACACAATGCAGTTATCTGTAGACAATACCTCACCTTCTTTCTAAAAATATATTTTGTAAATTATATAATTCAGTATTAATTGCCCACTATGTTGACAAAACATAACATGGGCAGAATGTAATGGAGTCCAAGTTCCCTGGTGGTGCGGGATACTGGTCGATCTCGGCCTTTTTATAAAGGGGCAATCACACAAGGCATGGTTTTGCCTTGTCAGCGATTGCCCCTTTAAAAAAACGTCTGAGATCGTCCGGCATCCCAACCAGCAGCGATCTCGGACTCCATTACATCCCACCGAATATTTTCAATATATTTTGACTTTATTTTAAACAAAGTAAAATAATTATTCTGCTGTTTGTTTTGCAATCCGGGAATCAAATTTTCACTGTACCTTTAATTTCCTTCAAAGTCTAATAACCTTTTCTTTCAAAGTCCATGTAACTGCTGGAGACTTTAAGAGGGGAACTCAATTGCCTGCAAAGGGGGCAAATTGCTGTTGCCGCTGTGTGTAAATGCCAACAACAAAAGCCCAATTCGCTCCCTTCACCCGGCCAATTTGCATCCCCTGTTCACCCAAAAGTGCTCACTACCCCAGGGCCGGAGACAGGGGGGTCAAAGGGGACACCTGTACGTCTCCTCAGCAGCATCTCTGCTCTCCACAGCATGTCTCCACACAGCGGTCTCCTCAGCAGCAGCTCCGCTCTCCACAGCGTCTGTCATAACAGCGGTCTCCTCAGTGGCAGCTCCACTCTCCACAGCGTGTCTCCTCTCACACATAATGGTGTGAACCCCGCCTCCTATTTTTCCCGCTCTGTCACAGCCAATCAATACTCCATCAGCCTTCTCACTCCCTCCTCCATTATAAGTAAGTCCAAGGGTCCTAGTGCCTGTCTGCTCACTGGTCCTGCTGGCGTCTCCCAGGCAACAGCAGAATGGAGTGTTAACCCCTTCAGCATTAACAGGATGGGTAGTAATCGAAGCTCAGCAAGGGGAAAATTAGGGGACTTTACTCATGTTTTGCCCATGTTAAGTATACAACTAGGCCGATGAAATGGAGTCCGATATTGCAAGTTGGACACAAAACAGCTCTAAAATTCTCAAAGAATTTAGAGGTGGTTGTTTTGGCCAAGTTGGTAATGAAAATGTTAGAAGTAAATTATAAGTACACTTTTCAAGCACATTTGCAATAAATAAACACTTTTTAATACATTTTGACACAATTTTTTTTTTTACACTTTGACCTGTAAAAATAGTGTGTAGTGTACAGGTCATTTTTGCACATTTTGCACACGAAAATATGTCTGATACGCAAATGGATGTATTAGGATGCAGCACATACTGATTTAAGTGTTATGCGGCATGGCTATATTCAGTCTGTAATTGTGACTGTACCTAATTATGTATTACACACAGAATATAGGCAGCATGTCATTTTAAACAGCAGGAGCTGCTTGTGCATCCTATTCGCATCGTTTTGCTGTGAATATGCAGCATGCCTGTATTCTGCATGTAATAGCAACTGTATTTGCATACAAATTGTTATACTACAGTGGATACCAGCCAAACACTGTAACATAATTTGGTATGCTGATACAGTCGCAATTCGGCACGGAATATAGCCATGCCGCATATCATTTAAATCAGCATAAGCTGCTAGTGCATCCTGGAGGACCAGGGTTTATTTAGGATGTGTAATGCTCAGGGCCGTCAACACCATTAGGCAGCTTTAGGCAGCAGCCTATGGGTGGCAGCACTTGAAGGATGGCGCTGAGTGCAACTAAAATAAAAAAATGTAGAGAGTGACTGCTGTGTGCACGCCATGAGGGATGTGAGTCACCCGATCCCTGCTCACACTGTGTCGAATCAGAGTCTTATGTCCAAGGCTGTTCCCACCTCTCCCTCCTCCATCGCTCTGCCCACCCGACAGGTGTGTAGAAGATCTGCTCCCTCTGCTGGGACCACAAACTGTGTGAGGAGGCCACGGAACTGCTGCAGCATGAGGAGGAGGCCGGGAATGTCACCATCAACCAGGACGGAAAGGGCTTTCCCAACCCTTGGCTGATCCATCCCCCCCACTGTCGGCCCGTCCGCCCCTGTCATTTCTGAATTCTTTTTTTAAAAACAAACAGTATAGGGACAGGCCGTGAAATTTATGCCCCAAATTCGTGTTCGCCTGCGCTGTTATCCCGCCTATTCTCCCGCCCCCACTCTCCCCCGTACGTGTCTCTGCCACACAACTCACTACCCTCATCCTACTCAGCATGGAGTAGAAGATGTGAAGAGGTGAGTAGCACAGTGCCATACATGGTTTCCGATTAACGGCCAGAGTCTGCTCTCCCTGTCCCTGTGTACTCTGTGCAGCTGGAAGTGAGCCGCATCCTCCCACACTGACCGATGTGTGGGACTGTTATCCAGACAGTCTGCCCCTACCACCGGTGCTGTGGTCACACAGGGGGGCTTCTATGTGGTTCGGGTTGAGGTTTGGAACAGTGTAACACTACAGAAGTGTAAATACAGCCCCAATGTCAAACAGCATCATCCTATAACCAGGTGACATGCAAATTAGATAGAACTGAAATACTTTCAGTTTCTATACAATTTGCAGTGTGTTAAAAATATATATTTACACATTCATGTAGTCTCTTGTGACTTGTCTAGTGACTCTCAATAAGAGGCAGCACTCGGTGACTTTTCAAATGTCAAAAACGTGTATTAGTGGTGGTACATCAACGTTTCGGGGACCCCCGTCCCCTTCATCAGGATAACCAAACATAACAAGTGACAGTGTTTAAATAGATCACACTCACCCACCTTCACGCTGTCCCTCTGCAGACGCCGCTGGCCACGCTGCTCCGGCTTCCTGTCTGGCGTCCCGGCGCACTTCCTGTGACGCGGAACTGCCGTCTTGGTTGCCAGGCGGGTGGTCGTGACGACGCTGTAAACAATCAGACTGCGGATTAGCTTGAGACAAAACCCATGTCATGTGCAAAACAAACCGTGTAATCGACATAGCAGATCCAATCTCTAACACACTTATTTCAAGTGAACAACCTACAACATATTCAATATGTGACTATCAAATAAACAACTTATACATAAAAATGAACAATCTTAAAATATTTGCTTACTCCTTTACTATAAAACCAGAATCTGTACAAGAATTCCGAAGTGTGTTATTAGTATTATTTTTGTGACCCTAAGCTCTTAGCTGCTTCTACCTAGTGATCTCCCCGTGCTCTCCCATGTTATATCGGGGCCCGTTGGTGGAATCTGGTCCTGCCACCTCCAAAAGATTATACAACTATGACCTGACTCAGTGCTCACTCATCACTTTTTATTGGTTCTGTCACTTTGAGCATGATCTCTTTATTTAGTCGTGCTTTGCGATTGGGTACTTATACCCACCCTTTACGTTCTGCACTTGCCCAGCCACCTATTAACTCTATAACTTAATTATCAATACAGGGTTTGAACAATTGCTCCCTTACACCTGGCGATATTTCCGGGCCATTTCCTTACCATCCTCTGTCTGTAGAGTGTCATTATAGGAAGTTTATCAGCCACAAGTTATCATTGAACCCACCTGGTCTAAGGGTGTTCAGTTTGTGAATCCATCTGGACTCCAGCTGTAACAGTTGTTTTCCCCTGTTGCCCCCCCTCGCTGATTCTGGGACATGGTCTATGATTCGATGTTTTAAAGTGGCCATGGTGTGTTTGGCTTCCAGGAAATGGCGGGCCACCGGCTGGTCGCCCCTTCCCGTCAGAAGTGCACTTCTGATGGCCTGCCTATGTTGGGCCATCCTGGTTTTAAATTGGCACTCTGTCTTTCCCACATAGAGCCTGCCACAGGGGCAAATTATCACATAGACCACAAATTTTGTAGTGCACGTGAGGGGCCATCTGATGGGGAATTTCTTGCCCGAATAGGGATGTGAGATGAAATCAGCGGGTGACATGTGTGAACACGTTGTGCACCCGGTGCACTTAAAGCAACCGTTCTTTCTTGTCATGAAATTTTTGGGGTTGTCTTTGAACTTGGCCATGTCAGTTTTTACTAAAATGCTCTTAAGGCTTCTCCCCCTCGCATATCTTGGTAAAATGCGTTTGTGTTTAAACATTTGTAACTCAGGGTCTGTGGAGACAATCGGCCACAAAGATCTCATGCTTTTTTTCGTGGATTCGCTTTTCACGTCAAACTCGCTGACCCATGGGATTACGCTAGTCATGTCCTTGCCAGCGCGGGACCTCAGCAAATCCTCCCGTTTGTGACCTAATGCTTTTTTCCTAGCTGTCCGTAACAATTGCCGTGGGTAACCTCTCTCACTTAATCTCAGTTCCATTTCGTCTAATTGTTGAATCAGTACCTGTTCTTCATCACAGGTCCTACATACTCTCAAGAATTGCGAGTATGGTAGTCCTGTGATGGTGGCTGCGGGATGAAAGCTGTCGTATCTGAGTACCGTATTTTGATCTGTGGGCTTTTTGTAAAGACTGGTGTGCACTGATCCCTCCCTTAGTCTAATGCAGATATCCAAGAAACAGATCTCATCTTTGTTGTGATTCATAGTGAACTTAACGGGACTGTTAGATGAATTATGTTCATCTATTAATTCCTCCAAATCCTGTATTGCCCCATGCCAGAATATCAGTAGGTCATCTATGTATCTATAGTACAGGAACGACCTTTGAGCTATCTCTGGCCTCTCAAAAAACAATGTACGCTCGATCTCCCACATGACTGCATTAGCGAACGAGGGTGCCACTGAGGAACCCATGGCACAACCCGTTCGCTGTCTGTAGAACTTGTTGTCAAACATGAAAAAATTATGCGTGAGAGTGTACTCTAACAATTCTAAAAAGAAATCTATGTCCGGTCCCACATAGGCCGCATTGCCCGTGACGAGCTGTCTCACCGCCTGCAACCCCATTTTGTGGGGTATGCATGTGTAGAGGCTCGTCACGTCAATCGTGGCCAATGTGGTGTCAGGCGGAACAACCCCCAAAGACAAGAACTTGTGTAAAAAAGTGTTACGCACACCAGTGCTAACAGGAGTATACCGGTGTATGAACAGAGAGGGAAGCGAAGCAAACGAACTCACAGACAGTATAACATAACATACACAGGAGGTGATGGAATAACTAATAAACACAAAGTGAACGGAGAAGCCCAAAGGCTCAGGAATTGGGTGTCTCCCTAGTGTCAGGAATGCTCAGATGGAATAGAGCGGACAATGAAGCGAGGTGTAGTGATTTAACATGTGGAGCACCTGAAATTATGTTGCTAAGAGCAACAGAAAAAACCCCAAAGGGTTACCAACGGGTGTGGGAATAAACTCCTTGGTCAGAGATAGAAATATAGACACAAGGAGAGTATCCACAATCCTAACCCCCACTTGCAGGGCACAGGTTCAGCTTACTGCCACTAAACTGACACCTGGACGCCCTGCACAGTGAGGGAGGATTAAGCAAGCAGGTCTGAGAGTACAGCCGCAAACCTGCTGGGTTCACAGAATAGCAAAAGAACCCCAGCAGGTCAAACAACTGACTCCAGTCTTACTGCTAGGTCCGGATTGGCAGAATGAAGTACCGAATCCCAAGGCCTATTCGCAGTAAGCAACAAGTAAATACAAAGTCACACAGTACTAGCTAACTCTCTGGAACTGACTAACAAACAAAGATTCAGCAGCATTTGCCTAGCCTGAGAGGATGGTTTATATGGCAGGTGCTGTCCACGCCCCACTCAGACCTCACAGACTGTGAGCACAAAACCAGCGCCGGATTCCCTGCCGTGCACAGAGCCTGTAACCACTACACAGTAAAAACCCGGACCGGAGTATCAGCTGCGCTCAGGTAACTTCGCTAACACTTGCCTCCCGGTTGCCATGGCGACGTGGCAGCACAGAGCAGGAGATCCTAACACAAAGTGCTTGAGTCTTTAAGATGGGTGAATGTGTCCTGTATACACGGTTGTAAATATGTGTCCAGATAAATCGCCACTGGTTCACACAGAGACCCCCGGGCTGAGATGATGGGTCTACCCGCGGGTCTCTGTGTGTCCTTGTGTATTTTGGGGATCGTGTAAAATATGGGCACGATGGGGTGGTCAGAGGTTAATTTTTCTGACACTTCCGCGGTGATAATCTCCTCCTCCCTGGCCCGCTGTAGAATTAATTTAAGCTCTTTTTCATACTCAGGTGTGGGATCTTTAGTCAATATGCTGTAAGTGTCCTTATCGTTAAGTAATCGATGACATTCATCAACGTATTCAGTGATCCCCTGGACAACACTCTACAGACAGAGGATGGTAAGGAAATGGCCCGGAAATATCGCCAGGTGTAAGGGAGAAATTGTTCAAACCCTGTATTGATAATTAAGTTATAGAGTTAATAGGTGGCTGGGCAAGTGCAGAACGTAAAGGGTGGGTATAAGTACCCAATCGCAAAGCACAACTAAATAAAGAGATCATGCTCAAAGTGACAGAACCAATAAAAAGTGATGAGTGAGCACTGAGTCAGGTCATAGTTGTATAATCTTTTGGAGGTGGCAGGACCAGATTCCACCAACGGGCCCCGGTATAACATGGGAGAGCACGGGGAGATCACTAGGTAGAAGCAGCTAAGAGCTTAGGGTCACAAAAATAATACTAATAACACACTTCGGAATTCTTGTACAGATTCTGGTTTTATAGTAAAGGAGTAAGCAAATATTTTAAGATTGTTCATTTTTATGTATAAGTTGTTTATTTGATAGTCACATATTAAATATGTTGTAGGTTGTTCACTTGAAATAAGTGTGTTAGAGATTGGATCTGCTATGTCGATTACACTGTTTGTTTTGCACATGACATGGGTTTTGTCTCAAGCTAATCCGCAGTCTGATTGTTTACAGCGTCGTCATGACCACCCGCCTGGCAACCAAGACGGCAGTTCTGCGTCACAGGAAGTGCGCCGGGACGCCAGACAGGAAGCCGGAGCAGCGTGGCCAGCGGCGTCTGCAGAGGGACAGCGCGAAGGGGGGTGAGTGTGATCTATTTAAACACTGTCACTTGTTATGTTTGGTTATCCTGATGAAGGGGACGGGTGTCCCCGAAACGTTGATGTACCACCACTAATACACGTTTTTGACATTTGAAAAGTCACCGAGTGCCGCCTCTTATTGAGCTATATATGTGAGGCCAGCTGGCCTGTGGAGGGCACCGGCGCAAGATTATCCTGCAACGGATTGTGTGAGTGCCAGGGTTTTGGAATTTATATATATATATATATATATATATATATATAGAGAGAGAGAGAGAGAGAGAAATATACACTGTATATATATATAACTGTGTTCACAGCGCTTAGATACTCACATACAGGGATAGAAGGGATGGTAGTAGGGAAAGAGAATAAAGGTGCATACACACTGGCCATTTTTGCCCAGCGTGTATGCACAGCGATGTTGTGAACATCGCTGGGAAGAAAAAAATCCCAGTGCATACACACTGAGAGATTTTCCCTGTGCCCAGCGATGTTCACGGGGGGGTGTAGCACTTTCCACAGTAGAAGACTGTGGAAAGTGCTTCACTCGGCTGTTCAAACAGCCCGACAGACGGCGGCGGCCAGTGATTATGTGGGAGCGTGCATCACCGCTCATCGGCCAGCCATACACATTGGCCATGTTTGAGCTCAAAGTAGCTGAAAACTCCAAAGGTGAGCTACTTTGAGCTCAAAATTGGCTTTCGTGTATGGGTCTTGAGAGATTACCTTAGAAATGTGAACGCTAAAAATACAAAATATATTGACAACATATAATGCAATATATACTTATATAGTCAGGTACCTGGAATCAGATAAATTATAAAATCAGTATAAAATGATGCAAATACACCCAAATAGCCTGCCTGACCGGCTATGGAATAAAATAGGTATATGACGGTGCAGTTACATTCAAATATCCTGCCTGACCAGCATGTGAGATAATGTCCAGGTACCTGTAATCCTTTATAATGAAGCACATGAAACAGACAACGTTGAGGACCGTAGACACAATGGTTGGCCAAGAAAGTTTAGTACATCAGATGAAAGATACTTCATGCTTACTTCCCTTCGAAATTGGAAGATGTCCAGCAGTGCTATCAGCACAGATCTGGCAAAGCAAGTTGGACCCAGGTACACCCATCTACTGTTGAAGTCTGGACAACAGTGGTCTTCATGGAAGAATTGCAGGCAAAAAGTCATACCTTTGATGTGGAAAGAAGGCCAAGTGACTCAGCGATTCATGAAAACATAAAAACTGGGGTGCAGAAAAATTGCAGTAGGTGCTCTGGTCGGTTTGGCTATGGGTAACTGGCGATTGGGATACTGCCGTTCACCATACCGACGCCGTGATCTCGGTGTTTAAATTTGCCGGGGGGTGAGCGCAATGAAGCCCCTTGCAGGCTCGGTGGCTCGCTGCGCTCGCCACAGATTCTGTTCCCGCTCTTTGGAGTGGGAATAGAGACAGTCGGGCTTTACAAGTGGCGGGATTCCGGCGTTGGTATAGTGGCTGGCAGTATCCCGACTGCCGGTCAAATAACTGCATCCCCTTTGGACTGATGAGTCAAAAGTTTAAATATTTGGCTGTTAGAGAAGAAGGCAGTTTGTTTTCCGAATGGCTGGAGAGCGGTACAATACTGAGGGGCAGATTTATTAAGCTCGGTGAAGTGATAAAGTGGAAGGTGATAAAGGACCAACCAGTCAGCTCCTTACTGTCATTTTTCAAACCCAGCATGTGACATGGTAGTTAAGATCTGATTGGCTGGTCCTTTATCACCTTCCACTTTATCACTTCACCGAGCTTAATAAATCTGCCCCTCAATATCTGTAGGCAACAGTGAAGCATGGTGGAGGTTCCTTGCAAGTTTGTGGCTGCATTTCAGCAAATGGAGTTGGGGATTTGGTCAGGATTAATGGTGTCCCCAATGCTGGGAAATACAGGAAGGTACTTATCCATCATTCAATACCATCAGGGAGTCGTCTGATTGGATCCAAATTTATTCTGCAGCATTACAATGACCCCAAACATTCACCCAATGTTATTAAGAACTACCTTCAGAGTAAAGAAGAACAAAGGGTTCAGGAAGTGATGGTATGGCTCCCACAGAGCCCTCGTCTCAACATCATTGAGTTCGTCTGGAATTACATGAAGAGACAGAAGGATTTGGGTAAGCCTACATTCACAGAAGAGCTGTGGTTAGTTCTCCAACTGGTTGGAACAACCTCCCTGCCGAATTCCTTCAAAAACTGTGTGCAAATGTGCATAGAAAAATTGATGCTGTTTTGAAAGCAAAGGGTGGTTACACCAAAATATTGATTTTCATTTAGATTTCTCTTCTGTTCATTCACTTTACAATTTGTTAATTCATAAAAATAAAATAAAATATTAACACTTCTATTTTTGGGGATGTAGTCATGTGACCGATGGTCAGGAAACCGACGGTCACATAACCTCCCCCTACATCCCGCTCGCTCACAATCCCGACTGTTGGCATGCCGAACAACAGGGACTATTCCCAGTCTTGGGTGTCCACTAGACCCATACAGTGGTAACAGAACCCGTTGCGAGCGCAGGTCTCCACCGAGCCCGCAGTGTGGCGAGCCCACAGCTCCACTGGCCCCCGCAAGGTTTTACGCTGCCAGGATCCCGGCATCAGTATGCTGACCGCCGGTCTCCTGACCGCCGGGCAAGCATACCACACCCCTATTTTTGAAGCAATCCTACTGTGCAACATTTTTTCCACACCTGCCTAAAACTTTTGCACAGTACTGTATATACATTTTATTTATATCATTTGTTTAACTAATCCTAATCCAAGCATATTATATACTCTCCTAACGCTGAGATTAATAAACTTCCAGTAAGCAATTACTGGTAAGCTTTAAGTGGTTGGTTGTTTCCTAAACAGGCAAAGGAAAGGAGTCACTCTATGACATGAATAATAATAAACAGTAGTAACAAAAAACAAGAGAGATTAATAAATCTGAAAAGTAATGTATAACATTACTGGTATAATGGCAGATCATTAAGAAAAAGATAATACGAAAGTAGCAGAAAAGAAAAAGAAAAGGAAAGTAAGGAGAAAAGGAATATGTTGAGGAAGGAATCACCTCCTGAAAATAAATTACCTATAGACGAAGGCCTAGGTACAATAAGGAAAGAGTACACTACAATGGCCTAGTTGCTCAGATCACAAATTTGGTGGAGTTGCGGACATACAGGTTTTATAAGCATCCAATGATTTATACTCTAGCCAAGGGAACCACGTGCCAGTGAAATTAGAAGATATGTCTCTTATGGATAGTGAAATCATTTTTAACCAATCTTTACGTGTGGGAGAGTTGGGAGAGTTCCAAAATTTCACGCTCTGCGTAAGTTGGGGTTCCGACAACCGAGTTTTGGCTGAAGGGACAGCTGCCTGTGAGGAGAGTAAACGAGGTGACTGAATGCAATTCCTCCTCATGGGGTGGAGGCCAAACTAAATGTTAACGTTGGCCGGAGGGAGTAAAGGAAAAGGAGGACTCCGTAGGAAGGTAACTGTAGTTTTAATGAATAACAGGCTGTACACGAATATTGGAGAAATTGATGAAACTGAAAGAATTAGAGTCTATGGTTAAATGACTTGAAGAGTGAAGCTGAAAAACTTCGGTAAAGAACAACTGAAGACTGTGATTAAAAGACGAGACTGAAGAACTTGGACTTTGAAGAAATGAAGACTTGTGATTTGTGATTGAAAGACGAGGCTGAAGAACATGGACTTTGAAGAAATGAAGACTTGTGATTTGAAGACGAGGCTGAAGAACTTGGACTTTGAAGAAATGAAGACTTCAGATTTGTGATTGAAAGACGAGGCTGAAGAACTTGGACTTTGAAGAAATGAAGATGTCTGTGAGAACTGCCATTAGCACCTGGAGCTCCTCTACAACCTGGGACCCCGTGAGCGCTTCCACGAGTGGTGACGGACTTAGACAGCAGGACTGCAGCAGCGTTTAGGTAACCGATAGATTAGAGCAACCAGGACCAGGGCACCAGAAGTAACCTGGCAGCACAGAGCTGGAGAACCTTTCACAAGGAGGTAACTTGAAGCATTGGCACTCTCCCTCTGGGCCAGCCCCCTTTTGTAAGGGGAGAACACGCAGGATTGGCTGGACACAGAATGGGAACTTAATTGGTGATACTGTGGTCTCTAACATGGCTGCCTCCAGCACAGGAGACATACTCAGCTGTTAGCACACAGCTTTAGCCAGCTTCTGACTCTAACACACTATGCTGTGTCACACTAGAGGACCTTACCACAGCGATCCCCGCTGCAGTGCCCGGATCTCCAGAACCCCAGCCCTTGGCAGCCGCACATCCGTCCAGGAGGACCCGCCGCCAGCAGCTCCCTGCCGCCACAGCCGCGCTAACCAGCGGGACTGCAACCCCCAGGGAGCACCCGCCGGAGGTAAGGCTTCGGAGCCTGACACAAAATACAGGTATAACTGAGGATGCAGTGTTCCTCAGGTGATGAAGCAGCATTTTTTTAAATGTTATTTGGTAACTAGTATCGGAGAATGACAAAACAGCCAGAAGACAGTGTCTCTGGATATTGTTACACTTAAAATTTGCTGGACAATGGTGATAACTTCTGTCCAGAAGTTATACAGCCTCAGTGTCACAACTGAGGGCCTGAGCTGACGGGAGGCAGCCTCAGTTGTAGGGGCTGAGATGTACCGGAACCTGGGAGGTTGTATCAGACCCCTGGACATGTAAGTAACATGAATAATAACTGCCCGAAGGCGTGACCACGACAACTTGGATAAAAGTCAATGATGTTTATTATGACAACTCCGCAACACAGCAGCAGTAAAAGAAAACGTAAAAGTCAGCAAAGAATAAATACAGTTCCTGGGTACTACAGGATGGCAGGAGCCACAGGGCACTGGTAGTGTGAGATAGTTCTTATGATCTTCTAGATGGAAAGTCCTTACCAGGCCGACTGTAGCAATGGAGATAACCCAGGATTGTGCCAGCTGGTGTTCCAGGAAAAGCTGGGTTGCTGAAGATAAAACAGCTGCTGTGGATACTGGCTGGAACCAGACTGTTGTTAGCACGGAGTGGATACTGGCTGGAACCAGTTAAATAATAAATGAACTTGGGAGCGATGAAATATGAACTGAAATGTAGAACTTGAGAGCGGAGAAATAATAATACCGGTGGAGAGTGGTAAAGTGTAGAAAGGACACCGGCCCTTTAAGGGAAGCTGTACTCTGCTGGAAGCTGAGCTGGAAGCAGGTAATGTTGTAGCTGGAAACAGATGAATCCACAATGGATTGGAGAGTCAGGCTACACCGCAGGTGGAATGCTGGTGCGGGTCTCTATGGTGGAAGTCTTGAGACAGGAGCTGGAACCTGGAAGACAATCACAGGAAAGAGACAAACAGGAACTAGGTTTGACAACCAAAGCACTGACGCCTTCCTTGCTCAGGCACAGTGTATTTATACCTGCAGCAAGGAAGGGATTGGCTAGGCAATTATGCAGATTACAGATTGGTGGAAATGATCAGCTGACAGAATCCAAGATGGCTGCGCCCATGCAGACACTTGGAGGGAAGTTTGGTTTGTAATCCATGTGGTAATGAAAACAGTAATGGCGGCGCCGGCCACCGGAGACAGGAGGCGCCAGGCTGACAGATGCACATCCAACCACGCGGACACAGCGGAGGCCGCGGCTGACGTAATCGCCACTCAGACACTCTGCATGCAGAAGTTCAGGGACGGCGGCGGAGGCCGCGGGAGACGCCATGCCAGGTGTAATGTGGCGTTTACTGTGACAGCGTACCAGAGTGACAGGAGAGGATACAGGAATGTACACATCAGGATAACAGATGGGACCCGGTCCTGGAGCGCTTAGCCAGCCTTAGGAGGCATCTGATGGGTAAGAAATGGCGTCCAGATACCCGGATCGTGACACTCAGATATGAAGTAAAGTGTCTAAAGCTGGGTTCACACTACACGATGTGTGTACCGAGCAACATTGCGTACTTCTGGACCCGAGGGGAGGCCAGCATCGGCAAGCACATACACACTTGCCGATGCCATCAGCACCGACGCAATGGCAGTGGCTATGCTATATGCAGGGCTGACGGAGGATGTCGATGACAACACTCGAGAGCACACATCAGAGAGCACACATCATCAGCGACATAGCAGAAACACACTAGACGATGTACCCGATATGTCGAACTGATCCGCTGGATGGGACGACATATCGTCTAACATGTACCCAGCTTAAGGCACATAAGTAAAGAGGGACGAAATCATGGCATGGAGCAGGAAAGGATGCCTGTACCAGCGCATTAAAATCTTATATTGTGTCTCTTTCACAGTCACAAAAATAGAGCTAGAGTACTCCTTTAGGTAAACATTTTCCCAATCCAGACTAGCTAGAGATAGGCATAGATCTTTTTACCAAGCCTGAGCATAAGAAGGAGTGGGAGTGAACTGGTTTCCTAGTAGCAGCTTGTAAAGAGTAGAAATGATGTGGGAAGAGGTACATTTACTAAAGGTTCTAAAAATGAAAAGTGGTGATGTTGCCTATAGCAACCAATCAGATTCTGTCTATCATTTCTCTATTGCATCCTAGAAAAAGATAGACAGAATCTGATTTTTGCTATGGATAACATCACCACTTTTTATATTTAGAACTTTAGTAAATTTACCCCAAAGTGCTTCATAAGGAGTAAGATCCCTACCAGCGAGGTTTATTCTATTGAACGTTGTCAAAAATGTCCACCTTGCAAATATATCCAAAAGTCTGAATGGGGAATATCCCATCTGTCTTGGATCTCAGAAAACTGTTTGCTACCTAAAGCAGTCACCAGGCTGACTCTAAAGAGACCCACAGATGTCCATCTAGGGAAGTGAGTGGGATGTAGGCCTGGAGTATAACTAGGGTTTGCCAGGAAAGAGGTACTGTAAGACGGTCAAAGATAGAGCAAATAAAAGGGAGATGGCACAGGGCCTTCCAAGTAGAAAGTGTGGGAGAGATCGTTGGGTGAGGAGAGATCCTAGAGAAGGCAGTCATGGAACTATTTCAGGATGCTGCTTCATGTAGATACCCTCCTAAACAACCCATTGCTTTATGTACCTGTTTCTGGTCCTTTCGAGAACTATACTGTGAGTATAGCTTAATAATCCAGTTGAATATATGGTAATTGAAGACCACATATTTGTTTTGGACAGGAAAGTACTTCACACCTAACTCTGGGTCTTTTTGGGGCCAAATAAACTACCAAATCAGGAGGTGTAATGAACGCAACCAAGAACTAGGCACATGAATTGGCAGAGCCTGGAGAACATAAAGCAATTTGGTGAGTGTGTTAATTGTATCCACATTCATTTTGCCTAACCAGGAAAGCTGTTTGTGTGCAATAATTATGATAAACTTCTAGTTAGCTTAATTCCTAGATATGTAATATGAGTATGGTGCCAGGTAAACGGAGAAGCATGTTGGAGTCCTCATATAATAGTTGTAGAAGAAAAAATGTTGAGAGCACTAGATTTCAAAAAGATAATTTTAAAATTGGACAATGGGGGTAATTCTAAGTTGATCGCAGCAGGAACTTTGTTAGCAGTTGGGCAAAACCATGTGCACTGCAGGGGAGGCAGATATAACGTGCAGAGAGAGAGAGATTTGGGCGTGGTGTGTTCAATCTGCAATCTAAATTGCAGTGTAAAAATAAAGCAGCCAGTATTTACCCTGCACAGAAACAAAATAACCCACCCATATCTAACTCTCTCTGCACATGTTATATCTGCTTCCCCTGCCGTGCACATGGTTTTGCCCAACTGCTAACAAAGTTACTGCTGCGATCAACTCAGAATTACCCCCAATATCTCTCAAATTCTAGCATTAAGTGGGGGCAGAGCAGTGATGGGCTGTGAAATAGTAGTTAACAAATTGTCAGCAAATGATGCTAGAATTGCTAGAAATGCTAGTTTGTGTTCACCTGCCGCTTGAATGCCAGAAATATGCGGGTTGGCTCTAATAGCTCTTGCCAAGGTTTCCAAAGAAAGAACAAATATCACTGCTGACAATGGGCAACCTTGACGTGTGCCATTGCTGATAAGAAAATAAATCTGACAAGGCACTACAAGCCAGAATTTCACTGACATGGTATCATGGACCTGTCAACAATTTTCACATGCTGTTTCTGGAAGAGTATTTGGGCTTACAATCAGAGGTAAAGCAAGGCCTTTTGTCAACCAGAGCAAAGACTCCACTTGGCACCCCCAGTCGCACTTGACTTCATCTAATACAGTCATCAACATTGTAAAGACTGAAATGTACCGATGTAGGATGAGGTCATACCCATTTTTTAGTTCCCTTACATTAAGGTGCCATTGTCTGCTGCATATATTCTGTGGTACTGGGGTACCTTCACTTTGAAAAAGGATTATAATAGGTTAAACTGCCTCAAGAATCAAATGTAAGCTGACATATAAGAGATAATTAGAGTCTACCATACAATACAGAGTATTTTGATTCCCTTACAATATAATTCCCTCATCAAATCATTCCCACTACTTCAGAATCTTTGTAACACCCCCTTTCAATATAATTAACCCCTTTAAAATCATTATCTTCAAAATTCTCATTATTAATAAGGCCCTAACATCATCAAATAATTCCATGTATGTAAATGAACCCCTTCTTTAGTCTCATAGCAAACATTCAGCCCTGTATTTAACTTCATATTTATTAAACCCCTTATTCTTAATATTAACTTCCATAATCAATACCTAATAATCATACCCTAACTTACCTGTCGGTGATCTCCTCGGTTCCTCTTGTTACAGCATCTGCAACATAAAGAAGCAAGCAGCCAAGAAGGAGCCCAGGGTTGCCGCTCTGGCTCTCAATCCTGGCCTCCCTCCCTCTGTCACCCATGCACCTGCTCACAGTGCACAGTATACTTCCCCTGTGGTGGCACCAGGGTCGTGCGCACCCAGAAAGATGGCCTGGTCTCACAGGAAGGGGCGTGGCCTTGCGGGAAATTCCTCTCTGATATCACTACAGAGGCGTGATCTCACGGAAAGTCACCCATTTACTGTACATCACTCTGGTAATGCTGGGCTAACTAGGGAGACTCTGTCTGCACTGCTATCTCCTTCTCAGTGACAGAATAATGCAGGATAATGTCACACTGTAGCACCCAACTCACGATCACTGCGAAGAAGCCAGCATTTTGGTGTTACCCCCTGGAAGGGTGACATCAGGTTGTGGTTTGCACCCTCCTTGTGATGCCTCTCTGCTTCCCTGCAGCCCCTCCGATGCCCCCTGTTCCACAGCGATCAGTGATCGCCCAGCAGTACCCGGGGGAGCTCACATTTGTAACTGTGCTTCCCACACAGTCCCTCATCTTCTCTCAGCAACATAGATGGGAGATCCTCATAGGAATATCCACCCCCTACTGTTGCTGTCTTAGGGCCAGGGGTGTATCTAGGGGTCTGAGCGCCCCTGGCAAAGTAAGGAACTGGCGCCCCCCACCTCCCCCACCCAGTGACACAGAGGGGGGAGTTACAGATAGGCTGAGGTCAGGGACACTGAGGGGCAATTACAGGGAGGGTGTGGGCAGGGACACTGAGGGGGAATTACAGGAGTGTACGGGCAGGGACACTGAGGGGGGAGTCACATGGAGGCCGTGGTCAGGAACACTAAGGGGGAATTACAGGGAGGGTTCGGGTAGGGAAAATGAGAGGGAGGGGCTACAAAGAGGCTGAGGTCAAGGACACTGAGGGGAAATTACAGGGAGGGTGCGGGAAGGGACACTGAGAGGGAATTACTGGAGTGTGCGGGCAGGGACACTGAGGGGAAGTCACAGGGAGGCTGAGGTCAGGAACACTGAGGGAGAATTACAGGGAGGGTGCAGGCAGGGACACTGAGGAGGAAATACGGGGAGGGTGTGGGCAGGGACACTGAGGAGGAATTACGGGGAGGGTGTGGGCAGGGAGGCTGAGGGGGAATTATGGTTAGGGTGCGGGTAGGGACACAGAGAGGGAATTACGGGGAGGTTGCAGGCGGGCATACTGTGAGGGAATTACAGTTAGGGTGCGGGTAGGGACACTGAGAGGGAATTACCGGGAGGGTGCGGGCAGGGACACTGAGAGGGAATTACAGGAGTGTATGGGCAGGGTCACTGAGGGGGAATTATAAGGAGGGTGAGGACAGGGACACCGAGGGGATATATGCACACATACATACAGTTAAAAACCCCTCTCTAGGTGTGATGGCACTACATGTCCCAGCAAATCCAATTGAAGGTGTGCTGGGACTTGTAGTCTCAACACAGCTGGACAGGCAGTCACTGGTCTAGATACCTCTCCATACAGAGCTCTTTGTAAGCTGTGATCCAGACTGCCAGGATAGACCATGCAGTGCAGCTACGGGTACCGCAGAAAATGTACAGGTATGCTCATGCTGCACTGCTGACTGGTGCTGATTGTAGTGGCTGGTGTTTGGTGACAGACCGTGTGGGAACAATGAGAAGGGGAGCGGATGAGGAAGAGGAGGTGCCTTGCCCCTCCCCATACCTGGAAGAAGTGCCCTTTCCCCGGCTATATTCACCATCATTGTAACTGTAGTCACAGAGAGTTCGGCAGTGGATGAGCACTGCTAAGGGATGTACTCAGTGAGAACTACTATGTCATTCTACCCCCTGGCACGGGTGGCACTGCCGGGCGGCGCCCCCTTCCTTGGCCGGCGCCTCTGGCAAGTGCCATCCTGGCCAATAGGAAGATACACCCCTGCTTAGGGCGTTAGTCATATTGAGACATAAATGTGGTTTGTTTTTATTTGTTGCAAGTTGCCTTTTTTTCCAATTCACGTTAATTTTTGCCATTCATGTCTTTTTTCCATGCACATGCCTGACCTGTTCTGTTAGGATCCCGGATGACTGCAATGGGAATGAAGATATGCGTAGTGGGCTTGCAGACTAAAGGATCCTACACACTTGTGATCCGCCGCCGAGCTGCCCGATGGCGGATACGGCCGAAGGGTGACCCGGTGACGGGGGGGGGGGGGGGGGGGGCAGTGACGGGGGGGAGTGAAGTTTCTTCACTCCCCCCGTTACCCGGCTCCATAGCAGTGCAGGCAAATATGGATGAGATCGTCCATAATGACCTGCATGCACAAGCGACGGGGCACCAGCGATGAACGAGTGCGGGGCCGCGCATCGTTCATCGTTGCTGCCTCCACACTGAAAGATATGAACGGTATCTCGTTCATATCTTTCAGTTTTATCGCCCTGTGTGTACGGCGCATAAGGGGTAGATGTACGAAGCAGTGAAAAGAGCGGAGAAGTGAGCGGGTCAGCTGCTCTGTATAATTTTAAAGTATACAAATTATAAATGTTACTTCAATGCTGATTGATTGCCATCGCCAACTTCTTTCCGGGCTCACTTCTTCACTCTTTTCACTGCTTAGTACATCTACCCCTATGGGGAAAATGTACTAAACAGTTATAAGAATGGAGAAAGGAGCCAGCGGAGAAGTGTCCATGGCAACCAATCAACTGCTCCAAACAATTGTATAGTATGCAAATTATAAATGTTACGTCAATGCTGATTGGTTGCCATGGGCAACTTCTCCACTGGCTCACTTTTCCACACTTTTCACTGCATCATGCATAGACCCCTTTATCTTGTTGGGGTCTTTCTTGCTGGTGACTGAAGGCACAAAATTCAAGTCAAAAGTCAACATGTAGATAATCTGTGTCTAGTGCCCTGTTATGTGAGGAAAAGAAAACACAGCTGTATCCACTCAGCAGTGAAATGTATATGATTAATCAGGTGTTGTTTTCAGGGCTGCAGAGAATGGGTGCAGAGGGGGCATGGCCACATCGGGAGACATATGGTCACGTCCCCACCCAAACAAAAGTCAAAATTATTTTACAGGGAGCACTGGCGGCCGCACAGGGGAACATTCCCCTCAGCAGCACTGAAAGGGGGACAATGCCCCCCTCCAACAACCCTGGTAATAAGCACCCCCCCCCCCCCTCCCCATCACGGTGCCTCTCTGTTGTTCCACATATTGCCTAAAATTCTGCCAATGGACAGTCCCACATACAGTTAAAAATATCAGCCTCTGGTCAATTGAGGTCTGGTGTATTAAACTAGATGACTGTCTAATATTTTTTTCTCCACAGCTCCTCCAGCTTGGGAGAAGCCTACTTTACTTGATCCACATGGGCAAGCCCTGGGATGTATCTGCTTTTGAGGCATATGTTTGGTCAAACAATTTTATATCCCTATTAATTAGGGAGATTGGTCTGTGATTTGTGTAACTTTTCAGGTTACTGTCTTTTTTATGTATTACTGCAAATACTCTTGCAGCAATATCTAATGGAATGCTATCACTTTCCAGAAGGCCATTAAATAACTTTACAAGGATGGTATCTAGTACCCATGTCATTTCCTTGTAGTACCTATTTAGTTGTTAATTTGTAGTATTTATAGATATAGTGCAAGTATACTTCACAGTGTTTTATTATTGGGTATGAACACAGCACTAAAAACAAGAAGGAATATTAAGAGAAAGTCAATGAGGTAAGAGGGTCATGCTAACAAACATATAATCTATGAAACCGCTTTTACTCCCGTTTAAAACCCAGGTTATTGCCGTGATAACTCAGGAGCGGCTCAGTGTAAAAGGGTTTACTCTGGTCCAGTGACCCAGAAATCCAACCCACCTAGCTTGCAGGGTTGGTCTCGAGAAGGACCAGGGCCACGGAGCAGTGTAAACGAGTAAGCCGGGTTGATGCGTCCCGACACCCGTTTACTGTATAGAAAGAGGTGGCGCTTGGAGATCATCTGATCTCCAAACACCGTCTCCACACGCATCGGCGGTGGCGTCACCAACCTGGCATATTGCTGGGTCAGGCCGTCCTCTGAAAGGGGTCTCGCGAAGTCGCACCCGGGAAGGAGCCGTATACAAATCCCGGGTGGGACTTGGCATTTAGGTAGAAAAGCAGTATTAGTTAGCTTTCGTTAAACTGTATATTTATTGTTCTTGATCATCCAAATAGATTCTAGTACCTCTTCCACTGTGATATTTGTATTTTTAAGAGGACTGTAGGTGACCTAGTTGTTTGTAAGTGTTTTGGCTTGTTAGCTTCTGTATTCATAAATCACTTGCATGGTTGTTATATTAAATAACTAGATTAATTTCACCCCTTGTGTGAACAATGATTACCCATAAAATTTAGATTTCTTTTTACCCTTTCAGTGCATTGAAAACATACCAGGATATTTCAAAAAGTGGATTGACCTGTATGAATAGCGTATAGCCACTCAGCCAGTTGCAAGTGGTTTCCATTTCATACTGCAGGTCCTACTCTATTGCTCAAAATAATTATCATGAAAATAGTTATCACATTAGTGTTAAACTTTAGGTATGCTATCTGGTCTAAAGCTCACAGCAACTTTACTTATATAGGTGAGACAGTTACCAACACACTTGTTGTAAAGCACCTAGGAGAACAGCTGACACAAGCTATAATTAAGTTAAAACAGCGTGCATGAGATAATGTGATCACAAAAATAATTATTTTGAGCAATAGAGTAGGAACTGCAGTATAGTGGGGTCCCTTTCCGGAGGCTGCAGGCTTAAATGCAATGATCAATACATCAACTAATACTCCACTGTTTATTATTGTTAGTTAATATAGCGAGTGCAGAGCCCCTGTGATATATATATATATATAGACTAGCTGATGTGCCCGGTTTCACTCGGGCAAAGGTTTGCTGGGTGGAACACTTTACCCCCTTTTTTTTCCGCCTAAGGAGTCAAATTTTTTTTTAAAAACTGCTTAGTGGGTGGCTGCAAATAACTGTCACAGTTCCCAGACAACCCAGCAGGTCACATAGCAGGTGAACAGGGAAAACGGCATCAAAGGTGTATCTATTCATCTCCGCGACCCAGAACACTATGGATTTTTACATGTCAACCCCGTCCCACCCCAACCCCTAGGGGTGCTAGTGGTGTCTTACCCCCACAGTATTTTTCCTTCTCAGCCCCCATGCTGATGGGGGCTGAACTTGGACTTAAACGGCATTGGGAGTGTCACTATTCATCTCCGCAACCACTATGGATTTTTACATGTCACCCCTTCCCATCCCTAGGGGTGACACACACACACACACACACACACACACACACACACACACACACACACACACACACACACACACACACACACACACACACACACACACACACACACACACACACACACACACACACACACACACACACACACACACACACACACACACACACACACACACACACACACACACACACACACACACACACACACACACACACACACACACACACACACACACACACACACACACACACACACACACACACACACACACACACTTTTCTATCCTCATCGGGACATATGTCTGGAACCTTCCTCATGGGGACCTATTCAGGTTCTTTCTCATTTCAGCAGTAATTCGGTTCTTAATGTAAAACTTAACCGAGAGCCAGTTCCGAGCCTTCAGCGCTTGTCATTCTGCCCTTAGGCACGCATCACAGTCATTCTTGCCCGGCACCTTGAATGAGCGAATGAACCGAATCATGTGACGTTCAACAGCTTTCACTTCTGCTGGGGTCCACGGATTGCGCTTGGCACCCCTTTTGTCACCTGTGCGGGAGAAGAAAGGTCAGTCACCACGCAACGCCACCACCAGTCATGGACGCATCTCAAATGGAATGGACAGTCACACCCACCTTTAGCTGCACCTCCATCCGCCGCCACCACGCTGCCGGCTTCTTTTCCCATGTGCCCCATGGGAACCTCAGTATCTTGACTCTCTGACTCATCCCCAGAGTCATCGCTCACCACCTGGATCGGCTCTGTGGATAGAGGACAGGGAAACCGATCACACCAGCCCACTTAGACAGTCAGTCCCTGGAGCCACACTGTCAAGTGATACCTACCGTTTGGATCAATGGAGATCTCTTCCAGATTGTGGCCCCGGAATTCAGCCATTCTCCCTTGCTCGAGAGCCAGAAAGAGCTTGCTCAACTTGGCCAGTTGAAGGGTACCCTCCGGGAGGCGGTAATAATGCCGATGCACCCGGATATCATGTCCAAGGAAATCAGCATGCTGATCCATCTCTGTATCGCTCAGGTTGAGGACCCTGGAAAGTGTAGCCACATGCTTCCGTAGGCGGGTGGAAGATAATGCTTTGGGGTGCTTGGCCCCACACTCCCGGGCGTAGAGACGTATGCAGTCGGATCCCCTAGAATGGGACATGGCTGTTGGCCTAGCAAACATGTATATATTGTGTGGGGTCACATCACATTCTGTCCGCTTCTCTGTGAGGAGCTCCATCGCTTTCTGCATGCTTGGGGATAACAGGACAGGGACTTTCCTGCCTCTTTTCCCAGGAATCTCAATACAGGAGAAGTGACGACAGAGTGCCTTCTCCAGCTCTGACAGGGCCTGGGCCACATCACCCTGCAAATCGGCTGTGTGCCGTAAATCGAAGGAGGAGAGCAACATCTTGGAAACCTCACCTTCTCTCCTGCGGTTGAAGAGAATCAACTGTGTGAGGGTAACTTTGGCCAACATGGACCACTGCTGTTTGGAAGGGTGGGCGGACAACTCATCAATGTACTCTCGCTGACGGTCAAGGAGGTACAGGTTCAAGCGCTTAACATCATCAGTGAAGGGCAGAAGCAACGGTGTATTCCATTTTATCTCTCGAAGTGTCTTCAGGGCAGCAGTGGAGATGAGCTCGCTCCACCTCGCCTCATAAATTTTCCGAAACTTTCGGGCACGCTCCACTGTCAGGGCACTGCCCTCCATCAGTGCCTGACACTCCACCATAGCAGAAATCTTCTGCAAGCTGTGTCCCACCTTCAGAGCCAACAAGGCTATTTTATATGTATTGGTGCGATCATCGTAACCGGCCAGGCTCCTCACAGCATGCACCACTTGCAGGAAATTCGGTGGGCAAATTAAATCTTCCATACACCGCAACGGTGTGACCTTCATCGCCTTCAGCAGAAGCCGCCCCACCTCTCTGAGCTTCTGACGGATGTAATCATACTTTCTGACATCAGACCCCAGACGGTTATAGAGGTGCTGACCGAACTGCATAATACAGCGGTCCCCTTTGATTACCGGTACCACATCATCATAATTCATTTCACTCAGCAACTTCCAGAGGCGTGGCGTAAGTGAAGAGACCCTGCACCCTGGTTCTTCCAGGTTTGGGGCTGTCACTTTTGCGGAGCAGGCACCTCTTCACATGGCGCCACAGGTGCTTCCTGGAGAATAGCCCTTTACATTTTACACAGTGCATGAAATCTTGGGGAGCCGTTGCTTCTTCCGGCTGCTTGCACGGTAGGAGGACTCCGCTGCCCTCACGGAGAACCCCGACATTATGGGCAAAGTTTCCCCGGGTGCGAATCAGGTCTAGCTGCACCGTCCTTTCCCTGGAGCGCTTCGGAAAGCTGAGTGCCCTTGCTACCTCATGCTCATTGTGGTGGACAGCTTGCACATGTCTCGCAATTTTTGAGAATGGCCTCTCGCACCACAGGCAGAAATTTTTCTTGTTACATGCAATCGAACCATCTGCTTTTCGGGTAAGTACCTGGACCGACACTGCGCGGGCCGGATGGAGACTTGGTTCAGCCTCCGCGGAGCAAGCCCCGGACACTTCCAGAACCTGCCTGCCGTGAAAAGACGTCTCCTCCCCTCCACTATCATCCGAGCTGCTCAACTCTGACGAGTCGGGGAGATAGTCTTCGTCACTGCCGTCGGTTCCGTCCATTGCCTCAATGTGACCAGCAGACCCAGGACTTCCGGGGTTTGTGGCGCACACACCGTACCAAGCCCGCGCTTTCTGTCTAACCACGCCCACCGTGAATCAAGGTCCCAGGCCCCAGCACGTGCTTTCTAGTACACATCCGGAGAGGTGGTTCTAACTAGAGTCACGTGTCGGGTGGCCCTGCCTGGGCAAAATCGGATGCAAGAAGGCCCTGCCCATGCCGATCTCTGAGCTGTTATCCGAGCTCCACGGCTATCCTGTCACGCGCCCATTCACCAGAGCTCCAAATGATTTTGCTTTTTGGGACACGGTTCCTGTAGCCCTGCCTGGGCAAAATCGGATGCAAGAAGGCCCTGCCCATGCCGATCTCTGAGCTGTTATCCGAGCTCCGCGGCTATCCTGTCACGCGCCCATTCACCAGAGCTCCAAATGATTTTGCTTTTTGGGACCCGGTTCCTGGAGCCCTGCCTGGGCAAAATCGGATGCAAGAAGGCCCTGCCCATGCTGATCTCTGAGCTGTTATCCGAGCTCCACGGCTATCCTGTCACGCGCCCATTCACCAGAGCTCCAAATGATTTTGCTTTTTGGGACCCGGTTCCTGGAGCCCTGCCTGGGCAAAATTGGATGCAAGAAGGCCCTGCCCATGCCGATCTCTGAGCTGTTATCCGAGCTCCGCGGCTATCCTGTCAAGCGCCCATTCACCAGAGCTCCAAATGATTTTGCTTTTTGGGACACGGTTCCTGGGCAAAATCGGATGCAAGAAGGCCCTGCCCATGCCGATCTCTGAGCTGTTATCCGAGCTCCACGGCTATCCTGTCACGCGCCCATTCACCAGAGCTCCAAATGATTTTGCTTTTTGGGACACGGTTCCTGGGCAAAATCGGATGCAAGAAGGCCCTGCCCATGCTGATCTCTGAGCCGTTATCCGAGCTCCACGGCTATCCTGTCACGCGCCCATTCACCAGAGCTCCAAATGATTTTGCTTTTTGGGACCCGGTTCCTGAAGCCCTGCCTGGGCAAAATCGGATGCAAGAAGGCCCTGCCCATGCCGATCTCTGAGCCGTTACCCGAGCTCCACGGCTATCCCTGTCACGCGCCCATTCACCAGAGCTCCAAATGATTTTGCTTTTTGGGACATGATTCCTGGAGCCCTGCCTGGGCAAAATCGGATGCAAGAAGGCCCTGCCCATGCCGATCTCTGAGCTGTTATCCGAGCTCCACGGCTATCCTGTCACGCGCCCATTCACCAGAGCTCCAAATGATTTTGCTTTTTGGGACCCGGTTCCTGGAGCCCTGCCTGGGCAAAATCGGATGCAAGAAGGCCCTGCCCATGCCGATCTCTGAGCTGTTATCCGAGCTCCACGGCTATCCTGTCACGCGCCCATTCACCAGAGCTCTAAATGATTTTGCTTTTTGGGACACGGTTCCTGGAGCCCTGCCTGGGCAAAATCGGATGCAAGAAGGCCCTGCCCATGCCGATCTCTGAGCTGTTATCCGAGCTCCGCGGCTATCCTGTCACGCGCCCATTCACCAGAGCTCCAAATGATTTTGCTTTTTGGGACCCGGTTCCTGGAGCCCTGCCTGGGCAAAATCGGATGCAAGAAGGCCCTGCCCATGCCGATCTCTGAGCTGTTATCCGAGCTCCGCGGCTATCCTGTCACGCGCCCATTCACCAGAGCTCCAAATGATTTTGCTTTTTGGGACACGGTTCCTGGAGCCCTGCCTGGGCAAAATCGGATGCAAGAAGGCCCTGCCCATGCCGATCTCTGAGCTGTTATCCGAGCTCCATTCTGTCTAACCACGCCCACCGTGAATCAAGGTCCCAGGCCCCAGCACGTGCTTTCTATTACACATCCGGAGAGGTGGTTCTTACTAGAATCACGTGTCGGGTGGCGCGCGCGACACTTTTGCATCACATGCTCCGATTTTCCCCAGGCTCCCGGAAGCCTGTCCCGGCCCGAGGGGTGCCAGTCCGCACTCATCGGCCAGACTTCCACAAATTGCAGTACCCGATTTGGCACGCCGGGGGGCGCTGCCTGCGGGGGAAAAGGAGACGTGCCCGGGCCGTACGTCGGGCTCCAACGGATGCCCGTCGCGGACTGTTAATAGGAACCATAGGGGAGATGGTCCTGCCCACGCTGTTATCCGAGCTCCACGGCTATCCTGTCACGCGCCCATTCACCAGAGCTCTAAATGATTTTGCTTTTTGGGACACGGTTCCTGGAGCCCTGCCTGGGCAAAATCGGATGCAAGAAGGCCCTGCCCATGCCGATCTCTGAGCTGTTATCCGAGCTCCACGGCTATCCTGTCACGCGCCCATTCACCAGAGCTCCAAATGATTTTGCTTTTTGGGACCCGGTTCCTGGAGCCCTGCCTGGGCAAAATCGGATGCAAGAAGGCCCTGCCCATGCCGATCTCTGAGCTGTTATCCGAGCTCCACGGCTATCCTGTCACGCGCCCATTCACCAGAGCTCCAAATGATTTTGCTTTTTGGGACACGGTTCCTGGAGCCCTGCCTGGGCAAAATCGGATGCAAGAAGGCCCTGCCCATGCCGATCTCTGAGCTGTTATCCGAGCTCCGCGGCTATCCTGTCACGCGCCCATTCACCAGAGCTCCAAATGATTTTGCTTTTTGGGACTTGGTTCCTGGAGCCCTGCCTGGGCAAAATCGGATGCAAGAAGGCCCTGCCCATGCCGATCTCTGAGCTGTTATCCGAGCTCCACGGCTATCCTGTCACGCGCCCATTCACCAGAGCTCCAAATGATTTTGCTTTTTGGGACCCGGTTCCTGGAGCCCTGCCTGGGCAAAATCGGATGCAAGAAGGCCCTGCCCATGCCGATCTCTGAGCTGTTATCCGAGCTCCACGGCTATCCTGTCACGCGCCCATTCACCAGAGCTCCAAATGATTTTGCTTTTTGGGACACGGTTCCTGGAGCCCTGCCTGGGCAAAATCGGATGCAAGAAGGCCCTGCCCATGCTGATCTCTGAGCCGTTATCCGAGCTCCACGGCTATCCTGTCACGCGCCCATTCACCAGAGCTCCAAATGATTTTGCTTTTTGGGACCCGGTTCCTGAAGCCCTGCCTGGGCAAAATCGGATGCAAGAAGGCCCTGCCCATGCCGATCTCTGAGCCGTTATCCGAGCTCCACGGCTATCCTGTCACGCGCCCATTCACCAGAGCTCCAAATGATTTTGCTTTTTGGGACCCGGTTCCTGGAGCCCTGCCTGGGCAAAATCGGATGCAAGAAGGCCCTGCCCATGCCGATCTCTGAGCCGTTATCCGAGCTCCACTGCTATCCTGTCACGCGCCCATTCACCAGAGCTCCAAATGATTTTGCTTTTTTGGATCCGGTTCCTGGAGCCCTGCCTGGGCAAAATCGGATGCAAGAAGGCCCTGCCCATGCCGATCTCTGAGCCGTTACCCGAGCTCCACGGCTATCCCTGTCACGCGCCCATTCACCAGAGCTCCAAATGATTTTGCTTTTTGGGACATGATTCCTGGAGCCCTGCCTGGGCAAAATCGGATGCAAGAAGGCCCTGCCCATGCCGATCTCTGAGCTGTTATCCGAGCTCCACGGCTATCCTGTCACGCGCCCATTCACCAGAGCTCCAAATGATTTTGCTTTTTGGGACCCGGTTCCTGGAGCCCTGCCTGGGCAAAATCGGATGCAAGAAGGCCCTGCCCATGCCGATCTCTGAGCTGTTATCCGAGCTCCACGGCTATCCTGTCACGCGCCCATTCACCAGAGCTCTAAATGATTTTGCTTTTTTGGATCCGGTTCCTGGAGCCCTGCCTGGGCAAAATCGGATGCAAGAAGGCCCTGCCCATGCCGATCTCTGAGCCGTTACCCGAGCTCCACGGCTATCCCTGTCACGCGCCCATTCACCAGAGCTCCAAATGATTTTGCTTTTTGGGACATGATTCCTGGAGCCCTGCCTGGGCAAAATCGGATGCAAGAAGGCCCTGCCCATGCCGATCTCTGAGCTGTTATCCGAGCTCCACGGCTATCCTGTCACGCGCCCATTCACCAGAGCTCCAAATGATTTTGCTTTTTGGGACCCGGTTCCTGGAGCCCTGCCTGGGCAAAATCGGATGCAAGAAGGCCCTGCCCATGCCGATCTCTGAGCTGTTATCCGAGCTCCACGGCTATCCTGTCACGCGCCCATTCACCAGAGCTCTAAATGATTTTGCTTTTTGGGACACGGTTCCTGGAGCCCTGCCTGGGCAAAATCGGATGCAAGAAGGCCCTGCCCATGCCGATCTCTGAGCTGTTATCCGAGCTCCGCGGCTATCCTGTCACGCGCCCATTCACCAGAGCTCCAAATGATTTTGCTTTTTGGGACCCGGTTCCTGGAGCCCTGCCTGGGCAAAATCGGATGCAAGAAGGCCCTGCCCATGCCGATCTCTGAGCTGTTATCCGAGCTCCGCGGCTATCCTGTCACGCGCCCATTCACCAGAGCTCCAAATGATTTTGCTTTTTGGGACACGGTTCCTGGAGCCCTGCCTGGGCAAAATCGGATGCAAGAAGGCCCTGCCCATGCCGATCTCTGAGCTGTTATCCGAGCTCCATTCTGTCTAACCACGCCCACCGTGAATCAAGGTCCCAGGCCCCAGCACGTGCTTTCTATTACACATCCGGAGAGGTGGTTCTTACTAGAATCACGTGTCGGGTGGCGCGCGCGACACTTTTGCATCACATGCTCCGATTTTCCCCAGGCTCCCGGAAGCCTGTCCCGGCCCGAGGGGTGCCAGTCCGCACTCATCGGCCAGACTTCCACAAATTGCAGTACCCGATTTGGCACGCCGGGGGGCGCTGCCTGCGGGGGAAAAGGAGACGTGCCCGGGCCGTACGTCGGGCTCCAACGGATGCCCGTCGTGGACTGTTAATAGGAACCATAGGGGAGATGGTCCTGCCCACGCTGTTATCCGAGCTCCACGGCTATCCTGTCACGCGCCCATTCACCAGAGCTCCAAATGATTTTGCTTTTTGGGACTTGGTTCCTGGAGCCCTGCCTGGGCAAAATCGGATGCAAGAAGGCCCTGCCCATGCCGATCTCTGAGCTGTTATCCGAGCTCCACGGCTATCCTGTCACGCGCCCATTCACCAGAGCTCCAAATGATTTTGCTTTTTGGGACCCGGTTCCTGGAGCCCTGCCTGGTCAAAATCGGATGCAAGAAGGCCCTGCCCATGCCGATCTCTGAGCTGTTATCCGAGCTCCACGGCTATCCTGTCACGCGCCCATTCACCAGAGCTTCAAATGATTTTGCTTTTTGGGACCCGGTTCCTGGAGCCCTGCCTGGGCAAAATCGGATGCAAGAAGGCCCTGCCCATGCCGATCTCTAAGCTGTTATCCGAGCTCCACGGCTATCCTGTCACGCGCCCATTCACCAGAGCTGCAAATGATTTTGCTTTTTGGGACCCGGTTCCTGGAGCTTTGCCTGGGCAAAATCGGATGCAAGAAGGCCCTGCCCATGCCGATCTCTGAGCTGTTATCCGAGCTCCACGGCTATCCTGTCACGCGCCCATTCACCAGAGCTCCAAATGATTTTGCTTTTTAGGACCCGGTTCCTGGAGCCCTGCCTGGGCAAAATCGGATGCAAGAAGGCCCTGCCCATGCCGATCTCTGAGCTGTTATCCGAGCTCCACGGCTATCCTGTCACGCGCCCATTCACCAGAGCTCCAAATGATTTTGCTTTTTGGGACCCGGTTCCTGGAGCCCTGCCTGGGCAAAATCGGATGCAAGAAGGCCCTGCCCATGCCGATCTCTGAGCTGTTATCCGAGCTCCACGGCTATCCTGTCACGCGCCCATTCACCAGAGCTCCAAATGATTTTGCTTTTTGGGACCCGGTTCCTGGAGCCCTGCCTGGGCAAAATCGGATGCAAGAAGGCTCTGCCCATGCCGATCTCTGAGCTGTTATCCGAGCTCCACGGCTATCCTGTCAAGCGCCCCTTCACCAGAGCTCCAAATGATTTTGCTTTTTGGGACACGGTTCCTGGAGCCCTGCCTGGGCAAAATCGGATGCAAGAAGGCCCTGCCCATGCCGATCTCTGAGCTGTTATCCGAGCTCCACGGCTATCCTGTCACGCGCCCATTCACCAGAGCTCCAAATGATTTTGCTTTTTGGGACCCGGTTCCTGGAGCCCTGCCTGGGCAAAATCGGATGCAAGAAGGCCCTGCCCATGCCGATCTCTGAGCTGTTATCCGAGCTCCACGGCTATCCTGTCACGCGCCCATTCACCAGAGCTCCAAATGATTTTGCTTTTTGGGACCCGGTTCCTGGAGCTTTGCCTGGGCAAAATCGGATGCAAGAAGGCCCTGCCCATGCCGATCTCTGAGCTGTTATCCGAGCTCCACGGCTATCCTGTCACGCGCCCATTCACCAGAGCTCCAAATTATTTTGCTTTTTGGGACCCGGTTCCTGGAGCCCTGCCTGGGTAAAATCGGATGCAAGAAGGCTCTGCCCATGCCGATCTCTGAGCTGTTATCCGAGCTCCACGGCTATCCTGTCAAGCGCCCATTCACCAGAGCTGCAAATGATTTTGCTTTTTGGGACACGGTTCCTGGAGCCCTGCCTGGGCAAAATCGGATACAAGAAGGCCCTGCCCATGCCGATCTCTGAGCTGTTATCCGAGCTCCACGGCTATCCTGTCACGCGCCCATTCACCAGAGCTCCAAATGATTTTGCTTTTTGGGACACGGTTCCTGGAGCCCTGCCTGGGCAAAATCGGATGCAAGAAGGCCCTGCCCATGCCGATCTCTGAGCTGTTATCCGAGTTCCACGGCTATCCTGTCACGCGCCCATTCACCAGAGCTCCAAATGATTTTGCTTTTTGGGACACGGTTCCTGGAGCCCTGCCTGGGCAAAATCGGATGCAAGAAGGCCCTGCCCATGCCGATCTCTGAGCTGTTATCCGAGCTCCGCGGCTATCCTGTCACGCGCCCATTCACCAGAGCTCCAAATGATTTTGCTTTTTGGGACACGGTTCCTGGAGCCCTGCCTGGGCAAAATCGGATGCAAGAAGGCCCTGCCCATGCCGATCTCTGAGCCGTTATCCGAGCTCCACGGCTATCCTGTCACGCGCCCATTCACCAGAGCTCCAAATGATTTTGCTTTTTTGGATCCGGTTCCTGGAGCCCTGCCTGGGCAAAATCGGATGCAAGAAGGCCCTGCCCATGCCGATCTCTGAGCCGTTACCCGAGCTCCACGGCTATCCCTGTCACGCGCCCATTCACCAGAGCTCCAAATGATTTTGCTTTTTGGGACATGATTCCTGGAGCCCTGCCTGGGCAAAATCGGATGCAAGAAGGCCCTGCCCATGCCGATCTCTGAGCTGTTATCCGAGCTCCACGGCTATCCTGTCACGCGCCCATTCACCAGAGCTCCAAATGATTTTGCTTTTTGGGACCCGGTTCCTGGAGCCCTGCCTGGGCAAAATCGGATGCAAGAAGGCCCTGCCCATGCCGATCTCTGAGCTGTTATCCGAGCTCCACGGCTATCCTGTCACGCGCCCATTCACCAGAGCTCTAAATGATTTTGCTTTTTGGGACACGGTTCCTGGAGCCCTGCCTGGGCAAAATCGGATGCAAGAAGGCCCTGCCCATGCCGATCTCTGAGCTGTTATCCGAGCTCCGCGGCTATCCCTGTCACGCGCCCATTCACCAGAGCTCCAAATGATTTTGCTTTTTGGGACATGATCCCTGGAGCCCTGCCTGGGCAAAATCGGATGCAAGAAGGCCCTGCCCATGCCGATCTCTGAGCTGTTATCCGAGCTCCGCGGCTATCCTGTCACGCGCCCATTCACCAGAGCTCCAAATGATTTTGCTTTTTGGGACACGGTTCCTGGAGCCCTGCCTGGGCAAAATCGGATGCAAGAAGGCCCTGCCCATGCCGATCTCTGAGCTGTTATCCGAGCTCCATTCTGTCTAACCACGCCCACCGTGAATCAAGGTCCCAGGCCCCAGCACGTGCTTTCTATTACACATCCGGAGAGGTGGTTCTTACTAGAATCACGTGTCGGGTGGCGCGCGCGACACTTTTGCATCACATGCTCCGATTTTCCCCAGGCTCCCGGAAGCCTGTCCCGGCCCGAGGGGTGCCAGTCCGCACTCATCGGCCAGACTTCCACAAATTGCAGTACCCGATTTGGCACGCCGGGGGGCGCTGCCTGCGGGGGAAAAGGAGACGTGCCCGGGCCGTACGTCGGGCTCCAACGGATGCCCGTCGCGGACTGTTAATAGGAACCATAGGGGAGATGGTCCTGCCCACGCTGTTATCCGAGCTCCACGGCTATCCTGTCACGCGCCCATTCACCAGAGCTCTAAATGATTTTGCTTTTTGGGACTTGGTTCCTGGAGCCCTGCCTGGGCAAAATCGGATGCAAGAAGGCCCTGCCCATGCCGATCTCTGAGCTGTTATCCGAGCTCCACGGCTATCCTGTCACGCGCCCATTCACCAGAGCTCCAAATGATTTTGCTTTTTGGGACCCGGTTCCTGGAGCCCTGCCTGGGCAAAATCGGATGCAAGAAGGCCCTGCCCATGCCGATCTCTGAGCTGTTATCCGAGCTCCACGGCTATCCTGTCACGCGCCCATTCACCAGAGCTCCAAATGATTTTGCTTTTTGGGACCCGGTTCCTGGAGCCCTGCCTGGTCAAAATCGGATGCAAGAAGGCCATGCCCATGCCGATCTCTGAGCTGTTATCCGAGCTCCACGGCTATCCTGTCACGCGCCCATTCACCAGAGCTCCAAATGATTTTGCTTTTTGGGACCCGGTTCCTGGAGCCCTGCCTGGGCAAAATCGGATGCAAGAAGGCCCTGCCCATGCCGATCTCTAAGCTGTTATCCGAGCTCCACGGCTATCCTGTCACGCGCCCATTCACCAGAGCTGCAAATGATTTTGCTTTTTGGGACCCGGTTCCTGGAGCACTGCCTGGGCAAAATCGGATGCAAGAAGGCCCTGCCCATGCCGATCTCTGAGCTGTTATCCGAGCTCCACGGCTATCCTGTCACGCGCCCATTCACCAGAGCTCCAAATGATTTTGCTTTTTAGGACCCGGTTCCTGGAGCCCTGCCTGGGCAAAATCGGATGCAAGAAGGCCCTGCCCATGCCGATCTCTGAGCTGTTATCCGAGCTCCACGGCTATCCTGTCACGCGCCCATTCACCAGAGCTCCAAATGATTTTGCTTTTTGGGACTCGGTTCCTGGAGCCCTGCCTGGGCAAAATCGGATGCAAGAAGGCCCTGCCCATGCCGATCTCTGAGCTGTTATCCGAGCTCCACGGCTATCCTGTCACGCGCCCATTCACCAGAGCTCCAAATGATTTTGCTTTTTGGGACCCGGTTCCTGGAGCCCTGCCTGGGCAAAATCGGATGCAAGAAGGCTCTGCCCATGCCGATCTCTGAGCTGTTATCCGAGCTCCACGGCTATCCTGTCAAGCGCCCATTCACCAGAGCTCCAAATGATTTTGCTTTTTGGGACACGGTTCCTGGAGCCCTGCCTGGGCAAAATCGGATGCAAGAAGGCCCTGCCCATGCCGATCTCTGAGCTGTTATCCGAGCTCCACGGCTATCCTGTCACGCGCCCATTCACCAGAGCTCCAAATGATTTTGCTTTTTGGGACCCGGTTCCTGGAGCCCTGCCTGGGCAAAATCGGATGCAAGAAGGCCCTGCCCATGCCGATCTCTGAGCTGTTATCCGAGCTCCACGGCTATCCTGTCACGCGCCCATTCACCAGAGCTCCAAATGATTTTGCTTTTTGGGACCCGGTTCCTGGAGCCCTGCCTGGGCAAAATCGGATGCAAGAAGGCCCTGCCCATGCTGATCTCTGAGCTGTTATCCGAGCTCCACGGCTATCCTGTCACGCGCCCATTCACCAGAGCTCCAAATGATTTTGCTTTTTGGGACCCGGTTCCTGGAGCCCTGCCTGGGCAAAATCGGATGCAAGAAGGCTCTGCCCATGCCGATCTCTGAGCTGTTATCCGAGCTCCACGGCTATCCTGTCACGCGCCCATTCACCAGAGCTCCAAATGATTTTGCTTTTTGGGACACGGTTACAGGAGCCCTGCCTGGGCAAAATCGGATGCAAGAAGGCCCTGCCCATGCCGATCTCTGAGCTGTTATCCGAGCTCCACGGCTATCCTGTCATGCGCCCATTCACCAGAGCTCCAAATGATTTTGCTTTTTGGGACCCGGTTCCTGGAGCCCTGCCTGGGTAAAATCGGATGCAAGAAGGCCCTGCCCATGCCGATCTCTGAGCTGTTATCCGAGCTCCACGGCTATCCTGTCACGCGCCCATTCACCAGAGCTCCAAATGATTTTGCTTTTTGGGACACGGTTCCTGGAGCCCTGCCTGGGCAAAATCGGATGCAAGAAGGCCCTGCCCATGCCGATCTCTGAGCTGTTATCCGAGCTCCACGGCTATCCTGTCACGCGCCCATTCACCAGAGCTCAAAATGATTTTGCTTTATAGGACACGGTTCCTGGAGCCCTGCCTGGGCAAAATCGGATGCAAGAAGGCCCTGCCCATGCCGATCTCTGAGCTGTTATCCGAGCTCCACGGCTATCCTGTCACGCGCCCATTCACCAGAGCTCCAAATGATTTTGCTTTTTGGGACCCGGTTCCTGGAGCCCTGCCTGGGCAAAATCGGATGCAAGAAGGCCCTGCCCATGCCGATCTCTTAGCTGTTATCCGAGCTCCACGGCTATCCTGTCACGCGCCCATTCACCAGAGCTCCAAATGATTTTGCTTTTTGGGACACGGTTCCTGGAGCCCTGCCTGGGCAAAATCGGATGCAATAAGGCCCTGCCCATGCCGATCTCTGAGCTGTTATCCGAGCTCCACGGCTATCCTGTCACGCGCCCATTCACCAGAGCTCCAAATGATTTTGCTTTTTGGGACCCGGTTCCTGGAGCCCTGCCTGGGCAAAATCGGATGCAAGAAGGCTCTGCCCATGCCGATCTCTGAGCTGTTATCCGAGCTCCACGGCTATCCTGTCACGCGCCCATTCACCAGAGCTCCAAATGATTTTGCTTTTCGGGACCCGGTTCCTGGAGCCCTGCCTGGGCAAAATCGGATGCAAGAAGGCCCTGCCCATGCCGATCTCTGAGCTGTTATCCGAGCTCCACGGCTATCCTGTCACGCGCCCATTCACCAGAGCTCCAAATGATTTTGCTTTTTGGGACTTGGTTCCTGGAGCCCTGCCTGGGCAAAATCGGATGCAAGAAGGCCCTGCCCATGCCGATCTCTGAGCTGTTATCCGAGCTCCACGGCTATCCTGTCACGCGCCCATTCACCAGAGCTCCAAATGATTTTGCTTTTTGGGACCCGGTTCCTGGAGCCCTGCCTGGGCAAAATCGGATGCAAGAAGGCCCTGCCCATGCCGATCTCTGAGCTGTTATCCGAGCTCCGCGGCTATCCTGTCACGCGCCCATTCACCAGAGCTCCAAATGATTTTGCTTTTTGGGACCCGGTTCCTGGAGCCCTGCCTGGGCAAAATCGGATGCAAGAAGGCCCTGCCCATGCCGATCTCTGAGCTGTTATCCGAGCTCCACGGCTATCCTGTCACGCGCCCATTCACCAGAGCTCCAAATGATTTTGCTTTTTGGGACACGGTTCCTGTAGCCCTGCCTGGGCAAAATCGGATGCAAGAAGGCCCTGCCCATGCCGATCTCTGAGCTGTTATCCGAGCTCCACGGCTATCCTGTCACGCGCCCATTCACCAGAGCTCCTGGGCAAAATCGGATGCAAGAAGGCCCTGCCTGGGCAAAATCGGATGCAATAAGGCCCTGCCCATGCCGATCTCTGAGCAGTTATCCGAGCTCCACGGCTATCCTGTCACGCGCCCATTCACCAGAGCTCCAAATGATTTTGCTTTTTGGGACCCGGTTCCTGGAGCCCTGCCTGGGCAAAATCGGATGCAAGAAGGCCCTGCCCATGCCGATCTCTGAGCTGTTATCCGAGCTCCACGGCTATCCTGTCACGCGCCCATTCACCAGAGCTCCAAATGATTTTGCTTTTTGGGACACGGTTCCTGGAGCCCTGCCTGGGCAAAATCGGATGCAAGAAGGCCCTGCCCATGCCGATCTCTGAGCTGTTATCCGAGCTCCGCGGCTATCCTGTCACGCGCCCATTCACCAGAGCTCCAAATGATTTTGCTTTTTGGGACCCGGTTCCTGGAGCCCTGCCTGGGTAAAATCGGATGCAAGAAGGCCCTGCCCATGCCGATCTCTGAGCTGTTATCCGAGCTCCACGGCTATCCTGTCACGCGCCCATTCACCAGAGCTCCAAATGATTTTGCTTTTTGGGACACGGTTCCTGTAGCCCTGCCTGGGCAAAATCGGATGCAATAAGGCCCTGCCCATGCCGATCTCTGAGCTGTTATCCGAGCTCCACGGCTATCCTGTCACGCGCCCATTCACCAGAGCTCCAAATGATTTTGCTTTTTGGGACCCGGTTCCTGGAGCCCTGCCTGGGCAAAATCGGATGCAAGAAGGCTCTGCCCATGCCGATCTCTGAGCTGTTTTCCGAGCTCCACGGCTATCCTGTCACGCGCCCATTCACCAGAGCTCCAAATGATTTTGCTTTTTGGGACCCGGTTCCTGGAGCCCTGCCTGGGCAAAATCGGATGCAAGAAGGCCCTGCCCATGCCGATCTCTGAGCTGTTATCCGAGCTCCACGGCTATCCTGTCACGCGCCCATTCACCAGAGCTCCAAATGATTTTGCTTTTTGGGACCCGGTTCCTGGAGCCCTGCCTGGGCAAAATCGGATGCAAGAAGGCTCTGCCCATGCCGATCTCTGAGCTGTTATCCGAGCTCCACGGCTATCCTGTCAAGCGCCCATTCACCAGAGCTCCAAATGATTTTGCTTTTTGGGACACGGTTCCTGGAGCCCTGCCTGGGCAAAATCGGATGCAAGAAGGCCCTGCTTATGCCGATCTCTGAGCTGTTATCCGAGCTCCACGGCTATCCTGTCTCGCGCCCATTCACCAGAGCTCCAAATGATTTTGCTTTTTGGGACCCGGTTCCTGGAGCCCTGCCTGGGCAAAATCGGATGCAAGAAGGCCCTGCCCATGCCGATCTCTGAGCTGTTATCCGAGCTCCACGGCTATCCTGTCACGCGCCCATTCACCAGAGCTGCAAATGATTTTGCTTTTTGGGACCCGGTTCCTGGAGCCCTGCCTGGGCAAAATCGGATGCAAGAAAGCCCTGCCCATGCCGATCTCTGAGCTGTTATCCGAGCTCCACGGCTATCCTGTCATGCGCCCATTCACCAGAGCTCCAAATGATTTTGCTTTTTGGGACACGGTTCCTGGAGCCCTGCCTGGGCAAAATCGGATGCAAGAAGGCCCTGCCCATGCCGATCTCTGAGCTGTTATCCGAGCTCCGCGGCTATCCTGTCACGCGCCCATTCACCAGAGCTCCAAATGATTTTGCTTTTTGGGACCCGGTTCCTGGAGCCCTGCCTGGGCAAAATCGGATAGAAGAAGGCCCTGCCCATGCCGATCTCTGAGCTGTTATCCGAGCTCCGCGGCTATCCTGTCACGCGCCCATTCACCAGAGCTCCAAATGATTTTGATTTTTGGGACACGGTTCCTGGAGCCCTGCCTGGGCAAAATCGGATGCAAGAAGGCCCTGCCCATGCCGATCTCTGAGCTGTTATCCGAGCTCCATTCTGTCTAACCACGCCCACCATGAATCAAGGTCCCAGGCCCCAGCACGTGCTTTCTATTACACATCCGGAGAGGTGGTTCTTACTAGAATCACGTGTCGGGTGGCGCGCGCGACACTTTTGCATCACATGCTCCGATTTTCCCCAGGCTCCCGGAAGCCTGTCCCGGCCCGAGGGGTGCCAGTCCGCACTCATCGGCCAGACTTCCACAAATTGCAGTACCCGATTTGGCACGCCGGGGGGCGCTGCCTGCGGGGGAAAAGGAGACGTGCCCGGGCCGTATGTCGGGCTCCAACGGATGCCCGTCGCGGACTGTTAATAGGAACCATAGGGGAGATGGTCCTGCCCACGCTGTTATCCGAGCTCCACGGCTATCCTGTCACGCGCCCATTCACCAGAGCTCCAAATGATTTTGCTTTTTGGGACTTGGTTCCTGGAGCCCTGCCTGGGCAAAATCGGATGCAAGAAGGCCCTGCCCATGCCGATCTCTGAGCTGTTATCCGAGCTCCACGGCTATCCTGTCATGCGCCCATTCACCAGAGCTCCAAATGATTTTGCTTTTTGGGACCCGGTTCCTGGAGCCCTGCCTGGGCAAAATCGAGTGCAAGAAGGCCCTGCCCATGCCGATCTCTGAGCTGTTATCCGAGCTCCGCGGCTATCCTGTCACACGCCCATTCAACAGAGCTCCAAATGATTTTGCTTTTTGGGACCCGGTTCCTGGAGCCCTGCCTGTGCAAAATCGGATGCAAGAAGGCCCTGCCCATGCCGATCTCTGAGCTGTTATCCGAGCTCCACGGCTATCCTGTCACGCGCCCATTCACCAGAGCTCCAAATGATTTTGCTTTTTGGGACACGGTTCCTGGAGCCCTGCCTGGGCAAAATCGGATGCAAGAAGGCCCTGCCCATGCCGATCTCTGAGCTGTTATCCGAGCTCCACGGCTATCCTGTCAAGCGCCCATTCACCAGAGCTCCAAATGATTTTGCTTTTTGGGACACGGTTCCTGGAGCCCTGCCTGGGCAAAATCGGATGCAAGAAGGCCCTGCCCATGCCGATCTCTGAGCTGTTATCCGAGCTCCACGGCTATCCTGTCTCGCGCCCATTCACCAGAGCTCCAAATGATTTTGCTTTTTGGGACCCGGTTCCTGGAGCCCTGCCTGGGCAAAATCGGATGCAAGAAGGCCCTGCCCATGCCGATCTCTGAGCTGTTATCCGAGCTCCACGGCTATCCTGTCACGCGCCCATTCACCAGAGCTGCAAATTATTTTGCTTTTTGGGACCCGGTTCCTGGAGCCCTGCATGGGCAAAATCGGATGCAAGAAAGCCCTGCCCATGCCGATCTCTGAGCTGTTATCCGAGCTCCACGGCTATCCTGTCACGCGCCCATTCACCAGAGCTCCAAATGATTTTGCTTTTTGGGACCCGGTTCCTGGAGCCCTGCCTGGGCAAAATCGGATGCAAGAAGGCCCTGCCCATGCCGATCTCTGAGCTGTTATCCGAGCTCCACGGCTATCCTGTCACGCGCCCATTCACCAGAGCTCCAAATGATTTTGCTTTTTGGGACCCGGTTCCTGGAGCCCTGCCTGGGCAAAATCAAATGCAAGAAGGCCCTGCCCATGCCGATCTCTGAGCTGTTATCCGAGCTCCACGGCTATCCTGTCACGCGCCCATTCACCAGAGCTCCAAATGATTTTGCTTTTTGGGACACGGTTCCTGGAGCCCTGCCTGGGCAAAATCGGATAGAAGAATGCCCTGCCCATGCCGATCTCTGAGCTGTTATCCGAGCTCCGCGGCTATCCTGTCACGCGCCCATTCACCAGAGCTCCAAATGATTTTGCTTTTTGGGACACGGTTCCTGGAGCCCTGCCTGGGCAAAATCGGATGCAAGAAGGCCCTGCCCATGCCGATCTCTGAGCTGTTATCCGAGCTCCATTCTGTCTAACCACGCCCACCATGAATCAAGGTCCCAGGCCCCAGCACGTGCTTTCTATTACACATCCGGAGAGGTGGTTCTTACTAGAATCACGTGTCGGGTGGCGCGCGCGACACTTTTGCATCACATGCTCCGATTTTCCCCAGGCTCCCGGAAGCCTGTCCCGGCCCGAGGGGTGCCAGTCCGCACTCATCGGCCAGACTTCCACAAATTGCAGTACCCGATTTGGCACGCCGGGGGGCGCTGCCTGCGGGGGAAAAGGAGACGTGCCCGGGCCGTATGTCGGGCTCCAACGGATGCCCGTCGCGGACTGTTAATAGGAACCATAGGGTAGATGGTCCTGCCCACGCTGTTATCCAAGCTCCACGGCTATCCTGTCATGCGCCCATTCACCAGAGCTCCAAATGATTTTGCTTTTTGGGACTTGGTTCCTGGAGCCCTGCCTGGGCAAAATCGGATGCAAGAAGGCCCTGCCCATGCCGATCTCTGAGCTGTTATCCGAGCTCCACGGCTATCCTGTCACGCGCCCATTCACCAGAGCTCCAAATGATTTTGCTTTTTGGGACCCGGTTCCTGGAGCCCTGCCTGGGCAAAATCGGATGCAAGAAGGCCCTGCCCATGCCGATCTCTGAGCTGTTATCCGAGCTCCGCGGCTATACTGTCACGCGCCCATTCACCAGAGCTCCAAATGATTTTGCTTTTTGGGACCCGGTTCCTGGAGCCCTGCCTGGGCAAAATCGGATGCAAGAAGGCCCTGCCCATGCCGATCTCTGAGCTGTTATCCGAGCTCCACGGCTATCCTGTCACGCGCCCATTCACCAGAGCTCCAAATGATTTTGCTTTTTGGGACCCGGTTCCTGGAGCCCTGCCTGGGCAAAATCGGATGCAAGAAGGCCCTGCCCATGCCGATCTCTGAGCTGTTATCCAAGGTCCACGGCTATCCTGTCACGCGCCCATTCACCAGAGCTCCAAATGATTTTGCTTTTTGGGACCCGGTTCCTGGAGCCCTGCCTGGGCAAAATCGGATGCAAGAAGGCTCTGCCCATGCCGATCTCTGAGCTGTTATCCGAGCTCCACGGCTATCCTGTCAAGCGCCCATTCACCAGAGCTCCAAATGATTTTGCTTTTTGGGACACGGTTTCTGGAGCCCTGCCTGGGCAAAATCGGATGCAAGAAGGCCCTGCCCATGCCGATCTCTGAGCTGTTATCCGAGCTCCACGGCTATCCTGTCAAGCGCCCATTCACCAGAGCTCCAAATGATTTTGCTTTTTGGGACACGGTTCCTGGAGCCCTGCCTGGGCAAAATCGGATGCAAGAAGGCCCTGCCCATGCCGATCTCTGAGCTGTTATCCGAGCTCCACGACTATCCTGTCTCGCGCCCATTCACCAGAGCTCCAAATGATTTTGCTTTTTGGGACCCGGTTCCTGGAGCCCTGCCTGGGCAAAATCGGATGCAAGAAGGCCCTGCCCATGCCGATCTCTGAGCTGTTATCCGAGCTCCACGGCTATCCTGTCACGCGCCCATTCACCAGAGCTCCAAATGATTTTGCTTTTTGGGACACGGTTCCTGGAGCCCTGCCTGGGCAAAATCGGATGCAAGATGGCCCTGCCCATGCCGATCTCTGAGCTGTTATCCGAGCTCCACGGCTATCCTGTCACGCGCCCATTCACCAGAGCTCCAAATGATTTTGCTTTTTGGGACACGGTTCCTGGAGCCCTGCCTGGGCAAAATCGGATGCAAGAAGGCCCTGCCCATGCCGATCTCTGAGCTGTTATCCGAGCTCCACGGCTATCCTGTCACGCGCCCATTCACCAGAGCTCCAAATGATTTTGCTTTTTGGGACCCGGTTCCTGGAGCCCTGCCTGTGCAAAATCGGATGCAAGAAGGCCCTGCCCATGCCGATCTTTAAGCTGTTATCCGAGCTTCACGGCTATCCTGTCACGCGCCCATTCACCAGAGCTCCAAATGATTTTGCTTTTTGGGACACGGTTCCTGGAGCCCTGCCTGGGCAAAATCGGATGCAATAAGGCCCTGCCCATGCCGATCTCTGAGCTGTTATCCGAGCTCCACGGCTATCCTGTCACGCGCCCATTCACCAGAGCTCCAAATTATTTTGCTTTTTGGGACCCGGTTCCTGGAGCCCTGCCTGGGCAAAATCGGATGCAAGAAGGCCCTGCCCATGCCGATCTCTGAGCTGTTATCCGAGCTCCACGGCTATCCTGTCACGCGCCCATTCACCAGAGCTCCAAATGATTTTGCTTTTTGGGACCCGGTTCCTGGAGCCCTGCCTGGGCAAAATCGGATGCAAGAAGGCCCTGCCCATGCCGATCTCTGAGCTGTTATCCGAGCTCCACGGCTATCCTGTCACGCGCCCATTCACCAGAGTTCCAAATGATTTTGCTTTTTGGGACACGGTTCCTGGAGCCCTGCCTGGGCAAAATCGGATGCAATAAGGCCCTGCCCATGCCGATCTCTGAGCTGTTATCCGAGCTCCACGGCTATCCTGTCACGCGCCCATTCACCAGAGCTCCAAATTATTTTGCTTTTTGGGACCCGGTTCCTGGAGCCCTGCCTGGGCAAAATCGGATGCAAGAAGGCCCTGCCCATGCCGATCTCTGAGCTGTTATCCGAGCTCCACGGCTATCCTGTCACGCGCCCATTCACCAGAGCTCCAAATGATTTTGCTTTTTGGGACCCGGTTCCTGGAGCCCTGCCTGGGCAAAATCGGATGCAAGAAGGCCCTGCCCATGCCGATCTCTGAGCTGTTATCCGAGCTCCACGGCTATCCTGTCACGCGCCCATTCACCAGAGCTCCAAATGATTTTGCTTTTTGGGATACGGTACCTGGAGCCCTGCCTGGGCAAAATCGGATGCAAGAAGGCCCTGCCCATGCCGATCTCTGAGCTGTTATCCGATCTCCGCGGCTATCCTGTCACGCGCCCATTCACCAGAGCTCCAAATGATTTTGCTTTTTGGGACCCGGTTCCTGGAGCCCTGCCTGGGCAAAATCGGATGCAAGAAGGCCCTGCCCATGCCGATCTCTGAGCTGTTATCCGAGCTCCGCGGCTATCCTGTCACGCGCCCATTCACCAGAGCTCCAAATTATTTTGCTTTTTGGGACCCGGTTCCTGGAGCCCTGCCTGGTCAAAATCGGATGCAAGAAGGCCCTGCCCATGCCGATCTCTGAGCTGTTATCCGAGCTCCACGGCTATCCTGTCACGCGCCCATTCACCAGAGCTCCAAATGATTTTGCTTTTTGGGACCCGGTTCCTGGAGCCCTGCCTGGGCAAAATCGGATGCAAGAAGGCCCTGCCCATGCCGATCTCTGAGCTGTTATCCGAGCTCCACGGCTATCCTGTCACGCGCCCATTCACCAGAGCTCCTGGGCAAAATCGGATGCAAGAAGGCCCTGCCTGGGCAAAATCGGATGCAATAAGGCCCTGCCCATGCCGATCTCTGAGCAGTTATCCGAGCTCCACGGCTATCTTGTCACGCGCCTATTCACCAGAGCTCCAAATGATTTTGCTTTTTGGGACCCGGTTCCTGGAGCCCTGCCTGGGCAAAATCGGATGCAAGAAGGCCCTGCCCATGCCGATCTCTGAGCTGTTATCCGAGCTCCGCGGCTATCCTGTCACGCGCCCATTCACCAGAGCTCCAAATGATTTTGCTTTTTGGGACCCGGTTCCTGGAGCCCTGCCTGGGCAAAATCGGATGCAAGAAGGCCCTGCCCATGCCGATCTCTGAGCTGTTATCCGAGCTCCACGGCTATCCTGTCACGCGCCCATTCACCAGAGCTCCAAATGATTTTGCTTTTTGGGACACGGTTCCTGGAGCCCTGCCTGGGCAAAATCGGATGCAAGAAGGCCCTGCCCATGCCGATCTCTGAGCTGTTATCCGAGCTCCGCGGCTATCCTGTCACGCGCCCATTCACCAGAGCTCCAAAGGATTTTGCTTTTTGGGACCCGGTTCCTGGAGCCCTGCCTGGGCAAAATCGGATGCAAGAAGACCCTGCCCATGCCGATCTCTGAGCTGTTATCCGAGCTCCACGGCTATCCTGTCACGCGCCCATTCACCAGAGCTCCAAATGATTTTGCTTTTTGGGACCCGGTTCCTGGAGCCCTGCCTGGGCAAAATCGGATGCAAGAAGGCCCTGCCCATGCCGATCTCTGAGCTGTTATCCGAGCTCCACGGCTATCCTGTCAAGCGCCCATTCACCAGAGCTCCAAATGATTTTGCTTTTTGGGACACGGTTCCTGGAGCCCTGCCTGGGCAAAATCGGATGCAAGAAGGCCCTGCCCATGCCGATCTCTGAGCTGTTGTCCGAGCTCCACGGCTATCCTGTCACGCGCCCATTCACCAGAGCTCCAAATGATTTTGCTTTTTGGGACACGGTTCCTGGAGCCCTGCCTGGGCAAAATCGGATGCAAGATGGCCCTGCCCATGCCGATCTCTGAGCTGTTATCCGAGCTCCACGGCTATCCTGTCACGCGCCCATTCACCAGAGCTCCAAATGATTTTGCTTTTTGGGACACGGTTCCTGGAGCCCTGCCTGGGCAAAATCGGATGCAAGAAGGCCCTGCCCATGCCGATCTCTGAGCTGTTATCCGAGCTCCACGGCTATCCTGTCACGCGCCCATTCACCAGAGCTCCAAATGATTTTGCTTTTTGGGACCCGGTTCCTGGAGCCCTGCCTGTGCAAAATCGGATGCAAGAAGGCCCTGCCCATGCCGATCTTTAAGCTGTTATCCGAGCTTCACGGCTATCCTGTCACGCGCCCATTCACCAGAGCTCCAAATGATTTTGCTTTTTGGGACACGGTTCCTGGAGCCCTGCCTGGGCAAAATCGGATGCAATAAGGCCCTGCCCATGCCGATCTCTGAGCTGTTATCCGAGCTCCACGGCTATCCTGTCACGCGCCCATTCACCAGAGCTCCAAATTATTTTGCTTTTTGGGACCCGGTTCCTGGAGCCCTGCCTGGGCAAAATCGGATGCAAGAAGGCCCTGCCCATGCCGATCTCTGAGCTGTTATCCGAGCTCCACGGCTATCCTGTCACGCGCCCATTCACCAGAGCTCCAAATGATTTTGCTTTTTGGGACCCGGTTCCTGGAGCCCTGCCTGGGCAAAATCGGATGCAAGAAGGCCCTGCCCATGCCGATCTCTGAGCTGTTATCCGAGCTCCACGGCTATCCTGTCACGCGCCCATTCACCAGAGTTCCAAATGATTTTGCTTTTTGGGACACGGTTCCTGGAGCCCTGCCTGGGCAAAATCGGATGCAATAAGGCCCTGCCCATGCCGATCTCTGAGCTGTTATCCGAGCTCCACGGCTATCCTGTCACGCGCCCATTCACCAGAGCTCCAAATTATTTTGCTTTTTGGGACCCGGTTCCTGGAGCCCTGCCTGGGCAAAATCGGATGCAAGAAGGCCCTGCCCATGCCGATCTCTGAGCTGTTATCCGAGCTCCACGGCTATCCTGTCACGCGCCCATTCACCAGAGCTCCAAATGATTTTGCTTTTTGGGACCCGGTTCCTGGAGCCCTGCCTGGGCAAAATCGGATGCAAGAAGGCCCTGCCCATGCCGATCTCTGAGCTGTTATCCGAGCTCCACGGCTATCCTGTCACGCGCCCATTCACCAGAGCTCCAAAGGATTTTGCTTTTTGGGATACGGTACCTGGAGCCCTGCCTGGGCAAAATCGGATGCAAGAAGGCCCTGCCCATGCCGATCTCTGAGCTGTTATCCGATCTCCGCGGCTATCCTGTCACGCGCCCATTCACCAGAGCTCCAAATGATTTTGCTTTTTGGGACCCGGTTCCTGGAGCCCTGCCTGGGCAAAATCGGATGCAAGAAGGCCCTGCCCATGCCGATCTCTGAGCTGTTATCCGAGCTCCGCGGCTATCCTGTCACGCGCGCCCATTCACCAGAGCTCCAAATTATTTTGCTTTTTGGGACCCGGTTCCTGGAGCCCTGCCTGGTCAAAATCGGATGCAAGAAGGCCCTGCCCATGCCGATCTCTGAGCTGTTATCCGAGCTCCACGGCTATCCTGTCACGCGCCCATTCACCAGAGCTCCAAATGATTTTGCTTTTTGGGACACGGTTCCTGGAGCCCTGCCTGGGCAAAATCGGATGCAAGAAGGCCCTGCCCATGCCGATCTCTGAGCTGTTATCCGAGCTCCATTCTGTCTAACCACTCCCACCGTGAATCAGGGTCCCAGGCCCCAGCACGTGCTTTCTATTACACATCCGGAGAGGTGGTTCTTACTAGAATCACGTGTCGGGTGGCGCGCGCAACACTTTTGCATCACATGCTCCGATTTTCCCCAGGCTTCCGGAAGCCTGTCCCGGCCCGAGGGGTGCCAGTCCGCACTCATCGGCCAGACTTCCACAAATTGCAGTACCCGATTTGGCACGCCGGGGGGCGCTGCCTGCGGGGGAAAAGGAGACGTGCCCGGGCCGTACGTCGGGCTCCAACGGATGCCCGTCGCGGACTGTTAATAGGAACCATAGGGGAGATGGTCCTGCCCACGCTGTTATCCGAGCTCCACGGCTATCCTGTCACGCACCCATTCACCAGAGCTCCAAATGATTTTGCTTTTTGGGACTTGGTTCCTGGAGCCCTGCCTGGGCAAAATCGGATGCAAGAAGGCCCTGCCCATGCCGATCTCTGAGCTGTTATCCGAGCTCCACGGCTATCCTGTCACGCGTCCATTCACCAGAGCTCCAAATGATTTTGCTTTTTGGGACCCGGTTCCTGGAGCCCTGCCTGGGCAAAATCGGATGCAAGAAGGCCCTGCCCATGCCAATCTCTGAGCTGTTATCCGAGCTCCACGGCTATCCTGTCACGCGCCCATTCACCAGAGCTCCAAATGATTTTGCTTTTTGGGACCCGGTTCCTGGAGCCCTGCCTGGTCAAAATCGGATGCAAGAAGGCCCTGCCCATGCCGATCTCTGAGCTGTTATCCGAGCTCCACGGCTATCCTGTCACGCGCCCATTCACCAGAGCTCCAAATGATTTTGCTTTTTGGGACCCGGTTCCTGGAGCCCTGCCTGGTCAAAATCGGATGCAAGAAGGCCCTGCCCATGCCGATCTCTAAGCTGTTATCGGAGCTCCACGGCTATCCTGTCACGCGCCCATTCACCAGAGCTCCAAATGATTTTGCTTTTTGGGACCCGGTTCCTGGAGCACTGCCTGGGCAAAATCGGATGCAAGAAGGCCCTGCCCATGCCAATCTCTGAGCTGTTATCCGAGCTCCACGGCTATCCTGTCACGCGCCCATTCACCAGAGCTCCAAATGATTTTGCTTTTTAGAACCTGGTTCCTGGAGCCCTGCCTGGGCAAAATCGGATGCAAGAAGGCCCTGCCCATGCCGATCTCTGAGCTGTTATCCGAGCTCCACGGCTATCCTGTCACGCGCCCATTCACCAGAGCTCCAAATGATTTCGCTTTTTGGGACCCGGTTCCTGGAGCCCTTCCTGGTCAAAATCGGATGCAAGAAGGCCCTGCCCATGCCGATCTCTAAGCTGTTATCCGAGCTCCACGGCTATCCTGTCACGCACCCATTCACCAGAGCTCCAAATGATTTTGCTTTTTAGAACCTGGTTCCTGGAGCCCTGCCTGGGCAAAATCGGATGCAAGAAGGCCCTGCCCATGCCGATCTCTGAGCTGTTATCCGAGCTCCACGGCTATCCTGTCACGCGCCCATTCACCAGAGCTCCAAATGATTTTGCTTTTTGGGACCCGGTTCCTGGAGCCCTGCCTGGGCAAAATCGGATGCAAGAAGGCCCTGCCCATGCCGATCTCTGAGCTGTTATCCGAGCTCCACGGCTATCCTGTCACGCGCCCATTCACCAGAGCTCCAAATGATTTTGCTTTTTGGGACTTGGTTCCTGGAGCCCTGCCTGGGCAAAATCGGATGCAAGAAGGCCCTGCCCATGCCGATCTCTGAGCTGTTATCCGAGCTCCACGGCTATCCTGTCACGCGCCCATTCACCAGAGCTCCAAATGATTTTGCTTTTTGGGACCCGGTTCCTGGAGCCCTGCCTGGGCAAAATCGGATGCAAGAAGGCCCTGCCCATGCCGATCTCTGAGCTGTCATCCGAGCTCCACGGCTATCCTGTCACGCGCCCATTCACCAGAGCTCCAAATGATTTTGCTTTTTGGGACCCGGTTCCTGGAGCCCTGCCTGGGCAAAATCGGATGCAAGAAGGCCCTGCCCATGCCGATCTCTGAGCTGTAATCCGAGCTCCACAGCTATCCTGTCACGCGCCCATTCACCAGAGCTCCAAATGATTTTGCTTTTTGGGACCCGGTTCCTGGAGCCCTGCCTGGGCAAAATCGGATGCAAGAAGGCCCTGCCCATGCCGATCTCTGAGCTGTTATCCGAGCTCCACGGCTATCCTGTCACGCGCCCATTCACCAGAGCTCCAAATGATTTTGCTTTTTGGGACACGGTTCCTGGAGCCCTGCCTGGGCAAAATCGGATGCAAGAAGGCCCTGCCCATGCCGATCTCTGAGCTGTTATCCGAGCTCCGCGGCTATCCTGTCACGCGCCCATTCACCAGAGCTCCAAATGATTTTGCTTTTTGGGACCCGGTTCCTGGAGCCCTGCCTGGGCAAAATCGGATGCAAGAAGGCCCTGCCCATGCCGATCTCTGAGCTGTTATCCGAGCTCCGCGGCTATCCTGTCACGCGCCCATTCACCAGAGCTGCAAATGATTTTGCTTTTTGGGACACGGTTCCTGGAGCCCTGCCTGGGCAAAATCGGATGCAAGAAGGCCCTGCCCATGCCGATCTCTGAGCTGTTATCCGAGCTCCATTCTGTCTAACCACGCCCACCGTGAATCAAGGTCCCAGGCCCCAGCACGTGCTTTCTATTACACATCCGGAGAGGTGGTTCTTACTAGAATCACGTGTCGGGTGGCGCGCGCGACACTTTTGCATCACATGCTCCGATTTTCCCCAGGCTTCCGGAAGCCTGTCCCGGCCCGAGGGGTGCCAGTCCGCACTCATCGGCCAGACTTCCACAAATTGCAGTACCCGATTTGGCACGCCGGGGGGCGCTGCCTGCGGGGGAAAAGGAGACGTGCCCGGGCCGTACGTCGGGCTCCAACGGATGCCCGTCGCGGACTGTTAATAGGAACCATAGGGGAGATGGTCCTGCCCACGCTGTTATCCGAGCTCCACGGCTATCCTGTCACGCGCCCATTCACCAGAGCTCCAAATGATTTTGCTTTTTGGGACTTGGTTCCTGGAGCCCTGCCTGGGCAAAATCGGATGCAAGAAGGCCCTGCCCATGCCGATCTCTGAGCTGTTATCCGAGCTCCACGGCTATCCTGTCACGCGCCCATTCACCAGAGCTCCAAATGATTTTGATTTTTGAGACCCGGTTCCTGGAGCCCTGCCTGGGCAAAATCGGATGCAAGAAGGCCCTGCCCATGCCAATCTCTGAGCTGTTATCCGAGCTCCACGGCTATCCTGTCACGCGCCCATTCACCAGAGCTCCAAATGATTTTGCTTTTTGGGACCCGGTTCCTGGAGCCCTGCCTGGTCAAAATCGGATGCAAGAAGGCCCTGCCCATGCCGATCTCTAAGCTGTTATCCGAGCTCCACGGCTATCCTGTCACGCGCCCATTCACCAGAGCTCCAAATGATTTTGCTTTTTGGGACCCGGTTCCTGGAGCCCTGCCTGGGCAAAATCGGATGCAAGAAGGCCCTGCCCATGCCGATCTCTAAGCTGTTATCCGAGCTCCACGGCTATCCTGTCACGCGCCCATTCACCAGAGCTCCAAATGATTTTGCTTTTTTGGATCCGGTTCCTGGAGCCCTGCCTGGGCAAAATCGGATGCAAGAAGGCCCTGCCCATGCCGATCTCTGAGCTGTTATCCGAGCTCCACGGCTATCCTGTCACGCGCCCATTCACCAGAGCTCCAAATGATTTTGCTTTTTGGGACCCAGTTCCTGGAGCCCTGCCTGGGCAAAATCGGATGCAAGAAGGCCCTGCCCATGCCGATCTCTGAGCTGTTATCCGAGCTCCACGGCTATCCTGTCACGCGCCCATTCACCAGAGCTCCAAATGATTTTGCTTTTTGGGACACGGTTCCTGGAGCCCTGCCTGGGCAAAATCGGATGCAAGAAGGCCCTGCCCATGCCGATCTCTGAGCTGTTATCCGAGCTCCGCGGCTATCCTGTCACGCGCCCATTCACCAGAGCTCCAAATGATTTTGCTTTTTGGGACGCGGTTCCTGGAGCCCTGCCTGGGCAAAATCGGATGCAAGAAGGCCCTGCCCATGCCGATCTCTGAGCTGTTATCCGAGCTCCGCGGCTATCCTGTCACGCGCCCATTCACCAGAGCTCCAAATGATTTTGCTTTTTGGGACACGGTTCCTGGAGCCCTGCCTGGGCAAAATCGGATGCAAGAAGGCCCTGCCCATGCCGATCTCTGAGCTGTTATCCGAGCTCCATTCTGTCTAACCACGCCCACCGTGAATCAAGGTCCCAGGCCCCAGCACGTGCTTTCTATTACACATCCGGAGAGGTGGTTCTTACTAGAATCACGTGTCGGGTGGCGCGCGCGACACTTTTGCATCACATGCTCCGATTTTCCCCAGGCTTCCGGAAGCCTGTCCCGGCCCGAGGGGTGCCAGTCCGCACTCATCGGCCAGACTTCCACAAATTGCAGTACCCGATTTGGCACGCCGGGGGGCGCTGCCTGCGGGGGAAAAGGAGACGTGCCCGGGCCGTACGTCGGGCTCCAACGGATGCCCGTCGCGGACTGTTAATAGGAACCATAGGGGAGATGGTCCTGCCCACGCTGTTATCCGAGCTCCACGGCTATCCTGTCACGCGCCCATTCACCAGAGCTCCAAATGATTTTGCTTTTTGGGACTTGGTTCCTGGAGCCCTGCCTGGGCAAAATCGGATGCAAGAAGGCCCTGCCCATGCCGATCTCTGAGCTGTTATCCGAGCTCCACGGCTATCCTGTCACGCGCCCATTCACCAGAGCTCCAAATGATTTCGCTTTTTGGGACCCGGTTCCTGGAGCCCTGCCTGGGCAAAATCGGATGCAAGAAGGCCCTGCCCATGCTGATCTCTGAGCCGTTATCCGAGCTCCACGGCTATCCTGTCACGCGCCCATTCACCAGAGCTCCAAATGATTTTACTTTTTGGGACCCGGTTCCTGGAGCCATACCTGGGCAAAATCGGATGCAAGAAGGCCCTGCCCATGCCGATCTCTGAGCCGTTATCCGAGCTCCACGGCTATCCTGTCACGCGCCCATTCACCAGAGCTCCAAATGATTTTGCTTTTTGGGACCCGGTTCCTGGAGCCCTGCCTGGGCAAAATCGGATGCAAGAAGGCCCTGCCCATGCCGATCTCTGAGCTGTTATCCGAGCTCCACGGCTATCCTGTCACGCGCCCATTCACCAGAGCTCCAAATGATTTTGCTTTTTGGGACCCGGTTCCTGGAGCCCTGCCTGGTCAAAATCGGATGCAAGAAGGCCCTGCCCATACCGATCTCTGAGCTGTTATCCGAGCTCCACGGCTATCCTGTCACGCACCCATTCACCAGAGCTCCAAATGATTTTGCTTTTTGGGACCCGGTTCCTGGAGCCCTGCCTGTGCAAAATCGGATGCAAGAAGGCCCTGCCCATGCCGATCTCTGAGCCGTTATCCGAGCTCCACGGCTATCCTGTCACGCGCCCATTCACCAGAGCTCCAAATGATTTTGCTTTTTGGGACCCGGTTCCTGGAGCCCTGCCTGTGCAAAATCGGATGCAAGAAGGCCCTGCCCATGCCGATCTCTGAGCTGTTATCCGAGCTCCGCGGCTATCCTGTCACGCGCCCATTCACCAGAGCTCCAAATGATTTTGCTTTTTGGGACCCGGTTCCTGGAGCCCTGCCTGTGCAAAATCGGATGCAAGAAGGCCCTGCCCATGCCGATCTCTGAGCTGTTATCCGAGCTCCGCGGCTATCCTGTCACGCGCCCATTCACCAGAGCTCCAAATGATTTTGCTTTTTGGGACACGGTTCCTGGAGCCCTGCCTGGGCAAAATCGGATGCAAGAAGGCCCTGCCCATGCCGATCTCTGAGCTGTTATCCGAGCTCCATTCTGTCTAACCACGCCCACCGTGAATCAAGGTCCCAGGCCCCAGCACGTGCTTTCTATTACACATCCGGAGAGGTGGTTCTTACTAGAATCACGTGTCGGGTGGCGCGCGCGACACTTTTGCATCACATGCTCCGATTTTCCCCAGGCTTCCGGAAGCCTGTCCCGGCCGAGGGGTGCCAGTCCGCACTCATCGGCCAGACTTCCACAAATTGCAGTATCCGATTTGGCACGCCGGGGGGCGCTGCCTGCGGGGGAAAAGGAGACGTGCCCGGGCCGTACGTCGGGCTCCAACGGATGCCCGTCGCGGACTGTTAATAGGAACCATAGGGGAGATGGTCCTGCCCACGCTGTTATCCGAGCTCCACGGCTATCCTGTCACGCGCCCATTCACCAGAGCTCCAAATGATTTTGCTTTTTGGGACTTGGTTCCTGGAGCCCTGCCTGGGCAAAATCGGATGCAAGAAGGCCCTGCCCATGCCGATCTCTGAGCTGTTATCCGAGCTCCACGGCTATCCTGTCACGCGCCCATTCACCAGAGCTCCAAATGATTTTGCTTTTTGAGACCCGGTTCCTGGAGCCCTGCCTGGGCAAAATCGGATGCAAGAAGGCCCTGCCCATGCCAATCTCTGAGCTGTTATCCGAGCTCCACGGCTATCCTGTCACGCGCCCATTCACTAGAGCTCCAAATGATTTTGCTTTTTGGGACCCGGTTCCTGGAGCCCTGCCTGGTCAAAATCGGATGCAAGAAGGCCCTGCCCATACCGATCTCTGAGCTGTTATCCGAGCTCCACGGCTATCCTGTCACGCGCCCATTCACCAGAGCTCCAAATGATTTTGCTTTTTGGGACCCGGTTCCTGGAGCCCTGCCTGGGCAAAATCGGATGCAAGAAGGCCCTGCCCATGCCGATCTCTGAGCTGTTATCCGAGCTCCACGGCTATCCTGTCACGCGCCCATTCACCAGAGCTCCAAATGATTTTGCTTTTTGGGACCCGGTTCCTGGAGCCCTGCCTGGGCAAAATCGGATGCAAGAAGGCCCTGCCCATGCCGATCTCTAAGCTGTTATCCGAGCTCCACGGCTATCCTGTCACGCGCCCATTCACCAGAGCTGCAAATGATTTTGCTTTTTGGGACCCGGTTCCTGGAGCACTGCCTGGGCAAAATCGGATGCAAGAAGGCCCTGCCCATGCCGATCTCTGAGCTGTTATCCGAGCTCCACGGCTATCCTGTCACACGCCCATTCACCAGAGCTCCAAATGATTTTGCTTTTTAGAACCTGGTTCCTGGAGCCCTGCCTGGGCAAAATCGGATGCAAGAAGGCCCTGCCCATGACGATCTCTGAGCTGTTATCCGAGCTCCACGCCTATCCTGTCACACGCCCATTCACCAGAGCTCCAAATGATTTTGCTTTTTGGGACCCGGTTCCTGGAGCCCTGCCTGGGCAAAATCGGATGCAAGAAGGCCCTGCCCATGCCGATCTCTGAGCTGTTATCCGAGCTCCACGGCTATCCTGTCACGCGCCCATTCACCAGAGCTCCAAATGATTTTGCTTTTTGGGACCCGGTTCCTGGAGCCCTGCCTGGGCAAAATCGGATGCAAGAAGGCTCTGCCCATGCCGATCTCTGAGCTGTTATCCGAGCTCCACGGCCATCCTGTCACGCGCCCATTCACCAGAGCTCCAAATGATTTTGCTTTTTGGGACCCGGTTCCTGGAGCCCTGCCTGGGCAAAATCGGATGCAAGAAGGCCCTGCCCATGCCGATCTCTGAGCTGTTATCCGAGCTCCACGGCTATCCTGTCACGCGCCCATTCACCAGAGCTCCAAATGATTTTGCTTTTTGGGACCCGGTTCCTGGAGCCCTGCCTGGGCAAAATCGGATGCAAGAAGGCCCTGCCCATGCCGATCTCTGAGCTGTTATCCGAGCTCCGCGGCTATCCTGTCACGCGCCCATTCACCAGAGCTGCAAATGATTTTGTTTTTTGGGACCCGGTTCCTGGAGCCCTGCCTGTGCAAAATCGGATGCAAGAAGGCCCTGCCCATGCCGATCTCTGAGCTGTTATCCGAGCTCCGCGGCTATCCTGTCACGCGCCCATTCACCAGAGCTCCAAATGATTTTGCTTTTTGGGACACGGTTCCTGGAGCCCTGCCTGGGCAAAATCGGATGCAAGAAGGCCCTGCCCATGCCGATCTCTGAGCTGTTATCCGAGCTCCACGGCTATCCTGTCACGCGCCCATTCACCAGAGCTCCAAATGATTTTGCTTTTTGGGACCCGGTTCCTGGAGCCCTGCCTGGGCAAAATCGGATGCAAGAAGGCCCTGCCCATGCTGATCTCTGAGCCGTTATCCGAGCTCCACGGCTATCCTGTCACGCGCCCATTCACCAGAGCTCCAAATGATTTTACTTTCTGGGACCCGGTTCCTGGAGCCCTACCTGGGCAAAATCGGATGCAAGAAGGCCCTGCCCATGCCGATCTCTGAGCCGTTATCCGAGCTCCACGGCTATCCTGTCACGCGCCCATTCACCAGAGCTCCAAATGATTTTGCTTTTTGGGACCCGGTTCCTGGAGCCCTGCCTGGGCAAAATCGGATGCAAGAAGGCCCTGCCCATGCCGATCTCTGAGCCGTTATCCGAGCTCCACGGCTATCCTGTCACGCGCCCATTCACCAGAGCTCCAAATGATTTTGATTTTTTGGATCCGGTTCCTGGTGCCCTGCCTGGGCAAAATCGGATGCAAGAAGGCCCTGCCCATGCCGATCTCTGAGCTGTTATCCGAGCTCCATTCTGTCTAACCACGCCCACCGCACGTGCTTTCTATTACACATCCGGAGAGGTGGTTCTTACTAGAATCACGTGTCGGGTGGCGCGCGCGACACTTTTGCATCACATGCTCCGATTTTCCCCAGGCTTCCGGAAGCCTGTCCCGGCCGAGGGGTGCCAGTCCGCACTCATCGGCCAGACTTCCACAAATTGCAGTACCCGATTTGGCACGCCGGGGGGCGCTGCCTGCGGGGGAAAAGGAGACGTGCCCGGGCCGTACGTCGGGCTCCAACGGATGCCCGTCGCGGACTGTTAATAGGAACCATAGGGGAGATGGTCCTGCCCACGCTGTTATCCGAGCTCCACGGCTATCCTGTCACGCGCCCATTCACCCGGTTCCTGGAGCCCTGCCTGGGCAAAATCGGATGCAAGAAGGCCCTGCCCATGCCAATCTCTGAGCTGTTATCCGAGCTCCACGGCTATCCTGTCACGCGCCCATTCACCAGAGCTCCAAATGATTTTGCTTTTTGGGACCCGGTTCCTGGAGCCCTGCCTGGGCAAAATCGGATGCAAGAAGGCCCTGCCCATGCCGATCTCTGAGCTGTTATCCGAGCTCCACGGCTATCCTGTCACGCGCCCATTCACCAGAGCTCCAAATGATTTTGCTTTTTGGGACCCGGTTCCTGGAGCCCTGCCTGGTCAAAATCGGATGCAAGAAGGCCATGCCCATGCCGATCTCTGAGCTGTTATCCGAGCTCCACGGCTATCCTGTCACGCGCCCATTCACCAGAGCTCCAAATGATTTTGCTTTTTAGAACCTGGTTCCTGGAGCCCTGCCTGGGCAAAATCGGATGCAAGAAGGCCCTGCCCATGCCAATCTCTGAGCTGTTATCCGAGCTCCACGGCTATCCTGTCACGCGCCCATTCACCAGAGCTCCAAATGATTTTGCTTTTTGGGACCCGGTTCCTGGAGCCCTGCCTGGGCAAAATCGGATGCAAGAAGGCCCTGCCCATGCCGATCTCTGAGCTGTTATCCGAGCTCCACGGCTATCCTGTCACGCGCCCATTCACCAGAGCTCCAAATGATTTTGCTTTTTGGGACACGGTTCCTGGAGCCCTGCCTGGGCAAAATCGGATGCAATAAGCCCTGCCCATGCTGATCTCTGAGCTGTTATCCGAGCTCCACGGCTATCCTGTCACGCGCCCATTCACCAGAGCTCCAAATGATTTTGCTTTTTGGGACCCGGTTCCTGGAGCCCTGCCTGGGCAAAATCGGATGCAAGAAGGCTCTGCCCATGCCGATCTCTGAGCTGTTATCCGAGCTCCACGGCTATCTTGTCAAGCGCCCATTCACCAGAGCTCCAAATGATTTTGCTTTTTGGGACACGGTTCCTGGAGCCCTGCCTTGGCAAAATCGGATGCAAGAAGGCCCTGCCCATGCCGATCTCTGAGCTGTTATCCGAGCTCCACGGCTATCCTGTCTCGCGCCCATTCACCAGAGCTCCAAATGATTTTGCTTTTTGGGACCCGGTTCCTGGAGCCCTGCCTGGGCAAAATCTGATGCAAGAAGGCCCTGCCCATGCCGATCTCTGAGCTGTTATCCGAGCTCCACGGCTATCCTGTCACGCGCCCATTCACCAGAGCTCCAAATGATTTTGCTTTTTGGGACACGGTTCCTGGAGCCCTGCCTGGGCAAAATCGGATGCAAGAAGGCCCTGCCCATGCCGATCTCTGAGCTGTTATCCGAGCTCCACGGCTATCCTGTCACGCGCCCATTCACCAGAGCTCCAAATGATTTTGCTTTTTGGGACCCGGTTCCTGGAGCCCTGCCTTGGCAAAATCGGATGCAAGAAGGCCCTGCCCATGCCGATCTCTGAGCTGTTATCCGAGCTCCACGGCCATCCTGTCACGCGCCCATTCACCAGAGCTCCAAATGATTTTGCTTTTTGGGACCCGGTTCCTGGAGCCCTGCCTGGGCAAAATCGGATGCAAGAAGGCCCTGCCCATGCCGATCTCTGAGCTGTTATCCGAGCTCCACGGCTATCCTGTCACGCGCCCATTCACCAGAGCTCCAAATGATTTTGCTTTTTGGGACCCGGTTCCTGGAGCCCTGCCTGGGCAAAATCGGATGCAAGAAGGCCCTGCCCATGCCGATCTCTGAGCTGTTATCCGAGCTCCACGGCTATCCTGTCACGCGCCCATTCACCAGAGCTCCAAATGATTTTGCTTTTTGGGACACAGTTCCTGGAGCCCTGCCTGGGCAAAATCGGATGCAAGAAGGCCCTGCTTATGCCGATCTCTGAGCTGTTATCCGAGCTCCACGGCTATCCTGTCACGCGCCCATTCACCAGAGCTCCAAATGATTTTGCTTTTTGGGACACGGTTCCTGGAGCCCTGCCTGGGCAAAATCGGATGCAAGAAGGCCCTGCCCATGCCGATCTCTGAGCTGATATCCGAGCTCCACGGCTATCCTGTCACGCGCCCATTCACCAGAGCTACAAATGATTTTGCTTTTTGGGACACGGTTCCTGGAGCCCTGCCTGGGCAAAATCGGATGCAAGAAGGCCCTGCCCATGCCGATCTCTGAGCTGTTATCCGAGCTCCACGGCTATCCTGTCACGCGCCCATTCACCAGAGCACCAAATGATTTTGCTTTTTGGGACACGGTTCCTGGAGCCCTGCCTGGGCAAAATCGGATGCAAGAAGGCCCTGCCCATGCCAATCTCTGAGCTGTTATCCGAGCTCCACGGCTATCCTGTCACGCGCCCATTCACCAGAGCTCCAAATGATTTTGCTTTTTGGGACCCGGTTCCTGGAGCCCTGCCTGGGCAAAATCGGATGCAAGAAGGCCCTGCCCATGCCGATCTCTGAGCTGTTATCCGAGCTCCACGGCTATCCTGTCACGCGCCCATTCACCAGAGCTCCAAATGATTTTGCTTTTTGGGACGCGGTTCCTGGAGCCCTGCCTGGGCAAAATCGGATGCAAGAAGGCCCTGCCCATGCCGATCTCTGAGCTGTTATCCGAGCTCCGCGGCTATCCTGTCACGCGCCCATTCACCAGAGCTCCAAATGATTTTGCTTTTTGGGACCCGGTTCCTGGAGCCCTGCCTGGGCAAAATCGGATGCAAGAAGGCCCTGCCCATGCCGATCTCTGAGCTGTTATCCGAGCTCCATTCTGTCTAACCACGCCCACCGTGAATCAAGGTCCCAGGCCCCAGCACGTGCTTTCTATTACACATCCGGAGAGGTGGTTCTTACTAGAATCACGTGTCGGGTGGCGCGCGCGACACTTTTGCATCACATGCTCCGATTTTCCCCAGGCTTCCGGAAGCCTGTCCCGGCCCGAGGGGTGCCAGTCCGCACTCATCGGCCAGACTTCCACAAATTGCAGTACCCGATTTGGCACGCCGGGGGGCGCTGCCTGCGGGGGAAAAGGAGACGTGCCCGGGCCGTACGTCGGGCTCCAACGGATGCCCGTCGCGGACTGTTAATAGGAACCATAGGGGAGATGGTCCTGCCCACGCTGTTATCCGAGCTCCACGGCTATCCTGTCACGCGCCCATTCACCAGAGCTCCAAATGATTTTGCTTTTTGGGACTTGGTTCCTGGAGCCCTGCCTGGGCAAAATCGGATGCAAGAAGGCCCTGCCCATGCCGATCTCTGAGCTGTTATCCGAGCTCCACGGCTATCCTGTCACGCGCCCATTCACCAGAGCTCCAAATGATTTCGCTTTTTGGGACCCGGTTCCTGGAGCCCTGCCTGGGCAAAATCGGATGCAAGAAGGCCCTGCCCATGCTGATCTCTGAGCCGTTATCCGAGCTCCACGGCTATCCTGTCACGCGCCCATTCACCAGAGCTCCAAATGATTTTACTTTTTGGGACCCGGTTCCTGGAGCCATACCTGGGCAAAATCGGATGCAAGAAGGCCCTGCCCATGCCGATCTCTGAGCCGTTATCCGAGCTCCACGGCTATCCTGTCACGCGCCCATTCACCAGAGCTCCAAATGATTTTGCTTTTTGGGACCCGGTTCCTGGAGCCCTGCCTGGGCAAAATCGGATGCAAGAAGGCCCTGCCCATGCCGATCTCTGAGCTGTTATCCGAGCTCCACGGCTATCCTGTCACGCGCCCATTCACCAGAGCTCCAAATGATTTTGCTTTTTGGGACCCGGTTCCTGGAGCCCTGCCTGGTCAAAATCGGATGCAAGAAGGCCCTGCCCATACCGATCTCTGAGCTGTTATCCGAGCTCCACGGCTATCCTGTCACGCACCCATTCACCAGAGCTCCAAATGATTTTGCTTTTTGGGACCCGGTTCCTGGAGCCCTGCCTGTGCAAAATCGGATGCAAGAAGGCCCTGCCCATGCCGATCTCTGAGCCGTTATCCGAGCTCCACGGCTATCCTGTCACGCGCCCATTCACCAGAGCTCCAAATGATTTTGCTTTTTGGGACCCGGTTCCTGGAGCCCTGCCTGTGCAAAATCGGATGCAAGAAGGCCCTGCCCATGCCGATCTCTGAGCTGTTATCCGAGCTCCGCGGCTATCCTGTCACGCGCCCATTCACCAGAGCTCCAAATGATTTTGCTTTTTGGGACCCGGTTCCTGGAGCCCTGCCTGTGCAAAATCGGATGCAAGAAGGCCCTGCCCATGCCGATCTCTGAGCTGTTATCCGAGCTCCGCGGCTATCCTGTCACGCGCCCATTCACCAGAGCTCCAAATGATTTTGCTTTTTGGGACACGGTTCCTGGAGCCCTGCCTGGGCAAAATCGGATGCAAGAAGGCCCTGCCCATGCCGATCTCTGAGCTGTTATCCGAGCTCCATTCTGTCTAACCACGCCCACCGTGAATCAAGGTCCCAGGCCCCAGCACGTGCTTTCTATTACACATCCGGAGAGGTGGTTCTTACTAGAATCACGTGTCGGGTGGCGCGCGCGACACTTTTGCATCACATGCTCCGATTTTCCCCAGGCTTCCGGAAGCCTGTCCCGGCCGAGGGGTGCCAGTCCGCACTCATCGGCCAGACTTCCACAAATTGCAGTATCCGATTTGGCACGCCGGGGGGCGCTGCCTGCGGGGGAAAAGGAGACGTGCCCGGGCCGTACGTCGGGCTCCAACGGATGCCCGTCGCGGACTGTTAATAGGAACCATAGGGGAGATGGTCCTGCCCACGCTGTTATCCGAGCTCCACGGCTATCCTGTCACGCGCCCATTCACCAGAGCTCCAAATGATTTTGCTTTTTGGGACTTGGTTCCTGGAGCCCTGCCTGGGCAAAATCGGATGCAAGAAGGCCCTGCCCATGCCGATCTCTGAGCTGTTATCCGAGCTCCACGGCTATCCTGTCACGCGCCCATTCACCAGAGCTCCAAATGATTTTGCTTTTTGAGACCCGGTTCCTGGAGCCCTGCCTGGGCAAAATCGGATGCAAGAAGGCCCTGCCCATGCCAATCTCTGAGCTGTTATCCGAGCTCCACGGCTATCCTGTCACGCGCCCATTCACTAGAGCTCCAAATGATTTTGCTTTTTGGGACCCGGTTCCTGGAGCCCTGCCTGGTCAAAATCGGATGCAAGAAGGCCCTGCCCATACCGATCTCTGAGCTGTTATCCGAGCTCCACGGCTATCCTGTCACGCGCCCATTCACCAGAGCTCCAAATGATTTTGCTTTTTGGGACCCGGTTCCTGGAGCCCTGCCTGGGCAAAATCGGATGCAAGAAGGCCCTGCCCATGCCGATCTCTGAGCTGTTATCCGAGCTCCACGGCTATCCTGTCACGCGCCCATTCACCAGAGCTCCAAATGATTTTGCTTTTTGGGACCCGGTTCCTGGAGCCCTGCCTGGGCAAAATCGGATGCAAGAAGGCCCTGCCCATGCCGATCTCTAAGCTGTTATCCGAGCTCCACGGCTATCCTGTCACGCGCCCATTCACCAGAGCTGCAAATGATTTTGCTTTTTGGGACCCGGTTCCTGGAGCACTGCCTGGGCAAAATCGGATGCAAGAAGGCCCTGCCCATGCCGATCTCTGAGCTGTTATCCGAGCTCCACGGCTATCCTGTCACACGCCCATTCACCAGAGCTCCAAATGATTTTGCTTTTTAGAACCTGGTTCCTGGAGCCCTGCCTGGGCAAAATCGGATGCAAGAAGGCCCTGCCCATGACGATCTCTGAGCTGTTATCCGAGCTCCACGCCTATCCTGTCACACGCCCATTCACCAGAGCTCCAAATGATTTTGCTTTTTGGGACCCGGTTCCTGGAGCCCTGCCTGGGCAAAATCGGATGCAAGAAGGCCCTGCCCATGCCGATCTCTGAGCTGTTATCCGAGCTCCACGGCTATCCTGTCACGCGCCCATTCACCAGAGCTCCAAATGATTTTGCTTTTTGGGACCCGGTTCCTGGAGCCCTGCCTGGGCAAAATCGGATGCAAGAAGGCCCTGCCCATGCCGATCTCTGAGCTGTTATCCGAGCTCCGCGGCTATCCTGTCACGCGCCCATTCACCAGAGCTGCAAATGATTTTGTTTTTTGGGACCCGGTTCCTGGAGCCCTGCCTGTGCAAAATCGGATGCAAGAAGGCCCTGCCCATGCCGATCTCTGAGCTGTTATCCGAGCTCCGCGGCTATCCTGTCACGCGCCCATTCACCAGAGCTCCAAATGATTTTGCTTTTTGGGACACGGTTCCTGGAGCCCTGCCTGGGCAAAATCGGATGCAAGAAGGCCCTGCCCATGCCGATCTCTGAGCCGTTATCCGAGCTCCACGGCTATCCTGTCACGCGCCCATTCACCAGAGCTCCAAATGATTTTGATTTTTTGGATCCGGTTCCTGGTGCCCTGCCTGGGCAAAATCGGATGCAAGAAGGCCCTGCCCATGCCGATCTCTGAGCTGTTATCCGAGCTCCATTCTGTCTAACCACGCCCACCGTGAATCAAGGTCCCAGGCCCCAGCACGTGCTTTCTATTACACATCCGGAGAGGTGGTTCTTACTAGAATCACGTGTCGGGTGGCGCGCGCGACACTTTTGCATCACATGCTCCGATTTTCCCCAGGCTTCCGGAAGCCTGTCCCGGCCGAGGGGTGCCAGTCCGCACTCATCGGCCAGACTTCCACAAATTGCAGTACCCGATTTGGCACGCCGGGGGGCGCTGCCTGCGGGGGAAAAGGAGACGTGCCCGGGCCGTACGTCGGGCTCCAACGGATGCCCGTCGCGGACTGTTAATAGGAACCATAGGGGAGATGGTCCTGCCCACGCTGTTATCCGAGCTCCACGGCTATCCTGTCACGCGCCCATTCACCAGAGCTCCAAATGATTTTGCTTTTTGGGACTTGGTTCCTGGAGCCCTGCCTGGGCAAAATCGGATGCAAGAAGGCCCTGCCCATGCCGATCTCTGAGCTGTTATCCGAGCTCCACGGCTATCCTGTCACGCGCCCATTCACCAGAGCTCCAAATGATTTTGCTTTTTGGGACCCGGTTCCTGGAGCCCTGCCTGGGCAAAATCGGATGCAAGAAGGCCCTGCCCATGCCAATCTCTGAGCTGTTATCCGAGCTCCACGGCTATCCTGTCACGCGCCCATTCACCAGAGCTCCAAATGATTTTGCTTTTTGGGACCCGGTTCCTGGAGCCCTGCCTGGTCAAAATCGGATGCAAGAAGGCCCTGCCCATGCCGATCTCTGAGCTGTTATCCGAGCTCCACGGCTATCCTGTCACGCGCCCATTCACCAGAGCTCCAAATGATTTTGCTTTTTGGGACCCGGTTCCTGGAGCCCTGCCTGGTCAAAATCGGATGCAAGAAGGCCCTGCCCATGCCGATCTCTAAGCTGTTATCCGAGCTCCACGGCTATCCTGTCACGCGCCCATTCACCAGAGCTCCAAATGATTTTGCTTTTTGGGACCCGGTTCCTGGAGCCCTGCCTGGGCAAAATCGGATGCAAGAAGGCCCTGCCCATGCCGATCTCTAAGCTGTTATCCGAGCTCCACGGCTATCCTGTCACGCGCCCATTCACCAGAGCTGCAAATGATTTTGCTTTTTGGGACCCGGCTCCTGGAGCACTGCCTGGGCAAAATCGGATGCAAGAAGGCCATGCCCATGCCGATCTCTGAGCTGTTATCCGAGCTCCACGGCTATCCTGTCACGCGCCCATTCACCAGAGCTCCAAATGATTTTGCTTTTTAGAACCTGGTTCCTGGAGCCCTGCCTGGGCAAAATCGGATGCAAGAAGGCCCTGCCCATGCCGATCTCTGAGATGTTATCCGAGCTCCGCGGCTATCCTGTCACGCGCCCATTCACCAGAGCTCCAAATGATTTTGCTTTTTGGGACACGGTTCCTGGAGCCCTGCCTGGGCAAAATCGGATGCAAGAAGGCCCTACCCATGCCGATATCTGAGCTGTTATCCGAGCTCCACGGCTATCCTGTCACGCGCCCATTCACCAGAGCTCCAAATGATTTTGCTTTTTGGGACCCGGTTCCTGGAGCCCTGCCTGGGCAAAATCGGATGCAAGAAGGCCCTGCCCATGCTGATCTCTGAGCCGTTATCCGAGCTCCACGGCTATCCTGTCACGCGCCCATTCACCAGAGCTCCAAATGATTTTACTTTTTGGGACCCGGTTCCTGGAGCCCTACCTGGGCAAAATCGGATGCAAGAAGGCCCTGCCCATGCCGATCTCTGAGCCGTTATCCGAGCTCCACGGCTATCCTGTCACGCGCCCATTCACCAGAGCTCCAAATGATTTTGCTTTTTGGGACACGGTTCCTGGAGCCCTGCCTGGGCAAAATCGGATGCAAGAAGGCCCTGCCCATGCCGATCTCTGAGCTGTTATCCGAGCTCCGCGGCTATCCTGTCACGCGCCCATTCACCAGAGCTCCAAATGATTTTGCTTTTTGGGACACGGTTCCTGGAGCCCTGCCTGGGCAAAATCGGATGCAAGAAGGCCCTGCCCATGCCGATCTCTGAGCTGTTATCCGAGCTCCATTCTGTCTAACCACGCCCACCGTGAATCAAGGTCCCAGGCCCCAGCACGTGCTTTCTATTACACATCCGGAGAGGTGGTTCTTACTAGAATCACGTGTCGGGTGGCGTGCGCAACACTTTTGCATCACATGCTCCGATTTTCCCCAGGCTTCCGGAAGCCTGTCCCGGCCAGAGGGGTGCTAGTCCGCACTCATCGGCCAGACTTCCACAAATTGCAGTACCCGATTTGGCACGCCGGGGGGCGCTGCCTGCGGGGGAAAAGGAGACGTGCCCGGGCCGTACGTCGGGCTCCAACGGATGCCCGTCGCGGACTGTTAATAGGAACCATAGGGGAGATGGTCCTGCCCACGCTGTTATCCGAGCTCCACGGCTATCCTGTCATGCGCCCATTCACCAGAGCTCCAAATGATTTTGCTTTTTGGGATTTGGTTCCTGGAGCCCTGCCTGGGCAAAATCGGATGCAAGAAGGCCCTGCCCATGCCGATCTCTGAGCTGTTATCCGAGCTCCACGGCTATCCTGTCACGCGCCCATTCACCAGAGCTCCAAATGATTTTGCTTTTTGGGACCCGGTTCCTGGAGCCCTGCCTGGGCAAAATCGGATGCAAGAAGGCCCTGCCCATGCCAATCTCTGAGCTGTTATCCGAGCTCCACGGCTATCCTGTCACGCGCCCATTCACCAGAGCTCCAAATGATTTTGCTTTTTGGGACCCGGTTCCTGGAGCCCTGCCTGGTCAAAATCGGATGCAAGAAGGCCCTGCCCATGCCGATCTCTAAGCTGTTATCCGAGCTCCACGGCTATCCTGTCACGCGCCCATTCACCAGAGCTCCAAATGATTTTGCTTTTTGGGACCCGGTTCCTGGAGCCCTGCCTGGGCAAAATCGGATGCAAGAAGGCCCTGCCCATGCCGATCTCTAAGCTGTTATCCGAGCTCCACGGCTATCCTGTCACGCGCCCATTCACCAGAGCTGCAAATGATTTTGCTTTTTGGGACCCGGTTCCTGGAGCACTGCCTGGGCAAAATCGGATGCAAGAAGGCCCTGCCCATGCCGATCTCTGAGCTGTTATCCGAGCTCCACGGCTATCCTGTCACGCGCCCATTCACCAGAGCTCCAAATGATTTTGCTTTTTAGAACCTGGTTCCTGGAGCCCTGCCTGGGCAAAATCGGATGCAAGAAGGCCCTGTCCATGCCGATCTCTGAGCTGTTATCCGAGCTCCACGGCTATCCTGTCACGCGCCCATTCACCAGAGCTCCAAATGATTTTGCTTTTTGGGACCCGGTTCCTGGAGCCCTGCCTGGTCAAAATCGGATGCAAGAAGGCCCTGCCCATGCCGATCTCTAAGCTGTTATCCGAGCTCCACGGCTATCCTGTCACGCGCCCATTCACCAGAGCTCCAAATGATTTTGCTTTTTGGGACCCGGTTCCTGGAGCCCTGCCTGGGCAAAATCGGATGCAAGAAGGCCCTGCCCATGCCGATCTCTAAGCTGTTATCCGAGCTCCACGGCTATCCTGTCACGCGCCCATTCACCAGAGCTGCAAATGATTTTGCTTTTTGGGACCCGGTTCCTGGAGCACTGCCTGGGCAAAATCGGATGCAAGAAGGCCCTGCCCATGCCGATCTCTGAGCTGTTATCCGAGCTCCGCGGCTATCCTGTCACGCGCCCATTCACCAGAGCTCCAAATGATTTTGCTTTTTGGGACCCGGTTCCTGGAGCCCTGCCTGGGCAAAATCGGATGCAAGAAGGCCCTGCCCATGCCGATCTCTGAGCTGTTATCCGAGCTCCGCGGCTATCCTGTCACGCGCCCATTCACCAGAGCTCCAAATGATTTTGCTTTTTGGGACACGGTTCCTGGAGCCCTGCCTGGGCAAAATCGGATGCAAGAAGGCCCTGCCTATGCCGATCTCTGAGCTGTTATCCGAGCTCCATTCTGTCTAACCATGCCCACCGTGAATCAAGGTCCCAGGCCCCAGCACGTGCTTTCTATTACACATCCGGAGAGGTGGTTCTTACTAGAATCACGTGTCGGGTGGCGCGCGCGACACTTTTGCATCACATGCTCCGATTTTCCCCAGGCTTCCGGAAGCCTGTCCCGGCCCGAGGGGTGCCAGTCCGCACTCATCGGCCAGACTTCCACAAATTGCAGTACCCGATTTGGCACGCCGGGGGGCGCTGCCTGCGGGGGAAAAGGAGACGTGCCCGGGCCGTACGTCGGGCTCCAACGGATGCCCGTCGCGGACTGTTAATAGGAACCATAGGGGAGATGGTCCTGCCCACGCTGTTATCCGAGCTCCACGGCTATCCTGTCACGCGCCCATTCACCAGAGCTCCAAATGATTTTGCTTTTTGGGACTTGGTTCCTGGAGCCCTGCCTGGGCAAAATCGGATGCAAGAAGGCCCTGCCCATGCCGATCTCTGAGCTGTTATCCGAGCTCCACGGCTATCCTGTCACGCGCCCATTCACCAGAGCTCCAAATGATTTTGCTTTTTGGGACCCGGTTCCTGGAGCCCTGCCTGGGCAAAATCGGATGCAAGAAGGCCCTGCCCATGCCGATCTCTGAGCTGTCATCCGAGCTCCACGGCTATCCTGTCACGCGCCCATTCACCAGAGCTCCAAATGATTTTGCTTTTTGGGACCCGGTTCCTGGAGCCCTGCCTGGGCAAAATCGGATGCAAGAAGGCCCTGCCCATGCCGATCTCTGAGCTGTAATCCGAGCTCCACAGCTATCCTGTCACGCGCCCATTCACCAGAGCTCCAAATGATTTTGCTTTTTGGGACCCGGTTCCTGGAGCCCTGCCTGGGCAAAATCGGATGCAAGAAGGCCCTGCCCATGCCGATCTCTGAGCTGTTATCCGAGCTCCACGGCTATCCTGTCACGCGCCCATTCACCAGAGCTCCAAATGATTTTGCTTTTTGGGACACGGTTCCTGGAGCCCTGCCTGGGCAAAATCGGATGCAAGAAGGCCCTGCCCATGCCGATCTCTGAGCTGTTATCCGAGCTCCGCGGCTATCCTGTCACGCGCCCATTCACCAGAGCTCCAAATGATTTTGCTTTTTGGGACCCGGTTCCTGGAGCCCTGCCTGGGCAAAATCGGATGCAAGAAGGCCCTGCCCATGCCGATCTCTGAGCTGTTATCCGAGCTCCGCGGCTATCCTGTCACGCGCCCATTCACCAGAGCTGCAAATGATTTTGCTTTTTGGGACACGGTTCCTGGAGCCCTGCCTGGGCAAAATCGGATGCAAGAAGGCCCTGCCCATGCCGATCTCTGAGCTGTTATCCGAGCTCCATTCTGTCTAACCACGCCCACCGTGAATCAAGGTCCCAGGCCCCAGCACGTGCTTTCTATTACACATCCGGAGAGGTGGTTCTTACTAGAATCACGTGTCGGGTGGCGCGCGCGACACTTTTGCATCACATGCTCCGATTTTCCCCAGGCTTCCGGAAGCCTGTCCCGGCCCGAGGGGTGCCAGTCCGCACTCATCGGCCAGACTTCCACAAATTGCAGTACCCGATTTGGCACGCCGGGGGGCGCTGCCTGCGGGGGAAAAGGAGACGTGCCCGGGCCGTACGTCGGGCTCCAACGGATGCCCGTCGCGGACTGTTAATAGGAACCATAGGGGAGATGGTCCTGCCCACGCTGTTATCCGAGCTCCACGGCTATCCTGTCACGCGCCCATTCACCAGAGCTCCAAATGATTTTGCTTTTTGGGACTTGGTTCCTGGAGCCCTGCCTGGGCAAAATCGGATGCAAGAAGGCCCTGCCCATGCCGATCTCTGAGCTGTTATCCGAGCTCCACGGCTATCCTGTCACGCGCCCATTCACCAGAGCTCCAAATGATTTTGATTTTTGAGACCCGGTTCCTGGAGCCCTGCCTGGGCAAAATCGGATGCAAGAAGGCCCTGCCCATGCCAATCTCTGAGCTGTTATCCGAGCTCCACGGCTATCCTGTCACGCGCCCATTCACCAGAGCTCCAAATGATTTTGCTTTTTGGGACCCGGTTCCTGGAGCCCTGCCTGGTCAAAATCGGATGCAAGAAGGCCCTGCCCATGCCGATCTCTAAGCTGTTATCCGAGCTCCACGGCTATCCTGTCACGCGCCCATTCACCAGAGCTCCAAATGATTTTGCTTTTTGGGACCCGGTTCCTGGAGCCCTGCCTGGGCAAAATCGGATGCAAGAAGGCCCTGCCCATGCCGATCTCTAAGCTGTTATCCGAGCTCCACGGCTATCCTGTCACGCGCCCATTCACCAGAGCTCCAAATGATTTTGCTTTTTTGGATCCGGTTCCTGGAGCCCTGCCTGGGCAAAATCGGATGCAAGAAGGCCCTGCCCATGCCGATCTCTGAGCTGTTATCCGAGCTCCACGGCTATCCTGTCACGCGCCCATTCACCAGAGCTCCAAATGATTTTGCTTTTTGGGACCCAGTTCCTGGAGCCCTGCCTGGGCAAAATCGGATGCAAGAAGGCCCTGCCCATGCCGATCTCTGAGCTGTTATCCGAGCTCCACGGCTATCCTGTCACGCGCCCATTCACCAGAGCTCCAAATGATTTTGCTTTTTGGGACACGGTTCCTGGAGCCCTGCCTGGGCAAAATCGGATGCAAGAAGGCCCTGCCCATGCCGATCTCTGAGCTGTTATCCGAGCTCCGCGGCTATCCTGTCACGCGCCCATTCACCAGAGCTCCAAATGATTTTGCTTTTTGGGACGCGGTTCCTGGAGCCCTGCCTGGGCAAAATCGGATGCAAGAAGGCCCTGCCCATGCCGATCTCTGAGCTGTTATCCGAGCTCCGCGGCTATCCTGTCACGCGCCCATTCACCAGAGCTCCAAATGATTTTGCTTTTTGGGACACGGTTCCTGGAGCCCTGCCTGGGCAAAATCGGATGCAAGAAGGCCCTGCCCATGCCGATCTCTGAGCTGTTATCCGAGCTCCATTCTGTCTAACCACGCCCACCGTGAATCAAGGTCCCAGGCCCCAGCACGTGCTTTCTATTACACATCCGGAGAGGTGGTTCTTACTAGAATCACGTGTCGGGTGGCGCGCGCGACACTTTTGCATCACATGCTCCGATTTTCCCCAGGCTTCCGGAAGCCTGTCCCGGCCCGAGGGGTGCCAGTCCGCACTCATCGGCCAGACTTCCACAAATTGCAGTACCCGATTTGGCACGCCGGGGGGCGCTGCCTGCGGGGGAAAAGGAGACGTGCCCGGGCCGTACGTCGGGCTCCAACGGATGCCCGTCGCGGACTGTTAATAGGAACCATAGGGGAGATGGTCCTGCCCACGCTGTTATCCGAGCTCCACGGCTATCCTGTCACGCGCCCATTCACCAGAGCTCCAAATGATTTTGCTTTTTGGGACTTGGTTCCTGGAGCCCTGCCTGGGCAAAATCGGATGCAAGAAGGCCCTGCCCATGCCGATCTCTGAGCTGTTATCCGAGCTCCACGGCTATCCTGTCACGCGCCCATTCACCAGAGCTCCAAATGATTTCGCTTTTTGGGACCCGGTTCCTGGAGCCCTGCCTGGGCAAAATCGGATGCAAGAAGGCCCTGCCCATGCTGATCTCTGAGCCGTTATCCGAGCTCCACGGCTATCCTGTCACGCGCCCATTCACCAGAGCTCCAAATGATTTTACTTTTTGGGACCCGGTTCCTGGAGCCATACCTGGGCAAAATCGGATGCAAGAAGGCCCTGCCCATGCCGATCTCTGAGCCGTTATCCGAGCTCCACGGCTATCCTGTCACGCGCCCATTCACCAGAGCTCCAAATGATTTTGCTTTTTGGGACCCGGTTCCTGGAGCCCTGCCTGGGCAAAATCGGATGCAAGAAGGCCCTGCCCATGCCGATCTCTGAGCTGTTATCCGAGCTCCACGGCTATCCTGTCACGCGCCCATTCACCAGAGCTCCAAATGATTTTGCTTTTTGGGACCCGGTTCCTGGAGCCCTGCCTGGTCAAAATCGGATGCAAGAAGGCCCTGCCCATACCGATCTCTGAGCTGTTATCCGAGCTCCACGGCTATCCTGTCACGCACCCATTCACCAGAGCTCCAAATGATTTTGCTTTTTGGGACCCGGTTCCTGGAGCCCTGCCTGTGCAAAATCGGATGCAAGAAGGCCCTGCCCATGCCGATCTCTGAGCCGTTATCCGAGCTCCACGGCTATCCTGTCACGCGCCCATTCACCAGAGCTCCAAATGATTTTGCTTTTTGGGACCCGGTTCCTGGAGCCCTGCCTGTGCAAAATCGGATGCAAGAAGGCCCTGCCCATGCCGATCTCTGAGCTGTTATCCGAGCTCCGCGGCTATCCTGTCACGCGCCCATTCACCAGAGCTCCAAATGATTTTGCTTTTTGGGACCCGGTTCCTGGAGCCCTGCCTGTGCAAAATCGGATGCAAGAAGGCCCTGCCCATGCCGATCTCTGAGCTGTTATCCGAGCTCCGCGGCTATCCTGTCACGCGCCCATTCACCAGAGCTCCAAATGATTTTGCTTTTTGGGACACGGTTCCTGGAGCCCTGCCTGGGCAAAATCGGATGCAAGAAGGCCCTGCCCATGCCGATCTCTGAGCTGTTATCCGAGCTCCATTCTGTCTAACCACGCCCACCGTGAATCAAGGTCCCAGGCCCCAGCACGTGCTTTCTATTACACATCCGGAGAGGTGGTTCTTACTAGAATCACGTGTCGGGTGGCGCGCGCGACACTTTTGCATCACATGCTCCGATTTTCCCCAGGCTTCCGGAAGCCTGTCCCGGCCGAGGGGTGCCAGTCCGCACTCATCGGCCAGACTTCCACAAATTGCAGTATCCGATTTGGCACGCCGGGGGGCGCTGCCTGCGGGGGAAAAGGAGACGTGCCCGGGCCGTACGTCGGGCTCCAACGGATGCCCGTCGCGGACTGTTAATAGGAACCATAGGGGAGATGGTCCTGCCCACGCTGTTATCCGAGCTCCACGGCTATCCTGTCACGCGCCCATTCACCAGAGCTCCAAATGATTTTGCTTTTTGGGACTTGGTTCCTGGAGCCCTGCCTGGGCAAAATCGGATGCAAGAAGGCCCTGCCCATGCCGATCTCTGAGCTGTTATCCGAGCTCCACGGCTATCCTGTCACGCGCCCATTCACCAGAGCTCCAAATGATTTTGCTTTTTGAGACCCGGTTCCTGGAGCCCTGCCTGGGCAAAATCGGATGCAAGAAGGCCCTGCCCATGCCAATCTCTGAGCTGTTATCCGAGCTCCACGGCTATCCTGTCACGCGCCCATTCACTAGAGCTCCAAATGATTTTGCTTTTTGGGACCCGGTTCCTGGAGCCCTGCCTGGTCAAAATCGGATGCAAGAAGGCCCTGCCCATACCGATCTCTGAGCTGTTATCCGAGCTCCACGGCTATCCTGTCACGCGCCCATTCACCAGAGCTCCAAATGATTTTGCTTTTTGGGACCCGGTTCCTGGAGCCCTGCCTGGGCAAAATCGGATGCAAGAAGGCCCTGCCCATGCCGATCTCTGAGCTGTTATCCGAGCTCCACGGCTATCCTGTCACGCGCCCATTCACCAGAGCTCCAAATGATTTTGCTTTTTGGGACCCGGTTCCTGGAGCCCTGCCTGGGCAAAATCGGATGCAAGAAGGCCCTGCCCATGCCGATCTCTAAGCTGTTATCCGAGCTCCACGGCTATCCTGTCACGCGCCCATTCACCAGAGCTGCAAATGATTTTGCTTTTTGGGACCCGGTTCCTGGAGCACTGCCTGGGCAAAATCGGATGCAAGAAGGCCCTGCCCATGCCGATCTCTGAGCTGTTATCCGAGCTCCACGGCTATCCTGTCACACGCCCATTCACCAGAGCTCCAAATGATTTTGCTTTTTAGAACCTGGTTCCTGGAGCCCTGCCTGGGCAAAATCGGATGCAAGAAGGCCCTGCCCATGACGATCTCTGAGCTGTTATCCGAGCTCCACGCCTATCCTGTCACACGCCCATTCACCAGAGCTCCAAATGATTTTGCTTTTTGGGACCCGGTTCCTGGAGCCCTGCCTGGGCAAAATCGGATGCAAGAAGGCCCTGCCCATGCCGATCTCTGAGCTGTTATCCGAGCTCCACGGCTATCCTGTCACGCGCCCATTCACCAGAGCTCCAAATGATTTTGCTTTTTGGGACCCGGTTCCTGGAGCCCTGCCTGGGCAAAATCGGATGCAAGAAGGCTCTGCCCATGCCGATCTCTGAGCTGTTATCCGAGCTCCACGGCCATCCTGTCACGCGCCCATTCACCAGAGCTCCAAATGATTTTGCTTTTTGGGACCCGGTTCCTGGAGCCCTGCCTGGGCAAAATCGGATGCAAGAAGGCCCTGCCCATGCCGATCTCTGAGCTGTTATCCGAGCTCCACGGCTATCCTGTCACGCGCCCATTCACCAGAGCTCCAAATGATTTTGCTTTTTGGGACCCGGTTCCTGGAGCCCTGCCTGGGCAAAATCGGATGCAAGAAGGCCCTGCCCATGCCGATCTCTGAGCTGTTATCCGAGCTCCGCGGCTATCCTGTCACGCGCCCATTCACCAGAGCTGCAAATGATTTTGTTTTTTGGGACCCGGTTCCTGGAGCCCTGCCTGTGCAAAATCGGATGCAAGAAGGCCCTGCCCATGCCGATCTCTGAGCTGTTATCCGAGCTCCGCGGCTATCCTGTCACGCGCCCATTCACCAGAGCTCCAAATGATTTTGCTTTTTGGGACACGGTTCCTGGAGCCCTGCCTGGGCAAAATCGGATGCAAGAAGGCCCTGCCCATGCCGATCTCTGAGCTGTTATCCGAGCTCCACGGCTATCCTGTCACGCGCCCATTCACCAGAGCTCCAAATGATTTTGCTTTTTGGGACCCGGTTCCTGGAGCCCTGCCTGGGCAAAATCGGATGCAAGAAGGCCCTGCCCATGCTGATCTCTGAGCCGTTATCCGAGCTCCACGGCTATCCTGTCACGCGCCCATTCACCAGAGCTCCAAATGATTTTACTTTCTGGGACCCGGTTCCTGGAGCCCTACCTGGGCAAAATCGGATGCAAGAAGGCCCTGCCCATGCCGATCTCTGAGCCGTTATCCGAGCTCCACGGCTATCCTGTCACGCGCCCATTCACCAGAGCTCCAAATGATTTTGCTTTTTGGGACCCGGTTCCTGGAGCCCTGCCTGGGCAAAATCGGATGCAAGAAGGCCCTGCCCATGCCGATCTCTGAGCCGTTATCCGAGCTCCACGGCTATCCTGTCACGCGCCCATTCACCAGAGCTCCAAATGATTTTGATTTTTTGGATCCGGTTCCTGGTGCCCTGCCTGGGCAAAATCGGATGCAAGAAGGCCCTGCCCATGCCGATCTCTGAGCTGTTATCCGAGCTCCACGGCTATCCTGTCACGCGCCCATTCACCAGAGCTCCAAATGATTTTGCTTTTTGGGACTTGGTTCCTGGAGCCCTGCCTGGGCAAAATCGGATGCAAGAAGGCCCTGCCCATGCCGATCTCTGAGCTGTTATCCGAGCTCCACGGCTATCCTGTCACGCGCCCATTCACCAGAGCTCCAAATGATTTTGCTTTTTGAGACCCGGTTCCTGGAGCCCTGCCTGGGCAAAATCGGATGCAAGAAGGCCCTGCCCATGCCAATCTCTGAGCTGTTATCCGAGCTCCACGGCTATCCTGTCACGCGCCCATTCACTAGAGCTCCAAATGATTTTGCTTTTTGGGACCCGGTTCCTGGAGCCCTGCCTGGTCAAAATCGGATGCAAGAAGGCCCTGCCCATACCGATCTCTGAGCTGTTATCCGAGCTCCACGGCTATCCTGTCACGCGCCCATTCACCAGAGCTCCAAATGATTTTGCTTTTTGGGACCCGGTTCCTGGAGCCCTGCCTGGGCAAAATCGGATGCAAGAAGGCCCTGCCCATGCCGATCTCTGAGCTGTTATCCGAGCTCCACGGCTATCCTGTCACGCGCCCATTCACCAGAGCTCCAAATGATTTTGCTTTTTGGGACCCGGTTCCTGGAGCCCTGCCTGGGCAAAATCGGATGCAAGAAGGCCCTGCCCATGCCGATCTCTAAGCTGTTATCCGAGCTCCACGGCTATCCTGTCACGCGCCCATTCACCAGAGCTGCAAATGATTTTGCTTTTTGGGACCCGGTTCCTGGAGCACTGCCTGGGCAAAATCGGATGCAAGAAGGCCCTGCCCATGCCGATCTCTGAGCTGTTATCCGAGCTCCACGGCTATCCTGTCACACGCCCATTCACCAGAGCTCCAAATGATTTTGCTTTTTAGAACCTGGTTCCTGGAGCCCTGCCTGGGCAAAATCGGATGCAAGAAGGCCCTGCCCATGACGATCTCTGAGCTGTTATCCGAGCTCCACGCCTATCCTGTCACACGCCCATTCACCAGAGCTCCAAATGATTTTGCTTTTTGGGACCCGGTTCCTGGAGCCCTGCCTGGGCAAAATCGGATGCAAGAAGGCCCTGCCCATGCCGATCTCTGAGCTGTTATCCGAGCTCCACGGCTATCCTGTCACGCGCCCATTCACCAGAGCTCCAAATGATTTTGCTTTTTGGGACCCGGTTCCTGGAGCCCTGCCTGGGCAAAATCGGATGCAAGAAGGCTCTGCCCATGCCGATCTCTGAGCTGTTATCCGAGCTCCACGGCCATCCTGTCACGCGCCCATTCACCAGAGCTCCAAATGATTTTGCTTTTTGGGACCCGGTTCCTGGAGCCCTGCCTGGGCAAAATCGGATGCAAGAAGGCCCTGCCCATGCCGATCTCTGAGCTGTTATCCGAGCTCCACGGCTATCCTGTCACGCGCCCATTCACCAGAGCTCCAAATGATTTTGCTTTTTGGGACCCGGTTCCTGGAGCCCTGCCTGGGCAAAATCGGATGCAAGAAGGCCCTGCCCATGCCGATCTCTGAGCTGTTATCCGAGCTCCGCGGCTATCCTGTCACGCGCCCATTCACCAGAGCTGCAAATGATTTTGTTTTTTGGGACCCGGTTCCTGGAGCCCTGCCTGTGCAAAATCGGATGCAAGAAGGCCCTGCCCATGCCGATCTCTGAGCTGTTATCCGAGCTCCGCGGCTATCCTGTCACGCGCCCATTCACCAGAGCTCCAAATGATTTTGCTTTTTGGGACACGGTTCCTGGAGCCCTGCCTGGGCAAAATCGGATGCAAGAAGGCCCTGCCCATGCCGATCTCTGAGCTGTTATCCGAGCTCCACGGCTATCCTGTCACGCGCCCATTCACCAGAGCTCCAAATGATTTTGCTTTTTGGGACCCGGTTCCTGGAGCCCTGCCTGGGCAAAATCGGATGCAAGAAGGCCCTGCCCATGCTGATCTCTGAGCCGTTATCCGAGCTCCACGGCTATCCTGTCACGCGCCCATTCACCAGAGCTCCAAATGATTTTACTTTCTGGGACCCGGTTCCTGGAGCCCTACCTGGGCAAAATCGGATGCAAGAAGGCCCTGCCCATGCCGATCTCTGAGCCGTTATCCGAGCTCCACGGCTATCCTGTCACGCGCCCATTCACCAGAGCTCCAAATGATTTTGCTTTTTGGGACCCGGTTCCTGGAGCCCTGCCTGGGCAAAATCGGATGCAAGAAGGCCCTGCCCATGCCGATCTCTGAGCCGTTATCCGAGCTCCACGGCTATCCTGTCACGCGCCCATTCACCAGAGCTCCAAATGATTTTGATTTTTTGGATCCGGTTCCTGGTGCCCTGCCTGGGCAAAATCGGATGCAAGAAGGCCCTGCCCATGCCGATCTCTGAGCTGTTATCCGAGCTCCATTCTGTCTAACCACGCCCACCGCACGTGCTTTCTATTACACATCCGGAGAGGTGGTTCTTACTAGAATCACGTGTCGGGTGGCGCGCGCGACACTTTTGCATCACATGCTCCGATTTTCCCCAGGCTTCCGGAAGCCTGTCCCGGCCGAGGGGTGCCAGTCCGCACTCATCGGCCAGACTTCCACAAATTGCAGTACCCGATTTGGCACGCCGGGGGGCGCTGCCTGCGGGGGAAAAGGAGACGTGCCCGGGCCGTACGTCGGGCTCCAACGGATGCCCGTCGCGGACTGTTAATAGGAACCATAGGGGAGATGGTCCTGCCCACGCTGTTATCCGAGCTCCACGGCTATCCTGTCACGCGCCCATTCACCCGGTTCCTGGAGCCCTGCCTGGGCAAAATCGGATGCAAGAAGGCCCTGCCCATGCCAATCTCTGAGCTGTTATCCGAGCTCCACGGCTATCCTGTCACGCGCCCATTCACCAGAGCTCCAAATGATTTTGCTTTTTGGGACCCGGTTCCTGGAGCCCTGCCTGGGCAAAATCGGATGCAAGAAGGCCCTGCCCATGCCGATCTCTGAGCTGTTATCCGAGCTCCACGGCTATCCTGTCACGCGCCCATTCACCAGAGCTCCAAATGATTTTGCTTTTTGGGACCCGGTTCCTGGAGCCCTGCCTGGTCAAAATCGGATGCAAGAAGGCCATGCCCATGCCGATCTCTGAGCTGTTATCCGAGCTCCACGGCTATCCTGTCACGCGCCCATTCACCAGAGCTCCAAATGATTTTGCTTTTTAGAACCTGGTTCCTGGAGCCCTGCCTGGGCAAAATCGGATGCAAGAAGGCCCTGCCCATGCCAATCTCTGAGCTGTTATCCGAGCTCCACGGCTATCCTGTCACGCGCCCATTCACCAGAGCTCCAAATGATTTTGCTTTTTGGGACCCGGTTCCTGGAGCCCTGCCTGGGCAAAATCGGATGCAAGAAGGCCCTGCCCATGCCGATCTCTGAGCTGTTATCCGAGCTCCACGGCTATCCTGTCACGCGCCCATTCACCAGAGCTCCAAATGATTTTGCTTTTTGGGACACGGTTCCTGGAGCCCTGCCTGGGCAAAATCGGATGCAATAAGCCCTGCCCATGCTGATCTCTGAGCTGTTATCCGAGCTCCACGGCTATCCTGTCACGCGCCCATTCACCAGAGCTCCAAATGATTTTGCTTTTTGGGACCCGGTTCCTGGAGCCCTGCCTGGGCAAAATCGGATGCAAGAAGGCTCTGCCCATGCCGATCTCTGAGCTGTTATCCGAGCTCCACGGCTATCTTGTCAAGCGCCCATTCACCAGAGCTCCAAATGATTTTGCTTTTTGGGACACGGTTCCTGGAGCCCTGCCTTGGCAAAATCGGATGCAAGAAGGCCCTGCCCATGCCGATCTCTGAGCTGTTATCCGAGCTCCACGGCTATCCTGTCTCGCGCCCATTCACCAGAGCTCCAAATGATTTTGCTTTTTGGGACCCGGTTCCTGGAGCCCTGCCTGGGCAAAATCTGATGCAAGAAGGCCCTGCCCATGCCGATCTCTGAGCTGTTATCCGAGCTCCACGGCTATCCTGTCACGCGCCCATTCACCAGAGCTCCAAATGATTTTGCTTTTTGGGACACGGTTCCTGGAGCCCTGCCTGGGCAAAATCGGATGCAAGAAGGCCCTGCCCATGCCGATCTCTGAGCTGTTATCCGAGCTCCACGGCTATCCTGTCACGCGCCCATTCACCAGAGCTCCAAATGATTTTGCTTTTTGGGACCCGGTTCCTGGAGCCCTGCCTTGGCAAAATCGGATGCAAGAAGGCCCTGCCCATGCCGATCTCTGAGCTGTTATCCGAGCTCCACGGCCATCCTGTCACGCGCCCATTCACCAGAGCTCCAAATGATTTTGCTTTTTGGGACCCGGTTCCTGGAGCCCTGCCTGGGCAAAATCGGATGCAAGAAGGCCCTGCCCATGCCGATCTCTGAGCTGTTATCCGAGCTCCACGGCTATCCTGTCACGCGCCCATTCACCAGAGCTCCAAATGATTTTGCTTTTTGGGACCCGGTTCCTGGAGCCCTGCCTGGGCAAAATCGGATGCAAGAAGGCCCTGCCCATGCCGATCTCTGAGCTGTTATCCGAGCTCCACGGCTATCCTGTCACGCGCCCATTCACCAGAGCTCCAAATGATTTTGCTTTTTGGGACCCGCTTCCTGGAGCCCTGCCTGGGCAAAATCGGATGCAAGAAGGCTCTGCCCATGCCGATCTCTGAGCTGTTATCCGAGCTCCACGGCTATCCTGTCAAGCGCCCATTCACCAGAGCTCCAAATGATTTTGCTTTTTGGGACACAGTTCCTGGAGCCCTGCCTGGGCAAAATCGGATGCAAGAAGGCCCTGCTTATGCCGATCTCTGAGCTGTTATCCGAGCTCCACGGCTATCCTGTCACGCGCCCATTCACCAGAGCTCCAAATGATTTTGCTTTTTGGGACACGGTTCCTGGAGCCCTGCCTGGGCAAAATCGGATGCAAGAAGGCCCTGCCCATGCCGATCTCTGAGCTGATATCCGAGCTCCACGGCTATCCTGTCACGCGCCCATTCACCAAAGCTACAAATGATTTTGCTTTTTGGGACACGGTTCCTGGAGCCCTGCCTGGGCAAAATCGGATGCAAGAAGGCCCTGCCCATGCCGATCTCTGAGCTGTTATCCGAGCTCCACGGCTATCCTGTCACGCGCCCATTCACCAGAGCACCAAATGATTTTGCTTTTTGGGACACGGTTCCTGGAGCCCTGCCTGGGCAAAATCGGATGCAAGAAGGCCCTGCCCATGCCAATCTCTGAGCTGTTATCCGAGCTCCACGGCTATCCTGTCACGCGCCCATTCACCAGAGCTCCAAATGATTTTGCTTTTTGGGACCCGGTTCCTGGAGCCCTGCCTGGGCAAAATCGGATGCAAGAAGGCCCTGCCCATGCCGATCTCTGAGCTGTTATCCGAGCTCCACGGCTATCCTGTCACGCGCCCATTCACCAGAGCTCCAAATGATTTTGCTTTTTGGGACGCGGTTCCTGGAGCCCTGCCTGGGCAAAATCGGATGCAAGAAGGCCCTGCCCATGCCGATCTCTGAGCTGTTATCCGAGCTCCGCGGCTATCCTGTCACGCGCCCATTCACCAGAGCTCCAAATGATTTTGCTTTTTGGGACCCGGTTCCTGGAGCCCTGCCTGGGCAAAATCGGATGCAAGAAGGCCCTGCCCATGCCGATCTCTGAGCTGTTATCCGAGCTCCATTCTGTCTAACCACGCCCACCGTGAATCAAGGTCCCAGGCCCCAGCACGTGCTTTCTATTACACATCCGGAGAGGTGGTTCTTACTAGAATCACGTGTCGGGTGGCGCGCGCGACACTTTTGCATCACATGCTCCGATTTTCCCCAGGCTTCCGGAAGCCTGTCCCGGCCCGAGGGGTGCCAGTCCGCACTCATCGGCCAGACTTCCACAAATTGCAGTACCCGATTTGGCACGCCGGGGGGCGCTGCCTGCGGGGGAAAAGGAGACGTGCCCGGGCCGTACGTCGGGCTCCAACGGATGCCCGTCGCGGACTGTTAATAGGAACCATAGGGGAGATGGTCCTGCCCACGCTGTTATCTGAGCTCCACGGCTATCCTGTCACGCGCCCATTCACCAGAGCTCCAAATGATTTTGCTTTTTTGGACTTGGTTCCTGGAGCCCTGCCTGGGCAAAATCGGATGCAAGAAGGCCCTGCCCATGCCGATCTCTGAGCTGTTATCCGAGCTCCACGGCTATCCTGTCACGCGCCCATTCACCAGAGCTCCAAATGATTTCGCTTTTTGGGACCCGGTTCCTGGAGCCCTGCCTGGGCAAAATCGGATGCAAGAAGGCCCTGCCCATGCTGATCTCTGAGCCGTTATCCGAGCTCCACGGCTATCCTGTCACGCGCCCATTCACCAGAGCTCCAAATGATTTTACTTTTTGGGACCCGGTTCCTGGAGCCATACCTGGGCAAAATCGGATGCAAGAAGGCCCTGCCCATGCCGATCTCTGAGCCGTTATCCGAGCTCCACGGCTATCCTGTCACGCGCCCATTCACCAGAGCTCCAAATGATTTTGCTTTTTGGGACCCGGTTCCTGGAGCCCTGCCTGGGCAAAATCGGATGCAAGAAGGCCCTGCCCATGCCGATCTCTGAGCTGTTATCCGAGCTCCACGGCTATCCTGTCACGCGCCCATTCACCAGAGCTCCAAATGATTTTGCTTTTTGGGACCCGGTTCCTGGAGCCCTGCCTGGTCAAAATCGGATGCAAGAAGGCCCTGCCCATACCGATCTCTGAGCTGTTATCCGAGCTCCACGGCTATCCTGTCACGCACCCATTCACCAGAGCTCCAAATGATTTTGCTTTTTGGGACCCGGTTCCTGGAGCCCTGCCTGTGCAAAATCGGATGCAAGAAGGCCCTGCCCATGCCGATCTCTGAGCCGTTATCCGAGCTCCACGGCTATCCTGTCACGCGCCCATTCACCAGAGCTCCAAATGATTTTGCTTTTTGGGACCCGGTTCCTGGAGCCCTGCCTGTGCAAAATCGGATGCAAGAAGGCCCTGCCCATGCCGATCTCTGAGCTGTTATCCGAGCTCCGCGGCTATCCTGTCACGCGCCCATTCACCAGAGCTCCAAATGATTTTGCTTTTTGGGACCCGGTTCCTGGAGCCCTGCCTGTGCAAAATCGGATGCAAGAAGGCCCTGCCCATGCCGATCTCTGAGCTGTTATCCGAGCTCCGCGGCTATCCTGTCACGCGCCCATTCACCAGAGCTCCAAATGATTTTGCTTTTTGGGACACGGTTCCTGGAGCCCTGCCTGGGCAAAATCGGATGCAAGAAGGCCCTGCCCATGCCGATCTCTGAGCTGTTATCCGAGCTCCATTCTGTCTAACCACGCCCACCGTGAATCAAGGTCCCAGGCCCCAGCACGTGCTTTCTATTACACATCCGGAGAGGTGGTTCTTACTAGAATCACGTGTCGGGTGGCGCGCGCGACACTTTTGCATCACATGCTCCGATTTTCCCCAGGCTTCCGGAAGCCTGTCCCGGCCGAGGGGTGCCAGTCCGCACTCATCGGCCAGACTTCCACAAATTGCAGTATCCGATTTGGCACGTCGGGGGGCGCTGCCTGCGGGGGAAAAGGAGACGTGCCCGGGCCGTACGTCGGGCTCCAACGGATGCCCGTCGCGGACTGTTAATAGGAACCATAGGGGAGATGGTCCTGCCCACGCTGTTATCCGAGCTCCACGGCTATCCTGTCACGCGCCCATTCACCAGAGCTCCAAATGATTTTGCTTTTTGGGACTTGGTTCCTGGAGCCCTGCCTGGGCAAAATCGGATGCAAGAAGGCCCTGCCCATGCCGATCTCTGAGCTGTTATCCGAGCTCCACGGCTATCCTGTCACGCGCCCATTCACCAGAGCTCCAAATGATTTTGCTTTTTGAGACCCGGTTCCTGGAGCCCTGCCTGGGCAAAATCGGATGCAAGAAGGCCCTGCCCATGCCAATCTCTGAGCTGTTATCCGAGCTCCACGGCTATCCTGTCACGCGCCCATTCACTAGAGCTCCAAATGATTTTGCTTTTTGGGACCCGGTTCCTGGAGCCCTGCCTGGTCAAAATCGGATGCAAGAAGGCCCTGCCCATACCGATCTCTGAGCTGTTATCCGAGCTCCACGGCTATCCTGTCACGCGCCCATTCACCAGAGCTCCAAATGATTTTGCTTTTTGGGACCCGGTTCCTGGAGCCCTGCCTGGGCAAAATCGGATGCAAGAAGGCCCTGCCCATGCCGATCTCTGAGCTGTTATCCGAGCTCCACGGCTATCCTGTCACGCGCCCATTCACCAGAGCTCCAAATGATTTTGCTTTTTGGGACCCGGTTCCTGGAGCCCTGCCTGGGCAAAATCGGATGCAAGAAGGCCCTGCCCATGCCGATCTCTAAGCTGTTATCCGAGCTCCACGGCTATCCTGTCACGCGCCCATTCACCAGAGCTGCAAATGATTTTGCTTTTTGGGACCCGGTTCCTGGAGCACTGCCTGGGCAAAATCGGATGCAAGAAGGCCCTGCCCATGCCGATCTCTGAGCTGTTATCCGAGCTCCACGGCTATCCTGTCACACGCCCATTCACCAGAGCTCCAAATGATTTTGCTTTTTAGAACCTGGTTCCTGGAGCCCTGCCTGGGCAAAATCGGATGCAAGAAGGCCCTGCCCATGACGATCTCTGAGCTGTTATCCGAGCTCCACGCCTATCCTGTCACACGCCCATTCACCAGAGCTCCAAATGATTTTGCTTTTTGGGACCCGGTTCCTGGAGCCCTGCCTGGGCAAAATCGGATGCAAGAAGGCCCTGCCCATGCCGATCTCTGAGCTGTTATCCGAGCTCCACGGCTATCCTGTCACGCGCCCATTCACCAGAGCTCCAAATGATTTTGCTTTTTGGGACCCGGTTCCTGGAGCCCTGCCTGGGCAAAATCGGATGCAAGAAGGCTCTGCCCATGCCGATCTCTGAGCTGTTATCCGAGCTCCACGGCCATCCTGTCACGCGCCCATTCACCAGAGCTCCAAATGATTTTGCTTTTTGGGACCCGGTTCCTGGAGCCCTGCCTGGGCAAAATCGGATGCAAGAAGGCCCTGCCCATGCCGATCTCTGAGCTGTTATCCGAGCTCCACGGCTATCCTGTCACGCGCCCATTCACCAGAGCTCCAAATGATTTTGCTTTTTGGGACCCGGTTCCTGGAGCCCTGCCTGGGCAAAATCGGATGCAAGAAGGCCCTGCCCATGCCGATCTCTGAGCTGTTATCCGAGCTCCGCGGCTATCCTGTCACGCGCCCATTCACCAGAGCTGCAAATGATTTTGTTTTTTGGGACCCGGTTCCTGGAGCCCTGCCTGTGCAAAATCGGATGCAAGAAGGCCCTGCCCATGCCGATCTCTGAGCTGTTATCCGAGCTCCGCGGCTATCCTGTCACGCGCCCATTCACCAGAGCTCCAAATGATTTTGCTTTTTGGGACACGGTTCCTGGAGCCCTGCCTGGGCAAAATCGGATGCAAGAAGGCCCTGCCCATGCCGATCTCTGAGCTGTTATCCGAGCTCCACGGCTATCCTGTCACGCGCCCATTCACCAGAGCTCCAAATGATTTTGCTTTTTGGGACCCGGTTCCTGGAGCCCTGCCTGGGCAAAATCGGATGCAAGAAGGCCCTGCCCATGCTGATCTCTGAGCCGTTATCCGAGCTCCACGGCTATCCTGTCACGCGCCCATTCACCAGAGCTCCAAATGATTTTACTTTCTGGGACCCGGTTCCTGGAGCCCTACCTGGGCAAAATCGGATGCAAGAAGGCCCTGCCCATGCCGATCTCTGAGCCGTTATCCGAGCTCCACGGCTATCCTGTCACGCGCCCATTCACCAGAGCTCCAAATGATTTTGCTTTTTGGGACCCGGTTCCTGGAGCCCTGCCTGGGCAAAATCGGATGCAAGAAGGCCCTGCCCATGCCGATCTCTGAGCCGTTATCCGAGCTCCACGGCTATCCTGTCACGCGCCCATTCACCAGAGCTCCAAATGATTTTGATTTTTTGGATCCGGTTCCTGGTGCCCTGCCTGGGCAAAATCGGATGCAAGAAGGCCCTGCCCATGCCGATCTCTGAGCTGTTATCCGAGCTCCATTCTGTCTAACCACGCCCACCGTGAATCAAGGTCCCAGGCCCCAGCACGTGCTTTCTATTACACATCCGGAGAGGTGGTTCTTACTAGAATCACGTGTCGGGTGGCGCGCGCGACACTTTTGCATCACATGCTCCGATTTTCCCCAGGCTTCCGGAAGCCTGTCCCGGCCGAGGGGTGCCAGTCCGCACTCATCGGCCAGACTTCCACAAATTGCAGTACCCGATTTGGCACGCCGGGGGGCGCTGCCTGCGGGGGAAAAGGAGACGTGCCCGGGCCGTACGTCGGGCTCCAACGGATGCCCGTCGCGGACTGTTAATAGGAACCATAGGGGAGATGGTCCTGCCCACGCTGTTATCCGAGCTCCACGGCTATCCTGTCACGCGCCCATTCACCAGAGCTCCAAATGATTTTGCTTTTTGGGACTTGGTTCCTGGAGCCCTGCCTGGGCAAAATCGGATGCAAGAAGGCCCTGCCCATGCCGATCTCTGAGCTGTTATCCGAGCTCCACGGCTATCCTGTCACGCGCCCATTCACCAGAGCTCCAAATGATTTTGCTTTTTGGGACCCGGTTCCTGGAGCCCTGCCTGGGCAAAATCGGATGCAAGAAGGCCCTGCCCATGCCAATCTCTGAGCTGTTATCCGAGCTCCACGGCTATCCTGTCACGCGCCCATTCACCAGAGCTCCAAATGATTTTGCTTTTTGGGACCCGGTTCCTGGAGCCCTGCCTGGTCAAAATCGGATGCAAGAAGGCCCTGCCCATGCCGATCTCTGAGCTGTTATCCGAGCTCCACGGCTATCCTGTCACGCGCCCATTCACCAGAGCTCCAAATGATTTTGCTTTTTGGGACCCGGTTCCTGGAGCCCTGCCTGGTCAAAATCGGATGCAAGAAGGCCCTGCCCATGCCGATCTCTAAGCTGTTATCCGAGCTCCACGGCTATCCTGTCACGCGCCCATTCACCAGAGCTCCAAATGATTTTGCTTTTTGGGACCCGGTTCCTGGAGCCCTGCCTGGGCAAAATCGGATGCAAGAAGGCCCTGCCCATGCCGATCTCTAAGCTGTTATCCGAGCTCCACGGCTATCCTGTCACGCGCCCATTCACCAGAGCTGCAAATGATTTTGCTTTTTGGGACCCGGCTCCTGGAGCACTGCCTGGGCAAAATCGGATGCAAGAAGGCCATGCCCATGCCGATCTCTGAGCTGTTATCCGAGCTCCACGGCTATCCTGTCACGCGCCCATTCACCAGAGCTCCAAATGATTTTGCTTTTTAGAACCTGGTTCCTGGAGCCCTGCCTGGGCAAAATCGGATGCAAGAAGGCCCTGCCCATGCCGATCTCTGAGATGTTATCCGAGCTCCGCGGCTATCCTGTCACGCGCCCATTCACCAGAGCTCCAAATGATTTTGCTTTTTGGGACACGGTTCCTGGAGCCCTGCCTGGGCAAAATCGGATGCAAGAAGGCCCTACCCATGCCGATATCTGAGCTGTTATCCGAGCTCCACGGCTATCCTGTCACGCGCCCATTCACCAGAGCTCCAAATGATTTTGCTTTTTGGGACCCGGTTCCTGGAGCCCTGCCTGGGCAAAATCGGATGCAAGAAGGCCCTGCCCATGCTGATCTCTGAGCCGTTATCCGAGCTCCACGGCTATCCTGTCACGCGCCCATTCACCAGAGCTCCAAATGATTTTACTTTTTGGGACCCGGTTCCTGGAGCCCTACCTGGGCAAAATCGGATGCAAGAAGGCCCTGCCCATGCCGATCTCTGAGCCGTTATCCGAGCTCCACGGCTATCCTGTCACGCGCCCATTCACCAGAGCTCCAAATGATTTTGCTTTTTGGGACACGGTTCCTGGAGCCCTGCCTGGGCAAAATCGGATGCAAGAAGGCCCTGCCCATGCCGATCTCTGAGCTGTTATCCGAGCTCCGCGGCTATCCTGTCACGCGCCCATTCACCAGAGCTCCAAATGATTTTGCTTTTTGGGACACGGTTCCTGGAGCCCTGCCTGGGCAAAATCGGATGCAAGAAGGCCCTGCCCATGCCGATCTCTGAGCTGTTATCCGAGCTCCATTCTGTCTAACCACGCCCACCGTGAATCAAGGTCCCAGGCCCCAGCACGTGCTTTCTATTACACATCCGGAGAGGTGGTTCTTACTAGAATCACGTGTCGGGTGGCGTGCGCAACACTTTTGCATCACATGCTCCGATTTTCCCCAGGCTTCCGGAAGCCTGTCCCGGCCAGAGGGGTGCTAGTCCGCACTCATCGGCCAGACTTCCACAAATTGCAGTACCCGATTTGGCACGCCGGGGGGCGCTGCCTGCGGGGGAAAAGGAGACGTGCCCGGGCCGTACGTCGGGCTCCAACGGATGCCCGTCGCGGACTGTTAATAGGAACCATAGGGGAGATGGTCCTGCCCACGCTGTTATCCGAGCTCCACGGCTATCCTGTCATGCGCCCATTCACCAGAGCTCCAAATGATTTTGCTTTTTGGGATTTGGTTCCTGGAGCCCTGCCTGGGCAAAATCGGATGCAAGAAGGCCCTGCCCATGCCGATCTCTGAGCTGTTATCCGAGCTCCACGGCTATCCTGTCACGCGCCCATTCACCAGAGCTCCAAATGATTTTGCTTTTTGGGACCCGGTTCCTGGAGCCCTGCCTGGGCAAAATCGGATGCAAGAAGGCCCTGCCCATGCCAATCTCTGAGCTGTTATCCGAGCTCCACGGCTATCCTGTCACGCGCCCATTCACCAGAGCTCCAAATGATTTTGCTTTTTGGGACCCGGTTCCTGGAGCCCTGCCTGGTCAAAATCGGATGCAAGAAGGCCCTGCCCATGCCGATCTCTAAGCTGTTATCCGAGCTCCACGGCTATCCTGTCACGCGCCCATTCACCAGAGCTCCAAATGATTTTGCTTTTTGGGACCCGGTTCCTGGAGCCCTGCCTGGGCAAAATCGGATGCAAGAAGGCCCTGCCCATGCCGATCTCTAAGCTGTTATCCGAGCTCCACGGCTATCCTGTCACGCGCCCATTCACCAGAGCTGCAAATGATTTTGCTTTTTGGGACCCGGTTCCTGGAGCACTGCCTGGGCAAAATCGGATGCAAGAAGGCCCTGCCCATGCCGATCTCTGAGCTGTTATCCGAGCTCCACGGCTATCCTGTCACGCGCCCATTCACCAGAGCTCCAAATGATTTTGCTTTTTAGAACCTGGTTCCTGGAGCCCTGCCTGGGCAAAATCGGATGCAAGAAGGCCCTGTCCATGCCGATCTCTGAGCTGTTATCCGAGCTCCACGGCTATCCTGTCACGCGCCCATTCACCAGAGCTCCAAATGATTTTGCTTTTTGGGACCCGGTTCCTGGAGCCCTGCCTGGTCAAAATCGGATGCAAGAAGGCCCTGCCCATGCCGATCTCTAAGCTGTTATCCGAGCTCCACGGCTATCCTGTCACGCGCCCATTCACCAGAGCTCCAAATGATTTTGCTTTTTGGGACCCGGTTCCTGGAGCCCTGCCTGGGCAAAATCGGATGCAAGAAGGCCCTGCCCATGCCGATCTCTAAGCTGTTATCCGAGCTCCACGGCTATCCTGTCACGCGCCCATTCACCAGAGCTGCAAATGATTTTGCTTTTTGGGACCCGGTTCCTGGAGCACTGCCTGGGCAAAATCGGATGCAAGAAGGCCCTGCCCATGCCGATCTCTGAGCTGTTATCCGAGCTCCACGGCTATCCTGTCACGCGCCCATTCAACAGAGCTCCAAATGATTTTGCTTTTTAGAACCTGGTTCCTGGAGCCCTGCCTGGGCAAAATCGGATGCAAGAAGGCCCTGCCCATGCCGATCTCTGAGCTGTTATCTGAGCTCCACGGCTATCCTGTCACGCGCCCATTCACCAGAGCTCCAAATGATTTTGCTTTTTGGGACCCGGTTCCTGGAGCCCTGCCTGGGCAAAATCGGATGCAAGAAGGCTCTGCCCATGCCGATCTCTGAGCTGTTATCCGAGCTCCACGGCCATCCTGTCACGCGCCCATTCACCAGAGCTCCAAATGATTTTGCTTTTTGGGACCCGGTTCCTGGAGCCCTGCCTGGGCAAAATCGGATGCAAGAAGGCCCTGCCCATGCCGATCTCTGAGCTGTTATCCGAGCTCCACGGCTATCCTGTCACGCGCCCATTCACCAGAGCTCCAAATGATTTTGCTTTTTGGGACCCGGTTCCTGGAGCCCTGCCTGGGCAAAATCGGATGCAAGAAGGCCCTACCCATGCCGATCTCTGAGCTGTTATCCGAGCTCCGCGGCTATCCTGTCACGCGCCCATTCACCAGAGCTGCAAATGATTTTGCTTTTTGGGACCCGGTTCCTGGAGCCCTGCCTGTGCAAAATCGGATGCAAGAAGGCCCTGCCCATGCCGATCTCTGAGCTGTTATCCGAGCTCCGCGGCTATCCTGTCACGCGCCCATTCACCAGAGCTCCAAATGATTTTGCTTTTTGGGACACGGTTCCTGGAGCCCTGCCTGGGCAAAATCGGATGCAAGAAGGCCCTGCCCATGCCGATCTCTGAGCTGTTATCCAAGCTCCACGGCTATCCTGTCACGTGCCCATTCACCAGAGCTCCAAATGATTTTGCTTTTTGGGACCCGGTTCCTGGAGCCCTGCCTGGGCAAAATCGGATGCAAGAAGGCCCTGCCCATGCCGATCTCTGAGCCGTTATCCGAGCTCCACGGCTATCCTGTCACGCGCCCATTCACCAGAGCTCCAAATGATTTTGCTTTTTGGGACACAGTTCCTGGAGCCCTGCCTGGGCAAAATCGGATGCAAGAAGGCCCTGCCCATGCCGATCTCTGAGCTGTTATCCGAGCTCCATTCTGTCTAACCACGCCCACCGTGAATCAAGGTCCCAGGCCCCAGCACGTGCTTTCTATTACACATCCGGAGAGGTGGTTCTTACTAGAATCACGTGTCGGGTGGCGCGCGCGACACTTTTGCATCACATGCTCCGATTTTCCCCAGGCTTCCGGAAGCCTGTCCCGGCCCGAGGGGTGCCAGTCCGCACTCATCGGCCAGACTTCCACAAATTGCAGTACCCGATTTGGCACGCCGGGGGGCGCTGCCTGCGGGGGAAAAGGAGACGTGCCCGGGCCGTACGTCGGGCTCCAACGGATGCCCGTCGCGGACTGTTAATAGGAACCATAGGGGAGATGGTCCTGCCCATGCTGTTATCCGAGCTCCACGGCTATCCTGTCACGCGCCCATTCACCAGAGCTCCAAATGATTTTGCTTTTTGGGACTTGGTTCCTGGAGCCCTGCCTGGGCAAAATCGGATGCAAGAAGGCCCTGCCCATGCCGATCTCTGAGCTGTTATCCGAGCTCCACGGCTATCCTGTCACGCGCCCATTCACCAGAGCTCCAAATGATTTTGCTTTTTGGGACCCGGTTCCTGGAGCCCTGCCTGGGCAAAATCGGATGCAAGAAGGCCCTGCCCATGCTGATCTCTGAGCCGTTATCCGAGCTCCACGGCTATCCTGTCACGCGCCCATTCACCAGAGCTCCAAATGATTTTGCTTTTTGGGACCCGGTTCCTGGAGCCCTACCTGGGCAAAATCGGATGCAAGAAGGCCCTGCCCATGCCGATCTCTGAGCCGTTATCCGAGCTCCACGGCTATCCTGTCACGCGCCCATTCACCAGAGCTCCAAATGATTTTGCTTTTTGGGACCCGTTTCCTGGAGCCCTGCCTGGGCAAAATCGGATGCAAGAAGGCCCTGCCCATGCCGATCTCTGAGCTGCTATCCGAGCTCCACGGCTATCCTGTCACGCGCCCATTCACCAGAGCTCCAAATGATTTTGCTTTTTGGGACCCGGTTCCTGGAGCCCTGCCTGGGCAAAATCGGATGCAAGAAGGCCCTGCCCATGCCGATCTCTGAGCTGTTATCCGAGCTCCGCGGCTATCCTGTCACGCGCCCATTCACCAGAGCTCCAAATGATTTTGCTTTTTGGGACCCGGTTCCTGGAGCCCTGCCTGGGCAAAATCGGATGCAAGAAGGCCCTGCCCATGCCGATCTCTGAGCTGTTATCCGAGCTCCGCGGCTATCCTGTCACGCGCCCATTCACCAGAGCTCCAAATGATTTTGCTTTTTGGGACACGGTTCCTGGAGCCCTGCCTGGGCAAAATCGGATGCAAGAAGGCCCTGCCCATGCCGATCTCTGAGCTGTTATCCGAGCTCCGCGGCTATCCTGTCACGCGCCCATTCACCAGAGCTCCAAATGATTTTGCTTTTTGGGACACGGTTCCTGGAGCCCTGCCTGGGCAAAATCGGATGCAAGAAGGCCCTGCCCATGCCGATCTCTGAGCTGTTATCCGAGCTCCACGGCTATCCTGTCACGCGCCCATTCACCAGAGCTCCAAATGATTTTGCTTTTTGGGACTTGGTTCCTGGAGCCCTGCCTGGGCAAAATCGGATGCAAGAAGGCCCTGCCCATGCCGATCTCTGAGCTGTTATCCGAGCTCCACGGCTATCCTGTCACGCGCCCATTCACCAGAGCTCCAAATGATTTTGCTTTTTGGGACCCGGTTCCTGGAGCCCTGCCTGGGCAAAATCGGATGCAAGAAGGCCCTGCCCATGCTGATCTCTGAGCCGTTATCCGAGCTCCACGGCTATCCTGTCACGCGCCCATTCACCAGAGCTCCAAATGATTTTACTTTTTGGGACCCGGTTCCTGGAGCCCTACCTGGGCAAAATCGGATGCAAGAAGGCCCTGCCCATGCCGATCTCTGAGCCGTTATCCAAGCTCCACGGCTATCCTGTCACGCGCCCATTCACCAGAGCTCCAAATGATTTTGCTTTTTGGGACCCGGTTCCTGGAGCCCTGCCTGGGAAAAATCGGATGCAAGAAGGCCCTGCCCATGCCGATCTCTGAGCTGTTATCCGAGCTCCACGGCTATCCTGTCACGCGCCCATTCACCAGAGCTCCAAATGATTTTGCTTTTTGGGACCCGGTTCCTGGAGCCCTGCCTGGTCAAAATCGGATGCAAGAAGGCCCTGCCCATACCAATCTCTGAGCTGTTATCCGAGCTCCACGGCTATTCTGTCACGCGCCCATTCACCAGAGCTCCAAATGATTTTGCTTTTTGGGACCCGGTTCCTGGAGCCCTGCCTGGGCAAAATCGGATGCAAGAAGGCCCTGCCCATGCTGATCTCTGAGCCGTTATCCGAGCTCCACGGCTATCCTGTCACGCGCCCATTTACCAGAGCTCCAAATGATTTTACTTTTTGGGACCCGGTTCCTGGAGCCCTACCTGGGCAAAATCGGATGCAAGAAGGCCCTGCCCATGCCGATCTCTGAGCTGTTATCCGAGCTCCGCGGCTATCCTGTCACGCGCCCATTCACCAGAGCTCCAAATGATTTTGCATTTTGGGACACGGTTCCTGGAGCCCTGCCTGGGCAAAATCGGATGCAAGAAGGCCCTGCCCATGCCGATCTCTGAGCTGTTATCCGAGCTCCATTCTGTCTAACCACGCCCACCGTGAATCAAGGTCCCAGGCCCCAGCACGTGCTTTCTATTACACATCCGGAGAGGTGGTTCTTACTAGAATCACGTGTCGGGTGGCGCGCGCGACACTTTTGCATCACATGCTCCGATTTTCCCCAGGCTTCCGGAAGCCTGTCCCGGCCCGAGGGGTGCCAGTCCGCACTCATCGGCCAGACTTCCACAAATTGCAGTACCCGATTTGGCACGCCGGGGGGCGCTGCCTGCGGGGGAAAAGGAGACGTGCCCGGGCCGTACGTTGGGCTCCAACGGATGCCCGTCGCGGACTGTTAATAGGAACCATAGGGGAGATGGTCCTGCCCACGCTGTTATCCGAGCTCCACGGCTATCCTGTCACGCGCCCATTCACCAGAGCTCCAAATGATTTTGCTTTTTGGGACTTGGTTCCTGGAGCCCTGCCTGGGCAAAATCGGATGCAAGAAGGCCCTGCCCATGCCGATCTCTGAGCTGTTATCCGAGCTCCACGGCTATCCTGTCACGCGCCCATTCACCAGAGCTCCAAATGATTTTGCTTTTTGGGACCCGGTTCCTGGAGCCCTGCCTGGTCAAAATCGGATGCAAGAAGGCCCTGCCCATACCGATCTCTGAGCTGTTATCCGAGCTCCACGGCTATCCTGTCACGCGCCCATTCACCAGAGCTCCAAATGATTTTGCTTTTTGGGACCCGGTTCCTGGAGCCCTGCCTGGGCAAAATCGGATGCAAGAAGGCCCTGCCCATGCCGATCTCTAAGCTGTTATCCGAGCTCCACGGCTATCCTGTCACGCGCCCATTCACCAGAGCTGCAAATGATTTTGCTTTTTGGGACCCGGTTCCTGGAGCACTGCCTGGGCAAAATCGGATGCAAGAAGGCCCTGCCCATGCCGATCTCTGAGCTGTTATCCGAGCTCCACGGCTATCCTGTCACGCGCCCATTCACCAGAGCTCCAAATGATTTTGCTCTTTAGAACCTGGTTCCTGGAGCCCTGCCTGGGCAAAATCGGATGCAAGAAGGCCCTGCCCATGACGATCTCTGAGCTGTTATCCGAGCTCCACGGCTATCCTGTCACGCGCCCATTCACCAGAGCTCCAAATGATTTTGCTTTTCGGGACCCGGTTCCTGGAGCCCTGCCTGGGCAAAATCGGATGCAAGAAGGCCCTGCCCATGCCGATCTCTGAGCTGTTATCCGAGCTCCACGGCTATCCTGTCACGCGCCCATTCACCAGAGCTCCAAATGATTTTGCTTTTTGGGACCCGGTTCCTGGAGCCCTGCCTGGGCAAAATCGGATGCAAGAAGGCTCTGCCCATGCCGATCTCTGAGCTGTTATCCGAGCTCCACGGCCATCCTGTCACGCGCCCATTCACCAGAGCTCCAAATGTTTTTGCTTTTTGGGACCCGGTTCCTGGAGCCCTGCCTGGGCAAAATCGGATGCAAGAAGGCCCTGCCCATGCCGATCTCTGAGCTGTTATCCGAGCTCCACGGCTATCCTGTCACGCGCCCATTCACCAGAGCTCCAAATGATTTTGCTTTTTGGGACCCGGTTCCTGGAGCCCTGCCTGGGCAAAATCGGATGCAAGAAGGCCCTGCCCATGCCGATCTCTGAGCTGTTATCCGAGCTCCGCGGCTATCCTGTCACGCGCCCATTCACCAGAGCTGCAAATGATTTTGTTTTTTGGGACCCGGTTCCTGGAGCCCTGCCTGTGCAAAATCGGATGCAAGAAGGCCCTGCCCATGCCGATCTCTGAGCTGTTATCCGAGCTCCGCGGCTATCCTGTCACGCGCCCATTCACCAGAGCTCCAAATGATTTTGCTTTTTGGGACACGGTTCCTGGAGCCCTGCCTGGGCAAAATCGGATGCAAGAAGGCCCTGCCCATGCCGATCTCTGAGCCGTTATCCGAGCTCCACGGCTATCCTGTCACGCGCCCATTCACCAGAGCTCCAAATGATTTTGCTTTTTGGGACCCGGTTCCTGGAGCCCTGCCTGGGCAAAATCGGATGCAAGAAGGCCCTGCCCATGCCGATCTCTGAGCCGTTACCAGAGCTCCAAATGATTTTGCTTTTTTGGATCCGGTTCCTGGAGCCCTGCCTGGGCAAAATCGGATGCAAGAAGGCCCTGCCCATGCCGATCTCTGAGCTGTTATCCGAGCTCCATTCTGTCTAACCACGCCCACCGTGAATCAAGGTCCCAGGCCCCAGCACGTGCTTTCTATTACACATCCAGAGAGGTGGTTCTTACTAGAATCACGTGTCGGGTGGCGCGCGCAACACTTTTGCATCACATGCTCCGATTTTCCCCAGGCTTCCGGAAGCCTGTCCCGGCCGAGGGGTGCCAGTCCGCACTCATCGGCCAGACTTCCACAAATTGCAGTACCCGATTTGGCACGCCGGGGGGCGCTGCCTGCGGGGGAAAAGGAGACGTGCCCGGGCCGTACGTCGGGCTCCAACGGATGCCCGTCGCGGACTGTTAATAGGAACCATAGGGGAGATGGTCCTGCCCACGCTGTTATCCGAGCTCCACGGCTATCCTGTCACGCGCCCATTCACCAGAGCTCCAAATGATTTTGCTTTTTGGGACTTGGTTCCTGGAGCCCTGCCTGGGCAAAATCGGATGCAAGAAGGCCCTGCCCATGCCGATCTCTGAGCTGTTATCCGAGCTCCACGGCTATCCTGTCACGCGCCCATTCACCAGAGCTCCAAATGATTTTGCTTTTTGGGACCCGGTTCCTGGAGCCCTGCCTGGTCAAAATCGGATGCAAGAAGGCCCTGCCCATACCGATCTCTGAGCTGTTATCCGAGCTCCACGGCTATCCTGTCACGCGCCCATTCACCAGAGCTCCAAATGATTTTGCTTTTTGGGACCCGGTTCCTGGAGCCCTGCCTGGGCAAAATCGGATGCAAGAAGGCCCTGCCCATGCCGATCTCTAAGCTGTTATCCGAGCTCCACGGCTATCCTGTCACGCGCCCATTCACCAGAGCTGCAAATGATTTTGCTTTTTGGGACCCGGTTCCTGGAGCACTGCCTGGGCAAAATCGGATGCAAGAAGGCCCTGCCCATGCCGATCTCTGAGCTGTTATCCGAGCTCCACGGCTATCCTGTCACGCGCCCATTCACCATAGCTCCAAATGATTTTGCTTTTTAGAACCTGGTTCCTGGAGCCCTGCCTGGGCAAAATCGGATGCAAGAAGGCCCTGCCCATGACGATCTCTGAGCTGTTATCCGAGCTCCACGGCTATCCTGTCACGCGCCCATTCACCAGAGCTCCAAATGATTTTGCTTTTTGGGACCCGGTTCCTGGAGCCCTGCCTGGGCAAAATCGGATGCAAGAAGGCCCTGCCCATGCCGATCTCTGAGCTGTTATCCGAGCTCCACGGCTATCCTGTCACGCGCCCATTCACCAGAGCTCCAAATGATTTTGCTTTTTGGGACCCGGTTCCTGGAGCCCTGCCTGGGCAAAATCGGATGCAAGAAGGCTCTGCCCATGCCGATCTCTGAGCTGTTATCCGAGCTCCACGGCCATCCTGTCACGCGCCCATTCACCAGAGCTCCAAATGTTTTTGCTTTTTGGGACCCGGTTCCTGGAGCCCTGCCTGGGCAAAATCGGATGCAAGAAGGCCCTGCCCATGCCGATCTCTGAGCTGTTATCCGAGCTCCACGGCTATCCTGTCACGCGCCCATTCACCAGAGCTCCAAATGATTTTGCTTTTTGGGACCCGGTTCCTGGAGCCCTGCCTGGGCAAAATCGGATGCAAGAAGGCCCTGCCCATGCCGATCTCTGAGCTGTTATCCGAGCTCCGCGGCTATCCTGTCACGCGCCCATTCACCAGAGCTGCAAATGATTTTGTTTTTTGGGACCCGGTTCCTGGAGCCCTGCCTGTGCAAAATCGGATGCAAGAAGGCCCTGCCCATGCTGATCTCTGAGCTGTTATCCGAGCTCCGCGGCTATCCTGTCACGCGCCCATTCACCAGAGCTCCAAATGATTTTGCTTTTTGGGACACGGTTCCTGGAGCCCTGCCTGGGCAAAATCGGATGCAAGAAGGCCCTGCCCATGCCGATCTCTGAGCCGTTATCCGAGCTCCACGGCTATCCTGTCACGCGCCCATTCACCAGAGCTCCAAATGATTTTGCTTTTTGGGACCCGGTACCTGGAGCCCTGCCTGGGCAAAATCGGATGCAAGAAGGCCCTGCCCATGCCGATCTCTGAGCCGTTATCCGAGCTCCACGGCTATCCTGTCACGCGCCCATTCACCAGAGCTCCAAATGATTTTGCTTTTTTGGATCCGGTTCCTGGAGCCCTGCCTGGGCAAAATCGGATGCAAGAAGGCCCTGCCCATGCCGATCTCTGAGCTGTTATCCGAGCTCCATTCTGTCTAACCACGCCCACCGTGAATCAAGGTCCCAGGCCCCAGCACGTGCTTTCTATTACACATCCGGAGAGGTGGTTCTTACTAGAATCACGTGTCGGGTGGCGCGCGCGACACTTTTGCATCACATGCTCCGATTTTCCCCAGGCTTCCGGAAGCCTGTCCCGGCCGAGGGGTGCCAGTCCGCACTCATCGGCCAGACTTCCACAAATTGCAGTACCCGATTTGGCACGCCGGGGGGCGCTGCCTGCGGGGGAAAAGGAGACGTGCCCGGGCCGTACGTCGGGCTCCAACGGATGCCCGTCGCGGACTGTTAATAGGAACCATAGGGGAGATGGTCCTGCCCACGCTGTTATCCGAGCTCCACGGCTATCCTGTCACGCGCCCATTCACCAGAGCTCCAAATGATTTTGCTTTTTGGGACTTGGTTCCTGGAGCCCTGCCTGGGCAAAATCGGATGCAAGAAGGCCCTGCCCATGCCGATCTCTGAGCTGTTATCCGAGCTCCACGGCTATCCTGTCACGCGCCCATTCACCAGAGCTCCAAATGATTTTGCTTTTTGGGACCCGGTTCCTGGAGCCCTGCCTGGGCAAAATCGGATGCAAGAAGGCCCTGCCCATGCCAATCTCTGAGCTGTTATCCGAGCTCCACGGCTATCCTGTCACGCGCCCATTCACCAGAGCTCCAAATGATTTTGCTTTTTGGGACCCGGTTCCTGGAGCCCTGCCTGGTCAAAATCGGATGCAAGAAGGCCCTGCCCATGCCGATCTCTGAGCTGTTATCCGAGCTCCACGGCTATGCTGTCACGCGCCCATTCACCAGAGCTCCAAATGATTTTGCTTTTTGGGACCCGGTTCCTGGAGCCCTGCCTGGTCAAAATCGGATGCAAGAAGGCCCTGCCCATGCCGATCTCTGAGCTGTTATCCGAGCTCCACGGCTATCCTGTCACGCGCCCATTCACCAGAGCTCCAAATGATTTTGCTTTTTGGGACCCGGTTCCTGGAGCCCTGCCTGGGCAAAATCGGATGCAAGAAGGCCCTGCCCATGCCGATCTCTAAGCTGTTATCCGAGCTCCACGGCTATCCTGTCACGCGCCCATTCACCAGAGCTGCAAATGATTTTGCTTTTTGGGACCCGGTTCCTGGAGCACTGCCTGGGCAAAATCGGATGCAAGAAGGCCATGCCCATGCCGATCTCTGAGCTGTTATCCGAGCTCCACGGCTATCCTGTCACGCGCCCATTCACCAGAGCTCCAAATGATTTTGCTTTTTAGAACCTGGTTCCTGGAGCCCTGCCTGGGCAAAATCGGATGCAAGAAGGCCCTGCCCATGCCGATCTCTGAGCTGTTATCCGAGCTCCACGGCTATCCTGTCACGCGCCCATTCACCAGAGCTCCAAATGATTTTGCTTTTTGGGACCCGGTTCCTGGAGCCCTGCCTGGGCAAAATCGGATGCAAGAAGGCCCTGCCCATGCCGATCTCTGAGCTGTTATCCGAGCTCCGCGGCTATCCTGTCACGCGCCCATTCACCAGAGCTGCAAATGATTTTGCTTTTTGGGACCCGGTTCCTGGAGCCCTGCCTGTGCAAAATCGGATGCAAGAAGGCCCTGCCCATGCCGATCTCTGAGCTGTTATCCGAGCTCCGCGGCTATCCTGTCACGCGCCCATTCACCAGAGCTCCAAATGATTTTGCTTTTTGGGACACGGTTCCTGGAGCCCTGCCTGGGCAAAATCGGATGCAAGAAGGCCCTGCCCATGCCGATCTCTGAGCTGTTATCCGAGCTCCATTCTGTCTAACCACGCCCACCGTGAATCAAGGTCCCAGGCCCCAGCACGTGCTTTCTATTACACATCCGGAGAGGTGGTTCTTACTAGAATCACGTGTCGGGTGGCGCGCGCGACACTTTTGCATCACATGCTCCGATTTTCCCCAGGCTTCCGGAAGCCTGTCCCGGCCCGAGGGGTGCCAGTCCGCACTCATCGGCCAGACTTCCACAAATTGCAGTACCCGATTTGGCACGCCGGGGGGCGCTGCCTGCGGGGGAAAAGGAGACGTGCCCGGGCCGTACGTCGGGCTCCAACGGATGCCCGTCGCGGACTGTTAATAGGAACCATAGGGGAGATGGTCCTGCCCACGCTGTTATCCGAGCTCCACGGCTATCCTGTCATGCGCCCATTCACCAGAGCTCCAAATGATTTTGCTTTTTGGGACTTGGTTCCTGGAGCCCTGCCTGGGCAAAATCGGATGCAAGAAGGCCCTGCCCATGCCGATCTCTGAGCTGTTATCCGAGCTCCACGGCTATCCTGTCACGCGCCCATTCACCAGAGCTCCAAATGATTTTGCTTTTTGGGACCCGGTTCCTGGAGCCCTGCCTGGGCAAAATCGGATGCAAGAAGGCCCTGCCCATGCCAATCTCTGAGCTGTTATCCGAGCTCCACGGCTATCCTGTCACGCGCCCATTCACCAGAGCTCCAAATGATTTTGCTTTTTGGGACCCGGTTCCTGGAGCACTGCCTGGTCAAAATCGGATGCAAGAAGCCCCTGCCCATGCCGATCTCTGAGCTGTTATCCGAGCTCCACGGCTATCCTGTAACGCGCCCATTCACCAGAGCTCCAAATGATTTTGCTTTTTGGGACCCGGTTCCTGGAGCCCTGCCTGGGCAAAATCGGATGCAAGAAGGCCTTGCCCATGCCGATCTCTAAGCTGTTATCCGAGCTCCACGGCTATCCTGTCACGCGCCCATTCACCAGAGCTGCAAATGATTTTGCTTTTTGGGACCCGGTTCCTGGAGCCCTGCCTGGGCAAAATCGGATGCAAGAAGGCCCTGCCCATGCCGATCTCTGAGCTGTTATCCGAGCTCCGCGGCTATCCTGTCACGCGCCCATTCACCAGAGCTCCAAATGATTTTGCTTTTTGGGACACGGTTCCTGGAGCCCTGCCTGGGCAAAATCGGATGCAAGAAGGCCCTGCCCATGCCGATCTCTGAGCTGTTATCCGAGCTCCACGGCTATCCTGTCACGCGCCCATTCACCAGAGCTCCAAATGATTTCGCTTTTTGGGACCCGGTTCCTGGAGCCCTGCCTGGGCAAAATCGGATGCAAGAAGGCCCTGCCCATGCAGATCTCTGAGCCGTTATCCGAGCTCCACGGCTATCCTGTCACGCGCCCATTCACCAGAGCTCCAAATGATTTTACTTTTTGGGACCCGGTTCCTGGAGCCCTACCTGGGCAAAATCGGATGCAAGAAGGCCCTGCCCATGCCGATCTCTGAGCCGTTATCCGAGCTCCACGGCTATCCTGTCACGCGCCCATTCACCAGAGCTCCAAATGATTTTGCTTTTTGGGACCCGGTTCCTGGAGCCCTGCCTGGGCAAAATCGGATGCAAGAAGGCCCTGCCCATGCCGATCTCTGAGCTGTTATCCGAGCTCCGCGGCTATCCTGTCACGCGCCCATTCACCAGAGCTCCAAATGATTTTGCTTTTTGGGACACGGTTCCTGGAGCCCTGCCTGGGCAAAATCGGATGCAAGAAGGCCCTGCCCATGCCGATCTCTGAGCTGTTATCCGAGCTCCATTCTGTCTAACCACGCCCACCGTGAATCAAGGTCCCAGGCCCCAGCACGTGCTTTCTATTACACATCCGGAGAGGTTGTTCTTACTAGAATCACGTGTCGGGTGGCGCGCGCGACACTTTTGCATCACATGCTCCGATTTTCCCCAGGCTCCCGGAAGCCTGTCCCGGCCCGAGGGGTGCCAGTCCGCACTCATCGGCCAGACTTCCACAAATTGCAGTACCCGATTTGGCACGCCGGGGGGCGCTGCCTGCGGGGGAAAAGGAGACGTGCCCGGGCCGTACGTCGGGCTCCAACGGATGCCCGTCGCGGACTGTTAATAGGAACCATAGGGGAGATGGTCCTGCCCACGCTATTATCCGAGCTCCACGGCTATCCTGTCACGCGCCCATTCACCAGAGCTCCAAATGATTTTGCTTTTTGGGACTTGGTTCCTGGAGCCCTGCCTGGGCAAAATCGGATGCAAGAAGGCCCTGCCCATGCCGATCTCTAAGCTGTTATCCGAGCTCCACGGCTATCCTGTCACGCGCCCATTCACCAGAGCTGCAAATGATTTTGCTTTTTGGGACCCGGTTCCTGGAGCACTGCCTGGGCAAAATCGGATGCAAGAAGGCCCTGCCCATGCCGATCTCTGAGCTGTTATCCGAGCTCCACGGCTATCCTGTCACGCGCCCATTCACCAGAGCTCCAAATGATTTTGCTTTTTAGTACCCGGTTCCTGGAGCCCTGCCTGGGCAAAATCGGATGCAAGAAGGCCCTGCCCATGCCGATCTCTGAGCTGTTATCCGAGCTCCACGGCTATCCTGTCACGCGCCCATTCACCAGAGCTCCAAATGATTTTGCTTTTTGGGACCCGGTTCCTGGAGCCCTGCCTGGGCAAAATCGGATGCAAGAATGCCCTGCCCATGCCGATCTCTGAGCTGTTATCCGAGCTCCACGGCTATCCTGTCACGCGCCCATTCACCAGAGCTCCAAATGATTTTGCTTTTTGGGACCCGGTTCCTGGAGCCCTGCCTGGGCAAAATCGGATGCAAGAAGGCTCTGCCCATGCCGATCTCTGAGCTGTTATCCGAGCTCCACGGCTATCCTGTCAAGCGCCCATTCACCAGAGCTCCAAATGATTTTTTTATTTTTGGGACCCGGTTCCTGGAGCCCTGCCTGTGCAAAATCGGATGCAAGAAGGCCCTGCCCATGCCGATCTCTGAGCTGTTATCCGAGCTCCGCGGCTATCCTGTCACGCGCCCATTCACCAGAGCTCCAAATGATTTTGCTTTTTGGGACACGGTTCCTGGAGCCCTGCCTGGGCAAAATCGGATGCAAGAAGGCCCTGCCCATGCCGATCTCTAAGCTGTTATCCGAGCTCCACGGCTATCCTGTCACGCGCCCATTCACCAGAGCTGCAAATGATTTTGCTTTTTGGGACCCAGTTCCTGGAGCACTGCCTGGGCAAAATCGGATGCAAGAAGGCCCTGCCCATGCCGATCTCTGAGCTGTTATCCGAGCTCCACGGCTATCCTGTCACGCGCCCATTCACCAGAGCTCCAAGTGATTTTGCTTTTTAGAACCTGGTTCCTGGAGCCCTGCCTGGGCAAAATCGGATGCAAGAAGGCCCTGCCCATGCCGATCTCTGAGCTGTTATCCGAGCTCCACGGCTATCCTGTCACGCGCCCATTCACCAGAGCTCCAAATGATTTTGCTTTTTGGGACCCGGTTCCTGGAGCCCTGCCTGGGCAAAATCGGATGCAAGAAGGCCCTGCCCATGCCGATCTCTGAGCTGTTATCCGAGCTCCGCGGCTATCCTGTCACGCGCCCATTCACCAGAGCTGCAAATGATTTTGCTTTTTGGGACCCGGTTCCTGGAGCCCTGCCTGTGCAAAATCGGATGCAAGAAGGCCCTGCCCATGCCGATCTCTGAGCTGTTATCCGAGCTCCGCGGCTATCCTGTCACGCGCCCATTCACCAGAGCTCCAAATGATTTTGCTTTTTGGGACCCGGTTCCTGGAGCCCTGCCTGGTCAAAATCGGATGCAAGAAGGCCCTGCCCATGCCGATCTCTGAGCTGTTATCCGAGCTCCACGGCTATGCTGTCACGCGCCCATTCACCAGAGCTCCAAATGATTTTGCTTTTTGGGACCCGGTTCCTGGAGCCCTGCCTGGTCAAAATCGGATGCAAGAAGGCCCTGCCCATGCCGATCTCTGAGCTGTTATCCGAGCTCCACGGCTATCCTGTCACGCGCCCATTCACCAGAGCTCCAAATGATTTTGCTTTTTGGGACCCGGTTCCTGGAGCCCTGCCTGGGCAAAATCGGATGCAAGAAGGCCCTGCCCATGCCGATCTCTAAGCTGTTATCCGAGCTCCACGGCTATCCTGTCACGCGCCCATTCACCAGAGCTGCAAATGATTTTGCTTTTTGGGACCCGGTTCCTGGAGCACTGCCTGGGCAAAATCGGATGCAAGAAGGCCATGCCCATGCCGATCTCTGAGCTGTTATCCGAGCTCCACGGCTATCCTGTCACGCGCCCATTCACCAGAGCTCCAAATGATTTTGCTTTTTAGAACCTGGTTCCTGGAGCCCTGCCTGGGCAAAATCGGATGCAAGAAGGCCCTGCCCATGCCGATCTCTGAGCTGTTATCCGAGCTCCACGGCTATCCTGTCACGCGCCCATTCACCAGAGCTCCAAATGATTTTGCTTTTTGGGACCCGGTTCCTGGAGCCCTGCCTGGGCAAAATCGGATGCAAGAAGGCCCTGCCCATGCCGATCTCTGAGCTGTTATCCGAGCTCCACGGCTATCCTGTCACGCGCCCATTCACCAGAGCTCCAAATGATTTTGCTTTTTGGGACCCGGTTCCTGGAGCCCTGCCTGGGCAAAATCGGATGCAAGAAGGCCCTGCCCATGCCGATCTCTGAGCTGTTATCCGAGCTCCGCGGCTATCCTGTCACGCGCCCATTCACCAGAGCTGCAAATGATTTTGCTTTTTGGGACCCGGTTCCTGGAGCCCTGCCTGTGCAAAATCGGATGCAAGAAGGCCCTGCCCATGCCGATCTCTGAGCTGTTATCCGAGCTCCGCGGCTATCCTGTCACGCGCCCATTCACCAGAGCTCCAAATGATTTTGCTTTTTGGGACACGGTTCCTGGAGCCCTGCCTGGGCAAAATCGGATGCAAGAAGGCCCTGCCCATGCCGATCTCTGAGCTGTTATCCGAGCTCCATTCTGTCTAACCACGCCCACCGTGAATCAAGGTCCCAGGCCCCAGCACGTGCTTTCTATTACACATCCGGAGAGGTGGTTCTTACTAGAATCACGTGTCGGGTGGCGCGCGCGACACTTTTGCATCACATGCTCCGATTTTCCCCAGGCTTCCGGAAGCCTGTCCCGGCCCGAGGGGTGCCAGTCCGCACTCATCGGCCAGACTTCCACAAATTGCAGTACCCGATTTGGCACGCCGGGGGGCGCTGCCTGCGGGGGAAAAGGAGACGTGCCCGGGCCGTACGTCAGGCTCCAACGGATGCCCGTCGCGGACTGTTAATAGGAACCATAGGGGAGATGGTCCTGCCCACGCTGTTATCCGAGCTCCACGGCTATCCTGTCATGCGCCCATTCACCAGAGCTCCAAATGATTTTGCTTTTTGGGACTTGGTTCCTGGAGCCCTGCCTGGGCAAAATCGGATGCAAGAAGGCCCTGCCCATGCCGATCTCTGAGCTGTTATCCGAGCTCCACGGCTATCCTGTCACGCGCCCATTCACCAGAGCTCCAAATGATTTTGCTTTTTGGGACCCGGTTCCTGGAGCCCTGCCTGGGCAAAATCGGATGCAAGAAGGCCCTGCCCATGCCAATCTCTGAGCTGTTATCCGAGCTCCACGGCTATCCTGTCACGCGCCCATTCACCAGAGCTCCAAATGATTTTGCTTTTTGGGACCCGGTTCCTGGAGCACTGCCTGGTCAAAATCGGATGCAAGAAGCCCCTGCCCATGCCGATCTCTGAGCTGTTATCCGAGCTCCACGGCTATCCTGTAACGCGCCCATTCACCAGAGCTCCAAATGATTTTGCTTTTTGGGACCCGGTTCCTGGAGCCCTGCCTGGGCAAAATCGGATGCAAGAAGGCCTTGCCCATGCCGATCTCTAAGCTGTTATCCGAGCTCCACGGCTATCCTGTCACGCGCCCATTCACCAGAGCTGCAAATGATTTTGCTTTTTGGGACCCGGTTCCTGGAGCCCTGCCTGGGCAAAATCGGATGCAAGAAGGCCCTGCCCATGCCGATCTCTAAGCTGTTATCCGAGCTCCACGGCTATCCTGTCACGCGCCCATTCACCAGAGCTGCAAATGATTTTGCTTTTTGGGACCCGGTTCCTGGAGCACTGCCTGGGCAAAATCGGATGCAAGAAGGACCTGCCCATGCCGATCTCTGAGATGTTATCCGAGCTCCGCGGCTATCCTGTCACGCGCCCATTCACCAGAGCTGCAAATGATTTTGCTTTTTGGGACCCGGTTCCTGGAGCCCTGCCTGTGCAAAATCGGATGCAAGAAGGCCCTGCCCATGCCGATCTCTGAGCTGTTATCCGAGCTCCGCGGCTATCCTGTCACGCGCCCATTCACCAGAGCTCCAAATGATTTTGCTTTTTGGGACACGGTTCCTGGAGCCCTGCCTGGGCAAAATCGGATGCAAGAAGGCCCTGCCCATGCCGATCTCTGAGCTGTTATCCGAGCTCCACGGCTATCCTGTCACGCGCCCATTCACCAGAGCTCCAAATGATTTTGCTTTTTGGGACCCGGTTCCTGGAGCCCTGCCTGGGCAAAATCGGATGCAAGAAGGCCCTGCCCATGCAGATCTCTGAGCCGTTATCCGAGCTCCACGGCTATCCTGTCACGCGCCCATTCACCAGAGCTCCAAATGATTTTACTTTTTGGGACCCGGTTCCTGGAGCCCTACCTGGGCAAAATCGGATGCAAGAAGGCCCTGCCCATGCCGATCTCTGAGCCGTTATCCGAGCTCCACGGCTATCCTGTCACGCGCCCATTCACCAGAGCTCCAAATGATTTTGCTTTTTGGGACCCGGTTCCTGGAGCCCTGCCTGGGCAAAATCGGATGCAAGAAGGCCCTGCCCATGCCGATCTCTGAGCTGTTATCCGAGCTCCGCGGCTATCCTGTCACGCGCCCATTCACCAGAGCTCCAAATGATTTTGCTTTTTGGGACACGGTTCCTGGAGCCCTGCCTGGGCAAAATCGGATGCAAGAAGGCCCTGCCCATGCCGATCTCTGAGCTGTTATCCGAGCTCCATTCTGTCTAACCACGCCCACCGTGAATCAAGGTCCCAGGCCCCAGCACGTGCTTTCTATTACACATCCGGAGAGGTGGTTCTTACTAGAATCACGTGTCGGGTGGCGCGCGCGACACTTTTGCATCACATGCTCCGATTTTCCCCAGGCTCCCGGAAGCCTGTCCCGGCCCGAGGGGTGCCAGTCCGCACTCATCGGCCAGACTTCCACAAATTGCAGTACCCGATTTGGCACGCCGGGGGGCGCTGCCTGCGGGGGAAAAGGAGACGTGCCCGGGCCGTACGTCGGGCTCCAACGGATGCCCGTCGCGGACTGTTAATAGGAACCATAGGGGAGATGGTCCTGCCCACGCTGTTATCCGAGCTCCACGGCTATCCTGTCACGCGCCCATTCACCAGAGCTCCAAATGATTTTGCTTTTTGGGACTTGGTTCCTGGAGCCCTGCCTGGGCAAAATCGGATGCAAGAAGGCCCTGCCCATGCCGATCTCTAAGCTGTTATCCGAGCTCCACGGCTATCCTGTCACGCGCCCATTCACCAGAGCTGCAAATGATTTTGCTTTTTGGGACCCGGTTCCTGGAGCACTGCCTGGGCAAAATCGGATGCAAGAAGGCCCTGCCCATGCCGATCTCTGAGCTGTTATCCGAGCTCCACGGCTATCCTGTCACGCGCCCATTCACCAGAGCTCCAAATGATTTTGCTTATTAGGACCCGGTTCCTGGAGCCCTGCCTGGGCAAAATCGGATGCAAGAAGGCCCTGCCCATGCCGATCTCTGAGCTGTTATCCGAGCTCCACGGCTATCCTGTCACGCGCCCATTCACCAGAGCTCCAAATGATTTTGCTTTTTGGGACCCGGTTCCTGGAGCCCTGCCTGGGCAAAATCGGATGCAAGAATGCCCTGCCCATGCCGATCTCTGAGCTGTTATCCGAGCTCCACGGCTATCCTGTCACGCGCCCATTCACCAGAGCTCCAAATGATTTTGCTTTTTGGGACCCGGTTCCTGGAGCCCTGCCTGGGCAAAATCGGATGCAAGAAGGCTCTGCCCATGCCGATCTCTGAGCTGTTATCCGAGCTCCACGGCTATCCTGTCAAGCGCCCATTCACCAGAGCTCCAAATGATTTTTTTATTTTTGGGACCCGGTTCCTGGAGCCCTGCCTGTGCAAAATCGGATGCAAGAAGGCCCTGCCCATGCCGATCTCTGAGCTGTTATCTGAGCTCCGCGGCTATCCTGTCACGCGCCCATTCACCAGAGCTCCAAATGATTTTGCTTTTTGGGACACGGTTCCTGGAGCCCTGCCTGGGCAAAATCGGATGCAAGAAGGCCCTGCCCATGCCGATCTCTAAGCTGTTATCCGAGCTCCACGGCTATCCTGTCACGCGCCCATTCACCAGAGCTCCAAATGATTTTGTTTTTTGGGACCCGGTTCCTGGAGCCCTGCCTGGTCAAAATCGGATGCAAGAAGGCCCTGCCCATGCCGATCTCTGAGCTGTTATCCGAGCTCCATTCTGTCTAACCACGCCCACCGTGAATCAAGGTCCCAGGCCCCAGCACGTGCTTTCTATTACACATCCGGAGAGGTGGTTCTTACTAGAATCACGTGTCGGGTGGCGCGCGCGACACTTTTGCATCACATGCTCCGATTTTCCCCAGGCTTCCGGAAGCCTGTCCCGGCCCGAGGGGTGCCAGTCCGCACTCATCGGCCAGACTTCCACAAATTGCAGTACCCGATTTGGCACGCCGGGGGGCGCTGCCTGCGGGGGAAAAGGAGACGTGCCCGGGCCGTACGTCGGGCTCCAACGGATGCCCGTCGCGGACTGTTAATAGGAACCATAGGGGAGATGGTCCTGCCCACGCTGTTATCCGAGCTCCACGGCTATCCTGTCATGCGCCCATTCACCAGAGCTCCAAATGATTTTGCTTTTTGGGACTTGGTTCCTGGAGCCCTGCCTGGGCAAAATCGGATGCAAGAAGGCCCTGCCCATGCCGATCTCTGAGCTGTTATCCGAGCTCCACGGCTATCCTGTCACGCGCCCATTCACCAGAGCTCCAAATGATTTTGCTTTTTGGGACCCGGTTCCTGGAGCCCTGCCTGGGCAAAATCGGATGCAAGAAGGCCCTGCCCATGCCAATCTCTGAGCTGTTATCCGAGCTCCACGGCTATCCTGTCACGCGCCCATTCACCAGAGCTCCAAATGATTTTGCTTTTTGGGACCCGGTTCCTGGAGCACTGCCTGGTCAAAATCGGATGCAAGAAGCCCCTGCCCATGCCGATCTCTGAGCTGTTATCCGAGCTCCACGGCTATCCTGTCACGCGCCCATTCACCAGAGCTCCAAATGATTTTGCTTTTTGGGACCCGGTTCCTGGAGCCCTGCCTGGGCAAAATCGGATGCAAGAAGGCCCTGCCCATGCCAATCTCTGAGCTGTTATCCGAGCTCCACGGCTATCCTGTCACGCGCCCATTCACCAGAGCTCCAAATGATTTTGCTTTTTGGGACCCGGTTCCTGGAGCCCTGCCTGGTCAAAATCGGATGCAAGAAGCCCCTGCCCATGCCGATCTCTGAGCTGTTATCCGAGCTCCACGGCTATCCTGTCACGCGCCCATTCACCAGAGCTCCAAATGATTTTGTTTTTTGGGACCCGGTTCCTGGAGCCCTGCCTGGTCAAAATCGGATGCAAGAAGGCCCTGCCCATGCCGATCTCTAAGCTGTTATCCGAGCTCCACGGCTATCCTGTAACGCGCCCATTCACCAGAGCTCCAAATGATTTTGCTTTTTGGGACCCGGTTCCTGGAGCCCTGCCTGGGCAAAATCGGATGCAAGAAGGCCCTGCCCATGCCGATCTCTAAGCTGTTATCCGAGCTCCACGGCTATCCTGTCACGCGCCCATTCACCAGAGCTGCAAATGATTTTGCTTTTTGGGACCCGGTTCCTGGAGCCCTGCCTGGGCAAAATCGGATGCAAGAAGGCCCTGCCCATGCCGATCTCTAAGCTGTTATCCGAGCTCCACGGCTATCCTGTCACGCGCCCATTCACCAGAGCTGCAAATGATTTTGCTTTTTGGGACCCGGTTCCTGGAGCACTGCCTGGGCAAAATCGGATGCAAGAAGGACCTGCCCATGCCGATCTCTGAGACGTTATCCGAGCTCCGCGGCTATCCTGTCACGCGCACATTCACCAGAGCTGCAAATGATTTTGCTTTTTGGGACTTGGTTCCTGGAGCCCTGCCTGTGCAAAATCGGATGCAAGAAGGCCCTGCCCATGCCGATCTCTGAGCTGTTATCCGAGCTCCGCGGCTATCCTGTCACGCGCCCATTCACCAGAGCTCCAAATGATTTTGCTTTTTGGGACACGGTTCCTGGAGCCCTGCCTGGGCAAAATCGGATGCAAGAAGGCCCTGCCCATGCCGATCTCTGAGCCGTTATCCGAGCTCCACGGCTATCCTGTCACGCGCCCATTCACCAGAGCTCCAAATGATTTTGCTTTTTGGGACCCGGTTCCTGGAGCCCTGCCTGGGCAAAATCGGATGCAAGAAGGCCCTGCCCATGCCGATCTCTGAGCTGTTATCCGAGCTCCACGGCTATCCTGTCACGCGCCCATTCACCAGAGCTGCAAATGATTTTGCTTTTTGGGACCCGGTTCCTGGAGCACTGCCTGGGCAAAATCGGATGCAAGAAGGCCCTGCCCATGCCGATCTCTGAGCTGTTATCCGAGCTCCGCGGCTATCCTGTCACGCGCCCATTCACCAGAGCTCCAAATGATTTTGCTTTTTGGGACACGGTTCCTGGAGCCCTGCCTGGGCAAAATCGGATGCAAGAAGGCCCTGCCCATGCCGATCTCTGAGCTGTTATCCGAGCTCCGCGGCTATCCTGTCACGCGCCCATTCACCAGAGCTCCAAATGATTTTGCTTTTTGGGACACGGTTCCTGGAGCCCTGCCTGGGCAAAATCGGATGCAAGAAGGCCCTGCCCATGCCGATCTCTAAGCTGTTATCCGAGCTCCACGGCTATCCTGTCACGCGCCCATTCACCAGAGCTGCAAATGATTTTGCTTTTTGGGACCCAGTTCCTGGAGCACTGCCTGGGCAAAATCGGATGCAAGAAGGCCCTGCCCATGCCGATCTCTGAGCTGTTATCCGAGCTCCACGGCTATCCTGTCACGCGCCCATTCACCAGAGCTCCAAGTGATTTTGCTTTTTAGAACCTGGTTCCTGGAGCCCTGCCTGGGCAAAATCGGATGCAAGAAGGCCCTGCCCATGCCGATCTCTGAGCTGTTATCCGAGCTCCACGGCTATCCTGTCACGCGCCCATTCACGAGAGCTCCAAATGATTTTGCTTTTTGGGACCCGGTTCCTGGAGCCCTGCCTGGGCAAAATCGGATGCAAGAAGGCCCTGCCCATGCCGATCTCTGAGCTGTTATCCGAGCTCCGCGGCTATCCTGTCACGCGCCCATTCACCAGAGCTGCAAATGATTTTGCTTTTTGGGACCCGGTTCCTGGAGCCCTGCCTGTGCAAAATCGGATGCAAGAAGGCCCTGCCCATGCCGATCTCTGAGCTGTTATCCGAGCTCCGCGGCTATCCTGTCACGCGCCCATTCACCAGAGCTCCAAATGATTTTGCTTTTTGGGACACGGTTCCTGGAGCCCTGCCTGGGCAAAATCGGATGCAAGAAGGCCCTGCCCATGCCGATCTCTGAGCTGTTATCCGAGCTCCATTCTGTCTAACCACGCCCACCGTGAATCAAGGTCCCAGGCCCCAGCACGTGCTTTCTATTACACATCCGGAGAGGTGGTTCTTACTAGAATCACGTGTCGGGTGGCGCGCGCGACACTTTTGCATCACATGCTCCGATTTTCCCCAGGCTTCCGGAAGCCTGTCCCGGCCCGAGGGGTGCCAGTCCGCACTCATCGGCCAGACTTCCACAAATTGCAGTACCCGATTTGGCACGCCGGGGGGCGCTGCCTGCGGGGGAAAAGGAGACGTGCCCGGGCCGTACGTCGGGCTCCAACGGATGCCCGTCGCGGACTGTTAATAGGAACCATAGGGGAGATGGTCCTGCCCACGCTGTTATCCGAGCTCCACGGCTATCCTGTCATGCGCCCATTCACCAGAGCTCCAAATGATTTTGCTTTTTGGGACTTGGTTCCTGGAGCCCTGCCTGGGCAAAATCGGATGCAAGAAGGCCCTGCCCATGCCGATCTCTGAGCTGTTATCCGAGCTCCACGGCTATCCTGTCACGCGCCCATTCACCAGAGCTCCAAATGATTTTGCTTTTTGGGACCCGGTTCCTGGAGCCCTGCCTGGGCAAAATCGGATGCAAGAAGGCCCTGCCCATGCCAATCTCTGAGCTGTTATCTGAGCTCCACGGCTATCCTGTCACGCGCCCATTCACCAGAGCTCCAAATGATTTTGCTTTTTGGGACCCGGTTCCTGGAGCACTGCCTGGTCAAAATCGGATGCAAGAAGCCCCTGCCCATGCCGATCTCTGAGCTGTTATCCGAGCTCCACGGCTATCCTGTCACGCGCCCATTCACCAGAGCTCCAAATGATTTTGCTTTTTGGGACCCGGTTCCTGGAGCCCTGCCTGGGCAAAATCGGATGCAAGAAGGCCCTGCCCATGCCAATCTCTGAGCTGTTATCCGAGCTCCACGGCTATCCTGTCACGCGCCCATTCACCAGAGCTCCAAATGATTTTGCTTTTTGGGACCCGGTTCCTGGAGCCCTGCCTGGTCAAAATCGGATGCAAGAAGCCCCTGCCCATGCCGATCTCTGAGCTGTTATCCGAGCTCCACGGCTATCCTGTCACGCGCCCATTCACCAGAGCTCCAAATGATTTTGTTTTTTGGGACCCGGTTCCTGGAGCCCTGCCTGGTCAAAATCGGATGCAAGAAGGCCCTGCCCATGCCGATCTCTAAGCTGTTATCCGAGCTCCACGGCTATCCTGTAACGCGCCCATTCACCAGAGCTCCAAATGATTTTGCTTTTTGGGACCCGGTTCCTGGAGCCCTGCCTGGGCAAAATCGGATGCAAGAAGGCCCTGCCCATGCCGATCTCTAAGCTGTTATCCGAGCTCCACGGCTATCCTGTCACGCGCCCATTCACCAGAGCTGCAAATGATTTTGCTTTTTGGGACCCGGTTCCTGGAGCCCTGCCTGGGCAAAATCGGATGCAAGAAGGCCCTGCCCATGCCGATCTCTAAGCTGTTATCCGAGCTCCACGGCTATCCTGTCACGCGCCCATTCACCAGAGCTGCAAATGATTTTGCTTTTTGGGACCCGGTTCCTGGAGCACTGCCTGGGCAAAATCGGATGCAAGAAGGACCTGCCCATGCCGATCTCTGAGATGTTATCCGAGCTCCGCGGCTATCCTGTCACGCGCCCATTCACCAGAGCTGCAAATGATTTTGCTTTTTGGGACCCGGTTCCTGGAGCCCTGCCTGTGCAAAATCGGATGCAAGAAGGCCCTGCCCATGCCGATCTCTGAGCTGTTATCCGAGCTCCGCGGCTATCCTGTCACGCGCCCATTCACCAGAGCTCCAAATGATTTTGCTTTTTGGGACACGGTTCCTGGAGCCCTGCCTGGGCAAAATCGGATGCAAGAAGGCCCTGCCCATGCCGATCTCTGAGCCGTTATCCGAGCTCCACGGCTATCCTGTCACGCGCCCATTCACCAGAGCTCCAAATGATTTTGCTTTTTGGGACCCGGTTCCTGGAGCCCTGCCTGGGCAAAATCGGATGCAAGAAGGCCCTGCCCATGCCGATCTCTGAGCCGTTATCCGAGCTCCACGGCTATCCTGTCACGCGCCCATTCACCAGAGCTTCAAATGATTTTGCTTTTTTGGATCCGGTTCCTGGAGCCCTGCCTGGGCAAAATCGGATGCAAGAAGGCCCTGCCCATGCCGATCTCTGAGCTGTTATCCGAGCTCCATTCTGTCTAACCACGCCCACCGTGAATCAAGGTCCCAGGCCCCAGCACGTGCTTTCTATTACACATCCGGAGAGGTGGTTCTTACTAGAATCACGTGTCGGGTGGCGCGCGCGACACTTTTGCATCACATGCTCCGATTTTCCCCAGGCTTCCGGAAGCCTGTCCCGGCCCGAGGGGTGCCAGTCCGCACTCATCGGCCAGACTTCCACAAATTGCAGTACCCGATTTGGCACGCCGGGGGGCGCTGCCTGCGGGGGAAAAGGAGACGTGCCCGGGCCGTACGTCGGGCTCCAACGGATGCCCGTCGCGGACTGTTAATAGGAACCATAGGGGAGATGGTCCTGCCCACGCTGTTATCCGAGCTCCACGGCTATCCTGTCACGCGCCCATTCACCAGAGCTCCAAATGATTTTGCTTTTTGGGACCCGGTTCCTGGAGCCCTGCCTGGGCAAAATCGGATGCAAGAAGGCCCTGCCCATGCCAATCTCTGAGCCGTTATCCGAGCTCCACGGCTATCCTGTCACGCGCCCATTCACCAGAGCTCCAAATGATTTTGCTTTTTGGGACCCGGTTCCTGGAGCCCTGCCTGGGCAAAATCGGATGCAAGAAGGCCCTGCCCATGTCGATCTCTGAGCTGTTATCCGAGCTCCACGGCTATCCTGTCACGCGCCCATTCACCAGAGCTCCAAATGATTTTGCTTTTTGGGACCCGGTTCCTGGAGCCCTGCCTGGGCAAAATCGGATGCAAGAAGGCCCTGTCCATGCCGATCTCTGAGCTGTTATCCGAGCTCCACGGCTATCCTGTCACGCGCCCATTCACCAGAGCTCCAAATGATTTTGCTTTTTGGGACCCGGTTCCTGGAGCCCTGCCTGGGCAAAATCGGATGCAAGAAGGCCCTGCCCATGCCGATCTCTGAGCTGTTATCCGAGCTCCACGGCTATCCTGTCACGCGCCCATTCACCAGAGCTCCAAATGATTTTGCTTTTTGGGACATGGTTCCTGGAGCCCTGCCTGGGCAAAATCGGATGCAAGAAGGCCCTGCCCATGCCGATCTCTGAGCTGTTATCCGAGCTCCGCGGCTATCCTGTCACGCGCCCATTCACCAGAGCTCCAAATGATTTTGCTTTTTGGGACCCGGTTCCTGGAGCCCTGCCTGGGCAAAATCGGATGCAAGAAGGCCCTGCCCATGCCGATCTCTGAGCTGTTATCCGAGCTCCGCGGCTATCCTGTCACGCGCCCATTCACCAGAGCTCCAAATGATTTTGCTTTTTGGGACACGGTTCCTGGAGCCCTGCCTGGGCAAAATCGGATGCAAGAAGGCCCTGCCCATGCCGATCTCTGAGCTGTTATCCGAGCTCCATTCTGTCTAACCACGCCCACCGTGAATCAAGGTCCCAGGCCCCAGCACGTGCTTTCTATTACACATCCGGAGAGGTGGTTCTTACTAGAATCACGTGTCGGGTGGCGCGCGCGACACTTTTGCATCACATGCTCCGATTTTCCCCAGGCTCCCGGAAGCCTGTCCCGGCCCGAGGGGTGCCAGTCCGCACTCATCGGCCAGACTTCCACAAATTGCAGTACCCGATTTGGCACGCCGGGGGGCGCTGCCTGCGGGGGAAAAGGAGACGTGCCCGGGCCGTACGTCGGGCTCCAACGGATGCCCGTCGCGGACTGTTAATAGGAACCATAGGGGAGATGGTCCTGCCCACGCTATTATCCGAGCTCCACGGCTATCCTGTCACGCGCCCATTCACCAGAGCTCCAAATGATTTTGCTTTTTGGGACTTGGTTCCTGGAGCCCTGCCTGGGCAAAATCGGATGCAAGAAGGCCCTGCCCATGCCGATCTCTAAGCTGTTATCCGAGCTCCACGGCTATCCTGTCACGCGCCCATTCACCAGAGCTGCAAATGATTTTGCTTTTTGGGACCCGGTTCCTGGAGCACTGCCTGGGCAAAATCGGATGCAAGAAGGCCCTGCCCATGCCGATCTCTGAGCTGTTATCCGAGCTCCACGGCTATCCTGTCACGCGCCCATTCACCAGAGCTCCAAATGATTTTGCTTTTTAGGACCCGGTTCCTGGAGCCCTGCCTGGGCAAAATCGGATGCAAGAAGGCCCTGCCCATGCCGATCTCTGAGCTGTTATCCGAGCTCCACGGCTATCCTGTCACGCGCCCATTCACCAGAGCTCCAAATGATTTTGCTTTTTGGGACCCGGTTCCTGGAGCCCTGCCTGGGCAAAATCGGATGCAAGAAGGCTCTGCCCATGCCGATCTCTGAGCTGTTATCCGAGCTCCACGGCTATCCTGTCAAGCGCCCATTCACCAGAGCTCCAAATGATTTTTTTATTTTTGGGACCCGGTTCCTGGAGCCCTGCCTGTGCAAAATCGGATGCAAGAAGGCCCTGCCCATGCCGATCTCTGAGCTGTTATCCGAGCTCCGCGGCTATCCTGTCACGCGCCCATTCACCAGAGCTCCAAATGATTTTGCTTTTTGGGACCCGGTTCATGGAGCCCTGCCTGGGCAAAATCGGATGCAAGAAGGCCCTGCCCATGCCGATCTCTGAGCTATTATCCGAGCTCCACGGCTATCCTGTCACGCGCCCATTCACCAGAGCTCCAAATGATTTTGCTTTTTGGGACCCGGTTCCTGGAGCCCTGCCTGGGCAAAATCGGATGCAAGAAGGCCCTGCCCATGCCGATCTCTGAGCTGTTATCCGAGCTCCATTCTGTCTAACCACGCCCACCGTGAATCAAGGTCCCAGGCCCCAGCACGTGCTTTCTATTACACATCCGGAGAGATGGTTCTTACTAGAATCACGTGTCGGGTGGCGCGCGCGACACTTTTGCATCACATGCTCCGATTTTCCCCAGGCTCCCGGAAGCCTGTCCCGGCCCGAGGGGTGCCAGTCCGCACTCATCGGCCAGACTTCCACAAATTGCAGTACCCGATTTGGCACGCCGGGGGGCGCTGCCTGCGGGGGAAAAGGAGACGTGCCCGGGCCGTACGTCGGGCTCCAACGGATGCCCGTCGCGGACTGTTAATAGGAACCATAGGGGAGATGGTCCTGCCCACACTATTATCCGAGCTCCACGGCTATCCTGTCACGCGCCCATTCACCAGAGCTCCAAATGATTTTGCTTTTTGGGACTTGGTTCCTGGAGCCCTGCCTGGGCAAAATCGGATGCAAGAAGGCCCTGCCCATGCCGATCTCTAAGCTGTTATCCGAGCTCCACGGCTATCCTGTCACGCGCCCATTCACCAGAGCTGCAAATGATTTTGCTTTTAGGGACCCGGTTCCTGGAGCACTGCCTGGGCAAAATCGGATGCAAGAAGGCCCTGCCCATGCCGATCTCTGAGCTGTTTTCCGAGCTCCACGGCTATCCTGTCACGCGCCCATTCACCAGAGCTCCAAATGATTTTGCTTTTTAGGACCCGGTTCCTGGAGCCCTGCCTGGGCAAAATCTGATGCAAGAAGGCCCTGCCCATGCCGATCTCTGCGCTGTTATCCAAGCTCCACGGCTATCCTGTCACGCGCCCATTCACCAGAGCTCCAAATGATTTTGCTTTTTGGGACCCGGTTCCTGGAGCCCTGCCTGGGCAAAATCGGATGCAAGAAGGCCCTGCCCATGCCGATCTCTGAGCTGTTATCCGAGCTCCACGGCTATCCTGTCACGCGCCCATTCACCAGAGCTCCAAATGATTTTGCTTTTTGGGACACGGTTCCTGGAGCCCTGCCTGGGCAAAATTGGATGCAAGAAGGCCCTGCCCATGCCGATCTCTGAGCTGTTATCCGAGCTCCGCGGCTATCCTGTCACGCGCCCATTCACCAGAGCTCCAAATGATTTTGCTTTTTGGGACCCGGTTCCTGGAGCCCTGCCTGGGCAAAATCGGATGCAAGAAGGCCCTGCCCATGCCGATCTCTGAGCTGTTATCCGAGCTCCGCGGCTATCCTGTCACGCGCCCATTCACCAGAGCTCCAAATGATTTTGCTTTTTGGGACACGGTTCCTGGAGCCCTGCTTGGGCAAAATCGGATGCAAGAAGGCCCTGCCCATGCCGATCTCTGAGCTGTTATCCGAGCTCCATTCTGTCTAACCACGCCCACCGTGAATCAAGGTCCCAGGCCCCAGCACGTGCTTTCTATTACACATCCGGAGAGGTGGTTCTTACTAGAATCACGTGTCGGGTGGCGCGCGCGACACTTTTGCATCACATGCTCCGATTTTCCCCAGGCTCCCGGAAGCCTGTCCCGGCCCGAGGGGTGCCAGTCCGCACTCATCGGCCAGACTTCCACAAATTGCAGTACCCGATTTGGCACGCCGGGGGGCGCTGCCTGCGGGGGAAAAGGAGACGTGCCCGGGCCGTACGTCGGGCTCCAACGGATGCCCGTCGCGGACTGTTAATAGGAACCATAGGGGAGATGGTCCTGCCCACGCTATTATCCGAGCTCCACGGCTATCCTGTCACGCGCCCATTCACCAGAGCTCCAAATGATTTTGCTTTTTGGGACTTGGTTCCTGGAGCCCTGCCTGGGCAAAATCGGATGCAAGAAGACCCTGCCCATGCCGATCTCTAAGCTGTTATCCGAGCTCCACGGCTATCCTGTCACGCGCCCATTCACCAGAGCTGCCAATGATTTTGCTTTTTGGGACCCGGTTCCTGGAGCCCTGCCTGGGCAAAATCGGATGCAAGAAGGCCCTGCCCATGCCGATCTCTGAGCTGTTATCCGAGCTCCACGGCTATCCTGTCACGCGCCCATTCACCAGAGCTCCAAATGATTTTGCTTTTTGGGACCCGGTTCCTGGAGCCCTGCCTGAGCAAAATCGGATGCAAGAAGGCCCTGCCCATGCCGATCTCTGAGCTGTTATCCGAGCTCCACGGCTATCCTGTCACGCGCCCATTCACCAGAGCTCCAAATGATTTTGCTTTTTGGGACCCGGTTCCTGGAGCCCTGCCTGGGCAAAATCGGATGCAAGAAGGCCCTGCCCATGCAGATCTCTGAGCTGTTATCCGAGCTCCACGGCTATCCTGTCACGCGCCCATTCACCAGAGCTGCAAATGCTTTTGCTTTTTGGGACCCGGATCCTGGAGCCCTGCCTGGGCAAAATCTGATGCAAGAAGGCCCTGCCCATGCCGATCTCTGCGCTGTTATCCAAGCTCCACGGCTATCCTGTCACGCGCCCATTCACCAGAGCTACAAATGATTTTGCTTTTTGGGACCCGGTTCCTGGAGCCCTGCCTGGGCAAAATCGGATGCAAGAAGGCCCTGCCCATGCCGATCTCTGAGCTGTTATCCGAGCTCCACGGCTATCCTGTCACGCGCCCATTCACCAGAGCTCCAAATGATTTTGCTTTTTGGGACCCGGTTCCTGGAGCCCTGCCTGGGCAAAATCGGATGCAAGAAGGCCCTGCCCATGCCGATCTCTGAGCTGTTATCCGAGCTCCATTCTGTCTAACCACGCCCACCGTGAATCAAGGTCCCAGGCCCCAGCATGTGCTTTCTATTACACGTCCGGAGAGGTGGTTCTTACTAGAATCACGTGTCGGGTGGCGCGCGCGACACTTTTGCATCACATGCTCCGATTTTCCCCAGGCTCCCGGAAGCCTGTCCCGGCCCGAGGGGTGCCAGTCCGCACTCATCGGCCAAACTTCCACAAATTGCAGTACCCGATTTGGCACGCCGGGGGGCACTGGCTGCGGGGGAAAAGGAGACGTGCCCGGGCCGTACGTCGGGCTCCAACGGACGCCCGTCGCGGACTGTTAATAGGAACCATAGGGGAGATGGTCCTGCCCACGCTGTTATCCGAGCTCCACGGCTATCCTGTCATGCGCCCATTCACCAGAGCTCCAAATGATTTTGCTTTTTGGGACCCGGTTCCTGGAGCCCTGCCTGGGGAAAATCGGATGCAAGAAGGCCCTGCCCATGCCGATCTCTGAGCTGTTATCCGAGCTCCACGGCTATCCTGTCACGCGCCCATTCACCAGAGCTCCAAATGATTTTGCTTTTTGGGACCCGGTTCCTGGAGCCCTGCCTGCGCAAAATCGGATGCAAGAAGGCCCTGCCCATGCCGATCTCTGAGATGTTATCCGAGCTCCACGGCTATCCTGTCACGCGCCCATTCACCAGAGCTCCAAATGATTTTGCTTTTTGGGACCCGGCTCCTGGAGCCCTGCCTGGGCAAAATCGGATGCAAGAAGGCCCTGCCCATGCCGATCTCTGAGCTGTTATCCGAGCTCCACGGCTATCCTGTCACGCGCCCATTCACCAGAGCGCCAAATGATTCTGCTTTTTGGGACCCGGTTCCTGGAGCCCTGTCTGGGCAAAATCGGATGCAAGAAGGCCCTGCCCATGCCGATCTCTGAGCTGTTATCCGAGCTCCATGGCTATCCTGTCACGCGCCCATTCACCAGAGCTCCAAATGATTTTGCTTTTTGGGACCCGGTTCCTGGAGCCCTGCCTGGGCAAAATCGGATGCAAGAAGGCCCTGCCCATGCCGATCTCTGAGCTGTTATCCGAGCTCCATTCTGTCTAACCACGCCCACCGTGAATCAAGGTCCCAGGCCCCAAGCACGTGCTTTCTATTACACATCCAGAGAGGTGGTTCTTACTAGAATCACGTGTCGGGTGGCGCGCGCTACACTTTTGCATCACATGCTCCGATTTTCCCCAGGCTCCCGGAAGCCTGTCCCGGCCCGAGGGGTGCCAGTCCGCACTCATCGGCCAGACTTCCACAAATTGCAGTACCCGATTTGGCACGCCGGGGGGCACTGCCTGCGGGGGAAAAGGAGACGTGCCCGGGCCGTACGTTGGGCTCCAACGGATGCCCGTCGCAGACTGTTAATAGGAACCATAGGGGAGATGGTCCTGCCCACGCTGTTATCCGAGCTCCACGGCTATCCTGTCACGCGCCCATTCACCAGAGCTCCAAATGATTTTGCTTTTTGGGACCCGGTTCCTGGAGCCCTGCCTGGGCAAAATCGGATGCAAGAAGGCCCTGCCCATGCCGATCTCTGAGCTGTTATCCGAGCTCCACGGCTATCCTGTCACGCGCCCATTCACAAGAGCTCCAAATGATTTTGCTTTTTGGGACCCGGTTCCTGGAGCCCTGCCTGGGCAAAATCGGATGCAAGAAGGCCCTGCCCATGCCGATCTCTGAGCTGTTATCCGAGCTCCACGGCTATCCTGTCATGCGCCCATTCACCAGAGCTCCAAATGATTTTGCTTTTTGGGACCCGGTTCCTGGAGCCCTGCCTGGGCAAAATCAGATGCAAGAAGGCCCTGCCCATGCCGATCTCTGAGCTGTTATCCGAGCTCCATTCTGTCTAACCACGCCCACCGTGAATCAAGGTCCCAGGCCCCAGCACGTGCTTTCTATTACACATCCGGAGAGGTGGTTCTTACTAGAATCACGTGTCGGGTGGCGCGCGCGACACTTTTGCATCACATGCTCCGATTTTCCCCAGGCTCCCGGAAGCCTGTCCCGGCCCGAGGGGTGCCAGTCCGCACTCATCGGCCAGACTTCCACAAATTGCAGTACCCGATTTGGCACGCCGGGGGGCGCTGCCTGCGGGGGAAAAGGAGACGTGCCCGGGCCGTACGTTGGGCTCCAACGGACGCCCGTCGCGGACTGTTAATAGGAACCATAGGGGAGATGGTCCTGCCCACGCTGTTATCCGAGCTCCACGGCTATCCTGTCATGCGCCCATTCACCAGAGCTCCAAATGATTTTGCTTTTTGGGACCCGGTTCCTGGAGCCCTGCCTGGGCAAAATCGGATGCAAGAAGGCCCTGCCCATGCCGATCTCTGAGCTGTTATCCGAGCTCCACGGCTATCCTGTCACGCGCCCACTCACCAGAGCTCCAAATGATTTTGCTTTTTGGGACCCGGTTCCTGGAGCCCTGCCTGGGCAAAATCGGATGCAAGAAGGCCCTGCCCATGCCGATCTCTGAGCTGTTATCCGAGCTCCATGGCTATCCTGTCACGCGCCCATTCACCAGAGCTCCAAATGATTTTGCTTTTTGGGACCCGGTTCCTGGAGCCCTGCCTGGGCAAAATCGGATGCAAGAAGGCCCTGCCCATGCCGATCTCTGAGCTGTTATCCGAGCTCCACGGCTATCCTGTCTCGCGCCCATTCACCAGAGCTCCAAATGATTTTGCTTTTTGGGACCCGGTTCCTGGAGCCCTGCCTGGGCAAAATCTGATGCAAGAAGGCCCTGCCCATGCCGATCTCTGAGCTGTTATCCGAGCTCCACGGCTATCCTGTCACGCGCCCATTCACCAGAGCTCCAAATGATTTTGCTTTTTGGGACACGGTTCCTGGAGCCCTGCCTGGGCAAAATCGGATGCAAGAAGGCCCTGCCCATGCCGATCTCTGAGCTGTTATCCGAGCTCCACGGCTATCCTGTCACGCGCCCATTCACCAGAGCTGCAAATGATTTTGCTTTTTGGGACCCGGTTCCTGGAGCCCTGCCTGGGCAAAATCGGATGCAAGAAGGCCCTGACCATGCCGATCTCTGAGCTGTTATCCGAGCTCCACGGCTATCCTGTCACGCGCCCATTCACCAGAGCTGCAAATGATTTTGCTTTTTGGGACCCGGTTCCTGGAGCCCTGCCTGGGCAAAATCGGATGCAAGAAGGCCCTGCCCATGCCGATCTCTGAGCTGTTATCCGAGCTCCACGGCTATCCTGTCACGCGCCCATTCACCAGAGCTCCAAATGATTTTGCTTTTTGGGACCCGGTTCCTGGAGCCCTGCCTGGGCAAAATCGGATGCAAGAAGGCCCTGCCCATGCCGATCTGAGCTGTTATCCGAGCTCCACGGCTATCCTGTCACGCGCCCATTCACCAGAGCTCCAAATGATTTTGCTTTTTGGGACCCGGTTCCTGGAGCCCTGCCTGGGCAAAATCGGATGCAAGAAGGCCCTGCCCATGCCGATCTCTGAGCCGTTATCCGAGCTCCATTCTGTCTAACCACGCCCACCGTGAATCAAGGTCCCAGGCCCCAGCACGTGCTTTCTATTACACGTCTGGAGAGGTGGTTCTTACTAGAATCACGTGTCGGGTGGCGCGCGCGACACTTTTGCATCACATGCTCCGATTTTCCCCAGGCTCCCGGAAGCCTGTCCCGGCCCGAGGGGTGCCAGTCCGCACTCATCGGCCAGACTTCCACAAATTGCAGTACCCGATTTGGCACGCCGGGGGGCACTGCCTGCGGGGGAAAAGGAGACGTGCCCGGGCCGTACGTCGGGCTCCAACGGACGCCCATCGCGGACTGTTAATAGGAACCATAGGGGAGATGGTCCTGCCCACGCTGTTATCCGAGCTCCACGGCTATCCTGTCACGCGCCCATTCACCAGAGCTCCAAATGATTTTGCTTTTTGGGACCCGGTTCCTGGAGCCCTGCCTGGGCAAAATCGGATGCAAGAAGGCCCTGCCCATGCCGATCTCTGAGCCGTTATCCGAGCTCCACGGCTATCCTGTCACGCGCCCATTCACTAGAGCTCCAAATGATTTTGCTTTTTGGGACCCGGTTCCTGGAGCCCTGCCTGGGCAAAATCGGATGCAAGAAGACCCTGCCCATGCCGATCTCTGAGCCGTTATCCGAGCTCCACGGCTATCCTGTCACGCGCCCATTCACCAGAGCTCCAAATGATTTTGCTTTTTTGGATCCGGTTCCTGGAGCCCTGCCTGGGCAAAATCGGATGCAAGAAGGCCCTGCCCATGCCGATCTCTGAGCCATTACCCGAGCTCCACGGCTATCCCTGTCACGCGCCCATTCACCAGAGCTCCAAATGATTTTGCTTTTTGGGACACGGTTCCTGGAGCCCTGCCTGGGCAAAATCGGATGCAAGAAGGCCCTGCCCATGCCAATCTCTGAGCCGTTATCCGAGCTCCACGGCTATCCTGTCACGCGCCCATTCACCAGAGCTCCAAATGATTTTGCTTTTTGGGACCCGGTTCCTGGAGCCCTGCCTGGGCAAAATCGGATGCAAGAAGGCCCTGCCCATGCTGATCTCTGAGCTGTTATCCGAGCTCCACGGCTATCCTGTCACGCGCCCATTCACCAGAGCTCCAAATGATTTTGCTTTTTGGGACCCGGTTCCTGGAGCCCTGCCTGGGCAAAATCGGATGCAAGAAGGCCCTGCCCATGCCGATCTCTGAGCTGTTATCCGAGCTCCACGGCTATCCTGTCACGCGCCCATTCACCAGAGCTCCAAATGATTTTGCTTTTTGGGACCCGGTTCCTGGAGCCCTGCCTGGGCAAAATCGGATGCAAGAAGGCCCTGCCCATGCCGATCTCTGAGCTGTTATCCGAGCTTCACGGCTATCCTGTCACGCGCCCATTCACCAGAGCTGCAAATGATTTTGCTTTTTGGGACCCGGTTCCTGGAGCCCTGCCTGGGCAAAATCTGATGCAAGAAGGCCCTGCCCATGCCGATCTCTGCGCTGTTATCCGAGCTCCACGGCTATCCTGTCACGCGCCCATTCACCAGAGCTACAAATGATTTTGCTTTTTGGGACCCGGTTCCTGGAGCCCTGCCTGGGCAAAATCGGATGCAAGAAGGCCCTGCCCATGCCGATCTCTGAGCTGTTATCCGAGCTCCACGGCTATCCTGTCACGCGCCCATTCACCAGAGCTGCAAATGATTTTGCTTTTTGGGACCCGGTTCCTGGAGCCCTGCCTGGGCAAAATCTGATGCAAGAAGGCCCTGCCCATGCCGATCTCTGCGCTGTTATCCGAGCTCCACGGCTATCCTGTCACGCGCCCATTCACCAGAGCTCCAAATGATTTTGCTTTTTGGGACCCGGTTCCTGGAGCCCTGCCTGTGCAAAATCGGATGCAAGAAGGCCCTGCCCATGCCGATCTCTGAGCTGTTATCCGAGCTCCATTCTGTCTAACCACGCCCACCGTGAATCAAGGTCCCAGGCCCCAGCACGTGCTTTCTATTACACGTCCGGAGAGGTGGTTCTTACTAGAATCACGTGTCGGGTGGCGCGCGCGACACTTTTGCATCACTTGCTCCGATTTTCCCCAGGCTCCCGGAAGCCTGTCCCGGCCCGAGGGGTGCCAGTCCGCACTCATCGGCCAGACTTCCACAAATTGCAGTACCCGATTTGGCACGCCGGGGGGCACTGCCTGCGGGGGAAAAGGAGACGTGCCCGGGCCGTACGTCGGGCTCCAACGGACGCCCATCGCGGACTGTTAATAGGAACCATAGGGGAGATGGTCCTGCCCACGCTGTTATCCGAGCTCCACGGCTATCCTGTCACGCGCCCATTCACCAGAGCTCCAAATGATTTTGCTTTTTGGGACCCGGTTCCTGGAGCCCTGCCTGGGCAAAATCGGATGCAAGAAGGCCCTGCCCATGCCGATCTCTGAGCCGTTATCCGAGCTCCACGGCTATCCTGTCACGCGCCCATTCACTAGAGCTCCAAATGATTTTGCTTTTTGGGACCCGGTTCCTGGAGCCCTGCCTGGGCAAAATCGGATGCAAGAAGACCCTGCCCATGCCGATCTCTGAGCCGTTATCCGAGCTCCACGGCTATCCTGTCACGCGCCCATTCACCAGAGCTCCAAATGATTTTGCTTTTTTGGATCCGGTTCCTGGAGCCCTGCCTGGGCAAAATCGGATGCAAGAAGGCCCTGCCCATGCCGATCTCTGAGCCATTACCCGAGCTCCACGGCTATCCCTGTCACGCGCCCATTCACCAGAGCTCCAAATGATTTTGCTTTTTGGGACACGGTTCCTGGAGCCCTGCCTGGGCAAAATCGGATGCAAGAAGGCCCTGCCCATGCCAATCTCTGAGCCGTTATCCGAGCTCCACGGCTATCCTGTCACGCGCCCATTCACCAGAGCTCCAAATGATTTTGCTTTTTGGGACCCGGTTCCTGGAGCCCTGCCTGGGCAAAATCGGATGCAAGAAGGCCCTGCCCATGCTGATCTCTGAGCTGTTATCAGAGCTCCACGGCTATCCTGTCACGCGCCCATTCACCAGAGCTCCAAATGATTTTGCTTTTTGGGACCCGGTTCCTGGAGCCCTGCCTGGGCAAAATCGGATGCAAGAAGGCCCTGCCCATGCCGATCTCTGAGCTGTTATCCGAGCTCCACGGCTATCCTGTCACGCGCCCATTCACCAGAGCTCCAAATGATTTTGCTTTTTGGGACCCGGTTCCTGGAGCCCTGCCTGGGCAAAATCGGATGCAAGAAGGCCCTGCACATGCCGATCTCTGAGCCGCTATCCGAGCTCCACGGCTATCCTGTCACGCGCCCATTCACCAGAGCTCCAAATGATTTTGCTTTTTGGGACCCGGTTCCTGGAGCCCTGCCTGGGCAAAATCGGATGCAAGAAGGCCCTGCCCATGCCGATCTCTGAGCCGCTATCCGAGCTCCACGGCTATCCTGCCACGCGCCCATTCACCAGAGCTCCAAATGATTTTGCTTTTTTGGATCCGGTTCCTGGAGCCCTGCTTGGGCAAAATCGGATGCAAGAAGGCCCTGCCCATGCCGATCTCTGAGCCGTTACCCGAGCTCCACGGCTATCCCTGTCACGCGCCCATTCACCAGAGCTCCAAATGATTTTGCTTTTTGGGACACGGTTCCTGGAGCCCTGCCTGGGCAAAATCGGATGCAAGAAGGCCCTGCCCATGCCAATCTCTGAGCCGTTATCCGAGCTCCACGGCTATCCTGTCACGCGCCCATTCACCAGAGCTCCAAATGATTTTGCTTTTTGGGACCCGGTTCCTGGAGCCCTGCCTGGGCAAAATCGGATGCAAGAAGGCCCTGCCCATGCCGATCTCTGAGCTGTTATCCGAGCTCCACGGCTATCCTGTCATGCGCCCATTCACCAGAGCTCCAAATGATTTTGCTTTTTGGGACCCGGTTCCTGGAGCCCTGCCTGGGCAAAATCGGATGCAAGAAGGCCCTGCCCATGCCGATCTCTGAGCTGTTATCCGAGCTCCACGGCTATCCTGTCACGCGCCCATTCACCAGAGCTCCAAATGATTTTGCTTTTTGGGACCCGGTTCCTGGAGCCCTGCCTGGGCAAAATCGGATGCAAGAAGGCCCTGCCCATGCCGATCTCTGAGCTGTTATCCGAGCTCCACGGCTATCCTGTCACGCGCCCATTCACCAGAGCTCTAAATGATTTTGCTTTTTGGGACACGGTTCCTGGAGCCCTGCCTGGACAAAATCGGATGCAAGAAGGCCCTGCCCATGCCGATCTCTGAGCTGTTATCCGAGCTCCGCGGCTATCCTGTCACGCGCCCATTCACCAGAGCTCCAAATGATTTTGCTTTTTGGGACCCGGTTCCTGGAGCCCTGCCTGGGCAAAATCGGATGCAAGAAGGCCCTGCCCATGCCGATCTCTGAGCTGTTATCCGAGCTCCGCGGCTATCCTGTCACGCGCCCATTCACCAGAGCTCCAAATGATTTTGCTTTTTGGGACACGGTTCCTGGAGCCCTGCCTGGGCAAAATCGGATGCAAGAAGGCCCTGCCCATGCCGATCTCTGAGCTGTTATCCGAGCTCCATTCTGTCTAACCACGCCCACCATGAATCAAGGTCCCAGGCCCCAGCACGTGCTTTCTATTACACATCCGGAGAGGTGGTTCTTACTAGAATCACGTGTCGGGTGGCGCGCGCGACACTTTTGCATCACATGCTCCGATTTTCCCCAGGCTCCCGGTAGCCTGTCCCGGCCCGAGGGGTGCCAGTCCGCACTCATCGGCCAGACTTCCACAAATTGCAGTACCCGATTTGGCACGCCGGGGGGCGCTGCCTGCGGGGGAAAAGGAGACGTGCCCAAACCGTACGTCGGGCTCCAACGGATGCCCATCGCGGACTGTTAATAGGAACCATAGGGGAGATGGTCCTGCCCACGCTGTTATCCGAGCTCCACAGCTATCCTGTCACGCGCCCATTCACCAGAGCTCCAAATGATTTTGCTTTTTTGGTACTTGGTTCCTGGAGCCCTGCCTGGGCAAAATCGGATGCAAGAAGGCCCTGCCAATGCCGATCTCTGAGCTGTTATCCGAGCTCCACGGCTATCCTGTCACGCGCCCATTCACCAGAGCTCCAAATGATTTTGCTTTTTGGGACCAGGTTCCTGGAGCCCTGCCTGGGCAAAATCGGATGCAAGAAGGCCCTGCCCATGCCGATCTCTGAGCTGTTATCGGAGCTCCACGGCTATCCTGTCACGCGCCCATTCACCAGAGCTCCAAATGATTTTGCTTTTTGGGACCCGGTTCCTGGAGCCCTGCCTGGTCAAAATCGGATGCAAGAAGGCCCTGCCCATGCCGATCTCTGAGCTGTTATCCGAGCTCCACGGCTATCCTGTCACGCGCCCATTCACCAGAGTTCCAAATGATTTTGCTTTTTGGGACCCGGTTCCTGGAGCCCTGCCTGGGCAAAATCGGATGCAAGAAGGCCCTGCCCATGCCGATCTCTAAGCTGTTATCCGAGCTCCACGGCTATCCTGTCACGCGCCCATTCACCAGAGCTGCAAATGATTTTGCTTTTTGGGACCCGGTTCCTGGAGCACTGCCTGGGCAAAATCGGATGCAAGAAGGCCCTGCCCATGCCGATCTCTGAGCTGTTATCCGAGCTCCACGGCTATCCTGTCACGCGCCCATTCACCAGAGCTCCAAATGATTTTGCTTTTTGGGACCCGGTTCCTGGAGCCCTGCCTGGCAAAATCGGATGCAAGAAGGCCCTGCCCATGCCGATCTCTAAGCTGTTATCCGAGCTCCACGGCTATCCTGTCACGCGCCCATTCACCAGAGCTGCAAATGATTTTGCTTTTTGGGACCCGGTTCCTGGAGCCCTGCCTGGGCAAAATCGGATGCAATAAGGCCCTGCCCATGCCGATCTCTGAGCTGTTATCCTAGCTCCACGGCTATCCTGTCACGTGCCCATTCACCAGAGCTCCAAATGATTTTGCTTTTTGGGACCCGGTTCCTGGAGCCCTGCCTGGGCAAAATCGGATGCAATAAGGCCCTGCCCATGCCGATCTCTGAGCTGTTATCCAAGCTCCACGGCTATCCTGTCACGCGCCCATTCACCAGAGCTCCAAATGATTTTGCTTTTTGGGACCCGGTTCCTGGAGCCCTGCCTGGGCAAAATCGGATGCAAGAAGGCCCTGCCCATGCCGATCTCTGAGCTGTTATCCGAGCTCCACGGCTATCCTGTCACGCGCCCATTCACCAGAGCTCCAAATGATTTTGCTTTTTGGGACCCGGTTCCTGGAGCCCTGCCTGGCAAAATCGGATGCAAGAAGGCCCTGCCCATGCCGATCTCTAAGCTGTTATCCGAGCTCCACGGCTATCCTGTCACGTGCCCATTCACCAGAGCTGCAAATGATTTTGCTTTTTGGGACCCGGTTCCTGGAGCCCTGCCTGGGCAAAATCGGATGCAATAAGGCCCTGCCCATGCCGATCTCTGAGCTGTTATCCTAGCTCCACGGCTATCCTGTCACGTGCCCATTCACCAGAGCTCCAAATGATTTTGCTTTTTGGGACCTGGTTCCTGGAGCCCTGCCTGGGCAAAATCGGATGCAAGAAGGCCCTGCCCATGCCGATCTCTGAGCTGTTATCCGAGCTCCACGGCTATCCTGTCACGCGCCCATTCACCAGAGCTCCAAATGATTTTGCTTTTTGGGACCCGGTTCCTGGAGCCCTGCCTCGGCAAAATCGGATGCAAGAAGGCCCTGCCCATGCCGATCTCTGAGCTGTTATCCGAGCTCCACGGCTATCCTGTCACGCGCCCATTCACCAGAGCTCCAAATGATTTTGCTTTTGGGACCCGGTTCCTGGAGCCCTGCCTGGGCAAAATCAGATGCAAGAAGGCCCTGCCCATGCCGATCTCTGAGCTGTTATCCGAGCTCCACGGCTATCCTGTCACGCGCCCATTCACCAGAGCTCCAAATGATTTTGCTTTTTGTGACCCGGTTCCTGGAGCCCTGCCTGGGTAAAATCGGATGCAAGAAGGCCCTGCCCATGCCGATCTCTGAGCTGTTATCCGAGCTCCATGGCTATCCTGTCACGCGCCCATTCACCAGAGCTCCAAATGATTTTGCTTTTTGGGACCCGGTTCCTGGAGCCCTGCCTGGGCAAAATCGGATGCAAGAAGGCCCTGCCCATGCCGATCTCTGAGCTGTTATCCGAGCTCCGCGGCTATCCTGTCACGCGCCCATTCACCAGAGCTCCAAATGATTTTGCTTTTTGGGACACGGTTCCTGGAGCCCTGCCTGGGCAAAATCGGATGCAAGAAGGCCCTGCCCATGCCGATCTCTGAGCTGTTATCCGAGCTCCATTCTGTCTAACCACGCCCACCGTGAATCAAGGTCCCAGGCCCCAGCACGTGCTTTCTATTACACATCCGGAGAGGTGGTTCTTACTAGAATCACGTGTCGGGTGGCGCGCGCGACACTTTTGCATCACATGCTCCGATTTTCCCCAGGCTCCCGGAAGCCTGTCCCGGCCCGAGGGGTGCCAGTCCGCACTCATCGGCCAGACTTCCACAAATTGCAGTACCCGATTTGGCACGCCGGGGGGCGCTGCCTGCGGGGGAAAAGGAGACGTGCCCGGGCCGTACGTCGGGCTCCAACGGATGCCCGTCGCAGACTGTTAATAGGAACCATAGGGGAGATGGTCCTGCCCACGCTGTTATCCGAGCTCCACGGCTATCCTGTCACGCGCCCATTCACCAGAGCTCCAAATGATTTTGCTTTTTGAGACACGGTTCCTGGAGCCCTGCCTGGGCAAAATCGGATGCAAGAAGGCCCTGCCCATGCCAATCTCTGAGCCGTTATCCGAGCTCCACGGCTATCCTGTCACGCGCCCATTCACCAGAGCTCCAAATGATTTTGCTTTTTGGGACCCGGTTCCTGGAGCCCTGCCTGGGCAAAATCGGATGCAAGAAGGCCCTGCCCATGCCGATCTCTGAGCTGTTATCCGAGCTCCACGGCTATCCTGTCACGCGCCCATTCACCAGAGCTCCAAATGATTTTGCTTTTTGGGACCCGGTTCCTGGAGCCCTGCCTGGGCAAAATCAAATGCAAGAAGGCCCTGCCCATGCCGATCTCTGAGCTGTTATCCGAGCTCCACGGCTATCCTGTCACGCGCCCATTCACCAGAGCTCCAAATGATTTTGCTTTTTGGGACACGGTTCCTGGAGCCCTGCCTGGGCAAAATCGGATGCAAGAAGGCCCTGCCCATGCCGATCTCTGAGCTGTTATCCGAGCTCCGCGGCTATCCTGTCACGCGCCCATTCACCAGAGCTCCAAATGATTTTGCTTTTTGGGACCCGGTTCATGGAGCCCTGCCTGGGCAAAATCGGATGCAAGAAGGCCCTGCCCATGCCGATCTCTGAGCTGTTATCCGAGCTCCGCGGCTATCCTGTCACGCGCCCATTCACCAGAGCTCCAAATTATTTTGCTTTTTGGGACACGGTTCCTGGAGCCCTGCCTGGGCAAAATCGGATGCAAGAAGGCCCTGCCCATGCCGATCTCTGAGCTGTTATCCGAGCTCCATTCTGTCTAACCACGCCCACCGTGAATCAAGGTCCCAGGCCCCAGCACGTGCTTTCTATTACACATCCGGAGAGGTGGTTCTTACTAGAATCACGTGTCGGGTGGCGCGCGCGACACTTTTGCATCACATGCTCCGATTTTCCCCAGGCTCCCGGAAGCCTGTCCCGGCCCGAGGGGTGCCAGTCCGCACTCATCGGCCAGACTTCCACAAATTGCAGTACCCGATTTGGCACGCCGGGGGGCGCTGCCTGCGGGGGAAAAGGAGACGTGCCCGGGCCGTACGTCGGGCTCCAACGGATGCCCGTCGCAGACTGTTAAAAGGAACCATAGGGGAGATGGTCCTGCCCACGCTGTTATCCGAGCTCCACGGCTATCCTGTCACGCGCCCATTCACCAGAGCTCCAAATGATTTTGCTTTTTGGGACCCGGTTCCTGGAGCCCTGCCTGGGCAAAATCGGATGCAAGAAGGCCCTGCCCATGCCGATCTCTGAGCTGTTATCCGAGCTCCACGGCTATCCTGTCACGCGCCCATTCACCAGAGCTCCAAATGATTTTGCTTTTTGGGACCCGGTTCCTGGAGCCCTGCCTGGGCAAAATCGGATGCAAGAAGGCCCTGCCCATGCCGATCTCTGAGCTGTTATCCGAGCTCCACGGCTATCCTGTCACGCGCCCATTCACCAGAGCTCCAAATGATTTTGCTTTTTGGGACCCGGTTCCTGGAGCCCTGCCTGGGCAAAATCAAATGCAAGAAGGCCCTGCCCATGCCGATCTCTGAGCTGTTATCCGAGCTCCACGGCTATCCTGTCACGCGCCCATTCACCAGAGCTCCAAATGATTTTGCTTTTTGGGACACGGTTCCTGGAGCCCTGCCTGGGCAAAATCGGATGCAAGAAGGCCCTGCCCATGCCGATCTCTGAGCTGTTATCCGAGCTCCGCGGCTATCCTGTCACGCGCCCATTCACCAGAGCTCCAAATGATTTTGCTTTTTGGGACCCGGTTCATGGAGCCCTGCCTGGGCAAAATCGGATGCAAGAAGGCCCTGCCCATGCCGATCTCTGAGCTGTTATCCGAGCTCCGCGGCTATCCTGTCACGCGCCCATTCACCAGAGCTCCAAATTATTTTGCTTTTTGGGACACGGTTCCTGGAGCCCTGCCTGGGCAAAATCGGATGCAAGAAGGCCCTGCCCATGCCGATCTCTGAGCTGTTATCCGAGCTCCATTCTGTCTAACCACGCCCACCGTGAATCAAGGTCCCAGGCCCCAGCACGTGCTTTCTATTACACATCCGGAGAGGTGGTTCTTACTAGAATCACGTGTCGGGTGGTGCGCGCGACACTTTTGCATCACATGCTCCGATTTTCCCCAGGCTCCCGGAAGCCTGTCCCGGCCCGAGGGGTGCCAGTCCGCACTCATCGGCCAGACTTCCACAAATTGCAGTACCCGATTTGGCACGCCGGGGGGCGCTGCCTGCGGGGGAAAAGGAGACGTGCCCGGGCCGTACGTCGGGCTCCAACGGATGCCCGTCGCGGACTGTTAATAGGAACCATAGGGGAGATGGTCCTGCCCACGCTGTTATCCGAGCTCCACGGCTATCCTGTCACGCGCCCATTCACCAGAGCTCCAAATGATTTTGCTTTTTGGGACCCGGTTCCTGGAGCCCTGCCTGGGAAAAATCGGATGCAATAAGGCCCTGCCCATGCCGATCTCTGAGCTGTTATCCGAGCTCCACGGCTATCCTGTCACGCGCCCATTCACCAGAGCTCCAAATGATTTTGCTTTTTGGGACCCGGTTCCTGGAGCCCTGCCTGGGCAAAATCGGATGCAAGAAGGCCCTGCCCATGCCGATCTCTAAGCTGTTATCCGAGCTCCACGGCTATCCTGTCACGCGCCCATTCACCAGAGCTCCAAATGATTTTGCTTTTTGGGACCCGGTTCCTGGAGCACTGCCTGGGCAAAATCGGATGCAAGAAGGCCCTGCCCATGCCGATCTCTGAGCTGTTATCCGAGCTCCACGGCTATCCTATCACGCGCCCATTCACCAGAGCTCCAAATGATTTTGCTTTTTGGGACACGGTTCCTGGAGCCCTGCCTGGGCAAAATCGGATGCAAGAAGGCCCTGCCCATCTCTGAGCTGTTATCCGAGCTCCATTCTGTCTAACCACGCCCACCGTGAATCAAGGTCCCAGGCCCCAGCACGTGCTTTCTATTACACATCCGGAGAGGTGGTTATTACTAGAATCACGTGTCGGGTGGCGCGCGCGACACTTTTGCATCACATGCTCCGATTTTCCCCAGGCTCCCGGAAGCCTGTCCCGGCCCGAGGGGTGCCAGTCCGCACTCATCGGCCAGACTTCCCCAAATTGCAGTACCCGATTTGGCACGCCGGGGGGCGCTGCCTGCGGGGGAAAAGGAGACGTACCCGGGCCGTACGTCGGGCTCCAACGGATGCCCGTCGCGGACTGTTAATAGGAACCATAGGGGAGATGGTCCTGCCCACGCTGCTATCCGAGCTCCACGGCTATCCTGTCACGCGCCCATTCACCAGAGCTCCAAATGATTTTTCTTTTTGGGACCCGGTTCCTGGAGCCCTGCCTGGGCAAAATCGGATGCAAGAAGGCCCTGCCCATGCCGATCTCTGAGCTGTTATCCGAGCTCCACGGCTATCCTGTCACGCACCCATTCACCAGAGCTCCAAATGATTTTGCTTTTTGGGACCCGGTTCCTGGAGCCCTGCCTGGGCAAAATCGGATGCAAGAAGGCCCTGCCCATGCCGATCTCTAAGCTGTTATCCGAGCTCCACGGCTATCCTGTCACGCGCCCATTCACCAGAGCTGCAAATGATTTTGCTTTTTGGGACCCGGTTCCTGGAGCCCTGCCAGGGCAAAATCAGATGCAAGAAGGCCCTGCCCATGCCGATCTCTGAGCTGTTATCCGAGCTCCACGGCTATCCTGTCACGCGCCCATTCACCAGAGCTCCAAATGATTTTGCTTTTTGGGACCCGGTTCCTGGAGCCCTGCCTGAGCAAAATCGGATGCAAGAAGGCCCTGCCCATGCCGATCTCTAAGCTGTTATCCGAGCTCCACGGCTATCCTGTCACGCGCCCATTCACCAGAGCTGCAAATGATTTTGCTTTTTGGGACCCGGTTCCTGGAGCCCTGCCAGGGCAAAATCAGATGCAAGAAGGCCCTGCCCATGCCGATCTCTGAGCTGTTATCCGAGCTCCACGGCTATCCTGTCACGCGCCCATTCACCAGAGCTCCAAATGATTTTGCTTTTTGGGACCCGGTTCCTGGAGCCCTGCCTGGGCAAAATCGGATGCAAGAAGGCCCTGCCCATGCCGATCTCTGAGCTGTTATCCGAGCTCCGCGGCTATCCTGTCACGCGCCCATTCACCAGAGCTCCAAATGATTTTGCTTTTTGGGACCCGATTCCTGGAGCCTTGCCTGGGCAAAATCGGATGCAAGAAGGCCCTGCCCATGCCGATCTCTGAGCTGTTATCCGAGCTCCACGGCTATCCTGTCACGCGCCCATTCACCAGAGCTCCAAATGATTTTGCTTTTTGGGACCCGGTTCCTGGAGCCCTGCCTGGGCAAAATCGGATGCAAGAAGGCCCTGCCCATGCCGATCTCTGAGCTGTTATCCGAGCTCCACGGCTATCCTGTCACGCGCCCATTCACCAGAGCTCCAAATGATTTTGCTTTTGGGACCCGGTTCCTGGAGCCCTGCCTGGGCAAAATCGGATGCAAGAAGGCCCTGCCCATGCCGATCTCTGAGCTGTTATCCGAGCTCCACGGCTATCCTGTCACGCACCCATTCACCAGAGCTCCAAATGATTTTGCTTTTTGGGACCCGGTTCCTGGAGCCCTGCCTGGGCAAAATCGGATGCAAGAAGGCCCTGCCCATGCCGATCTCTAAGCTGTTATCCGAGCTCCACGGCTATCCTGTCACGCGCCCATTCACCAGAGCTGCAAATGATTTTGCTTTTTGGGACCCGGTTCCTGGAGCCCTGCCAGGGCAAAATCAGATGCAATAAGGCCCTGCCCATGCCGATCTCTGAGCTGTTATCCGAGCTCCACGGCTATCCTGTCACGCGCCCATTCACCAGAGCTCCAAATGATTTTGCTTTTTGGGACCCGGTTCCTGGAGCCCTGCCTGGGCAAAATCGGATGCAAGAAGGCCCTGCCCATGCCGATCTCTGAGCTGTTATCCGAGCTCCGCGGCTATCCTGTCACGCGCCCATTCACCAGAGCTCCAAATGATTTTGCTTTTTGGGACCCGATTCCTGGAGCCTTGCCTGGGCAAAATCGGATGCAAGAAGGCCCTGCCCATGCCGATCTCTGAGCTGTTATCCGAGCTCCACGGCTATCCTGTCACGCGCCCATTCACCAGAGCTCCAAATGATTTTGCTTTTTGGGACCCGGTTCCTGGAGCCCTGCCTGGGCAAAATCGGATGCAAGAAGGCCCTGCCCATGCCGATCTCTGAGCTGTTATCCGAGCTCCACGGCTATCCTGTCACGCGCCCATTCACCAGAGCTCCAAATGATTTTGCTTTTGGGACCCGGTTCCTGGAGCCCTGCCTGGGCAAAATCGGATGCAAAAAGGCCCTGCCCATGCCGATCTCTGAGCTGTTATCCGAGCTCCACGGCTATCCTGTCACACGCCCATTCACCAGAGCTCCAAATGATTCTGCTTTTTGGGACCCGGTTCCTGGAGCCCTGCCTGGGCAAAATCGGATGCAAGAAGGCCCTGCCCATGCCGATCTCTGAGCTGTTATCCGAGCTCCATGGCTATCCTGTCACGCGCCCATTCACCAGAGCTCCAAATGATTTTTCTTTTTGGGACCCGGTTCCTGGAGCCCTGCCTGGGCAAAATCGGATGCAAGAAGGCCCTGCCCATGCCGATCTCTGAGCTGTTATCCGAGCTCCATTCTGTCTAACCACGCCCACCGTGAATCAAGGTCCCAGGCCCCAAGCACGTGCTTTCTATTACACATCCAGAGAGGTGGTTCTTACTAGAATCACGTGTCGGGTGGCGCGCGCGACACTTTTGCATCACATGCTCCGATTTTCCCCAGGCTCCCGGAAGCCTGTCCCGGCCCGAGGGGTGCCAGTCCGCACTCATCGGCCAGACTTCCACAAATTGCAGTACCCGATTTGGCACGCCGGGGGGCACTGCCTGCGGGGGAAAAGGAGACGTGCCCGGGCCGTACGTTGGGCTCCAACGGATGCCCGTCGCAGACTGTTAATAGGAACCATAGGGGAGATCGTCCTGCCCGCGCTGTTATCCGAGCTCCACGGCTATCCTGTCACGCGCCCATTCACCAGAGCTCCAAATGATTTTGCTTTTTGGGACCCGGTTCCTGGAGCCCTGCCTGGGCAAAATCGGATGCAAGAAGGCCCTGCCCATGCCGATCTCTGAGCTGTTATCCGAGCTCCACGGCTATCCTGTCACGCGCCCATTCACCAGAGCTCCAAATGATTTTGCTTTTTGGGACCCGGTTCCTGGAGCCCTGCCTGGGCAAAATCGGATGCAAGAAGGCCCTGCCCATGCCGATCTCTGAGCTGTTATCCGAGCTCCACGGCTATCCTGTCACGCGCCCATTCACCAGAGCTCCAAATGATTTTGCTTTTTGGGACCCGGTTCCTGGAGCCCTGCCTGGGCAAAATCGGATGCAAGAAGGCCCTGCCCATGCCGATCTCTGAGATGTTATCCGAGCTCCATTCTGTCTAACCACGCCCACCGTGAATCAAGGTCCCAGGCCCCAAGCACGTGCTTTCTATTACACATCCAGAGAGGTGGTTCTTACTAGAATCACGTGTCGGGTGGCGCGCGCGACACTTTTGCATCACATGCTCCGATTTTCCCCAGGCTCCCGGAAGCCTGTCCCGGCCCGAGGGGTGCCAGTCCGCACTCATCGGCCAGACTTCCACAAATTGCAGTACCCGATTTGGCACGCCGGGGGGCACTGCCTGCGGGGGAAAAGGAGACGTGCCCGGGCCGTACGTTGGGCTCCAACGGATGACCGTCGCAGACTGTTAATAGGAACCATAGGGGAGATGGTCCTGCCCACGCTGTTATCCGAGCTCCACGGCTATCCTGTCACGCGCCCATTCACCAGAGCTCCAAATGATTTTGCTTTTTGGGACCCGGTTCCTGGAGCCCTGCCTGGGCAAAATCGGATGCAAGAAGGCCCTGCCCATGCCGATCTCTGAGCTGTTATCCGAGCTCCACGGCTATCCTGTCACGCGCCCATTCACCAGAGCTCCAAATGATTTTGCTTTTTGGGACCCGGTTCCTGGAGCCCTGCCTGGGCAAAATCGGATGCAAGAAGGCCCTGCCCATGCCGATCTCTGAGCTGTTATCCGAGCTCCACGGCTATCCTGTCACGCGCCCATTCACCAGAGCTCCAAATGATTTTGCTTTTTGGGACCCGGTTCCTGGAGCCCTGCCTGGGCAAAATCGGATGCAAGAAGGCCCTGCCCATGCCGATCTCTGAGCTGTTATCCGAGCTCCACGGCTATCCTGTCACGCGCCCATTCACCAGAGCTCTAAATGATTTTGCTTTTTGGGACACGGTTCCTGGAGCCCTGCCTGGACAAAATCGGATGCAAGAAGGCCCTGCCCATGCCGATCTCTGAGCTGTTATCCGAGCTCCGCGGCTATCCTGTCACGCGCCCATTCACCAGAGCTCCAAATGATTTTGCTTTTTGGGACCCGGTTCCTGGAGCCCTGCCTGGGCAAAATCGGATGCAAGAAGGCCCTGCCCATGCCGATCTCTGAGCTGTTATCCGAGCTCCGCGGCTCTCCTGTCACGCGCCCATTCACCAGAGCTCCAAATGATTTTGCTTTTTGGGACACGGTTCCTGGAGCCCTGCCTGGGCAAAATCGGATGCAAGAAGGCCCTGCCCATGCCGATCTCTGAGCTGTTATCCGAGCTCCATTCTGTCTAACCACGCCCACCATGAATCAAGGTCCCAGGCCCCAGCACGTGCTTTCTATTACACATCCGGAGAGGTGGTTCTTACTAGAATCACGTGTCGGGTGGCGCGCGCGACACTTTTGCATCACATGCTCCGATTTTCCCCAGGCTCCCGGAAGCCTGTCCCGGCCCGAGGGGTGCCAGTCCGCACTCATCGGCCAGACTTCCACAAATTGCAGTACCCGATTTGGCACGCCGGGGGGCGCTGCCTGCGGGGGAAAAGGAGACGTGCCCAAACCGTACGTCGGGCTCCAACGGATGCCCATCGCGGACTGTTAATAGGAACCATAGGGGAGATGGTCCTGCCCACGCTGTTATCCGAGCTCCACAGCTATCCTGTCACGCGCCCATTCACCAGAGCTCCAAATGATTTTGCTTTTTTGGTACTTGGTTCCTGGAGCCCTGCCTGGGCAAAATCGGATGCAAGAAGGCCCTGCCCATGCCGATCTCTGAGCTGTTATCCGAGCTCCACGGCTATCCTGTCACGCGCCCATTCACCAGAGCTCCAAATGATTTTGCTTTTTGGGACCTGGTTCCTGGAGCCCTGCCTGGGCAAAATCGGATGCAAGAAGGCCCTGCCCATGCCGATCTCTGAGCTGTTATCGGAGCTCCACGGCTATCCTGTCACGCGCCCATTCACCAGAGCTCCAAATGATTTTGCTTTTTGGGACCCGGTTCCTGGAGCCCTGCCTGGTCAAAATCGGATGCAAGAAGGCCCTGCCCATGCCGATCTCTGAGCTGTTATCCGAGCTCCACGGCTATCCTGTCACGCGCCCATTCACCAGAGCTCCAAATGATTTTGCTTTTTGGGACCCGGTTCCTGGAGCCCTGCCTGGGCAAAATCGGATGCAAGAAGGCCCTGCCCATGCCGATCTCTAAGCTGTTATCTGAGCTCCACGGCTATCCTGTCACGCGCCCATTCACCAGAGCTGCAAATGATTTTGCTTTTTGGGACCCGGTTCCTGGAGCACTGCCTGGGCAAAATCGGATGCAAGAAGGCCCTGCCCATGCCGATCTCTGAGCTGTTATCCGAGCTCCACGGCTATCCTGTCACGCGCCCATTCACCAGAGCTCCAAATGATTTTGCTTTTTGGGACCCGGTTCCTGGAGCCCTGCCTGGCAAAATCGGATGCAAGAAGGCCCTGCCCATGCCGATCTCTAAGCTGTTATCCGAGCTCCACGGCTATCCTGTCACGTGCCCATTCACCAGAGCTGCAAATGATTTTGCTTTTTGGGACCCGGTTCCTGGAGCCCTGCCTGGGCAAAATCGGATGCAATAAGGCCCTGCCCATGCCGATCTCTGAGCTGTTATCCTAGCTCCACGGCTATCCTGTCACGTGCCCATTCACCAGAGCTCCAAATGATTTTGCTTTTTGGGACCCGGTTCCTGGAGCCCTGCCTGGGCAAAATCGGATGCAATAAGGCCCTGCCCATGCCGATCTCTGAGCTGTTATCCAAGCTCCACGGCTATCCTGTCACGCGCCCATTCACCAGAGCTCCAAATGATTTTGCTTTTTGGGACACGGTTCCTGGAGCCCTGCCTGGGCAAAATCGGATGCAAGAAGGCCCTGCCCATCTCTGAGCTGTTATCCGAGCTCCATTCTGTCTAACCACGCCCAACGTGAATCAAGGTCCCAGGCCCCAGCACGTGCTTTCTATTACACATCCGGAGAGGTGGTTATTACTAGAATCACGTGTCGGGTGGCGCGCGCGACACTTTTGCATCACATGCTCCGATTTTGCCCAGGCTCCCGGAAGCCTGTCCCGGCCCGAGGGGTGCCAGTCCGCACTCATCGGCCAGACTTCCACAAATTGCAGTACCCGATTTGGCACGCCGGGGGGCGCTGCCTGCGGGGGAAAAGGAGACGTACCCGGGCCGTACGTCGGGCTCCAACGGATGCCCGTCGCGGACTGTTAATAGGAACCATAGGGGAGATGGTCCTGCCCACGCTGCTATCCGAGCTCCACGGCTATCCTGTCACGCGCCCATTCACCAGAGCTCCAAATGATTTTGCTTTTTGGGACCCGGTTCCTGGAGCCCTGCCTGGGCAAAATCGGATGCAAGAAGGCCCTGCCCATGCCGATCTCTGAGCTGTTATCCGAGCTCCACGGCTATCCTGTCACGCGCCCATTCACCAGAGCTCCAAATGATTTTGCTTTTTGGGACCCGGTTCCTGGAGCCCTGCCTGGCAAAATCGGATGCAAGAAGGCCCTGCCCATGCCGATCTCTAAGCTGTTATCCGAGCTCCACGGCTATCCTGTCACGTGCCCATTCACCAGAGCTGCAAATGATTTTGCTTTTTGGGACCCGGTTCCTGGAGCCCTGCCTGGGCAAAATCGGATGCAATAAGGCCCTGCCCATGCCGATCTCTGAGCTGTTATCCTAGCTCCACGGCTATCCTGTCACGTGCCCATTCACCAGAGCTCCAAATGATTTTGCTTTTTGGGACCTGGTTCCTGGAGCCCTGCCTGGGCAAAATCGGATGCAAGAAGGCCCTGCCCATGCCGATCTCTGAGCTGTTATCCGAGCTCCACGGCTATCCTGTCACGCGCCCATTCACCAGAGCTCCAAATGATTTTGCTTTTTGGGACCCGGTTCCTGGAGCCCTGCCTGGGCAAAATCGGATGCAAGAAGGCCCTGCCCATGCCGATCTCTGAGCTGTTATCCGAGCTCCACGGCTATCCTGTCACGCGCCCATTCACCAGAGCTCCAAATGATTTTGCTTTTGGGACCCGGTTCCTGGAGCCCTGCCTGGGCAAAATCGGATGCAAGAAGGCCCTGCCCATGCCGATCTCTGAGCTGTTATCCGAGCTCCACGGCTATCCTGTCACGCGCCCATTCACCAGAGCTCCAAATGATTTTGCTTTTTGTGACCCGGTTCCTGGAGCCCTGCCTGGGTAAAATCGGATGCAAGAAGGCCCTGCCCATGCCGATCTCTGAGCTGTTATCCGAGCTCCATGGCTATCCTGTCACGCGCCCATTCACCAGAGCTCCAAATGATTTTGCTTTTTGGGACCCGGTTCCTGGAGCCCTGCCTGGGCAAAATCGGATGCAAGAAGGCCCTGCCCATGCCGATCTCTGAGCTGTTATCCGAGCTCCGCGGCTATCCTGTCACGCGCCCATTCACCAGAGCTCCAAATGATTTTGCTTTTTGGGACACGGTTCCTGGAGCCCTGCCTGGGCAAAATCGGATGCAAGAAGGCCCTGCCCATGCCGATCTCTGAGCTGTTTTCCGAGCTCCATTCTGTCTAACCACACCCACCGTGAATCAAGGTCCCAGGCCCCAGCACGTGCTTTCTATTACACATCCGGAGAGGTGGTTCTTACTAGAATCACGTGTCGGGTGGCGCGCGCGACACTTTTGCATCACATGCTCCGATTTTCCCCAGGCTCCCGGAAGCCTGTCCCGGCCCGAGGGGTGCCAGTCCGCACTCATCGGCCAGACTTCCACAAATTGCAGTACCCGATTTGGCACGCCGGGGGGCGCTGCCTGCGGGGGAAAAGGAGACGTGCCCGGGCCGTACGTCGGGCTCCAACGGATGCCCGTCGCAGACTGTTAATAGGAACCATAGGGGAGATGGTCCTGCCCACGCTGTTATCCGAGCTCCACGGCTATCCTGTCACGCGCCCATTCACCAGAGCTCCAAATGATTTTGCTTTTTGGGACACGGTTCCTGGAGCCCTGCCTGGGCAAAATCGGATGCAAGAAGGCCCTGCCCATGCCAATCTCTGAGCCGTTATCCGAGCTCCACGGCTATCCTGTCACGCGCCCATTCACCAGAGCTCCAAATGATTTTGCTTTTTGGGACCCGGTTCCTGGAGCCCTGCCTGGGCAAAATCGGATGCAAGAAGGCCCTGCCCATGCCGATCTCTGAGCTGTTATCCGAGCTCCACGGCTATCCTGTCACGCGCCCATTCACCAGAGCTCCAAATGATTTTGCTTTTTGGGACCCGGTTCCTGGAGCCCTGCCTGGGCAAAATCGGATGTAAGAAGGCCCTGCCCATGCCGATCTCTGAGCTGTTATCCGAGCTCCACGGCTATCCTGTCACGCGCCCATTCACCAGAGCTCCAAATGATTTTGCTTTTTGGGACCCGGTTCCTGGAGCCCTGCCTGGGCAAAATCAAATGCAAGAAGGCCCTGCCCATGCCGATCTCTGAGCTGTTATCCGAGCTCCACGGCTATCCTGTCACGCGCCCATTCACCAGAGCTCCAAATGATTTTGCTTTTTGGGACACGGTTCCTGGAGCCCTGCCTGGGCAAAATCGGATGCAAGAAGGCCCTGCCCATGCCGATCTCTGAGCTGTTATCCGAGCTCCGCGGCTATCCTGTCACGCGCCCATTCACCAGAGCTCCAAATGATTTTGCTTTTTGGGACCCGGTTCATGGAGCCCTGCCTGGGCAAAATCGGATGCAAGAAGGCCCTGCCCATGCCGATCTCTGAGCTGTTATCCGAGCTCCGCGGCTATCCTGTCACGCGCCCATTCACCAGAGCTCCAAATTATTTTGCTTTTTGGGACACGGTTCCTGGAGCCCTGCCTGGGCAAAATCGGATGCAAGAAGGCCCTGCCCATGCCGATCTCTGAGCTGTTATCCGAGCTCCATTCTGTCTAACCACGCCCACCGTGAATCAAGGTCCCAGGCCCCAGCACGTGCTTTCTAATACACATCCGGAGAGGTGGTTCTTACTAGAATCACGTGTCGGGTGGCGCGCGCGACACTTTTGCATCACATGCTCCGATTTTCCCCAGGCTCCCGGAAGCCTGTCCCGGCCCGAGGGGTGCCAGTCCGCACTCATCGGCCAGACTTCCACAAATTGCAGTACCCGATTTGGCACGCCGGGGGGCGCTGCCTGCGGGGGAAAAGGAGACGTGCCCGGGCCGTACGTCGGGCTCCAACGGATGCCCGTCGCAGACTGTTAAAAGGAACCATAGGGGAGATGGTCCTGCCCACGCTGTTATCCGAGCTCCACGGCTATCCTGTCACGCGCCCATTCACCAGAGCTCCAAATGATTTTGCTTTTTGGGACACGGTTCCTGGAGCCCTGCCTGGGCAAAATCGGATGCAAGAAGGCCCTGCCCATGCCAATCTCTGAGCCGTTATCCGAGCTCCACGGCTATCCTGTCACGCGCCCATTCACCAGAGCTCCAAATGATTTTGCTTTTTGGGACCCGGTTCCTGGAGCCCTGCCTGGGCAAAATCGGATGCAAGAAGGCCCTGCCCATGCCGATCTCTGAGCTGTTATCCGAGCTCCACGGCTATCCTGTCACGCGCCCATTCACCAGAGCTCCAAATGATTTTGCTTTTTGGGACCCGGTTCCTGGAGCCCTGCCTGGGCAAAATCGGATGTAAGAAGGCCCTGCCCATGCCGATCTCTGAGCTGTTATCCGAGCTCCACGGCTATCCTGTCACGCGCCCATTCACCAGAGCTCCAAATGATTTTGCTTTTTGGGACCCGGTTCCTGGAGCCCTGCCTGGGCAAAATCAAATGCAAGAAGGCCCTGCCCATGCCGATCTCTGAGCTGTTATCCGAGCTCCACGGCTATCCTGTCACGCGCCCATTCACCAGAGCTCCAAATGATTTTGCTTTTTGGGACACGGTTCCTGGAGCCCTGCCTGGGCAAAATCGGATGCAAGAAGGCCCTGCCCATGCCGATCTCTGAGCTGTTATCCGAGCTCCGCGGCTATCCTGTCACGCGCCCATTCACCAGAGCTCCACATGATTTTGCTTTTTGGGACCCGGTTCATGGAGCCCTGCCTGGGCAAAATCGGATGCAAGAAGGCCCTGCCCATGCCGATCTCTGAGCTGTTATCCGAGCTCCGCGGCTATCCTGTCACGCGCCCATTCACCAGAGCTCCAAATTATTTTGCTTTTTGGGACACGGTTCCTGGAGCCCTGCCTGGGCAAAATCGGATGCAAGAAGGCCCTGCCCATGCCGATCTCTGAGCTGTTATCCGAGCTCCATTCTGTCTAACCACGCCCACCGTGAATCAAGGTCCCAGGCCCCAGCACGTGCTTTCTATTACACATCCGGAGAGGTGGTTCTTACTAGAATCACGTGTCGGGTGGCGCGCGCGACACTTTTGCATCACATGCTCCGATTTTCCCCAGGCTCCCGGAAGCCTGTCCCGGCCCGAGGGGTGCCAGTCCGCACTCATCGGCCAGACTTCCACAAATTGCAGTACCCGATTTGGCACGCCGAGGGGCGCTGCCTGCGGGGGAAAAGGAGACGTGCCCGGGCCGTACGTTGGGCTCCAACGGATGCCCGTCGCAGACTGTTAATAGGAACCATAGGGGAGATGGTCCTGCCCACGCTGTTATCCGAGCTCCACGGCTATCCTGTCACGCGCCCATTCACCAGAGCTCCAAATGATTTTGCTTTTTGGGACCCGGTTCCTGGAGCCCTGCCTGGGCAAAATCGGATGCAAGAAGGCCCTGCCCATGCCGATCTCTGAGCTGTTATCCGAGCTCCACGGCTATCCTGTCACGCGCCCATTCACCAGAGCTCCAAATGATTTTGCTTTTTGGGACCCGGTTCCTGGAGCCCTGCCTGGGCAAAATCGGATGCAAGAAGGCCCTGCCCATGCCGATCTCTGAGCTGTTATCCGAGCTCCACGGCTATCCTGTCATGCGCCCATTCACCAGAGCTCCAAATGATTTTGCTTTTTGGGACCCGGTTCCTGGAGCCCTGCCTGGGCAAAATCGGATGCAAGAAGGCCCTGCCCATGCCGATCTCTGAGCTGTTATCCGAGCTCCACGGCTATCCTGTCACGCGCCCATTCACCAGAGCTCCAAATGATTTTGCTTTTTGGGACACGGTTCCTGGAGCCCTGCCTGGGCAAAATCGGATGCAAGAAGGCCCTGCCCATGCCGATCTCTGAGCTGTTATCCGAGCTCCATTCTGTCTAACCACGCCCACCATGAATCAAGGTCCCAGGCCCCAGCACGTGCTTTCTATTACACATCCGGAGAGGTGGTTCTTACTAGAATCATGAGTCGGGTGGCGCGCGTGACACTTTTGCATCACATGCTCAGATTTTCCCCAGGCTCCCGGAAGCCTGTCCCGGCCCGAGGGGTGCCAGTCCGCACTCATCGGCCAGACTTCCACAAATTGCAGTACCCGACTTGGCACGCCGGGGGGCGCTGCCTGCGGGGGAAAAGGAGACGTGCCCGGGCCGTACGTCGGGCTCCAACGGATGCCCGTCGCAGACTGTTAATAGGAACCATAGGGGAGATGGTCCTGCCCACGCTGTTATCCGAGCTCCACGGCTATCCTGTCACGCGCCCATTCACCAGAGCTCCAAATGATTTTGCTTTTTGGGACCCGGTTCCTGGAGCCCTGCCTGGGCAAAATCGGATGCAAGAAGGCCCTGCCCATGCCGATCTCTGAGCTGTTATCCGAGCTCCACGGCTATCCTGTCACGCGCCCATTCACCAGAGCTCCAAATGATTTTGCTTTTTGGGACCCGGTTCCTGGAGCCCTGCCTGGGCAAAATCGGATGCAAGAAGGCCCTGCCCATGCCGATCTCTGAGCTGTTATCCGAGCTCCACGGCTATCCTGTCACGCGCCCATTCACCAGAGCTCCAAATGATTTTGCTTTTTGGGACCCGGTTCCTGGAGCCCTGCCTGGGCAAAATCGGATGCAAGAAGGCCCTGCCCATGCCGATCTCTGAGCTGTTATCCGAGCTCCACGGCTATCCTGTCACGCGCCCATTCACCAGAGCTCCAAATGATTTTGCTTTTTGGGACCCGGTTCCTGGAGCTCTGGCTGGGCAAAATCGGATGCAAGAAGGCCCTGCCCATGCCGATCTCTGAGATGTTATCCGAGCTCCATTCTGTCTAACCACGCCCACCGTGAATCAAGGTCCCAGGCCCCAGCACGTGCTTTCTATTACACATCCGGAGAGGTGGTTCTTACTAGAATCACGTGTCGGGTGGCGCGTGCGACACTTTTGCATCACATGCTCCGATTTTCCCCAGGCTCCCGGAAGCCTGTCCCGGCCCGAGGGGTGCCAGTCCGCACTCATCGGCCAGACTTCCACAAATTGCAGTACCCGATTTGGCACGCTGGGGGGCGCTGCCTGCGGGGGAAAAGGAGACGTGCCCGGGCCGTACGTCGGGCTCCAACGGACGCCCGTCGCGGACTGTTAATAGGAACCATAGGGGAGATGGTCCTGCCCACGCTGTTATCCGAGCTCCACGGCTATCCTGTCATGCGCCCATTCACCAGAGCTCCAAATGATTTTGCTTTTTGGGACCCGGTTCCTGGAGCCCTGCCTGGGGAAAATCGGATGCAAGAAGGCCCTGCCCATGCCGATCTCTGAGCTGTTATCCGAGCTCCTCGGCTATCCTGTCACGCGCCCATTCACCAGAGCTCCAAATGATTTTGCTTTTTGGGTCCCGGTTCCTGGAGCCCTGCCTGGGCAAAATCGGATGCAAGAAGGCCCTGCCCATGCCGATCTCTGAGCTGTTATCCGAGCTCCACGGCTATCCTGTCACGCGCCCATTCACCAGAGCTCCAAATGATTCTGCTTTTTGGGACCCGGTTCCTGGAGCCCTGCCTGGGCAAAATCGGATGCAAGAAGGCCCTGCCCATGCCGATCTCTGAGCTGTTATCCGAGCTCCTTGGCTATCCTGTCACGCGCCCATTCACCAGAGCTCCAAATGATTTTTCTTTTTGGGACCCGGTTCCTGGAGCCCTGCCTGGGCAAAATCGGATGCAAGAAGGCCCTGCCCATGCCGATCTCTGAGCTGTTATCCGAGCTCCATTCTGTCTAACCACGCCCACCGTGAATCAAGGTCCCAGGCCCCAAGCACGTGCTTTCTATTACACATCCAGAGAGGTGGTTCTTACTAGAATCACGTGTCGGGTGGCGCGCTACACTTTTGCATCACATGCTCCGATTTTCCCCAGGCTCCCGGAAGCCTGTCCCGGCCCGAGGGGTGCCAGTCCGCACTCATCGGCCAGACTTCCACAAATTGCAGTACCCGATTTGGCACGCCGGGGGGCACTGCCTGCGGGGGAAAAGGAGACGTGCCCAGGCCGTACGTTGGGCTCCAACGGATGCCCGTCGCAGACTGTTAATAGGAACCATAGGGGAGATGGTCCTGCCCACGCTGTTATCCGAGCTCCACGGCTATCCTGTCACGCGCCCATTCACCAGAGCTCCAAATGATTTTGCTTTTTGGGACCCGGTTCCTGGAGCCCTGCCTGGGCAAAATCGGATGCAAGAAGGCCCTGCCCATGCCGATCTCTGAGCTGTTATCCGAGCTCCACGGCTATCCTGTCACGCGCCCATTCACCAGAGCTCCAAATGATTTTGCTTTTTGGGACCCGGTTCCTGGAGCCCTGCCTGGGCAAAATCGGATGCAAGAAGGCCCTGCCCATGCCGATCTCTGAGCTGTTATCCGAGCTCCACGGCTATCCTGTCATGCGCCCATTCACCAGAGCTCCAAATGATTTTGCTTTTTGGGACCCGGTTCCTGGAGCCCTGCCTGGGCAAAATCGGATGCAAGAAGGCCCTGCCCATGCCGATCTCTGAGCTGTTATCCGAGCTCCACGGCTATCCTGTCACGCGCCCATTCACCAGAGCTCCAAATGATTTTGCTTTTTGGGACCCGGTTCCTGGAGCCCTGCCTGGGCAAAATCGGATGCAAGAAGGCCCTGCCCATGCCGATCTCTGAGCTGTTATCCGAGCTCCACGGCTATCCTGTCACGCGCCCATTCACCAGAGCTCCAAATGATTTTGCTTTTTGGGACCCGGTTCCTGAAGCCCTGCCTGGGCAAAATCAGATGCAAGAAGGCCCTGCCCATGCCGATCTCTGAGCTGTTATCCGAGCTCCATTCTGTCTAACCACGCCCACCGTGAATCAAGGTCCCAGGCCCCAAGCACGTGCTTTCTATTACACATCCGGAGAGGTGGTTCTTACTAGAATCACGTGTCGGGTGGCGCGCGTGACACTTTTGCATCACATGCTCCGATTTTCCCCAGGCTCCCGGAAGCCTGTCCCGGCCCGAGGGGTGCCAGTCCGCACTCATCGGCCAGACTTCCACAAATTGCAGTACCCGATTTGGCACGCCGGGGGGCGCTGCCTGCGGGGGAAAAGGAGACGTGCCCGGGCCGTACGTTGGGCTCCAACGGACGCCCGTCGCGGACTGTTAATAGGAACCATAGGGGAGATGGTCCTGCCCACGCTGTTATCCGAGCTCCACGGCTATCCTGTCATGCGCCCATTCACCAGAGCTCCAAATGATTTTGCTTTTTGGGACCCGGTTCCTGGAGCCCTGCCTGGGCAAAATCGGATGCAAGAAGGCCCTGCCCATGCCGATCTCTGAGCTGTTATCCGAGCTCCACGGCTATCCTGTCACGCGCCCATTCACCAGAGCTCCAAATGATTTTGCTTTTTGGGACCCGGTTCCTGGAGCCCTGCCTGGGCAAAATCGGATGCAAGAAGGCCCTGCCCATGCCGATCTCTGAGCTGTTATCCGAGCTCCACGGCTATCCTGTCACGCGCCCACTCACCAGAGCTCCAAATGATTTTGCTTTTTGGGACCCGGTTCCTGGAGCCCTGCCTGGGCAAAATCGGATGCAAGAAGGCCCTGCCCATGCCGATCTCTGAGCTGTTATCCGAGCTCCATGGCTATCCTGTCATGCGCCCATTCACCAGAGCTCCAAATGATTTTGCTTTTTGGGACCCGGTTCCTGGAGCCCTGCCTGGGCAAAATCGGATGCTAGAAGGCCCTGCCCATGCCGATCTCTGAGCTGTTATCCGAGCTCCGCGGCTATCCTGTCATGCGCCCATTCACCAGAGCTCCAAATGATTTTGCTTTTTGGGACCCGGTTCCTGGAGCCCTGCCTGGGCAAAATCGGATGCAAGAAGGCCGTGCCCATGCCGATCTCTGAGCCGTTATCCGAGCTCCTCGGCTATCCTGTCACGCGCCCATTCACCAGAGCTCCAAATGATTTTGCTTTTTTGGACCCGGTTCCTGGAGCCCTGCCTGGGCAAAATCGGATGCAAGAAGGCCCTGCCCATGCCGATCTCTGAGCCGTTATCCGAGCTCCACGGCTATCCTGTCACGCGCCCATTCACCAGAGCTCCAAATGATTTTGCTTTTTGGGACCCGGTTCCTGGAGCCCTGCCTGGGCAAAATCGGATGCAAGAAGGCCCTGCCCATGCCGATCTCTGAGCCGTTATCCGAGCTCCACGGCTATCCTGTCACGCACCCATTCACCAGAGCTCCAAATGATTTTGCTTTTTGGGACCCGGTTCCTGGAGCCCTGCCTGGGCAAAATCGGATGCAAGAAGGCCCTGCCCATGCCGATCTCTGAGCCGTTATCCGAGCTCCACGGCTATCCTGTCACGCGCCCATTCACCAGAGCTCCAAATGATTTTGCTTTTTGGGACCCGGTTCCTGGAGCTCTGCCTGGGCAAAATCGGATGCAAGAAGGCCCTGCCCATGCCGATCTCTGAGATGTTATCCGAGCTCCATTCTGTCTAACCACGCCCACCGTGAATCAAGGTCCCAGGCCCCAGCACGTGCTTTCTATTACACATCCGGAGAGGTGGTTCTTACTAGAATCACGTGTCGGGTGGCGCGCGCGACACTTTTGCATCACATGCTCCGATTTTCCCCAGGCTCCCGGAAGCCTGTCCCGGCCCGAGGGGTGCCAGTCCGCACTCATCGGCCAGACTTCCACAAATTGCAGTACCCGATTTGGCACGCCGGGGGGCGCTGCCTGCGGGGGAAAAGGAGACGTGCCCGGGCCGTACGTCGGGCTCCAACGGATGCCCGTCGCGGACTGTTAATAGGAACCATAGGGGAGATGGTCCTGCCCACGCTGTTATCCGAGCTCCACGGCTATCCTGTCACGCGCCTATTCACCAGAGCTGCAAATGATTTTGCTTTTTGGGACCCGGTTCCTGGAGCCCTGCCTGGGCAAAATCGGATGCAATAAGGGCCTGCCCATGCCGATCTCTGAGCTGTTATCCTAGCTCCACGGCTATCCTGTCACGTGCCCATTCACCAGAGCTCCAAATGATTTTGCTTTTTGGGACCCGGTTCCTGGAGCCCTGCCTGGGCAAAATCGGATGCAAGAAGGCCCTGCCCATGCCGATCACTGAGCTGTTATCCGAGCTCCGCGGCTATCCTGTCACGCGCCCATTCACCAGAGCTCCAAATGATTTTGCTTTTTGGGACCCGATTCCTGGAGCCCTGCCTGGGCAAAATCGGATGCAAGAAGGCCCTGCCCATGCCGATCTCTGAGCTGTTATCCGAGCTCCACGGCTATCCTGTCACGCGCCCATTCACCAGAGCTCCAAATGATTTTGCTTTTTGGGACCCGGTTCCTGGAGCCCTGCCTGGGCAAAATCGGATGCAAGAAGGCCCTGCCCATGCCGATCTCTGAGCTGTTATCCGAGCTCCATGGCTATCCTGTCATGCGCCCATTCACCAGAGCTCCAAATGATTTTGCTTTTTGGGACCCGGTTCCTGGAGCCCTGCCTGGGCAAAATCGGATGCTAGAAGGCCCTGCCCATGCCGATCTCTGAGCTGTTATCCGAGCTCCACGGCTATCCTGTCACGCGCCCATTCACCAGAGCTCCAAATGATTTTGCTTTTTGGGACCCGGTTCCTGGAGCCCTGCCTGGGCAAAATCGGATGCAAGAAGGCCCTGCCCATGCCGATCTCTGAGCTGTTATCCGAGCTCCACGGCTATCCTGTCACGCGCCCATTCACCAGAGCTCCAAATGATTTTGCTTTTGGGACCCGGTTCCTGGAGCCCTGCCTGGGCAAAATCGGATGCAAGAAGGCCCTGCCCATGCCGATCTCTGAGCTGTTATCCGAGCTCCACGGCTATCCTGTCACGCGCCCATTCACCAGAGCTCCAAATGATTTTGCTTTTTGTGACCCGGTTCCTGGAGCCCTGCCTGGGTAAAATCGGATGCAAGAAGGCCCTGCCCATGCCGATCTCTGAGCTGTTATCCGAGCTCCATGGCTATCCTGTCACGCGCCCATTCACCAGAGCTCCAAATGATTTTGCTTTTTGGGACCCGGTTCCTGGAGCCCTGCCTGGGCAAAATCGGATGCAAGAAGGCCCTGCCCATGCCGATCTCTGAGCTGTTATCCGAGCTCCGCGGCTATCCTGTCACGCGCCCATTCACCAGAGCTCCAAATGATTTTGCTTTTTGGGACACGGTTCCTGGAGCCCTGCCTGGGCAAAATCGGATGCAAGAAGGCCCTGCCCATGCCGATCTCTGAGCTGTTATCCGAGCTCCATTCTGTCTAACCACGCCCACCGTGAATCAAGGTCCCAGGCCCCAGCACGTGCTTTCTATTACACATCCGGAGAGGTGGTTCTTACTAGAATCACGTGTCGGGTGGCGCGCGCGACACTTTTGCATCACATGCTCCGATTTTCCCCAGGCTCCCGGAATCCTGTCCCGGCCCGAGGGGTGCCAGTCCGCACTCATCGGCCAGACTTCCACAAATTGCAGTACCCGATTTGGCACGCCGGGGGGCGCTGCCTGCGGGGGAAATGGAGACGTGCCCGGGCCGTACGTCGGGCTCCAACGGATGCCCGTCGCAGACTGTTAATAGGAACCATAGGGGAGATGGTCCTGCCCACGCTGTTATCCGAGCTCCACGGCTATCCTGTCACGCGCCCATTCACCAGAGCTCCAAATGATTTTGCTTTTTGGGACACGGTTCCTGGAGCCCTGCCTGGGCAAAATCGGATGCAAGAAGGCCCTGCCCATGCCAATCTCTGAGCCGTTATCCGAGCTCCACGGCTATCCTGTCACGCGCCCATTCACCAGAGCTCCAAATGATTTTGCTTTTTGGGACCCGGTTCCTGGAGCCCTGCCTGGGCAAAATCGGATGCAAGAAGGCCCTGCCCATGCCGATCTCTGAGATGTTATCCGAGCTCCACGGCTATCCTGTCACGCGCCCATTCACCAGAGCTCCAAATGATTTTGCTTTTTGGGACCCGGCTCCTGGAGCCCTGCCTGGGCAAAATCGGATGCAAGAAGGCCCTGCCCATGCCGATCTCTGAGCTGTTATCCGAGCTCCACGGCTATCCTGTCACGCGCCCATTCACCAGAGCTCCAAATGATTTTGCTTTTTGGGACCCGGTTCCTGGAGCCCTGCCTGGGCAAAATCGGATGCAAGAAGGCCCTGCCCATGCCGATCTCTGAGCTGTTATCCGAGCTCCACGGCTATCCTGTCACGCGCCCATTCACCAGAGCTCCAAATGATTCTGCTTTTTGGGACCCGGTTCCTGGAGCCCTGCCTGGGCAAAATCGGATGCAAGAAGGCCCTGCCCATGCCGATCTCTGAGCTGTTATCCGAGCTCCATGGCTATCCTGTCACGCGCCCATTCACCAGAGCTCCAAATGATTTTGCTTTTTGGGACCCGGTTCCTGGAGCCCTGCCTGGGCAAAATCGGATGCAAGAAGGCCCTGCCCATGCCGATTTCTGAGCTGTTATCCGAGCTCCATTCTGTCTAACCACGCCCACCGTGAATCAAGGTCCCAGGCCCCAAGCACGTGCTTTCTATTACACATCCAGAGAGGTGGTTCTTACTAGAATCACGTGTCGGGTGGCGCGCGCGACACTTTTGCATCACATGCTCCGATTTTCCCCAGGCTCCCGGAAGCCTGTCCCGGCCCGAGGGGTGCCAGTCCGCACTCATCGGCCAGACTTCCACAAATTGCAGTACCCGATTTGGCACGCCGGGGGGCACTGCCTGCGGGGGAAAAGGAGACATGCCCGGGCCGTACGTTGGGCTCCAACGGATGCCCGTCGCAGACTGTTAATAGGAACCATAGGGGAGATGGTCCTGCCCACGCTGTTATCCGAGCTCCACGGCTATCCTGTCACGCGCCCATTCACCAGAGCTCCAAATGATTTTGCTTTTTGGGACCCGGTTCCTGGAGCCCTGCCTGGGCAAAATCGGATGCAAGAAGGCCCTGCCCATGCCGATCTCTGAGCCGTTATCCGAGCTCCACGGCTATCCTGTCACGCACCCATTCACCAGAGCTCCAAATGATTTTGCTTTTTGGGACCCGGTTCCTGGAGCCCTGCCTGGGCAAAATCGGATGCAAGAAGGCCCTGCCCATGCCGATCTCTGAGCCGTTATCCGAGCTCCACGGCTATCCTGTCACGCGCCCATTCACCAGAGCTCCAAATGATTTTGCTTTTTGGGACCCGGTTCCTGGAGATCTTCCTGGGCAAAATCGGATGCAAGAAGGCCCTGCCCATGCCGATCTCTGAGATGTTATCCGAGCTCCATTCTGTCTAACCACGCCCACCGTGAATCAAGGTCCCAGGCCCCAGCACGTGCTTTCTATTACACATCCGGAGAGGTGGTTCTTACTAGAATCACGTGTCGGGTGGCGCGCGCGACACTTTTGCATCACATGCTCCGATTTTCCCCAGGCTCCCGGAAGCCTGTCCCGGCCCGAGGGGTGCCAGTCCGCACTCATCGGCCAGACTTCCACAAATTGCAGTACCCGATTTGGCACGCCGGGGGGCGCTGCCTGCGGGGGAAAAGGAGACGTGCCCGGGCCGTACGTTGGGCTCCAACGGACGCCCGTCGCGGACTGTTAATAGGAACCATAGGGGAGATGGTCCTGCCCACGCTGTTATCCGAGCTCCACGGCTATCCTGTCACGCGCCCATTCACCAGAGCTCCAAATGATTTTGCTTTTTGGGACCCGGTTCCTGGAGCCCTGCCTGGGCAAAATCGGATGCAAGAAGGCCCTGCCCATGCCGATCTCTGAGCTGTTATCCGAGCTCCACGGCTATCCTGTCACGCGCCCACTCACCAGAGCTCCAAATGATTTTGCTTTTTGGGACCCGGTTCCTGGAGCCCTGCCTGGGCAAAATCGGATGCAAGAAGGCCCTGCCCATGCCGATCTCTGAGCCGTTATCCGAGCTCCACGGCTATCCTGTCACGCGCCCATTCACCAGAGCTCCAAATGATTTTGCTTTTTGGGACCCGGTTCCTGGAGCCCTGCCTGGGCAAAATCGGATGCAAGAAGGCCCTGCCCATGCCGATCTCTGAGCCGTTATCCGAGCTCCACGGCTATCCTGTCACGCACCCATTCACCAGAGCTCCAAATGATTTTGCTTTTTGGGACCCGGTTCCTGGAGCCCTGCCTGGGCAAAATCGGATGCAAGAAGGCCCTGCCCATGCCGATCTCTGAGCCGTTATCCGAGCTCCACGGCTATCCTGTCACGCGCCCATTCACCAGAGCTCCAAATGATTTTGCTTTTTGGGACCCGGTTCCTGGAGCTCTGCCTGGGCAAAATCGGATGCAAGAAGGCCCTGCCCATGCCGATTTCTGAGCTGTTATCCGAGCTCCATTCTGTCTAACCACGCCCACCGTGAATCAAGGTCCCAGGCCCCAAGCACGTGCTTTCTATTACACATCCAGAGAGGTGGTTCTTACTAGAATCACGTGTCGGGTGGCGCGCGCGACACTTTTGCATCACATGCTCCGATTTTCCCCAGGCTCCCGGAAGCCTGTCCCGGCCCGAGGGGTGCCAGTCCGCACTCATCGGCCAGACTTCCACAAATTGCAGTACCCGATTTGGCACGCCGGGGGGCGCTGCCTGCGGGGGAAAAGGAGACGTGCCCGGGCCGTACGTCGGGCTCCAACGGATGCCCGTCGCGGACTGTTAATAGGAACCATAGGGGAGATGGTCCTGCCCACGCTGTTATCCGAGCTCCACGGCTATCCTGTCACGCGCCTATTCACCAGAGCTGCAAATGATTTTGCTTTTTGGGACCCGGTTCCTGGAGCCCTGCCTGGGCAAAATCGGATGCAATAAGGCCCTGCCCATGCCGATCTCTGAGCTGTTATCCTAGCTCCACGGCTATCCTGTCACGTGCCCATTCACCAGAGCTCCAAATGATTTTGCTTTTTGGGACCCGGTTCCTGGAGCCCTGCCTGGGCAAAATCGGATGCAAGAAGGCCCTGCCCATGCCGATCTCTGAGATGTTATCCGAGCTCCACGGCTATCCTGTCACGTGCCCATTCACCAGAGCTCCAAATGATTTTGCTTTTTGGGACCCGGCTCCTGGAGCCCTGCCTGGGCAAAATCGGATGCAAGAAGTCCCTGCCCATGCCGATCTCTGAGCTGTTATCCGAGCTCCACGGCTATCCTGTCACGCGCCCATTCACCAGAGCTCCAAATGATTTTGCTTTTTGGGACCCGGTTCCTGGAGCCCTGCCTGGGCAAAATCGGATGCAAGAAGGCCCTGCCCATGCCGATCTCTGAGCTGTTATCCGAGCTCCACGGCTATCCTGTCACGCGCCCATTCACCAGAGCTCCAAATGATTCTGCTTTTTGGGACCCGGTTCCTGGAGCCCTGCCTGGGCAAAATCGGATGCAAGAAGGCCCTGCCCATGCCGATCTCTGAGCTGTTATCCGAGCTCCATGGCTATCCTGTCACGCGCCCATTCACCAGAGCTCCAAATGATTTTGCTTTTTGGGACCCGGTTCCTGGAGCTCTGCCTGGGCAAAATCGGATGCAAGAAGGCCCTGCCCATGCCGATCTCTGAGATGTTATCCGAGCTCCATTCTGTCTAACCACGCCCACCGTGAATCAAGGTCCCAGGCCCCAGCACGTGCTTTCTATTACACATCCGGAGAGGTGGTTCTTACTAGAATCACGTGTCGGGTGGCGCGCGCGACACTTTTGCATCACATGCTCCGATTTTCCCCAGGCTCCCGGAAGCCTGTCCCGGCCCGAGGGGTGCCAGTCCGCACTCATCGGCCAGACTTCCACAAATTGCAGTACCCGATTTGGCACGCCGGGGGGCGCTGCCTGCGGGGGAAAAGGAGACGTGCCCGGGCCGTACGTCGGGCTCCAACGGATGCCCGTCGCGGACTGTTAATAGGAACCATAGGGGAGATGGTCCTGCCCACGCTGTTATCCGAGCTCCACGGCTATCCTGTCACGCGCCCATTCACCAGAGCTCCAAATGATTTTGCTTTTTGGGACCCGGTTCCTGGAGCCCTGCCTGGGCAAAATCGGATGCAAGAAGGCCCTGCCCATGCCGATCTCTGAGCCGTTATCCGAGCTCCACGGCTATCCTGTCACGCACCCATTCACCAGAGCTCCAAATGATTTTGCTTTTTGGGACCCGGTTCCTGGAGCCCTGCCTGGGCAAAATCGGATGCAAGAAGGCCCTGCCCATGCCGATCTCTGAGCCGTTATCCGAGCTCCACGGCTATCCTGTCACGCGCCCATTCACCAGAGCTCCAAATGATTTTGCTTTTTGGGACCCGGTTCCTGGAGCTCTGCCTGGGCAAAATCGGATGCAAGAAGGCCCTGCCCATGCCGATCTCTGAGATGTTATCCGAGCTCCTTTCCTTCTAACCACGCCCACCGTGAATCAAGGTCCCAGGCCCCAGCACGTGCTTTCTATTACACATCCGGAGAGGTGGTTCTTACTAGAATCACGTGTCGGGTGGCGCGCGCGACACTTTTGCATCACATGCTCCGATTTTCCCCAGGCTCCCGGAAGCCTGTCCCGGCCCGAGGGGTGCCAGTCCGCACTCATCGGCCAGACTTCCACAAATTGCAGTACCCGATTTGGCACGCCGGGGGGCGCTGCCTGCGGGGGAAAAGGAGACGTGCCCGGGCCGTACGTCGGGCTCCAACGGATGCCCGTCGCGGACTGTTAATAGGAACCATAGGGGAGATGGTCCTGCCCACGCTGTTATCCGAGCTCCACGGCTATCCTGTCACGCGCCTATTCACCAGAGCTGCAAATGATTTTGCTTTTTGGGACCCGGTTCCTGGAGCCCTGCCTGGGCAAAATCGGATGCAATAAGGCCCTGCCCATGCCGATCTCTGAGCTGTTATCCTAGCTCCACGGCTATCCTGTCACGTGCCCATTCACCAGAGCTCCAAATGATTTTGCTTTTTGGGACACGGTTCCTGGAGCCCTGCCTGGGCAAAATCGGATGCAAGAAGGCCCTGCCCATGCCGATCTCTGAGATGTTATCCGAGCTCCACGGCTATCCTGTCACGCGCCCATTCACCAGAGCTCCAAATGATTTTGCTTTTTGGGACCCGGCTCCTGGAGCCCTGCCTGGGCAAAATCGGATGCAAGAAGGCCCTGCCCATGCCGATCTCTGAGCTGTTATCCGAGCTCCACGGCTATCCTGTCACGCGCCCATTCACCAGAGCTCCAAATGATTTTGCTTTTTGGGACCCGGTTCCTGGAGCCCTGCCTGGGCAAAATCGGATGCAAGAAGGCCCTGCCCATGCCGATCTCTGAGCTGTTATCCGAGCTCCACGGCTATCCTGTCACGCGCCCATTCACCAGAGCTGCAAATGATTCTGCTTTTTGGGACCCGGTTCCTGGAGCCCTGCCTGGGCAAAATCGGATGCAAGAAGGCCCTGCCCATGCCGATCTCTGAGCTGTTATCCGAGCTCCATGGCTATCCTGTCACGCGCCCATTCACCAGAGCTCCAAATGATTTTGCTTTTTGGGACCCGGTTCCTGGAGCTCTGCCTGGGCAAAATCGGATGCAAGAAGGCCCTGCCCATGCCGATCTCTGAGATGTTATCCGAGCTCCATTCTGTCTAACCACGCCCACCGTGAATCAAGGTCCCAGGCCCCAGCACGTGCTTTCTATTACACATCCGGAGAGGTGGTTCTTACTAGAATCACGTGTCGGGTGGCGCGCGCGACACTTTTGCATCACATGCTCCGATTTTCCCCAGGCTCCCGGAAGCCTGTCCCGGCCCGAGGGGTGCCAGTCCGCACTCATCGGCCAGACTTCCACAAATTGCAGTACCCGATTTGGCACGCCGGGGGGCACTGCCTGCGGGGGAAAAGGAGACATGCCCGGGCCGTACGTTGGGCTCCAACGGATGCCCGTCGCAGACTGTTAATAGGAACCATAGGGGAGATGGTCCTGCCCACGCTGTTATCCGAGCTCCACGGCTATCCTGTCACGCGCCCATTCACCAGAGCTCCAAATGATTTTGCTTTTTGGGACCCGGTTCCTGGAGCCCTGCCTGGGCAAAATCGGATGCAAGAAGGCCCTGCCCATGCCGATCTCTGAGCCGTTATCCGAGCTCCACGGCTATCCTGTCACGCACCCATTCACCAGAGCTCCAAATGATTTTGCTTTTTGGGACCCGGTTCCTGGAGCCCTGCCTGGGCAAAATCGGATGCAAGAAGGCCCTGCCCATGCCGATCTCTGAGCCGTTATCCGAGCTCCACGGCTATCCTGTCACGCGCCCATTCACCAGAGCTCCAAATGATTTTGCTTTTTGGGACCCGGTTCCTGGAGCTCTTCCTGGGCAAAATCGGATGCAAGAAGGCCCTGCCCATGCCGATCTCTGAGATGTTATCCGAGCTCCATTCTGTCTAACCACGCCCACCGTGAATCAAGGTCCCAGGCCCCAGCACGTGCTTTCTATTACACATCCGGAGAGGTGGTTCTTACTAGAATCACGTGTCGGGTGGCGCGCGCGACACTTTTGCATCACATGCTCCGATTTTCCCCAGGCTCCCGGAAGCCTGTCCCGGCCCGAGGGGTGCCAGTCCGCACTCATCGGCCAGACTTCCACAAATTGCAGTACCCGATTTGGCACGCCGGGGGGCGCTGCCTGCGGGGGAAAAGGAGACGTGCCCGGGCCGTACGTTGGGCTCCAACGGACGCCCGTCGCGGACTGTTAATAGGAACCATAGGGGAGATGGTCCTGCCCACGCTGTTATCCGAGCTCCACGGCTATCCTGTCACGCGCCCATTCACCAGAGCTCCAAATGATTTTGCTTTTTGGGACCCGGTTCCTGGAGCCCTGCCTGGGCAAAATCGGATGCAAGAAGGCCCTGCCCATGCCGATCTCTGAGCTGTTATCCGAGCTCCACGGCTATCCTGTCACGCGCCCACTCACCAGAGCTCCAAATGATTTTGCTTTTTGGGACCCGGTTCCTGGAGCCCTGCCTGGGCAAAATCGGATGCAAGAAGGCCCTGCCCATGCCGATCTCTGAGCCGTTATCCGAGCTCCACGGCTATCCTGTCACGCGCCCATTCACCAGAGCTCCAAATGATTTTGCTTTTTGGGACCCGGTTCCTGGAGCCCTGCCTGGGCAAAATCGGATGCAAGAAGGCCCTGCCCATGCCGATCTCTGAGCCGTTATCCGAGCTCCACGGCTATCCTGTCACGCACCCATTCACCAGAGCTCCAAATGATTTTGCTTTTTGGGACCCGGTTCCTGGAGCCCTGCCTGGGCAAAATCGGATGCAAGAAGGCCCTGCCCATGCCGATCTCTGAGCCGTTATCCGAGCTCCACGGCTATCCTGTCACGCGCCCATTCACCAGAGCTCCAAATGATTTTGCTTTTTGGGACCCGGCTCCTGGAGCCCTGCCTGGGCAAAATCGGATGCAAGAAGTCCCTGCCCATGCCGATCTCTGAGCTGTTATCCGAGCTCCACGGCTATCCTGTCACGCGCCCATTCACCAGAGCTCCAAATGATTTTGCTTTTTGGGACCCGGTTCCTGGAGCCCTGCCTGGGCAAAATCGGATGCAAGAAGGCCCTGCCCATGCCGATCTCTGAGCTGTTATCCGAGCTCCACGGCTATCCTGTCACGCGCCCATTCACCAGAGCTCCAAATGATTCTGCTTTTTGGGACCCGGTTCCTGGAGCCCTGCCTGGGCAAAATCGGATGCAAGAAGGCCCTGCCCATGCCGATCTCTGAGCTGTTATCCGAGCTCCATGGCTATCCTGTCACGCGCCCATTCACCAGAGCTCCAAATGATTTTGCTTTTTGGGACCCGGTTCCTGGAGCTCTGCCTGGGCAAAATCGGATGCAAGAAGGCCCTGCCCATGCCGATCTCTGAGATGTTATCCGAGCTCCATTCTGTCTAACCACGCCCACCGTGAATCAAGGTCCCAGGCCCCAGCACGTGCTTTCTATTACACATCCGGAGAGGTGGTTCTTACTAGAATCACGTGTCGGGTGGCGCGCGCGACACTTTTGCATCACATGCTCCGATTTTCCCCAGGCTCCCGGAAGCCTGTCCCGGCCCGAGGGGTGCCAGTCCGCACTCATCGGCCAGACTTCCACAAATTGCAGTACCCGATTTGGCACGCCGGGGGGCGCTGCCTGCGGGGGAAAAGGAGACGTGCCCGGGCCGTACGTCGGGCTCCAACGGATGCCCGTCGCGGACTGTTAATAGGAACCATAGGGGAGATGGTCCTGCCCACGCTGTTATCCGAGCTCCACGGCTATCCTGTCACGCGCCCATTCACCAGAGCTCCAAATGATTTTGCTTTTTGGGACCCGGTTCCTGGAGCCCTGCCTGGGCAAAATCGGATGCAAGAAGGCCCTGCCCATGCCGATCTCTGAGCCGTTATCCGAGCTCCACGGCTATCCTGTCACGCACCCATTCACCAGAGCTCCAAATGATTTTGCTTTTTGGGACCCGGTTCCTGGAGCCCTGCCTGGGCAAAATCGGATGCAAGAAGGCCCTGCCCATGCCGATCTCTGAGCCGTTATCCGAGCTCCACGGCTATCCTGTCACGCGCCCATTCACCAGAGCTCCAAATGATTTTGCTTTTTGGGACCCGGTTCCTGGAGCTCTGCCTGGGCAAAATCGGATGCAAGAAGGCCCTGCCCATGCCGATCTCTGAGATGTTATCCGAGCTCCTTTCCTTCTAACCACGCCCACCGTGAATCAAGGTCCCAGGCCCCAGCACGTGCTTTCTATTACACATCCGGAGAGGTGGTTCTTACTAGAATCACGTGTCGGGTGGCGCGCGCGACACTTTTGCATCACATGCTCCGATTTTCCCCAGGCTCCCGGAAGCCTGTCCCGGCCCGAGGGGTGCCAGTCCGCACTCATCGGCCAGACTTCCACAAATTGCAGTACCCGATTTGGCACGCCGGGGGGCGCTGCCTGCGGGGGAAAAGGAGACGTGCCCGGGCCGTACGTCGGGCTCCAACGGATGCCCGTCGCGGACTGTTAATAGGAACCATAGGGGAGATGGTCCTGCCCACGCTGTTATCCGAGCTCCACGGCTATCCTGTCACGCGCCTATTCACCAGAGCTGCAAATGATTTTGCTTTTTGGGACCCGGTTCCTGGAGCCCTGCCTGGGCAAAATCGGATGCAATAAGGCCCTGCCCATGCCGATCTCTGAGCTGTTATCCTAGCTCCACGGCTATCCTGTCACGTGCCCATTCACCAGAGCTCCAAATGATTTTGCTTTTTGGGACACGGTTCCTGGAGCCCTGCCTGGGCAAAATCGGATGCAAGAAGGCCCTGCCCATGCCGATCTCTGAGATGTTATCCGAGCTACACGGCTATCCTGTCACGCGCCCATTCACCAGAGCTCCAAATGATTTTGCTTTTTGGGACCCGGCTCCTGGAGCCCTGCCTGGGCAAAATCGGATGCAAGAAGGCCCTGCCCATGCCGATCTCTGAGCTGTTATCCGAGCTCCACGGCTATCCTGTCACGCGCCCATTCACCAGAGCTCCAAATGATTTTGCTTTTTGGGACCCGGTTCCTGGAGCCCTGCCTGGGCAAAATCGGATGCAAGAAGGCCCTGCCCATGCCGATCTCTGAGCTGTTATCCGAGCTCCACGGCTATCCTGTCACGCGCCCATTCACCAGAGCTGCAAATGATTCTGCTTTTTGGGACCCGGTTCCTGGAGCCCTGCCTGGGCAAAATCGGATGCAAGAAGGCCCTGCCCATGCCGATCTCTGAGCTGTTATCCGAGCTCCATGGCTATCCTGTCACGCGCCCATTCACCAGAGCTCCAAATGATTTTGCTTTTTGGGACCCGGTTCCTGGAGCCCTGCCTGGGCAAAATCGGATGCAAGAAGGCCCTGCCCATGCCGATTTCTGAGCTGTTATCCGAGCTCCATTCTGTCTAACCACGCCCACCGTGAATCAAGGTCCCAGGCCCCAAGCACGTGCTTTCTATTACACATCCAGAGAGGTGGTTCTTACTAGAATCACGTGTCGGGTGGCGCGCGCGACACTTTTGCATCACATGCTCCGATTTTCCCCAGGCTCCCGGAAGCCTGTCCCGGCCCGAGGGGTGCCAGTCCGCACTCATCGGCCAGACTTCCACAAATTGCAGTACCCGATTTGGCACGCCGGGGGGCACTGCCTGCGGGGGAAAAGGAGACGTGCCCGGGCCGTTCGTTGGGCTCCAACGGATGCCCGTCGCAGACTGTTAATAGGAACCATAGGGGAGATGGTCCTGCCCACGCTGTTATCCGAGCTCCACGGCTATCCTGTCACGCGCCCATTCACCAGAGCTCCAAATGATTTTGCTTTTTGGGACCCGGTTCCTGGAGCCCTGCCTGGGCAAAATCGGATGCAAGAAGGCCCTGCCCATGCCGATCTCTGAGCTGTTATCCGAGCTCCACGGCTATCCTGTCACGCGCCCATTCACCAGAGCTCCAAATGATTTTGCTTTTTGGGACCCGGTTCCTGGAGCCCTGCCTGGGCAAAATCGGATGCAAGATGGCCCTGCCCATGCCGATCTCTGAGCTGTTATCCGAGCTCCACGGCTATCCTGTCATGCGCCCATTCACCAGAGCTCCAAATGATTTTGCTTTTTGGGACCCGGTTCCTGGAGCCCTGCCTGGGCAAAATCGGATGCAAGAAGGCCCTGCCCATGCCGATCTGTGAGCTGTTATCCGAGCTCCACGGCTATCCTGTCACGCGCCCATTCACCAGAGCTCCAAATGATTTTGCTTTTTGGGACCCGGTTCCTGGAGCCCTGCCTGGGCAAAATCGGATGCAAGAAGGCCCTGCCCATGCCGATCTCTGAGCTGTTATCCGAGCTCCACGGCTATCCTGTCACGCGACCATTCACCAGAGCTCCAAATGATTTTGCTTTTTGGGACCCGGTTCCTGGAGCCCTGCCTGGGCAAAATCAGATGCAAGAAGGCCCTGCCCATGCCGATCTCTGAGCTGTTATCCGAGCTCCATTCTGTCTAACCACGCCCACCGTGAATCAAGGTCCCAGGCCCCAGCACGTGCTTTCTATTACACATCCGGAGAGGTGGTTCTTACTAGAATCACGTGTCGGGTGGCGCGCGCGACACTTTTGCATCACATGCTCCGATTTTCCCCAGGCTCCCGGAAGCCTGTCCCGGCCCGAGGGGTGCCAGTCCGCACTCATCGGCCAGACTTCCACAAATTGCAGTACCCGATTTGGCACGCCGGGGGGCGCTGCCTGCGGGGGAAAAGGAGACATGCCCGGGCCGTACGTTGGGCTCCAACGGACGCCCGTCGCGGACTGTTAATAGGAACCATAGGGGAGATGGTCCTGCCCACGCTGTTATCCGAGCTCCACGGCTATCCTGTCACGCGCCCATTCACCAGAGCTCCAAATGATTTTGCTTTTTGGGACCCGGTTCCTGGAGCCCTGCCTGGGCAAAATCGGATGCAAGAAGGCCCTGCCCATGCCGATCTCTGAGCTGTTATCCGAGCTCCACGGCTATCCTGTCACGCGCCCACTCACCAGAGCTCCAAATGATTTTGCTTTTTGGGACCCGGTTCCTGGAGCCCTGCCTGGGCAAAATCGGATGCAAGAAGGCCCTGCCCATGCCGATCTCTGAGCTGTTATCCGAGCTCCATGGCTATCCTGTCACGCGCCCATTCACCAGAGTTTCAAATGATTTTGCTTTTTGGGACCCGGTTCCTGGAGCCCTGCCTGGGCAAAATCGGATGCTAGAAGGCCCTGCCCATGCCGATCTCTGAGCTGTTATCCGAGCTCCGCGGCTATCCTGTCATGCGCCCATTCACCAGAGCTCCAAATGATTTTGAAATTTTGGGACCCGGTTCCTGGAGCCCTGCCTGGGCAAAATCGGATGCAAGAAGGCCCTGCCCATGCCGATCTCTGAGTCGTTATCCGAGCTCCTCGGCTATCCTGTCACGCGCCCATTCACCAGAGCTCCAAATGATTTTGCTTTTTTGGACCCGGTTCCTGGAGCCCTGCCTGGGCAAAATCGGATGCAAGAAGGCCCTGCCCATGCCGATCTCTGAGCCGTTATCCGAGCTCCACGGCTATCCTGTCACGCGCCCATTCACCAGAGCTCCAAATGATTTTGCTTTTTGGGACCCGGTTCCTGGAGCCCTGCCTGGGCAAAATCGGATGCAAGAAGGCCCTGCCCATGCCGATCTCTGAGCCGTTATCCGAGCTCCACGGCTATCCTGTCACGCACCCATTCACCAGAGCTCCAAATGATTTTGCTTTTTGGGACCCGGTTCCTGGAGCCCTGCCTGGGCAAAATCGGATGCAAGAAGGCCCTGCCCATGCCGATCTCTGAGCCGTTATCCGAGCTCCACGGCTATCCTGTCACGCGCCCATTCACCAGAGCTCCAAATGATTTTGCTTTTTGGGACCCGGTTCCTGGAGCTCTGCCTGGGCAAAATCGGATGCAAGAAGGCCCTGCCCATGCCGATCTCTGAGATGTTATCCGAGCTCCTTTCTGTCTAACCACGCCCACCGTGAATCAAGGTCCCAGGCCCCAGCACGTGCTTTCTATTACACATCCGGAGAGGTGGTTCTTACTAGAATCACGTGTCGGGTGGCGCGCGCGACACTTTTGCATCACATGCTCCGATTTTCCCCAGGCTCCCGGAAGCCTGTCCCGGCCCGAGGGGTGCCAGTCCGCACTCATCGGCCAGACTTCCACAAATTGCAGTACCCGATTTGGCACGCCGGGGGGCGCTGCCTGCGGGGGAAAAGGAGACGTGCCCGGGCCGTACGTCGGGCTCCAACGGATGCCCGTCGCGGACTGTTAATAGGAACCATAGGGGAGATGGTCCTGCCCACGCTGTTATCCGAGCTCCACGGCTATCCTGTCACGCGCCTATTCACCAGAGCTGCAAATGATTTTGCTTTTTGGGACCCGGTTCCTGGAGCCCTGCCTGGGCAAAATCGGATGCAATAAGGCCCTGCCCATGCCGATCTCTGAGCTGTTATCCTAGCTCCACGGCTATCCTGTCACGTGCCCATTCACCAGAGCTCCAAATGATTTTGCTTTTTGGGACACGGTTCCTGGAGCCCTGCCTGGGCAAAATCGGATGCAAGAAGGCCCTGCCCATGCCGATCTCTGAGATGTTATCCGAGCTCCACGGCTATCCTGTCACGCGCCCATTCACCAGAGCTCCAAATGATTTTGCTTTTTGGGACCCGGCTCCTGGAGCCCTGCCTGGGCAAAATCGGATGCAAGAAGGCCCTGCCCATGCCGATCTCTGAGCTGTTATCCGAGCTCCACGGCTATCCTGTCACGCGCCCATTCACCAGAGCTCCAAATGATTTTGCTTTTTGGGACCCGGTTCCTGGAGCCCTGCCTGGGCAAAATCGGATGCAAGAAGGCCCTGCCCATGCCGATCTCTGAGCTGTTATCCGAGCTCCGCGGCTATCCTGTCACGCGCCCATTCACCAGAGCTCCAAATGATTTTGCTTTTTGGGACCCGATTCCTGGAGCCCTGCCTGGGCAAAATCGGATGCAAGAAGGCCCTGCCCATGCCGATCTCTGAGCTGTTATCCGAGCTCCACGGCTATCCTGTCACACGCCCATTCACCAGAGCTCCAAATGATTTTGCTTTTTGGGACCCGGTTCCTGGAGCCCTGCCTGGGCAAAATCGGATGCAAGAAGGCCCTGCCCATGCCGATCTCTGAGCTGTTATCCGAGCTCCACGGCTATCCTGTCACGCGCCCATTCACCAGAGCTCCAAATGATTTTGCTTTTGGGACCCGGTTCCTGGAGCCCTGCCTGGGCAAAATCGGATGCAAAAAGGCCCTGCCCATGCCGATCTCTGAGCTGTTATCCGAGCTCCACGGCTATCCTGTCACGCGCCCATTCACCAGAGCTCCAAATGATTTTGCTTTTTGTGACCCGGTTCCTGGAGCCCTGCCTGGGTAAAATCGGATGCAAGAAGGCCCTGCCCATGCCGATCTCTGAGCTGTTATCCGAGCTCCATGGCTATCCTGTCACGCGTCCATTCACCAGAGCTCCAAATGATTTTGCTTTTTGGGACCCGGTTCCTGGAGCCCTGCCTGGGCAAAATCGGATGCAAGAAGGCCCTGTCCATGCCGATCTCTGAGCTGTTATCCGAGCTCCGCGGCTATCCTGTCACGCGCCCATTCACCAGAGCTCCAAATGATTTTGCTTTTTGGGACCCGGTTCCTGGAGCCCTGCCTGGGCAAAATCGGATGCAAGAAGGCCCTGCCCATGCCGATCTCTGAGCTGTTATCCGAGCTCCATTCTGTCTAACCACGCCCACCGTGAATCAAGGTCCCTGGCCCCAGCACGTGCTTTCTATTACACATCCGGAGAGGTGGTTCTTACTAGAATCACGTGTCGGGTGGCGCGCGCGACACTTTTGCATCACATGCTCCGATTTTCCCCAGGCTCCCGGAAGCCTGTCCCGGCCCGAGGGGTGCCAGTCCGCACTCATCGGCCAGACTTCCACAAATTGCAGTACCCGATTTGGCACGCCGGGGGGCGCTGCCTGCGGGGGAAAAGGAGACGTGCCCGGGCCGTACGTCGGGCTCCAACGGATGCCCGTCGCAGACTGTTAATAGGAACCATAGGGGAGATGGTCCTGCCCACGCTGTTATCCGAGCTCCACGGCTATCCTGTCACGCGCCCATTCACCAGAGCTCCAAATGATTTTGCTTTTTGGGACACGGTTCCTGGAGCCCTGCCTGGGCAAAATCGGATGCAAGAAGGCCCTGCCCATGCCAATCTCTGAGCCGTTATCCGAGCTCCACGGCTATCCTGTCACGCGCCCATTCACCAGAGCTCCAAATGATTTTGCTTTTTGGGACCCGGTTCCTGGAGCCCTGCCTGGGCAAAATCGGATGCAAGAAGGCCCTGCCCATGCCGATCTCTGAGCTGTTATCCGAGCTCCACGGCTATCCTGTCACGCGCCCATTCACCAGAGCTCCAAATGATTTTGCTTTTTGGGACCCGGTTCCTGGAGCCCTGCCTGGGCAAAATCGGATGCAAGAAGGCCCTGCCCATGCCAATCTCTGAGCTGTTATCCGAGCTCCACGGCTATCCTGTCATGCGCCCATTCACCAGAGCTCCAAATGATTTTGCTTTTTGGGACCCGGTTCCTGGAGCCCTGCCTGGGCAAAATCGGATGCAAGAAGGCCCTGCCCATGCCGATCTCTGAGCTGTTATCCGAGCTCCACGGCTATCCTGTCACACGCCCATTCACCAGAGCTCCAAATGATTTTGCTTTTTGGGACCCGGTTCCTGGAGCCCTGCCTGGGCAAAATCGGATGCAAGAAGGCCCTGCCCATGCTGATCTCTGAGCTGTTATCCGAGCTCCACGGCTATCCTGTCACGCGCCCATTCACCAGAGCTCCAAATGATTTTGCTTTTTGGGACCCGGTTCCTGGAGCCCTGCCTGGGCAAAATCAGATGCAAGAAGGCCCTGCCCATGCCGATCTCTGAGCTGTTATCCGAGCTCCATTCTGTCTAACCACGCCCACCGTGAATCAAGGTCCCAGGCCCCAGCACGTGCTTTCTATTACACATCCGGAGAGGTGGTTCTTACTAGAATCACGTGTCGGGTGGCGCGCGCGACACTTTTGCATCACATGCTCCGATTTTCCCCAGGCTCCCGGAAGCCTGTCCCGGCCCGAGGGGTGCCAGTCCGCACTCATCGGCCAGACTTCCACAAATTGCAGTACCCGATTTGGCACGCCGGGGGGCGCTGCCTGCGGGGGAAAAGGAGACGTGCCCGGGCCGTACGTTGGGCTCCAACGGATGCCCGTCGCGGACTGTTAATAGGAACCATAGGGGAGATGGTCCTGCCCACGCTGTTATCCGAGCTCCACGGCTATCCTGTCACGCGCCCATTCACCAGAGCTCCAAATGATTTTGCTTTTTGGGACCCGGTTCCTGGAGCCCTGCCTGGGCAAAATCGGATGCAATAAGGCCCTGCCCATGCCGATCTCTGAGCTGTTATCCTAGCTCCACGGCTATCCTGTCACATGCCCATTCACCAGAGCTCCAAATGATTTTGCTTTTTGGGACCCGGTTCCTGGAGCCCTGCCTGGGCAAAATCGGATGCAAGAAGGCCCTGCCCATGCCGATCTCTGAGATGTTATCCGAGCTCCACGGCTATCCTGTCACGCGCCCATTCACCAGAGCTCCAAATGATTTTGCTTTTTGGGACCCGGCTCCTGGAGCCCTGCCTGGGCAAAATCGGATGCAAGAAGGCCCTGCCCATGCCGATCTCTGAGCTGTTATCCGAGCTCCACGGCTATCCTGTCACGCGCCCATTCACCAGAGCTCCAAATGATTTTGCTTTTTGGGACCCGGTTCCTGGAGCCCTGCCTGGGCAAAATCGGATGCAAGAAGGCCCTGCCCATGCCGATCTCTGAGCTGTTATCCGAGCTCCACGGCTATCCTGTCACGCGCCCATTCACCAGAGCTCCAAATGATTCTGCTTTTTGGGACCCGGTTCCTGGAGCCCTGCCTGGGCAAAATCGGATGCAAGAAGGCCCTGCCCATGCCGATCTCTGAGCTGTTATCCGAGCTCCATGGCTATCCTGTCACGCGCCCATTCACCAGAGCTCCAAATGATTTTGCTTTTTGGGACCCGGTTCCTGGAGCTCTGCCTGGGCAAAATCGGATGCAAGAAGGCCCTGCCCATGCCGATCTCTGAGATGTTATCCGAGCTCCATTCTGTCTAACCACGCCCACCGTGAATCAAGGTCCCAGGCCCCAGCACGTGCTTTCTATTACACATCCGGAGAGGTGGTTCTTACTAGAATCACGTGTCGGGTGGCGCGCGCGACACTTTTGCATCACATGCTCCGATTTTCCCCAGGCTCCCGGAAGCCTGTCCCGGCCCGAGGGGTGCCAGTCCGCACTCATCGGCCAGACTTCCACAAATTGCAGTACCCGATTTGGCACGCCGGGGGGCGCTGCCTGCGGGGGAAAAGGAGACGTGCCCGGGCCGTACGTCGGGCTCCAACGGATGCCCGTCGCGGACTGTTAATAGGAACCATAGGGGAGATGGTCCTGCCCACGCTGTTATCCGAGCTCCACGGCTATCCTGTCACGCGCCCATTCACCAGAGCTCCAAATGATTTTGCTTTTTGGGACCCGGTTCCTGGAGCCCTGCCTGGGCAAAATTGGATGCAAGAAGGCCCTGCCCATGCCGATCTCTGAGCCGTTATCCGAGCTCCACGGCTATCCTGTCACGCACCCATTCACCAGAGCTCCAAATGATTTTGCTTTTTGGGACCCGGTTCCTGGAGCCCTGCCTGGGCAAAATCGGATGCAAGAAGGCCCTGCCCATGCCGATCTCTGAGCCGTTATCCGAGCTCCACGGCTATCCTGTCACGCGCCCATTCACCAGAGCTCCAAATGATTTTGCTTTTTGGGACCCGGTTCCTGGAGCTCTGCCTGGGCAAAATCGGATGCAAGAAGGCCCTGCCCATGCCGATCTCTGAGATGTTATCCGAGCTCCTTTCCTTCTAACCACGCCCACCGTGAATCAAGGTCCCAGGCCCCAGCACGTGCTTTCTATTACACATCCGGAGAGGTGGTTCTTACTAGAATCACGTGTCGGGTGGCGCGCGCGACACTTTTGCATCACATGCTCCGATTTTCCCCAGGCTCCCGGAAGCCTGTCCCGGCCCGAGGGGTGCCAGTCCGCACTCATCGGCCAGACTTCCACAAATTGCAGTACCCGATTTGGCACGCCGGGGGGCGCTGCCTGCGGGGGAAAAGGAGACGTGCCCGGGCCGTACGTCGGGCTCCAAAGGATGCCCGTCGCGGACTGTTAATAGGAACCATAGGGGAGATGGTCCTGCCCACGCTGTTATCCGAGCTCCACGGCTATCCTGTCACGCGCCTATTCACCAGAGCTGCAAATGATTTTGCTTTTTGGGACCCGGTTCCTGGAGCCCTGCCTGGGCAAAATCGGATGCAATAAGGCCCTGTCCATGCCGATCTCTGAGCTGTTATCCTAGCTCCACGGCTATCCTGTCACGTGCCCATTCACCAGAGCTCCAAATGATTTTGCTTTTAGGGACACGGTTCCTGGAGCCCTGCCTGGGCAAAATCGGATGCAAGAAGGCCCTGCCCATGCCGATCTCTGAGATGTTATCCGAGCTCCACGGCTATCCTGTCACGCGCCCATTCACCAGAGCTCCAAATGATTTTGCTTTTTGGGACCCGGCTCCTGGAGCCCTGCCTGGGCAAAATCGGATGCAAGAAGGCCCTGCCCATGCCGATCTCTGAGCTGTTATCCGAGCTCCACGGCTATCCTGTCACGCGCCCATTCACCAGAGCTCCAAATGATTTTGCTTTTTGGGACCCGGTTCCTGGAGCCCTGCCTGGGCAAAATCGGATGCAAGAAGGCCCTGCCCATGCCGATCTCTGAGCTGTTATCCGAGCTCCACGGCTATCCTGTCACGCGCCCATTCACCAGAGCTCCAAATGATTCTGCTTTTTGGGACCCGGTTCCTGGAGCCCTGCCTGGGCAAAATCGGATGCAAGAAGGCCCTGCCCATGCCGATCTCTGAGCTGTTATCCGAGCTCCATGGCTATCCTGTCACGCGCCCATTCACCAGAGCTCCAAATGATTTTGCTTTTTGGGACCCGGTTCCTGGAGCCCTGCCTGGGCAAAATCGGATGCAAGAAGGCCCTGCCCATGCCGATTTCTGAGCTGTTATCCGAGTTCCATTCTGTCTAACCACGCCCACCGTGAATCAAGGTCCCAGGCCCCAAGCACGTGCTTTCTATTACACATCCAGAGAGGTGGTTCTTACTAGAATCACGTGTCGGGTGGCGCGCGCGACACTTTTGCATCACATGCTCCGATTTTCCCCAGGCTCCCGGAAGCCTGTCCCGGCCCGAGGGGTGCCAGTCCGCACTCATCGGCCAGACTTCCACAAATTGCAGTACCCGATTTGGCACGCCGGGGGGCACTGCCTGCGGGGGAAAAGGAGACGTGCCCGGGCCGTACGTTGGGCTCCAACGGATGCCCGTCGCAGACTGTTAATAGGAACCATAGGGGAGATGGTCCTGCCCACGCTGTTATCCGAGCTCCACGGCTATCCTGTCACGCGCCCATTCACCAGAGCTCCAAATGATTTTGCTTTTTGGGACCCGGTTCCTGGAGCCCTGCCTGGGCAAAATCGGATGCAAGAAGGCCCTGCCCATGCCGATCTCTGAGCTGTTATCCGAGCTCCACGGCTATCCTGTCACGCGCCCATTCACCAGAGCTCCAAATGATTTTGCTTTTTGGGACCCGGTTCCTGGAGCCCTGCCTGGGCAAAATCGGATGCAAGAAGGCCCTGCCCATGCCGATCTCTGAGCTGTTATCCGAGCTCCACGGCTATCCTGTCATGCGCCCATTCACCAGAGCTCCAAATGATTTTGCTTTTTGGGACCCGGTTCCTGGAGCCCTGCCTGGGCAAAATCGGATGCAAGAAGGCCCTGCCCATGCCGATCTGTGAGCTGTTATCCGAGCTCCACGGCTATCCTGTCACGCGCCCATTCACCAGAGCTCCAAATGATTTTGCTTTTTGGGACCCGGTTCCTGGAGCCCTGCCTGGGCAAAATCGGATGCAAGAAGGCCCTGCCCATGCCGATCTCTGAGCTGTTATCCGAGCTCCACGGCTATCCTGTCACGCGACCATTCACCAGAGCTCCAAATGATTTTGCTTTTTGGGACCCGGTTCCTGGAGCCCTGCCTGGGCAAAATCAGATGCAAGAAGGCCCTGCCCATGCCGATCTCTGAGCTGTTATCCGAGCTCCATTCTGTCTAACCACGCCCACCGTGAATCAAGGTCCCAGGCCCCAGCACGTGCTTTCTATTACACATCCGGAGAGGTGGTTCTTACTAGAATCACGTGTCGGGTGGCGCGCGCGACACTTTTGCATCACATGCTCCGATTTTCCCCAGGCTCCCGGAAGCCTGTCCCGGCCCGAGGGGTGCCAGTCCGCACTCATCGGCCAGACTTCCACAAATTGCAGTACCCGATTTGGCACGCCGGGGGGCGCTGCCTGCGGGGGAAAAGGAGACATGCCCGGGCCGTACGTTGGGCTCCAACGGACGCCCGTCGCGGACTGTTAATAGGAACCATAGGGGAGATGGTCCTGCCCACGCTGTTATCCGAGCTCCACGGCTATCCTGTCACGCGCCCATTCACCAGAGCTCCAAATGATTTTGCTTTTTGGGACCCGGTTCCTGGAGCCCTGCCTGGGCAAAATCGGATGCAAGAAGGCCCTGCCCATGCCGATCTCTGAGCTGTTATCCGAGCTCCACGGCTATCCTGTCACGCGCCCACTCACCAGAGCTCCAAATGATTTTGCTTTTTGGGACCCGGTTCCTGGAGCCCTGCCTGGGCAAAATCGGATGCAAGAAGGCCCTGCCCATGCCGATCTCTGAGCTGTTATCCGAGCTCCATGGCTATCCTGTCACGCGCCCATTCACCAGAGTTTCAAATGATTTTGCTTTTTGGGACCCGGTTCCTGGAGCCCTGCCTGGGCAAAATCGGATGCTAGAAGGCCCTGCCCATGCCGATCTCTGAGCTGTTATCCGAGCTCCGCGGCTATCCTGTCATGCGCCCATTCACCAGAGCTCCAAATGATTTTGCTTTTTGGGACCCGGTTCCTGGAGCCCTGCCTGGGCAAAATCGGATGCAAGAAGGCCCTGCCCATGCCGATCTCTGAGTCGTTATCCGAGCTCCTCGGCTATCCTGTCACGCGCCCATTCACCAGAGCTCCAAATGATTTTGCTTTTTTGGACCCGGTTCCTGGAGCCCTGCCTGGGCAAAATCGGATGCAAGAAGGCCCTGCCCATGCCGATCTCTGAGCCGTTATCCGAGCTCCACGGCTATCCTGTCACGCGCCCATTCACCAGAGCTCCAAATGATTTTGCTTTTTGGGACCCGGTTCCTGGAGCCCTGCCTGGGCAAAATCGGATGCAAGAAGGCCCTGTCCATGCCGATCTCTGAGCCGTTATCCGAGCTCCACGGCTATCCTGTCACGCACCCATTCACCAGAGCTCCAAATGATTTTGCTTTTTGGGACCCGGTTCCTGGAGCCCTGCCTGGGCAAAATCGGATGCAAGAAGGCCCTGCCCATGCCGATCTCTGAGCCGTTATCCGAGCTCCACGGCTATCCTGTCACGCGCCCATTCACCAGAGCTCCAAATGATTTTGCTTTTTGGGACCCGGTTCCTGGAGCTCTGCCTGGGCAAAATCGGATGCAAGAAGGCCCTGCCCATGCCGATCTCTGAGATGTTATCCGAGCTCCATTCTGTCTAACCACGCCCACCGTGAATCAAGGTCCCAGGCCCCAGCACGTGCTTTCTATTACACATCCGGAGAGGTGGTTCTTACTAGAATCACGTGTCGGGTGGCGCGCGCGACACTTTTGCATCACATGCTCCGATTTTCCCCAGGCTCCCGGAAGCCTGTCCCGGCCCGAGGGGTGCCAGTCCGCACTCATCGGCCAGACTTCCACAAATTGCAGTACCCGATTTGGCACGCCGGGGGGCGCTGCCTGCGGGGGAAAAGGAGACGTGCCCGGGCCGTACGTCGGGCTCCAACGGATGCCCGTCGCGGACTGTTAATAGGAACCATAGGGGAGATGGTCCTGCCCACGCTGTTATCCGAGCTCCACGGCTATCCTGTCACGCGCCCATTCACCAGAGCTCCAAATGATTTTGCTTTTTGGGACCCGGTTCCAGGAGCCCTGCCTGGGCAAAATCGGATGCAAGAAGGCCCTGCCCATGCCGATCTCTGAGCCGTTATCCGAGCTCCACGGCTATCCTGTCACGCACCCATTCACCAGAGCTCCAAATGATTTTGCTTTTTGGGACCCGGTTCCTGGAGCCCTGCCTGGGCAAAATCGGATGCAAGAAGGCCCTGCCCATGCCGATCTCTGAGCCGTTATCCGAGCTCCACGGCTATCCTGTCACGCGCCCATTCACCAGAGCTCCAAATGATTTTGCTTTTTGGGACCCGGTTCCTGGAGCTCTGCCTGGGCAAAATCGGATGCAAGAAGGCCCTGCCCATGCCGATCTCTGAGATGTTATCCGAGCTCCTTTCTGTCTAACCACGCCCACCGTGAATCAAGGTCCCAGGCCCCAGCACGTGCTTTCTATTACACATCCGGAGAGGTGGTTCTTACTAGAATCACGTGTCGGGTGGCGCGCGCGACACTTTTGCATCACATGCTCCGATTTTCCCCAGGCTCCCGGAAGCCTGTCCCGGCCCGAGGGGTGCCAGTCCGCACTCATCGGCCAGACTTCCACAAATTGCAGTACCCGATTTGGCACGCCGGGGGGCGCTGCCTGCGGGGGAAAAGGAGACGTGCCCGGGCCGTACGTCGGGCTCCAACGGATGCCCGTCGCGGACTGTTAATAGGAACCATAGGGGAGATGGTCCTGCCCACGCTGTTATCCGAGCTCCACGGCTATCCTGTCACGCGTCTATTCACCAGAGCTGCAAATGATTTTGCTTTTTGGGACCCGGTTCCTGGAGCCCTGCCTGGGCAAAATCGGATGCAATAAGGCCCTGCCCATGCCGATCTCTGAGCTGTTATCCTAGCTCCACGGCTATCCTGTCACGTGCCCATTCACCAGAGCTCCAAATGATTTTGCTTTTTGGGACACGGTTCCTGGAGCCCTGCCTGGGCAAAATCGGATGCAAGAAGGCCCTGCCCATGCCGATCTCTGAGATGTTATCCGAGCTCCACGGCTATCCTGTCACGCGCCCATTCACCAGAGCTCCAAATGATTTTGCTTTTTGGGACCCGGCTCCTGGAGCCCTGCCTGGGCAAAATCGGATGCAAGAAGGCCCTGCCCATGCGGATCTCTGAGCTGTTATCCGAGCTCCACGGCTATCCTGTCACGCGCCCATTCACCAGAGCTCCAAATGATTTTGCTTTTTGGGACCCGGTTCCTGGAGCCCTGCCTGGGCAAAATCGGATGCAAGAAGGCCCTGCCCATGCCGATCTCTGAGCTGTTATCCGAGCTCCGCGGCTATCCTGTCACGCGCCCATTCACCAGAGCTCCAAATGATTTTGCTTTTTGGGACCCGATTCCTGGAGCCCTGCCTGGGCAAAATCGGATGCAAGAAGGCCCTGCCCATGCCGATCTCTGAGCTGTTATCCGAGCTCCACGGCTATCCTGTCACACGCCCATTCACCAGAGCTCCAAATGATTTTGCTTTTTGGGACCCGGTTCCTGGAGCCCTGCCTGGGCAAAATCGGATGCAAGAAGGCCCTGCCCATGCCAATCTCTGAGCTGTTATCCGAGCTCCACGGCTATCCTGTCACGCGCCCATTCACCAGAGCTCCAAATGATTTTGCTTTTGGGACCCGGTTCCTGGAGCCCTGCCTGGGCAAAATCGGATGCAAAAAGGCCCTGCCCATGCCGATCTCTGAGCTGTTATCCGAGCTCCACGGCTATCCTGTCACGCGCCCATTCACCAGAGCTCCAAATGATTTTGCTTTTTGTGACCCGGTTCCTGGAGCCCTGCCTGGGTAAAATCGGATGCAAGAAGGCCCTGCCCATGCCGATCTCTGAGCTGTTATCCGAGCTCCATGGCTATCCTGTCACGCGTCCATTCACCAGAGCTCCAAATGATTTTGCTTTTTGGGACCCGGTTCCTGGAGCCCTGCCTGGGCAAAATCGGATGCAAGAAGGCCCTGTCCATGCCGATCTCTGAGCTGTTATCCGAGCTCCGCGGCTATCCTGTCACGCGCCCATTCACCAGAGCTCCAAATGATTTTGCTTTTTGGGACCCGGTTCCTGGAGCCCTGCCTGGGCAAAATCGGATGCAAGAAGGCCCTGCCCATGCCGATCTCTGAGCTGTTATCCGAGCTCCATTCTGTCTAACCACGCCCACCGTGAATCAAGGTCCCAGGCCCCAGCACGTGCTTTCTATTACACATCCGGAGAGGTGGTTCTTACTAGAATCACGTGTCGGGTGGCGCGCGCGACACTTTTGCATCACATGCTCCGATTTTCCCCAGGCTCCCGGAAGCCTGTCCCGGCCCGAGGGGTGCCAGTCCGCACTCATCGGCCAGACTTCCACAAATTGCAGTACCCGATTTGGCACGCCGGGGGGCGCTGCCTGCGGGGGAAAAGGAGACGTGCCCGGGCCGTACGTCGGGCTCCAACGGATGCCCGTCGCAGACTGTTAATAGGAACCATAGGGGAGATGGTCCTGCCCACGCTGTTATCCGAGCTCCACGGCTATCCTGTCACGCGCCCATTCACCAGAGCTCCAAATGATTTTGCTTTTTGGGACACGGTTCCTGGAGCCCTGCCTGGGCAAAATCGGATGCAAGAAGGCCCTGCCCATGCCAATCTCTGAGCCGTTATCCGAGCTCCACGGCTATCCTGTCACGCGCCCATTCACCAGAGCTCCAAATGATTTTGCTTTTTGGGACCCGGTTCCTGGAGCCCTGCCTGGGCAAAATCGGATGCAAGAAGGCCCTGCCCATGCCGATCTCTGAGCTGTTATCCGAGCTCCACGGCTATCCTGTCACGCGCCCATTCACCAGAGCTCCAAATGATTTTGCTTTTTGGGACCCGGTTCCTGGAGCCCTGCCTGGGCAAAATCGGATGCAAGAAGGCCCTGCCCATGCCGATCTCTGAGCTGTTATCCGAGCTCCGCGGCTATCCTGTCACGCGCCCATTCACCAGAGCTCCAAATGATTTTGCTTTTGGGACCCGGTTCCTGGAGCCCTGCCTGGGCAAAATCGGATGCAAGAAGGCCCTGCCCATGCCGATCTCTGAGCTGTTATCCGAGCTCCACGGCTATCCTGTCACGCGCCCATTCACCAGAGCTCCAAATGATTTTGCTTTTTGTGACCCGGTTCCTGGAGCCCTGCCTGGGCAAAATCGGATGCAAGAAGGCCCTGCCCATGCCGATCTCTGAGCTGTTATCCGAGCTCCGCTGCTATCCTGTCACGCGCCCATTCACCAGAGCTCCAAATGATTTTGCTTTTTGGGACACGGTTCCTGGAGCCCTGCCTGGGCAAAATCGGATGCAAGAAGGCCCTGTCCATGCCGATCTCTGAGCTGTTATCCGAGCTCCGCGGCTATCCTGTCACGCGCCCATTCACCAGAGCTCCAAATGATTTTGCTTTTTGGGACCTGGTTCCTGGAGCCCTGCCTGGGCAAAATCGGATGCAAGAAGGCCCTGCCCATGCCGATCTCTGAGCTGTTATCCGAGCTCCATTCTGTCTAACCACGCCCACCGTGAATCAAGGTCCCAGGCCCCAGCACGTGCTTTCTATTACACATCCGGAGAGGTGGTTCTTACTAGAATCACGTGTCGGGTGGCGCGCGTGACACTTTTGCATCACATGCTCAGATTTTCCCCAGGCTCCCGGAAGCCTGTCCCGGCCCGAGGGGTGCCAGTCCGCACTCATCGGCCAGACTTCCACAAATTGCAGTACCCGATTTGGCACGCCGGGGGGCGCTGCCTGCGGGGGAAAAGGAGACGTGCCCGGGCCGTACGTCGGGCTCCAACGGATGCCCGTTGCAGACTGTTAATAGGAACCATAGGGGAGATGGTCCTGCCCTCGCTGTTATCCGAGCTCCACGGCTATCCTGTCACGCGCCCATTCACCAGAGCTCCAAATGATTTTGCTTTTTGGGACCCGGTTCCTGGAGCCCTGCCTGGGCAAAATCGGATGCAAGAAGGCCCTGCCCATGCCGATCTCTGAGCTGTTATCCGAGCTCCACGGCTATCCTGTCACGCGCCCATTCACCAGAGCTCCAAATGATTTTGCTTTTTGGGACCCGGTTCCTGGAGCCCTGCCTGGGCAAAATCGGATGCAAGAAGGCCCTGCCCATGCCGATCTCTGAGCTGTTATCCGAGCTCCGCGGCTATCCTGTCACGCGCCCATTCACCAGAGCTCCAAATGATTTTGCTTTTTGGGACCCGGTTCCTGGAGCTCTGGCTGGGCAAAATCGGATGCAAGAAGGCCCTGCCCATGCCGATCTCTGAGCCGTTATCCGAGCTCCATGGCTATCCTGTCACGCGCCCATTCACCAGAGCTCCAAATGATTTTGCTTTTTGGGACCCGGTTCCTGGAGCCCTGCCTGGGCAAAATCGGATGCAAGAAGGCCCTGCCCATGCCGATCTCTGAGCTGTTATCCGAGCTCCATTCTGTCTAACCACGCCCACCGTGAATCAAGGTCCCAGGCCCCAAGCACGTGCTTTCTATTACACATCCAGAGAGGTGGTTCTTACTAGAATCACGTGTCGGGTGGCGCGCGCGACACTTTTGCATCACATGCTCCGATTTTCCCCAGGCTCCCGGAAGCCTGTCCCGGCCCGAGGGGTGCCAGTCCGCACTCATCGGCCAGACTTCCACAAATTGCAGTACCCGATTTGGCACGCCGGGGGGCACTGCCTGCGGGGGAAAAGGAGACGTGCCCGGGCCATACGTTGGGCTCCAACGGATGCCCGTCGCAGACTGTTAATAGGAACCATAGGGGAGATGGTCCTGCCCACGCTGTTATCCGAGCTCCACGGCTATCCTGTCACGCGCCCATTCACCAGAGCTCCAAATGATTTTGCTTTTTGGGACCCGGTTCCTGGAGCCCTGCCTGGGCAAAATCGGATGCAAGAAGGCCCTGCCCATGCCGATCTCTGAGCTGTTATCCGAGCTCCACGGCTATCCTGTCACGCGCCCATTCACCAGAGCTCCAAATGATTTTGCTTTTTGGGACCCGGTTCCTGGAGCCCTGCCTGGGCAAAATCGGATGCAAGAAGGCCCTGCCCATGCCGATCTCTGAGCTGTTATCCGAGCTCCACGGCTATCCTGTCATGCGCCCATTCACCAGAGCTCCAAATGATTTTGCTTTTTGGGACCCGGTTCCTGGAGCCCTGCCTGGGCAAAATCGGATGCAAGAAGGCCCTGCCCATGCCGATCTCTGAGCTGTTATCCGAGCTCCACGGCTATCCTGTCACGCGCCCATTCACCAGAGCTCCAAATGATTTTGCTTTTTGGGACCCGGTTCCTGGAGCCCTGCCTGGGCAAAATCAGATGCAAGAAGGCCCTGCCCATGCCGATCTCTGAGCTGTTATCCGAGCTCCATTCTGTCTAACCACGCCCACCGTGAATCAAGGTCCCAGGCCCCAGCACGTGCTTTCTATTACACATCCGGAGAGGTGGTTCTTACTAGAATCACGTGTCGGGTGGCGCGCGCGACACTTTTGCATCACATGCTCCGATTTTCCCCAGGCTCCCGGAAGCCTGTCCCGGCCCGAGGGGTGCCAGTCCGCACTCATCGGCCAGACTTCCACAAATTGCAGTACCCGATTTGGCACGCCGGGGGGCGCTGCCTGCGGGGGAAAAGGAGACGTGCCCGGGCCGTACGTTGGGCTCCAACGGACGCCCGTCGTGGACTGTTAATAGGAACCATAGGGGAGATGGTCCTGCCCACGCTGTTATCCGAGCTCCACGGCTATCCTGTCACGCGCCCATTCACCAGAGCTCCAAATGATTTTGCTTTTTGGGACCCGGTTCCTGGAGCCCTGCCTGGGCAAAATCGGATGCAAGAAGGCCCTGCCCATGCCGATCTCTGAGCTGTTATCCGAGCTCCACGGCTATCCTGTCACGCGCCCACTCACCAGAGCTCCAAATGATTTTGCTTTTTGGGACCCGGTTCCTGGAGCCCTGCCTGGGCAAAATCGGATGCAAGAAGGCCCTGCCCATGCCGATCTCTGAGCTGTTATCCGAGCTCCACGGCTATCCTGTCACACGCCCATTCACCAGAGCTCCAAATGATTTTGCTTTTTGGGACCCGGTTCCTGGAGCCCTGCCTGGGCAAAATCGGATGCAAGAAGGCCCTGCCCATGCCAATCTCTGAGCTGTTATCCGAGCTCCACGGCTATCCTGTCACGCGCCCATTCACCAGAGCTCCAAATGATTTTGCTTTTGGGACCCGGTTCCTGGAGCCCTGCCTGGGCAAAATCGGATGCAAAAAGGCCCTGCCCATGCCGATCTCTGAGCTGTTATCCGAGCTCCACGGCTATCCTGTCACGCGCCCATTCACCAGAGCTCCAAATGATTTTGCTTTTTGTGACCCGGTTCCTGGAGCCCTGCCTGGGTAAAATCGGATGCAAGAAGGCCCTGCCCATGCCGATCTCTGAGCTGTTATCCGAGCTCCATGGCTATCCTGTCACGCGTCCATTCACCAGAGCTCCAAATGATTTTGCTTTTTGGGACCCGGTTCCTGGAGCCCTGCCTGGGCAAAATCGGATGCAAGAAGGCCCTGTCCATGCCGATCTCTGAGCTGTTATCCGAGCTCCGCGGCTATCCTGTCACGCGCCCATTCACCAGAGCTCCAAATGATTTTGCTTTTTGGGACCCGGTTCCTGGAGCCCTGCCTGGGCAAAATCGGATGCAAGAAGGCCCTGCCCATGCCGATCTCTGAGCTGTTATCCGAGCTCCATTCTGTCTAACCACGCCCACCGTGAATCAAGGTCCCAGGCCCCAGCACGTGCTTTCTATTACACATCCGGAGAGGTGGTTCTTACTAGAATCACGTGTCGGGTGGCGCGCGCGACACTTTTGCATCACATGCTCCGATTTTCCCCAGGCTCCCGGAAGCCTGTCCCGGCCCGAGGGGTGCCAGTCCGCACTCATCGGCCAGACTTCCACAAATTGCAGTACCCGATTTGGCACGCCGGGGGGCGCTGCCTGCGGGGGAAAAGGAGACGTGCCCGGGCCGTACGTCGGGCTCCAACGGATGCCCGTCGCAGACTGTTAATAGGAACCATAGGGGAGATGGTCCTGCCCACGCTGTTATCCGAGCTCCACGGCTATCCTGTCACGCGCCCATTCACCAGAGCTCCAAATGATTTTGCTTTTTGGGACACGGTTCCTGGAGCCCTGCCTGGGCAAAATCGGATGCAAGAAGGCCCTGCCCATGCCAATCTCTGAGCCGTTATCCGAGCTCCACGGCTATCCTGTCACGCGCCCATTCACCAGAGCTCCAAATGATTTTGCTTTTTGGGACCCGGTTCCTGGAGCCCTGCCTGGGCAAAATCGGATGCAAGAAGGCCCTGCCCATGCCGATCTCTGAGCTGTTATCCGAGCTCCACGGCTATCCTGTCACGCGCCCATTCACCAGAGCTCCAAATGATTTTGCTTTTTGGGACCCGGTTCCTGGAGCCCTGCCTGGGCAAAATCGGATGCAAGAAGGCCCTGCCCATGCCGATCTCTGAGCTGTTATCCGAGCTCCGCGGCTATCCTGTCACGCGCCCATTCACCAGAGCTCCAAATGATTTTGCTTTTGGGACCCGGTTCCTGGAGCCCTGCCTGGGCAAAATCGGATGCAAGAAGGCCCTGCCCATGCCGATCTCTGAGCTGTTATCCGAGCTCCACGGCTATCCTGTCACGCGCCCATTCACCAGAGCTCCAAATGATTTTGCTTTTTGTGACCCGGTTCCTGGAGCCCTGCCTGGGCAAAATCGGATGCAAGAAGGCCCTGCCCATGCCGATCTCTGAGCTGTTATCCGAGCTCCGCTGCTATCCTGTCACGCGCCCATTCACCAGAGCTCCAAATGATTTTGCTTTTTGGGACACGGTTCCTGGAGCCCTGCCTGGGCAAAATCGGATGCAAGAAGGCCCTGTCCATGCCGATCTCTGAGCTGTTATCCGAGCTCCGCGGCTATCCTGTCACGCGCCCATTCACCAGAGCTCCAAATGATTTTGCTTTTTGGGACCTGGTTCCTGGAGCCCTGCCTGGGCAAAATCGGATGCAAGAAGGCCCTGCCCATGCCGATCTCTGAGCTGTTATCCGAGCTCCATTCTGTCTAACCACGCCCACCGTGAATCAAGGTCCCAGGCCCCAGCACGTGCTTTCTATTACACATCCGGAGAGGTGGTTCTTACTAGAATCACGTGTCGGGTGGCGCGCGTGACACTTTTGCATCACATGCTCAGATTTTCCCCAGGCTCCCGGAAGCCTGTCCCGGCCCGAGGGGTGCCAGTCCGCACTCATCGGCCAGACTTCCACAAATTGCAGTACCCGATTTGGCACGCCGGGGGGCGCTGCCTGCGGGGGAAAAGGAGACGTGCCCGGGCCGTACGTCGGGCTCCAACGGATGCCCGTTGCAGACTGTTAATAGGAACCATAGGGGAGATGGTCCTGCCCTCGCTGTTATCCGAGCTCCACGGCTATCCTGTCACGCGCCCATTCACCAGAGCTCCAAATGATTTTGCTTTTTGGGACCCGGTTCCTGGAGCCCTGCCTGGGCAAAATCGGATGCAAGAAGGCCCTGCCCATGCCGATCTCTGAGCTGTTATCCGAGCTCCACGGCTATCCTGTCACGCGCCCATTCACCAGAGCTCCAAATGATTTTGCTTTTTGGGACCCGGTTCCTGGAGCCCTGCCTGGGCAAAATCGGATGCAAGAAGGCCCTGCCCATGCCGATCTCTGAGCTGTTATCCGAGCTCCGCGGCTATCCTGTCACGCGCCCATTCACCAGAGCTCCAAATGATTTTGCTTTTTGGGACCCGGTTCCTGGAGCTCTGGCTGGGCAAAATCGGATGCAAGAAGGCCCTGCCCATGCCGATCTCTGAGCCGTTATCCGAGCTCCATGGCTATCCTGTCACGCGCCCATTCACCAGAGCTCCAAATGATTTTGCTTTTTGGGACCCGGTTCCTGGAGCCCTGCCTGGGCAAAATCGGATGCAAGAAGGCCCTGCCCATGCCGATCTCTGAGCTGTTATCCGAGCTCCATTCTGTCTAACCACGCCCACCGTGAATCAAGGTCCCAGGCCCCAAGCACGTGCTTTCTATTACACATCCAGAGAGGTGGTTCTTACTAGAATCACGTGTCGGGTGGCGCGCGCGACACTTTTGCATCACATGCTCCGATTTTCCCCAGGCTCCCGGAAGCCTGTCCCGGCCCGAGGGGTGCCAGTCCGCACTCATCGGCCAGACTTCCACAAATTGCAGTACCCGATTTGGCACGCCGGGGGGCACTGCCTGCGGGGGAAAAGGAGACGTGCCCGGGCCATACGTTGGGCTCCAACGGATGCCCGTCGCAGACTGTTAATAGGAACCATAGGGGAGATGGTCCTGCCCACGCTGTTATCCGAGCTCCACGGCTATCCTGTCACGCGCCCATTCACCAGAGCTCCAAATGATTTTGCTTTTTGGGACCCGGTTCCTGGAGCCCTGCCTGGGCAAAATCGGATGCAAGAAGGCCCTGCCCATGCCGATCTCTGAGCTGTTATCCGAGCTCCACGGCTATCCTGTCACGCGCCCATTCACCAGAGCTCCAAATGATTTTGCTTTTTGGGACCCGGTTCCTGGAGCCCTGCCTGGGCAAAATCGGATGCAAGAAGGCCCTGCCCATGCCGATCTCTGAGCTGTTATCCGAGCTCCACGGCTATCCTGTCATGCGCCCATTCACCAGAGCTCCAAATGATTTTGCTTTTTGGGACCCGGTTCCTGGAGCCCTGCCTGGGCAAAATCGGATGCAAGAAGGCCCTGCCCATGCCGATCTCTGAGCTGTTATCCGAGCTCCACGGCTATCCTGTCACGCGCCCATTCACCAGAGCTCCAAATGATTTTGCTTTTTGGGACCCGGTTCCTGGAGCCCTGCCTGGGCAAAATCAGATGCAAGAAGGCCCTGCCCATGCCGATCTCTGAGCTGTTATCCGAGCTCCATTCTGTCTAACCACGCCCACCGTGAATCAAGGTCCCAGGCCCCAGCACGTGCTTTCTATTACACATCCGGAGAGGTGGTTCTTACTAGAATCACGTGTCGGGTGGCGCGCGCGACACTTTTGCATCACATGCTCCGATTTTCCCCAGGCTCCCGGAAGCCTGTCCCGGCCCGAGGGGTGCCAGTCCGCACTCATCGGCCAGACTTCCACAAATTGCAGTACCCGATTTGGCACGCCGGGGGGCGCTGCCTGCGGGGGAAAAGGAGACGTGCCCGGGCCGTACGTTGGGCTCCAACGGACGCCCGTCGCGGACTGTTAATAGGAACCATAGGGGAGATGGTCCTGCCCACGCTGTTATCCGAGCTCCACGGCTATCCTGTCACGCGCCCATTCACCAGAGCTCCAAATGATTTTGCTTTTTGGGACCCGGTTCCTGGAGCCCTGCCTGGGCAAAATCGGATGCAAGAAGGCCCTGCCCATGCCGATCTCTGAGCTGTTATCCGAGCTCCACGGCTATCCTGTCACGCGCCCACTCACCAGAGCTCCAAATGATTTTGCTTTTTGGGACCCGGTTCCTGGAGCCCTGCCTGGGCAAAATCGGATGCAAGAAGGCCCTGCCCATGCCGATCTCTGAGCTGTTATCCGAGCTCCATGGCTATCATGTCACGCGCCCATTCACCAGAGCTCCAAATGATTTTGCTTTTTGGGACCCGGTTCCTGGAGCCCTGCCTGGGCAAAATCGGATGCTAGAAGGCCCTGCCCATGCCGATCTCTGAGCTGTTATCCGAGCTCCGCGGCTATCCTGTCACGCGCCCATTCACCAGAGCTCCAAATGATTTTGCTTTTTGGGACCCGGTTCCTGGAGCCCTGCCTGGGCAAAAGCGGATGCAAGAAGGCCCTGCCCATGCCGATCTCTGAGCCGTTATCCGAGCTCCTCGGCTATCCTGTCACGCGCCCATTCACCAGAGCTCCAAATGATTTTGCTTTTTTGGACCCGGTTCCTGGAGCCCTGCCTGGGCAAAATCGGATGCAAGAAGGCCCTGCCCATGCCGATCTCTGAGCCGTTATCCGAGCTCCACGGCTATCCTGTCACGCGCCCATTCACCAGAGCTCCAAATGATTTTGCTTTTTGGGACCCGGTTCCTGGAGCCCTGCCTGGGCAAAATCGGATGCAAGAAGGCCCTGCCCATGCCGATCTCTGAGCTGTTATCCGAGCTCCACGGCTATCCTGTCACGCGCCCATTCACCAGAGCTCCAAATGATTTTGCTTTTTGGGACCCGGTTCCTGGAGCCCTGCCTGGGCAAAATCAGATGCAAGAAGGCCCTGCCCATGCCGATCTCTGAGCTGTTATCCGAGCTCCATTCTGTCTAACCACGCCCACCGTGAATCAAGGTCCCAGGCCCCAGCACGTGCTTTCTATTACACATCCGGAGAGGTGGTTCTTACTAGAATCACGTGTCGGGTGGCGCGCGCGACACTTTTGCATCACATGCTCCGATTTTCCCCAGGCTCTTGGAAGCCTGTCCCGGCCCGAGGGGTGCCAGTCCGCACTCATCGGCCAGACTTCCACAAATTGCAGTACCCGATTTGGCACGCCGGGGGGCGCTGCCTGCGGGGGAAAAGGAGACGTGCCCGGGCCGTACGTTGGGCTCCAACGGACGCCCGTCGCGGACTGTTAATAGGAACCATAGGGGAGATGGTCCTGCCCACGCTGTTATCCGAGCTCCACGGCTATCCTGTCACGCGCCCATTCACCAGAGCTCCAAATGATTTTGCTTTTTGGGACCCGGTTCCTGGAGCCCTGCCTGGGCAAAATCGGATGCAAGAAGGCCCTGCCCATGCCGATCTGTGAGCTGTTATCCGAGCTCCACGGCTATCCTGTCACGCGCCCACTCACCAGAGCTCCAAATGATTTTGCTTTTTGGGACCAGGTTCCTGGAGCCCTGCCTGGGCAAAATCGGATGCAAGAAGGCCCTGCCCATGCCGATCTCTGAGCTGTTATCCGAGCTCCATGGCTATCCTGTCACGCGCCCATTCACCAGAGCTCCAAATGATTTTGCTTTTTGGGACCCGGTTCCTGGAGCCCTACCTGGGCAAAATCGGATGCTAGAAGGCCCTGCCCATGCCGATCTCTGAGCTGTTATCCGAGCTCCGCGGCTATCCTGTCATGCGCCCATTCACCAGAGCTCCAAATGATTTTGCTTTTTGGGACCCGGTTCCTGGAGCCCTGCCTGGGCAAAATCGGATGCAAGAAGGCCCTGCCCATGCCGATCTCTGAGCCGTTATCCGAGCTCCTCGGCTATCCTGTCACGCGCCCATTCACCAGAGCTCCAAATGATTTTGCTTTTTTGGACCCGGTTCCTGGAGCCCTGCCTGGGCAAAATCGGATGCAAGAAGGCCCTGCCCATGCTGATCTCTGAGCCGTTATCCGAGCTCCACGGCTATCCTGTCACGCGCCCATTCACCAGAGCTCCAAATGATTTTGCTTTTTGGGACCCGGTTCCTGGAGCCCTGCCTGGGCAAAATCGGATGCAAGAAGGCCCTGCCCATGCCGATCTCTGAGCCGTTATCCGAGCTCCACGGCTATCCTGTCACGCACCCATTCACCAGAGCTCCAAATGATTTTGCTTTTTGGGACCCGGTTCCTGGAGCCCTGCCTGGGCAAAATCGGATGCAAGAAGGCCCTGCCCATGCCGATCTCTGAGCCGTTATCCGAGCTCCACGGCTATCCTGTCACGCGCCCATTCACCAGAGCTCCAAATGATTTTGCTTTTTGGGACCCGGTTCCTGGAGCTCTGCCTGGGCAAAATCGGATGCAAGAAGGCCCTGCCCATGCCGATCTCTGAGATGTTATCCGAGCTCCATTCTGTCTAACCACGCCCACCGTGAATCAAGGTCCCAGGCCCCAGCACGTGCTTTCTATTACACATCCGGAGAGGTGGTTCTTACTAGAATCACGTGTCGGGTGGCGCGCGCGACACTTTTGCATCACATGCTCCGATTTTCCCCAGGCTCCCGGAAGCCTGTCCCGGCCCGAGGGGTGCCAGTCCGCACTCATCGGCCAGACTTTCACAAATTGCAATACCCGATTTGGCACGCCGGGGGGCGCTGCCTGCGGGGGAAAAGGAGACGTGCCCGGGCCGTACGTCGGGCTCCAACGGATGCCCGTCGCGGACTGTTAATAGGAACCATAGGGGAGATGGTCCTGCCCACGCTGTTATCCGAGCTCCACGGCTATCCTGTCACGCGCCTATTCACCAGAGCTCCAAATGATTTTGCTTTTTGGGACCCGGTTCCTGGAGCCCTGCCTGGGTAAAATCGGATGCAAGAAGGCCCTGCCCATGCCGATCTCTGAGCTGTTATCCGAGCTCCATGGCTATCCTGTCACGCGCCCATTCACCAGAGCTCCAAATGATTTTGCTTTTTGGGACCCGGTTCCTGGAGCCCTGCCTGGGCAAAATCGGATGCAAGAAGGCCCTGCCCATGCCGATCTCTGAGCTGTTATCCGAGCTCCGCGGCTATCCTGTCACGCGCCCATTCACCAGAGCTCCAAATGATTTTGCTTTTTGGGACACGGTTCCTGGAGCCCTGCCTGGGCAAAATCGGATGCAAGAAGGCCCTGCCCATGCCGATCTCTGAGCTGTTATCCGAGCTCCATTCTGTCTAACCACGCCCACCGTGAATCAAGGTCCCAGGCCCCAGCACGTGCTTTCTATTACACATCCGGAGAGGTGGTTCTTACTAGAATCACGTGTCGGGTGGTGCGCGCGACACTTTTGCATCACATGCTCCGATTTTCCCCAGGCTCCCGGAAGCCTGTCCCGGCCCGAGGGGTGCCAGTCCGCACTCATCGGCCAGACTTCCACAAATTGCAGTACCCGATTTGGCACGCCGGGGGGCGCTGCCTGCGGGGGAAAAGGAGACGTGCCCGGGCCGTACGTCGGGCTCCAACGGATGCCCGTCGCAGACTGTTAATAGGAACCATAGGGGAGATGGTCCTGCCCACGCTGTTATCCGAGCTCCACGGCTATCCTGTCACGCGCCCATTCACCAGAGCTCCAAATGATTTTGCTTTTTGGGACCCGGTTCCTGGAGCCCTGCCTGGGCAAAATCGGATGCAATAAGGCCCTGCCCATGCCGATCTCTGAGCTGTTATCCGAGCTCCACGGCTATCCTGTCACGCGCCCATTCACCAGAGCTCCAAATTATTTTGCTTTTTGGGACCCGGTTCCTGGAGCCCTGCCTGGGCAAAATCGGATGCAAGAAGGCCCTGCCCATGCCGATCTCTAAGCTGTTATCCGAGCTCCACGGCTATCCTGTCACGCGCCCATTCACCAGAGCTGCAAATGATTTTGCTTTTTGGGACCCAGTTCCTGGAGCACTGCCTGGGCAAAATCGGATGCAAGAAGGCCCTGCCCATGCCGATCTCTGAGCTGTTATCCGAGCTCCACGGCTATCCTGTCACGCGCCCATTCACCAGAGCTCCAAATGATTTTGCTTTTTGGGACACGGTTCCTGGAGCCCTGCCTGGGCAAAATCGGATGCAAGAAGGCCCTGCCCATCTCTGAGCTGTTATCCGAGCTCCATTCTGTCTAACCACGCCCACCGTGAATCAAGGTCCCAGGCCCCAGCACGTGCTTTCTGTTACACATCCGGAGAGGTGGTTATTACTAGAATCACGTGTCGGGTGGCGCGCGCGACACTTTTGCATCACATGCTCCGATTTTCCCCAGGCTCCCGGAAGCCTGTCCCGGCCCGAGGGGTGCCAGTCCGCACTCATCGGCCAGACTTCCACAAATTGCAGTACCCGATTTGGCACGCCGGGGGGCGCTGCCTGCAGGGGAAAAGGAGACGTACCCGGGCCGTACGTCGGGCTCCAACGGATGCCCGTCGCGGACTGTTAATAGGAACCATAGGGGAGATGGTCCTGCCCACGCTGCTATCCGAGCTCCACGGCTATCCTGTCACGCGCCCATTCACCAGAGCTCCAAATGATTTTTCTTTTTGGGACCCGGTTCCTGGAGCCCTGCCTGGGCAAAATCGGATGCAAGAAGGCCCTGCCCATGCCGATCTCTGAGCTGTTATCCGAGCTCCACGGCTATCCTGTCACGCGCCCATTCACAAGAGCTCCAAATGATTTTGCTTTTTGGGACCCGGTTCCTGGAGCCCTGCCTGGGCAAAATCGGATGCAAGAAGGCCCTGCCCATGCCGATCTCTAAGCTGTTATCCGAGCTCCACGGCTATCCTGTCACGCGCCCATTCACCAGAGCTCCAAATGATTTTGCTTTTTGGGACCCGGTTCCTGGAGCCCTGCCTGGGCAAAATCGGATGCAAGAAGGCCCTGCCCATGCCGATCTCTAAGCTGTTATCCGAGCTCCACGGCTATCCTGTCACGCGCCCATTCACCAGAGCTCCAAATGATTTTGCTTTTTGGGACCCGGTTCCTGGAGCCCTGCCTGGGCAAAATCAGATGCAAGCAGGCTCTGCCCATGCCGATCTCTGAGCTGTTATCCGAGCTCCATTCTGTCTAACCACGCCCACCGTGAATCAAGGTCCCAGGCCCCAGCACGTGCTTTCTATTACACATCCGGAGAGGTGGTTCTTACTAGAATCACGTGTCGGGTGGCGCGCGCGACACTTTTGCATCACATGCTCCGATTTTCCCCAGGCTCCCGGAAGCCTGTCCCGGCCCGAGGGGTGCCAGTCCGCACTCATCGGCCAGACTTCCACAAATTGCAGTACCCGATTTGGCACGCCGGGGGGCGCTGCCTGCGGGGGAAAAGGAGACATGCCCGGGCCGTACGTTGGGCTCCAACGGACGCCCGTCGCGGACTGTTAATAGGAACCATAGGGGAGATGGTCCTGCCCACGCTGTTATCCGAGCTCCACGGCTATCCTGTCACGCGCCCATTCACCAGAGCTCCAAATGATTTTGCTTTTTGGGACCCGGTTCCTGGAGCCCTGCCTGGGCAAAATCGGATGCAAGAAGGCCCTGCCCATGCCGATCTCTGAGCTGTTATCCGAGCTCCACGGCTATCCTGTCACGCGCCCACTCACCAGAGCTCCAAATGATTTTGCTTTTTGGGACCCGGTTCCTGGAGCCCTGCCTGGGCAAAATCGGATGCAAGAAGGCCCTGCCCATGCCGATCTCTGAGCTGTTATCCGAGCTCCATGGCTATCCTGTCACGCGCCCATTCACCAGAGCTCCAAATGATTTTGCTTTTTGGGACCCGGTTCCTGGAGCCCTGCCTGGGCAAAATCGGATGCTAGAAGGCCCTGCCCATGCCGATCTCTGAGCTGTTATCCGAGCTCCGCGGCTATCCTGTCATGCGCCCATTCACCAGAGCTCCAAATGATTTTGCTTTTTGGGACCCGGTTCCTGGAGCCCTGCCTGGGCAAAATCGGATGCAAGAAGGCCCTGCCCATGCCGATCTCTGAGCCGTTATCCGAGCTCCTCGGCTATCCTGTCACGCGCCCATTCACCAGAGCTCCAAATGATTTTGCTTTTTTGGACCCGGTTCCTGGAGCCCTGCCTGGGCAAAATCGGATGCAAGAAGGCCCTGCCCATGCCGATCTCTGAGCCGTTATCCGAGCTCCACGGCTATCCTGTCACGCGCCCATTCACCAGAGCTCCAAATGATTTTGCTTTTTGGGACCCGGTTCCTGGAGCCCTGCCTGGGCAAAATCGGATGCAAGAAGGCCCTGCCCATGCCGATCTCTGAGCTGTTATCCGAGCTCCACGGCTATCCTGTCACGCGCCCATTCACCAGAGCTCCAAATGATTTTGCTTTTTGGGACCCGGTTCCTGGAGCCCTGCCTGGGCAAAATCGGATGCAAGAAGGCCCTGCCCATGCCGATCTCTGAGCCGTTATCCGAGCTCCACGGCTATCCTGTCACGCACCCATTCACCAGAGCTCCAAATGATTTTGCTTTTTGGGACCCGGTTCCTGGAGCCCTGCCTGGGCAAAATCGGATGCAAGAAGGCCCTGCCCATGCCGATCTCTGAGCCGTTATCCGAGCTCCACGGCTATCCTGTCACGCGCCCATTCACCAGAGCTCCAAATGATTTTGCTTTTTGGGACCCGGTTCCTGGAGCTCTGCCTGGGCAAAATCGGATGCAAGAAGGCCCTGCCCATGCCGATCTCTGAGATGTTATCCGAGCTCCATTCTGTCTAACCACGCCCACCGTGAATCAAGGTCCCAGGCCCCAGCACGTGCTTTCTATTACACATCCGGAGAGGTGGTTCTTTACTAGAATCACGTGTCGGGTGGCGCGCGCGACACTTTTGCATCACATGCTCCGATTTTCCCCAGGCTCCCGGAAGCCTGTCCCGGCCCGAGGGGTGCCAGTCCGCACTCATCGGCCAGACTTCCACAAATTGCAGTACCCGATTTGGCACGCCGGGGGGCGCTGCCTGCGGGGGAAAAGGAGACGTGCCCGGGCCGTACGTCGGGCTCCAACGGATGCCCGTCGCGGACTGTTAATAGGAACCATAGGGGAGATGGTCCTGCCCACGCTGTTATCCGAGCTCCACGGCTATCCTGTCACGCGCCTATTCACCAGAGCTCCAAATGATTTTGCTTTTTGGGACCCGGTTCCTGGAGCCCTGCCTGGGTAAAATCGGATGCAAGAAGGCCCTGCCCATGCCGATCTCTGAGCTGTTATCCGAGCTCCATGGCTATCCTGTCACGCGCCCATTCACCAGAGCTCCAAATGATTTTGCTTTTTGGGACCCGGTTCCTGGAGCCCTGCCTGGGCAAAATCGGATGCAAGAAGGCCCTGCCCATGCCGATCTCTGAGCTGTTATCCGAGCTCCGCGGCTATCCTGTCACGCGCCCATTCACCAGAGCTCCAAATGATTTTGCTTTTTGGGACACGGTTCCTGGAGCCCTGCCTGGGCAAAATCGGATGCAAGAAGGCCCTGCCCATGCCGATCTTTGAGCTGTTATCCGAGCTCCATTCTGTCTAACCACGCCCACCGTGAATCAAGGTCCCAGGCCCCAGCACGTGCTTTCTATTACACATCCGGAGAGGTGGTTCTTACTAGAATCACGTGTCGGGTGGCGCGCGCGACACTTTTGCATCACATGCTCCGATTTTCCCCAGGCTCCCGGAAGCCTGTCCCGGCCCGAGGGGTGCCAGTCCGCACTCATCGGCCAGACTTCCACAAATTGCAGTACCCGATTTGGCACGCCGGGGGGCGCTGCCTGCGGGGGAAAAGGAGACGTGCACGGGCCGTACGTCGGGCTCCAACGGATGCCCGTCGCAGACTGTTAATAGGAACCATAGGGGAGATGGTCCTGCCCACGCTGTTATCCGAGCTCCACGGCTATCCTGTCACGCGCCCATTCACCAGAGCTCCAAATGATTTTGCTTTTTGGGACCCGGTTCCTGGAGCCCTGCCTGGGCAAAATCGGATGCAATAAGGCCCTGCCCATGCCGATCTCTGAGCTGTTATCCGAGCTCCACGGCTATCCTGTCACGCGCCCATTCACCAGAGCTCCAAATGATTTTGCTTTTTGGGACCCGGTTCCTGGAGCCCTGCCTGGGCAAAATCGGATGCAAGAAGGCCCTGCCCATGCCGATCTCTAAGCTGTTATCCGAGCTCCACGGCTATCCTGTCACGCGCCCATTCACCAGAGCTGCAAATGATTTTGCTTTTTGGGACCCGGTTCCTGGAGCACTGCCTGGGCAAAATCGGATGCAAGAAGGCCCTGCCCATGCCGATCTCTGAGCTGTTATCCGAGCTCCACGGCTATCCTGTCACGCGCCCATTCACCAGAGCTCCAAATGATTTTGCTTTTTGGGACACGGTTCCTGGAGCCCTGCCTGGGCAAAATCGGATGCAAGAAGGCCCTGCCCATCTCTGAGCTGTTATCCGAGCTCCATTCTGTCTAACCACGCCCACCGTGAATCAAGGTCCCAGGCCCCAGCACGTGCTTTCTATTACACATCCGGAGAGGTGGTTCTTACTAGAATCACGTGTCGGGTGGCGCGCGTGACACTTTTGCATCACATGCTCAGATTTTCCCCAGGCTCCCGGAAGCCTGTCCCGGCCCGAGGGGTGCCAGTCCGCACTCATCGGCCAGACTTCCACAAATTGCAGTACCCGATTTGGCACGCTGGGGGGCGCTGCCTGCGGGGGAAAAGGAGACGTGCCCGGGCCGTACGTCGGGCTCCAACGGACGCCCGTCGCGGACTGTTAATAGGAACCATAGGGGAGATGGTCCTGCCCACGCTGTTATCCGAGCTCCACGGCTATCCTGTCATGCGCCCATTCACCAGAGCTCCAAATGATTTTGCTTTTTGGGACCCGGTTCCTGGAGCCCTGCCTGGGGAAAATCGGATGCAAGAAGGCCCTGCCCATGCCGATCTCTGAGATGTTATCCGAGCTCCACGGCTATCCTGTCACGCGCCCATTCACCAGAGCTCCAAATGATTTTGCTTTTTGGGACCCGGCTCCTGGAGCCCTGCCTGGGCAAAATCGGATGCAAGAAGGCCCTGCCCATGCCGATCTCTGAGCTGTTATCCGAGCTCCACGGCTATCCTGTCACGCGCCCATTCACCAGAGCTCCAAATGATTTTGCTTTTAGGGACCCGGTTCCTGGAGCCCTGCCTGGGCAAAATCGGATGCAAGAAGGCCCTGCCCATGCCGATCTCTGAGCTGTTATCCGAGCTCCACGGCTATCCTGTCACGCGCCCATTCACCAGAGCTCCAAATGATTCTGCTTTTTGGGACCCGGTTCCTGGAGCCCTGCCTGGGCAAAATCGGATGCAAGAAGGCCCTGCCCATGCCGATCTCTGAGCCGTTATCCGAGCTCCACGGCTATCCTGTCACGCGCCCATTCACCAGAGCTCCAAATGATTTTGCTTTTTGGGACCCGGTTCCTGGAGCCCTGCCTGGGCAAAATCGGATGCAAGAAGGCCCTGCCCATGCCGATCTCTGAGCTGTTATCCGAGCTCCATTCTGTCTAACCACGCCCACCGTGAATCAAGGTCCCAGGCCCCAAGCACGTGCTTTCTATTACACATCCAGAGAGGTGGTTCTTACTAGAATCACGTGTCGGGTGGCGCGCGCGACACTTTTGCATCACATGCTCCGATTTTCCCCAGGCTCCCGGAAGCCTGTCCCGGCCCGAGGGGTGCCAGTCCGCACTCATCGGCCAGACTTCCACAAATTGCAGTACCTGATTTGGCACGCCGGGGGGCGCTGCCTGCGGGGGAAAAGGAGACGTGCCCGGGCCGTACGTTGGGCTCCAACGGACGCCCGTCGCGGACTGTTAATAGGAACCATAGGGGAGATGGTCCTGCCCACGCTGTTATCCGAGCTCCACGGCTATCCTGTCACGCGCCCATTCACCAGAGCTCCAAATGATTTTGCTTTTTGGGACCCGGTTCCTGGAGCCCTGCCTGGGCAAAATCGGATGCAAGAAGGCCCTGCCCATGCCGATCTGTGAGCTGTTATCCGAGCTCCACGGCTATCCTGTCACGCGCCCACTCACCAGAGCTCCAAATGATTTTGCTTTTTGGGACCAGGTTCCTGGAGCCCTGCCTGGGCAAAATCGGATGCAAGAAGGCCCTGCCCATGCCGATCTCTGAGCTGTTATCCGAGCTCCATGGCTATCCTGTCACGCGCCCATTCACCAGAGCTCCAAATGATTTTGCTTTTTGGGACCCGGTTCCTGGAGCCCTGCCTGGGCAAAATCGGATGCTAGAAGGCCCTGCCCATGCCGATCTCTGAGCTGTTATCCGAGCTCCGCGGCTATCCTGTCATGCGCCCATTCACCAGAGCTCCAAATGATTTTGCTTTTTGGGACCCGGTTCCTGGAGCCCTGCCTGGGCAAAATCGGATGCAAGAAGGCCCTGCCCATGCCGATCTCTGAGCCGTTATCCGAGCTCCTCGGCTATGCTGTCACGCGCCCATTCACCAGAGCACCAAATGATTTTGCTTTTTTGGACCCGGTTCCTGGAGCCCTGCCTGGGCAAAATCGGATGCAAGAAGGCCCTGCCCATGCCGATCTCTGAGCCGTTATCCGAGCTCCACGGCTATCCTGTCACGCGCCCATTCACCAGAGCTCCAAATGATTTTGCTTTTTGGGACCCGGTTCCTGGAGCCCTGCCTGGGCAAAATCGGATGCAAGAAGGCCCTGCCCATGCCGATCTCTGAGCCGTTATCCGAGCTCCACGGCTATCCTGTCACGCACCCATTCACCAGAGCTCCAAATGATTTTGCTTTTTGGGACCCGGTTCCTGGAGCCCTGCCTGGGCAAAATCGGATGCAAGAAGGCCCTGCCCATGCCGATCTCTGAGCCGTTATCCGAGCTCCACGGCTATCCTGTCACGCGCCCATTCACCAGAGCTCCAAATGATTTTGCTTTTTGGGACCCGGTTCCTGGAGCTCTGCCTGGGCAAAATCGGATGCAAGAAGGCCCTGCCCATGCCGATCTCTGAGATGTTATCCGAGCTCCTTTCTGTCTAACCACGCCCACCGTGAATCAAGGTCCCAGGCCCCAGCACGTGCTTTCTATTACACATCCGGAGAGGTGGTTCTTACTAGAATCACGTGTCGGGTGGCGCGCGCGACACTTTTGCATCACATGCTCCGATTTTCCCCAGGCTCCCGGAAGCCTGTCCCGGCCCGAGGGGTGCCAGTCCGCACTCATCGGCCAGACTTCCACAAATTGCAGTACCCGATTTGGCACGCCGGGGGGCGCTGCCTGCGGGGGAAAAGGAGACGTGCCCGGGCCGTACGTCGGGCTCCAACGGATGCCCGTCGCGGACTGTTAATAGGAACCATAGGGGAGATGGTCCTGCCCACGCTGTTATCCGAGCTCCACGGCTATCCTGTCACGCGCCTATTCACCAGAGCTCCAAATGATTTTGCTTTTTGGGACCCGGTTCCTGGAGCCCTGCCTGGGTAAAATCGGATGCAAGAAGGCCCTGCCCATGCCGATCTCTGAGCTGTTATCCGAGCTCCATGGCTATCCTGTCACGCGCCCATTCACCAGAGCTCCAAATGATTTTGCTTTTTGGGACCCGGTTCCTGGAGCCCTGCCTGGGCAAAATCGGATGCAAGAAGGCCCTGCCCATGCCGATCTCTGAGCTGTTATCCGAGCTCCGCGGCTATCCTGTCACGCGCCCATTCACCAGAGCTCCAAATGATTTTGCTTTTTGGGACACGGTTCCTGGAGCCCTGCCTGGGCAAAATCGGATGCAAGAAGGCCCTGCCCATGCCGATCTCTGAGCTGTTATCCGAGCTCCATTCTGTCTAACCACGCCCACCGTGAATCAAGGTCCCAGGCCCCAGCACGTGCTTTCTATTACACATCCGGAGAGGTGGTTCTTACTAGAATCACGTGTCGGGTGGCGCGCGCGACACTTTTGCATCACATGCTCCGATTTTCCCCAGGCTCCCGGAAGCCTGTCCCGGCCCGAGGGGTGCCAGTCCGCACTCATCGGCCAGACTTCCACAAATTGCAGTACCCGATTTGGCACGCCGGGGGGCGCTGCCTGCGGGGGAAAAGGAGACGTGCCCGGGCCGTACGTCGGGCTCCAACGGATGCCCGTCGCAGACTGTTAATAGGAACCATAGGGGAGATGGTCCTGCCCACGCTGTTATCCGAGCTCCACGGCTATCCTGTCACGCGCCCATTCACCAGAGCTCCAAATGATTTTGCTTTTTGGGACCCGGTTCCTGGAGCCCTGCCTGGGCAAAATCGGATGCAATAAGGCCCTGCCCATGCCGATCTCTGAGCTGTTATCCGAGCTCCACGGCTATCCTGTCACGCGCCCATTCACCAGAGCTCCAAATGATTTTGCTTTTTGGGACCCGGTTCCTGGAGCCCTGCCTGGGCAAAATCGGATGCAAGAAGGCCCTGCCCATGCCGATCTCTAAGCTGTTATCCGAGCTCCACGGCTATCCTGTCACGCGCCCATTCACCAGAGCTGCAAATGATTTTGCTTTTTGGGACCCAGTTCCTGGAGCACTGCCTGGGCAAAATCGGATGCAAGAAGGCCCTGCCCATGCCGATCTCTGAGCTGTTATCCGAGCTCCACGGCTATCCTGTCACGTGCCCATTCACCAGAGCTCCAAATGATTTTGCTTTTTGGGACACGGTTCCTGGAGCCCTGCCTGGGCAAAATCGGATGCAAGAAGGCCCTGCCCATCTCTGAGCTGTTATCCGAGCTCCATTCTGTCTAACCACGCCCACCGTGAATCAAGGTCCCAGGCCCCAGCACGTGCTTTCTATTACACTTCCGGAGAGGTGGTTATTACTAGAATCACGTGTCGGGTGGCGCGCGCGACACTTTTGCATCACATGCTCCGATTTTCCCCAGGCTCCCGGAAGCCTGTCCCGGCCCGAGGGGTGCCAGTCCGCACTCATCGGCCAGACTTCCACAAATTGCAGTACCCGATTTGGCACGCCGGGGGGCGCTGCCTGCGGGGGAAAAGGAGACGTACCCGGGCCGTACGTCGGGCTCCAATGGATGCCCGTCGCGGACTGTTAATAGGAACCATAGGGGAGATGGTCCTGCCCACGCTGCTATCCGAGCTCCACGGCTATCCTGTCACGCGCCCATTCACCAGAGCTCCAAATGATTTTTCTTTTTGGGACCCGGTTCCTGGAGCCCTGCCTGGGCAAAATCGGATGCAAGAAGGCCCTGCCCATGCCGATCTCTGAGCTGTTATCCGAGCTCCACGGCTATCCTGTCACGCGCCCATTCACCAGAGCTCCAAATGATTTTGCTTTTTGGGACCCGGTTCCTGGAGCCCTGCCTGGGCAAAATCGGATGCAAGAAGGCCCTGCCCATGCCGATCTCTAAGCTGTTATCCGAGCTCCACGGCTATCCTGTCACGTGCCCATTCACCAGAGCTGCAAATGATTTTGCTTTTTGGGACCCGGTTCCTGGAGCCCTGCCTGGGCAAAATCGGATGCAATAAGGCCCTGCCCATGCCGATCTCTGAGCTGTTATCCGAGCTCCACGGCTATCCTGTCACGCGCCCATTCACCAGAGCTCCAAATGATTTTGCTTTTTGGGACCCGGTTCCTGGAGCCCTGCCTGGGCAAAATCGGATGCAAGAAGGCCCTGCCCATGCCGATCTCTGAGCTGTTATCCGAGCTCCGCGGCTATCCTGTCACGCGCCCATTCACCAGAGCTCCAAATGATTTTGCTTTTTGGGACCCGATTCCTGGAGCCCTGCCTGGGCAAAATCAGATGCAAGAAGGCCCTGCCCATGCCGATCTCTGAGCTGTTATCCGAGCTCCACGGCTATCCTGTCACGCGCCCATTCACCAGAGCTCCAAATGATTTTGCTTTTTGGGACCCGGTTCCTGGAGCCCTGCCTGGGCAAAATCGGATGCAAGAAGGCCCTGCCCATGCCGATCTCTGAGCTGTTATCCGAGCTCCACGGCTATCCTGTCACGCGCCCATTCACCAGAGCTCCAAATGATTTTGCTTTTGGGACCCGGTTCCTGGAGCCCTGCCTGGGCAAAATCGGATGCAAAAAGGCCCTGCCCATGCCGATCTCTGAGCTGTTATCCGAGCTCCACGGCTATCCTGTCACGCGCCCATTCACCAGAGCTCCAAATGATTTTGCTTTTTGTGACCCGGTTCCTGGAGCCCTGCCTGGGTAAAATCGGATGCAAGAAGGCCCTGCCCATGCCGATCTCTGAGCTGTTATCCGAGCTCCATGGCTATCCTGTCACGCGCCCATTCACCAGAGCTCCAAATGATTTTGCTTTTTGGGACCCGGTTCCTGGAGCCCTGCCTGGGCAAAATCGGATGCAAGAAGGCCCTGTCCATGCCGATCTCTGAGCTGTTATCCGAGCTCCGCGGCTATCCTGTCACGCGCCCATTCACCAGAGCTCCAAATGATTTTGCTTTTTGGGACACGGTTCCTGGAGCCCTGCCTGGGCAAAATCGGATGCAAGAAGGCCCTGCCCATGCCGATCTCTGAGCTGTTATCCGAGCTCCATTCTGTCTAACCACGCCCACCGTGAATCAAGGTCCCAGGCCCCAGCACGTGCTTTCTATTACACATCCGGAGAGGTGGTTCTTACTAGAATCACGTGTCGGGTGGCGCGCGTGACACTTTTGCATCACATGCTCAGATTTTCCCCAGGCTCCCGGAAGCCTGTCCCGGCCTGAGGGGTGCCAGTCCGCACTCATCGGCCAGACTTCCACAAATTGCAGTACCCAATTTGGCACGCCGGGGGGCGCTGCCTGCGGGGGAAAAGGAGACGTGCCCGGGCCGTACGTCGGGCTCCAACGGATGCCCGTTGCAGACTGTTAATAGGAACCATAGGGGAGATGGTCCTGCCCACGCTGTTATCCGAGCTCCACGGCTATCCTGTCACGCGCCCATTCACCAGAGCTCCAAATGATTTTGCTTTTTGGGACCCGGTTCCTGGAGCCCTGCCTGGGCAAAATCGGATGCAAGAAGGCCCTGCCCATGCCGATCTCTGAGCTGTTATCCGAGCTCCACGGCTATCCTGTCACGCGCCCATTCACCAGAGCTCCAAATGATTTTGCTTTTTGGGACCCGGTTCCTGGAGCCCTGCCTGGGCAAAATCGGATGCAAGAAGGCCCTGCCCATGCCGATCTCTGAGCTGTTATCCGAGCTCCACGGCTATCCTGTCACGCGCCCATTCACCAGAGCTCCAAATGATTTTGCTTTTTGGGACCCGGTTCCTGGAGCCCTGCCTGGGCAAAATCGGATGCAAGAAGGCCCTGCCCATGCCGATCTCTGAGCTGTTATCCGAGCTCCACGGCTATCCTGTCACGCGCCCATTCACCAGAGCTCCAAATGATTTTGCTTTTTGGGACCCGGTTCCTGGAGCCCTGCCTGGGCAAAATCGGATGCAAGAAGGCCCTGCCCATGCCGATCTCTGAGCTGTTATCCGAGCTCCACGGCTATCCTGTCACGCGCCCATTCACCAGAGCTCCAAATGATTTTGCTTTTTGGGACCCGGTTCCTGGAGCTCTGGCTGGGCAAAATCGGATGCAAGAAGGCCCTGCCCATGCCGATCTCTGAGATGTTATCCGAGCTCCATTCTGTCTAACCACGCCCACCGTGAATCAAGGTCCCAGGCCCCAGCACGTGCTTTCTATTACACATCCGGAGAGGTGGTTCTTACTAGAATCACGTGTCGGGTGGCGCGCGCGACACTTTTGCATCACATGCTCCGATTTTCCCCAGGCTCCCGGAAGCCTGTCCCGGCCCGAGGGGTGCCAGTCCGCACTCATCAACCAGACTTCCACAAATTGCAGTACCCGATTTGGCACGCTGGGGGGCGCTGCCTGCGGGGGAAAAGGAGACGTGCCCGGGCCGTACGTCGGGCTCCAACGGACGCCCGTCGCGGACTGTTAATAGGAACCATAGGGGAGATGGTCCTGCCCACGCTGTTATCCGAGCTCCACGGCTATCCTGTCATGCGCCCATTCACCAGAGCTCCAAATGATTTTGCTTTTTGGGACCCGGTTCCTGGAGCCCTGCCTGGGGAAAATCGGATGCAAGAAGGCCCTGCCCATGCCGATCTCTGAGCTGTTATCCGAGCTCCACGGCTATCCTGTCACGCGCCCATTCACCAGAGCTCCAAATGATTTTGCTTTTTGGGACCCGGCTCCTGGAGCCCTGCCTGGGCAAAATCGGATGCAAGAAGGCCCTGCCCATGCCGATCTCTGAGCTGTTATCCGAGCTCCACGGCTATCCTGTCACGCGCCCATTCACCAGAGCTCCAAATGATTTTGCTTTTTGGGACCCGGTTCCTGGAGCCCTGCCTGGGCAAAATCGGATGCAAGAAGGCCCTGCCCATGCCGATCTCTGAGCTGTTATCCGAGCTCCACGGCTATCCTGTCACGCGCCCATTCACCAGAGCTCCAAATGATTCTGCTTTTTGGGACCCGGTTCCTGGAGCCCTGCCTGGGCAAAATCGGATGCAAGAAGGCCCTGCCCATGCCGATCTCTGAGCTGTTATCCGAGCTCCACGGCTATCCTGTCACGCGCCCATTCACCAGAGCTCCAAATGATTTTGCTTTTTGGGACCCGGTTCCTGGAGCCCTGCCAGGGCAAAATCGGATGCAAGAAGGCCCTGCCCATGCCGATCTCTGAGCTGTTATCCGAGCTCCATTCTGTCTAACCACGCCCACCGTGAATCAAGGTCCCAGGCCCCAAGCACGTGCTTTCTATTACACATCCAGAGAGGTGGTTCTTACTAGAATCACGTGTCGGGTGGCGCGCGCGACACTTTTGCATCACATGCTCCGATTTTCCCCAGGCTCCCGGAAGCCTGTCCCGGCCCGAGGGGTGCCAGTCCGCACTCATCGGCCAGACTTCCACAAATTGCAGTACCCGATTTGGCACGCTGGGGGGCGCTGCCTGCGGGGGAAAAGGAGACGTGCCCGGGCCGTACGTCGGGCTCCAACGGACGCCCGTCGCGGACTGTTAATAGGAACCATAGGGGAGATGGTCCTGCCCACGCTGTTATCCGAGCTCCACGGCTATCCTGTCATGCGCCCATTCACCAGAGCTCCAAATGATTTTGCTTTTTGGGACCCGGTTCCTGGAGCCCTGCCTGGGGAAAATCGGATGCAAGAAGGCCCTGCCCATGCCGATCTCTGAGCTGTTATCTGAGCTCCACGGCTATCCTGTCACGCGCCCATTCACCAGAGCTCCAAATGATTTTGCTTTTTGGGACCCGGCTCCTGGAGCCCTGCCTGGGCAAAATCGGATGCAAGAAGGCCCTGCCCATGCCGATCTCTGAGCTGTTATCCGAGCTCCACGGCTATCCTGTCACGCGCCCATTCACCAGAGCTCCAAATGATTTTGCTTTTTGGGACCCGGTTCCTGGAGCCCTGCCTGGGCAAAATCGGATGCAAGAAGGCACTGCCCATGCCGATCTCTGAGCTGTTATCCGAGCTCCACGGCTATCCTGTCTCGCGCCCATTCACCAGAGCTCCAAATGATTTTGCTTTTTGGGACACGGTTCCTGGAGCCCTGCCTGGGCAAAATCGGATGCAAGAAGGCCCTGCCCATGCCGATCTCTGAGATGTTATCCGAGCTCCACGGCTATCCTGTCACGCGCCCATTCACCAGAGCTCCAAATGATTTTGCTTTTTGGGACCCGGTTCCTGGAGCCCTGCCTGGGCAAAATCAGATGCAAGAAGGCCCTGCCCGTGCCGATCTCTGAGCTGTTATCCGAGCTCCATTCTGTCTAACCACGCCCACCGTGAATCAAGGTCCCAGGCCCCAGCACGTGCTTTCTATTACACATCCGGAGAGGTGGTTCTTACTAGAATCACGTGTCGGGTGGCGCGCGCGACACTTTTACATCACATGCTCCGATTTTCCCCAGGCTCCCGGAAGCCTGTCCCGGCCCGAGGGGTGCCAGTCCGCACTCATCGGCCAGACTTCCACAAATTGCAGTACCCGATTTGGCACGCCAGGGGGCGCTGCCTGCGGGGGAAAAGGAGACGTGCCCGGGCCGTACGTCGGGCTCCAACGGATGCCCGTCGCGGACTGTTAATAGGAACCATAGGGGAGATGGTCCTGCCCACGCTGTTATCCGAGCTCCACGGCTATCCTGTCACGCGCCTATTCACCAGAGCTCCAAATGATTTTGCTTTTTGTAACCCGGTTCCTGGAGCCCTGCCTGGGTAAAATCGGATGCAAGAAGGCCCTGCCCATGCCGATCTCTGAGCTGTTATCCGAGCTCCATGGCTATCCTGTCACGCGCCCATTCACCAGAGCTCCAAATGATTTTGCTTTTTGGGACCCGGTTCCTGGAGCCCTGCCTGGGCAAAATCGGATGCAAGAAGGCCCTGCCCATGCCGATCTCTGAGCTGTTATCCGAGCTCCGCGGCTATCCTGTCACGCGCCCATTCACCAGAGCTCCAAATGATTTTGCTTTTTGGGACACGGTTCCTGGAGCCCTGCCTGGGCAAAATCGGATGCAAGAAGGCCCTGCCCATGCCGATCTCTGAGCCGTTATCCGAGCTCCACGGCTATCCTGTCACGCACCCATTCACCAGAGCTCCAAATGATTTTGCTTTTTGGGACCCGGTTCCTGGAGCCCTGCCTGGGCAAAATCGGATGCAAGAAGGCCCTGCCCATGCCGATCTCTGAGCCGTTATCCGAGCTCCACGGCTATCCTGTCACGCGCCCATTCACCAGAGCTCCAAATGATTTTGCTTTTTGGGACCCGGTTCCTGGAGCCCTGCCTGGGCAAAATCGGATGCAAGAATGCCCTGCCCATGCCGATCTCTGAGCCGTTATCCGAGCTCCACGGCTATCCTGTCACGCACCCATTCACCAGAGCTCCAAATGATTTTGCTTTTTGGGACCCGGTTCCTGGAGCCCTGCCTGGGCAAAATCGGATGCAAGAAGGCCCTGCCCATGCCGATCTCTGAGCCGTTATCCGAGCTCCACGGCTATCCTGTCACGCGCCCATTCACCAGAGCTCCAAATGATTTTGCTTTTTGGGACCCGGTTCCTGGAGCTCTGCCTGGGCAAAATCGGATGCAAGAAGGCCCTGCCCATGCCGATCTCTGAGATGTTATCCGAGCTCCATTCTGTCTAACCACGCCCACCGTGAATCAAGGTCCCAGGCCCCAGCACGTGCTTTCTATTACACATCCGGAGAGGTGGTTCTTACTAGAATCACGTGTCGGGTGGCGCGCGCGACACTTTTACATCACATGCTCCGATTTTCCCCAGGCTCCCGGAAGCCTGTCCCGGCCCGAGGGGTGCCAGTCCGCACTCATCGGCCAGACTTCCACAAATTGCAGTACCCGATTTGGCACGCCGGGGGGCGCTGCCTGCGGGGGAAAAGGAGACGTGCCCGGGCCGTACGTCGGGCTCCAACGGATGCCCGTCGCGGACTGTTAATAGGAACCATAGGGGAGATGGTCCTGCCCACGCTGTTATCCGAGCTCCACGGCTATCCTGTCACGCGCCTATTCACCAGAGCTCCAAATGATTTTGCTTTTTGTAACCCGGTTCCTGGAGCCCTGCCTGGGTAAAATCGGATGCAAGAAGGCCCTGCCCATGCCGATCTCTGAGCTGTTATCCGAGCTCCATGGCTATCCTGTCACGCGCCCATTCACCAGAGCTCCAAATGATTTTGCTTTTTGGGACCCGGTTCCTGGAGCCCTGCCTGGGCAAAATCGGATGCAAGAAGGCCCTGCCCATGCCGATCTCTGAGCTGTTATCCGAGCTCCGCGGCTATCCTGTCACGCGCCCATTCACCAGAGCTCCAAATGATTTTGCTTTTTGGGACACGGTTCCTGGAGCCCTGCCTGGGCAAAATCGGATGCAAGAAGGCCCTGCCCATGCCGATCTCTGAGCTGTTATCCGAGCTCCATTCTGTCTAACCACGCCCACCGTGAATCAAGGTCCCAGGCCCCAGCACGTGCTTTCTATTACACATCCGGAGAGGTGGTTCTTACTAGAATCACGTGTCGGGTGGCGCGCGCGACACTTTTACATCACATGCTCCGATTTTCCCCAGGCTCCCGGAAGCCTGTCCCGGCCCGAGGGGTGCCAGTCCGCACTCATCGGCCAGACTTCCACAAATTGCAGTACCCGATTTGGCACGCCGGGGGGCGCTGCCTGCGGGGGAAAAGGAGACGTGCCCGGGCCGTACGTCGGGCTCCAACGGATGCCCGTCGCGGACTGTTAATAGGAACCATAGGGGAGATGGTCCTGCCCACGCTGTTATCCGAGCTCCACGGCTATCCTGTCACGCGCCTATTCACCAGAGCTCCAAATGATTTTGCTTTTTGTAACCCGGTTCCTGGAGCCCTGCCTGGGTAAAATCGGATGCAAGAAGGCCCTGCCCATGCCGATCTCTGAGCTGTTATCCGAGCTCCGCGGCTATCCTGTCACGCGCCCATTCACCAGAGCTCCAAATGATTTTGCTTTTTGGGACACGGTTCCTGGAGCCCTGCCTGGGCAAAATCGGATGCAAGAAGGCCCTGCCCATGCCGATCTCTGAGCTGTTATCCGAGCTCCATTCTGTCTAACCACGCCCACCGTGAATCAAGGTCCCAGGCCCCAGCACGTGCTTTCTATTACACATCCGGAGAGGTGGTTCTTACTAGAATCACGTGTCGGGTGGCGCGCGCGACACTTTTGCATCACATGCTCCGATTTTCCCCAGGCTCCCGGAAGCCTGTCCCGGCCCGAGGGGTGCCAGTCCGCACTCATCGGCCAGACTTCCTCAAATTGCAGTACCCGATTTGGCACGCCGGGGGGCGCTGCCTGCGGGGGAAAAGGAGACGTGCCCGGGCCGTACGTCGGGCTCCAACGGATGCCCGTCGCAGACTGTTAATAGGAACCATAGGGGAGATGGTCCTGCCCACGCTGTTATCCGAGCTCCACGGCTATCCTGTCACGCGCCCATTCACCAGAGCTCCAAATGATTTTGCTTTTTGGGACCCGGTTCCTGGAGCCCTGCCTGGGCAAAATCGGATGCAAGAAGGCCCTGCCCATGCCGATCTCTGAGCTGTTATCCGAGCTCCACGGCTATCCTGTCACGCGCCCATTCACCAGAGCTCCAAATGATTTTGCTTTTTGGGACCGGGTTCCTGGAGCCCTGCCTGGGCAAAATCGGATGCAAGAAGGCCCTGCCCATGCCGATCTCTGAGCTGTTATCCGAGCTCCACGGCTATCCTGTCACGTGCCCATTCACTAGAGCTCCAAATGATTTTACTTTTTGGGACCCGGTTCCTGGAGCCCTGCCTGGGCAAAATCGGATGCAAGAAGGCCCTGCCCATGCCGATCTCTGAGCTGTTATCCGAGCTCCACGGCTATCCTGTCACGCGCCCATTCACCAGAGCTCCAAATGATTTTGCTTTTTGGGACCCGGTTCCTGGAGCCCTGCCTGGGCAAAATCGGATGCAAGAAGGCCCTGCCCATGCCGATCTCTGAGCTGTTATCCGAGCTCCACGGCTATCCTGTCACGCGCCCATTCACCAGAGCTCCAAATGATTTTGCTTTTTGGGACCCGGTTCCTGGAGCCCTGCCTGGGCAAAATCGGATGCAAGAAGGCCCTGCCCATGCCGATCTCTGAGCTGTTATCCGAGCTCCACGGCTATCCTGTCACGCGCCCATTCACCAGAGCTCCAAATGATTTTGCTTTTTGGGACCCGGTTCCTGGAGCCCTGCCTGGGCAAAATCGGATGCAAGAAGGCCCTGCCCATGCCGATCTCTGAGCTGTTATCCGAGCTCCACGGCTATCCTGTCACGCGCCCATTCACCAGAGCTCCAAATGATTTTGCTTTTTGGGACCCGGTTCCTGGAGCCCTGCCTGGGCAAAATCGGATGCAAGAAGGCCCTGCCCATGCCGATCTCTGAGCTGTTATCCGAGCTCCACGGCTATCCTGTCACGCGCCCATTCACCAGAGCTCCAAATGATTTTGCTTTTTGGGACCCGGTTCCTGGAGCCCTGCCTGGGCAAAATCGGATGCAAGAAGGCCCTGCCCATGCCGATCTCTGAGCTGTTATCCGAGCTCCATTCTGTCTAACCACGCCCACCGTGAATCAAGGTCCCAGGCCCCAAGCACGTGCTTTCTATTACACATCCAGAGAGGTGGTTCTTACTAGAATCACGTGTCGGGTGGCGCGCGCGACACTTTTGCATCACATGCTCCGATTTTCCCCAGGATCCCGGAAGCCTGTCCCGGCCCGAGGGGTGCCAGTCCGCACTCATCGGCCAGACTTCCACAAATTGCAGTACCCGATTTGGCACGCCGGGGGGCGCTGCCTGCGGGGGAAAAGGAGACGTGCCCGGGCCGTACGTCGGGCTCCAACGGATGCCCGTCGCGGACTGTTAATAGGAACCATAGGGGAGATGGTCCTGCCCACGCTGTTATCCGAGCTCCACGGCTATCCTGTCACGCGCCTATTCACCAGAGCTCCAAATGATTTTGCTTTTTGTAACCCGGTTCCTGGAGCCCTGCCTGGGTAAAATCGGATGCAAGAAGGCCCTGCCCATGCCGATCTCTGAGCTGTTATCCGAGCTCCGCGGCTATCCTGTCACGCGCCCATTCACCAGAGCTCCAAATGATTTTGCTTTTTGGGACACGGTTCCTGGAGCCCTGCCTGGGCAAAATCGGATGCAAGAAGGCCCTGCCCATGCCGATCTCTGAGCTGTTATCCGAGCTCCATTCTGTCTAACCACGCCCACCGTGAATCAAGGTCCCAGGCCCCAGCACGTGCTTTCTATTACACATCCGGAGAGGTGGTTCTTACTAGAATCACGTGTCGGGTGGCGCGCGCGACACTTTTGCATCACATGCTCCGATTTTCCCCAGGCTCCCGGAAGCCTGTCCCGGCCCGAGGGGTGCCAGTCCGCACTCATCGGCCAGACTTCCTCAAATTGCAGTACCCGATTTGGCACGCCGGGGGGCGCTGCCTGCGGGGGAAAAGGAGACGTGCCCGGGCCGTACGTCGGGCTCCAACGGATGCCCGTCGCAGACTGTTAATAGGAACCATAGGGGAGATGGTCCTGCCCACGCTGTTATCCGAGCTCCACGGCTATCCTGTCACGCGCCCATTCACCAGAGCTCCAAATGATTTTGCTTTTTGGGACCCGGTTCCTGGAGCCCTGCCTGGGCAAAATCGGATGCAAGAAGGCCCTGCCCATGCCGATCTCTGAGCTGTTATCCGAGCTCCACGGCTATCCTGTCACGCGCCCATTCACCAGAGCTCCAAATGATTTTGCTTTTTGGGACCCGGTTCCTGGAGCCCTGCCTGGGCAAAATCGGATGCAAGAAGGCCCTGCCCATGCCGATCTCTGAGCTGTTATCCGAGCTCCACGGCTATCCTGTCACGTGCCCATTCACTAGAGCTCCAAATGATTTTACTTTTTGGGACCCGGTTCCTGGAGCCCTGCCTGGGCAAAATCGGATGCAAGAAGGCCCTGCCCATGCCGATCTCTGAGCTGTTATCCGAGCTCCACGGCTATCCTGTCACGCGCCCATTCACCAGAGCTCCAAATGATTTTGCTTTTTGGGACCCGGTTCCTGGAGCCCTGCCTGGGCAAAATCGGATGCAAGAAGGCCCTGCCCATGCCGATCTCTGAGCTGTTATCCGAGCTCCACGGCTATCCTGTCACGCGCCCATTCACCAGAGCTCCAAATGATTTTGCTTTTTGGGACCCGGTTCCTGGAGCCCTGCCTGGGCAAAATCGGATGCAAGAAGGCCCTGCCCATGCCGATCTCTGAGCTGTTATCCGAGCTCCACGGCTATCCTGTCACGCGCCCATTCACCAGAGCTCCAAATGATTTTGCTTTTTGGGACCCGGTTCCTGGAGCCCTGCCTGGGCAAAATCGGATGCAAGAAGGCCCTGCCCATGCCGATCTCTGAGCTGTTATCCGAGCTCCACGGCTATCCTGTCACGCGCCCATTCACCAGAGCTCCAAATGATTTTGCTTTTTGGGACCCGGTTCCTGGAGCCCTGCCTGGGCAAAATCGGATGCAAGAAGGCCCTGCCCATGCCGATCTCTGAGCTGTTATCCGAGCTCCACGGCTATCCTGTCACGCGCCCATTCACCAGAGCTCCAAATGATTTTGCTTTTTGGGACCCGGTTCCTGGAGCCCTGCCTGGGCAAAATCGGATGCAAGAAGGCCCTGCCCATGCCGATCTCTGAGCTGTTATCCGAGCTCCATTCTGTCTAACCACGCCCACCGTGAATCAAGGTCCCAGGCCCCAAGCACGTGCTTTCTATTACACATCCAGAGAGGTGGTTCTTACTAGAATCACGTGTCGGGTGGCGCGCGCGACACTTTTGCATCACATGCTCCGATTTTCCCCAGGATCCCGGAAGCCTGTCCCGGCCCGAGGGGTGCCAGTCCGCACTCATCGGCCAGACTTCCACAAATTGCAGTACCCGATTTGGCACGCCGGGGGGCGCTGCCTGCGGGGGAAAAGGAGACGTGCCCGGGCCGTACGTCGGGCTCCAACGGATGCCCGTCGCGGACTGTTAATAGGAACCATAGGGGAGATGGTCCTGCCCACGCTGTTATCCGAGCTCCACGGCTATCCTGTCACGCGCCCATTCACAAGAGCTCCAAATGATTTTGCTTTTTGGGACCCGGTTCCTGGAGCCCTGCCTGGGCAAAATCAGATGCAAGAAGGCCCTGCCCATGCCGATCTCTGAGATTTTATCCGAGCTCCATTCTGTCTAGCCACGCCCACCGTGAATCAAGGTCCCAGGCCCCAGCACGTGCTTTCTATTACACATCCGGAGAGGTGGTTCTTACTAGAATCACGTGTCGGGTGGCGCGCGCGACACTTTTGCATCACATGCTCCGATTTTCCCCAGGCTCCCGGAAGCCTGTCCCGGTCCGAGGGGTGCCAGTCCGCACTCATCGGCCAGACTTCCACAAATTGCAGTACCCGATTTGGCACGCCGGGGGGCGCTGCCTGCGGGGGAAAAGGAGACGTGCCCAAACCGTACGTCGGGCTCCAACGGATGCCCATCGCGGACTGTTAATAGGAACCATAGGGGAGATGGTCCTGCCCACGCTGTTATCCGAGCTCCACGGCTATCCTGTCACGCGCCCATTCACCAGAGCTCCAAATGATTTTGCTTTTTGGGACCCGGTTCCTAGAGCCCTGCCTGGGGAAAATCGGATGCAAGAAGGCCCTGCCCATGCCGATCTCTGAGCTGTTATCCGAGCTCCACGGCTATCCTGTCACGCGCCCATTCACCAGAGCTCCAAATGATTTTGCTTTTTGGGACCCGGTTCCTGGAGCCCTGCCTGGGCAAAATCGGATGCAAGAAGGCCCTGCCCATGCCGATCTCTGAGATGTTATCCGAGCTCCACGGCTATCCTGTCACGCGCCCATTCACCAGAGCTCCAAATGATTTTGCTTTTTGGGACCCGGTTCCTGGAGCCCTGCCTTGGCAAAATCGGATGCAAGAAGGCCCTGCCCATGCCGATCTCTGAGCTGTTATCCGAGCTCCACGGCTATCCTGTCACGCGCCCATTCACCAGAGCTCCAAATGATTTTGCTTTTTGGGACCCGGTTCCTGGAGCCCTGCCTGGGCAAAATCGGATGCAAGAAGGCCCTGCCCATGCCGATCTCTGAGCTGTTATCCGAGCTCCGCGGCTATCCTGTCATGCGCCCATTCACCAGAGCTCCAAATGATTTTGCTTTTTGGGACCCGGTTCCTGGAGCCCTGCCTGGGCAAAATCGGATGCAAGAAGGCCCTGCCCATGCCGATCTCTGAGCTGTTATCCGAGCTCCACGGCTATCCTGTCACGCGCCCATTCACCAGAGCTCCAAATGATTTTGCTTTTTGGGACCCGGTTCCTGGAGCCCTGCCTGGGCAAAATTGGATGCAAGAAGGCCCTGCCCATGCCGATCTCTGAGCTGTTATCCGAGTTCCATTCTGTCTAACCACGCCCACCGTGAATCAAGGTCCCAGGCCCCAAGCACGTGCTTTCTATTACACATCCAGAGAGGTGGTTCTTACTAGAATTACGTGTCGGGTGGCGCGCGCGACACTTTTGCATCACATGCTCCGATTTTCCCCAGGCTCCCGGAAGCCTGTCCCGTCCCGAGGGGTGCCAGTCCGCACTCATCGGCCAGACTTCCACAAATTGCAGTACCCGATTTGGCACGCCGGGGGGCACTGCCTGCGGGGGAAAAGGAGACGTGCCCGGGCCGTACGTTGGGCTCCAACGGATGCCCGTCGCAGACTGTTAATAGGAACCATAGGGGAGATGGTCCTGCCCACGCTGTTATCCGAGCTCCACGGCTATCCTGTCACGCGCCCATTCACCAGAGCTCCAAATGATTTTGCTTTTTGGGACCCGGTTCCTGGAGCCCTGCCTGGGCAAAATCGGATGCAAGAAGGCCCTGCCCATGCCGATCTCTGAGCTGTTATCCGAGCTCCACGGCTATCCTGTCACGCGCCCATTCACCAGAGCTCCAAATGATTTTGCTTTTTGGGACCCGGTTCCTGGAGCCCTGCCTGGGCAAAATCAGATGCAAGAAGGCCCTGCCCATGCCGATCTCTGAGCTGTTATCCGAGCTCCATTCTGTCTAACCACGCCCACTGTGAATCAAGGTCCCAGGCCCCAGCACGTGCTTTCTATTACACATCCGGAGAGGTGGTTCTTACTAGAATCACGTGTCGGGTGGCGCGCGCGACACTTTTGCATCACATGCTCCGATTTTCCCCAGGCTCCCGGAAGCCTGTCCCGGCCCGAGGGGTGCCAGTCCGCACTCATCGGCCAGACTTCCACAAATTGCAGTACCCGATTTGGCACGCCGGGGGGCGCTGCCTGCGGGGGAAAAGGAGACGTGCCCGGGCCGTACGTCGGGCTCCAACGGACGCCCGTCGCGGACTGTTAATAGGAACCATAGGGGAGATGGTCCTGCCCACGCTGTTATCCGAGCTCCACAGCTATCCTGTCACGCGCCCATTCACCAGAGCTCCAAATGATTTTGCTTTTTGGGACCCGGTTCCTGGAGCCCTGCCTGGGCAAAATTGGATGCAAGAAGGCCCTGCCCATGCCGATCTCTGAGCTGTTATCCGAGCTCCACGGCTATCCTGTCACGCGCCCACTCACCAGAGCTCCAAATGATTTTGCTTTTTGGGACCCGGTTCCTGGAGCCCTGCCTGGGCAAAATCGGATGCAAGAAGGCCCTGCCCATGCCGATCTCTGAGCTGTTATCCGAGCTCCATGGCTATCCTGTCACGCGCCCATTCACCAGAGCTCCAAATGATTTTGCTTTTTGGGACCCGGTTCCTGGAGCCCTGCCTGGGCAAAATCGGATGCTAGAAGGCCCTGCCCATGCCGATCTCTGAGCTGTTATCCGAGCTCCGCGGCTATCCTGTCACGCGCCCATTCACCAGAGCTCCAAATGATTTTGCTTTTTGGGACCCGGTTCCTGGAGCCCTGCCTGGGCAAAATCGGATGCAAGAAGGCCGTGCCCATGCCGATCTCTGAGCTGTTATCCGAGCTCCACGGCTATCCTGTCACGCGCCCATTCACAAGAGCTCCAAATGATTTTGCTTTTTGGGAGCCGGTTCCTGGAGCCCTGCCTGGGCAAAATCGGATGCAAGAAGGCCCTGCCCATGCCGATCTCTGAGCTGTTATCCGAGCTCCACGGCTATCCTGTCACGCGCCCATTCACCAGAGCTCCAAATGATTTTGCTTTTTGGGACCCGGTTCCTGGAGCTCTGCCTGGGCACAATCGGATGCAAGAAGGCCCTGCCCATGCCGATCTCTGAGATGTTATCCGAGCTCCATTCTGTCTAACCACGCCCACCGTGAATCAAGGTCCCAGGCCCCAGCACGTGCTTTCTATTACACATCCGGAGAGGTGGTTCTTACTAGAATCACGTGTCGGGTGGCGCGCGCGACACTTTTGCATCACATGCTCCGATTTTCCCCAGGCTCCCGGAAGCCTGTCCCGGCCCGAGGGGTGCCAGTCCGCACTCATCGGCCAGACTTCCACAAATTGCAGTACCCGATTTGGCACGCTGGGGGGCGCTGCCTGCGGGGGAAAAGGAGACGTGCCCGGGCCGTACGTCGGGCTCCAACGGACGCCCGTCGCGGACTGTTAATAGGAACCATAGGGGAGATGGTCCTGCCCACGCTGTTATCCGAGCTCCACGGCTATCCTGTCACGCGCCCATTCACCAGAGCTCCAAATAATTTTGCTTTTTGGGACCCGGTTCCTGGAGCCCTGCCTGGGGAAAATCGGATGCAAGAAGGCCCTGCCCATGCCGATCTCTGAGCTGTTATCCGAGCTCCACGGCCATCCTGTCATGCGCCCATTCACCAGAGCTCCAAATGATTTTGCTTTTTGGGACCCGGTTCCTGGAGCCCTGCCTGGGCAAAATCGGATGCAAGAAGGCCCTGCCCATGCCGATCTCTGAGCTGTTATCGGAGCTCCACGGCCATCCTGTCATGCGCCCATTCACCAGAGCTCCAAATGATTTTGCTTTTTGGGACCCGGTTCCTGGAGCCCTGCCTGGGCAAAATCGGATGCAAGAAGGCCCTGCCCATGCCGATCTCTGAGCTGTTATCCGAGCTCCACGGCTATCCTGTCACGCGCCCATTCACCAGAGCTCCAAATGATTTTGCTTTTTGGGACCCGGTTCCTGGAGCCCTGCCTGGGCAAAATCGGATGCAAGAAGGCCGTGCCCATGCCGATCTCTGAGCTGTTATCCGAGCTCCACGGCTATCCTGTCACGCGCCCATTCACAAGAGCTCCAAATGATTTTGCTTTTTGGGAGCCGGTTCCTGGAGCCCTGCCTGGGCAAAATCGGATGCAAGAAGGCCCTGCCCATGCCGATCTCTGAGCTGTTATCCGAGCTCCACGGCTATCCTGTCATGCGCCCATTCACCAGAGCTCCAAATGATTTTGCTTTTTGGGACCCGGTTCCTGGAGCCCTACCTGGGCAAAATCGGATGCAAGAAGGCCCTGCCCATGCCGATCTCTGAGCTGTTATCCGAGCTCCACGGCTATCCTGTCACGCGCCCATTCACCAGAGCTCCAAATGATTTTGCTTTTTGGGACCCGGTTCCTGGAGCCCTGCCTGGGCAAAATCGGATGCAAGAAGGCCCTGCCCATGCCGATCTCTGAGCTGTTATCCGAGCTCCACGGCTATCCTGTCACGCGCCCATTCACCAGAGCTCCAAATGATTTTGCTTTTTGGGACCCGGTTCCTGGAGCTCTGCCTGGGCACAATCGGATGCAAGAAGGCCCTGCCCATGCCGATCTCTGAGATGTTATCCGAGCTCCATTCTGTCTAACCACGCCCACCGTGAATCAAGGTCCCAGGCCCCAGTACGTGCTTTCTATTACACATCCGGAGAGGTGGTTCTTACTAGAATCACGTGTCGGGTGGCGCGCGCGACACTTTTGCATCACATGCTCCGATTTTCCCCAGGCTCCCGGAAGCCTGTCCCGGCCCGAGGGGTGCCAGTCCGCACTCATCGGCCAGACTTCCACAAATTGCAGTACCCGATTTGGCACGCCGGGGGGCGCTGCCTGCGGGGGAAAAGGAGACGTGCCCGGGCCGTACGTCGGGCTCCAACGGACGCCCGTCGCGGACTGTTAATAGGAACCATAGGGGAGATGGTCCTGCCCACGCTGTTATCCGAGCTCCACGGCTATCCTGTCACGCGCCCATTCACCAGAGCTCCAAATGATTTTGCTTTTTGGGACCCGGTTCCTGGAGCCCTGCCTGGGGAAAATCGGATGCAAGAAGGCCCTGCCCATGCCGATCTCTGAGCTGTTATCCGAGCTCCACGGCCATCCTGTCATGCGCCCATTCACCAGAGCTCCAAATGATTTTGCTTTTTGGGACCCGGTTCCTGGAGCCCTGCCTGGGCAAAATCGGATGCAAGAAGGCCCTGCCCATGCCGATCTCTGAGCTGTTATCCGAGCTCCACGGCTATCCTGTCACGCGCCCATTCACCAGAGCTCCAAATGATTTTGCTTTTTGGGACCCGGTTCCTGGAGCCCTGCCTGGGCAAAATCGGATGCAAGAAGGCCCTGCCCATGCCGATCTCTGAGCTGTTATCCGAGCTCCACGGCCATCCTGTCATGCGCCCATTCACCAGAGCTCCAAATGATTTTGCTTTTTGGGACCCGGTTCCTGGAGCCCTGCCTGGGCAAAATCGGATGCAAGAAGGCCCTGCCCATGCCGATCTCTGAGCTGTTATCCGAGCTCCACGGCTATCCTGTCATGCGCCCATTCACCAGAGCTCCAAATGATTTTGCTTTTTGGGACCCGGTTCCTGGAGCCCTGCCTGGGCAAAATCGGATGCAAGAAGGCCCTGCCCATGCCGATCTCTGAGCTGTTATCCGAGCTCCACGGCTATCCTGTCACGCGCCCATTCACCAGAGCTCCAAATGATTTTGCTTTTTGGGACCCGGTTCCTGGAGCCCTGCCTGGGCAATATCGGATGCAAGAAGGCCCTGCCCATGCCGATCTCTGAGCTGTTACCCGAGCTCCACGGCTATCCTGTCACGCGCCCATTCACCAGAGCTCCAAATGATTTTGATTTTTGGGACCCGGTTCCTGGAGCCCTGCCTGGGCAAAATCGGATGCAAGAAGGTCCTGCCCATGCCGATCTCTGAGTTGTTATCCGAGCTCCACGGCTATCCTGTCACGCGCCCATTCACCAGAGCTCCAAATGATTTTGCTTTTTGGGACCCGGTTCCTGGAGCCCTGCCTGGGCAAAATCGGATGCAAGAAGGCCCTGCCCATGCCGATCTCTGAGCTGTTATCCGAGCTCCACGGCTATCCTGTCACGCGCCCATTCACCAGAGCTCCAAATGATTTTGCTTTTTGGGACCCGGTTCCTGGAGCCCTGCCTGGGCAAAATCAGATGCAAGAAGGCCCTGCCCATGCCGATCTCTGAGCTGTTATCCGAGCTCCATTCTGTCTAACCACGCCCACCGTGAATCAAGGTCCCAGGCCCCAGCACGTGCTTTCTATTACACATCCGGAGAGGTGGTTCTTACTAGAATCACGTGTCGGGTGGCACGCGCGACACTTTTGCATCACATGCTCCGATTTTCCCCAGGCTCCCGGAAGCCTGTCCCGGCCCGAGGGGTGCCAGTCCGCACTCATCGGCCAGACTTCCACAAATTGCAGTACCCGATTTGGCACGCCGGGGGGCGCTGCCTGCGGGGGAAAAGGAGACGTGCCCGGGCCGTACGTCGGGCTCCAACGGACGCCCGTCGCGGACTGTTAATAGAAACCATAGGGGAGATGGTCCTGCCCACGCTGTTATCCGAGCTCCACGGCTATCCTGTCACGCGCCCATTCACCAGAGCTCCAAATGATTTTGCTTTTTGGGACCCGGTTCCTGGAGCCCTGCCTGGGGAAAATCGGATGCAAGAAGGCCCTGCCCATGCCGATCTCTGAGCTGTTATCTGAGCTCCACGGCTATCCTGTCACGCGCCCATTCACCAGAGCTCCAAATGATTTTGCTTTTTGTAACCCGGTTCCTGGAGCCCTGCCTGGGTAAAATCGGATGCAAGAAGGCCCTGCCCATGCCGATCTCTGAGCTGTTATCCGAGCTCCATGGCTATCCTGTCACGCGCCCATTCACCAGAGCTCCAAATGATTTTGCTTTTTGGGACCCGGTTCCTGGAGCCCTGCCTGGGCAAAATCGGATGCAAGAAGGCCCTGCCCATGCCGATCTCTGAGCTGTTATCCGAGCTCCGCGGCTATCCTGTCACGCGCCCATTCACCAGAGCTCCAAATGATTTTGCTTTTTGGGACACGGTTCCTGGAGCCCTGCCTGGGCAAAATCGGATGCAAGAAGGCCCTGCCCATGCCGATCTCTGAGCTGTTATCCGAGCTCCATTCTGTCTAACCACGCCCACCGTGAATCAAGGTCCCAGGCCCCAGCACGTGCTTTCTATTACACATCCGGAGAGGTGGTTCTTACTAGAATCACGTGTCGGGTGGCGCGCGCGACACTTTTGCATCACATGCTCCGATTTTCCCCAGGCTCCCGGAAGCCTGTCCCGGCCCGAGGGGTGCCAGTCCGCACTCATCGGCCAGACTTCCTCAAATTGCAGTACCCGATTTGGCACGCCGGGGGGCACTGCCTGCGGGGGAAAAGGAGACGTGCCCGGGCCGTACGTTGGGCTCCAACGGATGCCCGTCGCAGACTGTTAATAGGAACCATAGGGGAGATGGTCCTGCCCACGCTGTTATCCGAGCTCCACGGCTATCCTGTCACGCGCCCATTCACCAGAGCTCCAAATGATTTTGCTTTTTGGGACCCGGTTCCTGGAGCCCTGCCTGGGCAAAATCGGATGCAAGAAGGCCCTGCCCATGCCGATCTCTGAGCTGTTATCCGAGCTCCACGGCTATCCTGTCACGCGCCCATTCACCAGAGCTCCAAATGATTTTGCTTTTTGGGACCCGGTTCCTGGAGCCCTGCCTGGGCAAAATCGGATGCAAGAAGGCCCTGCCCATGCCGATCTCTGAGCTGTTATCCGAGCTCCACGGCTATCCTGTCACGCGCCCATTCACCAGAGCTCCAAATGATTTTGCTTTTTGGGACCCGGTTCCTGGAGCCCTGCCTGGGCAAAATCAGATGCAAGAAGGCCCTGCCCATGCCGATCTCTGAGCTGTTATCCGAGCTCCATTCTGTCTAACCACGCCCACCGTGAATCAAGGTCCCAGGCCCCAGCACGTGCTTTCTATTACACATCCGGAGAGGTGGTTCTTACTAGAATCACGTGTCGGGTGGCGCGCGCGACACTTTTGCATCACATGCTCCGATTTTCCCCAGGCTCCCGGAAGCCTGTCCCGGCCCGAGGGGTGCCAGTCCGCACTCATCGGCCAGACTTCCACAAATTGCAGTACCCGATTTGGCACGCCGGGGGGCGCTGCCTGCGGGGGAAAAGGAGACGTGCCCGGGCCGTACGTCGGGCTCCAACGGACGCCCGTCGCGGACTGTTAATAGGAACCATAGGGGAGATGGTCCTGCCCACGCTGTTATCCGAGCTCCACAGCTATCCTGTCACGCGCCCATTCACCAGAGCTCCAAATGATTTTGCTTTTTGGGACCCGGTTCCTGGAGCCCTGCCTGGGCAAAATTGGATGCAAGAAGGCCCTGCCCATGCCGATCTCTGAGCTGTTATCCGAGCTCCACGGCTATCCTGTCACGCGCCCACTCACCAGAGCTCCAAATGATTTTGCTTTTTGGGACCCGGTTCCTGGAGCCCTGCCTGGGCAAAATCGGATGCAAGAAGGCCCTGCCCATGCCGATCTCTGAGCTGTTATCCGAGCTCCATGGCTATCCTGTCACGCGCCCATTCACCAGAGCTCCAAATGATTTTGCTTTTTGGGACCCGGTTCCTGGAGCCCTGCCTGGGCAAAATCGGATGCTAGAAGGCCCTGCCCATGCCGATCTCTGAGCTGTTATCCGAGCTCCGCGGCTATCCTGTCACGCGCCCATTCACCAGAGCTCCAAATGATTTTGCTTTTTGGGACCCGGTTCCTGGAGCCCTGCCTGGGCAAAATCGGATGCAAGAAGGCCGTGCCCATGCCGATCTCTGAGCTGTTATCCGAGCTCCACGGCTATCCTGTCACGCGCCCATTCACAAGAGCTCCAAATGATTTTGCTTTTTGGGAGCCGGTTCCTGGAGCCCTGCCTGGGCAAAATCGGATGCAAGAAGGCCCTGCCCATGCCGATCTCTGAGCTGTTATCCGAGCTCCACGGCTATCCTGTCACGCGCCCATTCACCAGAGCTCCAAATGATTTTGCTTTTTGGGACCCGGTTCCTGGAGCTCTGCCTGGGCACAATCGGATGCAAGAAGGCCCTGCCCATGCCGATCTCTGAGATGTTATCCGAGCTCCATTCTGTCTAACCACGCCCACCGTGAATCAAGGTCCCAGGCCCCAGCACGTGCTTTCTATTACACATCCGGAGAGGTGGTTCTTACTAGAATCACGTGTCGGGTGGCGCGCGCGACACTTTTGCATCACATGCTCCGATTTTCCCCAGGCTCCCGGAAGCCTGTCCCGGCCCGAGGGGTGCCAGTCCGCACTCATCGGCCAGACTTCCACAAATTGCAGTACCCGATTTGGCACGCCGGGGGGCGCTGCCTGCGGGGGAAAAGGAGACGTGCCCGGGCCGTACGTCGGGCTCCAACGGACGCCCGTCGCGGACTGTTAATAGGAACCATAGGGGAGATGGTCCTGCCCACGCTGTTATCCGAGCTCCACGGCTATCCTGTCACGCGCCCATTCACCAGAGCTCCAAATAATTTTGCTTTTTGGGACCCGGTTCCTGGAGCCCTGCCTGGGGAAAATCGGATGCAAGAAGGCCCTGCCCATGCCGATCTCTGAGCTGTTATCCGAGCTCCACGGCCATCCTGTCATGCGCCCATTCACCAGAGCTCCAAATGATTTTGCTTTTTGGGACCCGGTTCCTGGAGCCCTGCCTGGGCAAAATCGGATGCAAGAAGGCCCTGCCCATGCCGATCTCTGAGCTGTTATCCGAGCTCCACGGCTATCCTGTCACGCGCCCATTCACCAGAGCTCCAAATGATTTTGCTTTTTGGGACCCGGTTCCTGGAGCCCTGCCTGGGCAAAATCGGATGCAAGAAGGCCCTGCCCATGCCGATCTCTGAGCTGTTATCGGAGCTCCACGGCCATCCTGTCATGCGCCCATTCACCAGAGCTCCAAATGATTTTGCTTTTTGGGACCCGGTTCCTGGAGCCCTGCCTGGGCAAAATCGGATGCAAGAAGGCCCTGCCCATGCCGATCTCTGAGCTGTTATCCGAGCTCCACGGCTATCCTGTCACGCGCCCATTCACCAGAGCTCCAAATGATTTTGCTTTTTGGGACCCGGTTCCTGGAGCCCTGCCTGGGCAAAATCGGATGCAAGAAGGCCGTGCCCATGCCGATCTCTGAGCTGTTATCCGAGCTCCACGGCTATCCTGTCACGCGCCCATTCACAAGAGCTCCAAATGATTTTGCTTTTTGGGAGCCGGTTCCTGGAGCCCTGCCTGGGCAAAATCGGATGCAAGAAGGCCCTGCCCATGCCGATCTCTGAGCTGTTATCCGAGCTCCACGGCTATCCTGTCACGCGCCCATTCACCAGAGCTCCAAATGATTTTGCTTTTTGGGACCCGGTTCCTGGAGCCCTACCTGGGCAAAATCGGATGCAAGAAGGCCCTGCCCATGCCGATCTCTGAGCTGTTATCCGAGCTCCACGGCTATCCTGTCACGCGCCCATTCACCAGAGCTCCAAATGATTTTGCTTTTTGGGACCCGGTTCCTGGAGCCCTGCCTGGGCAAAATCGGATGCAAGAAGGCCCTGCCCATGCCGATCTCTGAGCTGTTATCCGAGCTCCACGGCTATCCTGTCACGCGCCCATTCACCAGAGCTCCAAATGATTTTGCTTTTTGGGACCCGGTTCCTGGAGCTCTGCCTGGGCACAATCGGATGCAAGAAGGCCCTGCCCATGCCGATCTCTGAGATGTTATCCGAGCTCCATTCTGTCTAACCACGCCCACCGTGAATCAAGGTCCCAGGCCCCAGTACGTGCTTTCTATTACACATCCGGAGAGGTGGTTCTTACTAGAATCACGTGTCGGGTGGCGCGCGCGACACTTTTGCATCACATGCTCCGATTTTCCCCAGGCTCCCGGAAGCCTGTCCCGGCCCGAGGGGTGCCAGTCCGCACTCATCGGCCAGACTTCCACAAATTGCAGTACCCGATTTGGCACGCCGGGGGGCGCTGCCTACGGGGGAAAAGGAGACGTGCCCGGGCCGTACGTCGGGCTCCAACGGATGCCCGTCGCGGACTGTTAATAGGAACCATAGGGGAGATGGTCCTGCCCACGCTGTTATCCGAGCTCCACGGCTATCCTGTCACGCGCCCATTCACAAGAGCTCCAAATGATTTTGCTTTTTGGGACCCGGTTCCTGGAGCCCTGCCTGGGCAAAATCAGATGCAAGAAGGCCCTGCCCATGCCGATCTCTGAGATTTTATCCGAGCTCCATTCTGTCTAGCCACGCCCACCGTGAATCAAGGTCCCAGGCCCCAGCACGTGCTTTCTATTACACATCCGGAGAGGTGGTTCTTACTAGAATCACGTGTCGGGTGGCGCGCGCGACACTTTTGCATCACATGCTCCGATTTTCCCCAGGCTCCCGGAAGCCTGTCCCGGTCCGAGGGGTGCCAGTCCGCACTCATCGGCCAGACTTCCACAAATTGCAGTACCCGATTTGGCACGCCGGGGGGCGCTGCCTGCGGGGGAAAAGGAGACGTGCCCAAACCGTACGTCGGGCTCCAACGGATGCCCATCGCGGACTGTTAATAGGAACCATAGGGGAGATGGTCCTGCCCACGCTGTTATCCGAGCTCCACGGCTATCCTGTCACGCGCCCATTCACCAGAGCTCCAAATGATTTTGCTTTTTGGGACCCGGTTCCTAGAGCCCTGCCTGGGGAAAATCGGATGCAAGAAGGCCCTGCCCATGCCGATCTCTGAGCTGTTATCCGAGCTCCACGGCTATCCTGTCACGCGCCCATTCACCAGAGCTCCAAATGATTTTGCTTTTTGGGACCCGGTTCCTGGAGCCCTGCCTGGGCAAAATCGGATGCAAGAAGGCCCTGCCCATGCCGATCTCTGAGATGTTATCCGAGCTCCACGGCTATCCTGTCACGCGCCCATTCACCAGAGCTCCAAATGATTTTGCTTTTTGGGACCCGGTTCCTGGAGCCCTGCCTTGGCAAAATCGGATGCAAGAAGGCCCTGCCCATGCCGATCTCTGAGCTGTTATCCGAGCTCCACGGCTATCCTGTCACGCGCCCATTCACCAGAGCTCCAAATGATTTTGCTTTTTGGGACCCGGTTCCTGGAGCCCTGCCTGGGCAAAATCGGATGCAAGAAGGCCCTGCCCATGCCGATCTCTGAGCTGTTATCCGAGCTCCGCGGCTATCCTGTCATGCGCCCATTCACCAGAGCTCCAAATGATTTTGCTTTTTGGGACCCGGTTCCTGGAGCCCTGCCTGGGCAAAATCGGATGCAAGAAGGCCCTGCCCATGCCGATCTCTGAGCTGTTATCCGAGCTCCACGGCTATCCTGTCACGCGCCCATTCACCAGAGCTCCAAATGATTTTGCTTTTTGGGACCCGGTTCCTGGAGCCCTGCCTGGGCAAAATTGGATGCAAGAAGGCCCTGCCCATGCCGATCTCTGAGCTGTTATCCGAGTTCCATTCTGTCTAACCACGCCCACCGTGAATCAAGGTCCCAGGCCCCAAGCACGTGCTTTCTATTACACATCCAGAGAGGTGGTTCTTACTAGAATTACGTGTCGGGTGGCGCGCGCGACACTTTTGCATCACATGCTCCGATTTTCCCCAGGCTCCCGGAAGCCTGTCCCGTCCCGAGGGGTGCCAGTCCGCACTCATCGGCCAGACTTCCACAAATTGCAGTACCCGATTTGGCACGCCGGGGGGCACTGCCTGCGGGGGAAAAGGAGACGTGCCCGGGCCGTACGTTGGGCTCCAACGGATGCCCGTCGCAGACTGTTAATAGGAACCATAGGGGAGATGGTCCTGCCCACGCTGTTATCCGAGCTCCACGGCTATCCTGTCACGCGCCCATTCACCAGAGCTCCAAATGATTTTGCTTTTTGGGACCCGGTTCCTGGAGCCCTGCCTGGGCAAAATCGGATGCAAGAAGGCCCTGCCCATGCCGATCTCTGAGCTGTTATCCGAGCTCCACGGCTATCCTGTCACGCGCCCATTCACCAGAGCTCCAAATGATTTTGCTTTTTGGGACCCGGTTCCTGGAGCCCTGCCTGGGCAAAATCAGATGCAAGAAGGCCCTGCCCATGCCGATCTCTGAGCTGTTATCCGAGCTCCATTCTGTCTAACCACGCCCACTGTGAATCAAGGTCCCAGGCCCCAGCACGTGCTTTCTATTACACATCCGGAGAGGTGGTTCTTACTAGAATCACGTGTCGGGTGGCGCGCGCGACACTTTTGCATCACATGCTCCGATTTTCCCCAGGCTCCCGGAAGCCTGTCCCGGCCCGAGGGGTGCCAGTCCGCACTCATCGGCCAGACTTCCACAAATTGCAGTACCCGATTTGGCACGCCGGGGGGCGCTGCCTGCGGGGGAAAAGGAGACGTGCCCGGGCCGTACGTCGGGCTCCAACGGACGCCCGTCGCGGACTGTTAATAGGAACCATAGGGGAGATGGTCCTGCCCACGCTGTTATCCGAGCTCCACAGCTATCCTGTCACGCGCCCATTCACCAGAGCTCCAAATGATTTTGCTTTTTGGGACCCGGTTCCTGGAGCCCTGCCTGGGCAAAATTGGATGCAAGAAGGCCCTGCCCATGCCGATCTCTGAGCTGTTATCCGAGCTCCACGGCTATCCTGTCACGCGCCCACTCACCAGAGCTCCAAATGATTTTGCTTTTTGGGACCCGGTTCCTGGAGCCCTGCCTGGGCAAAATCGGATGCAAGAAGGCCCTGCCCATGCCGATCTCTGAGCTGTTATCCGAGCTCCATGGCTATCCTGTCACGCGCCCATTCACCAGAGCTCCAAATGATTTTGCTTTTTGGGACCCGGTTCCTGGAGCCCTGCCTGGGCAAAATCGGATGCTAGAAGGCCCTGCCCATGCCGATCTCTGAGCTGTTATCCGAGCTCCGCGGCTATCCTGTCACGCGCCCATTCACCAGAGCTCCAAATGATTTTGCTTTTTGGGACCCGGTTCCTGGAGCCCTGCCTGGGCAAAATCGGATGCAAGAAGGCCGTGCCCATGCCGATCTCTGAGCTGTTATCCGAGCTCCACGGCTATCCTGTCACGCGCCCATTCACAAGAGCTCCAAATGATTTTGCTTTTTGGGAGCCGGTTCCTGGAGCCCTGCCTGGGCAAAATCGGATGCAAGAAGGCCCTGCCCATGCCGATCTCTGAGCTGTTATCCGAGCTCCACGGCTATCCTGTCACGCGCCCATTCACCAGAGCTCCAAATGATTTTGCTTTTTGGGACCCGGTTCCTGGAGCTCTGCCTGGGCACAATCGGATGCAAGAAGGCCCTGCCCATGCCGATCTCTGAGATGTTATCCGAGCTCCATTCTGTCTAACCACGCCCACCGTGAATCAAGGTCCCAGGCCCCAGCACGTGCTTTCTATTACACATCCGGAGAGGTGGTTCTTACTAGAATCACGTGTCGGGTGGCGCGCGCGACACTTTTGCATCACATGCTCCGATTTTCCCCAGGCTCCCGGAAGCCTGTCCCGGCCCGAGGGGTGCCAGTCCGCACTCATCGGCCAGACTTCCACAAATTGCAGTACCCGATTTGGCACGCTGGGGGGCGCTGCCTGCGGGGGAAAAGGAGACGTGCCCGGGCCGTACGTCGGGCTCCAACGGACGCCCGTCGCGGACTGTTAATAGGAACCATAGGGGAGATGGTCCTGCCCACGCTGTTATCCGAGCTCCACGGCTATCCTGTCACGCGCCCATTCACCAGAGCTCCAAATAATTTTGCTTTTTGGGACCCGGTTCCTGGAGCCCTGCCTGGGGAAAATCGGATGCAAGAAGGCCCTGCCCATGCCGATCTCTGAGCTGTTATCCGAGCTCCACGGCCATCCTGTCATGCGCCCATTCACCAGAGCTCCAAATGATTTTGCTTTTTGGGACCCGGTTCCTGGAGCCCTGCCTGGGCAAAATCGGATGCAAGAAGGCCCTGCCCATGCCGATCTCTGAGCTGTTATCGGAGCTCCACGGCCATCCTGTCATGCGCCCATTCACCAGAGCTCCAAATGATTTTGCTTTTTGGGACCCGGTTCCTGGAGCCCTGCCTGGGCAAAATCGGATGCAAGAAGGCCCTGCCCATGCCGATCTCTGAGCTGTTATCCGAGCTCCACGGCTATCCTGTCACGCGCCCATTCACCAGAGCTCCAAATGATTTTGCTTTTTGGGACCCGGTTCCTGGAGCCCTGCCTGGGCAAAATCGGATGCAAGAAGGCCGTGCCCATGCCGATCTCTGAGCTGTTATCCGAGCTCCACGGCTATCCTGTCACGCGCCCATTCACAAGAGCTCCAAATGATTTTGCTTTTTGGGAGCCGGTTCCTGGAGCCCTGCCTGGGCAAAATCGGATGCAAGAAGGCCCTGCCCATGCCGATCTCTGAGCTGTTATCCGAGCTCCACGGCTATCCTGTCATGCGCCCATTCACCAGAGCTCCAAATGATTTTGCTTTTTGGGACCCGGTTCCTGGAGCCCTACCTGGGCAAAATCGGATGCAAGAAGGCCCTGCCCATGCCGATCTCTGAGCTGTTATCCGAGCTCCACGGCTATCCTGTCACGCGCCCATTCACCAGAGCTCCAAATGATTTTGCTTTTTGGGACCCGGTTCCTGGAGCCCTGCCTGGGCAAAATCGGATGCAAGAAGGCCCTGCCCATGCCGATCTCTGAGCTGTTATCCGAGCTCCACGGCTATCCTGTCACGCGCCCATTCACCAGAGCTCCAAATGATTTTGCTTTTTGGGACCCGGTTCCTGGAGCTCTGCCTGGGCACAATCGGATGCAAGAAGGCCCTGCCCATGCCGATCTCTGAGATGTTATCCGAGCTCCATTCTGTCTAACCACGCCCACCGTGAATCAAGGTCCCAGGCCCCAGTACGTGCTTTCTATTACACATCCGGAGAGGTGGTTCTTACTAGAATCACGTGTCGGGTGGCGCGCGCGACACTTTTGCATCACATGCTCCGATTTTCCCCAGGCTCCCGGAAGCCTGTCCCGGCCCGAGGGGTGCCAGTCCGCACTCATCGGCCAGACTTCCACAAATTGCAGTACCCGATTTGGCACGCCGGGGGGCGCTGCCTGCGGGGGAAAAGGAGACGTGCCCGGGCCGTACGTCGGGCTCCAACGGACGCCCGTCGCGGACTGTTAATAGGAACCATAGGGGAGATGGTCCTGCCCACGCTGTTATCCGAGCTCCACGGCTATCCTGTCACGCGCCCATTCACCAGAGCTCCAAATGATTTTGCTTTTTGGGACCCGGTTCCTGGAGCCCTGCCTGGGGAAAATCGGATGCAAGAAGGCCCTGCCCATGCCGATCTCTGAGCTGTTATCCGAGCTCCACGGCCATCCTGTCATGCGCCCATTCACCAGAGCTCCAAATGATTTTGCTTTTTGGGACCCGGTTCCTGGAGCCCTGCCTGGGCAAAATCGGATGCAAGAAGGCCCTGCCCATGCCGATCTCTGAGCTGTTATCCGAGCTCCACGGCTATCCTGTCACGCGCCCATTCACCAGAGCTCCAAATGATTTTGCTTTTTGGGACCCGGTTCCTGGAGCCCTGCCTGGGCAAAATCGGATGCAAGAAGGCCCTGCCCATGCCGATCTCTGAGCTGTTATCCGAGCTCCACGGCCATCCTGTCATGCGCCCATTCACCAGAGCTCCAAATGATTTTGCTTTTTGGGACCCGGTTCCTGGAGCCCTGCCTGGGCAAAATCGGATGCAAGAAGGCCCTGCCCATGCCGATCTCTGAGCTGTTATCCGAGCTCCACGGCTATCCTGTCATGCGCCCATTCACCAGAGCTCCAAATGATTTTGCTTTTTGGGACCCGGTTCCTGGAGCCCTGCCTGGGCAAAATCGGATGCAAGAAGGCCCTGCCCATGCCGATCTCTGAGCTGTTATCCGAGCTCCACGGCTATCCTGTCACGCGCCCATTCACCAGAGCTCCAAATGATTTTGCTTTTTGGGACCCGGTTCCTGGAGCCCTGCCTGGGCAATATCGGATGCAAGAAGGCCCTGCCCATGCCGATCTCTGAGCTGTTACCCGAGCTCCACGGCTATCCTGTCACGCGCCCATTCACCAGAGCTCCAAATGATTTTGATTTTTGGGACCCGGTTCCTGGAGCCCTGCCTGGGCAAAATCGGATGCAAGAAGGTCCTGCCCATGCCGATCTCTGAGTTGTTATCCGAGCTCCACGGCTATCCTGTCACGCGCCCATTCACCAGAGCTCCAAATGATTTTGCTTTTTGGGACCCGGTTCCTGGAGCCCTGCCTGGGCAAAATCGGATGCAAGAAGGCCCTGCCCATGCCGATCTCTGAGCTGTTATCCGAGCTCCACGGCTATCCTGTCACGCGCCCATTCACCAGAGCTCCAAATGATTTTGCTTTTTGGGACCCGGTTCCTGGAGCCCTGCCTGGGCAAAATCAGATGCAAGAAGGCCCTGCCCATGCCGATCTCTGAGCTGTTATCCGAGCTCCATTCTGTCTAACCACGCCCACCGTGAATCAAGGTCCCAGGCCCCAGCACGTGCTTTCTATTACACATCCGGAGAGGTGGTTCTTACTAGAATCACGTGTCGGGTGGCACGCGCGACACTTTTGCATCACATGCTCCGATTTTCCCCAGGCTCCCGGAAGCCTGTCCCGGCCCGAGGGGTGCCAGTCCGCACTCATCGGCCAGACTTCCACAAATTGCAGTACCCGATTTGGCACGCCGGGGGGCGCTGCCTGCGGGGGAAAAGGAGACGTGCCCGGGCCGTACGTCGGGCTCCAACGGACGCCCGTCGCGGACTGTTAATAGAAACCATAGGGGAGATGGTCCTGCCCACGCTGTTATCCGAGCTCCACGGCTATCCTGTCACGCGCCCATTCACCAGAGCTCCAAATGATTTTGCTTTTTGGGACCCGGTTCCTGGAGCCCTGCCTGGGGAAAATCGGATGCAAGAAGGCCCTGCCCATGCCGATCTCTGAGCTGTTATCTGAGCTCCACGGCTATCCTGTCACGCGCCCATTCACCAGAGCTCCAAATGATTTTGCTTTTTGTAACCCGGTTCCTGGAGCCCTGCCTGGGTAAAATCGGATGCAAGAAGGCCCTGCCCATGCCGATCTCTGAGCTGTTATCCGAGCTCCATGGCTATCCTGTCACGCGCCCATTCACCAGAGCTCCAAATGATTTTGCTTTTTGGGACCCGGTTCCTGGAGCCCTGCCTGGGCAAAATCGGATGCAAGAAGGCCCTGCCCATGCCGATCTCTGAGCTGTTATCCGAGCTCCGCGGCTATCCTGTCACGCGCCCATTCACCAGAGCTCCAAATGATTTTGCTTTTTGGGACACGGTTCCTGGAGCCCTGCCTGGGCAAAATCGGATGCAAGAAGGCCCTGCCCATGCCGATCTCTGAGCTGTTATCCGAGCTCCATTCTGTCTAACCACGCCCACCGTGAATCAAGGTCCCAGGCCCCAGCACGTGCTTTCTATTACACATCCGGAGAGGTGGTTCTTACTAGAATCACGTGTCGGGTGGCGCGCGCGACACTTTTGCATCACATGCTCCGATTTTCCCCAGGCTCCCGGAAGCCTGTCCCGGCCCGAGGGGTGCCAGTCCGCACTCATCGGCCAGACTTCCTCAAATTGCAGTACCCGATTTGGCACGCCGGGGGGCACTGCCTGCGGGGGAAAAGGAGACGTGCCCGGGCCGTACGTTGGGCTCCAACGGATGCCCGTCGCAGACTGTTAATAGGAACCATAGGGGAGATGGTCCTGCCCACGCTGTTATCCGAGCTCCACGGCTATCCTGTCACGCGCCCATTCACCAGAGCTCCAAATGATTTTGCTTTTTGGGACCCGGTTCCTGGAGCCCTGCCTGGGCAAAATCGGATGCAAGAAGGCCCTGCCCATGCCGATCTCTGAGCTGTTATCCGAGCTCCACGGCTATCCTGTCACGCGCCCATTCACCAGAGCTCCAAATGATTTTGCTTTTTGGGACCCGGTTCCTGGAGCCCTGCCTGGGCAAAATCGGATGCAAGAAGGCCCTGCCCATGCCGATCTCTGAGCTGTTATCCGAGCTCCACGGCTATCCTGTCACGCGCCCATTCACCAGAGCTCCAAATGATTTTGCTTTTTGGGACCCGGTTCCTGGAGCCCTGCCTGGGCAAAATCAGATGCAAGAAGGCCCTGCCCATGCCGATCTCTGAGCTGTTATCCGAGCTCCATTCTGTCTAACCACGCCCACCGTGAATCAAGGTCCCAGGCCCCAGCACGTGCTTTCTATTACACATCCGGAGAGGTGGTTCTTACTAGAATCACGTGTCGGGTGGCGCGCGCGACACTTTTGCATCACATGCTCCGATTTTCCCCAGGCTCCCGGAAGCCTGTCCCGGCCCGAGGGGTGCCAGTCCGCACTCATCGGCCAGACTTCCACAAATTGCAGTACCCGATTTGGCACGCCGGGGGGCGCTGCCTGCGGGGGAAAAGGAGACGTGCCCGGGCCGTACGTCGGGCTCCAACGGACGCCCGTCGCGGACTGTTAATAGGAACCATAGGGGAGATGGTCCTGCCCACGCTGTTATCCGAGCTCCACAGCTATCCTGTCACGCGCCCATTCACCAGAGCTCCAAATGATTTTGCTTTTTGGGACCCGGTTCCTGGAGCCCTGCCTGGGCAAAATTGGATGCAAGAAGGCCCTGCCCATGCCGATCTCTGAGCTGTTATCCGAGCTCCACGGCTATCCTGTCACGCGCCCACTCACCAGAGCTCCAAATGATTTTGCTTTTTGGGACCCGGTTCCTGGAGCCCTGCCTGGGCAAAATCGGATGCAAGAAGGCCCTGCCCATGCCGATCTCTGAGCTGTTATCCGAGCTCCATGGCTATCCTGTCACGCGCCCATTCACCAGAGCTCCAAATGATTTTGCTTTTTGGGACCCGGTTCCTGGAGCCCTGCCTGGGCAAAATCGGATGCTAGAAGGCCCTGCCCATGCCGATCTCTGAGCTGTTATCCGAGCTCCGCGGCTATCCTGTCACGCGCCCATTCACCAGAGCTCCAAATGATTTTGCTTTTTGGGACCCGGTTCCTGGAGCCCTGCCTGGGCAAAATCGGATGCAAGAAGGCCGTGCCCATGCCGATCTCTGAGCTGTTATCCGAGCTCCACGGCTATCCTGTCACGCGCCCATTCACAAGAGCTCCAAATGATTTTGCTTTTTGGGAGCCGGTTCCTGGAGCCCTGCCTGGGCAAAATCGGATGCAAGAAGGCCCTGCCCATGCCGATCTCTGAGCTGTTATCCGAGCTCCACGGCTATCCTGTCACGCGCCCATTCACCAGAGCTCCAAATGATTTTGCTTTTTGGGACCCGGTTCCTGGAGCTCTGCCTGGGCACAATCGGATGCAAGAAGGCCCTGCCCATGCCGATCTCTGAGATGTTATCCGAGCTCCATTCTGTCTAACCACGCCCACCGTGAATCAAGGTCCCAGGCCCCAGCACGTGCTTTCTATTACACATCCGGAGAGGTGGTTCTTACTAGAATCACGTGTCGGGTGGCGCGCGCGACACTTTTGCATCACATGCTCCGATTTTCCCCAGGCTCCCGGAAGCCTGTCCCGGCCCGAGGGGTGCCAGTCCGCACTCATCGGCCAGACTTCCACAAATTGCAGTACCCGATTTGGCACGCCGGGGGGCGCTGCCTGCGGGGGAAAAGGAGACGTGCCCGGGCCGTACGTCGGGCTCCAACGGACGCCCGTCGCGGACTGTTAATAGGAACCATAGGGGAGATGGTCCTGCCCACGCTGTTATCCGAGCTCCACGGCTATCCTGTCACGCGCCCATTCACCAGAGCTCCAAATAATTTTGCTTTTTGGGACCCGGTTCCTGGAGCCCTGCCTGGGGAAAATCGGATGCAAGAAGGCCCTGCCCATGCCGATCTCTGAGCTGTTATCCGAGCTCCACGGCCATCCTGTCATGCGCCCATTCACCAGAGCTCCAAATGATTTTGCTTTTTGGGACCCGGTTCCTGGAGCCCTGCCTGGGCAAAATCGGATGCAAGAAGGCCCTGCCCATGCCGATCTCTGAGCTGTTATCCGAGCTCCACGGCTATCCTGTCACGCGCCCATTCACCAGAGCTCCAAATGATTTTGCTTTTTGGGACCCGGTTCCTGGAGCCCTGCCTGGGCAAAATCGGATGCAAGAAGGCCCTGCCCATGCCGATCTCTGAGCTGTTATCGGAGCTCCACGGCCATCCTGTCATGCGCCCATTCACCAGAGCTCCAAATGATTTTGCTTTTTGGGACCCGGTTCCTGGAGCCCTGCCTGGGCAAAATCGGATGCAAGAAGGCCCTGCCCATGCCGATCTCTGAGCTGTTATCCGAGCTCCACGGCTATCCTGTCACGCGCCCATTCACCAGAGCTCCAAATGATTTTGCTTTTTGGGACCCGGTTCCTGGAGCCCTGCCTGGGCAAAATCGGATGCAAGAAGGCCGTGCCCATGCCGATCTCTGAGCTGTTATCCGAGCTCCACGGCTATCCTGTCACGCGCCCATTCACAAGAGCTCCAAATGATTTTGCTTTTTGGGAGCCGGTTCCTGGAGCCCTGCCTGGGCAAAATCGGATGCAAGAAGGCCCTGCCCATGCCGATCTCTGAGCTGTTATCCGAGCTCCACGGCTATCCTGTCACGCGCCCATTCACCAGAGCTCCAAATGATTTTGCTTTTTGGGACCCGGTTCCTGGAGCCCTACCTGGGCAAAATCGGATGCAAGAAGGCCCTGCCCATGCCGATCTCTGAGCTGTTATCCGAGCTCCACGGCTATCCTGTCACGCGCCCATTCACCAGAGCTCCAAATGATTTTGCTTTTTGGGACCCGGTTCCTGGAGCCCTGCCTGGGCAAAATCGGATGCAAGAAGGCCCTGCCCATGCCGATCTCTGAGCTGTTATCCGAGCTCCACGGCTATCCTGTCACGCGCCCATTCACCAGAGCTCCAAATGATTTTGCTTTTTGGGACCCGGTTCCTGGAGCTCTGCCTGGGCACAATCGGATGCAAGAAGGCCCTGCCCATGCCGATCTCTGAGATGTTATCCGAGCTCCATTCTGTCTAACCACGCCCACCGTGAATCAAGGTCCCAGGCCCCAGTACGTGCTTTCTATTACACATCCGGAGAGGTGGTTCTTACTAGAATCACGTGTCGGGTGGCGCGCGCGACACTTTTGCATCACATGCTCCGATTTTCCCCAGGCTCCCGGAAGCCTGTCCCGGCCCGAGGGGTGCCAGTCCGCACTCATCGGCCAGACTTCCACAAATTGCAGTACCCGATTTGGCACGCCGGGGGGCGCTGCCTACGGGGGAAAAGGAGACGTGCCCGGGCCGTACGTCGGGCTCCAACGGACGCCCGTCGCGGACTGTTAATAGGAACCATAGGGGAGATGGTCCTGCCCACGCTGTTATCCGAGCTCCACGGCTATCCTGTCACGCGCCCATTCACCAGAGCTCCAAATGATTTTGCTTTTTGGGACCCGGTTCCTGGAGCCCTGCCTGGGGAAAATCGGATGCAAGAAGGCCCTGCCCATGCCGATCTCTGAGCTGTTATCCGAGCTCCACGGCCATCCTGTCATGCGCCCATTCACCAGAGCTCCAAATGATTTTGCTTTTTGGGACCCGGTTCCTGGAGCCCTGCCTGGGCAAAATCGGATGCAAGAAGGCCCTGCCCATGCCGATCTCTGAGCTGTTATCCGAGCTCCACGGCTATCCTGTCACGCGCCCATTCACCAGAGCTCCAAATGATTTTGCTTTTTGGGACCCGGTTCCTGGAGCCCTGCCTGGGCAAAATCGGATGCAAGAAGGCCCTGCCCATGCCGATCTCTGAGCTGTTATCCGAGCTCCACGGCCATCCTGTCATGCGCCCATTCACCAGAGCTCCAAATGATTTTGCTTTTTGGGACCCGGTTCCTGGAGCCCTGCCTGGGCAAAATCGGATGCAAGAAGGCCCTGCCCATGCCGATCTCTGAGCTGTTATCCGAGCTCCACGGCTATCCTGTCACGCGCCCATTCACCAGAGCTCCAAATGATTTTGCTTTTTGGGACCCGGTTCCTGGAGCCCTGCCTGGGCAAAATCGGATGCAAGAAGGCCCTGCCCATGCCGATCTCTGAGCTGTTATCCGAGCTCCACGGCTATCCTGTCACGCGCCCATTCACCAGAGCTCCAAATGATTTTGCTTTTTGGGACACGGTTCCTGGAGCCCTGCCTGGGCAATATCGGATGCAAGAAGGCCCTGCCCATGCCGATCTCTGAGCTGTTACCCGAGCTCCACGGCTATCCTGTCACGCGCCCATTCACTAGAGCTCCAAATGATTTTGATTTTTGGGACCCGGTTCCTGGAGCCCTGCCTGGGCAAAATCGGATGCAAGAAGGTCCTGCCCATGCCGATCTCTGAGTTGTTATCCGAGCTCCACGGCTATCCTGTCACGCGCCCATTCACCAGAGCTCCAAATGATTTTGCTTTTTGGGACCCGGTTCCTGGAGCCCTGCCTGGGCAAAATCGGATGCAAGAAGGCCCTGCCCATGCCGATCTCTGAGCTGTTATCCGAGCTCCACGGCTATCCTGTCACGCGCCCATTCACCAGAGCTCCAAATGATTTTGCTTTTTGGGACCCGGTTCCTGGAGCCCTGCCTGGGCAAAATCAGATGCAAGAAGGCCCTGCCCATGCCGATCTCTGAGCTGTTATCCGAGCTCCATTCTGTCTAACCACGCCCACCGTGAATCAAGGTCCCAGGCCCCAGCACGTGCTTTCTATTACACATCCGGAGAGGTGGTTCTTACTAGAATCACGTGTCGGGTGGCACGCGCGACACTTTTGCATCACATGCTCCGATTTTCCCCAGGCTCCCGGAAGCCTGTCCCGGCCCGAGGGGTGCCAGTCCGCACTCATCGGCCAGACTTCCACAAATTGCAGTACCCGATTTGGCACGCCGGGGGGCGCTGCCTGCGGGGGAAAAGGAGACGTGCCCGGGCCGTACGTCGGGCTCCAACGGACGCCCGTCGCGGACTGTTAATAGAAACCATAGGGGAGATGGTCCTGCCCACGCTGTTATCCGAGCTCCACGGCTATCCTGTCACGCGCCCATTCACCAGAGCTCCAAATGATTTTGCTTTTTGGGACCCGGTTCCTGGAGCCCTGCCTGGGGAAAATCGGATGCAAGAAGGCCCTGCCCATGCCGATCTCTGAGCTGTTATCTGAGCTCCACGGCTATCCTGTCACGCGCCCATTCACCAGAGCTCCAAATGATTTTGCTTTTTGGGACCCGGTTCCTGGAGCCCTGCCTGGGCCAAATCGGATGCAAGAAGGCCCTGCCCATGCCGATCTCTGAGCTGTTATCCGAGCTCCACGGCTATCCTGTCACGCGCCCATTCACCAGAGCTCCAAATGATTTTGCTTTTTGGGACCCGGTTCCTGGAGCCCTGCCTGGGCAAAATCGGATGCAAGAAGGCCCTGCCCATGCCGATCTCTGAGCTGTTATCCGAGCTCCACGGCTATCCTGTCACGCGCCCATTCACCAGAGCTCCAAATGATTTTGCTTTTTGGGACCCGGTTCCTGGAGCCCTGCCTGGGCAAAATCGGATGCAAAAAGGCCCTGCCCATGCCGATCTCTGAGCTGTTATCCGAGCTCCACGGCTATCCTGTCACGCGCCCATTCACCAGAGCTCCAAATGATTTTGCTTTTTGGGACCCGGTTCCTGGAGCCCTGCCTGGGCAAAATCGGATGCAAGAAGGCCCTGCCCATGCCGATCTCTAAATTGTTATCCGAGCTCCATTCTGTCTAACCACGCCCACCGTGAATCAAGGTCCCAGGCCCCAAGCACGTGCTTTCTATTACACATCCAGAGAGGTGGTTCTTACTAGAATCACGTGTCGGGTGGCGCGCGTGACACTTTTGCATCACATGCTCCTATTTTCCCCAGGCTCCCGGAAGCCTGTCCCGGCCCGAGGGGTGCCAGTCCGCACTCATCGGCCAGACTTCCACAAATTACAGTACCCGATTTGGCACGCCGGGGGGCGCTGCCTGCGGGGGAAAAGGAGACGTGCCCGAGCCGTACGTCGGGCTCCAACGGACGCCCGTCGCGGACTGTTAATAGGAACCATAGGGGAGATGGTCCTGCCCACGCTGTTATCCGAGCTCCATGGCTATCCTGTCACGCGCCCATTCACCAGAGCTCCAAATGATTTTGCTTTTTGGGACCCGGTTCCTGGAGCCCTGCCTGGGCAAAATCGGATGCAAGAAGGCCCTGCCCATGCCGATCTCTGAGCTGTTATCCGAGCTCCACGGCTATCCTGTCACGCGCCCATTCACCAGAGCTCCAAATGATTTTGCTTTTTGGGACACGGTTCCTGGAGCCCAGCCTGGGCAAAATCGGATGCAAGAAGGCCCTGCCCATGCCGATCTCTGAGCTGTTATCCGAGCTCCACGGCTATCCTGTCACGCGCCCATTCACCAGAGCTCCAAATGATTTTGCTTTTTGGGACACGGTTCCTGGAGCCCTGCCTGGGCAAAATCTGATGCAAGAAGGCCCTGCCCATGCCGATCTCTGAGCTGTTATCCGAGCTCCACGGCTATCCTGTCACGCGCCCATTTACCAGAGTTTCAAATGATTTTGCTTTTTGGGACCCGGTTCCTGGAGCCCTACCTGGGCAAAATCGGATGCAAGAAGGCCCTGCCCATGCCGATCTCTGAGCTGTTATCCGAGCTCCACGGCTATCCTGTCACGCGCCCATTCACCAGAGCTCCAAATGATTTTGCTTTTTGGGACCCGGTTCCTGGAGCCCTGCCTGGGCAAAATCGGATGCAAGAAGGCCCTGCCCATGCCGATCTCTGAGCTGTTATCCGAACTCCACGGCTATCCTGTCACGCGCCCATTCACCAGAGCTCCAAATGATTTTGCTTTTTGGGACCCGGTTCCTGGAGCCCTGCCTGGGCAAAATCGGATGCAAGAAGGCCCTGCCCATGCCGATCTCTGAGCTGTTATCCGAGCTCCACGGCTATCCTGTCACGCGCCCATTCACCAGAGCTCCAAATGATTTTGCTTTTTGGGACCCGGTTCCTGGAGCCCTGCCTGGGCAAAATCGGATGCAAGAAGGCCCTTGCCCATGCCGATCTCTGAGCTGTTATCCGAGCTCCATTCTGTCTAACCACGCCCACCGTGAATCAAGGTCCCAGGCCCCAGCACGTGCTTTCTATTACACATCCGGAGAGGTGGTTCTTACTAGAATCACGTGTCGGGTGGCGCGCGCGACACTTTTGCATCACATGCTCCGATTTTCCCCAGGCTCCCGGAAGCCTGTCCCGGCCCGAGGGGTGCCAGTCCGCACTCATCGGCCAGACTTCCACAAATTGCAGTACCCGATTTGGCACGCCGGGGGGCACTGCCTGCGGGGGAAAAGGAGACGTGCCCGGGCCGTACGTCGGGCTCCAACGGACGCCCGTCGCGGACTGTTAATAGGAACCATAGGGGAGATGGTCCTGCCCACGCTGTTATCCGAGCTCCACGGCTATCCTGTCACGCGCCCATTCACCAGAGCTCCAAATGATTTTGCTTTTTGGGACCCGGTTCCTGGAGCCCTGCCTGGGCAAAATCGGATGCAAGAAGGCCCTGCCCATGCCGATCTCTGAGCTGTTATCCGAGCTCCATTCTGTCTAACCATGCCCACCGTGAATCAAGGTCCCAGGCCCCAAGCACGTGCTTTCTATTACACATCCAGAGAGGTGGTTCTTACTAGAATCACGTGTCGGGTGGCGCGCGCGACACTTTTGCATCACATGCTCCGATTTTCCCCAGGATCCCGGAAGCCTGTCCCGGCCCGAGGGGTGCCAGTCCGCACTCATCGGCCAGACTTCCACAAATTGCAGTACCCGATTTGGCACGCCGGGGGGCGCTGCCTGCGGGGGAAAAGGAGACGTGCCCGGGCCGTACGTCGGGCTCCAACGGACGCCCGTCGCGGACTGTTAATAGGAACCATAGGGGAGATGGTCCTGCCCACGCTGTTATCCGAGCTCCATGGCTATCCTGTCACGCGCCCATTCACCAGAGCTCCAAATGATTTTGCTTTTTGGGACCCGGTTCCTGGAGCCCTGCCTGGGCAAAATCGGATGCAAGAAGGCCCTGCCCATGCCGATCTCTGAGCTGTTATCCGAGCTCCACGGCTATCCTGTCACGCGCCCATTCACCAGAGCTCCAAATGATTTTGCTTTTTGGGACACGGTTCCTGGAGCCCAGCCTGGGCAAAATCGGATGCAAGAAGGCCCTGCCCATGCCGATCTCTGAGCTGTTATCCGAGCTCCACGGCTATCCTGTCACGCGCCCATTCACCAGAGCTCCAAATGATTTTGCTTTTTGGGACCCGGTTCCTGGAGCTCTGCCTGGGCACAATCGGATGCAAGAAGGCCCTGCCCATGCCGATCTCTGAGATGTTATCCGAGCTCCATTCTGTCTAACCACGCCCACCGTGAATCAAGGTCCCAGGCCCCAGCACGTGCTTTCTATTACACATCCGGAGAGGTGGTTCTTACTAGAATCACGTGTCGGGTGGCGCGCGCGACACTTTTGCATCACATGCTCCGATTTTCCCCAGGCTCCCGGAAGCCTGTCCCGGCCCGAGGGGTGCCAGTCCGCACTCATCGGCCAGACTTCCACAAATTGCAGTACCCGATTTGGCACGCCGGGGGGCGCTGCCTGCGGGGGAAAAGGAGACGTGCCCGGGCCGTACGTCGGGCTCCAACGGACGCCCGTCGCGGACTGTTAATAGGAACCATAGGGGAGATGGTCCTGCCCACGCTGTTATCCGAGCTCCACGGCTATCCTGTCACGCGCCCATTCACCAGAGCTCCAAATAATTTTGCTTTTTGGGACCCGGTTCCTGGAGCCCTGCCTGGGGAAAATCGGATGCAAGAAGGCCCTGCCCATGCCGATCTCTGAGCTGTTATCCGAGCTCCACGGCCATCCTGTCATGCGCCCATTCACCAGAGCTCCAAATGATTTTGCTTTTTGGGACCCGGTTCCTGGAGCCCTGCCTGGGCAAAATCGGATGCAAGAAGGCCCTGCCCATGCCGATCTCTGAGCTGTTATCCGAGCTCCACGGCTATCCTGTCACGCGCCCATTCACCAGAGCTCCAAATGATTTTGCTTTTTGGGACCCGGTTCCTGGAGCCCTGCCTGGGCAAAATCGGATGCAAGAAGGCCCTGCCCATGCCGATCTCTGAGCTGTTATCGGAGCTCCACGGCCATCCTGTCATGCGCCCATTCACCAGAGCTCCAAATGATTTTGCTTTTTGGGACCCGGTTCCTGGAGCCCTGCCTGGGCAAAATCGGATGCAAGAAGGCCCTGCCCATGCCGATCTCTGAGCTGTTATCCGAGCTCCACGGCTATCCTGTCACGCGCCCATTCACCAGAGCTCCAAATGATTTTGCTTTTTGGGACCCGGTTCCTGGAGCCCTGCCTGGGCAAAATCGGATGCAAGAAGGCCGTGCCCATGCCGATCTCTGAGCTGTTATCCGAGCTCCACGGCTATCCTGTCACGCGCCCATTCACAAGAGCTCCAAATGATTTTGCTTTTTGGGAGCCGGTTCCTGGAGCCCTGCCTGGGCAAAATCGGATGCAAGAAGGCCCTGCCCATGCCGATCTCTGAGCTGTTATCCGAGCTCCACGGCTATCCTGTCACGCGCCCATTCACCAGAGCTCCAAATGATTTTGCTTTTTGGGACCCGGTTCCTGGAGCCCTACCTGGGCAAAATCGGATGCAAGAAGGCCCTGCCCATGCCGATCTCTGAGCTGTTATCCGAGCTCCACGGCTATCCTGTCACGCGCCCATTCACCAGAGCTCCAAATGATTTTGCTTTTTGGGACCCGGTTCCTGGAGCCCTGCCTGGGCAAAATCGGATGCAAGAAGGCCCTGCCCATGCCGATCTCTGAGCTGTTATCCGAGCTCCACGGCTATCCTGTCACGCGCCCATTCACCAGAGCTCCAAATGATTTTGCTTTTTGGGACCCGGTTCCTGGAGCTCTGCCTGGGCACAATCGGATGCAAGAAGGCCCTGCCCATGCCGATCTCTGAGATGTTATCCGAGCTCCATTCTGTCTAACCACGCCCACCGTGAATCAAGGTCCCAGGCCCCAGTACGTGCTTTCTATTACACATCCGGAGAGGTGGTTCTTACTAGAATCACGTGTCGGGTGGCGCGCGCGACACTTTTGCATCACATGCTCCGATTTTCCCCAGGCTCCCGGAAGCCTGTCCCGGCCCGAGGGGTGCCAGTCCGCACTCATCGGCCAGACTTCCACAAATTGCAGTACCCGATTTGGCACGCCGGGGGGCGCTGCCTACGGGGGAAAAGGAGACGTGCCCGGGCCGTACGTCGGGCTCCAACGGACGCCCGTCGCGGACTGTTAATAGGAACCATAGGGGAGATGGTCCTGCCCACGCTGTTATCCGAGCTCCACGGCTATCCTGTCACGCGCCCATTCACCAGAGCTCCAAATGATTTTGCTTTTTGGGACCCGGTTCCTGGAGCCCTGCCTGGGGAAAATCGGATGCAAGAAGGCCCTGCCCATGCCGATCTCTGAGCTGTTATCCGAGCTCCACGGCCATCCTGTCATGCGCCCATTCACCAGAGCTCCAAATGATTTTGCTTTTTGGGACCCGGTTCCTGGAGCCCTGCCTGGGCAAAATCGGATGCAAGAAGGCCCTGCCCATGCCGATCTCTGAGCTGTTATCCGAGCTCCACGGCTATCCTGTCACGCGCCCATTCACCAGAGCTCCAAATGATTTTGCTTTTTGGGACCCGGTTCCTGGAGCCCTGCCTGGGCAAAATCGGATGCAAGAAGGCCCTGCCCATGCCGATCTCTGAGCTGTTATCCGAGCTCCACGGCCATCCTGTCATGCGCCCATTCACCAGAGCTCCAAATGATTTTGCTTTTTGGGACCCGGTTCCTGGAGCCCTGCCTGGGCAAAATCGGATGCAAGAAGGCCCTGCCCATGCCGATCTCTGAGCTGTTATCCGAGCTCCACGGCTATCCTGTCACGCGCCCATTCACCAGAGCTCCAAATGATTTTGCTTTTTGGGACCCGGTTCCTGGAGCCCTGCCTGGGCAAAATCGGATGCAAGAAGGCCCTGCCCATGCCGATCTCTGAGCTGTTATCCGAGCTCCACGGCTATCCTGTCACGCGCCCATTCACCAGAGCTCCAAATGATTTTGCTTTTTGGGACCCGGTTCCTGGAGCCCTGCCTGGGCAATATCGGATGCAAGAAGGCCCTGCCCATGCCGATCTCTGAGCTGTTACCCGAGCTCCACGGCTATCCTGTCACGCGCCCATTCACTAGAGCTCCAAATGATTTTGATTTTTGGGACCCGGTTCCTGGAGCCCTGCCTGGGCAAAATCGGATGCAAGAAGGTCCTGCCCATGCCGATCTCTGAGTTGTTATCCGAGCTCCACGGCTATCCTGTCACGCGCCCATTCACCAGAGCTCCAAATGATTTTGCTTTTTGGGACCCGGTTCCTGGAGCCCTGCCTGGGCAAAATCGGATGCAAGAAGGCCCTGCCCATGCCGATCTCTGAGCTGTTATCCGAGCTCCACGGCTATCCTGTCACGCGCCCATTCACCAGAGCTCCAAATGATTTTGCTTTTTGGGACCCGGTTCCTGGAGCCCTGCCTGGGCAAAATCAGATGCAAGAAGGCCCTGCCCATGCCGATCTCTGAGCTGTTATCCGAGCTCCATTCTGTCTAACCACGCCCACCGTGAATCAAGGTCCCAGGCCCCAGCACGTGCTTTCTATTACACATCCGGAGAGGTGGTTCTTACTAGAATCACGTGTCGGGTGGCACGCGCGACACTTTTGCATCACATGCTCCGATTTTCCCCAGGCTCCCGGAAGCCTGTCCCGGCCCGAGGGGTGCCAGTCCGCACTCATCGGCCAGACTTCCACAAATTGCAGTACCCGATTTGGCACGCCGGGGGGCGCTGCCTGCGGGGGAAAAGGAGACGTGCCCGGGCCGTACGTCGGGCTCCAACGGACGCCCGTCGCGGACTGTTAATAGAAACCATAGGGGAGATGGTCCTGCCCACGCTGTTATCCGAGCTCCACGGCTATCCTGTCACGCGCCCATTCACCAGAGCTCCAAATGATTTTGCTTTTTGGGACCCGGTTCCTGGAGCCCTGCCTGGGGAAAATCGGATGCAAGAAGGCCCTGCCCATGCCGATCTCTGAGCTGTTATCTGAGCTCCACGGCTATCCTGTCACGCGCCCATTCACCAGAGCTCCAAATGATTTTGCTTTTTGGGACCCGGTTCCTGGAGCCCTGCCTGGGCCAAATCGGATGCAAGAAGGCCCTGCCCATGCCGATCTCTGAGCTGTTATCCGAGCTCCACGGCTATCCTGTCACGCGCCCATTCACCAGAGCTCCAAATGATTTTGCTTTTTGGGACCCGGTTCCTGGAGCCCTGCCTGGGCAAAATCGGATGCAAGAAGGCCCTGCCCATGCCGATCTCTGAGCTGTTATCCGAGCTCCACGGCTATCCTGTCACGCGCCCATTCACCAGAGCTCCAAATGATTTTGCTTTTTGGGACCCGGTTCCTGGAGCCCTGCCTGGGCAAAATCGGATGCAAAAAGGCCCTGCCCATGCCGATCTCTGAGCTGTTATCCGAGCTCCACGGCTATCCTGTCACGCGCCCATTCACCAGAGCTCCAAATGATTTTGCTTTTTGGGACCCGGTTCCTGGAGCCCTGCCTGGGCAAAATCGGATGCAAGAAGGCCCTGCCCATGCCGATCTCTAAATTGTTATCCGAGCTCCATTCTGTCTAACCACGCCCACCGTGAATCAAGGTCCCAGGCCCCAAGCACGTGCTTTCTATTACACATCCAGAGAGGTGGTTCTTACTAGAATCACGTGTCGGGTGGCGCGCGTGACACTTTTGCATCACATGCTCCGATTTTCCCCAGGCTCCCGGAAGCCTGTCCCGGCCCGAGGGGTGCCAGTCCGCACTTATCGGCCAGACTTCCACAAATTGCAGTACCCGATTTGGCACGCCGGGGGCACTGCCTGCGGGGGAAAAGGAGACGTGCCCGGGCCGTACGTTGGGCTCCAACGGATGCCCGTCGCAGACTGTTAATAGGAACCATAGGGGAGATGGTCCTGCCCACGCTGTTATCCGAGCTCCACGGCTATCCTGTCACGCGCCCATTCACCAGAGCTGCAAATGATTTTGCTTTTTGGGACCCGGTTCCTGGAGCCCTGCCTGGGCAAAATCGGATGCAAGAAGGCCCTGCCCATGCCGATCTCTGAGCTGTTATCCGAGCTCCATGGCTATCCTGTCACGCGCCCATTCACCAGAGCTCCAAATGATTTTGCTTTTTGGGACCCGGTTCCTGGAGCCCTGCCTGGGCAAAATCGGATGCAAGAAGGCCCTGCCCATGCCGATCTCTGAGCTGTTATCCGAGCTCCATGGCTATCCTGTCACGCGCCCATTCACCAGAGCTCCAAATTATTTTGCTTTTTGGGACCCGGTTCCTGGAGCCCTGCCTGGGCAAAATCGGATGCAAGAAGGCCCTGCCCATGCCGATCTCTGAGCTGTTATCCGAGCTCCATTCTGTCTAACCACGCCCACCGTGAATCAAGGTCCCAGGCCCCAGCACGTGCTTTCTATTACACATCCGGAGAGGTGGTTCTTACTAGAATCACGTGTCGGGTGGCGCGCGCGACACTTTTGCATCACATGCTCCGATTTTCCCCAGGCTCCCGGAATCCTGTCCCGGCCCGAGGGGTGCCAGTCCGCACTCATCGGCCAGACTTCCACAAATTACAGTACCCGATTTGGCACGCCGGGGGGCGCTGCCTGCGGGGGAAAAGGAGACGTGCCCGAGCCGTACGTCGGGCTCCAACGGACGCCCGTCGCGGACTGTTAATAGGAACCATAGGGGAGATGGTCCTGCCCACGCTGTTATCCGAGCTCCATGGCTATCCTGTCACGCGCCCATTCACCAGAGCTCCAAATGATTTTGCTTTTTGGGACCCGGTTCCTGGAGCCCTGCCTGGGCAAAATCGGATGCAAGAAGGCCCTGCCCATGCCGATCTCTGAGCTGTTATCCGAGCTCCACGGCTATCCTGTCACGCGCCCATTCACCAGAGCTCCAAATGATTTTGCTTTTTGGGACACGGTTCCTGGAGCCCAGCCTGGGCAAAATCGGATGCAAGAAGGCCCTGCCCATGCCGATCTCTGAGCTGTTATCCGAGCTCCACGGCTATCCTGTCACGCGCCCATTCACCAGAGCTCCAAATGATTTTGCTTTTTGGGACACGGTTCCTGGAGCCCTGCCTGGGCAAAATCTGATGCAAGAAGGCCCTGCCCATGCCGATCTCTGAGCTGTTATCCGAGCTCCACGGCTATCCTGTCACGCGCCCATTTACCAGAGTTTCAAATGATTTTGCTTTTTGGGACCCGGTTCCTGGAGCCCTACCTGGGCAAAATCGGATGCAAGAAGGCCCTGCCCATGCCGATCTCTGAGCTGTTATCCGAGCTCCACGGCTATCCTGTCACGCGCCCATTCACCAGAGCTCCAAATGATTTTGCTTTTTGGGACCCGGTTCCTGGAGCCCTGCCTGGGCAAAATCGGATGCAAGAAGGCCCTGCCCATGCCGATCTCTGAGCTGTTATCCGAACTCCACGGCTATCCTGTCACGCGCCCATTCACCAGAGCTCCAAATGATTTTGCTTTTTGGGACCCGGTTCCTGGAGCCCTGCCTGGGCAAAATCGGATGCAAGAAGGCCCTGCCCATGCCGATCTCTGAGCTGTTATCCGAGCTCCACGGCTATCCTGTCACGCGCCCATTCACCAGAGCTCCAAATGATTTTGCTTTTTGGGACCCGGTTCCTGGAGCCCTGCCTGGGCAAAATCGGATGCAAGAAGGCCCTTGCCCATGCCGATCTCTGAGCTGTTTTCCGAGCTCCATTCTGTCTAACCACGCCCACCGTGAATCAAGGTCCCAGGCCCCAGCACGTGCTTTCTATTACACATCCGGAGAGGTGGTTCTTACTAGAATCACGTGTCGGGTGGCGCGCGCGACACTTTTGCATCACATGCTCCGATTTTCCCCAGGCTCCCGGAAGCCTGTCCCGGCCCGAGGGGTGCCAGTCCGCACTCATCGGCCAGACTTCCACAAATTGCAGTACCCGATTTGGCACGCCGGGGGGCACTGCCTGCGGGGGAAAAGGAGACGTGCCCGGGCCGTACGTCGGGCTCCAACGGACGCCCGTCGCGGACTGTTAATAGGAACCATAGGGGAGATGGTCCTGCCCACGCTGTTATCCGAGCTCCACGGCTATCCTGTCACGCGCCCATTCACCAGAGCTCCAAATGATTTTGCTTTTTGGGACCCGGTTCCTGGAGCCCTGCCTGGGCAAAATCGGATGCAAGAAGGCCCTGCCCATGCCGATCTCTGAGCTGTTATCCGAGCTCCATTCTGTCTAACCATGCCCACCGTGAATCAAGGTCCCAGGCCCCAAGCACGTGCTTTCTATTACACATCCAGAGAGGTGGTTCTTACTAGAATCACGTGTCGGGTGGCGCGCGCGACACTTTTGCATCACATGCTCCGATTTTCCCCAGGATCCCGGAAGCCTGTCCCGGCCCGAGGGGTGCCAGTCCGCACTCATCGGCCAGACTTCCACAAATTGCAGTACCCGATTTGGCACGCCGGGGGGCGCTGCCTGCGGGGGAAAAGGAGACGTGCCCGGGCCGTACGTCGGGCTCCAACGGACGCCCGTCGCGGACTGTTAATAGGAACCATAGGGGAGATGGTCCTGCCCACGCTGTTATCCGAGCTCCATGGCTATCCTGTCACGCGCCCATTCACCAGAGCTCCAAATGATTTTGCTTTTTGGGACCCGGTTCCTGGAGCCCTGCCTGGGCAAAATCGGATGCAAGAAGGCCCTGCCCATGCCGATCTCTGAGCTGTTATCCGAGCTCCACGGCTATCCTGTCACGCGCCCATTCACCAGAGCTCCAAATGATTTTGCTTTTTGGGACACGGTTCCTGGAGCCCAGCCTGGGCAAAATCGGATGCAAGAAGGCCCTGCCCATGCCGATCTCTGAGCTGTTATCCGAGCTCCACGGCTATCCTGTCACGCGCCCATTCACCAGAGCTCCAAATGATTTTGCTTTTTGGGACACGGTTCCTGGAGCCCTGCCTGGGCAAAATCTGATGCAAGAAGGCCCTGCCCATGCCGATCTCTGAGCTGTTATCCGAGCTCCACGGCTATCCTGTCACGCGCCCATTTACCAGAGTTTCAAATGATTTCGCTTTTTGGGACCCGGTTCCTGGAGCCCTACCTGGGCAAAATCGGATGCAAGAAGGCCCTGCCCATGCCGATCTCTGAGCTGTTATCCGAGCTCCACGGCTATCCTGTCACGCGCCCATTCACCAGAGCTCCAAATGATTTTGCTTTTTGGGACCCGGTTCCTGGAGCCCTGCCTGGGCAAAATCGGATGCAAGAAGGCCCTGCCCATGCCGATCTCTGAGCTGTTATCCGAACTCCACGGCTATCCTGTCACGCGCCCATTCACCAGAGCTCCAAATGATTTTGCTTTTTGGGACCCGGTTCCTGGAGCCCTGCCTGGGCAAAATCGGATGCAAGAAGGCCCTGCCCATGCCGATCTCTGAGCTGTTATCCGAGCTCCACGGCTATCCTGTCACGCGCCCATTCACCAGAGCTCCAAATGATTTTGCTTTTTGGGACCCGGTTCCTGGAGCCCTGCCTGGGCAAAATCGGATGCAAGAAGGCCCTTGCCCATGCCGATCTCTGAGCTGTTATCCGAGCTCCATTCTGTCTAACCACGCCCACCGTGAATCAAGGTCCCAGGCCCCAGCACGTGCTTTCTATTACACATCCGGAGAGGTGGTTCTTACTAGAATCACGTGACGGGTGGCGCGCGCGACACTTTTGCATCACATGCTCCGATTTTCCCCAGGCTCCCGGAAGCCTGTCCCGGCCCGAGGGGTGCCAGTCCGCACTCATCGGCCAGACTTCCACAAATTGCAGTACCCGATTTGGCACGCCGGGGGGCACTGCCTGCGGGGGAAAAGGAGACGTGCCCGGGCCGTACGTCGGGCTCCAACGGACGCCCGTCGCGGACTGTTAATAGGAACCATAGGGGAGATGGTCCTGCCCACGCTGTTATCCGAGCTCCACGGCTATCCTGTCACGCGCCCATTCACCAGAGCTCCAAATGATTTTGCTTTTTGGGACCCGGTTCCTGGAGCCCTGCCTGGGCAAAATCGGATGCAAGAAGGCCCTGCCCATGCCGATCTCTGAGCTGTTATCCGAGCTCCATTCTGTCTAACCATGCCCACCGTGAATCAAGGTCCCAGGCCCCAAGCACGTGCTTTCTATTACACATCCAGAGAGGTGGTTCTTACTAGAATCACGTGTCGGGTGGCGCGCGCGACACTTTTGCATCACATGCTCCGATTTTCCCCAGGATCCCGGAAGCCTGTCCCGGCCCGAGGGGTGCCAGTCCGCACTCATCGGCCAGACTTCCACAAATTGCAGTACCCGATTTGGCACGCCGGGGGGCGCTGCCTGCGGGGGAAAAGGAGACGTGCCCGGGCCGTACGTCGGGCTCCAACGGATGCCCGTCGCGGACTGTTAATAGGAACCATAGGGGAGATGGTCCTGCCCACGCTGTTATCCGAGCTCCACGGCTATCCTGTCACGCGCCCATTCACCAGAGCTCCAAATGATTTTGCTTTTTGGGACCCGGTTCCTGGAGCCCTGCCTGGGCAAAATCAGATGCAAGAAGGCCCTGCCCATGCCGATCTCTGAGATTTTATCCGAGCTCCATTCTGTCTAGCCACGCCCACCGTGAATCAAGGTCCCAGGCCCCAGCACGTGCTTTCTATTACACATCCGGAGAGGTGGTTCTTACTAGAATCACGTGTCGGGTGGCGCGCGCGACACTTTTGCATCACATGCTCCGATTTTCCCCAGGCTCCCGGAAGCCTGTCCCGGTCCGAGGGGTGCCAGTCCGCACTCATCGGCCAGACTTCCACAAATTGCAGTACCCGATTTGGCACGCTGGGGGGCGCTGCCTGCGGGGGAAAAGGAGACGTGCCCGGGCCGTACGTCGGGCTCCAACGGACGCCCGTCGCGGACTGTTAATAGGAACCATAGGGGAGATGGTCCTGCCCACGCTGTTATCCGAGCTCCACGGCTATCCTGTCACGCGCCCATTCACCAGAGCTCCAAATGATTTTGCTTTTTGGGACCCGGTTCCTAGAGCCCTGCCTGGGGAAAATCGGATGCAAGAAGGCCCTGCCCATGCCGATCTCTGAGCTGTTATCCGAGCTCCACGGCTATCCTGTCACGCGCCCATTCACCAGAGCTCCAAATGATTTTGCTTTTTGGGACCCGGTTCCTGGAGCCCTGCCTGGGCAAAATCGGATGCAAGAAGGCCCTGCCCATGCCGATCTCTGAGATGTTATCCGAGCTCCACGGCTATCCTGTCACGCGCCCATTCACCAGAGCTCCAAATGATTTTGCTTTTTGGGACCCGGTTCCTGGAGCCCTGCCTTGGCAAAATCGGATGCAAGAAGGCCCTGCCCATGCCGATCTCTGAGCTGTTATCCGAGCTCCACGGCTATCCTGTCACGCGCCCATTCACCAGAGCTCCAAATGATTTTGCTTTTTGGGACCCGGTTCCTGGAGCCCTGCCTGGGCAAAATCGGATGCAAGAAGGCCCTGCCCATGCCGATCTCTGAGCTGTTATCCGAGCTCCGCGGCTATCCTGTCATGCGCCCATTCACCAGAGCTCCAAATGATTTTGCTTTTTGGGACCCGGTTCCTGGAGCCCTGCCTGGGCAAAATCGGATGCAAGAAGGCCCTGCCCATGCCGATCTCTGAGCTGTTATCCGAGCTCCACGGCTATCCTGTCACGCGCCCATTCACCAGAGCTCCAAATGATTTTGCTTTTTGGGACCCGGTTCCTGGAGCCCTGCCTGGGCAAAATTGGATGCAAGAAGGCCCTGCCCATGCCGATCTCTGAGCTGTTATCCGAGTTCCATTCTGTCTAACCACGCCCACCGTGAATCAAGGTCCCAGGCCCCAAGCACGTGCTTTCTATTACACATCCAGAGAGGTGGTTCTTACTAGAATTACGTGTCGGGTGGCGCGCGCGACACTTTTGCATCACATGCTCCGATTTTCCCCAGGCTCCCGGAAGCCTGTCCCGTCCCGAGGGGTGCCAGTCTGCACTCATCGGCCAGACTTCCACAAATTGCAGTACCCGATTTGGCACGCCGGGGGGCACTGCCTGCGGGGGAAAAGGAGACGTGCCCGGGCCGTACGTTGGGCTCCAACGGATGCCCGTCGCAGACTGTTAATAGGAACCATAGGGGAGATGGTCCTGCCCACGCTGTTATCCGAGCTCCACGGCTATCCTGTCACGCGCCCATTCACCAGAGCTCCAAATGATTTTGCTTTTTGGGACCCGGTTCCTGGAGCCCTGCCTGGGCAAAATCGGATGCAAGAAGGCCCTGCCCATGCCGATCTCTGAGCTGTTATCCGAGCTCCACGGCTATCCTGTCACGCGCCCATTCACCAGAGCTCCAAATGATTTTGCTTTTTGGGACCCGGTTCCTGGAGCCCTGCCTGGGCAAAATCGGATGCAAGAAGGCCCTGCCCATGCCGATCTCTGAGCTGTTATCCGAGCTCCACGGCTATCCTGTCACGCGCCCATTCACCAGAGCTCCAAATGATTTTGCTTTTTGGGACCCGGTTCCTGGAGCCCTGCCTGGGCAAAATCGGATGCAAGAAGGCCCTGCCCATGCCGATCTCTGAGCTGTTATCCGAGCTCCACGGCTATCCTGTCACGCGCCCATTCACCAGAGCTCCAAATGATTTTGCTTTTTGGGACCCGGTTCCTGGAGCCCTGCCTGGGCAAAATCAGATGCAAGAAGGCCCTGCCCATGCCGATCTCTGAGCTGTTATCCGAGCTCCATTCTGTCTAACCACGCCCACCGTGAATCAAGGTCCCAGGCCCCAGCACGTGCTTTCTATTACACATCCGGAGAGGTGGTTCTTACTAGAATCACGTGTCGGGTGGCGCGCGCGACACTTTTGCATCACATGCTCCGATTTTCCCCAGGCTCCCGGAAGCCTGTCCCGGCCCGAGGGGTGCCAGTCCGCACTCATCGGCCAGACTTCCACAAATTGCAGTACCCGATTTGGCACGCCGGGGGGCGCTGCCTGCGGGGGAAAAGGAGACGTGCCCGGGCCGTACGTCGGGCTCCAACGGACGCCCGTCGCGGACTGTTAATAGGAACCATAGGGGAGATGGTCCTGCCCACGCTGTTATCCGAGCTCCACAGCTATCCTGTCACGCGCCCATTCACCAGAGCTCCAAATGATTTTGCTTTTTGGGACCCGGTTCCTGGAGCCCTGCCTGGGCAAAATTGGATGCAAGAAGGCCCTGCCCATGCCGATCTCTGAGCTGTTATCCGAGCTCCACGGCTATCCTGTCACGCGCCCACTCACCAGAGCTCCAAATGATTTTGCTTTTTGGGACCCGGTTCCTGGAGCCCTGCCTGGGCAAAATCGGATGCAAGAAGGCCCTGCCCATGCCGATCTCTGAGCTGTTATCCGAGCTCCATGGCTATCCTGTCACGCGCCCATTCACCAGAGCTCCAAATGATTTTGCTTTTTGGGACCCGGTTCCTGGAGCCCTGCCTGGGCAAAATCGGATGCAAGAAGGCCCTGCCCATGCCGATCTCTGAGCTGTTATCCGAGCTCCGCGGCTATCCTGTCACGCGCCCATTCACCAGAGCTCCAAATGATTTTGCTTTTTGGGACCCGGTTCCTGGAGCCCTGCCTGGGCAAAATCGGATGCAAGAAGGCCGTGCCCATGCCGATCTCTGAGCTGTTATCCGAGCTCCACGGCTATCCTGTCACGCGCCCATTCACAAGAGCTCCAAATGATTTTGCTTTTTGGGAGCCGGTTCCTGGAGCCCTGCCTGGGCAAAATCGGATGCAAGAAGGCCCTGCCCATGCCGATCTCTGAGCTGTTATCCGAGCTCCACGGCTATCCTGTCACGCGCCCATTCACCAGAGCTCCAAATGATTTTGCTTTTTGGGACCCGGTTCCTGGAGCTCTGCCTGGGCACAATCGGATGCAAGAAGGCCCTGCCCATGCCGATCTCTGAGATGTTATCCGAGCTCCATTCTGTCTAACCACGCCCACCGTGAATCAAGGTCCCAGGCCCCAGCACGTGCTTTCTATTACACATCCGGAGAGGTGGTTCTTACTAGAATCACGTGTCGGGTGGCGCGCGCGACACTTTTGCATCACATGCTCCGATTTTCCCCAGGCTCCCGGAAGCCTGTCCCGGCCCGAGGGGTGCCAGTCCGCACTCATCGGCCAGACTTCCACAAATTGCAGTACCCGATTTGGCACGCCGGGGGGCGCTGCCTGCGGGGGAAAAGGAGACGTGCCCGGGCCGTACGTCGGGCTCCAACGGACGCCCGTCGCGGACTGTTAATAGGAACCATAGGGGAGATGGTCCTGCCCACGCTGTTATCCGAGCTCCACGGCTATCCTGTCACGCGCCCATTCACCAGAGCTCCAAATAATTTTGCTTTTTGGGACCCGGTTCCTGGAGCCCTGCCTGGGGAAAATCGGATGCAAGAAGGCCCTGCCCATGCCGATCTCTGAGCTGTTATCCGAGCTCCACGGCCATCCTGTCATGCGCCCATTCACCAGAGCTCCAAATGATTTTGCTTTTTGGGACCCGGTTCCTGGAGCCCTGCCTGGGCAAAATCGGATGCAAGAAGGCCCTGCCCATGCCGATCTCTGAGCTGTTATCCGAGCTCCACGGCTATCCTGTCACGCGCCCATTCACCAGAGCTCCAAATGATTTTGCTTTTTGGGACCCGGTTCCTGGAGCCCTGCCTGGGCAAAATCGGATGCAAGAAGGCCCTGCCCATGCCGATCTCTGAGCTGTTATCGGAGCTCCACGGCCATCCTGTCATGCGCCCATTCACCAGAGCTCCAAATGATTTTGCTTTTTGGGACCCGGTTCCTGGAGCCCTGCCTGGGCAAAATCGGATGCAAGAAGGCCCTGCCCATGCCGATCTCTGAGCTGTTATCCGAGCTCCACGGCTATCCTGTCACGCGCCCATTCACCAGAGCTCCAAATGATTTTGCTTTTTGGGACCCGGTTCCTGGAGCCCTGCCTGGGCAAAATCGGATGCAAGAAGGCCGTGCCCATGCCGATCTCTGAGCTGTTATCCGAGCTCCACGGCTATCCTGTCACGCGCCCATTCACAAGAGCTCCAAATGATTTTGCTTTTTGGGAGCCGGTTCCTGGAGCCCTGCCTGGGCAAAATCGGATGCAAGAAGGCCCTGCCCATGCCGATCTCTGAGCTGTTATCCGAGCTCCACGGCTATCCTGTCACGCGCCCATTCACCAGAGCTCCAAATGATTTTGCTTTTTGGGACCCGGTTCCTGGAGCCCTACCTGGGCAAAATCGGATGCAAGAAGGCCCTGCCCATGCCGATCTCTGAGCTGTTATCCGAGCTCCACGGCTATCCTGTCACGCGCCCATTCACCAGAGCTCCAAATGATTTTGCTTTTTGGGACCCGGTTCCTGGAGCCCTGCCTGGGCAAAATCGGATGCAAGAAGGCCCTGCCCATGCCGATCTCTGAGCTGTTATCCGAGCTCCACGGCTATCCTGTCACGCGCCCATTCACCAGAGCTCCAAATGATTTTGCTTTTTGGGACCCGGTTCCTGGAGCTCTGCCTGGGCACAATCGGATGCAAGAAGGCCCTGCCCATGCCGATCTCTGAGATGTTATCCGAGCTCCATTCTGTCTAACCACGCCCACCGTGAATCAAGGTCCCAGGCCCCAGTACGTGCTTTCTATTACACATCCGGAGAGGTGGTTCTTACTAGAATCACGTGTCGGGTGGCGCGCGCGACACTTTTGCATCACATGCTCCGATTTTCCCCAGGCTCCCGGAAGCCTGTCCCGGCCCGAGGGGTGCCAGTCCGCACTCATCGGCCAGACTTCCACAAATTGCAGTACCCGATTTGGCACGCCGGGGGGCGCTGCCTGCGGGGGGAAAAGGAGACGTGCCCGGGCCGTACGTCGGGCTCCAACGGACGCCCGTCGCGGACTGTTAATAGGAACCATAGGGGAGATGGTCCTGCCCACGCTGTTATCTGAGCTCCACGGCTATCCTGTCACGCGCCCATTCACCAGAGCTCCAAATGATTTTGCTTTTTGGGACCCGGTTCCTGGAGCCCTGCCTGGGGAAAATCGGATGCAAGAAGGCCCTGCCCATGCCGATCTCTGAGCTGTTATCCGAGCTCCACGGCCATCCTGTCATGCGCCCATTCACCAGAGCTCCAAATGATTTTGCTTTTTGGGACCCGGTTCCTGGAGCCCTGCCTGGGCAAAATCGGATGCAAGAAGGCCCTGCCCATGCCGATCTCTGAGCTGTTATCCGAGCTCCACGGCCATCCTGTCATGCGCCCATTCACCAGAGCTCCAAATGATTTTGCTTTTTGGGACCCGGTTCCTGGAGCCCTGCCTGGGCAAAATCGGATGCAAGAAGGCCCTGCCCATGCCGATCTCTGAGCTGTTATCCGAGCTCCACGGCTATCCTGTCACGCGCCCATTCACCAGAGCTCCAAATGATTTTGCTTTTTGGGACCCGGTTCCTGGAGCCCTGCCTGGGCAAAATCGGATGCAAGAAGGCCCTGCCCATGCCGATCTCTGAGCTGTTATCCGAGCTCCACGGCTATCCTGTCACGCGCCCATTCACCAGAGCTCCAAATGATTTTGCTTTTTGGGACCCGGTTCCTGGAGCCCTGCCTGGGCAATATCGGATGCAAGAAGGCCCTGCCCATGCCGATCTCTGAGCTGTTACCCGAGCTCCACGGCTATCCTGTCACGCGCCCATTCACCAGAGCTCCAAATGATTTTGATTTTTGGGACCCGGTTCCTGGAGCCCTGCCTGGGCAAAATCGGATGCAAGAAGGTCCTGCCCATGCCGATCTCTGAGTTGTTATCCGAGCTCCACGGCTATCCTGTCACGCGCCCATTCACCAGAGCTCCAAATGATTTTGCTTTTTGGGACCCGGTTCCTGGAGCCCTGCCTGGGCAAAATCGGATGCAAGAAGGCCCTGCCCATGCCGATCTCTGAGCTGTTATCCGAGCTCCACGGCTATCCTGTCACGCGCCCATTCACCAGAGCTCCAAATGATTTTGCTTTTTGGGACCCGGTTCCTGGAGCCCTGCCTGGGCAAAATCAGATGCAAGAAGGCCCTGCCCATGCCGATCTCTGAGCTGTTATCCGAGCTCCATTCTGTCTAACCACGCCCACCGTGAATCAAGGTCCCAGGCCCCAGCACGTGCTTTCTATTACACATCCGGAGAGGTGGTTCTTACTAGAATCACGTGTCGGGTGGCACGCGCGACACTTTTGCATCACATGCTCCGATTTTCCCCAGGCTCCCGGAAGCCTGTCCCGGCCCGAGGGGTGCCAGTCCGCACTCATCGGCCAGACTTCCACAAATTGCAGTACCCGATTTGGCACGCCGGGGGGCGCTGCCTGCGGGGGAAAAGGAGACGTGCCCGGGCCGTACGTCGGGCTCCAACGGACGCCCGTCGCGGACTGTTAATAGAAACCATAGGGGAGATGGTCCTGCCCACGCTGTTATCCGAGCTCCACGGCTATCCTGTCACGCGCCCATTCACCAGAGCTCCAAATGATTTTGCTTTTTGGGACCCGGTTCCTGGAGCCCTGCCTGGGGAAAATCGGATGCAAGAAGGCCCTGCCCATGCCGATCTCTGAGCTGTTATCTGAGCTCCACGGCTATCCTGTCACGCGCCCATTCACCAGAGCTCCAAATGATTTTGCTTTTTGGGACCCGGTTCCTGGAGCCCTGCCTGGTCCAAATCGGATGCAAGAAGGCCCTGCCCATGCCGATCTCTGAGCTGTTATCCGAGCTCCACGGCTATCCTGTCACGCGCCCATTCACCAGAGCTCCAAATGATTTTGCTTTTTGGGACCCGGTTCCTGGAGCCCTGCCTGGGCAAAATCGGATGCAAGAAGGCCCTGCCCATGCCGATCTCTGAGCTGTTATCCGAGCTCCACGGCTATCCTGTCACGCGCCCATTCACCAGAGCTCCAAATGATTTTGCTTTTTGGGACCCGGTTCCTGGAGCCCTGCCTGGGCAAAATCGGATGCAAAAAGGCCCTGCCCATGCCGATCTCTGAGCTGTTATCCGAGCTCCACGGCTATCCTGTCACGCGCCCATTCACCAGAGCTCCAAATGATTTTGCTTTTTGGGACCCGGTTCCTGGAGCCCTGCCTGGGCAAAATCGGATGCAAGAAGGCCCTGCCCATGCCGATCTCTAAATTGTTATCCGAGCTCCATTCTGTCTAACCACGCCCACCATGAATCAAGGTCCCAGGCCCCAAGCACGTGCTTTCTATTACACATCCAGAGAGGTGGTTCTTACTAGAATCACGTGTCGGGTGGCGCGCGTGACACTTTTGCATCACATGCTCCGATTTTCCCCAGGCTCCCGGAAGCCTGTCCCGGCCCGAGGGGTGCCAGTCCGCACTTATCGGCCAGACTTCCACAAATTGCAGTACCCGATTTGGCACGCCGGGGGCACTGCCTGCGGGGGAAAAGGAGACGTGCCCGGGCCGTACATTGGGCTCCAACGGATGCCCGTCGCAGACTGTTAATAGGAACCATAGGGGAGATGGTCCTGCCCACGCTGTTATCCGAGCTCCACGGCTATCCTGTCACGCGCCCATTCACCAGAGCTGCAAATGATTTTGCTTTTTGGGACCCGGTTCCTGGAGCCCTGCCTGGGCAAAATCGGATGCAAGAAGGCCCTGCCCATGCCGATCTCTGAGCTGTTATCCGAGCTCCATGGCTATCCTGTCACGCGCCCATTCACCAGAGCTCCAAATGATTTTGCTTTTTGGGACCCGGTTCCTGGAGCCCTGCCTGGGCAAAATCGGATGCAAGAAGGCCCTGCCCATGCCGATCTCTGAGCTGTTATCCGAGCTCCATGGGTATCCTGTCACGCGCCCATTCACCAGAGCTCCAAATTATTTTGCTTTTTGGGACCCGGTTCCTGGAGCCCTGCCTGGGCAAAATCGGATGCAAGAAGGCCCTGCCCATGCCGATCTCTGAGCTGTTATCCGAGCTCCATTCTGTCTAACCACGCCCACCGTGAATCAAGGTCCCAGGCCCCAGCACGTGCTTTCTATTACACATCCGGAGAGGTGGTTCTTACTAGAATCACGTGTCGGGTGGCGCGCGCGACACTTTTGCATCACATGCTCCGATTTTCCCCAGGCTCCCGGAAGCCTGTCCCGGCCCGAGGGGTGCCAGTCCGCACTCATCGGCCAGACTTCCACAAATTACAGTACCCGATTTGGCACGCCGGGGGGCGCTGCCTGCGGGGGAAAAGGAGACGTGCCCGAGCCGTACGTCGGGCTCCAACGGACGCCCGTCGCGGACTGTTAATAGGAACCATAGGGGAGATGGTCCTGCCCACGCTGTTATCCGAGCTCCATTGCTATCCTGTCACGCGCCCATTCACCAGAGCTCCAAATGATTTTGCTTTTTGGGACCCGGTTCCTGGAGCCCTGCCTGGGCAAAATCGGATGCAAGAAGGCCCTGCCCATGCCGATCTCTGAGCTGTTATCCGAGCTCCACGGCTATCCTGTCACGCGCCCATTCACCAGAGCTCCAAATGATTTTGCTTTTTGGGACACGGTTCCTGGAGCCCAGCCTGGGCAAAATCGGATGCAAGAAGGCCCTGCCCATGCCGATCTCTGAGCTGTTATCCGAGCTCCACGGCTATCCTGTCACGCGCCCATTCACCAGAGCTCCAAATGATTTTGCTTTTTGGGACACGGTTCCTGGAGCCCTGCCTGGGCAAAATCTGATGCAAGAAGGCCCTGCCCATGCCGATCTCTGAGCTGTTATCCGAGCTCCACGGCTATCCTGTCACGCGCCCATTTACCAGAGTTTCAAATGATTTTGCTTTTTGGGACCCGGTTCCTGGAGCCCTACCTGGGCAAAATCGGATGCAAGAAGGCCCTGCCCATGCCGATCTCTGAGCTGTTATCCGAGCTCCACGGCTATCCTGTCACGCGCCCATTCACCAGAGCTCCAAATGATTTTGCTTTTTGGGACCCGGTTCCTGGAGCCCTGCCTGGGCAAAATCGGATGCAAGAAGGCCCTGCCCATGCCGATCTCTGAGTTGTTATCCGAACTCCACGGCTATCCTGTCACGCGCCCATTCACCAGAGCTCCAAATGATTTTGCTTTTTGGGACCCGGTTCCTGGAGCCCTGCCTGGGCAAAATCGGATGCAAGAAGGCCCTGCCCATGCCGATCTCTGAGCTGTTATCCGAGCTCCACGGCTATCCTGTCACGCGCCCATTCACCAGAGCTCCAAATGATTTTGCTTTTTGGGACCCGGTTCCTGGAGCCCTGCCTGGGCAAAATCGGATGCAAGAAGGCCCTTGCCCATGCCGATCTCTGAGCTGTTATCCGAGCTCCATTCTGTCTAACCACGCCCACCGTGAATCAAGGTCCCAGGCCCCAGCACGTGCTTTCTATTACACATCCGGAGAGGTGCTTCTTACTAGAATCACGTGTCGGGTGGCGCGCGCGACACTTTTGCATCACATGCTCCGATTTTCCCCAGGCTCCCGGAAGCCTGTCCCGGCCCGAGGGGTGCCAGTCCGCACTCATCGGCCAGACTTCCACAAATTGCAGTACCCGATTTGGCACGCCGGGGGGCACTGCCTGCGGGGGAAAAGGAGACGTGCCCGGGCCGTACGTCGGGCTCCAACGGACGCCCGTCGCGGACTGTTAATAGGAACCATAGGGGAGATGGTCCTGCCCATGCTGTTATCCGAGCTCCACGGCTATCCTGTCACGCGCCCATTCACCAGAGCTCCAAATGATTTTGCTTTTTGGGACCCGGTTCCTGGAGCCCTGCCTGGGCAAAATCGGATGCAAGAAGGCCCTGCCCATGCCGATCTCTGAGCTGTTATCCGAGCTCCACGGCTATCCTGTCACGCGCCCATTCACCAGAGCTCCAAATGATTTTGCTTTTTGGGACCCGGTTCCTGGAGCCCTGCCTGGGCAAAATCGGATGCAAGAAGGCCCTGCCCATGCCGATCTCTGAGCTGTTATCCGAGCTCCGCGGCTATCCTGTCACGCGCCCATTCACCAGAGCTCCAAATGATTTTGCTTTTTGGGACCCGGTTCCTGGAGCCCTGCCTGGGCAAAATCGGATGCAAGAAGGCCCTGCCCATGCCGATCTCTGAGCTGTTATCCGAGCTCCACGGCTATCCTGTCACGCGCCCATTCACCAGAGCTCCAAATGATTTTGCTTTTTGGGACCCGGTTCCTGGAGCCCTGCCTGGGCAAAATCGGATGCAAGAAGGCCCTGCCCATGCCGATCTCTGAGCTGTTATCCGAGCTCCACGGCTATCCTGTCACGCGCCCATTCACCAGAGCTCCAAATGATTTTGCTTTTTGGGACCCGGTTCCTGGAGCCCTGCCTGGGCAAAATCGGATGGAAGAAGGCCCTGCCCATGCCGATCTCTGAGCTGTTATCCGAGCTCCATTCTGTCTAACCACGCCCACCGTGAATCAAGGTCCCAGGCCCCAGCACGTGCTTTCTATTACACATCCGGAGAGGTGGTTCTTACTAGAATCACGTGTCGGGTGGCGCGCGCGACACTTTTGCATCACATGCTCCGATTTTCCCCAGGCTCCCGGAAGCCTGTCCCGGCCCGAGGGGTGCCAGTCCGCACTCATCGGCCAGACTTCCACAAATTGCAGTACCCGATTTGGCACGCCGGGGGGCACTGCCTGCGGGGGGAAAAGGAGACGTGCCCGGGCCGTACGTCGGGCTCCAACGGACGCCCGTCGCGGACTGTTAATAGGAACCACAGGGGAGATGGTCCTGCCCACGCTGTTATCCGAGCTCCACGGCTATCCTGTCACGCGCTCATTCACCAGAGCTCCAAATGATTTTGCTTTTTGGGACCCGGTTCCTGGAGCCCTGCCTGGGCAAAATCGGATGCAAGAAGGCCCTGCCCATGCCGATCTCTGAGCTGTTATCCGAGCTCCACGGCTATCCTGTCACGCGCCCATTCACCAGAGCTCCAAATGATTTTGCTTTTTGGGACCCGGTTCCTGAAGCCCTGCCTGGGCAAAATCGGATGCAAGAAGGCCCTGCCCATGCCGATCTCTGAGCTGTTATCCGAGCTCCGCGGCTATCCTGTCACGCGCCCATTCACCAGAGCTCCAAATGATTTTGCTTTTTGGGACACGGTTCCTGGAGCCCTGCCTGGGCAAAATCGGATGCAAGAAGGCCCTGCCCATGCCGATCGCTGAGCTGTTATCCGAGCTCCATTCTGTCTAACCACGCCCACCGTGAATCAAGGTCCCAGGCCCCAGCACGTGCTTTCTATTACACATCCGGAGAGGTGGTTCTTACTAGAATCACGTGTCGGGTGGCGCGCGCGACACTTTTGCATCACATGCTCCGATTTTCCCCAGGCTCCCGGAAGCCTGTCCCGGCCCGAGGGGTGCCAGTCCGCACTCATCTGCCAGACTTCCACAAATTGCAGTACCCGATTTGGCACGCCGGGGGGCACTGCCTGCGGGGGAAAAGGAGACGTGCCCGGGCCGTACGTCGGGCTCCAATGGACGCCCGTCGCGGACTGTTAATAGGAACCATAGGGGAGATGGTCCTGCCCACGCTGTTATCCGAGCTCCACGGCTATCCTGTCACGCGCCCATTCACCAGAGCTCCAAATGATTTTGCTTTTTGGGACCCGGTTCCTGGAGCCCTGCCTGGGCAAAATCGGATGCAAGAAGGCCCTGCCCATGCCGATCTCTGAGCTGTTATCCGAGCTCCATTCTGTCTAACCACGCCCACCGTAAATCAAGGTCCCAGGCCCCAGCACGTGCTTTCTATTACACATCCAGAGAGGTGGTTCTTACTAGAATCACGTGTCGGGTGGTGCGCGCGACACTTTTGCATCACATGCTCCGATTTTCCCCAGGCTCCCGGAAGCCTGTCCCGGCCCGAGGGGTGCCAGTCCGCACTCATCGGCCAGACTTCCACAAATTACAGTACCCGATTTGGCACGCCGGGGGGCGCTGCCTGCGGGGGAAAAGGAGACGTGCCCGGGCCGTACGTCGGGCTCCAACGGACGCCCGTCGCGGACTGTTAATAGGAACCATAGGGGAGATGGGCCTGCCCACGCTGTTATCCGAGCTCCACGGCTATCCTGTCACGCGCCCATTCACCAGAGCTCCAAATGATTTTGCTTTTTGGGACCCGGTTCCTGGAGCCCTGCCTGGGCAAAATCGGATGCAAGAAGGCCCTGCCCATGCCGATCTCTGAGCTGTTATCCGAGCTCCACGGCTATCCTGTCACGCGCCCATTCACCAGAGCTCCAAATGATTTTGCTTTTTGGGACCCGGTTCCTGGAGCCCTGCCTGGGCAAAATCGGATGCAAGAAGACCCTGCCCATGCCGATCTCTGAGCTGTTATCCGAGCTCCATTCTGTCTAACCACGCCCACCGTGAATCAAGGTCCCAGGCCCCAGCACGTGCTTTCTATTACACATCCGGAGAGGTGGTTCTTACTAGAATCACGTGTCGGGTGGCGCGTGCGACACTTTTGCATCACATGCTCCGATTTTCCCCAGGCTCCCGGAAGCCTGTCCCGGCCCGAGGGGTGCCAGTCCGCACTCATCGGCCAGACTTCCACAAATTGAAGTACCCGATTTGGCACGCCGGGGGGCACTGCCTGCGGGGGAAAAGGAGACGTGCCCGGGCCGTACGTCGGGCTCCAACGGACGCCCGTCGCGGACTGTTAATAGGAACCATAGGGGAGATGGTCCTGCCCACGCTGTTATCCGAGCTCCACGGCTATCTTGTCACGCGCCCATTCACCAGAGCTCCAAATGATTTTGCTTTTTGGGACCCGGTTCCTGGAGCCCTGCCTGGGCAAAATCGGATGCAAGAAGGCCCTGCCCATGCCGATCTCTGAGCTGTTATCCGAGCTCCACGGCTATCCTGTCACGCGCCCATTCACCAGAGCTCCAAATTATTTTGCTTTTTGGGACCCGGTTCCTGGAGCCCTGCCTGGGCAAAATCGGATGCAAGAAGGCCCTGCCCATGCCGATCTCTGAGCTGTTATCCGAGCTCCACGGCTATCCTGTCACGCGCCCATTCACCAGAGCACCAAATGATTTTGCTTTTTGGGACCCGGTTCCTGGAGCCCTGCCTGGGCAAAATCGGATGCAAGAAGGCCCTGCCCATGCCGATCTCTGAGCTGTTATCCGAGCTCCACGGCTATCCTGTCACGCGCCCATTCACCAGAGCTCCAAATGATTTTGCTTTTTGGGACCCGGTTCCTGGAGCCCTGCCTGGGCAAAATCGGATGCAAGAAGGCCCTGCCCATGCCGATCTCTGAGCTGTTATCCGAGCTCCACGGCTATCCTGTCACGCGCCCATTCACCAGAGCTCCAAATGATTTTGCTTTTTGGGACACGGTTCCTGGAGCCCTGCCTGGGCAAAATCGGATGCAAGAAGGCCCTGCCCATGCCGATCTCTGAGCTGTTATCCGAGCTCCATTCTGTCTAACCACGCCCACCGTGAATCAAGGTCCCAGGCCCCAGCACGTGCTTTCTATTACACATCCGGAGAGGTGGTTCTTACTAGAATCACGTGTCGGGTGGCGCGCGCGACACTTTTGCATCACATGCTCCGATTTTCCCCAGGCTCCCGGAAGCCTGTCCCGGCCCGAGGGGTGCCAGTCCGCACTCATCGGCCAGACTTCCACAAATTACAGTACCCGATTTGGCACGCCGGGGGGCGCTGCCTGCGGGGGAAAAGGAGACGTGCCCGGGCCGTACGTCGGGCTCCAACGGACGCCCGTCGCGGACTGTTAATAGGAACCATAGGGGAGATGGTCCTGCCCACGCTGTTATCCGATCTCCACGGCTATCCTGTCACGCGCCCATTCACCAGAGCTCCAAATGATTTTGCTTTTTGGGACCCGGTTCCTGGAGCCCTGCCTGGGCAAAATCGGATGCAAGAAGGCCCTGCCCATGCCGATCTCTGAGCTGTTATCCGAGCTCCACGGCTATCCTGTCACGCGCCCATTCACCAGAGCTCCAAATGATTTTGCTTTTTGGGACCCGGTTCCTGGAGCCCTGCCTGGGCAAAATCGGATGCAAGAAGGCCCTGCCCATGCCGATCTCTGAGCTGTTATCCGAGCTCCACGGCTATCCTGTCACGCGCCCATTCACCAGAGCTCCAAATGATTTTGCTTTTTGGGACCCGGTTCCTGGAGCCCTGCCTGGGCAAAATCGGATGCAAGAAGGCCCTGCCCATGCCGATCTCTGAGCTGTTATCCGAGCTCCACGGCTATCCTGTCACGCGCCCATTCACCAGAGCTCCAAATGATTTTGCTTTTTGGGACCCAGTTCCTGGAGCCCTGCCTGGGCAAAATCGGATGCAAGAAGGCCCTGCCCATGCCGATCTCTGAGCTGTTATCCGAGCTCCATTCTGTCTAACCACGCCCACCGTGAATCAAGGTCCCAGGCCCCAGCACGTGCTTTCTATTACACATCCGGAGAGGTGGTTCTTATTAGAATCACGTGTCGGGTGGCGCGCGCGACACTTTTGCATCACATGCTCCGATTTTCCCCAGGCTCCCGGAAGCCTGTCCCGGCCCGAGGGGTGCCAGTCCGCACTCATCGGCCAGACTTCCACAAATTGCAGTACCCGATTTGGCACGCCGGGGGGCACTGCCTGCGGGGGAAAAGGAGACGTGCCCGGGCCGTACGTCGGGCTCCAACGGACGCCCGTCGCGGACTGTTAATAGGAACCATAGGGGAGATGGTCCTGCCCACGCTGTTATCCGAGCTCCACGGCTATCCTGTCACGCGCCCATTCACCAGAGCTCCAAATGATTTTGCTTTTTGGGACCCGGTTCCTGGAGCCCTGCCTGGGCAAAATCGGATGCAAGAAGGCCCTGCCCATGCCGATCTCTGAGCTGTTATCCGAGCTCCACGGCTATCCTGTCACACGCCCATTCACCAGAGCTCCAAATTATTTTGCTTTTTGGGACCCGGTTCCTGGAGCCCTGCCTGGGCAAAATCGGATGCAAGAAGGCCCTGCCCATGCCGATCTCTGAGCTGTTATCCGAGCTCCACGGCTATCCTGTCACGCGCCCATTCACCAGAGCACCAAATGATTTTGCTTTTTGGGACCCGGTTCCTGGAGCCCTGCCTGGGCAAAATCGGATGCAAGAAGGCCCTGCCCATGCCGATCTCTGAGCTGTTATCCGAGCTCCACGGCTATCCTGTCACGCGCCCATTCACCAGAGCTCCAAATGATTTTGCTTTTTGGGACCCGGTTCCTGGAGCCCTGCCTGGGCAAAATCGGATGCAAGAAGGCCCTGCCCATGCCGATCTCTGAGCTGTTATCCGAGCTCCACGGCTATCCTGTCACGCGCCCATTCACCAGAGCTCCAAATGATTTTGCTTTTTGGGACCCGGTTCCTGGAGCCCTGCCTGGGCAAAATCAGATGCAAGAAGGCCCTGCCCATGCCGATCTCTGAGCTGTTATCCGAGCTCCATTCTGTCTAACCACGCCCACCGTGAATCAAGGTCCCAGGCCTCAGCACGTGCTTTCTATTACACATCCGGAGAGGTGGTTCTTACTAGAATCACGTGTCGGGTGGCGCGCGCGACACTTTTGCATCACATGCTCCGATTTTCCCCAGGCTCCCGGAAGCCTGTCCCGGCCCGAGGGGTGCCAGTCCGCACTCATCGGCCAGACTTCCACAAATTGCAGTACCCGATTTGGCACGCCGGGGGGCGCTGCCTGCGGGGGAAAAGGAGACGTGCCCGGGCCAAAACGTCGGGCTCCAACGGATGCCCGTCGCGGACTGTTAATAGGAACCATAGGGGAGATGGTCCTGCCCACGCTGTTATCCAAGCTCCACGGCTATCCTGTCACGCGCCCATTCACCAGAGCTCCAAATGATTTTGCTTTTTGGGACCCGGTTCCTGGAGCCCTGCCTGGGCAAAATCGGATGCAAGAAGGCCCTGCCCATGCCGATCTCTGAGCTGTTATCCGAGCTCCACGGCTATCCTGTCACGCGCCCATTCACCAGAGCTCCAAATGATTTTGCTTTTTGGGAACCGGTTCCTGGAGCCCTGCCTGGGCAAAATCGGATGCAAGAAGGCCCTGCCCATGCCGATCTCTGAGCTGTTATCCGAGCTCCACGGCTATCCTGTCACGCGCCCATTCACCAGAGCTCCAAATGATTTTGCTTTTTGGGACCCGGTTCCTGGAGCCCTGCCTGGGCAAAATTGGATGCAAGAAGGCCCTGCCCATGCCGATCTCTGAGCTGTTATCCGAGCTCCGCGGCTATCCTGTCACGCGCCCATTCACCAGAGCTCCAAATGATTTTGCTTTTTGGGACACGGTTCCTGGAGCCCTGCCTGGGCAAAATCAGATGCAAGAAGGCCCTGCCCATGCCGATCTCTGAGCTGTTATCCGAGCTCCATTCTGTCTAACCACGCCCACCGTGAATCAAGGTCCCAGGCCCCAGCACGTGCTTTCTATTACACATCCGGAGAGGTGGTTCTTACTAGAATCACGTGTCGGGTGGCGCGCGCGACACTTTTGCATTACATGCTCCGATTTTCCCCAGGCTCCCGGAAGCCTGTCCCGGCCCGAGGGGTGCCAGTCCGCACTCATCAGCCAGACTTCCACAAATTACAGTACCCGATTTGGCACGCCGGTGGGCGCTGCCTGCGGGGGAAAAGGAGACGTGCCCGGGCCGTACGTCGGGCTCCAACGGACGCCCGTCGCGGACTGTTAATAGGAACCATAGGGGAGATGGTCCTGCCCACGCTGTTATCCGAGCTCCATGGCTATCCTGTCACACGCCCATTCACCAGAGCTCCAAATGATTTTGCTTTTTGGGACCCGGTTCCTGGAGCCCTGCCTGGGCAAAATCGGATGCAAGAAGGCCCTGCCCATGCCGATCTCTGAGCTGTTATCCGAGCTCCACGGCTATCCTGTCACGCGCCCATTCACCAGAGCTCCAAATGATTTTGCTTTTTGGGACCCGGTTCCTGGAGCCCTGCCTGGGCAAAATCGGATGCAAGAAGGCCCTGCCCATGCCGATCTCTGAGCTGTTATCCGAGCTCCTCGGCTATCCTGTCACGTGCCCATTCACCAGAGCTCCAAATGATTTTGCTTTTTGGGACCCGGTTCCTGGAGCCCTGCCTGGGCAAAATCGGATGCAAGAAGGCCCTTGCCCATGCCGATCTCTGAGCTGTTATCCGAGCTCCATTCTGTCTAACCACGCCCACCGTGAATCAAGGTCCCAGGCCCCAGCACGTGCTTTCTATTACACATCCGGAGAGGTGGTTCTTACTAGAATCACGTGTCGGGTGGCGCGCGCGACACTTTTGCATCACATGCTCCGATTTTCCCCAGGCTCCCGGAAGCCTGTCCCGGCCCGAGGGGTGCCAGTCCGCACTCATCGGCCAGACTTCCACAAATTGCAGTACCCGATTTGGCACGCCGGGGGGCACTGCCTGCGGGGGAAAAGGAGACGTGCCCGGGCCGTACGTCGGGCTCCAACGGACGCCCGTCGCGGACTGTTAATAGGAACCATAGGGGAGATGGTCCTGCCCACTCTGTTATCCGAGCTCCACGGCTATCCTGTCACGCGCCCATTCACCAGAGCTCCAAATGATTTTGCTTTTTGGGACCCGGTTCCTGGAGCCCTGCCTGGGCAAAATCGGATGCAAGAAGGCCCTGCCCATGCCGATCTCTGAGCTGTTATCCGAGCTCCGCGGCTATCCTGTCACGCGCCCATTCACCAGAGCTCCAAATGATTTTGCTTTTTGGGACACGGTTCCTGGAGCCCTGCCTGGGCAAAATCGGATGCAAGAAGGCCCTGCCCATGCCGATCTCTGAGCTGTTATCCGAGCTCCATTCTGTCTAACCACGCCCACCATGAATCAAGGTCCCAGGCCCCAGCACGTGCTTTCTATTACACATACGGAGAGGTGGTTCTTACTAGAATCACGTGTCGGGTGGCGCGCGCGACACTTTTGCATCACATGCTCCGATTTTCCCCAGGCTCCCGGAAGCCTGTCCCGGCCCGAGGGGTGCCAGTCCGCACTCATCGGCCAGACTTCCACAAATTACAGTACCCGATTTGACACGCCGGGGGGCGCTGCCTGCGGGGGAAAAAGAGACGTGCCCGGGCCGTACGTCGGGCTCCAACGGATGCCCGTCGCGGACTGTTAATAGGAACCATAGGGGAGATGGTCCTGCCCACGCTGTTATCTGAGCTCCACTGCTATCCTGTCACGCGCCCATTCACCAGAGCTCCAAATGATTTTGCTTTTTGGGACCCGGTTCCTGGAGCCCTGCCTGGGCAAAATCGGATGCAAGAAGGCCCTGCCCATGCCGATCTCTGAGCTGTTATCCGAGCTCCACGGCTATCCTGTCACGCGCCCATTCACCAGAGCTCCAAATGATTTTGCTTTTTGGGACCCGGTTCCTGGAGCCCTGCCTGGGCAAAATCGGATGCAAGAAGGCACTGCCCATGCCGATCTCTGAGCTGTTATCCGAGCTCCATTCTGTCTAACCACGCCCACCGTGAATCAAGGTCCCAGGCCCCAGCACGTGCTTTCTATTACACATCCGGAGAGGTGGTTCTTACTAGAATCACGTGTCGGGTGGCGCGCGCGACACTTTTGCATCACATGCTCCGATTTTCCCCAGGCTCCCGGAAGCCTGTCCCGGCCCGAGGGGGGCCAGTCCGCACTCATCGGCCAGACTTCCACAAATTGCAGTACCCGATTTGGTACGCCGGGGGGCACTGCCTGCGGGGGAAAAGTAGACGTGCCCGGGACGTACGTCGGGCTCCAACGGACGCCCGTCGCGGACTGTTAATAGGAACCATAGGGGAGATGGTCCTGCCCACGCTGTTATCCGAGCTCCACGGCTATCCTGTCACGCGCCCATTCACCAGAGCTCCAAATGATTTTGCTTTTTGGGACCCGGTTCCTGGAGCCCTGCCTGGGCAAAATCAGATGCAAGAAGGCCCTGCCCATGCCGATCTCTGAGCTGTTATCCGAGCTCCATGGCTATCCTGTCACGCGCCCATTCACCAGAGCTCCAAATGATTTTGCTTTTTGGGACCCGGTTCCTGGAGCCCTGCCTGGGCAAAATCGGATGCAAGAAGGCCCTGCCCATGCCGATCTCTGAGCTGTTATCCGAGCTCCACGGCTATCCTGTCACGCGCCCATTCACCAGAGCTCCAAATGATTTTGCTTTTTGGGACCCGGTTCCTGGAGCCCTGCCTGGGCAAAATCGGATGCAAGAAGGCCCTGCCCATGCCGATCTCTGAGCTGTTATCTGAGCTCCATTCTGTCTAACCACGCCCACCGTGAATCAAGGTCCCAGGCCCCAGCACGTGCTTTCTATTACACATCCGGAGAGGTGGTTCTTACTAGAATCACGTGTCGGGTGGCGCGCGCGACACTTTTGCATCACATGCTCCGATTTTCCCCAGGCTCCCGGAAGCCTGTCCCGGCCCGAGGGGTGCCAGTCCGCACTCATCGGCCAGACTTCCACAAATTGCAGTACCCGATTTGGCACGCCGGGGGGCACTGCCTGCGGGGGAAAAGGAGACGTGCCCGGGCCGTACGTCGGGCTCCAACGGACGCCCGTCGCGGACTGTTAATAGGAACCATAGGGGAGATGGTCCTGCCCACGCTGTTATCCGAGCTCCACGGCTATCCTGTCACGCGCCCATTCACCAGAGCTCCAAATGATTTTGCTTTTTGGGACCCGGTTCCTGGAGCCCTGCCTGGGCAAAATCGGATGCAAGAAGGCCCTGCCCATGCCGATCTCTGAGCTGTTATCCGAGCTCCGCGGCTATCCTGTCACGCGCCCATTCAGCAGAGCTCCAAATGATTTTGCTTTTTGGGACACGGTTCCTGGAGCCCTGCCTGGGCAAAATCGGATGCAAGAAGGCCCTGCCCATGCCGATCTCTGAGCTGTTATCCGAGCTCCATTCTGTCTAACCACGCCCACCGTGAATCAAGGTCCCAGGCCCCAGCACGTGCTTTCTATTACACATCCGGGGAGGTGGTTCTTACTAGAATCACGTGTCGGGTGGCGCGCACGACACTTTTGCATCACATGCTCCGATTTTCCCCAGGCTCCCGGAAGCCTGTCCCGGCCCGAGGGGTGCCAGTCCGCACTCATCGGCCAGACTTCCACAAATTGCAGTACCCGATTTGGCACGCCGGGGGGCACTGCCTGCGGGGGAAAAGGAGACGTGCCCGGGCCGTACGTTGGGCTCCAACGGACGCCCGTCGCGGACTGTTAATAGGAACCATAGGGGAGATGGTCCTGCCCACGCTGTTATCCGAGCTCCACGGCTATCCTGTCACGCGCCCATTCACCAGAGCTCCAAATGATTTTGCTTTTTGGGACCCGGTTCCTGGAGCCCTGCCTGGGCAAAATCGGATGCAAGAAGGCCCTGCCCATGCCGATCTCTGAGCTGTTATCCGAGCTCCATGGCTATCCTCTCACGCGCCCATTCACCAGAGCTCCAAATGATTTTGCTTTTTGGGACCCGGTTCCTGGAGCCCTGCCTGGGCAAAATCGGATGCAAGAAGGCCCTGCCCATGCCGATCTCTGAGCTGTTATCCGAGCTCCACGGCTATCCTGTCACGCGCCCATTCACCAGAGCTCCAAATGATTTTGCTTTTTGGGACCCGGTTCCTGGAGCCCTGCCTGGGCAAAATCGGATGCAAGAAGGCCCTGCCCATGCCGATCTCTGAGCTGTTATCTGAGCTCCATTCTGTCTAACCACGCCCACCGTGAATCAAGGTCCCAGGCCCCAGCACGTGCTTTCTATTACACATCCGGAGAGGTGGTTATTACTAGAATCACGTGTCGGGTGGCGCGCGCGACACTTTTGCATCACATGCTCCGATTTTCACCAGGCTCCCGGAAGCCTGTCCCGGCCCGAGGGGTGCCAGTCCGCACTCATCGGCCAGACTTCCACAAATTGCAGTACCCGATTTGGCATGCCGGGGGGCACTGCCTGCGGGGGAAAAGGAGACGTGCCCGGGCCGTACGTTGGGCTCCAACGGACGCCCGTCGCGGACTGTTAATAGGAACCATAGGGGAGATGGTCCTGCCCACGCTGTTATCCGAGCTCCACGGCTATCCTGTCACGCGCCCATTCACCAGAGCTCCAAATGATTTTGCTTTTTGGGACCCGGTTCCTGGAGCCCTGCCTGGGCAAAATCGGATGCAAGAAGGCCCTGCCCATGCCGATCTCTGAGCTGTTATCCGAGCTCCATGGCTATCCTGTCACGCGCCCATTCACCAGAGCTCCAAATGATTTTGCTTTTTGGGACCCGGTTCCTGGAGCCCTGCCTGGGCAAAATCGGATGCAAGAAGGCCCTGCCCATGCCGATCTCTGAGCTGTTATCCGAGCTCCACGGCTATCCTGTCACGCGCCCATTCACCAGAGCTCCAAATGATTTTGCTTTTTGGGACCCGGTTCCTGGAGCCCTGCCTGGGCAAAATCGGATGCAAGAAGGCCCTGCCCATGCCGATCTCTGAGCTGTTATCTGAGCTCCATTCTGTCTAACCACGCCCACCGTGAATCAAGGTCCCAGGCCCCAGCACGTGCTTTCTATTACACATCCGGAGAGGTGGTTATTACTAGAATCACGTGTCGGGTGGCGCGCGCGACACTTTTGCATCACATGCTCCGATTTTCACCAGGCTCCCGGAAGCCTGTCCCGGCCCGAGGGGTGCCAGTCCGCACTCATCGGCCAGACTTCCACAAACTGCAGTACCCGATTTGGCACGCCGGGGGGCACTGCCTGCGGGGGAAAAGAAGACGTGCCCGGGCCGTACGTCGGGCTTCAACGGACGCCCGTCGCGGACTGTTAATAGGAACCATAGGGGAGATGGTCCTGCCCACGCTGTTATCCGAGCTCCACGGCTATCCTGTCACGCGCCCATTCACCAGAGCTCCAAATGATTTTGCTTTTTGGGACCCGGTTCCTGGAGCCCTGCCTGGGCAAAATCGGATGCAAGAAGGCCCTGCCCATGCCGATCTCTGAGCTGTTATCCGAGCTCCACGGCTATCCTGTCACGCGCCCATTCACCAGAGCTCCAAATGATTTTGCTTTTTGGGACACGGTTCCTGGAGCCCTGCCTGGGCAAAATCGGATGCAAGAAGGCCCTGCCCATGCCGATCTCTGAGCTGTTATCCGAGCTCCACGGCTATCCTGTCACGCGCCAATTCACCAGAGCTCCAAATGATTTTGCTTTTTGGGACCCGGTTCCTGGAGCCCTGCCTGGGTAAAATCGGATGCAAGAAGGCCCTGCCCATGCCGATCTCTGAGCTGTTATCCGAGCTCCACGGCTATCCTGTCACGCGCCCATTCACCAGAGCTCCAAATGATTTTGCTTTTTGGGACCCGGTTCCTGGAGCCCTGCCTGGGCAAAATCGGATGCAAGAAGGCCCTGCCCATGCCGATCTCTGAGCTGTTATCTGAGCTCCATTCTGTCTAACCACGCCCACCGTGAATCAAGGTCCCAGGCCCCAGCACGTGCTTTCTATTACACATCCGGAGAGGTGGTTATTACTAGAATCACGTGTCGGGTGGCGCGCGCGACACTTTTGCATCACATGCTCCGATTTTCACCAGGCTCCCGGAAGCCTGTCCCGGCCCGAGGGGTGCCAGTCCGCACTCATCGGCCAGACTTCCACAAATTGCAGTACCCGATTTGGCATGCCGGGGGGCACTGCCTGCGGGGGAAAAGGAGACGTGCCCGGGCCGTACGTTGGGCTCCAACGGACGCCCGTCGCGGACTGTTAATAGGAACCATAGGGGAGATGGTCCTGCCCACGCTGTTATCCGAGCTCCACGGCTATCCTGTCACGCGCCCATTCACCAGAGCTCCAAATGATTTTGCTTTTTGGGACCCGGTTCCTGGAGCCCTGCCTGGGCAAAATCGGATGCAAGAAGGCCCTGCCCATGCCGATCTCAGAGCTGTTATCCGAGCTCCATGGCTATCCTGTCACGCGCCCATTCACCAGAGCTCCAAATGATTTTGCTTTTTGGGACCCGGTTCCTGGAGCCCTGCCTGGGCAAAATCGGATGCAAGAAGGCCCTGCCCATGCCGATCTCTGAGCTGTTATCCGAGCTCCACGGCTATCCTGTCACGCGCCCATTCACCAGAGCTCCAAATGATTTTGCTTTTTGGGACCCGGTTCCTGGAGCCCTGCCTGGGCAAAATCGGATGCAAGAAGGCCCTGCCCATGCCGATCTCTGAGCTGTTATCTGAGCTCCATTCTGTCTAACCACGCCCACCGTGAATCAAGGTCCCAGGCCCCAGCACGTGCTTTCTATTACACATCCGGAGAGGTGGTTATTACTAGAATCACGTGTCGGGTGGCGCGCGCGACACTTTTGCATCACATGCTCCGATTTTCACCAGGCTCCCGGAAGCCTGTCCCGGCCCGAGGGGTGCCAGTCCGCACTCATCGGCCAGACTTCCACAAACTGCAGTACCCGATTTGGCACGCCGGGGGGCACTGCCTGCGGGGGAAAAGAAGACGTGCCCGGGCCGTACGTCGGGCTTCAACGGACGCCCGTCGCGGACTGTTAATAGGAACCATAGGGGAGATGGTCCTGCCCACGCTGTTATCCGAGCTCCACGGCTATCCTGTCACGCGCCCATTCACCAGAGCTCCAAATGATTTTGCTTTTTGGGACCCGGTTCCTGGAGCCCTGCCTGGGCAAAATCGGATGCAAGAAGGCCCTGCCCATGCCGATCTCTGAGCTGTTATCCGAGCTCCACGGCTATCCTGTCACGCGCCCATTCACCAGAGCTCCAAATGATTTTGCTTTTTGGGACACGGTTCCTGGAGCCCTGCCTGGGCAAAATCGGATGCAAGAAGGCCCTGCCCATGCCGATCTCTGAGCTGTTATCCGAGCTCCACGGCTATCCTGTCACGCGCCCATTCACCAGAGCTCCAAATGATTTTGCTTTTTGGGACACGGTTCCTGGAGCCCTGCCTGGGCAAAATCTGATGCAGGAAGGCCCTGCCCATGCCGATCTCTGAGCTGTTATCCGAGCTCCACGGCTATCCTGTCACGCGCCCATTTACCAGAGTTTCAAATGATTTTGCTTTTTGGGACCCGGTTCCTGGAGCCCTGCCTGGGCAAAATCGGATGCAAGAAGGCCCTGCCCATGCCGATCTCTGAGCTGTTATCCGAGCTCCACGGCTATCCTGTCACGCGCCCATTCACCAGAGCTCCAAATGATTTTGCTTTTTGGGACCCGGTTCCTGGAGCCCTGCCTGGGCAAAATCGGATGCAAGAAGGCCCTGCCCATGCCGATCTCTGAGCTGTTATCCGAACTCCACGGCTATCCTGTCACGCGCCCATTCACCAGAGCTCCAAATGATTTCGCTTTTTGGGACCCGGTTCCTGGAGCCCTGCCTGGGCAAAATCGGATGCAAGAAGGCCCTGCCCATGCCGATCTCTGAGCTGTTATCCGAGCTCCACGGCTATCCTGTCACGCGCCCATTCACCAGAGCTCCAAATGATTTTGCTTTTTGGGACCCGGTTCCTGGAGCCCTGCCTGGGCAAAATCGGATGCAAGAAGGCCCTTGCCCATGCCGATCTCTGAGCTGTTATCAGAGCTCCATTCTGTCTAACCACGCCCACCGTGAATCAAGGTCCCAGGCCCCAGCACGTGCTTTCTATTACACATCCGGAGAGGTGGTTCTTACTAGAATCACGTGTCGGGTGGCGCGCGCGACACTTTTGCATCACATGCTCCGATTTTCCCCAGGCTCCCGGAAGCCTGTCCCGGCTCGAGGGGTGCAGTCCGCACTCATCGGCCAGACTTCCACAAACTGCAGTACCCGATTTGGCACGCCGGGGGGCACTGCCTGCGGGGGAAAAGGAGACGTGCCCGGGCCGTACGTCGGGCTCCAACGGACGCCCGTCGCGGACTGTTAATAGGAACCATAGGGGAGATGGTCCTGCCCACGCTGTTATCCGAGCTCCACGGCTATCCTGTCACGCGCCCATTCACCAGAGCTCCAAATGATTTTGCTTTTTGGGACCCGGTTCCTGGAGCCCTGCCTGGGCAAAATCGGATGCAAGAAGGCCCTGCCCATGCCGATCTCTGAGCTGTTATCCGAGCTCCGCGGCTATCCTGTCACGCGCCCATTCACCAGAGCTCCAAATGATTTTGCTTTTTGGGACACGGTTCCTGGAGCCCTGCCTTGGCAAAATCGGATGCAAGAAGGCCCTGCCCATGCCGATCTCTGAGCTGTTATCCGAGCTCCATTCTGTCTAACCACGCCCACCGTGAATCAAGGTCCCTGGCCCCAGCACGTGCTTTCTATTACACATCCGGAGAGGTGGTTCTTACTAGAATCACGTGTCGGGTGGCGCGCGCGACACTTTTGCATCACATGCTCCGATTTTCCCCAGGCTCCCGGAAGCCTGTCCCGGCCCGAGGGGTGCCAGTCCGCACTCATCGGCCAGACTTCCACAAATTACAGTACCCGATTTGGCACGCCGGGGGGGCGCTGCCTGCGGGGGAAAAGGAGACGTGCCCGGGCCGTACGTCGGGCTCCAACGGACGCCCGTCGCGGACTGTTAATAGGAACCATAGGGGAGATGGTCCTGCCCACGCTGTTATCCGAGCTCCACGGCTATCCTTTCACGCGCCCATTCACCAGAGCTCCAAATGATTTTGCTTTTTGGGACCCGGTTCCTGGAGCCCTGCCTGGGCAAAATCGGATGCAAGAAGGCCCTGCCCATGCCGATCTCTGAGCTGTTATCCGAGCTCCACGGCTATCCTGTCACGCGCCCATTCACCAGAGCTCCAAATGATTTTGCTTTTTGGGACCCGGTTCCTGGAGCCATGCCTGGGCAAAATCGGATGCAAGAAGGCCCTGCCCATGCCGATCTCTGAGCTGTTATCCGAGCTCCACGGCTATCCTGTCACGCGCCCATTCACCAGAGCTCCAAATGATTTTGCTTTTTGGGACCCGGTTCCTGGAGCCCTGCCTGGGCAAAATCGGATGCAAGAAGGCCCTGCCCATGCCGATCTCTGAGCTGTTATCCGAGCTCCATTCTGTCTAACCACGCCCACCGTGAATCAAGGTCCCAGGCCCCAGCACGTGCTTTCTATTACACATCCGGAGAGGTGGTTCTTACTAGAATCACGTGTCGGGTGGCGCGCGCGACACTTTTGCATCACATGCTCCGATTTTCCCCAGGCTCCCGGAAGCCTGTCCCGGCCCGAGGGGTGCCAGTCCGCACTCATCGGCCAGACTTCCACAAATTGCAGTACCCGATTTGGCACGCCGGGGGGCACTGCCTGCGGGGGAAAAGGAGACGTGCCCGGGCCGTACGTCGGGCTCCAACGGACGCCCGTAGCGGACTGTTAATAGGAACCATAGGGGAGATGGTCCTGCCCACGCTGTTATCCGAGCTCCACGGCTATCCTGTCATGCGCCCATTCACCAGAGCTCCAAATGATTTTGCTTTTTGGGACCCGGTTCCTGGAGCCCTGCCTGGGCAAAATCGGATGCAAGAAGGCCCTGCCCATGCCGATCTCTGAGCTGTTATCCAAGCTCCATGGCTATCCTGTCACGCGCCCATTCACCAGAGCTCCAAATGATTTTGCTTTTTGGGACCCGGTTCCTGGAGCCCTGCCTGGGCAAAATCGGATGCAAGAAGGCCCTGCCCATGCCGATCTCTGAGCTGTTATCCGAGCTCCACGGCTATCCTGTCACGCGCCCATTCACCAGAGCTCCAAATGATTTTGCTTTTTGGGACCCGGTTCCTGGAGCCCTGCCTGGGCAAAATCGGATGCAAGAAGGCCCTGCCCATGCCGATCTCTGAGCTGTTATCTGAGCTCCATTCTGTCTAACCACGCCCACCGTGAATCAAGGTCCCAGGCCCCAGCACGTGCTTTCTATTACACATCCGGAGAGGTGGTTCTTACTAGAATCACGTGTCGGGTGGCGCGCGCGACACTTTTGCATCACATGCTCCGATTTTCCCCAGGCTCCCGGAAGCCTGTCCCGGCCCGAGGGGTGCCAGTCCGCACTCATCGGCCAGACTTCCACAAACTGCAGTACCCGATTTGGCACGCCGGGGGGCACTGCCTGCGGGGGAAAAGGAGACGTGCCCGGGCCGTACGTCGGGCTTCAACGGACGCCCGTCGCGGACTGTTAATAGGAACCATAGGGGAGATGGTCCTGCCCACGCTGTTATCCGAGCTCCACGGCTATCCTGTCACGCGCCCATTCACCAGAGCTCCAAATGATTTTGCTTTTTGGGACCCGGTTCCTGGAGCCCTGCCTGGGCAAAATCGGATGCAAGAAGGCCCTGCCCATGCCGATCTCTGAGCTGTTATCCGAGCTCCACGGCTATCCTGTCAAGCGCCCATTCACCAGAGCTCCAAATGATTTTGCTTTTTGGGACACGGTTCCTGGAGCCCTGCCTGGGCAAAATCGGATGCAAGAAGGCCCTGCCCATGCCGATCTCTAAGCTGTTATCCGAGCTCCACGGCTATCCTGTCACGCGCCCATTTACCAGAGTTTCAAATGATTTTGCTTTTTGGGACCCGGTTCCTGGAGCCCTGCCTGGGCAAAATCGGATGCAAGAAGGCCCTGCCCATGCCGATCTCTGAGCTGTTATCCGAGCTCCACGGCTATCCTGTCACGCGCCCATTCACCAGAGCTCCAAATGATTTTGCTTTTTGGGACCCGGTTCCTGGAGCCCTGCCTGGGCAAAATCGGATGCAAGAAGGCCCTGCCCATGCCGATCTCTGAGCTGTTATCCGAGCTCCACGGCTATCCTGTCACGCGCCCATTCACCAGAACTCCAAATGATTTTGCTTTTTGGGACCAGGTTCCTGGAGCCCTGCCTGGGCAAAATCGGATGCAAGAAGGCCCTGCCCATGCCGATCTCTGAGCTGTTATCCGAGCTCCACGGCTATCCTGTCACGCGCCCATTCACCAGAGCTCCAAATGATTTTGCTTTTTGGGACCCGGTTCCTGGAGCCCTGCCTGGGCAAAATCGGATGCAAGAAGGCCCTGCCCATGCCGATCTCTGAGCTGTTATCCGAGCTCCACGGCTATCCTGTCACGCGCCCATTCACCAGAGCTCCAAATGATTTTGCTTTTTGGGACACGGTTCCTGGAGCCCTGCCTGGGCAAAATCGGATGCAAGAAGGCCCTGCCCATGCCGATCTCTGAGCTGTTATCCGAGCTCCACGGCTATCCTGTCACGCGCCCATTCACCAGAGCGCCAAATGATTTTGCTTTTTGGGACCCGGTTCCTGGAGCCCTGCCTGGGCAAAATCGGATGCAAGAAGGCCCTGCCCATGCCGATCTCTGAGCTGTTATCCGAGCTCCATTCTGTCTAACCACGCCCACCGTGAATCAAGGTCCCAGGCCCCAGCACGTGCTTTCTATTACACATCCGGAGAGGTGGTTCTTACTAGAATCACGTGTCGGGTGGCGCGCGCGACACTTTTGCATCACATGCTCCGATTTTCCCCAGGCTCCCGGAAGCCTGTCCCGGCCCGAGGGGGGCCAGTCCGCACTCATCGGCCAGACTTCCACAAATTACAGTACCCGATTTGGCACGACGGGGGGCGCTGCCTGCGGGGGAAAAGGAGACGTGCCCGGGCCGTACGTCGGGCTCCAACGGACGCCCGTCGCGGACTGTTAATAGGAACCATAGGGGAGATGGTCCTGCCCACGCTGTTATCCGAGCTCCACGGCTATCCTGTCACGCACCCATTCACCAGAGCTCCAAATGATTTTGCTTTTTGGGACCCGGTTCCTGGAGCCCTGCCTGGGTAAAATCGGATGCAAGAAGGCCCTGCCCATGCCGATCTCTGAGCTGTTATCCGAGCTCCATGGCTATCCTGTCACGCGCCCATTCACCAGAGCTCCAAATGATTTTGCTTTTTGGGACCCGGTTCCTGGAGCCCTGCCTGTGCAAAATCGGATGCAAGAAGGCCCTGCCCATGCCGATCTCTGAGCTGTTATCCGAGCTCCACGGCTATCCTGTCACGCGCCCATTCACCAGAGCTCCAAATGATTTTGCTTTTTGGGACCCGGTTCCTGGAGCCCTGCCTGGGCAAAATCGGATGCAAGAAGGCCCTGCCCATGCCGATCTCTGAGCTGTTATCTGAGCTCCATTCTGTCTAACCACGCCCACCGTGAATCAAGGTCCCAGGCCCCAGCACGTGCTTTCTATTACACATCCGGAGAGGTGGTTCTTACTAGAATCACGTGTCGGGTGGCGCGCGCGACACTTTTGCATCACATGCTCTGATTTTCACCAGGCTCCCGGAAGCCTGTCCCGGCCCGAGGGGTGCCAGTCCGCACTCATCGGCCAGACTTCCACAAATTACAGTACCCGATTTGGCACGCCGGGGGGGCGCTGCCTGCGGGGGAAAAGGAGACGTGGCCGGGCCGTACGTCGGGCTCCAACGGACGCCCGTCGCGGACTGTTAATAGGAACCATAGGGGAGATGGTCCTGCCCACGCTGTTATCCGAGCTCCACGGCTATCCTGTCACGCGCCCATTCACCAGAGCTCCAAATGATTTTGCTTTTTGGGACCCGGTTCCTGGAGCCCTGCCTGGGCAAAATCGGATGCAAGAAGGCCCTGCCCATGCCGATCTCTGAGCTGTTATCCGAGCTCCACGGCTATCCTGTCACGCGCCCATTCACCAGAGCTCCAAATGATTTTGCTTTTTGGGACCCGGTTCCTGGAGCCCTGCCTGGGCAAAATCGGATGCAAGAAGGCCCTGCCCATGCCGATCTCTGAGCTGTTATCCGAGCTCCACGGCTATCCTGTCACGCGCCCATTCACCAGAGCTCCAAATGATTTTGCTTTTTGGGACCCGGTTCCTGGAGCCCTGCCTGGGCAAAATCGGATGCAAGAAGGCCCTGCCCATGCCGATCTCTGAGCTGTTATCCGAGCTCCATTCTGTCTAACCACGCCCACCGTGAATCAAGGTCCCAGGCCCCAGCACGTGCTTTCTATTACACATCCGGAGAGGTGGTTCTTACTAGAATCACGTGTCGGGTGGCGCGCGCGACTCTTTTGCATCACATGCTCCGATTTTCCCCAGGCTCCCGGAAGCCTGTCCCGGCCCGAGGGGTGCCAGTCCGCACTCATCGGCCAGACTTCCACAAATTGCAGTACCCGATTTGGCACGCCGGGGGGCACTGCCTGCGGGGGAAAAGGAGACGTGCCCGGGCCGTACGTCGGGCTCCAACGGACGCCCGTCGCGGACTGTTAATAGGAACCATAGGGGAGATGGTCCTGCCCACGCTGTTATCCGAGCTCCACGGCTATCCTGTCACGCGCCCATTCACCAGAGCTCCAAATGATTTTGCTTTTTGGTACCCGGTTCCTGGAGCCCTGCCTGGGCAAAATCGGATGCAAGAAGGCCCTGCCCATGCCGATCTCTGAGCTGTTATCCAAGCTCCATGGCTATCCTGTCACGCGCCCATTCACCAGAGCTCCAAATGATTTTGCTTTTTGGGACCCGGTTCCTGGAGCCCTGCCTGGGCAAAATCGGATGCAAGAAGGCCCTGCCCATGCCGATCTCTGAGCTGTTATCCGAGCTCCACGGCTATCCTGTCACGCGCCCATTCACCAGAGCTCCAAATGATTTTGCTTTTTGGGACCCGGTTCCTGGAGCCCTGCCTGGGCAAAATCGGATGCAAGAAGGCCCTGCCCATGCCGATCTCTGAGCTGTTATCTGAGCTCCATTCTGTCTAACCATGCCCACCGTGAATCAAGGTCCCAGGCCCCAGCACGTGCTTTCTATTACACATCCGGAGAGGTGGTTCTTACTAGAATCACGTGTCGGGTGGCGCGCGCGACACTTTTGCATCACATGCTCCGATTTTCCCCAGGCTCCCGGAAGCCTGTCCCGGCCCGAGGGGTGCCAGTCCGCACTCATCGGCCAGACTTCCACAAACTGCAGTACCCGATTTGGCACGCCGGGGGGCACTGCCTGCGGGGGAAAAGGAGACGTGCCCGGGCCGTACGTCGGGCTTCAACGGACGCCAGTCGCGGACTGTTAATAGGAACCATAGGGGAGATGGTCCTGCCCACGCTGTTATCCGAGCTCCACGGCTATCCTGTCACGCGCCCATTCACCAGAGCTCCAAATGATTTTGCTTTTTGGGACCCGGTTCCTGGAGCCCTGCCTGGGCAAAATCGGATGCAAGAAGGCCCTGCCCATGCCGATCTCTGAGCTGTTATCCGAGCTCCACGGCTATCCTGTCAAGCGCCCATTCACCAGAGCTCCAAATGATTTTGCTTTTTGGGACACGGTTCCTGGAGCCCTGCCTGGGCAAAATCGGATGCAAGAAGGCCCTGCCCATGCCGATCTCTGAGCTGTTATCCGAGCTCCACGGCTATCCTGTCACGCGCCCATTCACCAGAGCTCCAAATGATTTTGCTTTTTGGGACCCGGTTCCTGGAGCCCTGCCTGGGCAAAATCGGATGCAAGAAGGCCCTGCCCATGCCGATCACTGAGCTGTTATCCGAGCTCCACGGCTATCCTGTCACGCGCCCATTCACCAGAACTCCAAATGATTTTGCTTTTTGGGACCCGGTTCCTGGAGCCCTGCCTGGGCAAAATCGGATGCAAGAAGGCCCTGCCCATGCCGATCTCTGAGCTGTTATCCGAGCTCCACGGCTATCCTGTCACGCGCCCATTCACCAGAGCTCCAAATGATTTTGCTTTTTGGGACCCGGTTCCTGGAGCCCTACCTGGGCAAAATCGGAAGCAAGAAGGCCCTGCCCATGCCGATCTCTGAGCTGTTATCCGAGCTCCACGGCTATCCTGTCACGCGCCCATTCACCAGAGCTCCAAATGATTTTGCTTTTTGGGACCCGGTTCCTGGAGCCCTGCCTGGGCAAAATCGGATGCAAGAAGGCCCTGCCCATGCCGATCTCTGAGCTGTTATCCGAGCTCCACGGCTATCCTGTCACGCGCCCATTCACCAGAGCTCCAAATGATTTTGCTTTTTGGGACCCGGTTCCTGGAGCCCTGCCTGGGCAAAATCGGATGCAAGAAGGCCCTGCCCATGCCGATCTCTGAGCTGTTATCCGAGCTCCACGGCTATCCTGTCACGTGCCCATTCACCAGAGCTCCAAATGATTTTGCTTTTTGGGACCCGGTTCCTGGAGCCCTGCCTGGGCAAAATCGGATGCAAGAAGGCCCTGCCCATGCCGATCTCTGAGCTGTTATCCGAGCTCCACGGCTATCCTGTCACGTGCCCATTCACCAGAGCTCCAAATGATTTTGCTTTTTGGGACACGGTTCCTGGAGCCCTGCCTGGGCAAAATCGGATGCAAGAAGGCCCTGCCCATGCCGATCTCTGAGCTGTTATCCGAGCTCCACGGCTATCCTGTCACGCGCCCATTCACCAGAGCTCCAAATGATTTTGCTTTTTGGGACACGGTTCCTGGAGCCCTGCCTGGGCAAAATCTGATGCAAGAAGGCCCTGCCCATGCCGATCTCTGAGCTGTTATCCGAGCTCCACGGCTATCCTGTCACGCGCCCATTTACCAGAGTTTCAAATGATTTTGCTTTTTGGGACCCGGTTCCTGGAGCCCTGCCTGGGCAAAATCGGATGCAAGAAGGCCCTGCCCATGCCGATCTCTGAGCTGTTATCCGAGCTCCACGGCTATCCTGTCACGCGCCCATTCACCAGAGCTCCAAATGATTTTGCTTTTTGGGACCCGGTTCCTGGAGCCCTGCCTGGGCAAAATCGGATGCAAGAAGGCCCTGCCCATGCCGATCTCTGAGCTGTTATCCGAACTCCACGGCTATCCTGTCATGCGCCCATTCACCAGAGCTCCAAATGATTTTGCTTTTTGGGACCCGGTTCCTGGAGCCCTGCCTGGGCAAAATCGGATGCAAGAAGGCCCTGCCCATGCCGATCTCTGAGCTGTTATCCGAGCTCCACGGCTATCCTGTCACGCGCCCATTCACCAGAGCTCCAAATGATTTTGCTTTTTGGGACCCGGTTCCTGGAGCCCTGCCTGGGCAAAATCGGATGCAAGAAGGCCCTGCCCATGCCGATCTCTGAGCTGTTATCCGAGCTCCACGGCTATCCTGTCACGCGCCCATTCACCAGAGCTCCAAATGATTTTGCTTTTTGGGACCCGGTTCCTGGAGCCCTGCCTGGGCAAAATCGGATGCAAGAAGGCCCTGCCCATGCCGATCTCTGAGCTGTTATCCAAGCTCCATTCTGTCTAACCACGCCCACCGTGAATCAAGGTCCCAGGCCCCAGCACGTGCTTTCTATTACACATCCGGAGAGGTGGTTCTTACTAGAATCACGTGTCGGGTGGCGCGCGCGACACTTTTGCATCACATGCTCCGATTTTCCCCAGGCTCCCGGAAGCCTGTCCCGGCCCGAGGGGTGCCAGTCCGCACTCATCGGCCAGACTTCCACAAATTGCAGTACCCGATTTGGCACGCCGGGGGGCACTGCCTGCGGGGGAAAAGGAGACGTGCCCGGGCCGTACGTCGGGCTCCAACGGACGCCCGTCGCGGACTGTTAATAGGAACCATAGGGGAGATGGTCCTGCCCACGCTGTTATCCGAGCTCCACGGCTATCCTGTCACGCGCCCATTCACCAGAGCTCCAAATGATTTTGCTTTTTGGGACCCGGTTCCTGGAGCCCTGCCTGGGCAAAATCGGATGCAAGAAGGCCCTGCCCATGCCGATCTCTGAGCTGTTATCCAAGCTCCATGGCTATCCTGTCACGCGCCCATTCACCAGAGCTCCAAATGATTTTGCTTTTTGGGACCCAGTTCCTGGAGCCCTGCCTGGGCAAAATCGGATGCAAGAAGGCCCTGCCCATGCCGATCTCTGAGCTGTTATCCGAGCTCCACGGCTATCCTGTCACGCGCCCATTCACCAGAGCTCCAAATGATTTTGCTTTTTGGGACCCGGTTCCTGGAGCCCTGCCTGGGCAAAATCGGATGCAAGAAGGCCCTGCCCATGCCGATCTCTGAGCTGTTATCTGAGCTCCATTCTGTCTAACCATGCCCACCGTGAATCAAGGTCCCAGGCCCCAGCACGTGCTTTCTATTACACATCCGGAGAGGTGGTTCTTACTAGAATCACGTGTCGGGTGGCGCGCGCGACACTTTTGCATCACATGCTCCGATTTTCCCCAGGCTCCCGGAAGCCTGTCCCGGCCCGAGGGGTGCCAGTCCGCACTCATCGGCCAGACTTCCACAAATTGCAGTACCCGATTTGGCACGCCGGGGGGCACTGCCTGCGGGGGAAAAGGAGACGTGCCCGGGCCGTACGTCGGGCTCCAACGGACGCCCGTCGCGGACTGTTAATAGGAACCATAGGGGAGATGGTCCTGCCCACGCTGTTATCCGAGCTCCACGGCTATCCTGTCACGCGCCCATTCACCAGAGCTCCAAATGATTTTGCTTTTTGGGACCCGGTTCCTGGAGCCCTGCCTGGGCAAAATCGGATGCAAGAAGGCCCTGCCCATGCCGATCTCTGAGCTGTTATCCGAGCTCCACGGCTATCCTGTCAAGCGCCCATTCACCAGAGCTCCAAATGATTTTGCTTTTTGGGACACGGTTCCTGGAGCCCTGCCTGGGCAAAATCGGATGCAAGAAGGCCCTGCCCATGCCGATCTCTGAGCTGTTATCCGAGCTCCACGGCTATCCTGTCACGCGCCCATTCACCAGAGCTCCAAATGATTTTGCTTTTTGGGACCCGGTTCCTGGAGCCCTGCCTGGGCAAAATCGGATGCAAGAAGGCCCTGCCCATGCCGATCACTGAGCTGTTATCCGAGCTCCACGGCTATCCTGTCACGCGCCCATTCACCAGAACTCCAAATGATTTTGCTTTTTGGGACCCGGTTCCTGGAGCCCTGCCTGGGCAAAATCGGATGCAAGAAGGCCCTGCCCATGCCGATCTCTGAGCTGTTATCCGAGCTCCACGGCTATCCTGTCACGCGCCCATTCACCAGAGCTCCAAATGATTTTGCTTTTTGGGACCCGGTTCCTGGAGCCCTGCCTGGGCAAAATCGGAAGCAAGAAGGCCCTGCCCATGCCGATCTCTGAGCTGTTATCCGAGCTCCACGGCTATCCTGTCACGCGCCCATTCACCAGAGCTCCAAATGATTTTGCTTTTTGGGACCCGGTTCCTGGAGCCCTGCCTGGGCAAAATCGGATGCAAGAAGGCCCTGCCCATGCCGATCTCTGAGCTGTTATCCGAGCTCCACGGCTATCCTGTCACGCGCCCATTCACCAGAGCTCCAAATGATTTTGCTTTTTGGGACCCGGTTCCTGGAGCCCTGCCTGGGCAAAATCGGATGCAAGAAGGCCCTGCCCATGCCGATCTCTGAGCTGTTATCCGAGCTCCACGGCTATCCTGTCACGTGCCCATTCACCAGAGCTCCAAATGATTTTGCTTTTTGGGACCCGGTTCCTGGAGCCCTGCCTGGGCAAAATCGGATGCAAGAAGGCCCTGCCCATGCCGATCTCTGAGCTGTTATCCGAGCTCCACGGCTATCCTGTCACGCGCCCATTCACCAGAGCTCCAAATGATTTTGCTTTTAGGGGCCCGGTTCCTGGAGCCCTGCCTGGGCAAAATCGGATGCAAGAAGGCCCTGCCCATGCCGATCTCTGAGCTGTTATCCGAGCTCCACGGCTATCCTGTCACGCGCCCATTCACCAGAGCTCCAAATGATTTTGCTTTTTGGGACCCGGTTCCTGGAGCCCTGCCTGGGCAAAATCGGATGCAAGAAGGCCCTGCCCATGCCGATCTCTGAGCTGTTATCCGAGCTCCATTCTGTCTAACCACGCCCACCGTGAATCAAGGTCCCAGGCCCCAGCACGTGCTTTCTATTACACATCCGGAGAGGTAGTTCTTACTAGAATCACGTGTCGGGTGGCGCGCGCGACACTTTTGCATCACATGCTCCGATTTTCCCCAGGCTCCCGGAAGCCTGTCCCGGCCCGAGGGGTGCCAGTCCGCACTCATCGGCCAGACTTCCACAAATTGCAGTACCCGATTTGGCATGCCGGGGGGCACTGCCTGCGGGGGAAAAGGAGACGTGCCCGGGCCGTACGTCGGGCTCCAACGGACGCCCGTCGCGGACTGTTAACAGGAACCATAGGGGAGATGGTCCTGCCCACGCTGTTATCCGAGCTCCACGGCTATCCTGTCACGCGCCCATTCACCAGAGCTCCAAATGATTTTGCTTTTTGGGACCCGGTTCCTGGAGCCCTGTCTGGGCAAAATCGGATGCAAGAAGGCCCTGCCCATGCCGATCTCTGAGCTGTTATCCGAGCTCCACGGCTATCCTGTCACGCGCCCATTCACCAGAGCTCCAAATGATTTTGCTTTTTGGGACCCGGTTCCTGGAGCCCTGCCTGGGCAAAATCGGATGCAAGAAGGCCCTGCCCATGCCGATCTCTGAGCTGTTATCCGAGCTCCACGGCTATCCTGTCACGCGCCCATTCACCAGAACTCCAAATGATTTTGCTTTTTGGGACCAGGTTCCTGGAGCCCTGCCTGGGCAAAATCGGATGCAAGAAGGCCCTGCCCATGCCGATCTCTGAGCTGTTATCCGAGCTCCACGGCTATCCTGTCACGCGCCCATTCACCAGAGCTCCAAATGATTTTGCTTTTTGGGACCCGGTTCCTGGAGCCCTGCCTGGGCAAAATCGGATGCAAGAAGGCCCTGCCCATGCCGATCTCTGAGCTGTTATCCGAGCTCCACGGCTATCCTGTCACGCGCCCATTCACCAGAGCTCCAAATGATTTTGCTTTTTGGGACACGGTTCCTGGAGCCCTGCCTGGGCAAAATCGGATGCAAGAAGGCCCTGCCCATGCCGATCTCTGAGCTGTTATCCGAGCTCCACGGCTATCCTGTCACGCGCCCATTCACCAGAGCTTCAAATGATTTTGCTTTTTGGGACCCGGTTCCTGGAGCCCTGCCTGGGCAAAATCGGATGCAAGAAGGCCCTGCCCATGCCGATCTCTGAGCTGTTATCCGAGCTCCACGGCTATCCTGTCACGTGCCCATTCACCAGAGCTCCAAATGATTTTGCTTTTTGGGACCCGGTTCCTGGAGCCATGCCTGGGCAAAATCGGATGCAAGAAGGCCCTGCCCATGCCGATCTCTGAGCTGTTATCCGAGCTCCACGGCTATCCTGTCACGCGCCCATTCACCAGAGCTCCAAGTGATTTTGCTTTTTGGGACCCGGTTCCTGGAGCCCTGCCTGGGCAAAATCGGATGCAAGAAGGCCCTGCCCATGCCGATCTCTGAGCTGTTATCCGACCTCCACGGCTATCCTGTCACGCGCCCATTCACCAGAGCTCCAAATGATTTTGCTTTTTGGGACCCGGTTCCTGGAGCCCTGCCTGGGCAAAATCGGATGCAAGAAGGCCCTGCCCATGCCGATCTCTGAGCTGTTATCCGAGCTCCATTCTGTCTAACCACGCCCACCGTGAATCAAGGTCCCAGGCCCCAGCACGTGCTTTCTATTACACATCCGGAGAGGTGGTTCTTACTAGAATCACGTGTTGGGTGGCGCGCGCGACACTTTTGCATCACATGCTCCGATTTTCCCCAGGCTCCCGGAAGCCTGTCCCGGCCCGAGGGGTGCCAGTCCGCACTCATCGGCCAGACTTCCACAAATTGCAGTACCCGATTTGGCACGCCGGGGGGCACTGCCTGCGGGGGAAAAGGAGACGTGCCCGGGCCGTACGTCGGGCTCCAACGGACGCCCGTCGCGGACTGTTAATAGGAACCATAGGGGAGATGGTCCTGCCCACGCTGTTATCCGAGCTCCACGGCTATCCTGTCACGCGCCCATTCACCAGAGCTCCAAATGATTTTGCTTTTTGGGACCCGGTTCCTGGAGCCCTGCCTGGGCAAACTCGGATGCAAGAAGGCCCTGCCCATGCCGATCTCTGAGCTGTTATCCGAGCTCCACGGCTATCCTGTCACGCGCCCATTCACCAGAGCTCCAAATGATTTTGCTTTTTGGGACCCGGTTCCTGGAGCCCTGCCTGGGCAAAATCGGATGCAAGAAGGCCCTGCCCATGCCAATCTCTGAGCTGTTATCCGAGCTCCACGGCTATCCTGTCACGCGCCCATTCACCAGAGCTCCAAATGATTTTGCTTTTTGGGACCCGGTTCCTGGAGCCCTGCCTGGGCAAAATCGGATGCAAGAAGGCCCTGCCCATGCCGATCTCTGAGCTGTTATCTGAGCTCCATTCTGTCTAAGCACGCCCACCGTGAATCAAGGTCCCAGGCCCCAGCACGTGCTTTCTATTACACATCCGGAGAGGTGGTTCTTACTAGAATCACGTGTCGGGTGGCGCGCGCGACACTTTTGCATCACATGCTCCGATTTTCCCCAGGCTCCCGGAAGCCTGTCCCGGCCCGAGGGGTGCCAGTCCGCACTCATCAGCCAGACTTCCACAAATTGCAGTACCCGATTTGGCACGCCGGGGGGCACTGCCTGCGGGGGGAAAGGAGACGTGCCCGGGCCGTACGTCGGGCTCCAACAGACGCCGGTCGCAGACTGTTAATAGGAACCATAGGGGAGATGGTCCTGCCCACGCTGTTATCCGAGCTCCACGGCTATCCTGTCACGCGCCCATTCACCAGAGCTCCAAATGATTTTACTTTTTGGGACCCGGTTCCTGGAGCCCTGCCTGGGCAAAATCAGATGCAAGAAGGCCCTGCCCATGCCGATCTCTGAGCTGTTATCCGAGCTCCATTCTGTCTAACCACGCCCACCGTGAATCAAGGTCCCAGGCACCAGCACGTGCTTTCTATTACACATCCGGAGAGGTGGTTCTTACTAGAATCACGTGTCGGGTGGCGCGCGCGACACTTTTGCATCACATGCTCCGATTTTCCCCAGGCTCCCGGAAGCCTGTCCCGGCCCGAGGGGTGCCAGTCCGCACTCATCGGCCAGACTTCCACAAATTACAGTACCCGATTTGGCACGCCGGGGGGCGCTGCCTGCGGGGGAAAAGGAGACGTGCCCGGGCCGTACGTCGGGCTCCAACGGACGCCCGTCGCAGACTGTTAATAGGAACCATAGGGGAGATGGTCCTGCCCACGCTGTTATCCGAGCTCCACGGCTATCCTGTCACGCGCCCATTCACCAGAGCTCCAAATGATTTTGCTTTTTGGGACCCGGTTCCTGGAGCCATGCCTGGGCAAAATCGGATGCAAGAAGGCCCTGCCCATGCCGATCTCTGAGCTGTTATCCGAGCTCCACGGCTATCCTGTCACGCGCCCATTCACCAGAGCTCCAAATGATTTTACTTTTTGGGACCCGGTTCCTGGAGCCCTGCCTGGGCAAAATCGGATGCAAGAAGGCCCTGCCCATGCCGATCTCTGAGCTGTTATCCGAGCTCCATTCTGTCTAACCACGCCCACCGTGAATCAAGGTCCCAGGCCAAAGCACGTGCTTTATATTACACATCCGGAGAGGTGGTTCTTACTAGAATCACGTGTCGGGTGGCGCGCGCGACACTTTTGCATCACATGCTCCGATTTTCCCCAGGCTCCCGGAAGCCTGTCCCGGCCCGAGGGGTGCAAGTCCGCACTCATCGGCCAGACTTCCACAAATTGCAGTACCCGATTTGGCACGCCGGGGGGCACTGCCTGCGGGGGAAAAGGAGACGTGCCCGGGCCGTACGTCGGGCTCCAACGGACGCCCGTCGCGGACTGTTAATAGGAACCATAGGGGAGATGGTCCTGCCCACGCTGTTATCCGAGCTTCACGGCTATCCTGTCACGCGCCCATTCACCAGAGCTCCAAATGATTTTGCTTTTTGGGACCCGGTTCCTGGAGCCCTGCCTGGGCAAAATCGGATGCAAGAAGGCCCTGCCCATGCCGATCTCTGAGCTGTTATCTGAGCTCCACGGCTATCCTGTCACGCGCCCATTCACCAGAGCTCCAAATGATTTTGCTTTTTGGGACCCGGTTCCTGGAGCCCTGCCTGGGCAAAATCGGATGCAAGAAGGCCCTGCCCATGCCGATCTCTGAGCTGTTATCCGAGCTCCACGGCTATCCTGTCACGCCCCCATTCAACAGAGCTCCAAATGATTTTGCTTTTTGGGACCCGGTTCCTGGAGCCCTGCCTGGGCAAAATTGGATGCAAGAAGGCCCTGCCCATGCCGATCTCTGAGCTGTTATCCGAGCTCCACGGCTATCCTGTCACGCGCCCATTCACCAGAGCTCCAAATGATTTTGCTTTTTGGGACACGGTTCCTGGAGCCCTGCCTGGGCAAAATCGGATGCAAGAAGGCCCTGCCCATGCCGATCTCTGAGCTGTTATCCGAGCTCCACGGCTATCCTGTCACGCGCCCATTCACCAGAGCTCCAAATGATTTTGCTTTTTGGGACCCGGTTCCTGGCGCCCTGCCTGGGCAAAATCGGATGCAAGAAGGCCCTGCCCATGCCGATCTCTGAGCTGTTATCCGAGCTCCACGGCTATCCTGTCACGCGCCCATTCACCAGAGCTCCAAATGATTTTGCTTTTTGGGACCCGGTTCCTGGAGCCCTGCCTGGGCAAAATCGGATGCAAGAAGGCCCTGCCCATGCCGATCTCTGAGCTGTTATCCGAGCTCCACGGCTATCCTGTCACACGCCCATTCACCAGAGCTCCAAATGATTTTGCTTTTTGGGACACGGTTCCTGGAGCCCTGCCTGGGCAAAATCTGATGCAAGAAGGCCCTGCCCATGCCGATCTCTGAGCTGTTATCCGAGCTCCACGGCTATCCTGTCACGCGCCCATTCACCAGAGCTCCAAATGATTTTGCTTTTTGGGACCCGGTTCCTGGAGCCCTGCCTGGGCAAAATCGGATGCAAGAAGGCCCTGCCCATGCCGATCTCTGAGCTGTTATCCGAGCTCCACGGCTATCCTGTCACGCGCCCATTCACCAGAGCTCCAAATGATTTTGCTTTTTGGGACCCGGTTCCTGAAGCCCTGCCTGGGCAAAATCGGATGCAAGAAAGCCCTGCCCATGCCGATCTCTGAGCTGTTATCCGAGCTCCACGGCTATCCTGTCACGCGCCCATTCACCAGAGCTCCAAATGATTTTGATTTTTGGGACCCGGTTCCTGGAGCCCTGCCTGGGCAAAATCTGATGCAAGAAGGCCCTGCCCATGCCGATCTCTGAGCTGTTATCCGAGCTCCACGGCTATCCTGTCACGCGCCCATTCACCAGAGCTCCAAATGATTTTGCTTTTTGGGACCCGGTTCCTGGAGCCCTGCCTGGGCAAAATCGGATGCAAGAAGGCCCTGCCCATGCCGATCTCTGAGCTGTTATCCGAGCTCCACGGCTATCCTGTCACGCGCCCATTCACCAGAGCTCCAAATGATTTTGCTTTTTGGGACCCGGTTCCTGGAGCCCTGCCTGGGCAAAATCGGATGCAAGAAGGCCCTGCCCATGCCGATCTCTGAGCTGTTATCCGAGCTCCACGGCTATCCTGTCACGCGCCCTTTCACCAGAGCTCCAAATGATTTTGCTTTTTGGGACCCGGTTCCTGGAGCCCTGCCTGGGCAAAATCGGATGCAAGAAGGCCCTGCCCATGCCGATCTCTGAGATGTTATCCAAGCTCCACGGCTATCCTGTCACGCGCCCATTCACCAGAGCTCCAAATGATTTTGCTTTTTGGGACCCGGTTCCTGGAGCCCTGCCTGGGCAAAATCGGATGCAAGAAGGCCCTGCCCATGCCGATCTCTGAGCTGTTATCCGAGCTCCATTCTGTCTAACCATGCCCACCGTGAATCAAGGTCCCAGGCCCCAGCACGTGCTTTCTATTACACATCCGGAGAGGTGGTTCTTACTAGAATCACGTGTCGGGTGGCGCGCGCGACACTTTTGCATCACATGCTCCGATTTTCCCCAGGCTCCCGGAAGCCTGTCCCGGCCCGAGGGGTGCCAGTCCGCACTCATCGGCCAGACTTCCACAAATTACAGTACCCGATTTGGCACGCCGGGGGGCGCTGCCTGCGGGGGAAAAGGAGACGTGCCCGGGCCGTACGTCGGGCTCCAACGGACGCCCGTCGCGGACTGTTAATAGGAACCATAGGGGAGATGGTCCTGCCAACGCTGTTATCCGAGCTCCACGGCTATCCTGTCACGCGCCCATTCACCAGAGCTCCAAATGATTTTGCTTTTTGGGACCCGGTTCCTGGAGCCCTGCCTGGGCAAAATCGGATGCAAGAAGGCCCTGCCCATGCCGATCTCTGAGCTGTTATCCGAGCTCCACGGCTATCCTGTCACGCGCCCATTCACCAGAGCTCCAAATGATTTTACTTTTTGGGACCCGGTTCCTGGAGCCCTGCCTGGGCAAAATCGGATGCAAGAAGGCCCTGCCCATGCCGATCTCTGAGCTGTTATCCGAGCTCCATTCTGTCTAACCACGCCCAACGTGAATCAAGGTCCCAGGCCCAAGCACGTGCTTTCTATTACACATCCGGAGAGGTGGTTCTTACTAGAATCACGTGTCGGGTGGCGCGCGCGACACTTTTGCATCACATGCTCCGATTTTCCCCAGGCTCCCGGAAGCCTGTCCCGGCCCGAGGGGTGCAAGTCCGCACTCATCGGCCAGACTTCCACAAATTGCAGTACCCGATTTGGCACGCCGGGGGGCACTGCCTGCGGGGGAAAAGGAGACGTGCCCGGGCCGTACGTCGGGCTCCAACGGACGCCCGTCGCGGACTGTTAATAGGAACCATAGGGGAGATGGTCCTGCCCACGCTGTTATCCGAGCTTCACGGCTATCCTGTCACGCGCCCATTCACCAGAGCTCCAAATGATTTTGCTTTTTGGGACCCGGTTCCTGGAGCCCTGCCTGGGCAAAATCGGATGCAAGAAGGCCCTGCCCATGCCGATCTCTGAGCTGTTATCTGAGCTCCACGGCTATCCTGTCACGCGCCCATTCACCAGAGCTCCAAATGATTTTGCTTTTTGGGACCCGGTTCCTGGAGCCCTGCCTGGGCAAAATCGGATGCAAGAAGGCCCTGCCCATGCCGATCTCTGAGCTGTTATCCGAGCTCCACGGCTATCCTGTCACGCCCCCATTCAACAGAGCTCGAAATGATTTTGCTTTTTGGGACCCGGTTCCTGGAGCCCTGCCTGGGCAAAATCGGATGCAAGAAGGCCCTGCCCATGCCGATCTCTGAGCTGTTATCCGAGCTCCACGGCTATCCTGTCACGCGCCCATTCATCAGAGCTCCAAATGATTTTGCTTTTTGGGACCCGGTTCCTGGAGCCCTGCCTGGGCAAAATCGGATGCAAGAAGGCCCTGCCCATGCCGATCTCTGAGCTGTTATCTGAGCTCCACGGCTATCCTGTCACGCGCCCATTCACCAGAGCTCCAAATGATTTTGCTTTTTGGGACCCGGTTCCTGGAGCCCTGCCTGGGCAAAATCGGATGCAAGAAGGCCCTGCCCATGCCGATCTCTGAGCTGTTATCCGAGCTCCACGGCTATCCTGTCACGCGCCCTTTCACCAGAGCTCCAAATGATTTTGCTTTTTGGGACCCGGTTCCTGGAGCCCTGCCTGGGCAAAATCGGATGCAAGAAGGCCCTGCCCATGCCGATCTCTGAGATGTTATCCAAGCTCCACGGCTATCCTGTCACGCGCCCATTCACCAGAGCTCCAAATGATTTTGCTTTTTGGGACCCGGTTCCTGGAGCCCTGCCTGGGCAAAATCGGATGCAAGAAGGTCCTGCCCATGCCGATCTCTGAGCTGTTATCAAAGCTCCATTCTGTCTAACCACGCCCACCGTGAATCAAGGTCCCAGGCCCCAGCACGTGCTTTCTATTACACATCCGGAGAGGTGGTTCTTACTAGAATCACGTGTCGGGTGGCGCGCGCGACACTTTTGCATCACATGCTCCGATTTTCCCCAGGCTCCCGGAAGCCTGTCCCGGCCCGAGGGGTGCCAGTCCGCACTCATCGGCCAGACTTCCACAAATTACAGTACCCGATTTGGCACGCCGGGGGGCGCTGCCTGCGGGGGAAAAGGAGACGTGCCCGGGCCGTACGTCGGGCTCCAACGGACGCCCGTCGCGGACTGTTAATAGGAACCATAGGGGAGATGGTCCTGCCCACGCTGTTATCCGAGCTCCACGGCTATCCTGTCACGCGCCCATTCACCAGAGCTCCAAATGATTTTGCTTTTTGGGACCCGGTTCCTGGAGCCATGCCTGGGCAAAATCGGATGCAAGAAGGCCCTGCCCATGCCGATCTCTGAGCTGTTATCCGAGCTCCACGGCTATCCTGTCACGCGCCCATTCACCAGAGCTCCAAATGATTTTACTTTTTGGGACCCGGTTCCTGGAGCCTGCCTGGGCAAAATCGGATGCAAGAAGGCCCTGCCCATGCCGATCTCTGAGCTGTTATCCGAGCTCCACGGCTATCCTGTCACGCGCCCATTCACCAGAGCTCCAAATGATTTTGCTTTTTGGGACCCGGTTCCTGAAGCCCTGCCTGGGCAAAATCGGATGCAAGAAAGCCCTGCCCATGCCGATCTCTGAGCTGTTATCCGAGCTCCACGGCTATCCTGTCACGCGCCCATTCACCAGAGCTCCAAATGATTTTGCTTTTTGGGACACGGTTCCTGGAGCCCTGCCTGGGCAAAATCTGATGCAAGAAGGCCCTGCCCATGCCGATCTCTGAGCTGTTATACGAGCTCCACGGCTATCCTGTCACGCGCCCATTCACCAGAGCTCCAAATGATTTTGCTTTTTGGACCCGGTTCCTGGAGCCCTGCCTGGGCAAAATCAGATGCAAGAAGGCCCTGCCCATGCCGATCTCTGAGCTGTTATCCGAGCTCCACGGCTATCCTGTCACGCGCCCATTCACCAGAGCTCCAAATGATTTTGCTTTTTGGGACCCGGTTCCTGGAGCCCTGCCTGGGCAAAATCGGATGCAAGAAGGCCCTGCCCATGCCGATCTCTGAGCTGTTATCCGAGCTCCACGGCTATCCTGTCACGCGCCCATTCACCAGAGCTGCAAATGATTTTGCTTTTTGGGACCCGGTTCCTGGAGCCCTGCCTGGACAAAATCGGATGCAAGAAGGCCCTGCCCATGCCGATCTCTGAGCTGTTATCCGAGCTCCATTCTGTCTAACCACGCCCACCGTGAATCAAGGTCCCAGGCCCCAGCACGTGCTTTCTATTACACATCCGGAGAGGTGGTTCTTACTAGAATCACGTGTCGGGTGGCGCGCGCGACACTTTTGCATCACATGCTCCGATTTTTCCCCAGGCTCCCGGAAGCCTGTCCCGGCCCGAGGGGTGCCAGTCCGCACTCATCGGCCAGACTTCCACAAATTACAGTACCCGATTTGGCACGCCGGGGGGCGCTGCATGCGGGGGAAAAGGAGACGTGCCCGGGCCGTACGTTGGGCTCCAACGGACGCCCGTCGCGGACTGTTAATAGGAACCATAGGGGAGATGGTCCTGCCCACGCTGTTATCCGAGCTCCACGGCTATCCTGTCACGCGCCCATTCACCAGAGCTCCAAATGATTTTGCTTTTTGGGACACGGTTCCTGGAGCCCTGCCTGGGCAAAATCGGATGCAAGAAGGCCCTGCCCATGTCGATCTCTGAGCTGTTATCCGAGCTCCACGGCTATCCTGTCACGCGCCCATTCACCAGAGCTCCAAATGATTTTGCTTTTTGGGACCCGGTTCCTGGAGCCCTGCCTGGGCAAAATCGGATGCAAGAAGGCCCTGCCCATGCCGATCTCTGAGCTGTTATCCGAGCTCCATTCTGTCTAACCACGCCCACCGTGAATCAAGGTCCCAGGCCGCAGCACGTGCTTTCTATTACACATCCGGAGAGGTGGTTCTTACTAGAATCACGTGTTGGGTGGCGCGCGCGACACTTTTGCATCACATGCTCCGATTTTCCCCAGGCTCCCGGAAGCCTGTCCCGGCCCGAGGGGTGCCAGTCCGCACTCATCGGCCAGACTTCCACAAATTGCAGTACCCGATTTGGCACGCCGGGGGGCACTGCCTGCGGGGGAAAAGGAGACGTGCCCGGGCCGTACGTCGGGCTCCAACGGACGCCCGTCGCGGACTGTTAATAGGAACCATAGGGGAGATGGTCCTGCCCACGCTGTTATCCGAGCTCCACGGCTATCCTGTCACGCGCCCATTCACCAGAGCTCAAAATGATTTTGCTTTTTAGGACCCGGTTCCTGGAGCCCTGCCTGGGCAAAATCGGATGCAAGAAGGCCCTGCCCATGCCGATCTCTGAGCTGTTATCCGAGCTCCACGGCTATCCTGTCACGCGCCCATTCACCAGAGCTCCAAATGATTTTGCTTTTTGGGACACGGTTCCTGGAGCCCTGCCTGGGCAAAATTGGATGCAAGAAGGCACTGCCCATGCCGATCTCTGAGCTGTTATCCGAGCTCCACGGCTATCCTGTCACGCGCCCATTCACCAGAGCTCCAAATGATTTTGCTTTTTGGGACACGGTTCCTGGAGCCCTGCCTGGGCAAAATCGGATGCAAGAAGGCCCTGCCCATGCCGATCTCTGAGCTGTTATCCGAGCTCCACGGCTATCCTGTCACGCGCCCATTCACCAGAGCTGCAAATGATTTTGCTTTTTGGGACCCGGTTCCTGGAGCCCTGCCTGGGCAAAATCGGATGCAAGAAGGCCCTGCCCATGCCGATCTCTGAGCTGTTATCCGAGCTCCATGGCTATCCTGTCACGCGCCCATTCACCAGAGCTCCAAATTATTTTGCTTTTTGGGACCCGGTTCCTGGAGCCCTGCCTGGGCAAAATCGGATGCAAGAAGGCCCTGCCCATGCCGATCTCTGAGCTGTTATCCGAGCTCCATTCTGTCTAACCACGCCCACCGTGAATCAAGGTCCCAGGCCCCAGCACGTGCTTTCTATTACACATCCGGAGAGGTGGTTCTTACTAGAATCACGTGTCGGGTGGCGCGCGCGACACTTTTGCATCACATGCTCCGATTTTCCCCAGGCTCCCGGAATCCTGTCCCGGCCCGAGGGGTGCCAGTCCGCACTCATCGGCCAGACTTCCACAAATTACAGTACCCGATTTGGCACGCCGGGGGGCGCTGCCTGCGGGGGAAAAGGAGACGTGCCCGAGCCGTACGTCGGGCTCCAACGGACGCCCGTCGCGGACTGTTAATAGGAACCATAGGGGAGATGGTCCTGCCCACGCTGTTATCCGAGCTCCATGGCTATCCTGTCACGCGCCCATTCACCAGAGCTCCAAATGATTTTGCTTTTTGGGACCCGGTTCCTGGAGCCCTGCCTGGGCAAAATCGGATGCAAGAAGGCCCTGCCCATGCCGATCTCTGAGCTGTTATCCGAGCTCCACGGCTATCCTGTCACGCGCCCATTCACCAGAGCTCCAAATGATTTTGCTTTTTGGGACACGGTTCCTGGAGCCCAGCCTGGGCAAAATCGGATGCAAGAAGGCCCTGCCCATGCCGATCTCTGAGCTGTTATCCGAGCTCCACGGCTATCCTGTCACGCGCCCATTCACCAGAGCTCCAAATGATTTTGCTTTTTGGGACACGGTTCCTGGAGCCCTGCCTGGGCAAAATCTGATGCAAGAAGGCCCTGCCCATGCCGATCTCTGAGCTGTTATCCGAGCTCCACGGCTATCCTGTCACGCGCCCATTTACCAGAGTTTCAAATGATTTTGCTTTTTGGGACCCGGTTCCTGGAGCCCTACCTGGGCAAAATCGGATGCAAGAAGGCCCTGCCCATGCCGATCTCTGAGCTGTTATCCGAGCTCCACGGCTATCCTGTCACGCGCCCATTCACCAGAGCTCCAAATGATTTTGCTTTTTGGGACCCGGTTCCTGGAGCCCTGCCTGGGCAAAATCGGATGCAAGAAGGCCCTGCCCATGCCGATCTCTGAGCTGTTATCCGAACTCCACGGCTATCCTGTCACGCGCCCATTCACCAGAGCTCCAAATGATTTTGCTTTTTGGGACCCGGTTCCTGGAGCCCTGCCTGGGCAAAATCGGATGCAAGAAGGCCCTGCCCATGCCGATCTCTGAGCTGTTATCCGAGCTCCACGGCTATCCTGTCACGCGCCCATTCACCAGAGCTCCAAATGATTTTGCTTTTTGGGACCCGGTTCCTGGAGCCCTGCCTGGGCAAAATCGGATGCAAGAAGGCCCTTGCCCATGCCGATCTCTGAGCTGTTATCCGAGCTCCATTCTGTCTAACCACGCCCACCGTGAATCAAGGTCCCAGGCCCCAGCACGTGCTTTCTATTACACATCCGGAGAGGTGGTTCTTACTAGAATCACGTGTCGGGTGGCGCGCGCGACACTTTTGCATCACATGCTCCGATTTTCCCCAGGCTCCCGGAAGCCTGTCCCGGCCCGAGGGGTGCCAGTCCGCACTCATCGGCCAGACTTCCACAAATTGCAGTACCCGATTTGGCACGCCGGGGGGCACTGCCTGCGGGGGAAAAGGAGACGTGCCCGGGCCGTACGTCGGGCTCCAACGGACGCCCGTCGCGGACTGTTAATAGGAACCATAGGGGAGATGGTCCTGCCCACGCTGTTATCCGAGCTCCACGGCTATCCTGTCACGCGCCCATTCACCAGAGCTCCAAATGATTTTGCTTTTTGGGACCCGGTTCCTGGAGCCCTGCCTGGGCAAAATCGGATGCAAGAAGGCCCTGCCCATGCCGATCTCTGAGCTGTTATCCGAGCTCCATTCTGTCTAACCATGCCCACCGTGAATCAAGGTCCCAGGCCCCAAGCACGTGCTTTCTATTACACATCCAGAGAGGTGGTTCTTACTAGAATCACGTGTCGGGTGGCGCGCGCGACACTTTTGCATCACATGCTCCGATTTTCCCCAGGATCCCGGAAGCCTGTCCCGGCCCGAGGGGTGCCAGTCCGCACTCATCGGCCAGACTTCCACAAATTGCAGTACCCGATTTGGCACGCCGGGGGGCGCTGCCTGCGGGGGAAAAGGAGACGTGCCCGGGCCGTACGTCGGGCTCCAACGGACGCCCGTCGCGGACTGTTAATAGGAACCATAGGGGAGATGGTCCTGCCCACGCTGTTATCCGAGCTCCATGGCTATCCTGTCACGCGCCCATTCACCAGAGCTCCAAATGATTTTGCTTTTTGGGACCCGGTTCCTGGAGCCCTGCCTGGGCAAAATCGGATGCAAGAAGGCCCTGCCCATGCCGATCTCTGAGCTGTTATCCGAGCTCCACGGCTATCCTGTCACGCGCCCATTCACCAGAGCTCCAAATGATTTTGCTTTTTGGGACACGGTTCCTGGAGCCCAGCCTGGGCAAAATCGGATGCAAGAAGGCCCTGCCCATGCCGATCTCTGAGCTGTTATCCGAGCTCCACGGCTATCCTGTCACGCGCCCATTCACCAGAGCTCCAAATGATTTTGCTTTTTGGGACACGGTTCCTGGAGCCCTGCCTGGGCAAAATCTGATGCAAGAAGGCCCTGCCCATGCCGATCTCTGAGCTGTTATCCGAGCTCCACGGCTATCCTGTCACGCGCCCATTTACCAGAGTTTCAAATGATTTTGCTTTTTGGGACCCGGTTCCTGGAGCCCTACCTGGGCAAAATCGGATGCAAGAAGGCCCTGCCCATGCCGATCTCTGAGCTGTTATCCGAGCTCCACGGCTATCCTGTCACGCGCCCATTCACCAGAGTTCCAAATGATTTTGCTTTTTGGGACCCGGTTCCTGGAGCCCTGCCTGGGCAAAATCGGATGCAAGAAGGCCCTGCCCATGCCGATCTCTGAGCTGTTATCCGAACTCCACGGCTATCCTGTCACGCGCCCATTCACCAGAGCTCCAAATGATTTTGCTTTTTGGGACCCGGTTCCTGGAGCCCTGCCTGGGCAAAATCGGATGCAAGAAGGCCCTGCCCATGCCGATCTCTGAGCTGTTATCCGAGCTCCACGGCTATCCTGTCACGCGCCCATTCACCAGAGCTCCAAATGATTTTGCTTTTTGGGACCCGGTTCCTGGAGCCCTGCCTGGGCAAAATCGGATGCAAGAAGGCCCTTGCCCATGCCGATCTCTGAGCTGTTATCCGAGCTCCATTCTGTCTAACCACGCCCACCGTGAATCAAGGTCCCAGGCCCCAGCACGTGCTTTCTATTACACATCCGGAGAGGTGGTTCTTACTAGAATCACGTGACGGGTGGCGCGCGCGACACTTTTGCATCACATGCTCCGATTTTCCCCAGGCTCCCGGAAGCCTGTCCCGGCCCGAGGGGTGCCAGTCCGCACTCATCGGCCAGACTTCCACAAATTGCAGTACCCGATTTGGCACGCCGGGGGGCACTGCCTGCGGGGGAAAAGGAGACGTGCCCGGGCCGTACGTCGGGCTCCAACGGACGCCCGTCGCGGACTGTTAATAGGAACCATAGGGGAGATGGTCCTGCCCACGCTGTTATCCGAGCTCCACGGCTATCCTGTCACGCGCCCATTCACCAGAGCTCCAAATGATTTTGCTTTTTGGGACCCGGTTCCTGGAGCCCTGCCTGGGCAAAATCGGATGCAAGAAGGCCCTGCCCATGCCGATCTCTGAGCTGTTATCCGAGCTCCATTCTGTCTAACCATGCCCACCGTGAATCAAGGTCCCAGGCCCCAAGCACGTGCTTTCTATTACACATCCAGAGAGGTGGTTCTTACTAGAATCACGTGTCGGGTGGCGCGCGCGACACTTTTGCATCACATGCTCCGATTTTCCCCAGGATCCCGGAAGCCTGTCCCGGCCCGAGGGGTGCCAGTCCGCACTCATCGGCCAGACTTCCACAAATTGCAGTACCCGATTTGGCACGCCGGGGGGCGCTGCCTGCGGGGGAAAAGGAGACGTGCCCGGGCCGTACGTCGGGCTCCAACGGATGCCCGTCGCGGACTGTTAATAGGAACCATAGGGGAGATGGTCCTGCCCACGCTGTTATCCGAGCTCCACGGCTATCCTGTCACGCGCCCATTCACCAGAGCTCCAAATGATTTTGCTTTTTGGGACCCGGTTCCTGGAGCCCTGCCTGGGCAAAATCAGATGCAAGAAGGCCCTGCCCATGCCGATCTCTGAGATTTTATCCGAGCTCCATTCTGTCTAGCCACGCCCACCGTGAATCAAGGTCCCAGGCCCCAGCACGTGCTTTCTATTACACATCCGGAGAGGTGGTTCTTACTAGAATCACGTGTCGGGTGGCGCGCGCGACACTTTTGCATCACATGCTCCGATTTTCCCCAGGCTCCCGGAAGCCTGTCCCGGTCCGAGGGGTGCCAGTCCGCACTCATCGGCCAGACTTCCACAAATTGCAGTACCCGATTTGGCACGCTGGGGGGCGCTGCCTGCGGGGGAAAAGGAGACGTGCCCGGGCCGTACGTCGGGCTCCAACGGACGCCCGTCGCGGACTGTTAATAGGAACCATAGGGGAGATGGTCCTGCCCACGCTGTTATCCGAGCTCCACGGCTATTCTGTCACGCGCCCATTCACCAGAGCTCCAAATGATTTTGCTTTTTGGGACCCGGTTCCTAGAGCCCTGCCTGGGGAAAATCGGATGCAAGAAGGCCCTGCCCATGCCGATCTCTGAGCTGTTATCCGAGCTCCACGGCTATCCTGTCACGCGCCCATTCACCAGAGCTCCAAATGATTTTGCTTTTTGGGACCCGGTTCCTGGAGCCCTGCCTGGGCAAAATCGGATGCAAGAAGGCCCTGCCCATGCCGATCTCTGAGATGTTATCCGAGCTCCACGGCTATCCTGTCACGCGCCCATTCACCAGAGCTCCAAATGATTTTGCTTTTTGGGACCCGGTTCCTGGAGCCCTGCCTTGGCAAAATCGGATGCAAGAAGGCCCTGCCCATGCCGATCTCTGAGCTGTTATCCGAGCTCCACGGCTATCCTGTCACGCGCCCATTCACCAGAGCTCCAAATGATTTTGCTTTTTGGGACCCGGTTCCTGGAGCCCTGCCTGGGCAAAATCGGATGCAAGAAGGCCCTGCCCATGCCGATCTCTGAGCTGTTATCCGAGCTCCGCGGCTATCCTGTCATGCGCCCATTCACCAGAGCTCCAAATGATTTTGCTTTTTGGGACCCGGTTCCTGGAGCCCTGCCTGGGCAAAATCGGATGCAAGAAGGCCCTGCCCATGCCGATCTCTGAGCTGTTATCCGAGCTCCACGGCTATCCTGTCACGCGCCCATTCACCAGAGCTCCAAATGATTTTGCTTTTTGGGACCCGGTTCCTGGAGCCCTGCCTGGGCAAAATTGGATGCAAGAAGGCCCTGCCCATGCCGATCTCTGAGCTGTTATCCGAGTTCCATTCTGTCTAACCACGCCCACCGTGAATCAAGGTCCCAGGCCCCAAGCACGTGCTTTCTATTACACATCCAGAGAGGTGGTTCTTACTAGAATTACGTGTCGGGTGGCGCGCGCGACACTTTTGCATCACATGCTCCGATTTTCCCCAGGCTCCCGGAAGCCTGTCCCGTCCCGAGGGGTGCCAGTCTGCACTCATCGGCCAGACTTCCACAAATTGCAGTACCCGATTTGGCACGCCGGGGGGCACTGCCTGCGGGGGAAAAGGAGACGTGCCCGGGCCGTACGTTGGGCTCCAACGGATGCCCGTCGCAGACTGTTAATAGGAACCATAGGGGAGATGGTCCTGCCCACGCTGTTATCCGAGCTCCACGGCTATCCTGTCACGCGCCCATTCACCAGAGCTCCAAATGATTTTGCTTTTTGGGACCCGGTTCCTGGAGCCCTGCCTGGGCAAAATCGGATGCAAGAAGGCCCTGCCCATGCCGATCTCTGAGCTGTTATCCGAGCTCCACGGCTATCCTGTCACGCGCCCATTCACCAGAGCTCCAAATGATTTTGCTTTTTGGGACCCGGTTCCTGGAGCCCTGCCTGGGCAAAATCGGATGCAAGAAGGCCCTGCCCATGCCGATCTCTGAGCTGTTATCCGAGCTCCACGGCTATCCTGTCACGCGCCCATTCACCAGAGCTCCAAATGATTTTGCTTTTTGGGACCCGGTTCCTGGAGCCCTGCCTGGGCAAAATCGGATGCAAGAAGGCCCTGCCCATGCCGATCTCTGAGCTGTTATCCGAGCTCCACGGCTATCCTGTCACGCGCCCATTCACCAGAGCTCCAAATGATTTTGCTTTTTGGGACCCGGTTCCTGGAGCCCTGCCTGGGCAAAATCAGATGCAAGAAGGCCCTGCCCATGCCGATCTCTGAGCTGTTATCCGAGCTCCATTCTGTCTAACCACGCCCACCGTGAATCAAGGTCCCAGGCCCCAGCACGTGCTTTCTATTACACATCCGGAGAGGTGGTTCTTACTAGAATCACGTGTCGGGTGGCGCGCGCGACACTTTTGCATCACATGCTCCGATTTTCCCCAGGCTCCCGGAAGCCTGTCCCGGCCCGAGGGGTGCCAGTCCGCACTCATCGGCCAGACTTCCACAAATTGCAGTACCCGATTTGGCACGCCGGGGGGCGCTGCCTGCGGGGGAAAAGGAGACGTGCCCGGGCCGTACGTCGGGCTCCAACGGACGCCCGTCGCGGACTGTTAATAGGAACCATAGGGGAGATGGTCCTGCCCACGCTGTTATCCGAGCTCCACAGCTATCCTGTCACGCGCCCATTCACCAGAGCTCCAAATGATTTTGCTTTTTGGGACCCGGTTCCTGGAGCCCTGCCTGGGCAAAATTGGATGCAAGAAGGCCCTGCCCATGCCGATCTCTGAGCTGTTATCCGAGCTCCACGGCTATCCTGTCACGCGCCCACTCACCAGAGCTCCAAATGATTTTGCTTTTTGGGACCCGGTTCCTGGAGCCCTGCCTGGGCAAAATCGGATGCAAGAAGGCCCTGCCCATGCCGATCTCTGAGCTGTTATCCGAGCTCCATGGCTATCCTGTCACGCGCCCATTCACCAGAGCTCCAAATGATTTTGCTTTTTGGGACCCGGTTCCTGGAGCCCTGCCTGGGCAAAATCGGATGCAAGAAGGCCCTGCCCATGCCGATCTCTGAGCTGTTATCCGAGCTCCGCGGCTATCCTGTCACGCGCCCATTCACCAGAGCTCCAAATGATTTTGCTTTTTGGGACCCGGTTCCTGGAGCCCTGCCTGGGCAAAATCGGATGCAAGAAGGCCGTGCCCATGCCGATCTCTGAGCTGTTATCCGAGCTCCACGGCTATCCTGTCACGCGCCCATTCACAAGAGCTCCAAATGATTTTGCTTTTTGGGAGCCGGTTCCTGGAGCCCTGCCTGGGCAAAATCGGATGCAAGAAGGCCCTGCCCATGCCGATCTCTGAGCTGTTATCCGAGCTCCACGGCTATCCTGTCACGCGCCCATTCACCAGAGCTCCAAATGATTTTGCTTTTTGGGACCCGGTTCCTGGAGCTCTGCCTGGGCACAATCGGATGCAAGAAGGCCCTGCCCATGCCGATCTCTGAGATGTTATCCGAGCTCCATTCTGTCTAACCACGCCCACCGTGAATCAAGGTCCCAGGCCCCAGCACGTGCTTTCTATTACACATCCGGAGAGGTGGTTCTTACTAGAATCACGTGTCGGGTGGCGCGCGCGACACTTTTGCATCACATGCTCCGATTTTCCCCAGGCTCCCGGAAGCCTGTCCCGGCCCGAGGGGTGCCAGTCCGCACTCATCGGCCAGACTTCCACAAATTGCAGTACCCGATTTGGCACGCCGGGGGGCGCTGCCTGCGGGGGGAAAGGAGACGTGCCCGGGCCGTACGTCGGGCTCCAACGGACGCCCGTCGCGGACTGTTAATAGGAACCATAGGGGAGATGGTCCTGCCCACGCTGTTATCCGAGCTCCACGGCTATCCTGTCACGCGCCCATTCACCAGAGCTCCAAATAATTTTGCTTTTTGGGACCCGGTTCCTGGAGCCCTGCCTGGGGAAAATCGGATGCAAGAAGGCCCTGCCCATGCCGATCTCTGAGCTGTTATCCGAGCTCCACGGCCATCCTGTCATGCGCCCATTCACCAGAGCTCCAAATGATTTTGCTTTTTGGGACCCGGTTCCTGGAGCCCTGCCTGGGCAAAATCGGATGCAAGAAGGCCCTGCCCATGCCGATCTCTGAGCTGTTATCCGAGCTCCACGGCTATCCTGTCACGCGCCCATTCACCAGAGCTCCAAATGATTTTGCTTTTTGGGACCCGGTTCCTGGAGCCCTGCCTGGGCAAAATCGGATGCAAGAAGGCCCTGCCCATGCCGATCTCTGAGCTGTTATCGGAGCTCCACGGCCATCCTGTCATGCGCCCATTCACCAGAGCTCCAAATGATTTTGCTTTTTGGGACCCGGTTCCTGGAGCCCTGCCTGGGCAAAATCGGATGCAAGAAGGCCCTGCCCATGCCGATCTCTGAGCTGTTATCCGAGCTCCACGGCTATCCTGTCACGCGCCCATTCACCAGAGCTCCAAATGATTTTGCTTTTTGGGACCCGGTTCCTGGAGCCCTGCCTGGGCAAAATCGGATGCAAGAAGGCCGTGCCCATGCCGATCTCTGAGCTGTTATCCGAGCTCCACGGCTATCCTGTCACGCGCCCATTCACAAGAGCTCCAAATGATTTTGCTTTTTGGGAGCCGGTTCCTGGAGCCCTGCCTGGGCAAAATCGGATGCAAGAAGGCCCTGCCCATGCCGATCTCTGAGCTGTTATCCGAGCTCCACGGCTATCCTGTCACGCGCCCATTCACCAGAGCTCCAAATGATTTTGCTTTTTGGGACCCGGTTCCTGGAGCCCTACCTGGGCAAAATCGGATGCAAGAAGGCCCTGCCCATGCCGATCTCTGAGCTGTTATCCGAGCTCCACGGCTATCCTGTCACGCGCCCATTCACCAGAGCTCCAAATGATTTTGCTTTTTGGGACCCGGTTCCTGCAGCCCTGCCTGGGCAAAATCGGATGCAAGAAGGCCCTGCCCATGCCGATCTCTGAGCTGTTATCCGAGCTCCACGGCTATCCTGTCACGCGCCCATTCACCAGAGCTCCAAATGATTTTGCTTTTTGGGACCCGGTTCCTGGAGCTCTGCCTGGGCACAATCGGATGCAAGAAGGCCCTGCCCATGCCGATCTCTGAGATGTTATCCGAGCTCCATTCTGTCTAACCACGCCCACCGTGAATCAAGGTCCCAGGCCCCAGTACGTGCTTTCTATTACACATCCGGAGAGGTGGTTCTTACTAGAATCACGTGTCGGGTGGCGCGCGCGACACTTTTGCATCACATGCTCCGATTTTCCCCAGGCTCCCGGAAGCCTGTCCCGGCCCGAGGGGTGCCAGTCCGCACTCATCGGCCAGACTTCCACAAATTGCAGTACCCGATTTGGCACGCCGGGGGGCGCTGCCTGCGGGGGGAAAAGGAGACGTGCCCGGGCCGTACGTCGGGCTCCAACGGACGCCCGTCGCGGACTGTTAATAGGAACCATAGGGGAGATGGTCCTGCCCACGCTGTTATCTGAGCTCCACGGCTATCCTGTCACGCGCCCATTCACCAGAGCTCCAAATGATTTTGCTTTTTGGGACCCGGTTCCTGGAGCCCTGCCTGGGGAAAATCGGATGCAAGAAGGCCCTGCCCATGCCGATCTCTGAGCTGTTATCCGAGCTCCACGGCCATCCTGTCATGCGCCCATTCACCAGAGCTCCAAATGATTTTGCTTTTTGGGACCCGGTTCCTGGAGCCCTGCCTGGGCAAAATCGGATGCAAGAAGGCCCTGCCCATGCCGATCTCTGAGCTGTTATCCGAGCTCCACGGCTATCCTGTCACGCGCCCATTCACCAGAGCTCCAAATGATTTTGCTTTTTGGGACCCGGTTCCTGGAGCCCTGCCTGGGCAAAATCGGATGCAAGAAGGCCCTGCCCATGCCGATCTCTGAGCTGTTATCCGAGCTCCACGGCCATCCTGTCATGCGCCCATTCACCAGAGCTCCAAATGATTTTGCTTTTTGGGACCCGGTTCCTGGAGCCCTGCCTGGGCAAAATCGGATGCAAGAAGGCCCTGCCCATGCCGATCTCTGAGCTGTTATCCGAGCTCCACGGCTATCCTGTCACGCGCCCATTCACCAGAGCTCCAAATGATTTTGCTTTTTGGGACCCGGTTCCTGGAGCCCTGCCTGGGCAAAATCGGATGCAAGAAGGCCCTGCCCATGCCGATCTCTGAGCTGTTATCCGAGCTCCACGGCTATCCTGTCACGCGCCCATTCACCAGAGCTCCAAATGATTTTGCTTTTTGGGACCCGGTTCCTGGAGCCCTGCCTGGGCAATATCGGATGCAAGAAGGCCCTGCCCATGCCGATCTCTGAGCTGTTACCCGAGCTCCACGGCTATCCTGTCACGCGCCCATTCACCAGAGCGCCAAATGATTTTGATTTTTGGGACCCGGTTCCTGGAGCCCTGCCTGGGCAAAATCGGATGCAAGAAGGTCCTGCCCATGCCGATCTCTGAGTTGTTATCCGAGCTCCACGGCTATCCTGTCACGCGCCCATTCACCAGAGCTCCAAATGATTTTGCTTTTTGGGACCCGGTTCCTGGAGCCCTGCCTGGGCAAAATCGGATGCAAGAAGGCCCTGCCCATGCCGATCTCTGAGCTGTTATCCGAGCTCCACGGCTATCCTGTCACGCGCCCATTCACCAGAGCTCCAAATGATTTTGCTTTTTGGGACCCGGTTCCTGGAGCCCTGCCTGGGCAAAATCAGATGCAAGAAGGCCCTGCCCATGCCGATCTCTGAGCTGTTATCCGAGCTCCATTCTGTCTAACCACGCCCACCGTGAATCAAGGTCCCAGGCCCCAGCACGTGCTTTCTATTACACATCCGGAGAGGTGGTTCTTACTAGAATCACGTGTCGGGTGGCACGCGCGACACTTTTGCATCACATGCTCCGATTTTCCCCAGGCTCCCGGAAGCCTGTCCCGGCCCGAGGGGTGCCAGTCCGCACTCATCGGCCAGACTTCCACAAATTGCAGTACCCGATTTGGCACGCCGGGGGGCGCTGCCTGCGGGGGAAAAGGAGACGTGCCCGGGCCGTACGTCGGGCTCCAACGGACGCCCGTCGCGGACTGTTAATAGAAACCATAGGGGAGATGGTCCTGCCCACGCTGTTATCCGAGCTCCACGGCTATCCTGTCACGCGCCCATTCACCAGAGCTCCAAATGATTTTGCTTTTTGGGACCCGGTTCCTGGAGCCCTGCCTGGGGAAAATCGGATGCAAGAAGGCCCTGCCCATGCCGATCTCTGAGCTGTTATCTGAGCTCCACGGCTATCCTGTCACGCGCCCATTCACCAGAGCTCCAAATGATTTTGCTTTTTGGGACCCGGTTCCTGGAGCCCTGCCTGGTCCAAATCGGATGCAAGAAGGCCCTGCCCATGCCGATCTCTGAGCTGTTATCCGAGCTCCACGGCTATCCTGTCACGCGCCCATTCACCAGAGCTCCAAATGATTTTGCTTTTTGGGACCCGGTTCCTGGAGCCCTGCCTGGGCAAAATCGGATGCAAGAAGGCCCTGCCCATGCCGATCTCTGAGCTGTTATCCGAGCTCCACGGCTATCCTGTCACGCGCCCATTCACCAGAGCTCCAAATGATTTTGCTTTTTGGGACCCGGTTCCTGGAGCCCTGCCTGGGCAAAATCGGATGCAAAAAGGCCCTGCCCATGCCGATCTCTGAGCTGTTATCCGAGCTCCACGGCTATCCTGTCACGCGCCCATTCACCAGAGCTCCAAATGATTTTGCTTTTTGGGACCCGGTTCCTGGAGCCCTGCCTGGGCAAAATCGGATGCAAGAAGGCCCTGCCCATGCCGATCTCTAAATTGTTATCCGAGCTCCATTCTGTCTAACCACGCCCACCATGAATCAAGGTCCCAGGCCCCAAGCACGTGCTTTCTATTACACATCCAGAGAGGTGGTTCTTACTAGAATCACGTGTCGGGTGGCGCGCGTGACACTTTTGCATCACATGCTCCGATTTTCCCCAGGCTCCCGGAAGCCTGTCCCGGCCCGAGGGGTGCCAGTCCGCACTTATCGGCCAGACTTCCACAAATTGCAGTACCCGATTTGGCACGCCGGGGGCACTGCCTGCGGGGGAAAAGGAGACGTGCCCGGGCCGTACATTGGGCTCCAACGGATGCCCGTCGCAGACTGTTAATAGGAACCATAGGGGAGATGGTCCTGCCCACGCTGTTATCCGAGCTCCACGGCTATCCTGTCACGCGCCCATTCACCAGAGCTGCAAATGATTTTGCTTTTTGGGACCCGGTTCCTGGAGCCCTGCCTGGGCAAAATCGGATGCAAGAAGGCCCTGCCCATGCCGATCTCTGAGCTGTTATCCGAGCTCCATGGCTATCCTGTCACGCGCCCATTCACCAGAGCTCCAAATGATTTTGCTTTTTGGGACCCGGTTCCTGGAGCCCTGCCTGGGCAAAATCGGATGCAAGAAGGCCCTGCCCATGCCGATCTCTGAGCTGTTATCCGAGCTCCATGGGTATCCTGTCACGCGCCCATTCACCAGAGCTCCAAATTATTTTGCTTTTTGGGACCCGGTTCCTGGAGCCCTGCCTGGGCAAAATCGGATGCAAGAAGGCCCTGCCCATGCCGATCTCTGAGCTGTTATCCGAGCTCCATTCTGTCTAACCACGCCCACCGTGAATCAAGGTCCCAGGCCCCAGCACGTGCTTTCTATTACACATCCGGAGAGGTGGTTCTTACTAGAATCACGTGTCGGGTGGCGCGCGCGACACTTTTGCATCACATGCTCCGATTTTCCCCAGGCTCCCGGAAGCCTGTCCCGGCCCGAGGGGTGCCAGTCCGCACTCATCGGCCAGACTTCCACAAATTACAGTACCCGATTTGGCACGCCGGGGGGCGCTGCCTGCGGGGGAAAAGGAGACGTGCCCGAGCCGTACGTCGGGCTCCAACGGACGCCCGTCGCGGACTGTTAATAGGAACCATAGGGGAGATGGTCCTGCCCACGCTGTTATCCGAGCTCCATTGCTATCCTGTCACGCGCCCATTCACCAGAGCTCCAAATGATTTTGCTTTTTGGGACCCGGTTCCTGGAGCCCTGCCTGGGCAAAATCGGATGCAAGAAGGCCCTGCCCATGCCGATCTCTGAGCTGTTATCCGAGCTCCACGGCTATCCTGTCACGCGCCCATTCACCAGAGCTCCAAATGATTTTGCTTTTTGGGACACGGTTCCTGGAGCCCAGCCTGGGCAAAATCGGATGCAAGAAGGCCCTGCCCATGCCGATCTCTGAGCTGTTATCCGAGCTCCACGGCTATCCTGTCACGCGCCCATTCACCAGAGCTCCAAATGATTTTGCTTTTTGGGACACGGTTCCTGGAGCCCTGCCTGGGCAAAATCTGATGCAAGAAGGCCCTGCCCATGCCGATCTCTGAGCTGTTATCCGAGCTCCACGGCTATCCTGTCACGCGCCCATTTACCAGAGTTTCAAATGATTTTGCTTTTTGGGACCCGGTTCCTGGAGCCCTACCTGGGCAAAATCGGATGCAAGAAGGCCCTGCCCATGCCGATCTCTGAGCTGTTATCCGAGCTCCACGGCTATCCTGTCACGCGCCCATTCACCAGAGCTCCAAATGATTTTGCTTTTTGGGACCCGGTTCCTGGAGCCCTGCCTGGGCAAAATCGGATGCAAGAAGGCCCTGCCCATGCCGATCTCTGAGTTGTTATCCGAACTCCACGGCTATCCTGTCACGCGCCCATTCACCAGAGCTCCAAATGATTTTGCTTTTTGGGACCCGGTTCCTGGAGCCCTGCCTGGGCAAAATCGGATGCAAGAAGGCCCTGCCCATGCCGATCTCTGAGCTGTTATCCGAGCTCCACGGCTATCCTGTCACGCGCCCATTCACCAGAGCTCCAAATGATTTTGCTTTTTGGGACCCGGTTCCTGGAGCCCTGCCTGGGCAAAATCGGATGCAAGAAGGCCCTTGCCCATGCCGATCTCTGAGCTGTTATCCGAGCTCCATTCTGTCTAACCACGCCCACCGTGAATCAAGGTCCCAGGCCCCAGCACGTGCTTTCTATTACACATCCGGAGAGGTGCTTCTTACTAGAATCACGTGTCGGGTGGCGCGCGCGACACTTTTGCATCACATGCTCCGATTTTCCCCAGGCTCCCGGAAGCCTGTCCCGGCCCGAGGGGTGCCAGTCCGCACTCATCGGCCAGACTTCCACAAATTGCAGTACCCGATTTGGCACGCCGGGGGGCACTGCCTGCGGGGGAAAAGGAGACGTGCCCGGGCCGTACGTCGGGCTCCAACGGACGCCCGTCGCGGACTGTTAATAGGAACCATAGGGGAGATGGTCCTGCCCATGCTGTTATCCGAGCTCCACGGCTATCCTGTCACGCGCCCATTCACCAGAGCTCCAAATGATTTTGCTTTTTGGGACCCGGTTCCTGGAGCCCTGCCTGGGCAAAATCGGATGCAAGAAGGCCCTGCCCATGCCGATCTCTGAGCTGTTATCCGAGCTCCACGGCTATCCTGTCACGCGCCCATTCACCAGAGCTCCAAATGATTTTGCTTTTTGGGACCCGGTTCCTGGAGCCCTGCCTGGGCAAAATCGGATGCAAGAAGGCCCTGCCCATGCCGATCTCTGAGCTGTTATCCGAGCTCCGCGGCTATCCTGTCACGCGCCCATTCACCAGAGCTCCAAATGATTTTGCTTTTTGGGACCCGGTTCCTGGAGCCCTGCCTGGGCAAAATCGGATGCAAGAAGGCCCTGCCCATGCCGATCTCTGAGCTGTTATCCGAGCTCCACGGCTATCCTGTCACGCGCCCATTCACCAGAGCTCCAAATGATTTTGCTTTTTGGGACCCGGTTCCTGGAGCCCTGCCTGGGCAAAATCGGATGCAAGAAGGCCCTGCCCATGCCGATCTCTGAGCTGTTATCCGAGCTCCACGGCTATCCTGTCACGCGCCCATTCACCAGAGCTCCAAATGATTTTGCTTTTTGGGACCCGGTTCCTGGAGCCCTGCCTGGGCAAAATCGGATGGAAGAAGGCCCTGCCCATGCCGATCTCTGAGCTGTTATCCGAGCTCCATTCTGTCTAACCACGCCCACCGTGAATCAAGGTCCCAGGCCCCAGCACGTGCTTTCTATTACACATCCGGAGAGGTGGTTCTTACTAGAATCACGTGTCGGGTGGCGCGCGCGACACTTTTGCATCACATGCTCCGATTTTCCCCAGGCTCCCGGAAGCCTGTCCCGGCCCGAGGGGTGCCAGTCCGCACTCATCGGCCAGACTTCCACAAATTGCAGTACCCGATTTGGCACGCCGGGGGGCACTGCCTGCGGGGGGAAAAGGAGACGTGCCCGGGCCGTACGTCGGGCTCCAACGGACGCCCGTCGCGGACTGTTAATAGGAACCACAGGGGAGATGGTCCTGCCCACGCTGTTATCCGAGCTCCACGGCTATCCTGTCACGCGCTCATTCACCAGAGCTCCAAATGATTTTGCTTTTTGGGACCCGGTTCCTGGAGCCCTGCCTGGGCAAAATCGGATGCAAGAAGGCCCTGCCCATGCCGATCTCTGAGCTGTTATCCGAGCTCCACGGCTATCCTGTCACGCGCCCATTCACCAGAGCTCCAAATGATTTTGCTTTTTGGGACCCGGTTCCTGAAGCCCTGCCTGGGCAAAATCGGATGCAAGAAGGCCCTGCCCATGCCGATCTCTGAGCTGTTATCCGAGCTCCGCGGCTATCCTGTCACGCGCCCATTCACCAGAGCTCCAAATGATTTTGCTTTTTGGGACACGGTTCCTGGAGCCCTGCCTGGGCAAAATCGGATGCAAGAAGGCCCTGCCCATGCCGATCGCTGAGCTGTTATCCGAGCTCCATTCTGTCTAACCACGCCCACCGTGAATCAAGGTCCCAGGCCCCAGCACGTGCTTTCTATTACACATCCGGAGAGGTGGTTCTTACTAGAATCACGTGTCGGGTGGCGCGCGCGACACTTTTGCATCACATGCTCCGATTTTCCCCAGGCTCCCGGAAGCCTGTCCCGGCCCGAGGGGTGCCAGTCCGCACTCATCTGCCAGACTTCCACAAATTGCAGTACCCGATTTGGCACGCCGGGGGGCACTGCCTGCGGGGGAAAAGGAGACGTGCCCGGGCCGTACGTCGGGCTCCAATGGACGGTCGTCGCGGACTGTTAATAGGAACCATAGGGGAGATGGTCCTGCCCACGCTGTTATCCGAGCTCCACGGCTATCCTGTCACGCGCCCATTCACCAGAGCTCCAAATGATTTTGCTTTTTGGGACCCGGTTCCTGGAGCCCTGCCTGGGCAAAATCGGATGCAAGAAGGCCCTGCCCATGCCGATCTCTGAGCTGTTATCCGAGCTCCATTCTGTCTAACCACGCCCACCGTAAATCAAGGTCCCAGGCCCCAGCACGTGCTTTCTATTACACATCCAGAGAGGTGGTTCTTACTAGAATCACGTGTCGGGTGGTGCGCGCGACACTTTTGCATCACATGCTCCGATTTTCCCCAGGCTCCCGGAAGCCTGTCCCGGCCCGAGGGGTGCCAGTCCGCACTCATCGGCCAGACTTCCACAAATTACAGTACCCGATTTGGCACGCCGGGGGGCGCTGCCTGCGGGGGAAAAGGAGACGTGCCCGGGCCGTACGTCGGGCTCCAACGGACGCCCGTCGCGGACTGTTAATAGGAACCATAGGGGAGATGGGCCTGCCCACGCTGTTATCCGAGCTCCACGGCTATCCTGTCACGCGCCCATTCACCAGAGCTCCAAATGATTTTGCTTTTTGGGACCCGGTTCCTGGAGCCCTGCCTGGGCAAAATCGGATGCAAGAAGGCCCTGCCCATGCCGATCTCTGAGCTGTTATCCGAGCTCCACGGCTATCCTGTCACGCGCCCATTCACCAGAGCTCCAAATGATTTTGCTTTTTGGGACCCGGTTCCTGGAGCCCTGCCTGGGCAAAATCGGATGCAAGAAGACCCTGCCCATGCCGATCTCTGAGCTGTTATCCGAGCTCCATTCTGTCTAACCACGCCCACCGTGAATCAAGGTCCCAGGCCCCAGCACGTGCTTTCTATTACACATCCGGAGAGGTGGTTCTTACTAGAATCACGTGTCGGGTGGCGCGTGCGACACTTTTGCATCACATGCTCCGATTTTCCCCAGGCTCCCGGAAGCCTGTCCCGGCCCGAGGGGTGCCAGTCCGCACTCATCGGCCAGACTTCCACAAATTGAAGTACCCGATTTGGCACGCCGGGGGGCACTGCCTGCGGGGGAAAAGGAGACGTGCCCGGGCCGTACGTCGGGCTCCAACGGACGCCCGTCGCGGACTGTTAATAGGAACCATAGGGGAGATGGTCCTGCCCACGCTGTTATCCGAGCTCCACGGCTATCTTGTCACGCGCCCATTCACCAGAGCTCCAAATGATTTTGCTTTTTGGGACCCGGTTCCTGGAGCCCTGCCTGGGCAAAATCGGATGCAAGAAGGCCCTGCCCATGCCGATCTCTGAGCTGTTATCCGAGCTCCACGGCTATCCTGTCACGCGCCCATTCACCAGAGCTCCAAATTATTTTGCTTTTTGGGACCCGGTTCCTGGAGCCCTGCCTGGGCAAAATCGGATGCAAGAAGGCCCTGCCCATGCCGATCTCTGAGCTGTTATCCGAGCTCCACGGCTATCCTGTCACGCGCCCATTCACCAGAGCACCAAATGATTTTGCTTTTTGGGACCCGGTTCCTGGAGCCCTGCCTGGGCAAAATCGGATGCAAGAAGGCCCTGCCCATGCCGATCTCTGAGCTGTTATCCGAGCTCCACGGCTATCCTGTCACGCGCCCATTCACCAGAGCTCCAAATGATTTTGCTTTTTGGGACCCGGTTCCTGGAGCCCTGCCTGGGCAAAATCGGATGCAAGAAGGCCCTGCCCATGCCGATCTCTGAGCTGTTATCCGAGCTCCACGGCTATCCTGTCACGCGCCCATTCACCAGAGCTCCAAATGATTTTGCTTTTTGGGACACGGTTCCTGGAGCCCTGCCTGGGCAAAATCGGATGCAAGAAGGCCCTGCCCATGCCGATCTCTGAGCTGTTATCCGAGCTCCATTCTGTCTAACCACGCCCACCGTGAATCAAGGTCCCAGGCCCCAGCACGTGCTTTCTATTACACATCCGGAGAGGTGGTTCTTACTAGAATCACGTGTCGGGTGGCGCGCGCGACACTTTTGCATCACATGCTCCGATTTTCCCCAGGCTCCCGGAAGCCTGTCCCGGCCCGAGGGGTGCCAGTCCGCACTCATCGGCCAGACTTCCACAAATTACAGTACCCGATTTGGCACGCCGGGGGGCGCTGCCTGCGGGGGAAAAGGAGACGTGCCCGGGCCGTACGTCGGGCTCCAACGGACGCCCGTCGCGGACTGTTAATAGGAACCATAGGGGAGATGGTCCTGCCCACGCTGTTATCCGATCTCCACGGCTATCCTGTCACGCGCCCATTCACCAGAGCTCCAAATGATTTTGCTTTTTGGGACCCGGTTCCTGGAGCCCTGCCTGGGCAAAATCGGATGCAAGAAGGCCCTGCCCATGCCGATCTCTGAGCTGTTATCCGAGCTCCACGGCTATCCTGTCACGCGCCCATTCACCAGAGCTCCAAATGATTTTGCTTTTTGGGACCCGGTTCCTGGAGCCCTGCCTGGGCAAAATCGGATGCAAGAAGGCCCTGCCCATGCCGATCTCTGAGCTGTTATCCGAGCTCCACGGCTATCCTGTCACGCGCCCATTCACCAGAGCTCCAAATGATTTTGCTTTTTGGGACCCGGTTCCTGGAGCCCTGCCTGGGCAAAATCGGATGCAAGAAGGCCCTGCCCATGCCGATCTCTGAGCTGTTATCCGAGCTCCACGGCTATCCTGTCACGCGCCCATTCACCAGAGCTCCAAATGATTTTGCTTTTTGGGACCCAGTTCCTGGAGCCCTGCCTGGGCAAAATCGGATGCAAGAAGGCCCTGCCCATGCCGATCTCTGAGCTGTTATCCGAGCTCCATTCTGTCTAACCACGCCCACCGTGAATCAAGGTCCCAGGCCCCAGCACGTGCTTTCTATTACACATCCGGAGAGGTGGTTCTTATTAGAATCACGTGTCGGGTGGCGCGCGCGACACTTTTGCATCACATGCTCCGATTTTCCCCAGGCTCCCGGAAGCCTGTCCCGGCCCGAGGGGTGCCAGTCCGCACTCATCGGCCAGACTTCCACAAATTGCAGTACCCGATTTGGCACGCCGGGGGGCACTGCCTGCGGGGGAAAAGGAGACGTGCCCGGGCCGTACGTCGGGCTCCAACGGACGCCCGTCGCGGACTGTTAATAGGAACCATAGGGGAGATGGTCCTGCCCACGCTGTTATCCGAGCTCCACGGCTATCCTGTCACGCGCCCATTCACCAGAGCTCCAAATGATTTTGCTTTTTGGGACCCGGTTCCTGGAGCCCTGCCTGGGCAAAATCGGATGCAAGAAGGCCCTGCCCATGCCGATCTCTGAGCTGTTATCCGAGCTCCACGGCTATCCTGTCACACGCCCATTCACCAGAGCTCCAAATTATTTTGCTTTTTGGGACCCGGTTCCTGGAGCCCTGCCTGGGCAAAATCGGATGCAAGAAGGCCCTGCCCATGCCGATCTCTGAGCTGTTATCCGAGCTCCACGGCTATCCTGTCACGCGCCCATTCACCAGAGCACCAAATGATTTTGCTTTTTGGGACCCGGTTCCTGGAGCCCTGCCTGGGCAAAATCGGATGCAAGAAGGCCCTGCCCATGCCGATCTCTGAGCTGTTATCCGAGCTCCACGGCTATCCTGTCACGCGCCCATTCACCAGAGCTCCAAATGATTTTGCTTTTTGGGACCCGGTTCCTGGAGCCCTGCCTGGGCAAAATCGGATGCAAGAAGGCCCTGCCCATGCCGATCTCTGAGCTGTTATCCGAGCTCCACGGCTATCCTGTCACGCGCCCATTCACCAGAGCTCCAAATGATTTTGCTTTTTGGGACCCGGTTCCTGGAGCCCTGCCTGGGCAAAATCAGATGCAAGAAGGCCCTGCCCATGCCGATCTCTGAGCTGTTATCCGAGCTCCATTCTGTCTAACCACGCCCACCGTGAATCAAGGTCCCAGGCCTCAGCACGTGCTTTCTATTACACATCCGGAGAGGTGGTTCTTACTAGAATCACGTGTCGGGTGGCGCGCGCGACACTTTTGCATCACATGCTCCGATTTTCCCCAGGCTCCCGGAAGCCTGTCCCGGCCCGAGGGGTGCCAGTCCGCACTCATCGGCCAGACTTCCACAAATTGCAGTACCCGATTTGGCACGCCGGGGGGCGCTGCCTGCGGGGGAAAAGGAGACGTGCCCGGGCCAAAACGTCGGGCTCCAACGGATGCCCGTCGCGGACTGTTAATAGGAACCATAGGGGAGATGGTCCTGCCCACGCTGTTATCCAAGCTCCACGGCTATCCTGTCACGCGCCCATTCACCAGAGCTCCAAATGATTTTGCTTTTTGGGACCCGGTTCCTGGAGCCCTGCCTGGGCAAAATCGGATGCAAGAAGGCCCTGCCCATGCCGATCTCTGAGCTGTTATCCGAGCTCCACGGCTATCCTGTCACGCGCCCATTCACCAGAGCTCCAAATGATTTTGCTTTTTGGGAACCGGTTCCTGGAGCCCTGCCTGGGCAAAATCGGATGCAAGAAGGCCCTGCCCATGCCGATCTCTGAGCTGTTATCCGAGCTCCACGGCTATCCTGTCACGCGCCCATTCACCAGAGCTCCAAATGATTTTGCTTTTTGGGACCCGGTTCCTGGAGCCCTGCCTGGGCAAAATTGGATGCAAGAAGGCCCTGCCCATGCCGATCTCTGAGCTGTTATCCGAGCTCCGCGGCTATCCTGTCACGCGCCCATTCACCAGAGCTCCAAATGATTTTGCTTTTTGGGACACGGTTCCTGGAGCCCTGCCTGGGCAAAATCAGATGCAAGAAGGCCCTGCCCATGCCGATCTCTGAGCTGTTATCCGAGCTCCATTCTGTCTAACCACGCCCACCGTGAATCAAGGTCCCAGGCCCCAGCACGTGCTTTCTATTACACATCCGGAGAGGTGGTTCTTACTAGAATCACGTGTCGGGTGGCGCGCGCGACACTTTTGCATTACATGCTCCGATTTTCCCCAGGCTCCCGGAAGCCTGTCCCGGCCCGAGGGGTGCCAGTCCGCACTCATCGGCCAGACTTCCACAAATTACAGTACCCGATTTGGCACGCCGGTGGGCGCTGCCTGCGGGGGAAAAGGAGACGTGCCCGGGCCGTACGTCGGGCTCCAACGGACGCCCGTCGCGGACTGTTAATAGGAACCATAGGGGAGATGGTCCTGCCCACGCTGTTATCCGAGCTCCATGGCTATCCTGTCACACGCCCATTCACCAGAGCTCCAAATGATTTTGCTTTTTGGGACCCGGTTCCTGGAGCCCTGCCTGGGCAAAATCGGATGCAAGAAGGCCCTGCCCATGCCGATCTCTGAGCTGTTATCCGAGCTCCACGGCTATCCTGTCACGCGCCCATTCACCAGAGCTCCAAATGATTTTGCTTTTTGGGACCCGGTTCCTGGAGCCCTGCCTGGGCAAAATCGGATGCAAGAAGGCCCTGCCCATGCCGATCTCTGAGCTGTTATCCGAGCTCCTCGGCTATCCTGTCACGTGCCCATTCACCAGAGCTCCAAATGATTTTGCTTTTTGGGACCCGGTTCCTGGAGCCCTGCCTGGGCAAAATCGGATGCAAGAAGGCCCTTGCCCATGCCGATCTCTGAGCTGTTATCCGAGCTCCATTCTGTCTAACCACGCCCACCGTGAATCAAGGTCCCAGGCCCCAGCACGTGCTTTCTATTACACATCCGGAGAGGTGGTTCTTACTAGAATCACGTGTCGGGTGGCGCGCGCGACACTTTTGCATCACATGCTCCGATTTTCCCCAGGCTCCCGGAAGCCTGTCCCGGCCCGAGGGGTGCCAGTCCGCACTCATCGGCCAGACTTCCACAAATTGCAGTACCCGATTTGGCACGCCGGGGGGCACTGCCTGCGGGGGAAAAGGAGACGTGCCCGGGCCGTACGTCGGGCTCCAACGGACGCCCGTCGCGGACTGTTAATAGGAACCATAGGGGAGATGGTCCTGCCCACTCTGTTATCCGAGCTCCACGGCTATCCTGTCACGCGCCCATTCACCAGAGCTCCAAATGATTTTGCTTTTTGGGACCCGGTTCCTGGAGCCCTGCCTGGGCAAAATCGGATGCAAGAAGGCCCTGCCCATGCCGATCTCTGAGCTGTTATCCGAGCTCCGCGGCTATCCTGTCACGCGCCCATTCACCAGAGCTCCAAATGATTTTGCTTTTTGGGACACGGTTCCTGGAGCCCTGCCTGGGCAAAATCGGATGCAAGAAGGCCCTGCCCATGCCGATCTCTGAGCTGTTATCCGAGCTCCATTCTGTCTAACCACGCCCACCATGAATCAAGGTCCCAGGCCCCAGCACGTGCTTTCTATTACACATACGGAGAGGTGGTTCTTACTAGAATCACGTGTCGGGTGGCGCGCGCGACACTTTTGCATCACATGCTCCGATTTTCCCCAGGCTCCCGGAAGCCTGTCCCGGCCCGAGGGGTGCCAGTCCGCACTCATCGGCCAGACTTCCACAAATTACAGTACCCGATTTGACACGCCGGGGGGCGCTGCCTGCGGGGGAAAAAGAGACGTGCCCGGGCCGTACGTCGGGCTCCAACGGATGCCCGTCGCGGACTGTTAATAGGAACCATAGGGGAGATGGTCCTGCCCACGCTGTTATCTGAGCTCCACTGCTATCCTGTCACGCGCCCATTCACCAGAGCTCCAAATGATTTTGCTTTTTGGGACCCGGTTCCTGGAGCCCTGCCTGGGCAAAATCGGATGCAAGAAGGCCCTGCCCATGCCGATCTCTGAGCTGTTATCCGAGCTCCACGGCTATCCTGTCACGCGCCCATTCACCAGAGCTCCAAATGATTTTGCTTTTTGGGACCCGGTTCCTGGAGCCCTGCCTGGGCAAAATCGGATGCAAGAAGGCACTGCCCATGCCGATCTCTGAGCTGTTATCCGAGCTCCATTCTGTCTAACCACGCCCACCGTGAATCAAGGTCCCAGGCCCCAGCACGTGCTTTCTATTACACATCCGGAGAGGTGGTTCTTACTAGAATCACGTGTCGGGTGGCGCGCGCGACACTTTTGCATCACATGCTCCGATTTTCCCCAGGCTCCCGGAAGCCTGTCCCGGCCCGAGGGGGGCCAGTCCGCACTCATCGGCCAGACTTCCACAAATTGCAGTACCCGATTTGGTACGCCGGGGGGCACTGCCTACGGGGGAAAAGTAGACGTGCCCGGGACGTACGTCGGGCTCCAACGGACGCCCGTCGCGGACTGTTAATAGGAACCATAGGGGAGATGGTCCTGCCCACGCTGTTATCCGAGCTCCACGGCTATCCTGTCACGCGCCCATTCACCAGAGCTCCAAATGATTTTGCTTTTTGGGACCCGGTTCCTGGAGCCCTGCCTGGGCAAAATCAGATGCAAGAAGGCCCTGCCCATGCCGATCTCTGAGCTGTTATCCGAGCTCCATGGCTATCCTGTCACGCGCCCATTCACCAGAGCTCCAAATGATTTTGCTTTTTGGGACCCGGTTCCTGGAGCCCTGCCTGGGCAAAATCGGATGCAAGAAGGCCCTGCCCATGCCGATCTCTGAGCTGTTATCCGAGCTCCACGGCTATCCTGTCACGCGCCCATTCACCAGAGCTCCAAATGATTTTGCTTTTTGGGACCCGGTTCCTGGAGCCCTGCCTGGGCAAAATCGGATGCAAGAAGGCCCTGCCCATGCCGATCTCTGAGCTGTTATCTGAGCTCCATTCTGTCTAACCACGCCCACCGTGAATCAAGGTCCCAGGCCCCAGCACGTGCTTTCTATTACACATCCGGAGAGGTGGTTCTTACTAGAATCACGTGTCGGGTGGCGCGCGCGACACTTTTGCATCACATGCTCCGATTTTCCCCAGGCTCCCGGAAGCCTGTCCCGGCCCGAGGGGTGCCAGTCCGCACTCATCGGCCAGACTTCCACAAATTGCAGTACCCGATTTGGCACGCCGGGGGGCACTGCCTGCGGGGGAAAAGGAGACGTGCCCGGGCCGTACGTCGGGCTCCAACGGACGCCCGTCGCGGACTGTTAATAGGAACCATAGGGGAGATGGTCCTGCCCACGCTGTTATCCGAGCTCCACGGCTATCCTGTCACGCGCCCATTCACCAGAGCTCCAAATGATTTTGCTTTTTGGGACCCGGTTCCTGGAGCCCTGCCTGGGCAAAATCGGATGCAAGAAGGCCCTGCCCATGCCGATCTCTGAGCTGTTATCCGAGCTCCGCGGCTATCCTGTCACGCGCCCATTCAGCAGAGCTCCAAATGATTTTGCTTTTTGGGACACGGTTCCTGGAGCCCTGCCTGGGCAAAATCGGATGCAAGAAGGCCCTGCCCATGCCGATCTCTGAGCTGTTATCCGAGCTCCATTCTGTCTAACCACGCCCACCGTGAATCAAGGTCCCAGGCCCCAGCACGTGCTTTCTATTACACATCCGGGGAGGTGGTTCTTACTAGAATCACGTGTCGGGTGGCGCGCACGACACTTTTGCATCACATGCTCCGATTTTCCCCAGGCTCCCGGAAGCCTGTCCCGGCCCGAGGGGTGCCAGTCCGCACTCATCGGCCAGACTTCCACAAATTGCAGTACCCGATTTGGCACGCCGGGGGGCACTGCCTGCGGGGGAAAAGGAGACGTGCCCGGGCCGTACGTTGGGCTCCAACGGACGCCCGTCGCGGACTGTTAATAGGAACCATAGGGGAGATGGTCCTGCCCACGCTGTTATCCGAGCTCCACGGCTATCCTGTCACGCGCCCATTCACCAGAGCTCCAAATGATTTTGCTTTTTGGGACCCGGTTCCTGGAGCCCTGCCTGGGCAAAATCGGATGCAAGAAGGCCCTGCCCATGCCGATCTCTGAGCTGTTATCCGAGCTCCATGGCTATCCTGTCACGCGCCCATTCACCAGAGCTCCAAATGATTTTGCTTTTTGGGACCCGGTTCCTGGAGCCCTGCCTGGGCAAAATCGGATGCAAGAAGGCCCTGCCCATGCCGATCTCTGAGCTGTTATCCGAGCTCCACGGCTATCCTGTCACGCGCCCATTCACCAGAGCTCCAAATGATTTTGCTTTTTGGGACCCGGTTCCTGGAGCCCTGCCTGGGCAAAATCGGATGCAAGAAGGCCCTGCCCATGCCGATCTCTGAGCTGTTATCTGAGCTCCATTCTGTCTAACCACGCCCACCGTGAATCAAGGTCCCAGGCCCCAGCACGTGCTTTCTATTACACATCCGGAGAGGTGGTTATTACTAGAATCACGTGTCGGGTGGCGCGCGCGACACTTTTGCATCACATGCTCCGATTTTCACCAGGCTCCCGGAAGCCTGTCCCGGCCCGAGGGGTGCCAGTCCGCACTCATCGGCCAGACTTCCACAAATTGCAGTACCCGATTTGGCATGCCGGGGGGCACTGCCTGCGGGGGAAAAGGAGACGTGCCCGGGCCGTACGTTGGGCTCCAACGGACGCCCGTCGCGGACTGTTAATAGGAACCATAGGGGAGATGGTCCTGCCCACGCTGTTATCCGAGCTCCACGGCTATCCTGTCACGCGCCCATTCACCAGAGCTCCAAATGATTTTGCTTTTTGGGACCCGGTTCCTGGAGCCCTGCCTGGGCAAAATCGGATGCAAGAAGGCCCTGCCCATGCCGATCTCTGAGCTGTTATCCGAGCTCCATGGCTATCCTGTCACGCGCCCATTCACCAGAGCTCCAAATGATTTTGCTTTTTGGGACCCGGTTCCTGGAGCCCTGCCTGGGCAAAATCGGATGCAAGAAGGCCCTGCCCATGCCGATCTCTGAGCTGTTATCCGAGCTCCACGGCTATCCTGTCACGCGCCCATTCACCAGAGCTCCAAATGATTTTGCTTTTTGGGACCCGGTTCCTGGAGCCCTGCCTGGGCAAAATCGGATGCAAGAAGGCCCTGCCCATGCCGATCTCTGAGCTGTTATCTGAGCTCCATTCTGTCTAACCACGCCCACCGTGAATCAAGGTCCCAGGCCCCAGCACGTGCTTTCTATTACACATCCGGAGAGGTGGTTATTACTAGAATCACGTGTCGGGTGGCGCGCGCGACACTTTTGCATCACATGCTCCGATTTTCACCAGGCTCCCGGAAGCCTGTCCCGGCCCGAGGGGTGCCAGTCCGCACTCATCGGCCAGACTTCCACAAACTGCAGTACCCGATTTGGCACGCCGGGGGGCACTGCCTGCGGGGGAAAAGAAGACGTGCCCGGGCCGTACGTCGGGCTTCAACGGACGCCCGTCGCGGACTGTTAATAGGAACCATAGGGGAGATGGTCCTGCCCACGCTGTTATCCGAGCTCCACGGCTATCCTGTCACGCGCCCATTCACCAGAGCTCCAAATGATTTTGCTTTTTGGGACCCGGTTCCTGGAGCCCTGCCTGGGCAAAATCGGATGCAAGAAGGCCCTGCCCATGCCGATCTCTGAGCTGTTATCCGAGCTCCACGGCTATCCTGTCACGCGCCCATTCACCAGAGCTCCAAATGATTTTGCTTTTTGGGACACGGTTCCTGGAGCCCTGCCTGGGCAAAATCGGATGCAAGAAGGCCCTGCCCATGCCGATCTCTGAGCTGTTATCCGAGCTCCACGGCTATCCTGTCACGCGCCAATTCACCAGAGCTCCAAATGATTTTGCTTTTTGGGACCCGGTTCCTGGAGCCCTGCCTGGGTAAAATCGGATGCAAGAAGGCCCTGCCCATGCCGATCTCTGAGCTGTTATCCGAGCTCCACGGCTATCCTGTCACGCGCCCATTCACCAGAGCTCCAAATGATTTTGCTTTTTGGGACCCGGTTCCTGGAGCCCTGCCTGGGCAAAATCGGATGCAAGAAGGCCCTGCCCATGCCGATCTCTGAGCTGTTATCTGAGCTCCATTCTGTCTAACCACGCCCACCGTGAATCAAGGTCCCAGGCCCCAGCACGTGCTTTCTATTACACATCCGGAGAGGTGGTTATTACTAGAATCACGTGTCGGGTGGCGCGCGCGACACTTTTGCATCACATGCTCCGATTTTCACCAGGCTCCCGGAAGCCTGTCCCGGCCCGAGGGGTGCCAGTCCGCACTCATCGGCCAGACTTCCACAAATTGCAGTACCCGATTTGGCATGCCGGGGGGCACTGCCTGCGGGGGAAAAGGAGACGTGCCCGGGCCGTACGTTGGGCTCCAACGGACGCCCGTCGCGGACTGTTAATAGGAACCATAGGGGAGATGGTCCTGCCCACGCTGTTATCCGAGCTCCACGGCTATCCTGTCACGCGCCCATTCACCAGAGCTCCAAATGATTTTGCTTTTTGGGACCCGGTTCCTGGAGCCCTGCCTGGGCAAAATCGGATGCAAGAAGGCCCTGCCCATGCCGATCTCAGAGCTGTTATCCGAGCTCCATGGCTATCCTGTCACGCGCCCATTCACCAGAGCTCCAAATGATTTTGCTTTTTGGGACCCGGTTCCTGGAGCCCTGCCTGGGCAAAATCGGATGCAAGAAGGCCCTGCCCATGCCGATCTCTGAGCTGTTATCCGAGCTCCACGGCTATCCTGTCACGCGCCCATTCACCAGAGCTCCAAATGATTTTGCTTTTTGGGACCCGGTTCCTGGAGCCCTGCCTGGGCAAAATCGGATGCAAGAAGGCCCTGCCCATGCCGATCTCTGAGCTGTTATCTGAGCTCCATTCTGTCTAACCACGCCCACCGTGAATCAAGGTCCCAGGCCCCAGCACGTGCTTTCTATTACACATCCGGAGAGGTGGTTATTACTAGAATCACGTGTCGGGTGGCGCGCGCGACACTTTTGCATCACATGCTCCGATTTTCACCAGGCTCCCGGAAGCCTGTCCCGGCCCGAGGGGTGCCAGTCCGCACTCATCGGCCAGACTTCCACAAACTGCAGTACCCGATTTGGCACGCCGGGGGGCACTGCCTGCGGGGGAAAAGAAGACGTGCCCGGGCCGTACGTCGGGCTTCAACGGACGCCCGTCGCGGACTGTTAATAGGAACCATAGGGGAGATGGTCCTGCCCACGCTGTTATCCGAGCTCCACGGCTATCCTGTCACGCGCCCATTCACCAGAGCTCCAAATGATTTTGCTTTTTGGGACCCGGTTCCTGGAGCCCTGCCTGGGCAAAATCGGATGCAAGAAGGCCCTGCCCATGCCGATCTCTGAGCTGTTATCCGAGCTCCACGGCTATCCTGTCACGCGCCCATTCACCAGAGCTCCAAATGATTTTGCTTTTTGGGACACGGTTCCTGGAGCCCTGCCTGGGCAAAATCGGATGCAAGAAGGCCCTGCCCATGCCGATCTCTGAGCTGTTATCCGAGCTCCACGGCTATCCTGTCACGCGCCCATTCACCAGAGCTCCAAATGATTTTGCTTTTTGGGACACGGTTCCTGGAGCCCTGCCTGGGCAAAATCTGATGCAGGAAGGCCCTGCCCATGCCGATCTCTGAGCTGTTATCCGAGCTCCACGGCTATCCTGTCACGCGCCCATTTACCAGAGTTTCAAATGATTTTGCTTTTTGGGACCCGGTTCCTGGAGCCCTGCCTGGGCAAAATCGGATGCAAGAAGGCCCTGCCCATGCCGATCTCTGAGCTGTTATCCGAGCTCCACGGCTATCCTGTCACGCGCCCATTCACCAGAGCTCCAAATGATTTTGCTTTTTGGGACCCGGTTCCTGGAGCCCTGCCTGGGCAAAATCGGATGCAAGAAGGCCCTGCCCATGCCGATCTCTGAGCTGTTATCCGAACTCCACGGCTATCCTGTCACGCGCCCATTCACCAGAGCTCCAAATGATTTCGCTTTTTGGGACCCGGTTCCTGGAGCCCTGCCTGGGCAAAATCGGATGCAAGAAGGCCCTGCCCATGCCGATCTCTGAGCTGTTATCCGAGCTCCACGGCTATCCTGTCACGCGCCCATTCACCAGAGCTCCAAATGATTTTGCTTTTTGGGACCCGGTTCCTGGAGCCCTGCCTGGGCAAAATCGGATGCAAGAAGGCCCTTGCCCATGCCGATCTCTGAGCTGTTATCAGAGCTCCATTCTGTCTAACCACGCCCACCGTGAATCAAGGTCCCAGGCCCCAGCACGTGCTTTCTATTACACATCCGGAGAGGTGGTTCTTACTAGAATCACGTGTCGGGTGGCGCGCGCGACACTTTTGCATCACATGCTCCGATTTTCCCCAGGCTCCCGGAAGCCTGTCCCGGCTCGAGGGGTGCAGTCCGCACTCATCGGCCAGACTTCCACAAACTGCAGTACCCGATTTGGCACGCCGGGGGGCACTGCCTGCGGGGGAAAAGGAGACGTGCCCGGGCCGTACGTCGGGCTCCAACGGACGCCCGTCGCGGACTGTTAATAGGAACCATAGGGGAGATGGTCCTGCCCACGCTGTTATCCGAGCTCCACGGCTATCCTGTCACGCGCCCATTCACCAGAGCTCCAAATGATTTTGCTTTTTGGGACCCGGTTCCTGGAGCCCTGCCTGGGCAAAATCGGATGCAAGAAGGCCCTGCCCATGCCGATCTCTGAGCTGTTATCCGAGCTCCGCGGCTATCCTGTCACGCGCCCATTCACCAGAGCTCCAAATGATTTTGCTTTTTGGGACACGGTTCCTGGAGCCCTGCCTTGGCAAAATCGGATGCAAGAAGGCCCTGCCCATGCCGATCTCTGAGCTGTTATCCGAGCTCCATTCTGTCTAACCACGCCCACCGTGAATCAAGGTCCCTGGCCCCAGCACGTGCTTTCTATTACACATCCGGAGAGGTGGTTCTTACTAGAATCACGTGTCGGGTGGCGCGCGCGACACTTTTGCATCACATGCTCCGATTTTCCCCAGGCTCCCGGAAGCCTGTCCCGGCCCGAGGGGTGCCAGTCCGCACTCATCGGCCAGACTTCCACAAATTACAGTACCCGATTTGGCACGCCGGGGGGGCGCTGCCTGCGGGGGAAAAGGAGACGTGCCCGGGCCGTACGTCGGGCTCCAACGGACGCCCGTCGCGGACTGTTAATAGGAACCATAGGGGAATTGGTCCTGCCCACGCTGTTATCCGAGCTCCACGGCTATCCTTTCACGCGCCCATTCACCAGAGCTCCAAATGATTTTGCTTTTTGGGACCCGGTTCCTGGAGCCCTGCCTGGGCAAAATCGGATGCAAGAAGGCCCTGCCCATGCCGATCTCTGAGCTGTTATCCGAGCTCCACGGCTATCCTGTCACGCGCCCATTCACCAGAGCTCCAAATGATTTTGCTTTTTGGGACCCGGTTCCTGGAGCCATGCCTGGGCAAAATCGGATGCAAGAAGGCCCTGCCCATGCCGATCTCTGAGCTGTTATCCGAGCTCCACGGCTATCCTGTCACGCGCCCATTCACCAGAGCTCCAAATGATTTTGCTTTTTGGGACCCGGTTCCTGGAGCCCTGCCTGGGCAAAATCGGATGCAAGAAGGCCCTGCCCATGCCGATCTCTGAGCTGTTATCCGAGCTCCATTCTGTCTAACCACGCCCACCGTGAATCAAGGTCCCAGGCCCCAGCACGTGCTTTCTATTACACATCCGGAGAGGTGGTTCTTACTAGAATCACGTGTCGGGTGGCGCGCGCGACACTTTTGCATCACATGCTCCGATTTTCCCCAGGCTCCCGGAAGCCTGTCCCGGCCCGAGGGGTGCCAGTCCGCACTCATCGGCCAGACTTCCACAAATTGCAGTACCCGATTTGGCACGCCGGGGGGCACTGCCTGCGGGGGAAAAGGAGACGTGCCCGGGCCGTACGTCGGGCTCCAACGGACGCCCGTAGCGGACTGTTAATAGGAACCATAGGGGAGATGGTCCTGCCCACGCTGTTATCCGAGCTCCACGGCTATCCTGTCACGCGCCCATTCACCAGAGCTCCAAATGATTTTGCTTTTTGGGACCCGGTTCCTGGAGCCCTGCCTGGGCAAAATCGGATGCAAGAAGGCCCTGCCCATGCCGATCTCTGAGCTGTTATCCAAGCTCCATGGCTATCCTGTCACGCGCCCATTCACCAGAGCTCCAAATGATTTTGCTTTTTGGGACCCGGTTCCTGGAGCCCTGCCTGGGCAAAATCGGATGCAAGAAGGCCCTGCCCATGCCGATCTCTGAGCTGTTATCCGAGCTCCACGGCTATCCTGTCACGCGCCCATTCACCAGAGCTCCAAATGATTTTGCTTTTTGGGACCCGGTTCCTGGAGCCCTGCCTGGGCAAAATCGGATGCAAGAAGGCCCTGCCCATGCCGATCTCTGAGCTGTTATCTGAGCTCCATTCTGTCTAACCACGCCCACCGTGAATCAAGGTCCCAGGCCCCAGCACGTGCTTTCTATTACACATCCGGAGAGGTGGTTCTTACTAGAATCACGTGTCGGGTGGCGCGCGCGACACTTTTGCATCACATGCTCCGATTTTCCCCAGGCTCCCGGAAGCCTGTCCCGGCCCGAGGGGTGCCAGTCCGCACTCATCGGCCAGACTTCCACAAACTGCAGTACCCGATTTGGCACGCCGGGGGGCACTGCCTGCGGGGGAAAAGGAGACGTGCCCGGGCCGTACGTCGGGCTTCAACGGACGCCCGTCGCGGACTGTTAATAGGAACCATAGGGGAGATGGTCCTGCCCACGCTGTTATCCGAGCTCCACGGCTATCCTGTCACGCGCCCATTCACCAGAGCTCCAAATGATTTTGCTTTTTGGGACCCGGTTCCTGGAGCCCTGCCTGGGCAAAATCGGATGCAAGAAGGCCCTGCCCATGCCGATCTCTGAGCTGTTATCCGAGCTCCACGGCTATCCTGTCAAGCGCCCATTCACCAGAGCTCCAAATGATTTTGCTTTTTGGGACACGGTTCCTGGAGCCCTGCCTGGGCAAAATCGGATGCAAGAAGGCCCTGCCCATGCCGATCTCTAAGCTGTTATCCGAGCTCCACGGCTATCCTGTCACGCGCCCATTTACCAGAGTTTCAAATGATTTTGCTTTTTGGGACCCGGTTCCTGGAGCCCTGCCTGGGCAAAATCGGATGCAAGAAGGCCCTGCCCATGCCGATCTCTGAGCTGTTATCCGAGCTCCACGGCTATCCTGTCACGCGCCCATTCACCAGAGCTCCAAATGATTTTGCTTTTTGGGACCCGGTTCCTGGAGCCCTGCCTGGGCAAAATCGGATGCAAGAAGGCCCTGCCCATGCCGATCTCTGAGCTGTTATCCGAGCTCCACGGCTATCCTGTCACGCGCCCATTCACCAGAACTCCAAATGATTTTGCTTTTTGGGACCAGGTTCCTGGAGCCCTGCCTGGGCAAAATCGGATGCAAGAAGGCCCTGCCCATGCCGATCTCTGAGCTGTTATCCGAGCTCCACGGCTATCCTGTCACGCGCCCATTCACCAGAGCTCCAAATGATTTTGCTTTTTGGGACCCGGTTCCTGGAGCCCTGCCTGGGCAAAATCGGATGCAAGAAGGCCCTGCCCATGCCGATCTCTGAGCTGTTATCCGAGCTCCACGGCTATCCTGTCACGCGCCCATTCACCAGAGCTCCAAATGATTTTGCTTTTTGGGACACGGTTCCTGGAGCCCTGCCTGGGCAAAATCGGATGCAAGAAGGCCCTGCCCATGCCGATCTCTGAGCTGTTATCCGAGCTCCACGGCTATCCTGTCACGCGCCCATTCACCAGAGCGCCAAATGATTTTGCTTTTTGGGACCCGGTTCCTGGAGCCCTGCCTGGGCAAAATCGGATGCAAGAAGGCCCTGCCCATGCCGATCTCTGAGCTGTTATCCGAGCTCCATTCTGTCTAACCACGCCCACCGTGAATCAAGGTCCCAGGCCCCAGCACGTGCTTTCTATTACACATCCGGAGAGGTGGTTCTTACTAGAATCACGTGTCGGGTGGCGCGCGCGACACTTTTGCATCACATGCTCCGATTTTCCCCAGGCTCCCGGAAGCCTGTCCCGGCCCGAGGGGGGCCAGTCCGCACTCATCGGCCAGACTTCCACAAATTACAGTACCCGATTTGGCACGACGGGGGGCGCTGCCTGCGGGGGAAAAGGAGACGTGCCCGGGCCGTACGTCGGGCTCCAACGGACGCCCGTCGCGGACTGTTAATAGGAACCATAGGGGAGATGGTCCTGCCCACGCTGTTATCCGAGCTCCACGGCTATCCTGTCACGCACCCATTCACCAGAGCTCCAAATGATTTTGCTTTTTGGGACCCGGTTCCTGGAGCCCTGCCTGGGCAAAATCGGATGCAAGAAGGCCCTGCCCATGCCGATCTCTGAGCTGTTATCCGAGCTCCATGGCTATCCTGTCACGCGCCCATTCACCAGAGCTCCAAATGATTTTGCTTTTTGGGACCCGGTTCCTGGAGCCCTGCCTGTGCAAAATCGGATGCAAGAAGGCCCTGCCCATGCCGATCTCTGAGCTGTTATCCGAGCTCCACGGCTATCCTGTCACGCGCCCATTCACCAGAGCTCCAAATGATTTTGCTTTTTGGGACCCGGTTCCTGGAGCCCTGCCTGGGCAAAATCGGATGCAAGAAGGCCCTGCCCATGCCGATCTCTGAGCTGTTATCTGAGCTCCATTCTGTCTAACCACGCCCACCGTGAATCAAGGTCCCAGGCCCCAGCACGTGCTTTCTATTACACATCCGGAGAGGTGGTTCTTACTAGAATCACGTGTCGGGTGGCGCGCGCGACACTTTTGCATCACATGCTCTGATTTTCACCAGGCTCCCGGAAGCCTGTCCCGGCCCGAGGGGTGCCAGTCCGCACTCATCGGCCAGACTTCCACAAATTACAGTACCCGATTTGGCACGCCGGGGGGGCGCTGCCTGCGGGGGAAAAGGAGACGTGGCCGGGCCGTACGTCGGGCTCCAACGGACGCCCGTCGCGGACTGTTAATAGGAACCATAGGGGAGATGGTCCTGCCCACGCTGTTATCCGAGCTCCACGGCTATCCTGTCACGCGCCCATTCACCAGAGCTCCAAATGATTTTGCTTTTTGGGACCCGGTTCCTGGAGCCCTGCCTGGGCAAAATCGGATGCAAGAAGGCCCTGCCCATGCCGATCTCTGAGCTGTTATCCGAGCTCCACGGCTATCCTGTCACGCGCCCATTCACCAGAGCTCCAAATGATTTTGCTTTTTGGGACCCGGTTCCTGGAGCCCTGCCTGGGCAAAATCGGATGCAAGAAGGCCCTGCCCATGCCGATCTCTGAGCTGTTATCCGAGCTCCACGGCTATCCTGTCACGCGCCCATTCACCAGAGCTCCAAATGATTTTGCTTTTTGGGACCCGGTTCCTGGAGCCCTGCCTGGGCAAAATCGGATGCAAGAAGGCCCTGCCCATGCCGATCTCTGAGCTGTTATCCGAGCTCCATTCTGTCTAACCACGCCCACCGTGAATCAAGGTCCCAGGCCCCAGCACGTGCTTTCTATTACACATCCGGAGAGGTGGTTCTTACTAGAATCACGTGTCGGGTGGCGCGCGCGACACTTTTGCATCACATGCTCCGATTTTCCCCAGGCTCCCGGAAGCCTGTCCCGGCCCGAGGGGTGCCAGTCCGCACTCATCGGCCAGACTTCCACAAATTGCAGTACCCGATTTGGCACGCCGGGGGGCACTGCCTGCGGGGGAAAAGGAGACGTGCCCGGGCCGTACGTCGGGCTCCAACGGACGCCCGTCGCGGACTGTTAATAGGAACCATAGGGGAGATGGTCCTGCCCACGCTGTTATCCGAGCTCCACGGCTATCCTGTCACGCGCCCATTCACCAGAGCTCCAAATGATTTTGCTTTTTGGTACCCGGTTCCTGGAGCCCTGCCTGGGCAAAATCGGATGCAAGAAGGCCCTGCCCATGCCGATCTCTGAGCTGTTATCCAAGCTCCATGGCTATCCTGTCACGCGCCCATTCACCAGAGCTCCAAATGATTTTGCTTTTTGGGACCCGGTTCCTGGAGCCCTGCCTGGGCAAAATCGGATGCAAGAAGGCCCTGCCCATGCCGATCTCTGAGCTGTTATCCGAGCTCCACGGCTATCCTGTCACGCGCCCATTCACCAGAGCTCCAAATGATTTTGCTTTTTGGGACCCGGTTCCTGGAGCCCTGCCTGGGCAAAATCGGATGCAAGAAGGCCCTGCCCATGCCGATCTCTGAGCTGTTATCTGAGCTCCATTCTGTCTAACCATGCCCACCGTGAATCAAGGTCCCAGGCCCCAGCACGTGCTTTCTATTACACATCCGGAGAGGTGGTTCTTACTAGAATCACGTGTCGGGTGGCGCGCGCGACACTTTTGCATCACATGCTCCGATTTTCCCCAGGCTCCCGGAAGCCTGTCCCGGCCCGAGGGGTGCCAGTCCGCACTCATCGGCCAGACTTCCACAAACTGCAGTACCCGATTTGGCACGCCGGGGGGCACTGCCTGCGGGGGAAAAGGAGACGTGCCCGGGCCGTACGTCGGGCTTCAACGGACGCCAGTCGCGGACTGTTAATAGGAACCATAGGGGAGATGGTCCTGCCCACGCTGTTATCCGAGCTCCACGGCTATCCTGTCACGCGCCCATTCACCAGAGCTCCAAATGATTTTGCTTTTTGGGACCCGGTTCCTGGAGCCCTGCCTGGGCAAAATCGGATGCAAGAAGGCCCTGCCCATGCCGATCTCTGAGCTGTTATCCGAGCTCCACGGCTATCCTGTCAAGCGCCCATTCACCAGAGCTCCAAATGATTTTGCTTTTTGGGACACGGTTCCTGGAGCCCTGCCTGGGCAAAATCGGATGCAAGAAGGCCCTGCCCATGCCGATCTCTGAGCTGTTATCCGAGCTCCACGGCTATCCTGTCACGCGCCCATTCACCAGAGCTCCAAATGATTTTGCTTTTTGGGACCCGGTTCCTGGAGCCCTGCCTGGGCAAAATCGGATGCAAGAAGGCCCTGCCCATGCCGATCACTGAGCTGTTATCCGAGCTCCACGGCTATCCTGTCACGCGCCCATTCACCAGAACTCCAAATGATTTTGCTTTTTGGGACCCGGTTCCTGGAGCCCTGCCTGGGCAAAATCGGATGCAAGAAGGCCCTGCCCATGCCGATCTCTGAGCTGTTATCCGAGCTCCACGGCTATCCTGTCACGCGCCCATTCACCAGAGCTCCAAATGATTTTGCTTTTTGGGACCCGGTTCCTGGAGCCCTGCCTGGGCAAAATCGGAAGCAAGAAGGCCCTGCCCATGCCGATCTCTGAGCTGTTATCCGAGCTCCACGGCTATCCTGTCACGCGCCCATTCACCAGAGCTCCAAATGATTTTGCTTTTTGGGACCCGGTTCCTGGAGCCCTGCCTGGGCAAAATCGGATGCAAGAAGGCCCTGCCCATGCCGATCTCTGAGCTGTTATCCGAGCTCCACGGCTATCCTGTCACGCGCCCATTCACCAGAGCTCCAAATGATTTTGCTTTTTGGGACCCGGTTCCTGGAGCCCTGCCTGGGCAAAATCGGATGCAAGAAGGCCCTGCCCATGCCGATCTCTGAGCTGTTATCCGAGCTCCACGGCTATCCTGTCACGTGCCCATTCACCAGAGCTCCAAATGATTTTGCTTTTTGGGACCCGGTTCCTGGAGCCCTGCCTGGGCAAAATCGGATGCAAGAAGGCCCTGCCCATGCCGATCTCTGAGCTGTTATCCGAGCTCCACGGCTATCCTGTCACGTGCCCATTCACCAGAGCTCCAAATGATTTTGCTTTTTGGGACACGGTTCCTGGAGCCCTGCCTGGGCAAAATCGGATGCAAGAAGGCCCTGCCCATGCCGATCTCTGAGCTGTTATCCGAGCTCCACGGCTATCCTGTCACGCGCCCATTCACCAGAGCTCCAAATGATTTTGCTTTTTGGGACACGGTTCCTGGAGCCCTGCCTGGGCAAAATCTGATGCAAGAAGGCCCTGCCCATGCCGATCTCTGAGCTGTTATCCGAGCTCCACGGCTATCCTGTCACGCGCCCATTTACCAGAGTTTCAAATGATTTTGCTTTTTGGGACCCGGTTCCTGGAGCCCTGCCTGGGCAAAATCGGATGCAAGAAGGCCCTGCCCATGCCGATCTCTGAGCTGTTATCCGAGCTCCACGGCTATCCTGTCACGCGCCCATTCACCAGAGCTCCAAATGATTTTGCTTTTTGGGACCCGGTTCCTGGAGCCCTGCCTGGGCAAAATCGGATGCAAGAAGGCCCTGCCCATGCCGATCTCTGAGCTGTTATCCGAACTCCACGGCTATCCTGTCATGCGCCCATTCACCAGAGCTCCAAATGATTTTGCTTTTTGGGACCCGGTTCCTGGAGCCCTGCCTGGGCAAAATCGGATGCAAGAAGGCCCTGCCCATGCCGATCTCTGAGCTGTTATCCGAGCTCCACGGCTATCCTGTCACGCGCCCATTCACCAGAGCTCCAAATGATTTTGCTTTTTGGGACCCGGTTCCTGGAGCCCTGCCTGGGCAAAATCGGATGCAAGAAGGCCCTGCCCATGCCGATCTCTGAGCTGTTATCCGAGCTCCACGGCTATCCTGTCACGCGCCCATTCACCAGAGCTCCAAATGATTTTGCTTTTTGGGACCCGGTTCCTGGAGCCCTGCCTGGGCAAAATCGGATGCAAGAAGGCCCTGCCCATGCCGATCTCTGAGCTGTTATCCAAGCTCCATTCTGTCTAACCACGCCCACCGTGAATCAAGGTCCCAGGCCCCAGCACGTGCTTTCTATTACACATCCGGAGAGGTGGTTCTTACTAGAATCACGTGTCGGGTGGCGCGCGCGACACTTTTGCATCACATGCTCCGATTTTCCCCAGGCTCCCGGAAGCCTGTCCCGGCCCGAGGGGTGCCAGTCCGCACTCATCGGCCAGACTTCCACAAATTGCAGTACCCGATTTGGCACGCCGGGGGGCACTGCCTGCGGGGGAAAAGGAGACGTGCCCGGGCCGTACGTCGGGCTCCAACGGACGCCCGTCGCGGACTGTTAATAGGAACCATAGGGGAGATGGTCCTGCCCACGCTGTTATCCGAGCTCCACGGCTATCCTGTCACGCGCCCATTCACCAGAGCTCCAAATGATTTTGCTTTTTGGGACCCGGTTCCTGGAGCCCTGCCTGGGCAAAATCGGATGCAAGAAGGCCCTGCCCATGCCGATCTCTGAGCTGTTATCCAAGCTCCATGGCTATCCTGTCACGCGCCCATTCACCAGAGCTCCAAATGATTTTGCTTTTTGGGACCCAGTTCCTGGAGCCCTGCCTGGGCAAAATCGGATGCAAGAAGGCCCTGCCCATGCCGATCTCTGAGCTGTTATCCGAGCTCCACGGCTATCCTGTCACGCGCCCATTCACCAGAGCTCCAAATGATTTTGCTTTTTGGGACCCGGTTCCTGGAGCCCTGCCTGGGCAAAATCGGATGCAAGAAGGCCCTGCCCATGCCGATCTCTGAGCTGTTATCTGAGCTCCATTCTGTCTAACCATGCCCACCGTGAATCAAGGTCCCAGGCCCCAGCACGTGCTTTCTATTACACATCCGGAGAGGTGGTTCTTACTAGAATCACGTGTCGGGTGGCGCGCGCGACACTTTTGCATCACATGCTCCGATTTTCCCCAGGCTCCCGGAAGCCTGTCCCGGCCCGAGGGGTGCCAGTCCGCACTCATCGGCCAGACTTCCACAAATTGCAGTACCCGATTTGGCACGCCGGGGGGCACTGCCTGCGGGGGAAAAGGAGACGTGCCCGGGCCGTACGTCGGGCTCCAACGGACGCCCGTCGCGGACTGTTAATAGGAACCATAGGGGAGATGGTCCTGCCCACGCTGTTATCCGAGCTCCACGGCTATCCTGTCACGCGCCCATTCACCAGAGCTCCAAATGATTTTGCTTTTTGGGACCCGGTTCCTGGAGCCCTGCCTGGGCAAAATCGGATGCAAGAAGGCCCTGCCCATGCCGATCTCTGAGCTGTTATCCGAGCTCCACGGCTATCCTGTCAAGCGCCCATTCACCAGAGCTCCAAATGATTTTGCTTTTTGGGACACGGTTCCTGGAGCCCTGCCTGGGCAAAATCGGATGCAAGAAGGCCCTGCCCATGCCGATCTCTGAGCTGTTATCCGAGCTCCACGGCTATCCTGTCACGCGCCCATTCACCAGAGCTCCAAATGATTTTGCTTTTTGGGACCCGGTTCCTGGAGCCCTGCCTGGGCAAAATCGGATGCAAGAAGGCCCTGCCCATGCCGATCACTGAGCTGTTATCCGAGCTCCACGGCTATCCTGTCACGCGCCCATTCACCAGAACTCCAAATGATTTTGCTTTTTGGGACCCGGTTCCTGGAGCCCTGCCTGGGCAAAATCGGATGCAAGAAGGCCCTGCCCATGCCGATCTCTGAGCTGTTATCCGAGCTCCACGGCTATCCTGTCACGCGCCCATTCACCAGAGCTCCAAATGATTTTGCTTTTTGGGACCCGGTTCCTGGAGCCCTGCCTGGGCAAAATCGGAAGCAAGAAGGCCCTGCCCATGCCGATCTCTGAGCTGTTATCCGAGCTCCACGGCTATCCTGTCACGCGCCCATTCACCAGAGCTCCAAATGATTTTGCTTTTTGGGACCCGGTTCCTGGAGCCCTGCCTGGGCAAAATCGGATGCAAGAAGGCCCTGCCCATGCCGATCTCTGAGCTGTTATCCGAGCTCCACGGCTATCCTGTCACGCGCCCATTCACCAGAGCTCCAAATGATTTTGCTTTTTGGGACCCGGTTCCTGGAGCCCTGCCTGGGCAAAATCGGATGCAAGAAGGCCCTGCCCATGCCGATCTCTGAGCTGTTATCCGAGCTCCACGGCTATCCTGTCACGTGCCCATTCACCAGAGCTCCAAATGATTTTGCTTTTTGGGACCCGGTTCCTGGAGCCCTGCCTGGGCAAAATCGGATGCAAGAAGGCCCTGCCCATGCCGATCTCTGAGCTGTTATCCGAGCTCCACGGCTATCCTGTCACGCGCCCATTCACCAGAGCTCCAAATGATTTTGCTTTTAGGGGCCCGGTTCCTGGAGCCCTGCCTGGGCAAAATCGGATGCAAGAAGGCCCTGCCCATGCCGATCTCTGAGCTGTTATCCGAGCTCCACGGCTATCCTGTCACGCGCCCATTCACCAGAGCTCCAAATGATTTTGCTTTTTGGGACCCGGTTCCTGGAGCCCTGCCTGGGCAAAATCGGATGCAAGAAGGCCCTGCCCATGCCGATCTCTGAGCTGTTATCCGAGCTCCATTCTGTCTAACCACGCCCACCGTGAATCAAGGTCCCAGGCCCCAGCACGTGCTTTCTATTACACATCCGGAGAGGTAGTTCTTACTAGAATCACGTGTCGGGTGGCGCGCGCGACACTTTTGCATCACATGCTCCGATTTTCCCCAGGCTCCCGGAAGCCTGTCCCGGCCCGAGGGGTGCCAGTCCGCACTCATCGGCCAGACTTCCACAAATTGCAGTACCCGATTTGGCATGCCGGGGGGCACTGCCTGCGGGGGAAAAGGAGACGTGCCCGGGCCGTACGTCGGGCTCCAACGGACGCCCGTCGCGGACTGTTAACAGGAACCATAGGGGAGATGGTCCTGCCCACGCTGTTATCCGAGCTCCACGGCTATCCTGTCACGCGCCCATTCACCAGAGCTCCAAATGATTTTGCTTTTTGGGACCCGGTTCCTGGAGCCCTGTCTGGGCAAAATCGGATGCAAGAAGGCCCTGCCCATGCCGATCTCTGAGCTGTTATCCGAGCTCCACGGCTATCCTGTCACGCGCCCATTCACCAGAGCTCCAAATGATTTTGCTTTTTGGGACCCGGTTCCTGGAGCCCTGCCTGGGCAAAATCGGATGCAAGAAGGCCCTGCCCATGCCGATCTCTGAGCTGTTATCCGAGCTCCACGGCTATCCTGTCACGCGCCCATTCACCAGAACTCCAAATGATTTTGCTTTTTGGGACCAGGTTCCTGGAGCCCTGCCTGGGCAAAATCGGATGCAAGAAGGCCCTGCCCATGCCGATCTCTGAGCTGTTATCCGAGCTCCACGGCTATCCTGTCACGCGCCCATTCACCAGAGCTCCAAATGATTTTGCTTTTTGGGACCCGGTTCCTGGAGCCCTGCCTGGGCAAAATCGGATGCAAGAAGGCCCTGCCCATGCCGATCTCTGAGCTGTTATCCGAGCTCCACGGCTATCCTGTCACGCGCCCATTCACCAGAGCTCCAAATGATTTTGCTTTTTGGGACACGGTTCCTGGAGCCCTGCCTGGGCAAAATCGGATGCAAGAAGGCCCTGCCCATGCCGATCTCTGAGCTGTTATCCGAGCTCCACGGCTATCCTGTCACGCGCCCATTCACCAGAGCTTCAAATGATTTTGCTTTTTGGGACCCGGTTCCTGGAGCCCTGCCTGGGCAAAATCGGATGCAAGAAGGCCCTGCCCATGCCGATCTCTGAGCTGTTATCCGAGCTCCACGGCTATCCTGTCACGTGCCCATTCACCAGAGCTCCAAATGATTTTGCTTTTTGGGACCCGGTTCCTGGAGCCATGCCTGGGCAAAATCGGATGCAAGAAGGCCCTGCCCATGCCGATCTCTGAGCTGTTATCCGAGCTCCACGGCTATCCTGTCACGCGCCCATTCACCAGAGCTCCAAGTGATTTTGCTTTTTGGGACCCGGTTCCTGGAGCCCTGCCTGGGCAAAATCGGATGCAAGAAGGCCCTGCCCATGCCGATCTCTGAGCTGTTATCCGACCTCCACGGCTATCCTGTCACGCGCCCATTCACCAGAGCTCCAAATGATTTTGCTTTTTGGGACCCGGTTCCTGGAGCCCTGCCTGGGCAAAATCGGATGCAAGAAGGCCCTGCCCATGCCGATCTCTGAGCTGTTATCCGAGCTCCATTCTGTCTAACCACGCCCACCGTGAATCAAGGTCCCAGGCCCCAGCACGTGCTTTCTATTACACATCCGGAGAGGTGGTTCTTACTAGAATCACGTGTTGGGTGGCGCGCGCGACACTTTTGCATCACATGCTCCGATTTTCCCCAGGCTCCCGGAAGCCTGTCCCGGCCCGAGGGGTGCCAGTCCGCACTCATCGGCCAGACTTCCACAAATTGCAGTACCCGATTTGGCACGCCGGGGGGCACTGCCTGCGGGGGAAAAGGAGACGTGCCCGGGCCGTACGTCGGGCTCCAACGGACGCCCGTCGCGGACTGTTAATAGGAACCATAGGGGAGATGGTCCTGCCCACGCTGTTATCCGAGCTCCACGGCTATCCTGTCACGCGCCCATTCACCAGAGCTCCAAATGATTTTGCTTTTTGGGACCCGGTTCCTGGAGCCCTGCCTGGGCAAACTCGGATGCAAGAAGGCCCTGCCCATGCCGATCTCTGAGCTGTTATCCGAGCTCCACGGCTATCCTGTCACGCGCCCATTCACCAGAGCTCCAAATGATTTTGCTTTTTGGGACCCGGTTCCTGGAGCCCTGCCTGGGCAAAATCGGATGCAAGAAGGCCCTGCCCATGCCAATCTCTGAGCTGTTATCCGAGCTCCACGGCTATCCTGTCACGCGCCCATTCACCAGAGCTCCAAATGATTTTGCTTTTTGGGACCCGGTTCCTGGAGCCCTGCCTGGGCAAAATCGGATGCAAGAAGGCCCTGCCCATGCCGATCTCTGAGCTGTTATCTGAGCTCCATTCTGTCTAAGCACGCCCACCGTGAATCAAGGTCCCAGGCCCCAGCACGTGCTTTCTATTACACATCCGGAGAGGTGGTTCTTACTAGAATCACGTGTCGGGTGGCGCGCGCGACACTTTTGCATCACATGCTCCGATTTTCCCCAGGCTCCCGGAAGCCTGTCCCGGCCCGAGGGGTGCCAGTCCGCACTCATCAGCCAGACTTCCACAAATTGCAGTACCCGATTTGGCACGCCGGGGGGCACTGCCTGCGGGGGGAAAGGAGACGTGCCCGGGCCGTACGTCGGGCTCCAACAGACGCCGGTCGCAGACTGTTAATAGGAACCATAGGGGAGATGGTCCTGCCCACGCTGTTATCCGAGCTCCACGGCTATCCTGTCACGCGCCCATTCACCAGAGCTCCAAATGATTTTACTTTTTGGGACCCGGTTCCTGGAGCCCTGCCTGGGCAAAATCAGATGCAAGAAGGCCCTGCCCATGCCGATCTCTGAGCTGTTATCCGAGCTCCATTCTGTCTAACCACGCCCACCGTGAATCAAGGTCCCAGGCACCAGCACGTGCTTTCTATTACACATCCGGAGAGGTGGTTCTTACTAGAATCACGTGTCGGGTGGCGCGCGCGACACTTTTGCATCACATGCTCCGATTTTCCCCAGGCTCCCGGAAGCCTGTCCCGGCCCGAGGGGTGCCAGTCCGCACTCATCGGCCAGACTTCCACAAATTACAGTACCCGATTTGGCACGCCGGGGGGCGCTGCCTGCGGGGGAAAAGGAGACGTGCCCGGGCCGTACGTCGGGCTCCAACGGACGCCCGTCGCAGACTGTTAATAGGAACCATAGGGGAGATGGTCCTGCCCACGCTGTTATCCGAGCTCCACGGCTATCCTGTCACGCGCCCATTCACCAGAGCTCCAAATGATTTTGCTTTTTGGGACCCGGTTCCTGGAGCCATGCCTGGGCAAAATCGGATGCAAGAAGGCCCTGCCCATGCCGATCTCTGAGCTGTTATCCGAGCTCCACGGCTATCCTGTCACGCGCCCATTCACCAGAGCTCCAAATGATTTTACTTTTTGGGACCCGGTTCCTGGAGCCCTGCCTGGGCAAAATCGGATGCAAGAAGGCCCTGCCCATGCCGATCTCTGAGCTGTTATCCGAGCTCCATTCTGTCTAACCACGCCCACCGTGAATCAAGGTCCCAGGCCAAAGCACGTGCTTTATATTACACATCCGGAGAGGTGGTTCTTACTAGAATCACGTGTCGGGTGGCGCGCGCGACACTTTTGCATCACATGCTCCGATTTTCCCCAGGCTCCCGGAAGCCTGTCCCGGCCCGAGGGGTGCAAGTCCGCACTCATCGGCCAGACTTCCACAAATTGCAGTACCCGATTTGGCACGCCGGGGGGCACTGCCTGCGGGGGAAAAGGAGACGTGCCCGGGCCGTACGTCGGGCTCCAACGGACGCCCGTCGCGGACTGTTAATAGGAACCATAGGGGAGATGGTCCTGCCCACGCTGTTATCCGAGCTTCACGGCTATCCTGTCACGCGCCCATTCACCAGAGCTCCAAATGATTTTGCTTTTTGGGACCCGGTTCCTGGAGCCCTGCCTGGGCAAAATCGGATGCAAGAAGGCCCTGCCCATGCCGATCTCTGAGCTGTTATCTGAGCTCCACGGCTATCCTGTCACGCGCCCATTCACCAGAGCTCCAAATGATTTTGCTTTTTGGGACCCGGTTCCTGGAGCCCTGCCTGGGCAAAATCGGATGCAAGAAGGCCCTGCCCATGCCGATCTCTGAGCTGTTATCCGAGCTCCACGGCTATCCTGTCACGCCCCCATTCAACAGAGCTCCAAATGATTTTGCTTTTTGGGACCCGGTTCCTGGAGCCCTGCCTGGGCAAAATTGGATGCAAGAAGGCCCTGCCCATGCCGATCTCTGAGCTGTTATCCGAGCTCCACGGCTATCCTGTCACGCGCCCATTCACCAGAGCTCCAAATGATTTTGCTTTTTGGGACACGGTTCCTGGAGCCCTGCCTGGGCAAAATCGGATGCAAGAAGGCCCTGCCCATGCCGATCTCTGAGCTGTTATCCGAGCTCCACGGCTATCCTGTCACGCGCCCATTCACCAGAGCTCCAAATGATTTTGCTTTTTGGGACCCGGTTCCTGGCGCCCTGCCTGGGCAAAATCGGATGCAAGAAGGCCCTGCCCATGCCGATCTCTGAGCTGTTATCCGAGCTCCACGGCTATCCTGTCACGCGCCCATTCACCAGAGCTCCAAATGATTTTGCTTTTTGGGACCCGGTTCCTGGAGCCCTGCCTGGGCAAAATCGGATGCAAGAAGGCCCTGCCCATGCCGATCTCTGAGCTGTTATCCGAGCTCCACGGCTATCCTGTCACACGCCCATTCACCAGAGCTCCAAATGATTTTGCTTTTTGGGACACGGTTCCTGGAGCCCTGCCTGGGCAAAATCTGATGCAAGAAGGCCCTGCCCATGCCGATCTCTGAGCTGTTATCCGAGCTCCACGGCTATCCTGTCACGCGCCCATTCACCAGAGCTCCAAATGATTTTGCTTTTTGGGACCCGGTTCCTGGAGCCCTGCCTGGGCAAAATCGGATGCAAGAAGGCCCTGCCCATGCCGATCTCTGAGCTGTTATCCGAGCTCCACGGCTATCCTGTCACGCGCCCATTCACCAGAGCTCCAAATGATTTTGCTTTTTGGGACCCGGTTCCTGAAGCCCTGCCTGGGCAAAATCGGATGCAAGAAAGCCCTGCCCATGCCGATCTCTGAGCTGTTATCCGAGCTCCACGGCTATCCTGTCACGCGCCCATTCACCAGAGCTCCAAATGATTTTGATTTTTGGGACCCGGTTCCTGGAGCCCTGCCTGGGCAAAATCTGATGCAAGAAGGCCCTGCCCATGCCGATCTCTGAGCTGTTATCCGAGCTCCACGGCTATCCTGTCACGCGCCCATTCACCAGAGCTCCAAATGATTTTGCTTTTTGGGACCCGGTTCCTGGAGCCCTGCCTGGGCAAAATCGGATGCAAGAAGGCCCTGCCCATGCCGATCTCTGAGCTGTTATCCGAGCTCCACGGCTATCCTGTCACGCGCCCATTCACCAGAGCTCCAAATGATTTTGCTTTTTGGGACCCGGTTCCTGGAGCCCTGCCTGGGCAAAATCGGATGCAAGAAGGCCCTGCCCATGCCGATCTCTGAGCTGTTATCCGAGCTCCACGGCTATCCTGTCACGCGCCCTTTCACCAGAGCTCCAAATGATTTTGCTTTTTGGGACCCGGTTCCTGGAGCCCTGCCTGGGCAAAATCGGATGCAAGAAGGCCCTGCCCATGCCGATCTCTGAGATGTTATCCAAGCTCCACGGCTATCCTGTCACGCGCCCATTCACCAGAGCTCCAAATGATTTTGCTTTTTGGGACCCGGTTCCTGGAGCCCTGCCTGGGCAAAATCGGATGCAAGAAGGCCCTGCCCATGCCGATCTCTGAGCTGTTATCCGAGCTCCATTCTGTCTAACCACGCCCACCGTGAATCAAGGTCCCAGGCCCCAGCACGTGCTTTCTATTACACATCCGGAGAGGTGGTTCTTACTAGAATCACGTGTCGGGTGGCGCGCGCGACACTTTTGCATCACATGCTCCGATTTTCCCCAGGCTCCCGGAAGCCTGTCCCGGCCCGAGGGGTGCCAGTCCGCACTCATCGGCCAGACTTCCACAAATTACAGTACCCGATTTGGCACGCCGGGGGGCGCTGCCTGCGGGGGAAAAGGAGACGTGCCCGGGCCGTACGTCGGGCTCCAACGGACGCCCGTCGCGGACTGTTAATAGGAACCATAGGGGAGATGGTCCTGCCAACGCTGTTATCCGAGCTCCACGGCTATCCTGTCACGCGCCCATTCACCAGAGCTCCAAATGATTTTGCTTTTTGGGACCCGGTTCCTGGAGCCCTGCCTGGGCAAAATCGGATGCAAGAAGGCCCTGCCCATGCCGATCTCTGAGCTGTTATCCGAGCTCCACGGCTATCCTGTCACGCGCCCATTCACCAGAGCTCCAAATGATTTTACTTTTTGGGACCCGGTTCCTGGAGCCCTGCCTGGGCAAAATCGGATGCAAGAAGGCCCTGCCCATGGCGATCTCTGAGCTGTTATCCGAGCTCCATTCTGTCTAACCACGCCCAACGTGAATCAAGGTCCCAGGCCCAAGCACGTGCTTTCTATTACACATCCGGAGAGGTGGTTCTTACTAGAATCACGTGTCGGGTGGCGCGCGCGACACTTTTGCATCACATGCTCCGATTTTCCCCAGGCTCCCGGAAGCCTGTCCCGGCCCGAGGGGTGCAAGTCCGCACTCATCGGCCAGACTTCCACAAATTGCAGTACCCGATTTGGCACGCCGGGGGGCACTGCCTGCGGGGGAAAAGGAGACGTGCCCGGGCCGTACGTCGGGCTCCAACGGACGCCCGTCGCGGACTGTTAATAGGAACCATAGGGGAGATGGTCCTGCCCACGCTGTTATCCGAGCTTCACGGCTATCCTGTCACGCGCCCATTCACCAGAGCTCCAAATGATTTTGCTTTTTGGGACCCGGTTCCTGGAGCCCTGCCTGGGCAAAATCGGATGCAAGAAGGCCCTGCCCATGCCGATCTCTGAGCTGTTATCTGAGCTCCACGGCTATCCTGTCACGCGCCCATTCACCAGAGCTCCAAATGATTTTGCTTTTTGGGACCCGGTTCCTGGAGCCCTGCCTGGGCAAAATCGGATGCAAGAAGGCCCTGCCCATGCCGATCTCTGAGCTGTTATCCGAGCTCCACGGCTATCCTGTCACGCCCCCATTCAACAGAGCTCGAAATGATTTTGCTTTTTGGGACCCGGTTCCTGGAGCCCTGCCTGGGCAAAATCGGATGCAAGAAGGCCCTGCCCATGCCGATCTCTGAGCTGTTATCCGAGCTCCACGGCTATCCTGTCACGCGCCCATTCATCAGAGCTCCAAATGATTTTGCTTTTTGGGACCCGGTTCCTGGAGCCCTGCCTGGGCAAAATCGGATGCAAGAAGGCCCTGCCCATGCCGATCTCTGAGCTGTTATCTGAGCTCCACGGCTATCCTGTCACGCGCCCATTCACCAGAGCTCCAAATGATTTTGCTTTTTGGGACCCGGTTCCTGGAGCCCTGCCTGGGCAAAATCGGATGCAAGAAGGCCCTGCCCATGCCGATCTCTGAGCTGTTATCCGAGCTCCACGGCTATCCTGTCACGCGCCCTTTCACCAGAGCTCCAAATGATTTTGCTTTTTGGGACCCGGTTCCTGGAGCCCTGCCTGGGCAAAATCGGATGCAAGAAGGCCCTGCCCATGCCGATCTCTGAGATGTTATCCAAGCTCCACGGCTATCCTGTCACGCGCCCATTCACCAGAGCTCCAAATGATTTTGCTTTTTGGGACCCGGTTCCTGGAGCCCTGCCTGGGCAAAATCGGATGCAAGAAGGTCCTGCCCATGCCGATCTCTGAGCTGTTATCAGAGCTCCATTCTGTCTAACCACGCCCACCGTGAATCAAGGTCCCAGGCCCCAGCACGTGCTTTCTATTACACATCCGGAGAGGTGGTTCTTACTAGAATCACGTGTCGGGTGGCGCGCGCGACACTTTTGCATCACATGCTCCGATTTTCCCCAGGCTCCCGGAAGCCTGTCCCGGCCCGAGGGGTGCCAGTCCGCACTCATCGGCCAGACTTCCACAAATTACAGTACCCGATTTGGCACGCCGGGGGGCGCTGCCTGCGGGGGAAAAGGAGACGTGCCCGGGCCGTACGTCGGGCTCCAACGGACGCCCGTCGCGGACTGTTAATAGGAACCATAGGGGAGATGGTCCTGCCCACGCTGTTATCCGAGCTCCACGGCTATCCTGTCACGCGCCCATTCACCAGAGCTCCAAATGATTTTGCTTTTTGGGACCCGGTTCCTGGAGCCATGCCTGGGCAAAATCGGATGCAAGAAGGCCCTGCCCATGCCGATCTCTGAGCTGTTATCCGAGCTCCACGGCTATCCTGTCACGCGCCCATTCACCAGAGCTCCAAATGATTTTACTTTTTGGGACCCGGTTCCTGGAGCCTGCCTGGGCAAAATCGGATGCAAGAAGGCCCTGCCCATGCCGATCTCTGAGCTGTTATCCGAGCTCCACGGCTATCCTGTCACGCGCCCATTCACCAGAGCTCCAAATGATTTTGCTTTTTGGGACCCGGTTCCTGAAGCCCTGCCTGGGCAAAATCGGATGCAAGAAAGCCCTGCCCATGCCGATCTCTGAGCTGTTATCCGAGCTCCACGGCTATCCTGTCACGCGCCCATTCACCAGAGCTCCAAATGATTTTGCTTTTTGGGACACGGTTCCTGGAGCCCTGCCTGGGCAAAATCTGATGCAAGAAGGCCCTGCCCATGCCGATCTCTGAGCTGTTATACGAGCTCCACGGCTATCCTGTCACGCGCCCATTCACCAGAGCTCCAAATGATTTTGCTTTTTGGACCCGGTTCCTGGAGCCCTGCCTGGGCAAAATCAGATGCAAGAAGGCCCTGCCCATGCCGATCTCTGAGCTGTTATCCGAGCTCCACGGCTATCCTGTCACGCGCCCATTCACCAGAGCTCCAAATGATTTTGCTTTTTGGGACCCGGTTCCTGGAGCCCTGCCTGGGCAAAATCGGATGCAAGAAGGCCCTGCCCATGCCGATCTCTGAGCTGTTATCCGAGCTCCACGGCTATCCTGTCACGCGCCCATTCACCAGAGCTGCAAATGATTTTGCTTTTTGGGACCCGGTTCCTGGAGCCCTGCCTGGACAAAATCGGATGCAAGAAGGCCCTGCCCATGCCGATCTCTGAGCTGTTATCCGAGCTCCATTCTGTCTAACCACGCCCACCGTGAATCAAGGTCCCAGGCCCCAGCACGTGCTTTCTATTACACATCCGGAGAGGTGGTTCTTACTAGAATCACGTGTCGGGTGGCGCGCGCGACACTTTTGCATCACATGCTCCGATTTTTCCCCAGGCTCCCGGAAGCCTGTCCCGGCCCGAGGGGTGCCAGTCCGCACTCATCGGCCAGACTTCCACAAATTACAGTACCCGATTTGGCACGCCGGGGGGCGCTGCATGCGGGGGAAAAGGAGACGTGCCCGGGCCGTACGTTGGGCTCCAACGGACGCCCGTCGCGGACTGTTAATAGGAACCATAGGGGAGATGGTCCTGCCCACGCTGTTATCCGAGCTCCACGGCTATCCTGTCACGCGCCCATTCACCAGAGCTCCAAATGATTTTGCTTTTTGGGACACGGTTCCTGGAGCCCTGCCTGGGCAAAATCGGATGCAAGAAGGCCCTGCCCATGTCGATCTCTGAGCTGTTATCCGAGCTCCACGGCTATCCTGTCACGCGCCCATTCACCAGAGCTCCAAATGATTTTGCTTTTTGGGACCCGGTTCCTGGAGCCCTGCCTGGGCAAAATCGGATGCAAGAAGGCCCTGCCCATGCCGATCTCTGAGCTGTTATCCGAGCTCCATTCTGTCTAACCACGCCCACCGTGAATCAAGGTCCCAGGCCGCAGCACGTGCTTTCTATTACACATCCGGAGAGGTGGTTCTTACTAGAATCACGTGTTGGGTGGCGCGCGCGACACTTTTGCATCACATGCTCCGATTTTCCCCAGGCTCCCGGAAGCCTGTCCCGGCCCGAGGGGTGCCAGTCCGCACTCATCGGCCAGACTTCCACAAATTGCAGTACCCGATTTGGCACGCCGGGGGGCACTGCCTGCGGGGGAAAAGGAGACGTGCCCGGGCCGTACGTCGGGCTCCAACGGACGCCCGTCGCGGACTGTTAATAGGAACCATAGGGGAGATGGTCCTGCCCACGCTGTTATCCGAGCTCCACGGCTATCCTGTCACGCGCCCATTCACCAGAGCTCAAAATGATTTTGCTTTTTAGGACCCGGTTCCTGGAGCCCTGCCTGGGCAAAATCGGATGCAAGAAGGCCCTGCCCATGCCGATCTCTGAGCTGTTATCCGAGCTCCACGGCTATCCTGTCACGCGCCCATTCACCAGAGCTCCAAATGATTTTGCTTTTTGGGACACGGTTCCTGGAGCCCTGCCTGGGCAAAATTGGATGCAAGAAGGCACTGCCCATGCCGATCTCTGAGCTGTTATCCGAGCTCCACGGCTATCCTGTCACGCGCCCATTCACCAGAGCTCCAAATGATTTTGCTTTTTGGGACACGGTTCCTGGAGCCCTGCCTGGGCAAAATCGGATGCAAGAAGGCCCTGCCCATGCCGATCTCTGAGCTGTTATCCGAGCTCCACGGCTATCCTGTCACGCGCCCATTCACCAGAGCTGCAAATGATTTTGCTTTTTGGGACCCGGTTCCTGGAGCCCTGCCTGGGCAAAATCGGATGCAAGAAGGCCCTGCCCATGCCGATCTCTGAGCTGTTATCCGAGCACCACGGCTATCCTGTCACGCGCCCATTCACCAGAGCTGCAAATGATTTTGCTTTTTGGGACCCGATTCCTGGAGCCCTGCCTGGGCAAAATCGGATGCAAGAAGGCCCTGCCCATGCCGATCTCTGAGCTGTTATCCGAGCACCACGGCTATCCTGTCACGCGCCCATTCACCAGAGCTCCAAATGATTTTGCTTTTTGGGACACGGTTCCTGGAGCCCTGCCTGGGCAAAATCGGATGCAAGAAGGCCCTGCCCATGCCGATCTCTGAGCTGTTATCCGAGCACCACGGCTATCCTGTCACGCGCCCATTCACCAGAGCTCCAAATGATTTTGCTTTTTGGGACACGGTTCCTGGAGCCCTGCCTGGGCAAAATCGGATGCAAGAAGGCCCTGCCCATGCCAATCTCTGAGCTGTTATCCGAGCTCCACGGCTATCCTGTCACGCGCACATTCACCAGAGCTCCAAATGATTTTGCTTTTTGGGACCCGGTTCCTGGAGCCCTACCTGGGCAAAATCGGATGCAAGAAGGCCCTGCCCATGCCGATCTCTGAGCTGTTATCCGAGCTTCTCGGCTATCCTGTCACGCGCCCATTCACCAGAGCTCCAAATGATTTTGCTTTTTGGGACACGGTTCCTGGAGCCCTGCCTGGGCAAAATCGGATGCAAGAAGGCCCTGCCCATGCCGATCTCTGAGCTGTTATCCGAGCTCCACGGCTATCCTGTCACGCGCCCATTCACCAGAGCTCCAAATAATTTTGCTTTTTGGGACACGGTTCCTGGAGCCCTGCCTGGGCAAAATCGGATGCAAGAAGGCCCTGCCCATGCCAATCTCTGAGCTGTTATCCGAGCTCCACGGCTATCCTGTCACGCGCACATTCACCAGAGCTCCAAATGATTTTGCTTTTTGGGACCCGGTTCCTGGAGCCCTACCTGGGCAAAATCGGATGCAAGAAGGCCCTGCCCATGCCGATCTCTGAGCTGTTAACCGAGCTCCACGGCTATCCTGTCACGCGCCCATTCACCAGAGCTCCAAATGATTTTGCTTTTTGGGACACAATTCCTGGAGCCCTGCCTGGGCAAAATCGGATGCAAGAAGGCCCTGCCCATGCCGATCTCTGAGCTGTTATCCGAGCTCCACGGCTATCCTGTCACGCGCCCATTCACCAGAGCTCCAAATGATTTTGCTTTTTGGGACCCGGTTCCTGGAGCCCTGCCTGGGCAAAATTGGATGCAAGAAGGCCCTGCCCATGCCGATCTCTGAGCTGTTATCCGAGCTCCACGGCTATCCTGTCACGCGCCCATTCACCAGAGCTCCAAATGATTTTGCTTTTTGGGACCCGGTTCCTGGAGCCCTGCCTGGGCAAAATCGGATGCAAGAAGGCCCTGCCCATGCCGATCTCTGAGCTGTTATCCGAGCTCCACGGCTATCCTGTCACGCGCCCATTCACCAGAGCTGCAAATGATTTTGCTTTTTGGGACCCGGTTCCTGGAGCCCTGCCTGGGCAAAATCGGATGCAAGAAGGCCCTGCCCATGCCGATCTCTGAGCTGTTATCCGAGCACCACGGCTATCCTGTCACGCGCCCATTCACCAGAGCTGCAAATGATTTTGCTTTTTGGGACCCGGTTCCTGGAGCCCTGCCTGGGCAAAATCGGATGCAAGAAGGCCCTGCCCATGCCGATCTCTGAGCTGTTATCCGAGCACCACGGCTATCCTGTCACGCGCCCATTCACCAGAGCTCCAAATGATTTTGCTTTTTGGGACACGGTTCCTGGAGCCCTGCCTGGGCAAAATCGGATGCAAGAAGGCCCTGCCCATGCCAATCTCTGAGCTGTTATCCGAGCTCCACGGCTATCCTGTCACGCGCACATTCACCAGAGCTCCAAATGATTTTGCTTTTTGGGACCCGGTTCCTGGAGCCCTACCTGGGCAAAATCGGATGCAATAAGGCCCTGCCCATGCCGATCTCTGAGCTGTTATCCGAGCTCCACGGCTATCCTGTCACGCGCCCATTCACCAGAGCTCCAAATGATTTTGCTTTTTGGGACACAATTCCTGGAGCCCTGCCTGGGCAAAATCGGATGCAAGAAGGCCCTGCCCATGCCGATCTCTGAGCTGTTATCCGAGCTCCACGGCTATCCTGTCACGCGCACATTCACCAGAGCTCCAAATGATTTTGCTTTTTGGGACCCGGTTCCAGGAGCCCTACCTGGGCAAAATCGGATGCAAGAAGGCCCTGCCCATGCCGATCTCTGAGCTGTTATCCGAGCTCCACGGCTATCCTGTCACGCGCCCATTCACCAGAGCTCCAAATGATTTTGCTTTTTGGGACACAATTCCTGGAGCCCTGCCTGGGCAAAATCGGATGCAAGAAGGCCCTGCCCATGCCGATCTCTGAGCTGTTATCCGAGCTCCACGGCTATCCTGTCACGCGCCCATTCACCAGAGCTCCAAATGATTTTGCTTTTTGGGACACGGTTCCTGGAGCCCTGCCTGGGCAAAATCGGATGCAAGAAGGCCCTGCCCATGCCAATCTCTGAGCTGTTATCCGAGCTCCACGGCTATCCTGTCACGCGCACATTCACCAGAGCTCCAAATGATTTTGCTTTTTGGGACCCGGTTCCTGGAGCCATACCTGGGCAAAATCGGATGCAAGAAGGCCCTGCCCATGCCGATCTCTGAGCTGTTATCCGAGCTCCACGGCTATCCTGTCACGCGCCCATTCACCAGAGCTCCAAATGATTTTGCTTTTTGGGACACAATTCCTGGAGCCCTGCCTGGGCAAAATTGGATGCAAGAAGGCCCTGCCCATGCCGATCTCTGAGCAGTTATCCGAGCTCCACGGCTATCCTGTCACGCGCCCATTCACCAGAGCTCCAAATGATTTTGCTTTTTGGGACCCGGTTCCTGGAGCCCTGCCTGGGCAAAATTGGATGCAAGAAGGCCCTGCCCATGCCGATCTCTGAGCTGTTATCCGAGCTCCACGGCTATCCTGTCACGCGCCCATTCACCAGAGCTCCAAATGATTTTGCTTTTTGGGACCCGGTTCCTGGAGCCCTGCCTGGGCAAAATCGGATGCAAGAAGGCCCTGCCCATGCCGATCTCTGAGCTGTTATCCGAGCTCCACGGCTATCCTGTCACGCGCCCATTCACCAGAGCTCCAAATGATTTTGCTTTTTGGGACACGGTTCCTGGAGCCCTGCCTGGGCAAAATCGGATGCAAGAAGGCCCTGCCCATGCCGATCTCTGAGCTGTTATCCGAGCTCCACGGCTATCCTGTCACGCGCCCATTCACCAGAGCTCCAAATGATTTTGCTTTTTGGGACCCGGTTTCTGGAGCCCTGCCTGGGCAAAATCGGATGCAAGAAGGCCCTGCCCATGCCGATCTCTGAGCTGTTATCCGAGCTTCTCGGCTATCCTGTCACGCGCCCATTCACCAGAGCTCCAAATGATTTTGCTTTTTGGGACACGGTTCCTGGAGCCCTGCCTGGGCAAAATCGGATGCAAGAAGGCCCTGCCCATGCCGATCTCTGAGCTGTTATCCGAGCTCCACGGCTATCCTGTCACGCGCCCATTCACCAGAGCTCCAAATGATTTTGCTTTTTGGGACACGGTTCCTGGAGCCCTGCCTGGGCAAAATCGGATGCAAGAAGGCCCTGCCCATGCCAATCTCTGAGCTGTTATCCGAGCTCCACGGCTATCCTGTCACGCGCACATTCACCAGAGCTCCAAATGATTTTGCTTTTTGGGACCCGGTTCCTGGAGCCCTACCTGGGCAAAATCGGATGCAAGAAGGCCCTGCCCATGCCGATCTCTGAGCTGTTATCCGAGCTCCACGGCTATCCTGTCACGCGCCCATTCACCAGAGCTCCAAATGATTTTGCTTTTTGGGACACATTTCCTGGAGCCCTGCCTGGGCAAAATCGGATGCAAGAAGGCCCTGCCCATGCCGATCTCTGAGCTGTTATCCGAGCTCCACGGCTATCCTGTCACGCGCCCATTCACCAGAGCTGCAAATGATTTTGCTTTTTGGGACCCGGTTCCTGGAGCCCTGCCTGGGCAAAATCGGATGCAAGAAGGCCCTGCCCATGCCGATCTCTGAGCTGTTATCCGAGCACCACGGCTATCCTGTCACGCGCCCATTCACCAGAGCTGCAAATGATTTTGCTTTTTGGGACCCGGTTCCTGGAGCCCTGCCTGGGCAAAATCGGATGCAAGAAGGCCCTGCCCATGCCGATCTCTGAGCTGTTATCCGAGCACCACGGCTATCCTGTCACGCGCCCATTCACCAGAGCTCCAAATGATTTTGCTTTTTGGGACACGGTTCCTGGAGCCCTGCCTGGGCAAAATCGGATGCAAGAAGGCCCTGCCCATGCCAATCTCTGAGCTGTTATCCGAGCTCCACGGCTATCCTGTCACGCGCACATTCACCAGAGCTCCAAATGATTTTGCTTTTTGGGACCCGGTTCCTGGAGCCCTACCTGGGCAAAATCGGATGCAAGAAGGCCCTGCCCATGCCGATCTCTGAGCTGTTATCCGAGCTCCACGGCTATCCTGTCACGCGCCCATTCACCAGAGCTCCAAATGATTTTGCTTTTTGGGACACAATTCCTGGAGCCCTGCCTGGGCAAAATCGGATGCAAGAAGGCCCTGCCCATGCCAATCTCTGAGCTGTTATCCGAGCTCCACGGCTATCCTGTCACGCGCACATTCACCAGAGCTCCAAATGATTTTGCTTTTTGGGACCCGGTTCCTGGAGCCCTGCCTGGGCAAAATCGGATGCAAGAAGGCCCTGCCCATGCCGATCTCTGAGCTGTTATCCGAGCTCCACGGCTATCCTGTCACGCGCCCATTCACCAGAGCTCCAAATGATTTTGCTTTTTGGGACACGGTTCCTGGAGCCCTGCCTGGGCAAAATCGGATGCAAGAAGGCCCTGCCCATGCCTATCTCTGAGCTGTTATCCGAGCTCCACGGCTATCCTGTCACGCGCACATTCACCAGAGCTCCAAATGATTTTGCTTTTTGGGACCCGGTTCCTGGAGCCCTACCTGGGCAAAATCGGATGCAAGAAGGCCCTGCCCATGCCGATCTCTGAGCTGTTATCCGAGCTCCACGGCTATCCTGTCACGCGCCCATTCACCAGAGCTCCAAATGATTTTGTTTTTTGGGACACAATTCCTGGAGCCCTGCCTGGGCAAAATCGGATGCAAGAAGGCCCTGCCCATGCCGATCTCTGAGCTGTTATCCGAGCTCCACGGCTATCCTGTCACGCGCCCTTTCACCAGAGCTCCAAATGATTTTGCTTTTTGGGACCCGGTTCCTGGAGCCCTGCCTGGGCAAAATCGGATGCAAGAAGGCCCTGCCCATGCCGATCTCTGAGATGTTATCCAAGCTCCACGGCTATCCTGTCATGCGCCCATTCACCAGAGCTGCAAATGATTTTGCTTTTTGGGACCCGGTTCCTGGAGCCCTGCCTGGGCAAAATCGGATGCAAGAAGGCCCTGCCCATGCCGATCTCTGAGCTGTTATCCGAGCACCACGGCTATCCTGTATCGCGCCCATTCACCAGAGCTCCAAATGATTTTGCTTTTTGGGACACGGTTCCTGAAACCCTGCCTGGGCAAAATCGGATGCAAGAAGGCCCTGCCCATGCCGATCTCTGAGCTGTTATCCGAGCTCCACGGCTATCCTGTCACGCGCCCATTCACCAGAGCTCCAAATGATTTTGCTTTTTGGGACCCGGTTCCTGGAGCCCTGCCTGGGCAAAATCGGATGCAAGAAGGCCCTGCCCATGCCGATCTCTGAGCTCTTATCCGAGCTTCTCGGCTATCCTGTCACGCGCCCATTCACCAGAGCTCCAAATGATTTTGCTTTTTGGGACACGGTTCCTGGAGCCCTGCCTGGGCAAAATCGGATGCAAGAAGGCCCTGCCCATGCCAATCTCTGAGCTGTTATCCGAGCTCCACGGCTATCCTGTCACGCGCACATTCACCAGAGCTCCAAATGATTTTGCTTTTTGGGACCCGGTTCCTGGAGCCCTACCTGGGCAAAATCGGATGCAAGAAGGCCCTGCCCATGCCGATCTCTGAGCTGTTATCCGAGCTCCACGGCTATCCTGTCACGCGCCCATTCACCAGAGCTCCAAATGATTTTGCTTTTTGGGACACAATTCCTGGAGCCCTGCCTGGGCAAAATCGGATGCAAGAAGGCCCTGCCCATGCCGATCTCTGAGCTGTTATCCGAGCTCCACGGCTATCCTGTCACGTGCCCATTCACCAGAGCTCCAAATGATTTTGCTTTTTGGGACCCGGTTCCTGGAGCCCTGCCTGGGCAAAATCGGATGCAAGAAGGCCCTGCCCATGCCTATCTCTGAGCTGTTATCCGAGCTCCACGGCTATCCTATCACGCGCCCATTCACCAGAGCTCCAAATGATTTTGCTTTTTGGGACCCGGTTCCTGGAGCCCTGCCTGGGCAAAATCGGATGCAAGAAGGCCCTGCCCATGCCGATCTCTGAGCTGTTATCCGAGCTCCACGGCTATCCTGTCACGTGCCCATTCACCAGAGCTCCAAATGATTTTGCTTTTTGGGACCCGGTTCCTGGAGCCCTGCCTGGGCAAAATCGGATGCAAGAAGGCCCTGCCCATGCCGATCTCTGAGCTGCTATCCGAGCTCCACGGCTATCCTGTCACGTGCCCATTCACCAGAGCTCCAAATGATTTTGCTTTTTGGGACCCGGTTCCTGGAGCCCTGCCTGGGCAAAATCGGATGCAAGAAGGCCCTGCCCATGCCGATCTCTGAGCTGTTATCCGACCTCCACGGCTATCCTGTCTCGCGCCCATTCACCAGAGCTCCAAATGATTTTGCTTTTTGGGACCCGGTTCCTGGAGCCCTGCCTGGGCAAAATCGGATGCAAGAAGGCCCTGCCCATGCCGATCTCTGAGCTGTTATCCGAGCTCCATTCTGTCTAACCACGCCCACCGTGAATCAAGGTCCCAGGCCCCAGCACGTGCTTTCTTTTACACATCCGGAGAGGTAGTTCTTACTAGAATCACGTGTCGGGTGGCGCGCGCGACACTTTTGCATAACATGCTCCGATTTTCCCCAGGCTCCCGGAAGCCTGTCCCGGCCCGAGGGGTGCCAGTCCGCACTCATCGGCCAGACTTCCACAAATTGCAGTACCCGATTTGGCACGCCGGGGGGCACTGCCTGCGGGGGAAAAGGAGACGTGCCCGGGCCGTACGTCGGGCTCCAACGGACGCCCGTCGCGGACTGTTAATAGGAACCATAGGGGAGATGGTCCTGCCCACGCTGTTATCCAAGCTCCACGGCTATCCTGTCACGCGCCCATTCACCAGAGCTCCAAATGATTTTGCTTTTAGGGACCCGGTTCCTGGAGCCCTGCCTGGGCAAAATCGGATGCAAGAAGGCCCTGCCCATGCCGATCTCTGAGCTGTTATCCGAGCTCCACGGCTATCCTGTCAGGCGCCCATTCACCAGAGCTCCAAATGATTTTGCTTTTTGGGACCCGGTTCCTGGAGCCCTGCCTGGGCAAAATCGGATGCAAGAAGGCCCTGCCCATGCCGATCTCTGAGCTGTTATCCGAGCTCCACGGCTATCAAGTCACGCGCCCATTCACCAGAGCTCCAAATGATTTTGCTTTTTGGGACCCGGTTCCTGGAGCCCTGCCTGGGCAAAATCGGATGCAAGAAGGCCCTGCCCATGCCGATCTCTGAGCTGTTATACGAGCTCCATTCTGTCTAACCACGCCCATCGTGAATCAAGGTCCCAGGCCCCAGCACGTGCTTTCTATTACACATCCGGAGAGGTGGTTCTTACTAGAATCACGTGTTGGGTGGCGCGCGCGACACTTTTGCATCACATGCTCCGATTTTCCCCAGGCTCCCGGAAGCCTGTCCCGGCCCGAGGGGTGCCAGTCCGCACTCATCGGCCAGACTTCCACAAATTGCAGTACCCGATTTGGCACGCATGGGGGGCACTGCCTGCGGGGGAAAAGGAGACGTGCCCGGGCCGTACGTCGGGCTCCAACAGACGCCGGTCGCGGACTGTTAATAGGAACCATAGGGGAGATGGTCCTGCCCACGCTGTTATCCGAGCTCCACGGCTATCCTGTCACGCGCCCATTCACCAGAGCTCCAAATGATTTTGCTTTTTGGGACCCGGTTCCTGGAGCCCTGCCTGGGCAAAATCGGATGCAAGAAGGCCCTGCCCATGCCGATCTCTGAGCTGTTATCCGAGCTCCACGGCTATCCTGTCATGCACCCAATCACCAGAGCTCCAAATGATTTTGCTTATTGGGACCCGGTTCCTGGAGCCCTGCCTGGGCAAAATCGGATGCAAGAAGGCCCTGCCCATGCCGATCTCTGAGCTGTTATCCGAGCTCCACGGCTATCCTGTCACGCGCCCATTCACCAGAGCTCCAAATGATTTTGCTTTTTGGGACACGGTTCCTGGAGCCCTGTCTGGGCAAAATCTGATGCAAGAAGGCCCTGCCCATGCCGATCTCTGAGCTGTTATCCGAGCTCCACGGCTATCCTGTCACGCACCCAATCACCAAAGCTCAAAATGATTTTGCTTTTTGGGACCCGGTTCCTGGAGCCCTGCCTGGGCAAAATCGGATGCAAGAAGGCCCTGCCCATGCCGATCTCTGAGCTGTTATCCGAGCTCCACGGCTATCCTGTCACGCGCCCATTCACCAGAGCTCCAAATGATTTTGCTTTTTGGGACACGGTTCCTGGAGCCCTGTCTGGGCAAAATCTGATGCAAGAAGGCCCTGCCCATGCCGATCTCTGAGCTGTTATCCGAGCTTCACGGCTATCCTGTCACGCGCCCATTCACCAGAGCTCCAAATGATTTTGCTTTTTGGGACCCGGTTCCTGGAGCCCTGCCTGGGCAAAATCGGATGCAAGAATGCCCTGCCCATGCCGATCTCTGAGATGTTATCCAAGCTCCACGGCTATCCTGTCACGCGCCCATTCACCAGAGCTCCAAATGATTTTGCTTCTTGGGACCCGGTTCCTGGAGCCCTGCCTGGGCAAAATCGGATGCAAGAAGGCCCTGCCCATGCCGATCTCTGAGCTGTTATCCGAGCTCCATTCTGTCTAACCACGCCCACCGTGAATCAAGGTCCCAGGCCCCAGCACGTGCTTTCTATTACACATCCGGAGAGGTGGTTCTTACTAGAATCACGTGTCGGGTGGCGCGCGCGACACTTTTGCATCACATGCTCCGATTTTCCCCAGGCTCCCGGAAGCCTGTCCCGGCCCGAGGGGTGCCAGTCCGCACTCATCGGCCAGACTTCCACAAATTACAGTACCCGATTTGGCTCGCCGGGGGGCGCTGCCTGCGGGGGAAAAGGAGACGTGCCCGGGCCGTACGTCGGGCTCCAACGGACGCCCGTCGCGGACTGTTAATAGGAACCATAGGGGAGATGGTCCTGCCCACGCTGTTATCCGAGCTCCACGGCTATCCTGTCACGCGCCCATTCACCAGAGCTCCAAATGATTTTGCTTTTTGGAACCCGGTTCCTGGAGCCCTGCCTGGGCAAAATCGGATGCAAGAAGGCCCTGCCCATGCCGATCTCTGAGCTGTTATCCGAGCTCCACGGCTATCCTGTCACGCGCCCATTCACCAGAGCTCCAAATGATTTTACTTTTTGGGACCCGGTTCCTGGAGCCCTGCCTGGGCAAAATCGGATGCAAGAAGGCCCTGCCCATGCCGATCTCTGAGCTGTTATCCGAGCTCCATTCTGTCTAACCACGCCCACCGTGAATCAAGGTCCCAGGCCCAAGCACGTGCTTTCTATTACACATCCGGAGAGGTGGTTCTTACTAGAATCACGTGTCGGGTGGCGCGCGCGACACTTTTGCATCACATGCTCCGATTTTCCCCAGGCTCCCGGAAGCCTGTCCCGGCCCGAGGGGTGCCAGTCCGCACTCATCGGCCAGACTTCCACAAATTACAGTACCCGACGATTTGGCACGCCGGGGGGCGCTGCCTGCGGGGGAAAAGGAGACGTGCCCGGGCCGTACGTCGGGCTCCAACGGACGCCCGTCGCGGGCTGTTAATAGGAACCATAGGGGAGATGGTCCTGCCCACGCTGTTATCCGAGCTCCACGGCTATCCTGTCACGCGCCCATTCACCAGAGCTCCAAATGATTTTGCTTTTTGGGACCCGGTTCCTGGAGCCCTGCCTGGGCAAAATCGGATGCAAGAAGGCCCTGCCCATGCCGATCTCTGAGCTGTTATCGGAGCTCCACGGCTATCCTGTCACGCGCCCATTCACCAGAGCTCCAAATGATTTTGCTTTTTGGGACCCGGTTCCTGGAGCCCTGCCTGGGCAAAATCAGATGCAAGAAGGCCCTGCCCATGCCGATCTCTGAGCTGTTATCCGAGCTCCATTCTGTGTAACCACGCCCACCGTGAATCAAGGTCCCAGGCCCCAGCACGTGCTTTCTATTACACATCCGGAGAGGTGGTTCTTACTAGAATCACGTGTCGGGTGGCGCGCGCGACACTTTTGCATCACATGCTCCGATTTTCCCCAGGCTCCCGGAAGCCTGTCCCGGCCCGAGGGGTGCCAGTTCGCACTCATCGGCCAGACTTCCACAAATTACAGTACCCGATTTGGCACGCCGGGGGGCGCTGCGTGCGGGGGAAAAGGAGACGTGCCCGGGCCGTACATCGGGCTCCAATGGACGCCCGTCGCGGACTGTTAATAGGAACCATAGGGGAGATGGTCCTGCCCACGCTGTTATCCGAGCTCCACGGCTATCCTGTCACGCGCCCATTCACCAGAGCTCCAAATGATTTTGCTTTTTGGGACCCGGTTCCTGGAGCCCTGCCTGGGCAAAATCGGATGCAAGGAGGCCCTGCCCATGCCGATCTCTGAGCTGTTATCCGAGCTCCACGGCTATCCTGTCACGCGCCCATTCACCAGAGCTCCAAATGATTTTGCTTTTTGGGACCCGGTTCCTGGAGCCCTGCCTGGGCAAAATCGGATGCAAGAAGGCCCTGCCCATGCCGATCTCTGAGCTGTTATCCGAGCTCCACGGCTATCCTGTCACGCGCCCATTCACCAGAGCTCCAAATGATTTTGCTTTTTGGGACCCGGTTCCTGGAGCCCAGCCTGGGCAAAATCGGATGCAAGAAGGCCCTGCCCATGCCGATCTCTGAGCTGTTATCCGAGCTCCACGGCTATCCTGCCACGCGCCCATTCACCAGAGCTCCAAATGATTTTGCTTTTTGGGACCCGGTTCCAGGAGCCCTGCCTGGGCAAAATCGGAAGCAAGAAGGCCCTGCCCATGCCGATCTCTGAGCTGTTATCCGAGCTCCACGGCTATCCTGTCACGCGCCCATTCACCAGAGCTCCAAATGATTTTGCTTTTTGGGACCCGGTTCCTGGAGCCCTGCCTGGGCAAAATCGGATGCAAGAAGGCCCTGCCCATGCCGATCTCTGAGCTGTTATCCGAGCTCCACGGCTATCCTGTCACGCGCCCTTTCACCAGAGCTCCAAATGATTTTGCTTTTTGGGACCCGGTTCCTGGAGCCCTGCCTGGGCAAAATCGGATGCAAGAAGGCCCTGCCCATGCCGATCTCTGAGATGTTATCCAAGCTCCACGGCTATCCTGTCACGCGCCCATTCACCAGAGCTCCAAATGATTTTGCTTTTTGGGACCCGGTTCCTGGAGCCCTGCCTGGGCAAAATCGGATGCAAGAAGGCCCTGCCCATGCCGATCTCTGAGCTGTTATCCGAGCTCCATTCTGTCTAACCACACCCACCGTGAATCAAGGTCCCAGGCCCCAGCACGTGCTTTCTATTACACATCCGGAGAGGTGGTTCTTACTAGAATCACGTGTCGGGTGGCGCGCGCTACACTTTTGCATCACATGCTCCGATTTTCCCCAGGCTCCCGGAAGCCTGTCCCGGCCCGAGGGGTGCCAGTCCGCACTCATCGGCCAGACTTCCACAAATTACAGTACCCGATTTGGCACGCCGGGGGGCACTGCCTGCGGGGGAAAAAGGAGACGTGCCCGGGCCGTACGTCGGGCTCCAACGGACGCCCGTCGCGGACTGTTAATAGGAACCATAGGGGAGATGGTCCTGCCAACGCTGTTATCCGAGCTCCACGGCTATCCTGTTACGCGCCCATTCACCAGAGCTCCAAATGATTTTGCTTTTTGGGACCCGGTTCCTGGAGCCCTGCCTGGGCAAAATCGGATGCAAGAAGGCCCTGCCCATGCCGATCTCTGAGCTGTTATCCGAGCTCCACGGCTATCCTGTCACGCGCCCATTCACCAGAGCTCCAAATGATTTTACTTTTTGGGACCCGGTTCCTGGAGCCCTGCCTGGGCAAAATCGGATGCAAGAAGGCCCTGCCCATGCCGATCTCTGAGCTGTTATCCGAGCTCCATTCTGTCTAACCACGCCCACCGTGAATCAAGGTCCCAGGCCCAAGCACGTGCTTTCTATTACACATCCGGAGAGGTGGTTCTTACTAGAATCACGTGTCGGGTGGCGCGCGCGACACTTTTGCATCACATGCTCCGATTTTCCACAGGCTCCCGGAAGCCTGTCCCGGCCCGAGGGGTGCAAGTCCGCACTCATCGGCCAGACTTCCACAAATTGCAGTACCCGATTTGGCACGCCGGGGGGCACTGCCTGCGGGGGAAAAGGAGACGTGCCCGGGCCGTACGTCGGGCTCCAACGGACGCCCGTCGCGGACTGTTAATAGGAACCATAGCGGAGATGGTCCTGCCCACGCTGTTATCCGAGCTTCACGGCTATCCTGTCACGCGCCCATTCACCAGAGCTCCAAATGATTTTGCTTTTTGGGACCCGGTTCCTGGAGCCCTGCCTGGGCAAAATCGGATGCAAGAAGGCCCTGCCCATGCCGATCTCTGAGCTGTTATCTGAGCTCCACGGCTATCCTGTCACGCGCCCATTCACCAGAGCTCCAAATGATTTTGCTTTTTGGGACCCGGTTCCTGGAGCCCTGCCTGGGCAAAATCGGATGCAAGAAGGCCCTGCCCATGCCGATCTCTGAGCTGTTATCCGAGCTCCACGGCTATCCTGTCACGCCCCCATTCAACAGAGCTCCAAATGATTTTGCTTTTTGGGACCCGGTTCCTGGAGCCCTGCCTGGGCAAAATCGGATGCAAGAAGGCCCTGCCCATGCCGATCTCTGAGCTGTTATCCGAGCTCCACGGCTATCCTGTCACGCGCCCATTCATCAGAGCTCCAAATGATTTTGCTTTTTGGGACACGGTTCCTGGAGCCCTGCCTGGGCAAAATCGGATGCAAGAAGGCCCTGCCCATGCCGATCTCTGAGCTGTTATCTGAGCTCCACGGCTATCCTGTCACGCGCACATTCACCAGAGCTCCAAATGATTTTGCTTTTTGGGACCCGGTTCCTGGAGCCCTGCCTGGGCAAAATCGGATGCAAGAAGGCCCTGCCCATGCCGATCTCTGAGCTGTTATCCGAGCTCCACGGCTATCCTGTCACGCGCCCTTTCACCAGAGCTCCAAATGATTTTGCTTTTTGGGACCCGGTTCCTGGAGCCCTGCCTGGGCAAAATCGGATGCAAGAAGGCCCTGCCCATGCCGATCTCTGAGATGTTATCCAAGCTCCACGGCTATCCTGTCACGCGCCCATTCACCAGAGCTCCAAATGATTTTGCTTTTTGGGACCCGGTTCCTGGAGCCCTGCCTGGGCAAAATCGGATGCAAGAAGGTCCTGCCCATGCCGATCTCTGAGCTGTTATCCGAGCTCCATTCTGTCTAACCACGCCCACCGTGAATCAAGGTCCCAGGCCCCAGCACGTGCTTTCTATTACACATCCGGAGAGGTGGTTCTTACTAGAATCACGTGTCGGGTGGCGCGCGCGACACTTTTGCATCACATGCTCCGATTTTCCCCAGGCTCCCGGAAGCCTGTCCCGGCCCGAGGGGTGCCAGTCCGCACTCATCGGCCAGACTTCCACAAATTACAGTACCCGATTTGGCACGCCGGGGGGCGCTGCCTGCGGGGGAAAAATGAGACGTGCCCGGGCCGTATGTCGGGCTCCAACGGACGCCCGTCGCGGGCTGTTAATAGGAACCATAGGGGAGATGGTCTGCCCACGCTGTTATCCGAGCTCCACGGCTATCCTGTCACACGCCCATTCACCAGAGCTCCAAATGATTTTGCTTTTTGGGACCCGGTTCCTGGAGCCCTGCCTGGGCAAAATCGGATGCAAGAAGGCCCTGCCCATGCCGATCTCTGAGCTGTTATCGGAGCTCCACGGCTATCCTGTCACGCGCCCATTCACCAGAGCTCCAAATGATTTTGCTTTTTGGGACGCGGTTCCTGGAGCCCTGCCTGGGCAAAATCAGATGCAAGAAGGCCCTGCCCATGCCGATCTCTGAGCTGTTATCGGAGCTCCACGGCTATCCTGTCACGCGCCCATTCACCAGAGCTCCAAATGATTTTGCTTTTTGGGACCCGGTTCCTGGAGCCCTGCCTGGGCAAAATCGGATGCAAGAAGGCCCTGCCCATGCCGATCTCTGAGCTGTTATCCGAGCTCCACGGCTATCCTGTCACGCGCCCATTCACCAGAGCTCCAAATGATTTTGCTTTTTGGGACCCGGTTCCTGGAGCCCTGCCTGGGCAAAATCGGATGCAAGAAGGCCCTGCCCATGCCGATATCTGAGCTGTTATCCGAGCTCCACGGCTATCCTGTCACGCGCCCATTCACCAGAGCTGCAAATGATTTTGCTTTTTGGGACCCAATTCCTGGAGCCCTGCCTGGGCAAAATCGGATGCAAGAAGGCCCTGCCCATGCCGATCTCTGAGCTGTTATCCGAGCTCCACGGCTATCCTGTCACGTGCCCATTCACCAGAGCTCCAAATGATTTTGCTTTTAGGGACACGGTTCCTGGAGCCCTGCCTGGGCAAAATCGGATGCAAGAAGGCCCTGCCCATGCCGATCTCTGAGCTGTTATCCGAACTCCACGGCTATCCTGTCACGCGTCCATTCACCAGAGCTCCAAATGATTTTACTTTTTGGGACCCGGTTCCTGGAGCCCTGCCTGGGCAAAATCGGATGCAAAAAGGCCCTGCCCATGCCGATCTCTGAGCTGTTATCCGAGCTTCTCGGCTATCCTGTCACGCGCCCATTCACCAGAGCTCCAAATGATTTTGCTTTTTGGGACACGGTTCCTGGAGCCCTGCCTGGGCAAAATCGGATGCAAGAAGGCCCTGCCCATGTCGATCTCTGAGCTGTTATCCGAGCTCCACGGCTATCCTGTCACGCGCCCATTCACCAGAGCTCCAAATGATTTTGCTTTTTGGGACCCGGTTCCTGGAGCCCTGCCTGGGCAAAATCGGATGCAAGAAGGCCCTGCCCATGCCGATCTCTGAGCTGTTATCCGAGCTCCATTCTGTCTAACCACGCCCACCGTGAATCAAGGTCCCAGGCCGCAGCACGTGCTTTCTATTACACATCCGGAGAGGTGGTTCTTACTAGAATCACGTGTTGGGTGGCGCGCGCGACACTTTTGCATCACATGCTCCGATTTTCCCCAGGCTCCCGGAAGCCTGTCCCGGCCCAAGGGGTGCCAGTCCGCACTCATCGGCCAGACTTCCACAAATTGCAGTACCCGATTTGGCACGCCGGGGGGCACTGCCTGCGGGGGAAAAGGAGACGTGCCCGGGCCGTACGTCGGGCTCCAACGGACGCCCGTCGCGGACTGTTAATAGGAACCATAGGGGAGATGGTCCTGCCCACGCTGTTATCCGAGCTCCACGGCTATCCTGTCACGCGCCCATTCACCAGAGCTCAAAATGATTTTGCTTTTTAGGACCCGGTTCCTGGAGCCCTGCCTGGGCAAAATCGGATGCAAGAAGGCCCTGCCCATGCCGATCTCTGAGCTGTTATCCGAGCTCCACGGCTATCCTGTCACGCGCCCATTCACCAGAGCTCCAAATGATTTTGCTTTTTGGGACACGGTTCCTGGAGCCCTGCCTGGGCAAAATCGGATGCAAGAAGGCACTGCCCATGCCGATCTCTGAGCTGTTATCCGAGCTCCACGGCTATCCTGTCACGCGCCCATTCACCAGAGCTCCAAATGATTTTGCTTTTTGGGTCACGGTTCCTGGAGCCCTGCCTGGGCAAAATCGGATGCAAGAAGGCCCTGCCCATGCCGATCTCTGAGCTGTTATCCGAGCTCCACGGCTATCCTGTCACGCGCCCATTCACCAGAGCTGCAAATGATTTTGCTTTTTGGGACCCGGTTCCTGGAGCCCTGCCTGGGCAAAATCGGATGCAAGAAGGCCCTGCCCATGCCGATCTCTGAGCTGTTATCCGAGCTCCACGGCTATCCTGTCACGCGCCCATTCACCAGAGCTCCAAATGATTTTGCTTTTTGGGACCCGGTTCCTGGAGCCCTGCCTGGGCAAAATCGGATGCAAGAAGGCCCTGCCCATGCCGATCTCTGAGCTGTTATCCGAGCTTCTCGGCTATCCTGTCACGCGCCCATTCACCAGAGCTCCAAATGATTTTGCTTTTTGGGACACGGTTCCTGGAGCCCTGCCTGGGCAAAATCGGATGCAAGAAGGCCCTGCCCATGCCGATCTCTGAGCTGTTATCCGAGCTCCACGGCTATCCTGTCACGCGCCCATTCACCAGAGCTGCAAATGATTTTGCTTTTTGGGACCCGGTTCCTGGAGCCCTGCCTGGGCAAAATCGGATGCAAGAAGGCCCTGCCCATGCCGATCTCTGAGCTGTTATCCGAGCACCACGGCTATCCTGTCACGCGCCCATTCACCAGAGCTGCAAATGATTTTGCTTTTTGGGACCCGGTTCCTGGAGCCCTGCCTGGGCAAAATCGGATGCAAGAAGGCCCTGCCCATGCCGATCTCTGAGCTGTTATCCGAGCACCACGGCTATCCTGTCACGCGCCCATTCACCAGAGCTCCAAATGATTTTGCTTTTTGGGACCCGGTTCCTGGAGCCCTGCCTGGGCAAAATCGGATGCAAGAAGGCCCTGCCCATGCCGATCTCTGAGCTGTTATCCGAGCTCCACGGCTATCCTGTCACGCGCCCATTCACCAGAGCTCCAAATGATTTTGCTTTTTGGGACCCGGTTCCTGGAGCCCTGCCTGGGCAAAATCGGATGCAAGAAGGCCCTGCCCATGCCGATCTCTGAGCTGTTATCCGAGCTTCTCGGCTATCCTGTCACGCGCCCTTTCACCAGAGCTCCAAATGATTTTGCTTTTTGGGACCCGGTTCCTGGAGCCCTGCCTGGGCAAAATCGGATGCAAGAAGGCCCTGCCCATGCCGATCTCTGAGCTGTTATCCGAGCTTCTCGGCTATCCTGTCACGCGCCCATTCACCAGAGCTCCAAATGATTTTGCTTTTTGGGACACGGTTCCTGGAGCCCTGCCTGGGCAAAATCGGATGCAAGAAGGCCCTGCCCATGCCGATCTCTGAGCTGTTATCCGAGCTCCACGGCTATCCTGTCACGCGCCCATTCACCAGAGCTCCAAATGATTTTGCTTTTTGGGACACGGTTCCTGGAGCCCTGCCTGGGCAAAATCGGATGCAAGAAGGCCCTGCCCATGCCAATCTCTGAGCTGTTATCCGAGCTCCACGGCTATCCTGTCACGCGCACATTCACCAGAGCTCCAAATGATTTTGCTTTTTGGGACCCGGTTCCTGGAGCCCTGCCTGGGCAAAATCGGATGCAAGAAGGCCCTGCCCATGCCGATCTCTGAGCTGTTATCCGAGCTCCACGGCTATCCTGTCACGCGCCCATTCACCAGAGCTCCAAATGATTTTGCTTTTTGGGACACGGTTCCTGGAGCCCTGCCTGGGCAAAATCGGATGCAAGAAGGCCCTGCCCATGCCAATCTCTGAGCTGTTATCCGAGCTCCACGGCTATCCTGTCACGCGCACATTCACCAGAGCTCCAAATGATTTTGCTTTTTGGGACCCGGTTCCTGGAGCCCTACCTGGGCAAAATCGGATGCAAGAAGGCCCTGCCCATGCCGATCTCTGAGCTGTTATCCGAGCTCCACGGCTATCCTGTCACGCGCCCATTCACCAGAGCTCCAAATGATTTTGCTTTTTGGGACCCGGTTCCTGGAGCCCTGCCTGGGCAAAATCAGATGCAAAAAGGCCCTGCCCATGCCGATCTCTGAGCTGTTATCCGAGCTCCACGGCTATCCTGTCACGCGCCCATTCACCAGAGCTCCAAATGATTTTGCTTTTTGGGACACGGTTCCTGGAGCCATGCCTGGGCAAAATCGGATGCAAGAAGGCCCTGCCCATGTCGATCTCTGAGCTGTTATCCGAGCTCCACGGCTATCCTGTCACGCGCCCATTCACCAGAGCTCCAAATGATTTTGCTTTTTGGGACCCGGTTCCTGGAGCCCTACCTGGGCAAAATCGGATGCAAGAAGGCCCTGCCCATGCCGATCTCTGAGCTGTTATCCGAGCTCCACGGCTATCCTGTCACGCGCCCATTCACCAGAGCTCCAAACGATTTTGCTTTTTGGGACCCGGTTCCTGGAGCCCTGCCTGGGCAAAATTGGATGCAAGAAGGCCCTGCCCATGCCGATCTCTGAGCTGTTATCCGAGCTCCATTCTGTCTAACCACGCCCACCGTGAATCAAGGTCCCAGGCCCCAGCACGTGCTTTCTATTACACATCCGGAGAGGTGGTTCTTACTAGAATAACGTGTCGGGTGGCGCGTGCGACACTTTTGCATCACATGCTCCGATTTTCCCCAGGCTCCCGGAAGCCTGTCCCGGCCCGAGGGGTGCCAGTCCGCACTCATCGGCCAGACTTCCACAAATTGCAGTACCCGATTTGGCACGCCGGGGGGCACTGCCTGCGGGGGAAAAGGAGACGTGCCCGGGCCGTACGTCGGGCTCCAACGGACGCCCATCGCGGACTGTTAATAGGAACCATAGGGGAGATGGTCCTGCCCACGCTGTTATCCGAGCTCCACGGCTATCCTGTCACGCGCCCATTCACCAGAGCTCCAAATGATTTTGCTTTTTGGGACACGGTTCCTGGAGCCCTGCCTGGGCAAAATCGGATGCAAGAAGGCCCTGCCCATGCCGATATCTGAGCTGTTATCCGAGCTCCACGGCTATCCTGTCACGCGCCCATTCACCAGAGCTCCAAATGATTTTGCTTTTTGGGACCCAATTCCTGGAGCCCTGCCTGGGCAAAATCGGATGCAAGAAGGCCCTGCCCATGCCGATCTCTGAGCTGTTATCCGAGCTTCTCGGCTATCCTGTCACGCGCCCATTCACCAGAGCTGCAAATGATTTTGCTTTTTGGGATCCGGTTCCTGGAGCCCTGCCTGGGCAAAATCGGATGCAAGAAGGCCCTGCCCATGCCGATCTCTGAGCTGTTATCCGAGCACCACGGCTATCCTGTCACGCGCCCATTCACCAGAGCTCCAAATGATTTTGCTTTTTGGGACACGGTTCCTGGAGCCCTGCCTGGGCAAAATCGGATGCAAGAAGGCCCTGCCCATGCCGATCTCTGAGCTGTTATCCGAGCTCCACGGCTATCCTGTCACGCGCCCATTCACCAGAGCTCCAAATGATTTTGCTTTTTGGGACCCGGTTCCTGGGGCCCTGCCTGGGCAAAATCGGATGCAAGAAGGCCCTGCCCATGCCGATCTCTGAGCTGTTATCCGAGCTTCTCGGCTATCCTGTCACGCGCCCATTCACCAGAGCTCCAAATGATTTTGCTTTTTGGGACACGGTTCCTGGAGCCCTGCCTGGGCAAAATCGGATGCAAGAAGGCCCTGCCCATGCCGATCTCTGAGCTGTTATCCGAGCTCCACGGCTATCCTGTCACGCGCCCATTCACCAGAGCTCCAAATGATTTTGCTTTTTGGGACACGGTTCCTGGAGCCCTGCCTGGGCAAAATCGGATGCAAGAAGGCCCTGCCCATGCCAATCTCTGAGCTGTTATCCGAGCTCCACGGCTATCCTGTCACGCGCACATTCACCAGAGCTCCAAATGATTTTGCTTTTTGGGACCCGGTTCCTGGAGCCCTACCTGGGCAAAATCGGATGCAAGAAGGCCCTGCCCATGCCGATCTCTGAGCTGTTATCCGAGCTCCACGGCTATCCTGTCACGCGCCCATTCACCGGAGCTCCAAATGATTTTACTTTTTGGGACCCGGTTCCTGGAGCCCTGCCTGGGCAAAATCGGATGCAAAAAGGCCCTGCCCATGCCGATCTCTGAGCTGTTATCCGAGCTTCTCGGCTATCCTGTCACGCGCCCATTCACCAGAGCTCCAAATGATTTTGCTTTTTGGGACACGGTTCCTGGAGCCCTGCCTGGGCAAAATCGGAAGCAAGAAGGCCCTGCCCATGTCGATCTCTGAGCTGTTATCCGAGCTCCACGGCTATCCTGTCACGCGCCCATTCACCAGAGCTCCAAATGATTTTGCTTTTTGGGACCCGGTTCCTGGAGCCCTGCCTGGGCAAAATCGGATGCAAGAAGGCCCTGCCCATGCCGATCTCTGAGCTGTTATCCGAGCTCCATTCTGTCTAACCACGCCCATCGTGAATCAAGGTCCCAGGCCGCAGCACGTGCTTTCTATTACACATCCGGAGAGGTGGTTCTTAATAGAATCACGTGTTGGGTGGCGCGCGCGACACTTTTGCATCACATGCTCCGATTTTCCCCAGGCTCCCGGAAGCCTGTCCCAGCCCGAGGGGTGCCAGTCCGCACTCATCGGCCAGACTTCCACAAATTGCAGTACCCGATTTGGCACGCCGGGGGGCACTGCCTGCGGGGGAAAAGGAGACGTGCCCGGGCCGTACGTCGGGCTCCAACGGACGCCCGTCGCGGACTGTTAATAGGAACCATAGGGGAGATGGTCCTGCCCACGCTGTTATCCGAGCTCCACGGCTATCCTGTCACGCGCCCATTCACCAGAGCTCAAAATGATTTTGCTTTTTAGGACCCGGTTCCTGGAGCCCTGCCTGGGCAAAATCGGATGCAAGAAGGCCCTGCCCATGCCGATCTCTGAGCTGTTATCCGAGCTCCACGGCTATCCTGTCACGCGCCCATTCACCAGAGCTCCAAATGATTTTGCTTTTTGGGACACGGTTCCTGGAGCCCTGCCTGGGCAAAATCGGATGCAAGAAGGCACTGCCCATGCCGATCTCTGAGCTGTTATCCGAGCTCCACGGCTATCCTGTCACGCGCCCATTCACCAGAGCTCCAAATGATTTTGCTTTTTGGGTCACGGTTCCTGGAGCCCTGCCTGGGCAAAATCGGATGCAAGAAGGCCCTGCCCATGCCGATCTCTGAGCTGTTATCCGAGCTCCACGGCTATCCTGTCACGCGCCCATTCACCAGAGCTGCAAATGATTTTGCTTTTTGGGACCCGGTTCCTGGAGCCCTGCCTGGGCAAAATCGGATGCAAGAAGGCCCTGCCCATGCCGATCTCTGAGCTGTTATCCGAGCTCCACGGCTATCCTGTCACGCGCCCATTCACCAGAGCTCCAAATGATTTTGCTTTTTGGGACCCGGTTCCTGGAGCCCTGCCTGGGCAAAATCGGATGCAAGAAGGCCCTGCCCATGCCGATCTCTGAGCTGTTATCCGAGCTTCTCGGCTATCCTGTCACGCGCCCATTCACCAGAGCTCCAAATGATTTTGCTTTTTGGGACACGGTTCCTGGAGCCCTGCCTGGGCAAAATCGGATGCAAGAAGGCCCTGCCCATGCCGATCTCTGAGCTGTTATCCGAGCTCCACGGCTATCCTGTCACGCGCCCATTCACCAGAGCTCCAAATGATTTTGCTTTTTGGGACACGGTTCCTGGAGCCCTGCCTGGGCAAAATCGGATGCAAGAAGGCCCTGCCCATGCCAATCTCTGAGCTGTTATCCGAGCTCCACGGCTATCCTGTCACGCGCACATTCACCAGAGCTCCAAATGATTTTGCTTTTTGGGACCCGGTTCCTGGAGCCCTGCCTGGGCAAAATCGGATGCAAGAAGGCCCTGCATATGCCGATCTCTGAGCTGTTATCCGAGCTCCACGGCTATCCTGTCACGCGCCCATTCACCAGAGCTGCAAATGATTTTGCTTTTTGGGACCCGGTTCCTGGAGCCCTGCCTGGGCAAAATCGGATGCAAGAAGGCCCTGCCCATGCCGATCTCTGAGCTGTTATCCGAGCACCACGGCTATCCTGTCACGCGCCCATTCACCAGAGCTGCAAATGATTTTGCTTTTTGGGACCCGGTTCCTGGAGCCCTGCCTGGGCAAAATCGGATGCAAGAAGGCCCTGCCCATGCCGATCTCTGAGCTGTTATCCGAGCACCACGGCTATCCTGTCACGCGCCCATTCACCAGAGCTCCAAATGATTTTGCTTTTTGGGACCCGGTTCCTGGAGCCCTGCCTGGGCAAAATCGGATGCAAGAAGGCCCTGCCCATGCCGATCTCTGAGCTGTTATCCGAGCTCCACGGCTATCCTGTCACGCGCCCATTCACCAGAGCTCCAAATGATTTTGCTTTTTGGGACCCGGTTCCTGGAGCCCTGCCTGGGCAAAATCGGATGCAAGAAGGCCCTGCCCATGCCGATCTCTGAGCTGTTATCCGAGCTTCTCGGCTATCCTGTCACGCGCCCATTCACCAGAGCTCCAAATGATTTTGCTTTTTGGGACCCGGTTCCTGGAGCCCTGCCTGGGCAAAATCGGATGCAAGAAGGCCCTGCCCATGCCGATCTCTGAGCTGTTATCCGAGCTTCTCGGCTATCCTGTCACGCGCCCATTCACCAGAGCTCCAAATGATTTTGCTTTTTGGGACACGGTTCCTGGAGCCCTGCCTGGGCAAAATCGGATGCAAGAAGGCCCTGCCCATGCCGATCTCTGAGCTGTTATCCGAGCTCCATTCTGTCTAACCACGCCCACCGTGAATCAAGGTCCCAGGCCGCAGCACGTGCTTTCTATTACACATCCGGAGAGGTGGTTCTTACTAGAATCACGTGTTGGGTGGCGCGCGCGACACTTTTGCATCACATGCTCCGATTTTCCCCAGGCTCCCGGAAGCCTGTCCCAGCCCGAGGGGTGCCAGTCCGCACTCATCGGCCAGACTTCCACAAATTGCAGTACCCGATTTGGCACGCCGGGGGGCACTGCCTGCGGGGGAAAAGGAGACGTGCCCGGGCCGTACGTCGGGCTCCAACGGACGCCCGTCGCGGACTGTTAATAGGAACCATAGGGGAGATGGTCCTGCCCACGCTGTTATCCGAGCTCCACGGCTATCCTGTCACGCGCCCATTCACCAGAGCTCAAAATGATTTTGCTTTTTAGGACCCGGTTCCTGGAGCCCTGCCTGGGCAAAATCGGATGCAAGAAGGCCCTGCCCATGCCGATCTCTGAGCTGTTATCCGAGCTCCACGGCTATCCTGTCACGCGCCCATTCACCAGAGCTCCAAATGATTTTGCTTTTTGGGACACGGTTCCTGGAGCCCTGCCTGGGCAAAATCGGATGCAAGAAGGCACTGCCCATGCCGATCTCTGAGCTGTTATCCGAGCTCCACGGCTATCCTGTCACGCGCCCATTCACCAGAGCTCCAAATGATTTTGCTTTTTGGGTCACGGTTCCTGGAGCCCTGCCTGGGCAAAATCGGATGCAAGAAGGCCCTGCCCATGCCGATCTCTGAGCTGTTATCCGAGCTCCACGGCTATCCTGTCACGCGCCCATTCACCAGAGCTGCAAATGATTTTGCTTTTTGGGACCCGGTTCCTGGAGCCCTGCCTGGGCAAAATCGGATGCAAGAAGGCCCTGCCCATGCCGATCTCTGAGCTGTTATCCGAGCTCCACGGCTATCCTGTCACGCGCCCATTCACCAGAGCTCCAAATGATTTTGCTTTTTGGGACCCGGTTCCTGGAGCCCTGCCTGGGCAAAATCGGATGCAAGAAGGCCCTGCCCATGCCGATCTCTGAGCTGTTATCCGAGCTTCTCGGCTATCCTGTCACGCGCCCATTCACCAGAGCTCCAAATGATTTTGCTTTTTGGGACACGGTTCCTGGAGCCCTGCCTGGGCAAAATCGGATGCAAGAAGGCCCTGCCCATGCCGATCTCTGAGCTGTTATCCGAGCTCCACGGCTATCCTGTCACGCGCCCATTCACCAGAGCTCCAAATGATTTTGCTTTTTGGGACACGGTTCCTGGAGCCCTGCCTGGGCAAAATCGGATGCAAGAAGGCCCTGCCCATGCCAATCTCTGAGCTGTTATCCGAGCTCCACGGCTATCCTGTCACGCGCACATTCACCAGAGCTCCAAATGATTTTGCTTTTTGGGACCCGGTTCCTGGAGCCCTGCCTGGGCAAAATCGGATGCAAGAAGGCCCTGCCCATGCCGATCTCTGAGCTGTTATCCGAGCTCCACGGCTATCCTGTCACGCGCCCATTCACCAGAGCTGCAAATGATTTTGCTTTTTGGGACCCGGTTCCTGGAGCCCTGCCTGGGCAAAATCGGATGCAAGAAGGCCCTGCCCATGCCGATCTCTGAGCTGTTATCCGAGCACCACGGCTATCCTGTCACGCGTCCATTCACCAGAGCTGCAAATGATTTTGCTTTTTGGGACCCGGTTCCTGGAGCCCTGCCTGGGCAAAATCGGATGCAAGAAGGCCCTGCCCATGCCGATCTCTGAGCTGTTATCCGAGCACCACGGCTATCCTGTCACGCGCCCATTCACCAGAGCTCCAAATGATTTTGCTTTTTGGGACCCGGTTCCTGGAGCCCTGCCTGGGCAAAATCGGATGCAAGAAGGCCCTGCCCATGCCGATCTCTGAGCTGTTATCCGAGCTCCACGGCTATCCTGTCACGCGCCCATTCACCAGAGCTCCAAATGATTTTGCTTTTTGGGACCCGGTTCCTGGAGCCCTGCCTGGGCAAAATCGGATGCAAGAAGGCCCTGCCCATGCCGATCTCTGAGCTGTTATCCGAGCTTCTCGGCTATCCTGTCACGCGCCCATTCACCAGAGCTCCAAATGATTTTGCTTTTTGGGACCCGGTTCCTGGAGCCCTGCCTGGGCAAAATCGGATGCAAGAAGGCCCTGCCCATGCCGATCTCTGAGCTGTTATCCGAGCTTCTCGGCTATCCTGTCACGCGCCCATTCACCAGAGCTCCAAATGATTTTGCTTTTTGGGACACGGTTCCTGGAGCCCTGCCTGGGCAAAATCGGATGCAAGAAGGCCCTGCCCATGCCGATCTCTGAGCTGTTATCCGAGCTCCACGGCTATCCTGTCACGCGCCCATTCACCAGAGCTCCAAATGATTTTGCTTTTTGGGACACGGTTCCTGGAGCCCTGCCTGGGCAAAATCGGATGCAAGAAGGCCCTGCCCATGCCAATCTCTGAGCTGTTATCCGAGCTCCACGGCTATCCTGTCACGCGCACATTCACCAGAGCTCCAAATGATTTTGCTTTTTGGGACCCGGTTCCTGGAGCCCTGCCTGGGCAAAATCGGATGCAAGAAGGCCCTGCCCATGCCGATCTCTGAGCTGTTATCCGAGCTCCACGGCTATCCTGTCACGCGCCCATTCACCAGAGCTCCAAATGATTTTGCTTTTTGGGACCCGGTTCCTGGAGCCCTGCCTGGGCAAAATCGGATGCAAGAAGGCCCTGCCCATGCCAATCTCTGAGCTGTTATCCGAGCTCCACGGCTATCCTGTCACGCGCACATTCACCAGAGCTCCAAATGATTTTGCTTTTTGGGACCCGGTTCCTGGAGCCCTACCTGGGCAAAATCGGATGCAAGAAGGCCCTGCCCATGCCGATCTCTGAGCTGTTATCCGAGCTCCACGGCTATCCTGTCACGCGCCCATTCACCAGAGCTCCAAATGATTTTGCTTTTTGGGACACAATTACTGGAGCCCTGCCTGGGCAAAATCGGATGCAAGAAGGCCCTGCCCATGCCGATCTCTGAGCTGTTATCCGAGCTCCACGGCTATCCTGTCACGCGCCCATTCACCAGAGCTCCAAATGATTTTGCTTTTTGGGACCCGGTTCCTGGAGCCCTGCCTGGGCAAAATCGGATGCAAAAAGGCCCTGCCCATGCCGATCTCTGAGCTGTTATCCGAGCTCCACGGCTATCCTGTCACGCGCCCATTCACCAGAGCTCCAAATGATTTTGCTTTTTGGGACACGGTTCCTGGAGCCATGCCTGGGCAAAATCGGATGCAAGAAGGCCCTGCCCATGTCGATCTCTGAGCTGTTATCCGAGCTCCACGGCTATCCTGTCACACGCCCATTCACCAGAGCTCCAAATGATTTTGCTTTTTGGGACCCGGTTCCTGGAGCCCTGCCTGGGCAAAATCGGATGCAAGAAGGCCCTGCCCATGCCGATCTCTGAGCTGTTATCCGAGCTCCACGGCTATCCTGTCACGCGCCCATTCACCAGAGCTCCAAATGATTTTGCTTTTTGGGACACGGTTCCTGGAGCCCTGCCTGGGCAAAATCGGATGCAAGAAGGCCCTGCCCATGCCAATCTCTGAGCTGTTATCCGAGCTCCACGGCTATCCTGTCACGCGCACATTCACCAGAGCTCCAAATGATTTTGCTTTTTGGGACCCGGTTCCTGGAGCCCTACCTGGGCAAAATCGGATGCAAGAAGGCCCTGCCCATGCCGATCTCTGAGCTGTTATCCGAGCTCGACGGCTATCCTGTCACGCGCCCATTCACCAGAGCTCCAAATGATTTTGCTTTTTGGGACCCGGTTCCTGGAGCCCTGCCTGGGCAAAATCAGATGCAAAAAGGCCCTGCCCATGCCGATCTCTGAGCTGTTATCCGAGCTCCACGGCTATCCTGTCACGCGCCCATTCACCAGAGCTCCAAATGATTTTGCTTTTTGGGACACGGTTCCTGGAGCCATGCCTGGGCAAAATCGGATGCAAGAAGGCCCTGCCCATGTCGATCTCTGAGCTGTTATCCGAGCTCCACGGCTATCCTGTCACGCGCCCATTCACCAGAGCTCCAAATGATTTTGCTTTTTGGGACCCGGTTCCTGGAGCCCTGCCTGGGCAAAATCGGATGCAAGAAGGCCCTGCCCATGCCGATCTCTGAGCTGTTATCCGAGCTCCACGGCTATCCTGTCACGCGCCCATTCACCAGAGCTCCAAACGATTTTGCTTTTTGGGACCCGGTTCCTGGAGCCCTGCCTGGGCAAAATTGGATGCAAGAAGGCCCTGCCCATGCCGATCTCTGAGCTGTTATCCGAGCTCCATTCTGTCTAACCACGCCCACCGTGAATCAAGGTCCCAGGCCCCAGCACGTGCTTTCTACTACACATCCGGAGAGGTGGTTCTTACTAGAATCACGTGTCGGGTGGCGCGTGCGACACTTTTGCATCACATGCTCCGATTTTCCCCAGGCTCCCGGAAGCCTGTCCCGGCCCGAGGGGTGCCAGTCCGCACTCATCGGCCAGACTTCCACAAATTGCAGTACCCGATTTGGCACGCCGGGGGGCACTGCCTGCGGGGGAAAAGGAGACGTGCCCGGGCCGTACGTCGGGCTCCAACGGACGCCCATCGCGGACTGTTAATAGGAACCATAGGGGAGATGGTCCTGCCCACGCTGTTATCCGAGCTCCACGGCTATCCTGTCACGCGCCCATTCACCAGAGCTCCAAATGATTTTGCTTTTTGGGACACGGTTCCTGGAGCCCTGCCTGGGCAAAATCGGATGCAAGAAGGCCCTGCCCATGCCGATATCTGAGCTGTTATCCGAGCTCCACGGCTATCCTGTCACGCGCCCATTCACCAGAGCTCCAAATGATTTTGCTTTTTGGGACCCAATTCCTGGAGCCCTGCCTGGGCAAAATCGGATGCAAGAAGGCCCTGCCCATGCCGATCTCTGAGCTGTTATCCGAGCTTCTTGGCTATCCTGTCACGCGCCCATTCACCAGAGCTGCAAATGATTTTGCTTTTTGGGATCCGGTTCCTGGAGCCCTGCCTGGGCAAAATCGGATGCAAGAAGGCCCTGCCCATGCCGATCTCTGAGCTGTTATCCGAGCACCACGGCTATCCTGTCACGCGCCCATTCACCAGAGCTCCAAATGATTTTGCTTTTTGGGACACGGTTCATGGAGCCCTGCCTGGGCAAAATCGGATGCAAGAAGGCCCTGCCCATGCCGATCTCTGAGCTGTTATCCGAGCTCCACGGCTATCCTGTCACGCGCCCATTCACCAGAGCTCCAAATGATTTTGCTTTTTGGGACCCGGTTCCTGGGGCCCTGCCTGGGCAAAATCGGATGCAAGAAGGCCCTGCCCATGCCGATCTCTGAGCTGTTATCCGAGCTTCTCGGCTATCCTGTCACGCGCCCATTCACCAGAGCTCCAAATGATTTTGCTTTTTGGGACACGGTTCCTGGAGCCCTGCCTGGGCAAAATCGGATGCAAGAAGGCCCTGCCCATGCCGATCTCTGAGCTGTTATCCGAGCTCCACGGCTATCCTGTCACGCGCCCATTCACCAGAGCTCCAAATGATTTTGCTTTTTGGGACACGGTTCCTGGAGCCCTGCCTGGGCAAAATCGGATGCAAGAAGGCCCTGCCCATGCCAATCTCTGAGCTGTTATCCGAGCTCCACGGCTATCCTGTCACGCGCACATTCACCAGAGCTCCAAATGATTTTGCTTTTTGGGACCCGGTTCCTGGAGCCCTACCTGGGCAAAATCGGATGCAAGAAGGCCCTGCCCATGCCGATCTCTGAGCTGTTATCCGAGCTCCACGGCTATCCTGTCACGCGCCCATTCACCAGAGCTCCAAATGATTTTACTTTTTGGGACCCGGTTCCTGGAGCCCTGCCTGGGCAAAATCGGATGCAAAAAGGCCCTGCCCATGCCGATCTCTGAGCTGTTATCCGAGCTTCTCGGCTATCCTGTCACGCGCCCATTCACCAGAGCTCCAAATGATTTTGCTTTTTGGGACACGGTTCCTGGAGCCCTGCCTGGGCAAAATCGGAAGCAAGAAGGCCCTGCCCATGTCGATCTCTGAGCTGTTATCCGAGCTCCACGGCTATCCTGTCACGCGCCCATTCACCAGAGCTCCAAATGATTTTGCTTTTTGGGACCCGGTTCCTGGAGCCCTGCCTGGGCAAAATCGGATGCAAGAAGGCCCTGCCCATGCCGATCTCTGAGCTGTTATCCGAGCTCCATTCTGTCTAACCACGCCCACCGTGAATCAAGGTCCCAGGCCGCAGCACGTGCTTTCTATTACACATCCGGAGAGGTGGTTCTTAATAGAATCACGTGTTGGGTGGCGCGCGCGACACTTTTGCATCACATGCTCCGATTTTCCCCAGGCTCCCGGAAGCCTGTCCCAGCCCGAGGGGTGCCAGTCCGCACTCATCGGCCAGACTTCCACAAATTGCAGTACCCGATTTGGCACGCCGGGGGGCACTGCCTGCGGGGGAAAAGGAGACGTGCCCGGGCCGTACGTCGGGCTCCAACGGACGCCCGTCGCGGACTGTTAATAGGAACCATAGGGGAGATGGTCCTGCCCACGCTGTTATCCGAGCTCCACGGCTATCCTGTCACGCGCCCATTCACCAGAGCTCAAAATGATTTTGCTTTTTAGGACCCGGTTCCTGGAGCCCTGCCTGGGCAAAATCGGATGCAAGAAGGCCCTGCCCATGCCGATCTCTGAGCTGTTATCCGAGCTCCACGGCTATCCTGTCACGCGCCCATTCACCAGAGCTCCAAATGATTTTGCTTTTTGGGACACGGTTCCTGGAGCCCTGCCTGGGCAAAATCGGATGCAAGAAGGCACTGCCCATGCCGATCTCTGAGCTGTTATCCGAGCTCCACGGCTATCCTGTCACGCGCCCATTCACCAGAGCTCCAAATGATTTTGCTTTTTGGGTCACGGTTCCTGGAGCCCTGCCTGGGCAAAATCGGATGCAAGAAGGCCCTGCCCATGCCGATCTCTGAGCTGTTATCCGAGCTCCACGGCTATCCTGTCACGCGCCCATTCACCAGAGCTGCAAATGATTTTGCTTTTTGGGACCCGGTTCCTGGAGCCCTGCCTGGGCAAAATCGGATGCAAGAAGGCCCTGCCCATGCCGATCTCTGAGCTGTTATCCGAGCTCCACGGCTATCCTGTCACGCGCCCATTCACCAGAGCTCCAAATGATTTTGCTTTTTGGGACACGGTTCCTGGAGCCCTGCCTGGGCAAAATCGGATGCAAGAAGGCCCTGCCCATGCCAATCTCTGAGCTGTTATCCGAGCTCCACGGCTATCCTGTCACGCGCACATTCACCAGAGCTCCAAATGATTTTGCTTTTTGGGACCCGGTTCCTGGAGCCCTACCTGGGCAAAATCGGATGCAAGAAGGCCCTGCCCATGCTGATCTCTGAGCTGTTATCCGAGCTCCACGGCTATCCTGTCACGCGCCCATTCACCAGAGCTCCAAATGATTTTACTTTTTGGGACCCGGTTCCTGGAGCCCTGCCTGGGCAAAATCGGATGCAAAAAGGCCCTGCCCATGCCGATCTCTGAGCTGTTATCCGAGCTTCTCGGCTATCCTGTCACGCGCCCATTCACCAGAGCTCCAAATGATTTTGCTTTTTGGGACACGGTTCCTGGAGCCCTGCCTGGGCAAAATCGGAAGCAAGAAGGCCCTGCCCATGTCGATCTCTGAGCTGTTATCCGAGCTCCACGGCTATCCTGTCACGCGCCCATTCACCAGAGCTCCAAATGATTTTGCTTTTTGGGACCCGGTTCCTGGAGCCCTGCCTGGGCAAAATCGGATGCAAGAAGGCCCTGCCCATGCCGATCTCTGAGCTGTTATCCGAGCTCCATTCTGTCTAACCACGCCCACCGTGAATCAAGGTCCCAGGCCGCAGCACGTGCTTTCTATTACACATCCGGAGAGGTGGTTCTTAATAGAATCACGTGTTGGGTGGCGCGCGCGACACTTTTGCATCACATGCTCCGATTTTCCCCAGGCTCCCGGAAGCCTGTCCCAGCCCGAGGGGTGCCAGTCCGCACTCATCGGCCAGACTTCCACAAATTGCAGTACCCGATTTGGCACGCCGGGGGGCACTGCCTGCGGGGGAAAAGGAGACGTGCCCGGGCCGTACGTCGGGCTCCAACGGACGCCCGTCGCGGACTGTTAATAGGAACCATAGGGGAGATGGTCCTGCCCACGCTGTTATCCGAGCTCCACGGCTATCCTGTCACGCGCCCATTCACCAGAGCTCAAAATGATTTTGCTTTTTAGGACCCGGTTCCTGGAGCCCTGCCTGGGCAAAATCGGATGCAAGAAGGCCCTGCCCATGCCGATCTCTGAGCTGTTATCCGAGCTCCACGGCTATCCTGTCACGCGCCCATTCACCAGAGCTCCAAATGATTTTGCTTTTTGGGACACGGTTCCTGGAGCCCTGCCTGGGCAAAATCGGATGCAAGAAGGCACTGCCCATGCCGATCTCTGAGCTGTTATCCGAGCTCCACGGCTATCCTGTCACGCGCCCATTCACCAGAGCTCCAAATGATTTTGCTTTTTGGGTCACGGTTCCTGGAGCCCTGCCTGGGCAAAATCGGATGCAAGAAGGCCCTGCCCATGCCGATCTCTGAGCTGTTATCCGAGCTCCACGGCTATCCTGTCACGCGCCCATTCACCAGAGCTGCAAATGATTTTGCTTTTTGGGACCCGGTTCCTGGAGCCCTGCCTGGGCAAAATCGGATGCAAGAAGGCCCTGCCCATGCCGATCTCTGAGCTGTTATCCGAGCTCCACGGCTATCCTGTCACGCGCCCATTCACCAGAGCTCCAAATGATTTTGCTTTTTGGGACCCGGTTCCTGGAGCCCTGCCTGGGCAAAATCGGATGCAAGAAGGCCCTGCCCATGCCGATCTCTGAGCTGTTATCCGAGCTTCTCGGCTATCCTGTCACGCGCCCATTCACCAGAGCTCCAAATGATTTTGCTTTTTGGGACACGGTTCCTGGAGCCCTGCCAGGGCAAAATCGGATGCAAGAAGGCCCTGCCCATGCCGATCTCTGAGCTGTTATCCGAGCTCCACGGCTATCCTGTCACGCGCCCATTCACCAGAGCTCCAAATGATTTTGCTTTTTGGGACACGGTTCCTGGAGCCCTGCCTGGGCAAAATCGGATGCAAGAAGGCCCTGCCCATGCCAATCTCTGAGCTGTTATCCGAGCTCCACGGCTATCCTGTCACGCGCACATTCACCAGAGCTCCAAATGATTTTGCTTTTTGGGACCCGGTTCCTGGAGCCCTGCCTGGGCAAAATCGGATGCAAGAAGGCCCTGCCCATGCCGATCTCTGAGCTGTTATCCGAGCTTCTCGGCTATCCTGTCACGCGCCCATTCACCAGAGCTCCAAATGATTTTGCTTTTTGGGACACGGTTCCTGGAGCCCTGCCTGGGCAAAATCGGATGCAAGAAGGCCCTGCCCATGCCGATCTCTGAGCTGTTATCCGAGCTCCATTCTGTCTAACCACGCCCACCGTGAATCAAGGTCCCAGGCCGCAGCACGTGCTTTCTATTACACATCCGGAGAGGTGGTTCTTACTAGAATCACGTGTTGGGTGGCGCGCGCGACACTTTTGCATCACATGCTCCGATTTTCCCCAGGCTCCCGGAAGCCTGTCCCAGCCCGAGGGGTGCCAGTCCGCACTCATCGGCCAGACTTCCACAAATTGCAGTACCCGATTTGGCACGCCGGGGGGCACTGCCTGCGGGGGAAAAGGAGACGTGCCCGGGCCGTACGTCGGGCTCCAACGGACGCCCGTCGCGGACTGTTAATAGGAACCATAGGGGAGATGGTCCTGCCCACGCTGTTATCCGAGCTCCACGGCTATCCTGTCACGCGCCCATTCACCAGAGCTCAAAATGATTTTGCTTTTTAGGACCCGGTTCCTGGAGCCCTGCCTGGGCAAAATCGGATGCAAGAAGGCCCTGCCCATGCCGATCTCTGAGCTGTTATCCGAGCTCCACGGCTATCCTGTCACGCGCCCATTCACCAGAGCTCCAAATGATTTTGCTTTTTGGGACACGTTTCCTGGAGCCCTGCCTGGGCAAAATCGGATGCAAGAAGGCACTGCCCATGCCGATCTCTGAGCTGTTATCCGAGCTCCACGGCTATCCTGTCACGCGCCCATTCACCAGAGCTCCAAATGATTTTGCTTTTTGGGTCACGGTTCCTGGAGCCCTGCCTGGGCAAAATCGGATGCAAGAAGGCCCTGCCCATGCCGATCTCTGAGCTGTTATCCGAGCTCCACGGCTATCCTGTCACGCGCCCATTCACCAGAGCTGCAAATGATTTTGCTTTTTGGGACCCGGTTCCTGGAGCCCTGCCTGGGCAAAATCGGATGCAAGAAGGCCCTGCCCATGCCGATCTCTGAGCTGTTATCCGAGCTCCACGGCTATCCTGTCACGCGCCCATTCACCAGAGCTCCAAATGATTTTGCTTTTTGGGACCCGGTTCCTGGAGCCCTGCCTGGGCAAAATCGGATGCAAGAAGGCCCTGCCCATGCCGATCTCTGAGCTGTTATCCGAGCTTCTCGGCTATCCTGTCACGCGCCCATTCACCAGAGCTCCAAATGATTTTGCTTTTTGGGACACGGTTCCTGGAGCCCTGCCTGGGCAAAATCGGATGCAAGAAGGCCCTGCCCATGCCGATCTCTGAGCTGTTATCCGAGCTCCACGGCTATCCTGTCACGCGCCCATTCACCAGAGCTCCAAATGATTTTGCTTTTTGGGACACGGTTCCTGGAGCCCTGCCTGGGCAAAATCGGATGCAAGAAGGCCCTGCCCATGCCAATCTCTGAGCTGTTATCCGAGCTCCACGGCTATCCTGTCACGCGCACATTCACCAGAGCTCCAAATGATTTTGCTTTTTGGGACCCGGTTCCTGGAGCCCTGCCTGGGCAAAATCGGATGCAAGAAGGCCCTGCCCATGCCGATCTCTGAGCTGTTATCCGAGCTCCACGGCTATCCTGTCACGCGCCCATTCACCAGAGCTGCAAATGATTTTGCTTTTTGGGACCCGGTTCCTGGAGCCCTGCCTGGGCAAAATCGGATGCAAGAAGGCCCTGCCCATGCCGATCTCTGAGCTGTTATCCGAGCACCACGGCTATCCTGTCACGCGTCCATTCACCAGAGCTGCAAATGATTTTGCTTTTTGGGACCCGGTTCCTGGAGCCCTGCCTGGGCAAAATCGGATGCAAGAAGGCCCTGCCCATGCCGATCTCTGAGCTGTTATCCGAGCACCACGGCTATCCTGTCACGCGCCCATTCACCAGAGCTCCAAATGATTTTGCTTTTTGGGACCCGGTTCCTGGAGCCCTGCCTGGGCAAAATCGGATGCAAGAAGGCCCTGCCCATGCCGATCTCTGAGCTGTTATCCGAGCTCCACGGCTATCCTGTCACGCGCCCATTCACCAGAGCTCCAAATGATTTTGCTTTTTGGGACACGGTTCCTGGAGCCCTGCCTGGGCAAAATCGGATGCAAGAAGGCCCTGCCCATGCCGATCTCTGAGCTGTTATCCGAGCTTCTCGGCTATCCTGTCACGCGCCCATTCACCAGAGCTCCAAATGATTTTGCTTTTTGGGACCCGGTTCCTGGAGCCCTGCCTGGGCAAAATCGGATGCAAGAAGGCCCTGCCCATGCCGATCTCTGAGCTGTTATCCGAGCTTCTCGGCTATCCTGTCACGCGCCCATTCACCAGAGCTCCAAATGATTTTGCTTTTTGGGACACGGTTCCTGGAGCCCTGCCTGGGCAAAATCGGATGCAAGAAGGCCCTGCCCATGCCGATCTCTGAGCTGTTATCCGAGCTCCACGGCTATCCTGTCACGCGCCCATTCACCAGAGCTCCAAATGATTTTGCTTTTTGGGACACGGTTCCTGGAGCCCTGCCTGGGCAAAATCGGATGCAAGAAGGCCCTGCCCATGCCAATCTCTGAGCTGTTATCCGAGCTCCACGGCTATCCTGTCACGCGCCCATTCACCAGAGCTCCAAATGATTTTGCTTTTTGGGACCCGGTTCCTGGAGCCCTGCCTGGGCAAAATCGGATGCAAGAAGGCCCTGCCCATGCCAATCTCTGAGCTGTTATCCGAGCTCCATGGCTATCCTGTCACGCGCACATTCACCAGAGCTCCAAATGATTTTGCTTTTTGGGACCCGGTTCCTGGAGCCCTACCTGGGCAAAATCGGATGCAAGAAGGCCCTGCCCATGCCGATCTCTGAGCTGTTATCCGAGCTCCACGGCTATCCTGTCACGCGCCCATTCACCAGAGCTCCAAATGATTTTGCTTTTTGGGACACAATTACTGGAGCCCTGCCTGGGCAAAATCGGATGCAAGAAGGCCCTGCCCATGCCGATCTCTGAGCTGTTATCCGAGCTCCACGGCTATCCTGTCACGCGCCCATTCACCAGAGCTCCAAATGATTTTGCTTTTTGGGACCCGGTTCCTGGAGCCCTGCCTGGGCAAAATCGGATGCAAAAAGGCCCTGCCCATGCCGATCTCTGAGCTGTTATCCGAGCTCCACGGCTATCCTGTCACGCGCCCATTCACCAGAGCTCCAAATGATTTTGCTTTTTGGGACACGGTTCCTGGAGCCATGCCTGGGCAAAATCGGATGCAAGAAGGCCCTGCCCATGTCGATCTCTGAGCTGTTATCCGAGCTCCACGGCTATCCTGTCACGCGCCCATTCACCAGAGCTCCAAATGATTTTGCTTTTTGGGACCCGGTTCCTGGAGCCCTGCCTGGGCAAAATCGGATGCAAGAAGGCCCTGCCCATGCCGATCTCTGAGCTGTTATCCGAGCTCCACGGCTATCCTGTCACGCGCCCATTCACCAGAGCTCCAAACGATTTTGCTTTTTGGGACCCGGTTCCTGGAGCCCTGCCTGGGCAAAATTGGATGCAAGAAGGCCCTGCCCATGCCGATCTCTGAGCTGTTATCCGAGCTCCATTCTGTCTAACCACGCCCACCGTGAATCAAGGTCCCAGGCCCCAGCACGTGCTTTCTATTACACATCCGGAGAGGTGGTTCTTACTAGAATCACGTGTCGGGTGGCGCGTGCGACACTTTTGCATCACATGCTCCGATTTTCCCCAGGCTCCCGGAAGCCTGTCCCGGCCCGAGGGGTGCCAGTCCGCACTCATCGGCCAGACTTCCACAAATTGCAGTACCCGATTTGGCACGCCGGGGGGCACTGCCTGCGGGGGAAAAGGAGACGTGCCCGGGCCGTACGTCGGGCTCCAACGGACGCCCGTCGCGGACTGTTAATAGGAACCATAGGGGAGATGGTCCTGCCCACGCTGTTATCCGAGCTCCACGGCTATCCTGTCACGCGCCCATTCACCAGAGCTCCAAATGATTTTGCTTTTTGGGACACGGTTCCTGGAGCCCTGCCTGGGCAAAATCGGATGCAAGAAGGCCCTGCCCATGCCGATATCTGAGCTGTTATCCGAGCTCCACGGCTATCCTGTCACGCGCCCATTCACCAGAGCTCCAAATGATTTTGCTTTTTGGGACCCAATTCCTGGAGCCCTGCCTGGGCAAAATCGGATGCAAGAAGGCCCTGCCCATGCCGATCTCTGAGCTGTTATCCGAGCTCCACGGCTATCCTGTCACGTGCCCATTCACCAGAGCTCCAAATGATTTTGCTTTTAGGGACACGGTTCCTGGAGCCCTGCCTGGGCAAAATCGGATGCAAGAAGGCCCTGCCCATGCCGATCTCTGAGCTGTTATCCGAACTCCACGGCTATCCTGTCACGCGTCCATTCACCAGAGCTCCAAATGATTTTACTTTTTGGGACCCGGTTCCTGGAGCCCTGCCTGGGCAAAATCGGATGCAAAAAGGCCCTGCCCATGCCGATCTCTGAGCTGTTATCCGAGCTTCTCGGCTATCCTGTCACGCGCCCATTCACCAGAGCTCCAAATGATTTTGCTTTTTGGGACACGGTTCCTGGAGCCCTGCCTGGGCAATCAGATGCAAGAAGGCCCTGCCCATGCCGATCTCTGAGCTGTTATCCGAGCTCCACGGCTATCCTGTCACGCGCCCATTCACCAGAGCTCCAAATGATTTTGCTTTTTGGGACACAATTCCTGGAGCCCTGCCTGGGCAAAATCGGATGCAAGAAGGCCCTGCCCATGCCGATCTCTGAGCTGTTATCCGAGCTCCACGGCTATCCTGTCACGCGCCCATTCACCAGAGCTCCAAATGATTTTGCTTTTTGGGACCCGGTTCCTGGAGCCCTGCCTGGGCAAAATCGGATGCAAAAAGGCCCTGCCCATGCCGATCTCTGAGCTGTTATCCGAGCTCCACGGCTATCCTGTCACGCGCCCATTCACCAGAGCTCCAAATGATTTTGCTTTTTGGGACCCTGTTCCTGGAGCCCTGCCTGGGCAAAATCGGATGCAAGAAGGCCCTGCCCATGCCGATCTCTGAGCTGTTATCCGAGCTCTCCGGCTATCCTGTCACGCGCCCATTCACCAGAGCTCCAAATGATTTTGCTTTTTGGGACCCGGTTCCTGGAGCCCTGCCTGGGCAAAATCGGATACAAGAACGCCCTGCCCATGCCAATCTCTGAGCTGTTATCCGAGCTCCACGGCTATCCTGTCACGCGCCCATTCACCAGAGCTCCAAATGTTTTTGCTTTTTGGGACCCGGTTCCTGGAGCCCTGCTTGGGCAAAATCGGATGCAAGAAGGCCCTGCCCATGCCGATCTCTGAGCTGTTATCCGAGCTCCACGGCTATCCTGTCACGCGCCCATTCACCAGAGCTCCAAATGATTTTGCTTTTTGGGACACGGTTCCTGGAGCCCTGCCTGGGCAAAATCGGATGCAAGAAGGCCCTGCCCATGCCGATCTCTGAGCTGTTATCCGAGCTCCACGGCTATCCTGTCACGCGCCCATTCACCAGAGCTCCAAATGATTTTGCTTTTTGGGACACGGTTCCTGGAGCCCTGCCTGGGCAAAATCGGATGCAAGAAGGCCCTGCCCATGCCGATATCTGAGCTGTTATCCGAGCTCCACGGCTATCCTGTCACGCGCCCATTCACCAGAGCTCCAAATGATTTTGCTTTTAGGGACCCGGTTCCTGGAGCCCTGCCTGGGCAAAATCGGATGCAAGAAGGCCCTGCCCATGCCGATCTCTGAGCTGTTATCCGAACTCCACGGCTATCCTGTCACGCGTCCATTCACCAGAGCTCCAAATGATTTTACTTTTTGGGACCCGGTTCCTGGAGCCCTGCCTTGGCAAAATCGGATGCAAAAAGGCCCTGCCCATGCCGATCTCTGAGCTGTTATCCGAGCTTCTCGGCTATCCTGTCACGCGCCCATTCACCAGAGCTCCAAATGATTTTGCTTTTTGGGACACGGTTCCTGGAGCCCTGCCTGGGCAAAATCGGATGCAAGAAGGCCCTGCCCATGTCGATCTCTGAGCTGTTATCCGAGCTCCACGGCTATCCTGTCACGCGCCCATTCACCAGAGCTCCAAATGATTTTGCTTTTTGGGACCCGGTTCCTGGAGCCCTGCCTGGGCAAAATCGGATGCAAGAAGGCCCTGCCCATGCCGATCTCTGAGCTGTTATCCGAGCTCCATTCTGTCTAACCACGCCCACCGTGAATCAAGGTCCCAGGCCGCAGCACGTGCTTTCTATTACACATCCGGAGAGGTGGTTCTTACTAGAATCACGTGTTGGGTGGCGCGCGCGACACTTTTGCATCACATGCTCCGATTTTCCCCAGGCTCCCGGAAGCCTGTCCCGGCCCGAGGGGTGCCAGTCCGCACTCATCGGCCAGACTTCCACAAATTGCAGTACCCGATTTGGCACGCCGGGGGGCACTGCCTGCGGGGGAAAAGGAGACGTGCCCGGGCCGTACGTCGGGCTCCAACGGACGCCCGTCGCGGACTGTTAATAGGAACCATAGGGGAGATGGTCCTGCCCACGCTGTTATCCGAGCTCCACGGCTATCCTGTCACGCGCCCATTCACCAGAGCTCAAAATGATTTTGCTTTTTAGGACCCGGTTCCTGGAGCCCTGCCTGGGCAAAATCGGATGCAAGAAGGCCCTGCCCATGCCGATCTCTGAGCTGTTATCCGAGCTCCACGGCTATCCTGTCACGCGCCCATTCACCAGAGCTCCAAATGATTTTGCTTTTTGGGACACGGTTCCTGGAGCCCTGCCTGGGCAAAATCGCATGCAAGAAGGCACTGCCCATGCCGATCTCTGAGCTGTTATCCGAGCTCCACGGCTATCCTGTTACGCGCCCATTCACCAGAGCTCCAAATGATTTTGCTTTTTGGGTCACGGTTCCTGGAGCCCTGCCTGGGCAAAATCGGATGCAAGAAGGCCCTGCCCATGCCGATCTCTGAGCTGTTATCCGAGCTCCACGGCTATCCTGTCACGCGCCCATTCACCAGAGCTGCAAATGATTTTGCTTTTTGGGACCCGGTTCCTGGAGCCCTGCCTGGGCAAAATCGGATGCAAGAAGGCCCTGCCCATGCCGATCTCTGAGCTGTTATCCGAGCTCCACGGCTATCCTGTCACGCGCCCATTCACCAGAGCTCCAAATGATTTTGCTTTTTGGGACCCGGTTCCTGGAGCCCTGCCTGGGCAAAATCGGATGCAAGAAGGCCCTGCCCATGCCGATCTCTGAGCTGTTATCCGAGCTTCTCGGCTATCCTGTCACGCGCCCATTCACCAGAGCTCCAAATGATTTTGCTTTTTGGGACACGGTTCCTGGAGCCCTGCCTGGGCAAAATCGGATGCAAGAAGGCCCTGCCCATGCCGATCTCTGAGCTGTTATCCGAGCTCCACGGCTATCCTGTCACGCGCCCATTCACCAGAGCTCCAAATGATTTTGCTTTTTGGGACACGGTTCCTGGAGCCCTGCCTGGGCAAAATCGGATGCAAGAAGGCCCTGCCCATGCCAATCTCTGAGCTGTTATCCGAGCTCCACGGCTATCCTGTCACGCGCACATTCACCAGAGCTCCAAATGATTTTGCTTTTTGGGACCCGGTTCCTGGAGCCCTGCCTGGGCAAAATCGGATGCAAGAAGGCCCTGCCCATGCCGATCTCTGAGCTGTTATCCGAGCTCCACGGCTATCCTGTCACGCGCCCATTCACCAGAGCTGCAAATGATTTTGCTTTTTGGGACCCGGTTCCTGGAGCCCTGCCTGGGCAAAATCGGATGCAAGAAGGCCCTGCCCATGCCGATCTCTGAGCTGTTATCCGAGCACCACGGCTATCCTGTCACGCGCCCATTCACCAGAGCTGCAAATGATTTTGCTTTTTGGGACCCGGTTCCTGGAGCCCTGCCTGGGCAAAATCGGATGCAAGAAGGCCCTGCCCATGCCGATCTCTGAGCTGTTATCCGAGCACCACGGCTATCCTGTCACGCGCCCATTCACCAGAGCTCCAAATGATTTTGCTTTTTGGGACCCGGTTCCTGGAGCCCTGCCTGGGCAAAATCGGATGCAAGAAGGCCCTGCCCATGCCGATCTCTGAGCTGTTATCCGAGCTCCACGGCTATCCTGTCACGCGCCCATTCACCAGAGCTCCAAATGATTTTGCTTTTTGGGACCCGGTTCCTGGAGCCCTGCCTGGGCAAAATCGGATGCAAGAAGGCCCTGCCCATGCCGATCTCTGAGCTGTTATCCGAGCTTCTCGGCTATCCTGTCACGCGCCCATTCACCAGAGCTCCAAATGATTTTGCTTTTTGGGACCCGGTTCCTGGAGCCCTGCCTGGGCAAAATCGGATGCAAGAAGGCCCTGCCCATGCCGATCTCTGAGCTGTTATCCGAGCTTCTCGGCTATCCTGTCACGCGCCCATTCACCAGAGCTCCAAATGATTTTGCTTTTTGGGACACGGTTCCTGGAGCCCTGCCTGGGCAAAATCGGATGCAAGAAGGCCCTGCCCATGCCGATCTCTGAGCTGTTATCCGAGCTCCACGGCTATCCTGTCACGCGCCCATTCACCAGAGCTCCAAATGATTTTGCTTTTTGGGACACGGTTCCTGGAGCCCTGCCTGGGCAAAATCGGATGCAAGAAGGCCCTGCCCATGCCAATCTCTGAGCTGTTATCCGAGCTCCACGGCTATCCTGTCACGCGCACATTCACCAGAGCTCCAAATGATTTTGCTTTTTGGGACCCGGTTCCTGGAGCCCTGCCTGGGCAAAATCGGATGCAAGAAGGCCCTGCCCATGCCGATCTCTGAGCTGTTATCCGAGCTCCACGGCTATCCTGTCACGCGCCCATTCACCAGAGCTCCAAATGATTTTGCTTTTTGGGACACGGTTCCTGGAGCCCTGCCTGGGCAAAATCGGATGCAAGAAGGCCCTGCCCATGCCAATCTCTGAGCTGTTATCCGAGCTCCACGGCTATCCTGTCACGCGCACATTCACCAGAGCTCCAAATGATTTTGCTTTTTGGGACCCGGTTCCTGGAGCCCTACCTGGGCAAAATCGGATGCAAGAAGGCCCTGCCCATGCCGATCTCTGAGCTGTTATCCGAGCTCCACGGCTATCCTGTCACGCGCCCATTCACCAGAGCTCCAAATGATTTTGTTTTTTGGAACACAATTACTGGAGCCCTGCCTGGGCAAAATCGGATGCAAGAAGGCCCTGCCCATGCCGATCTCTGAGCTGTTATCCGAGCTCCACGGCTATCCTGTCACGCGCCCATTCACCAGAGCTCCAAATGATTTTGCTTTTTGGGACCCGGTTCCTGGAGCCCTGCCTGGGCAAAATCGGATGCAAAAAGGCCCTGCCCATGCCGATCTCTGAGCTGTTATCCGAGCTCCACGGCTATCCTGTCACGCGCCCATTCACCAGAGCTCCAAATGATTTTGCTTTTTGGGACACGGTTCCTGGAGCCATGCCTGGGCAAAATCGGATGCAAGAAGGCCCTGCCCATGTCGATCTCTGAGCTGTTATCCGAGCTCCACGGCTATCCTGTCACGCGCCCATTCACCAGAGCTCCAAATGATTTTGCTTTTTGGGACCCGGTTCCTGGAGCCCTGCCTGGGCAAAATCGGATGCAAGAAGGCCCTGCCCATGCCGATCTCTGAGCTGTTATCCGAGCTCCACGGCTATCCTGTCACGCGCCCATTCACCAGAGCTCCAAACGATTTTGCTTTTTGGGACCCGGTTCCTGGAGCCCTGCCTGGGCAAAATTGGATGCAAGAAGGCCCTGCCCATGCCGATCTCTGAGCTGTTATCCGAGCTCCATTCTGTCTAACCACGCCCACCGTGAATCAAGGTCCCAGGCCCCAGCACGTGCTTTCTATTACTCATCCGGAGAGGTGGTTCTTACTAGAATCACGTGTCGGGTGGCGCGTGCGACACTTTTGCATCACATGCTCCGATTTTCCCCAGGCTCCCGGAAGCCTGTCCCGGCCCGAGGGGTGCCAGTCCGCACTCATCGGCCAGACTTCCACAAATTGCAGTACCCGATTTGGCACGCCGGGGGGCACTGCCTGCGGGGGAAAAGGAGACGTGCCCGGGCCGTACGTCGGGCTCCAACGGACGCCCGTCGCGGACTGTTAATAGGAACCATAGGGGAGATGGTCCTGCCCACGCTGTTATCCGAGCTCCACGGCTATCCTGTCACGCGCCCATTCACCAGAGCTCCAAATGATTTTGCTTTTTGGGACACGGTTCCTGGAGCCCTGCCTGGGCAAAATCGGATGCAAGAAGGCCCTGCCCATGCCGATATCTGAGCTGTTATCCGAGCTCCACGGCTATCCTGTCACGCGCCCATTCACCAGAGCTCCAAATGATTTTGCTTTTTGGGACCCAATTCCTGGAGCCCTGCCTGGGCAAAATCGGATGCAAGAAGGCCCTGCCCATGCCGATCTCTGAGCTGTTATCCGAGCTCCACGGCTATCCTGTCACGTGCCCATTCACCAGAGCTCCAAATGATTTTGCTTTTAGGGACACGGTTCCTGGAGCCCTGCCTGGGCAAAATCGGATGCAAGAAGGCCCTGCCCATGCCGATCTCTGAGCTGTTATCCGAACTCCACTGCTATCCTGTCACGCGTCCATTCACCAGAGCTCCAAATGATTTTACTTTTTGGGACCCGGTTCCTGGAGCCCTGCCTGGGCAAAATCGGATGCAAAAAGGCCCTGCCCATGCCGATCTCTGAGCTGTTATCCGAGCTTCTCGGCTATCCTGTCACGCGCCCATTCACCAGAGCTCCAAATGATTTTGCTTTTTGGGACACGGTTCCTGGAGCCCTGCCTGGGCAATCAGATGCAAGAAAGCCCTGCCCATGCCGATCTCTGAGCTGTTATCCGAGCTCTACGGCTATCCTGTCACGCGCCCATTCACCAGAGCTCCAAATGATTTTGCTTTTTGGGACACAATTCCTGGAGCCCTGCCTGGGCAAAATCGGATGCAAGAAGGCCCTGCCCATGCCGATCTCTGAGCTGTTATCCGAGCTCCACGGCTATCCTGTCACGCGCCCATTCACCAGAGCTCCAAATGATTTTGCTTTTTGGGACCCGGTTCCTGGAGCCCTGCCTGGGCAAAATCGGATGCAAAAAGGCCCTGCCCATGCCGATCTCTGAGCTGTTATCCGAGCTCCACGGCTATCCTGTCACGCGCCCATTCACCAGAGCTCCAAATGATTTTGCTTTTTGGGACACGGTTCCTGGAGCCATGCCTGGGCAAAATCGGATGCAAGAAGGCCCTGCCCATGTCGATCTCTGAGCTGTTATCCGAGCTCCACGGCTATCCTGTCACGCGCCCATTCACCAGAGCTCCAAATGATTTTGCTTTTTGGGACCCGGTTCCTGGAGCCCTGCCTGGGCAAAATCGGATGCAAGAAGGCCCTGCCCATGCCGATCTCTGAGCTGTTATCCGAGCTCCACGGCTATCCTGTCACGCGCCCATTCACCAGAGCTCCAAACGATTTTGCTTTTTGGGACCCGGTTCCTGGAGCCCTGCCTGGGCAAAATTGGATGCAAGAAGGCCCTGCCCATGCCGATCTCTGAGCTGTTATCCGAGCTCCATTCTGTCTAACCACGCCCACCGTGAATCAAGGTCCCAGGCCCCAGCACGTGCTTTCTATTACTCATCCGGAGAGGTGGTTCTTACTAGAATCACGTGTCGGGTGGCGCGTGCGACACTTTTGCATCACATGCTCCGATTTTCCCCAGGCTCCCGGAAGCCTGTCCCGGCCCGAGGGGTGCCAGTCCGCACTCATCGGCCAGACTTCCACAAATTGCAGTACCCGATTTGGCACGCCGGGGGGCACTGCCTGCGGGGGAAAAGGAGACGTGCCCGGGCCGTACGTCGGGCTCCAACGGACGCCCGTCGCGGACTGTTAATAGGAACCATAGGGGAGATGGTCCTGCCCACGCTGTTATCCGAGCTCCACGGCTATCCTGTCACGCGCCCATTCACCAGAGCTCCAAATGATTTTGCTTTTTGGGACACGGTTCCTGGAGCCCTGCCTGGGCAAAATCGGATGCAAGAAGGCCCTGCCCATGCCGATATCTGAGCTGTTATCCGAGCTCCACGGCTATCCTGTCACGCGCCCATTCACCAGAGCTCCAAATGATTTTGCTTTTTGGGACCCAATTCCTGGAGCCCTGCCTGGGCAAAATCGGATGCAAGAAGGCCCTGCCCATGCCGATCTCTGAGCTGTTATCCGAGCTCCACGGCTATCCTGTCACGTGCCCATTCACCAGAGCTCCAAATGATTTTGCTTTTAGGGACACGGTTCCTGGAGCCCTGCCTGGGCAAAATCGGATGCAAGAAGGCCCTGCCCATGCCGATCTCTGAGCTGTTATCCGAACTCCACTGCTATCCTGTCACGCGTCCATTCACCAGAGCTCCAAATGATTTTACTTTTTGGGACCCGGTTCCTGGAGCCCTGCCTGGGCAAAATCGGATGCAAAAAGGCCCTGCCCATGCCGATCTCTGAGCTGTTATCCGAGCTTCTCGGCTATCCTGTCACGCGCCCATTCACCAGAGCTCCAAATGATTTTGCTTTTTGGGACACGGTTCCTGGAGCCCTGCCTGGGCAATCAGATGCAAGAAAGCCCTGCCCATGCCGATCTCTGAGCTGTTATCCGAGCTCTACGGCTATCCTGTCACGCGCCCATTCACCAGAGCTCCAAATGATTTTGCTTTTTGGGACACAATTCCTGGAGCCCTGCCTGGGCAAAATCGGATGCAAGAAGGCCCTGCCCATGCCGATCTCTGAGCTGTTATCCGAGCTCCACGGCTATCCTGTCACGCGCCCATTCACCAGAGCTCCAAATGATTTTGCTTTTTGGGACCCGGTTCCTGGAGCCCTGCCTGGGCAAAATCGGATGCAAAAAGGCCCTGCCCATGCCGATCTCTGAGCTGTTATCCGAGCTCCACGGCTATCCTGTCACGCGCCCATTCACCAGAGCTCCAAATGATTTTGCTTTTTGGGACCCTGTTCCTGGAGCCCTGCCTGGGCAAAATCGGATGCAAGAAGGCCCTGCCCATGCCGATCTCTGAGCTGTTATCCGAGCTCTCCGGCTATCCTGTCACGCGCCCATTCACCAGAGCTCCAAATGATTTTGCTTTTTGGGACACGGTTCCTGGAGCCCTGCCTGGGCAAAATCAGATGCAAGAAGGCCCTGCCCATGCCGATCTCTGAGCTGTTATCCGAGCTCCACGGCTATCCTGTCACGCGCCCATTCACCAGAGCTCCAAATGATTTTGCTTTTTGGGACTCGGTTACTGGAGCCTTGCCTGGGCAAAATCGGATGCAAGAAGGCCCTGCCCATGCCGATCTCTGAGCTGTTATCCGAGCTCCACGGCTATCCTGTCACGCGCCCATTCACCAGAGCTCCAAATGATTTTGCTTTTTGGGACACGGTTCCTGGAGCCCTGCCTGGGCAAAATCGGATGCAAGAAGGCCCTGCCCATGCCGATCTCTGAGCTGTTATCCGAGCTCCACGGCTATCCTGTCACGCGCCCATTCACCAGAGCTCCAAATTATTTTGCTTTTTGGGACCCGGTTCCTGGAGCCCTGCCTGGGCAAAATCGGATACAAGAACGCCCTGCCCATGCCAATCTCTGAGCTGTTATCCGAGCTCCACGGCTATCCTGTCACGCACCCATTCACCAGAGCTCCAAATGTTTTTGCTTTTTGGGACCCGGTTCCTGGAGCCCTGCTTGGGCAAAATCGGATGCAAGAAGGCCCTGCCCATGCCGATCTCTGAGCTGTTATCCGAGCTCCACGGCTATCCTGTCACGCGCCCATTCACCAGAGCTCCAAATGATTTTGCTTTTTGGGACACGGTTCCTGGAGCCCTGCCTGGGCAAAATCGGATGCAAGAAGGCCCTGCCCATGCCGATCTCTGAGCTGTTATCCGAGCTCCACGGCTATCCTGTCACGCGCCCATTCACCAGAGCTGCAAATGATTTTGCTTTTTGGGACCCGGTTCCTGGAGCCCTGCCTGGGCAAAATCGGATGCAAGAAGGCCCTGCCCATGCCAATCTCTGAGCTGTTATCCGAGCACCACGGCTATCCTGTCACGCGCCCATTCACCAGAGATCCAAATGATTTTGCTTTTTGGGACCCGGTTCCTGGAGCCCTGCCTAGGCAAAATCGGATGCAAGAAGGCCCTGCCCATGCCGATCTCTGAGCTGTTATCTGAGCACCACGGCTATCCTGTCACGCGCCCATTCACCAGAGCTCCAAATGATTTTGCTTTTTAGGACACGGTTCCTGGAGCCCTGCCTGGGCAAAATCGGATGCAAGAAGGCCCTGCCCATGCCGATCTCTGAGCTGTTATCCGAGCTCCAAGGCTATCCTGTCACGCGCCCATTCACCAGAGCTCCAAATGATTTTGCTTTTTGGGACCCGGTTCCTGGAGCCCTGCCTGGGCAAAATCGGATGCAAGAAGGCCCTGCCCATGCCGATCTCTGAGCTGTTATCCGAGCTTCTCGGCTATCCTGTCACGCGCCCATTCACCAGAGCTCCAAATGATTTTGCTTTTTGGGACACGGTTCCTGGAGCCCTGCCTGGGCAAAATCGGATGCAAGAAGGCCCTGCCCATGCCGATCTCTGAGCTGTTATCCGAGCTCCACGGCTATCCTGTCACGCGCCCATTCACCAGAGCTCCAAATGATTTTGCTTTTTGGGACACGGTTCCTGGAGCCCTGCCTGGGCAAAATCGGATGCCAGAAGGCCCTGCCCATGCCGATCTCTGAGCGGTTATCCGAGCTCCACGGCTATCCTGTCACGCGCCCATTCACCAGAGCTCCAAATGATTTTGCTTTTTGGGACCCGGTTCCTGGAGCCCTGCCTGGGCAAAATCGGATGCAAGAAGGCCCTGCCCATGCCGATCTCTGACCTGTTATCCGAGCTCCACGGCTATCCTGTCATGCGCCCATTCACCAGAGCTCCAAATGATTTTGCTTTTTGGGACACAATTCCTGGAGCCCTGCCTGGGCAAAATCGGATGCAAGAAGGCCCTGCCCATGCCGATCTCTGAGCTGTTATCCGAGCTCCACGGCTATCCTGTCACGCGCCCATTCACCAGAGCTCCAAATGATTTTGCTTTTTGGGACCCGGTTCCTGGAGCCCTGCCTGGGCAAAATCGGATGCAAAAAGGCCCTGCCCATGCCGATCTCTGAGCTGTTATCCGAGCTCCACGGCTATCCTGTCACGCGCCCATTCACCAGAGCTCCAAATGATTTTGCTTTTTGGGACACGGTTCCTGGAGCCATGCCTGGGCAAAATCGGATGCAAGAAGGCCCTGCCCATGCCGATCTCTGAGCTGTTATCCGAGCTCCACGGCTATCCTGTCACGCGCCCATTCACCAGAGCTCCAAATGATTTTGCTTTTTGGGACCCGGTTCCTGGAGCCCTGCCTGGGCAAAATCGGATGCAAGAAGGCCCTGCCCATGCCGATCTCTGAGCTGTTATCCGAGCTCCACGGCTATCCTGTCACGCGCCCATTCACCAGAGCTCCAAACGATTTTGCTTTTTGGGACCCGGTTCCTGGAGCCCTGCCTGGGCAAAATTGGATGCAAGAAGGCCCTGCCCATGCCGATCTCTGAGCTGTTATCCGACCTCCATTCTGTCTAACCACGCCCACCGTGAATCAAGGTCCCAGGCCCCAGCACGTGGTTTCTATTACACATCCGGAGAGGTGGTTCTTACTAGAATCACGTGTCGGGTGGCGCGTGCGACACTTTTGCATCACATGCTCCGATTTTCCCCAGGCTCCCGGAAGCCTGTCCCGGCCCGAGGGGTGCCAGTCCGCACTCATCGGCCAGACTTCCACAAATTGCAGTACCCGATTTGGCACGCCGGGGGGCACTGCCTGCGGGGGAAAAGGAGACGTGCCCGGGCCGTACGTCGGGCTCCAACGGACGCCCGTCGCGGACTGTTAATAGGAACCATAGGGGAGATGGTCCTGCCCACGCTGTTATCCGAGCTCCACGGCTATCCTGTCACGCGCCCATTCACCAGAGCTCCAAATGATTTTGCTTTTTGGGACACGGTTCCTGGAGCCCTGCCTGGGCAAAATCGGATGCAAGAAGGCCCTGCCCATGCCGATATCTGAGCTGTTATCCGAGCTCCACGGCGATCCTGTCACGCGCCCATTCACCAGAGCTCCAAATGATTTTGCTTTTTGGGACCCAATTCCTGGAGCCCTGCCTGGGCAAAATCGGATGCAAGAAGGCCCTGCCCATGCCGATCTCTGAGCTGTTATCCGAGCTCCACGGCTATCCTGTCACGTGCCCATTCACCAGAGCTCCAAATGATTTTGCTTTTAGGGACACGGTTCCTGGAGCCCTGCCTGGGCAAAATCGGATGCAAGAAGGCCCTGCCCATGCCGATCTCTGAGCTGTTATCCGAACTCCACGGCTATCCTGTCACGCGTCCATTCACCAGAGCTCCAAATGATTTTACTTTTTGGGACCCGGTTCCTGGAGCCCTGCCTGGGCAAAATCGGATGCAAAAAGGCCCTGCCCATGCCGATCTCTGAGCTGTTATCCGAGCTTCTCGGCTATCCTGTCACGCGCCCATTCACCAGAGCTCCAAATGATTTTGCTTTTTGGGACACGGTTCCTGGAGCCCTGCCTGGGCAATCAGATGCAAGAAGGCCCTGCCCATGCCGATCTCTGAGCTGTTATCCGAGCTCCACGGCTATCCTGTCACGCGCCCATTCACCAGAGCTCCAAATGATTTTGCTTTTTGGGACACAATTCCTGGAGCCCTGCCTAGGCAAAATTGGATGCAAGAAGGCCCTGCCCATGCCGATCTCTGAGCTGTTATCCGAGCTCCACGGCTATCCTGTCACGCGCCCATTCACCAGAGCTCCAAATGATTTTGCTTTTTGGGACCCGGTTCCTGGAGCCCTGCCTGGGCAAAATCGGATGCAAAAAGGCCCTGCCCATGCCGATCTCTGAGCTGTTATCCGAGCTCCACGGCTATCCTGTCACGCGCCCATTCACCAGAGCTCCAAATGATTTTGCTTTTTGGGACCCTGTTCCTGGAGCCCTGCCTGGGCAAAATCGGATGCAAGAAGGCCCTGCCCATGCCGATCTCTGAGCTGTTATCCGAGCTCTCCGGCTATCCTGTCACGCGCCCATTCACCAGAGCTCCAAATGATTTTGCTTTTTGGGACACGGTTCCTGGAGCCCTGCCTGGGCAAAATCAGATGCAAGAAGGCCCTGCCCATGCCGATCTCTGAGCTGTTATCCGAGCTCCACGGCTATCCTGTCACGCGCCCATTCACCAGAGCTCCAAATGATTTTGCTTTTTGGGACTCGGTTACTGGAGCCTTGCCTGGGCAAAATCGGATGCAAGAAGGCCCTGCCCATGCCGATCTCTGAGCTGTTATCCGAGCTCCACGGCTATCCTGTCACGCGCCCATTCACCAGAGCTCCAAATGATTTTGCTTTTTGGGACACGGTTCCTGGAGCCCTGCCTGGGCAAAATCGGATGCAAGAAGGCCCTGCCCATGCCGATCTCTGAGCTGTTATCCGAGCTCCACGGCTATCCTGTCACGCGCCCATTCACCAGAGCTCCAAATGATTTTGCTTTTTGGGACCCGGTTCCTGGAGCCCTGCCTGGGCAAAATCGGATACAAGAACGCCCTGCCCATGCCAATCTCTGAGCTGTTATCCGAGCTCCACGGCTATCCTGTCACGCGCCCATTCACCAGAGCTCCAAATGTTTTTGCTTTTTGGGACCCGGTTCCTGGAGCCCTGCTTGGGCAAAATCGGATGCAAGAAGGCCCTGCCCATGCCGATCTCTGAGCTGTTATCCGAGCTCCACGGCTATCCTGTCACGCGCCCATTCACCAGAGCTCCAAATGATTTTGCTTTTTGGGACACGGTTCCTGGAGCCCTGCCTGGGCAAAATCGGATGCAAGAAGGCCCTGCCCATGCCGATCTCTGAGCTGTTATCCGAGCTCCACGGCTATCCTGTCACGCGCCCATTCACCAGAGCTGCAAATGATTTTGCTTTTTGGGACCCGGTTCCTGGAGCCCTGCCTGGGCAAAATCGGATGCAAGAAGGCCCTGCCCATGCCAATCTCTGAGCTGTTATCCGAGCACCACGGCTATCCTGTCACGCGCCCATTCACCAGAGATCCAAATGATTTTGCTTTTTGGGACCCGGTTCCTAGAGCCCTGCCTGGGCAAAATCGGATGCAAGAAGGCCCTGCCCATGCCGATCTCTGAGCTGTTATCTGAGCACCACGGCTATCCTGTCACGCGCCCATTCACCAGAGCTCCAAATGATTTTGCTTTTTAGGACACGGTTCCTGGAGCCCTGCCTTGGCAAATTCGGATGCAAGAAGGCCCTGCCCATGCCGATCTCTGAGCTGTTATCCGAGCTCCACGGCTATCCTGTCACGCGCCCATTCACCAGAGCTCCAAATGATTTTGCTTTTTGGGACCCGGTTCCTGGAGCCCTGCCTGGGCAAAATCGGATGCAAGAAGGCCCTGCCCATGCCGATCTCTGAGCTGTTATCCGAGCTTCTCGGCTATCCTGTCACGCGCCCATTCACCAGAGCTCCAAATGATTTTGCTTTTTGGGACACGGTTCCTGGAGCCCTGCCTGGGCAAAATCGGATGCAAGAAGGCCCTGCCCATGCCGATCTCTGAGCTGTTATCCGAGCTCCACGGCTATCCTGTCATGCGCCCATTCACCAGAGCTCCAAATGATTTTGCTTTTTGGGACACGGTTCCTGGAGCCCTGCCTGGGCAAAATCGGATGCCAGAAGGCCCTGCCCATGCCGATCTCTGAGCGGTTATCCGAGCTCCACGGCTATCCTGTCACGCGCCCATTCACCAGAGCTCCAAATGATTTTGCTTTTTGGGACCCGGTTCCTGGAGCCCTGCCTGGGCAAAATCGGATGCAAGAAGGCCCTGCCCATGCCGATCTCTGAGCTGTTATCCGAGCTCCACGGCTATCCTGTCATGCGCCCATTCACCAGAGCTCCAAATGATTTTGCTTTTTGGGACACAATTCCTGGAGCCCTGCCTGGGCAAAATCGGATGCAAGAAGGCCCTGCCCATGCCGATCTCTGAGCTGTTATCCGAGCTCCACGGCTATCCTGTCACGCGCCCATTCACCAGAGCTCCAAATGATTTTGCTTTTTGGGACCCGGTTCCTGGAGCCCTGCCTGTGCAAAATCGGATGCAAAAAGGCCCTGCCCATGCCGATCTCTGAGCTGTTATCCGAGCTCCACGGCTATCCTGTCACGCGCCCATTCACCAGAGCTCCAAATGATTTTGCTTTTTGGGACACGGTTCCTGGAGCCATGCCTGGGCAAAATCGGATGCAAGAAGGCCCTGCCCATGCCGATCTCTGAGCTGTTATCCGAGCTCCACGGCTATCCTGTCACGCGCCCATTCACCAGAGCTCCAAATGATTTTGCTTTTTGGGACCCGGTTCCTGGAGCCCTGCCTGGGCAAAATCGGATGCAAGAAGGCCCTGCCCATGCCGATCTCTGAGCTGTTATCCGAGCTCCACGGCTATCCTGTCACGCGCCCATTCACCAGAGCTCCAAATGATTTTGCTTTTTGGGACCCGGTTCCTGGAGCCCTGCCTGGGCAAAATTGGATGCAAGAAGGCCCTGCCCATGCCGATCTCTGAGCTGTTATCCGAGCTCCATTCTGTCTAACCACGCCCACCGCGAATCAAGGTCCCAGGCCCCAGCACGTGCTTTCTATTACACATCCGGAGAGGTGGTTCTTACTAGAATCACGTGTCGGGTGGCGCGCGCGACACTTTTGCATCACATGCTCCGATTTTCCCCAGGCTCCCGGAAGCCTGTCCCGGCCCGAGGGGTGCCAGTCCGCACTCATTGGCCAGACTTCCACAAATTGCAGTACCCAATTTGGCACGCCGGGGGGCACTGCCTGCGGGGGAAAAGGAGACGTGCCCGGGCCGTACGTCGGGCTCCAACGGACGCCCGTCGCGGACTGTTAATAGGAACCATAGGGGAGATGGTCCTGCCCACGCTGTTATCCGAGCTCCACGGCTATCCTGTCACGCGCCCATTCACCAGAGCTCCAAATGATTTTGCTTTTTGGGACCCGGTTCCTGGAGCCCTGCCTGGGCAAAATCGGATGCAAGAAGGCCCGGCCCATGCCGATCTCTGAGCTGTTATCCGAGCTCCACGGCTATCCTGTCACGCGCCCATTCACCAGAGCTCCAAATGATTTTGCTTTTTGGGACCCGGTTCCTGGAGCCCTGCCTGGGCAAAATCGGATGCAAGAAGGCTCTGCCCATGCCGATCTCTGAGCTGTTATCCGAGCTCCACGGCTATCCTGTCACGCGCCCATTCACCAGAGCTCCAAATGATTTTGCTTTTTGGGACACGGTTCCTGGAGCCCTGCCTGGGCAAAATCGGATGCAAGAAGGCACTGCCCATGCTGATCTCTGAGCTGTTATCCGAACTCCACGGCTATCCTGTCACGCGCCCATTCACCAGAGCTCCAAATGATTTTACTTTTTGGGACCCGGTTCCTGGAGCCCTGCCTGGGCAAAATCGGATGCAAAAAGGCCCTGCCCATGCCGATCCCTGAGCTGTTATCCGAGCTCCACGGCTATCCTGTCACGCGCCCATTCACCAGAGCTCCAAATGATTTTGCTTTTTGGGACCCGGTTCCTGGAGCCCTGCCTGGGCAAAATCGGATGCAAGAAGGCCCTGCCCATGCCGATCTCTAAGCTGTTATCCGAGCTTCTCGGCTATCCTGTCACGCGCCCATTCACCAGAGCTCCAAATGATTTTGCTTTTTGGGACACGGTTCCTGGAGCCCTGCCTGGGCAAAATCGGATGCAAGAAGGCCCTGCCCATGCCGATCTCTGAGCTGTTATCCGAGCTCCACGGCTATCCTGTCACGCACCCATTCACCAGAGCTCCAAATTATTTTGCTTTTTGGGACCCTGTTCCTGGAGCCCTGCCTGGGCAAAATCGGATGCAAGAAGGCCCTGCCCATGCCGATCTCTGAGCTGTTATCCGAGCTCTCCGGCTATCCTGTCACGCGCCCATTCACCAGAGCTCCAAATGATTTTGCTTTTTGGGACACGGTTCCTGGAGCCCTGCCTGGGCAAAATCAGATGCAAGAAGGCCCTGCCCATGCCGATCTCTGAGCTGTTATCCGAGCTCCACGGCTATCCTGTCACGCGCCCATTCACCAGAGCTCCAAATGATTTTGCTTTTTGGGACCCGGTTCCTGGAGCCATGCCTGGGCAAAATCGGATGCAAGAAGGCCCTGCCCATGCCGATCTCTGAGCTGTTATCCGAGCTCCACGGCTATCCTGTCACGCGCCCATTCACCAGAGCTCCAAATGATTTTGCTTTTTGGGACACGGTTCCTGGAGCCCTGCCTGGGCAAAATCGGATGCAAGAAGGCCCTGCCCATGCCGATCTCTGAGCTGTTATCCGAGCTCCACGGCTATCCTGTCACGCGCCCATTCACCAGAGCTGCAAATGATTTTGCTTTTTGGGACCCGGTTCCTGGAGCCCTGCCTGGGCAAAATCGGATGCAAGAAGGCCCTGCCCATGCCGATCTCTGAGCTGTTATCCGAGCACCACGGCTATCCTGTCACGCGCCCATTCACCAGAGCTCCAAATGATTTTGCTTTTTGGGACCCGGTTCCTGGAGCCCTGCCTGGGCAAAATCGGATGCAAGAAGGCCCTGCCCATGCCGATCTCTGAGCTGTTATCCGAGCACCACGGCTATCCTGTCACGCGCCCATTCACCAGAGCTCCAAATGATTTTGCTTTTTGGGACACGGTTCCTGGAGCCCTGCCTGGGCAAAATCGGATGCAAGAAGGCCCTGCCCATGCCGATCTCTGAGCTGTTATCCGAGCTTCTCGGCTATCCTGTCACGCGCCCATTCACCAGAGCTCCAAATGATTTTGCTTTTTGGGACACGGTTCCTGGAGCCCTGCCTGGGCAAAATCGGATGCATGAAGGCCCTGCCCATGCCGATCTCTGAGCTGTTATCCGAGCTCCACGGCTATCCTGTCACGCGCCCATTCACCAGAGCTCCAAATGATTTTGCTTTTTGGGACACGGTTCCTGGAGCCCTGCCTGGGCAAAATCGGATGCCAGAAGGCCCTGCCCATGCCGATCTCTGAGCGGTTATCCGAGCTCCACGGCTATCCTGTCACGCGCCCATTCACCAGAGCTCCAAATGATTTTGCTTTTTGGGACCCGGTTCCTGGAGCCCTGCCTGGGCAAAATCGGATGCAAGAAGGCCCTGCCCATGCCGATCTCTGAGCTGTTATCCGAGCTCCACGGCTATCCTGTCACGCGCCCATTCACCAGAGCTCCAAATGATTTTGCTTTTTGGGACACAATTCCTGGAGCCCTGCCTGGGCAAAATCGGATGCAAGAAGGCCCTGCCCATGCCTATCTCTGAGCTGTTATCCGAGCTCCACGGCTATCCTGTCACGCGCCCATTCACCAGAGCTCCAAATGATTTTGCTTTTTGGGACCCGGTTCCTGGAGCCCTGCCTGGGCAAAATCGGATGCAAAAAGGCCCTGCCCATGCCGATCTCTGAGCTGTTATCCGAGCTCCACGGCTATCCTGTCACGCGCCCATTCACCAGAGCTCCAAATGATTTTGCTTTTTGGGACACGGTTCCTGGAGCCATGCCTGGGCAAAATCGGATGCAAGAAGGCCCTGCCCATGTCGATCTCTGAGCTGTTATCCGAGCTCCACGGCTATCCTGTCACGCGCCCATTCACCAGAGCTCCAAATGATTTTGCTTTTTGGGACCCGGTTCCTGGAGCCCTGCCTGGGCAAAATCGGATGCAAGAAGGCCCTGCCCATGCCGATCTCTGAGCTGTTATCCGAGCTCCATGGCTATCCTGTGACGCGCCCATTCACCAGAGCTCCAAATGATTTTGCTTTTTGGGACCCGGTTCCTGGAGCCCTGCCTGGGCAAAATTGGATGCAAGAAGGCCCTGCCCATGCCGATCTCTGAGCTGTTATCCGAGCTCCATTCTGTCTAACCACGCCCACCATGAATCAAGGTCCCAGGCCCCAGCACGTGCTTTCTATTACACATCCGGAGAGGTGGTTCTTACTAGAATCACGTGTCGGGTGGCGCGCTCGACACTTTTGCATCACATGCTCCGATTTTCCCCAGGCTCCCGGAAGCCTGTCCCGGCCCGAGGGGTGCCAGTCCGCACTCATTGGCCAGACTTCCACAAATTGCAGTACCCGATTTGGCACGCCGGGGGGCACTGCCTGCGGGGGAAAAGGAGACGTGCCCGGGCCGTACGTCGGGCTCCAACGGACGCCCGTAGCGGACTGTTAATAGGAACCATAGGGGAGATGGTCCTGCCCACGCTGTTATCCGAGCTCCACGGCTATCCTGTCACGCGCCCATTCACCAGAGCTCAAAATGATTTTGCTTTTTAGGACCCGGTTCCTGGAGCCCTGCCTGAGCAAAATCGGATGCAAGAAGGCCCTGCCCATGCCGATCTCTGAGCTGTTATCCGAGCTCCACGGCTATCCTGTCACGCGCCCATTCACCAGAGCTCCAAATGATTTTGCTTTTTGGGACACGGTTCCTAGAGCCCTGCCTGGGCAAAATCGGATGCAAGAAGGCCCTGCCCATGCCGATCTCTGAGCTGTTATCTGAGCACCACGGCTATCCTGTCACGCGCCCATTCACCAGAGCTCCAAATGATTTTGCTTTTTAGGACACGGTTCCTGGAGCCCTGCCTTGGCAAATTCGGATGCAAGAAGGCCCTGCCCATGCCGATCTCTGAGCTGTTATCCGAGCTCCACGGCTATCCTGTCACGCGCCCATTCACCAGAGCTCCAAATGATTTTGCTTTTTGGGACCCGGTTCCTGGAGCCCTGCCTGGGCAAAATCGGATGCAAGAAGGCCCTGCCCATGCCGATCTCTGAGCTGTTATCCGAGCTTCTCGGCTATCCTGTCACGCGCCCATTCACCAGAGCTCCAAATGATTTTGCTTTTTGGGACACGGTTCCTGGAGCCCTGCCTGGGCAAAATCGGATGCAAGAAGGCCCTGCCCATGCCGATCTCTGAGCTGTTATCCGAGCTCCACGGCTATCCTGTCATGCGCCCATTCACCAGAGCTCCAAATGATTTTGCTTTTTGGGACACGGTTCCTGGAGCCCTGCCTGGGCAAAATCGGATGCCAGAAGGCCCTGCCCATGCCGATCTCTGAGCGGTTATCCGAGCTCCACGGCTATCCTGTCACGCGCCCATTCACCAGAGCTCCAAATGATTTTGCTTTTTGGGACCCGGTTCCTGGAGCCCTGCCTGGGCAAAATCGGATGCAAGAAGGCCCTGCCCATGCCGATCTCTGAGCTGTTATCCGAGCTCCACGGCTATCCTGTCATGCGCCCATTCACCAGAGCTCCAAATGATTTTGCTTTTTGGGACACAATTCCTGGAGCCCTGCCTGGGCAAAATCGGATGCAAGAAGGCCCTGCCCATGCCGATCTCTGAGCTGTTATCCGAGCTCCACGGCTATCCTGTCACGCGCCCATTCACCAGAGCTCCAAATGATTTTGCTTTTTGGGACCCGGTTCCTGGAGCCCTGCCTGTGCAAAATCGGATGCAAAAAGGCCCTGCCCATGCCGATCTCTGAGCTGTTATCCGAGCTCCACGGCTATCCTGTCACGCGCCCATTCACCAGAGCTCCAAATGATTTTGCTTTTTGGGACACGGTTCCTGGAGCCATGCCTGGGCAAAATCGGATGCAAGAAGGCCCTGCCCATGCCGATCTCTGAGCTGTTATCCGAGCTCCACGGCTATCCTGTCACGCGCCCATTCACCAGAGCTCCAAATGATTTTGCTTTTTGGGACCCGGTTCCTGGAGCCCTGCCTGGGCAAAATCGGATGCAAGAAGGCCCTGCCCATGCCGATCTCTGAGCTGTTATCCGAGCTCCACGGCTATCCTGTCACGCGCCCATTCACCAGAGCTCCAAATGATTTTGCTTTTTGGGACCCGGTTCCTGGAGCCCTGCCTGGGCAAAATTGGATGCAAGAAGGCCCTGCCCATGCCGATCTCTGAGCTGTTATCCGAGCTCCATTCTGTCTAACCACGCCCACCGCGAATCAAGGTCCCAGGCCCCAGCACGTGCTTTCTATTACACATCCGGAGAGGTGGTTCTTACTAGAATCACGTGTCGGGTGGCGCGCGCGACACTTTTGCATCACATGCTCCGATTTTCCCCAGGCTCCCGGAAGCCTGTCCCGGCCCGAGGGGTGCCAGTCCGCACTCATTGGCCAGACTTCCACAAATTGCAGTACCCAATTTGGCACGCCGGGGGGCACTGCCTGCGGGGGAAAAGGAGACGTGCCCGGGCCGTACGTCGGGCTCCAACGGACGCCCGTCGCGGACTGTTAATAGGAACCATAGGGGAGATGGTCCTGCCCACGCTGTTATCCGAGCTCCACGGCTATCCTGTCACGCGCCCATTCACCAGAGCTCAAAATGATTTTGCTTTTTAGGACCTGGTTCCTGGAGCCCTGCCTGGGCAAAATCGGATGCAAGAAGGCCCTGCCCATGCCGATCTCTGAGCTGTTATCCGAGCTCCACGGCTATCCTGTCACGCGCCCATTCACCAGAGCTCCAAATGATTTTGCTTTTTGGGACACGGTTCCTGGAGCCCTGCCTGGGCAAAATCGGATGCAAGAAGGCCCTGCCCATGCCGATCTCTGAGCTGTTATCCGAGCTCCACGGCTATCCTGTCACGCGCCCATTCACCAGAGCTGCAAATGATTTTGCTTTTTGGGACCCGGTTCCTGGAGCCCTGCCTGGGCAAAATCGGATGCAAGAAGGCCCGGCCCATGCCGATCTCTGAGCTGTTATCCGAGCTCCACGGCTATCCTGTCACGCGCCCATTCACCAGAGCTCCAAATGATTTTGCTTTTTGGGACCCGGTTCCTGGAGCCCTGCCTGGGCAAAATCGGATGCAAGAAGGCTCTGCCCATGCCGATCTCTGAGCTGTTATCCGAGCTCCACGGCTATCCTGTCACGCGCCCATTCACCAGAGCTCCAAATGATTTTGCTTTTTGGGACACGGTTCCTGGAGCCCTGCCTGGGCAAAATCGGATGCAAGAAGGCACTGCCCATGCTGATCTCTGAGCTGTTATCCGAACTCCACGGCTATCCTGTCACGCGCCCATTCACCAGAGCTCCAAATGATTTTACTTTTTGGGACCCGGTTCCTGGAGCCCTGCCTGGGCAAAATCGGATGCAAAAAGGCCCTGCCCATGCCGATCCCTGAGCTGTTATCCGAGCTCCACGGCTATCCTGTCACGCGCCCATTCACCAGAGCTCCAAATGATTTTGCTTTTTGGGACCCGGTTCCTGGAGCCCTGCCTGGGCAAAATCGGATGCAAGAAGGCCCTGCCCATGCCGATCTCTAAGCTGTTATCCGAGCTTCTCGGCTATCCTGTCACGCGCCCATTCACCAGAGCTCCAAATGATTTTGCTTTTTGGGACACGGTTCCTGGAGCCCTGCCTGGGCAAAATCGGATGCAAGAAGGCCCTGCCCATGCCGATCTCTGAGCTGTTATCCGAGCTCCACGGCTATCCTGTCACGCGCCCATTCACCAGAGCTCCAAATTATTTTGCTTTTTGGGACCCTGTTCCTGGAGCCCTGCCTGGGCAAAATCGGATGCAAGAAGGCCCTGCCCATGCCGATCTCTGAGCTGTTATCCGAGCTCTCCGGCTATCCTGTCACGCGCCCATTCACCAGAGCTCCAAATGATTTTGCTTTTTGGGACACGGTTCCTGGAGCCCTGCCTGGGCAAAATCAGATGCAAGAAGGCCCTGCCCATGCCGATCTCTGAGCTGTTATCCGAGCTCCACGGCTATCCTGTCACGCGCCCATTCACCAGAGCTCCAAATGATTTTGCTTTTTGGGACCCGGTTCCTGGAGCCATGCCTGGGCAAAATCGGATGCAAGAAGGCCCTGCCCATGCCGATCTCTGAGCTGTTATCCGAGCTCCACGGCTATCCTGTCACGCGCCCATTCACCAGAGCTCCAAATGATTTTGCTTTTTGGGACACGGTTCCTGGAGCCCTGCCTGGGCAAAATCGGATGCAAGAAGGCCCTGCCCATGCCGATCTCTGAGCTGTTATCCGAGCTCCACGGCTATCCTGTCACGCGCCCATTCACCAGAGCTGCAAATGATTTTGCTTTTTGGGACCCGGTTCCTGGAGCCCTGCCTGGGCAAAATCGGATGCAAGAAGGCCCTGCCCATGCCGATCTCTGAGCTGTTATCCGAGCACCACGGCTATCCTGTCACGCGCCCATTCACCAGAGCTCCAAATGATTTTGCTTTTTGGGACCCGGTTCCTGGAGCCCTGCCTGGGCAAAATCGGATGCAAGAAGGCCCTGCCCATGCCGATCTCTGAGCTGTTATCCGAGCACCACGGCTATCCTGTCACGCGCCCATTCACCAGAGCTCCAAATGATTTTGCTTTTTGGGACACGGTTCCTGGAGCCCTGCCTGGGCAAAATCGGATGCAAGAAGGCCCTGCCCATGCCGATCTCTGAGCTGTTATCCGAGCTTCTCGGCTATCCTGTCACGCGCCCATTCACCAGAGCTCCAAATGATTTTGCTTTTTGGGACACGGTTCCTGGAGCCCTGCCTGGGCAAAATCGGATGCATGAAGGCCCTGCCCATGCCGATCTCTGAGCTGTTATCCGAGCTCCACGGCTATCCTGTCACGCGCCCATTCACCAGAGCTCCAAATGATTTTGCTTTTTGGGACACGGTTCCTGGAGCCCTGCCTGGGCAAAATCGGATGCCAGAAGGCCCTGCCCATGCCGATCTCTGAGCGGTTATCCGAGCTCCACGGCTATCCTGTCACGCGCCCATTCACCAGAGCTCCAAATGATTTTGCTTTTTGGGACCCGGTTCCTGGAGCCCTGCCTGGGCAAAATCGGATGCAAGAAGGCCCTGCCCATGCCGATCTCTGAGCTGTTATCCGAGCTCCATGGCTATCCTGTCACGCGCCCATTCACCAGAGCTCCAAATGATTTTGCTTTTTGGGACACAATTCCTGGAGCCCTGCCTGGGCAAAATCGGATGCAAGAAGGCCCTGCCCATGCCTATCTCTGAGCTGTTATCCGAGCTCCACGGCTATCCTGTCACGCGCCCATTCACCAGAGCTCCAAATGATTTTGCTTTTTGGGACCCGGTTCCTGGAGCCCTGCCTGGGCAAAATCGGATGCAAAAAGGCCCTGCCCATGCCGATCTCTGAGCTGTTATCCGAGCTCCACGGCTATCCTGTCACGCGCCCATTCACCAGAGCTCCAAATGATTTTGCTTTTTGGGACACGGTTCCTGGAGCCATGCCTGGGCAAAATCGGATGCAAGAAGGCCCTGCCCATGTCGATCTCTGAGCTGTTATCCGAGCTCCACGGCTATCCTGTCACGCGCCCATTCACCAGAGCTCCAAATGATTTTGCTTTTTGGGACCCGGTTCCTGGAGCCCTGCCTGGGCAAAATCGGATGCAAGAAGGCCCTGCCCATGCCGATCTCTGAGCTGTTATCCGAGCTCCACGGCTATCCTGTGACGCGCCCATTCACCAGAGCTCCAAATGATTTTGCTTTTTGGGACCCGGTTCCTGGAGCCCTGCCTGGGCAAAATTGGATGCAAGAAGGCCCTGCCCATGCCGATCTCTGAGCTGTTATCCGAGCTCCATTCTGTCTAACCACGCCCACCATGAATCAAGGTCCCAGGCCCCAGCACGTGCTTTCTATTACACATCCGGAGAGGTGGTTCTTACTAGAATCACGTGTCGGGTGGCGCGCTCGACACTTTTGCATCACATGCTCCGATTTTCCCCAGGCTCCCGGAAGCCTGTCCCGGCCCGAGGGGTGCCAGTCCGCACTCATTGGCCAGACTTCCACAAATTGCAGTACCCGATTTGGCACGCCGGGGGGCACTGCCTGCGGGGGAAAAGGAGACGTGCCCGGGCCGTACGTCGGGCTCCAACGGACGCCCGTAGCGGACTGTTAATAGGAACCATAGGGGAGATGGTCCTGCCCACGCTGTTATCCGAGCTCCACGGCTATCCTGTCACGCGCCCATTCACCAGAGCTCAAAATGATTTTGCTTTTTAGGACCCGGTTCCTGGAGCCCTGCCTGAGCAAAATCGGATGCAAGAAGGCCCTGCCCATGCCGATCTCTGAGCTGTTAACCGAGCTCCACGGCTATCCTGTCACGCGCCCATTCACCAGAGCTCCAAATGATTTTGCTTTTTGGGACACGGTTCCTGGAGCCCTGCCTGGGCAAAATCGGATGCAAGAAGGCCCTGCCCATGCCGATCTCTGAGCTGTTATCCGAGCTCCACGGCTATCCTGTCACGCGCCCATTCACCAGAGCTGCAAATGATTTTGCTTTTTGGGACCCGGTTCCTGGAGCCCTGCCTGGGCAAAATCGGATGCAAGAAGGCCCTGCCCATGCCGATCTCTGAGCTGTTATCCGAGCTCCACGGCTATCCTGTCACGCGCCCATTCACCAGAGCTCCAAATGATTTTGCTTTTTGGGACCCGGTTCCTGGAGCCCTGCCTGGGCAAAATCGGATGCAAGAAGGCTCTGCCCATGCCGATCTCTGAGCTGTTATCCGAGCTCCACGGCTATCCTGTCACGCGCCCATTCACCAGAGCTCCAAATGATTTTGCTTTTTGGGACACGGTTCCTGGAGCCCTGCCTGGGCAAAATCGGATGCAAGAAGGCCCTGCCCATGCCGATCTCTGAGCTGTTATCCGAACTCCACGGCTATCCTGTCACGCGCCCATTCACCAGAGCTCCAAATGATTTTACTTTTTGGGACCCGGTTCCTGGAGCCCTGCCTGGGCAAAATCGGATGCAAAAAGGCCCTGCCCATGCCGATCTCTGAGCTGTTATCCGAGCTCCACGGCTATCCTGTCACGCGCCCATTCACCAGAGCTCCAAATGATTTTGCTTTTTGGGACCCGGTTCCTGGAGCCCTGCCTGGGCAAAATCGGATGCAAGAAGGCCCTGCCCATGCCGATCTCTAAGCTGTTATCCGAGCTTCTCGGCTATCCTGTCACGCGCCCATTCACCAGAGCTCCAAATGATTTTGCTTTTTGGGACACGGTTCCTGGAGCCCTGCCTGGGCAAAATCGGATGCAAGAAGGCCCTGCCCATGCCGATCTCTGAGCTGTTATCCGAGCTCCACGGCTATCCTGTCACGCGCCCATTCACCAGAGCTCCAAATGATTTTGCTTTTTGGGACACAATTCCTGGAGCCCTGCCTGTGCAAAATCGGATGCAAGAAGGCCCTGCCCATGCCGATCTCTGAGCTGTTATCCGAGCTCCACGGCTATCCTGTCACGCGCCCATTCACCAGAGCTCCAAATGATTTTGCTTTTTGGGACCCGGTTCCTGGAGCCCTGCGTGGGCAAAATCGGATGCAAAAAGGCCCTGCCCATGCCGATCTCTGAGCTGTTATCCGAGCTCCACGGCTATCCTGTCACGCGCCCATTCACCAGAGCTCCAAATGATTTTGCTTTTTGGGACCCGGTTCCTGGAGCCCTGCCTGGGCAAAATCGGATGCAAGAAGGCCCTGCCCATGCCGATCTCTGAGCTGTTATCCGAGCTCTCCGGCTATCCTGTCACGCGCCCATTCACCAGAGCTCCAAATGATTTTGCTTTTTGGGACCCGGTTCCTGGAGCCATGCCTGGGCAAAATCGGATACAAGAACGCCCTGCCCATGCCGATCTCTGAGCTGTTATCCGAGCTCCACGGCTATCCTGTCACGTGCCCATTCACCAGAGCTCCAAATGTTTTTGCTTTTTGGGACCCGGTTCCTGGAGCCCTGCTTGGGCAAAATCGGATGCAAGAAGGCCCTGCCCATGCCGATCTCTGAGCTGTTATCCGAGCTCCACGGCTATCCTGTCACGCGCCCATTCACCAGAGCTCCAAATGATTTTGCTTTTTGGGACACGGTTCCTGGAGCCCTGCCTTGGCAAAATCGGATGCAAGAAGGCCCTGCCCATGCCGATCTCTGAGCTGTTATCCGAGCTCCACGGCTATCCTGTCACGCGCCCATTCACTAGAGCTGCAAATGATTTTGCTTTTTGGGACCCGGTTCCTGGAGCCCTGCCTGGGCAAAATCGGATGCAAGAAGGCCCTGCCCATGCCGATCTCTGAGCTGTTATCCGAGCACCACGGCTATCCTGTCACGCGCCCATTCACCAGAGATCCAAATGATTTTGCTTTTTGGGACCCGGTTCCTGGAGCCCTGCCTGGGCAAAATCGGATGCAAGAAGGCCCTGCCCATGCCGATCTCTGAGCTGTTATCTGAGCACCACGGCTATCCTGTCACGCGCCCATTCACCAGAGCTCCAAATGATTTTGCTTTTTGGGACACGGTTCCTGGAGCCCTGCCTGGGCAAAATCGGATGCAAGAAGGCCCTGCCCATGCCGATCTCTGAGCTGTTATCCGAGCTCCACGGCTATCCTGTCACGCGCCCATTCACCAGAGCTCAAAATGATTTTGCTTTTTGGGACCCGGTTCCTGGAGCCCTGCCTGGGCAAAATCGGATGCAAGAAGGCCCTGCCCATGCCGATCTCTGAGCTGTTATCCGAGCTTCTCGGCTATCCTGTCACGCGCCCATTCACCAGAGCTCCAAATGATTTTGCTTTTTGGGACACGGTTCCTGGAGCCCTGCCTAAGCAAAATCGGATGGAAGAAGGCCCTGCCCATGCCGATCTCTGAGCTGTTATCCGAGCTCCACGGCTATCCTGTCACGCGCCCATTCACCAGAGCTCCAAATGATTTTGCTTTTTGGGACCCGGTTCCTGGAGCCCTGCCTGGGCAAAATCGGATGCAAGAAGGCCCTGCCCATGCCGATCTCTGAGCTGTTATCCGAGCTCCACGGCTATCCTGTCACGCGCCCATTCACCAGAGCTCCAAATGATTTTGCTTTTTGGGACCCGGTTCCTGGAGCCCTGCCTGGGCAAAATTGGATGCAAGAAGGCCCTGCCCATGCCGATCTCTGAGCTGTTATCCGAGCTCCATTCTGTCTAACCACGCCCACCGCGAATCAAGGTCCCAGGCCCCAGCACGTGCTTTCTATTACACATCCGGAGAGGTGGTTCTTACTAGAATCACGTGTCGGGTGGCGCGCGCGACACTTTTGCATCACATGCTCCGATTTTCCCCAGGCTCCCGGAAGCCTGTCCCGGCCCGAGGGGTGCCAGTCCGCACTCATCGGCCAGACTTCCACAAATTGCAGTACCCGATTTGGCACGCCGGGGGGCACTGCCTGCGGGGGAAAAGGAGACGTGCCCGGGCCGTACGTCGGGCTCCAACGGACGCCCGTCGCGGACTGTTAATAGGAACCATAGGGGAGATGGTCCTGCCCACGCTGTTATCCGAGCTCCACGGCTATCCTGTCACGCGCCCATTCACCAGAGCTCAAAATGATTTTGCTTTTTAGGACCTGGTTCCTGGAGCCCTGCCTGGGCAAAATCGGATGCAAGAAAGCCCTGCCCATGCCGATCTCTGAGCTGTTATCCGAGCTCCACGGCTATCCTGTCACGCGCCCATTCACCAGAGCTCCAAATGATTTTGCTTTTTGGGACACGGTTCCTGGAGCCCTGCCTGGGCAAAATCGGATGCAAGAAGGCCCTGCCCATGCCGATCTCTGAGCTGTTATCCGAGCTCCACGGCTATCCTGTCACGCGCCCATTCACCAGAGCTGCAAATGATTTTGCTTTTTGGGACCCGGTTCCTGGAGCCCTGCCTGTGCAAAATCGGATGCAAGAAGGCCCGGCCCATGCCGATTTCTGAGCTGTTATCCGAGCTCCACGGCTATCCTGTCACGCGCCCATTCACCAGAGCTCCAAATGATTTTGCTTTTAGGGACCCGGTTCCTGGAGCCCTGCCTGGGCAAAATCGGATGCAAGAAGGCTCTGCCCATGCCGATCTCTGAGCTGTTATCCGAGCTCCACGGCTATCCTGTCACGCGCCCATTCACCAGAGCTCCAAATGATTTTGCTTTTTGGGACACGGTTCCTGGAGCCCTGCCTGGGCAAAATCGGATGAAAGAAGGCACTGCCCATGCCGATCTCTGAGCTGTTATCCGAACTCCACGGCTATCCTGTCACGCGCCCATTCACCAGAGCTCCAAATGATTTTACTTTTTGGGACCCGGTTCCTGGAGCCCTGCCTGGGCAAAATCGGATGCAAAAAGGCCCTGCCCATGCCGATCTCTGAGCTGTTATCCGAGCTCCACGGCTATCCTGTCACGCGCCCATTCACCAGAGCTCCAAATGATTTTGCTTTTTGGGACCCGGTTCCTGGAGCCCTGCCTGGGCAAAATCGGATGCAAGAAGGCCCTGCCCATGCCGATCTCTAAGCTGTTATCCGAGCTTCTCGGCTATCCTGTCACGCGCCCATTCACCAGAGCTCCAAATGATTTTGCTTTTTGGGACACGGTTTCTGGAGCCCTGCCTGGGCAAAATCGGATGCAAGAAGGCCCTGCCCATGCCGATCTCTGAGCTGTTATCCGAGCTCCACGGCTATCCTGTCACGCGCCCATTCACCAGAGCTCCAAATGATTTTGCTTTTTGGGACCCGGTTCCTGGAGCCCTGCCTGGGCAAAATCGGATGCAAAAAGGCACTGCCCATGCCGATCTCTGAGCTGTTATCCGAGCTCCACGGCTATCCTGTCACGCGCCCATTCACCAGAGCTCCAAATGATTTTGCTTTTTGGGACCCTGTTCCTGAAGCCCTGCCTGGGCAAAATCGGATGCAAGAAGGCCCTGCCCATGCCGATCTCTGAGCTGTTATCCGAGCTCTCCGGCTATCCTGTCACGCGCCCATTCACCAGAGCTCCAAATGATTTTGCTTTTTGGGACACGGTTCCTGGAGCCCTGCCTGGGCAAAATCGGATGCAAGAAGGCCCTGCCCATGCCGATCTCTGAGCTGTTATCCGAGCTCCACGGCTATCCTGTCACGCGCCCATTCACCAGAGCTCCAAATGATTTTGCTTTTTGGGACCCGGTTCCTGGAGCCATGCCTGGGCAAAATCGGATGCAAGAAGGCCCTGCCCATGCCGATCTCTGAGCTGTTATCCGAGCTCCACGGCTATCCTGTCACGCGCCCATTCACCAGAGCTCCAAATGATTTTGCTTTTTGGGACACGGTTCCTGGAGCCCTGCCTGGGCAAAATCGGATGCAAGAAGGCCCTGCCCATGCCGATCTCTGAGCTGTTATCCGAGCTCCACGGCTATCCTGTCACGCGCCCATTCACCAGAGCTGCAAATGATTTTGCTTTTTGGGACCCGGTTCCTGGAGCCCTGCCTGGGCAAAATCGGATGCAAGAAGGCCCTGCCCATGCCGATCTCTGAGCTGTTATCCGAGCACCACGGCTATCCTGTCACGCGCCCATTCACCAGAGCTCCAAATGATTTTGCTTTTTGGGACCCGGTTCCTGGAGCCCTGCCTGGGCAAAATCGGATGCAAGAAGGCCCTGCCCATGCCGATCTCTGAGCTGTTATCCGAGCTCCACGGCTATCCTGTCACGCGCCCATTCACCAGAGCTCCAAATGATTTTGCTTTTTGGGACACGGTTCCTGGAGCCCTGCCTGGGCAAAATCGGATGCAAGAAGGCCCTGCCCATGCCGATCTCTGAGCTGTTATCCGAGCTCCACGGCTATCCTGTCACGCGCCCATTCACCAGAGCTGCAAATGATTTTGCTTTTTGGGACCCGGTTCCTGGAGCCCTGCCTGGGCAAAATCGGATGCAAGAAGGCCCTGCCCATGCCGATCTCTGAGCTGTTATCCGAGCTTCTCGGCTATCCTGTCACGCGCCCATTCACCAGAGCTCCAAATGATTTTGCTTTTTGGGACACGGTTCCTGGAGCCCTGCCTGGGCAAAATCGGATGCATGAAGGCCCTGCCCATGCCGATCTCTGAGCTGTTATCCGAGCTCCACGGCTATCCTGTCACGCGCCCATTCACCAGAGCTCCAAATGATTTTGCTTTTTGGGACACGGTTCCTGGAGCCCTGCCTGGGCAAAATCGGATGCCAGAAGGCCCTGCCCATGCCGATCTCTGAGCGGTTATCCGAGCTCCACGGCTATCCTGTCACGCGCCCATTCACCAGAGCTCCAAATGATTTTGCTTTTTGGGACCCGGTTCCTGGAGCCCTGCCTGGGCAAAATCGGATGCAAGAAGGCCCTGCCCATGCCGATCTCTGAGCTGTTATCCGAGCTCCACGGCTATCCTGTCACGCGCCCATTCACCAGAGCTCCAAATGATTTTGCTTTTTGGGACACAATTCCTGGAGCCCTGCCTGGGCAAAATCGGATGCAAGAAGGCCCTGCCCATGCCGATCTCTGAGCTGTTATCCGAGCTCCACGGCTATCCTGTCACGCGCCCATTCACCAGAGCTCCAAATGATTTTGCTTTTTGGGACCCGGTTCCTGGAGCCCTGCCTGGGCAAAATCGGATGCAAAAAGGCCCTGCCCATGCCGATCTCTGAGCTGTTATCCGAGCTCCACGGCTATCCTGTCACGCGCCCATTCACCAGAGCTCCAAATGATTTTGCTTTTTGGGACACGGTTCCTGGAGCCATGCCTGGGTAAAATCGGATGCAAGAAGGCCCTGCCCATGTCGATCTCTGAGCTGTTATCCGAGCTCCACGGCTATCCTGTCACGCGCCCATTCACCAGAGCTCCAAATGATTTTGCTTTTTGGGACCCGGTTCCTGGAGCCCTGCCTGGGCAAAATCGGATGCAAGAAGGCCCTGCCCATGCCGATCTCTGAGCTGTTATCCGAGCTCCACGGCTATCCTGTGACGCGCCCATTCACAAGAGCTCCAAATGATTTTGCTTTTTGGGACCCGGTTCCTGGAGCCCTGCCTGGGCAAAATTGGATGCAAGAAGGCCCTGCCCATGCCGATCTCTGAGCTGTTATCCGAGCTCCATTCTGTCTAACCACGCCCACCGTGAATCAAGGTCCCAGGCCCCAGCACGTGCTTTCTATTACACATCCGGAGAGGTGGTTCTTACTAGAATCACGTGTCGGGTGGCGCGCGCGACACTTTTGCATCACATGCTCCGATTTTCCCCAGGCTCCCGGAAGCCTGTCCCGGCCCGAGGGGTGCCAGTCCGCACTCATTGGCCAGACTTCCACAAATTGCAGTACCCAATTTGGCACGCCGGGGGGCACTGCCTGCGGGGGAAAAGGAGACGTGCCCGGGCCGTACGTCGGGCTCCAACGGACGCCCGTCGCGGACTGTTAATAGGAACCATAGGGGAGATGGTCCTGCCCACGCTGTTATCCGAGCTCCACGGCTATCCTGTCACGCGCCCATTCACCAGAGCTCAAAATGATTTTGCTTTTTAGGACCCGGTTCCTGGAGCCCTGCCTGGGCAAAATCGGATGCAAGAAGGCCCTGCCCATGCCGATCTCTGAGCTGTTATCCGAGCTCCACGGCAATCCTGTCACGCGCCCATTCACCAGAGCTCCAAATGATTTTGCTTTTTGGGACACGGTTCCTGGAGCCCTGCCTGGGCAAAATCGGATGCAAGAAGGCCCTGCCCATGCCGATCTCTGAGCTGTTATCCGAGCTCCACGGCTATCCTGTCACGCGCCCATTCACCAGAGCTGCAAATGATTTTGCTTTTTGGGACCCGGTTCCTGGAGCCCTGCCTGGGCAAAATCGGATGCAAGAAGGCCCTGCCCATGCCGATCTCTGAGCTGTTATCCGAGCTCCACGGCTATCCTGTCACGCGCCCATTCACCAGAGCTCCGAATGATTTTGCTTTTTGGGACCCGGTTCCTGGAGCCCTGCCTGGGCAAAATCGGATGCAAGAAGGCTCTGCCCATGCCGATCTCTGAGCTGTTATCCGAGCTCCACGGCTATCCTGTCACGCGCCCATTCACCAGAGCTCCAAATGATTTTGCTTTTTGGGACACGGTTCCTGGAGCCCTGCCTGGGCAAAATCGGATGCAAGAAGGCCCTGCCCATGCCGATCTCTGAGCTGTTATCCGAACTCCACGGCTATCCTGTCACGCGCCCATTCACCAGAGCTCCAAATGATTTTACTTTTTGGGACCCGGTTCCTGGAGCCCTGCCTGGGCAAAATCGGATGCAAAAAGGCCCTGCCCATGCCGATCTCTGAGCTGTTATCCGAGCTCCACGGCTATCCTGTCACGCGCCCATTCACCAGAGCTCCAAATGATTTTGCTTTTTGGGACCCGGTTCCTGGAGCCCTGCCTGGGCAAAATCGGATGCAAGAAGGCCCTGCCCATGCCGATCTCTAAGCTGTTATCCAAGCTTCTCGGCTATCCTGTCACGCGCCCATTCACCAGAGCTCCAAATGATTTTGCTTTTTGGGACACGGTTCCTGGAGCCCTGCCTGGGCAAAATCGGATGCAAGAAGGCCCTGCCCATGCCGATCTCTGAGCTGTTATCCGAGCTCCACGGCTATCCTGTCACGCGCCCATTCACCAGAGCTCCAAATGATTTTGCTTTTTGGGACACAATTCCTGGAGCCCTGCCTGTGCAAAATCGGATGCAAGAAGGCCCTGCCCATGCCGATCTCTGAGCTGTTATCCGAGCTCCACGGCTATCCTGTCACGCGCCCATTCACCAGAGCTCCAAATGATTTTGCTTTTTGGGACCCGGTTCCTGGAGCCCTGCCTGGGCAAAATCGGATGCAAAAAGGCCCTGCCCATGCCGATCTCTGAGCTGTTATCCGAGCTCCACGGCTATCCTGTCACGCGCCCATTCACCAGAGCTCCAAATGATTTTGCTTTTTGGGACCCGGTTCCTGGAGCCCTGCCTGGGCAAAATCGGATGCAAGAAGGCCCTGCCCATGCCGATCTCTGAGCTGTTATCCGAGCTCTCCGGCTATCCTGTCACGCGCCCATTCACCAGAGCTCCAAATGATTTTGCTTTTTGGGACACGGTTCCTGGAGCCCTGCCTGGGCAAAATCAGATGCAAGAAGGCCCTGCCCATGCCGATCTCTGAGCTGTTATCCGAGCTCCACGGCTATCCTGTCACGCGCCCATTCACCAGAGCTCCAAATGATTTTGCTTTTTGGGACCCGGTTCCTGGAGCCATGCCTGGGCAAAATCGGATGCAAGAAGGCCCTGCCCATGCCGATCTCTGAGCTGTTATCCGAGCTCCACGGCTATCTTGTCACGCGCCCATTCACCAGAGCTCCAAATGATTTTGCTTTTTGGGACACGGTTCCTGGAGCCCTGCCTGGGCAAAATCGGATGCAAGAAGGCCCTGCCCATGCCGATCTCTGAGCTTTTATCCGAGCTCCACGGCTATCCTGTCACGCGCCCATTCACCAGAGCTCCAAATGATTTTGCTTTTTGGGACCCGGTTCCTGGAGCCCTGCCTGGGCAAAATCGGATACAAGAACGCCCTGCCCATGCCGATCTCTGAGCTGTTATCCGAGCTCCACGGCTATCCTGTCACGCGCCCATTCACCAGAGCTCCAAATGTTTTTGCTTTTTGGGACCCGGTTCCTGGAGCCCTGCTTGGGCAAAATCGGATGCAAGAAGGCCCTGCCCATTCCGATCTCTGAGCTGTTATCTGAGCTCCACGGCTATCCTGTCACGCGCCCATTCACCAGAGCTCCAAATGATTTTGCTTTTTGGGACACGGTTCCTGGAGCCCTGCCTGGGCAAAATCGGATGCAAGAAGGCCCTGCCCATGCCGATCTCTGAGCTGTTATCCGAGCTCCACGGCTATCCTGTCACGCGCCCATTCACCAGAGCTCCAAATGATTTTGCTTTTTGGGACACGGTTCCTGGAGCCCTGCCTGGGCAAAATCGGATGCAAGAAGGCCCTGCCCATGCCGATCTCTGAGCTGTTATCCGAGCTCCACGGCTATCCTGTCACGTGCCCATTCACCAGAGCTGCAAATGATTTTGCTTTTTGGGACACGGTTCCTGGAGCCCTGCCTGGGCAAAATCGGATGCAAGAAGGCCCTGCCCATGCCGATCTCTGAGCTCCGCGCATCTTCTGTCACGGGTCCTTTCGCAAAAGCTCCAGGGAACCAGGCTTATCGGCCCCGGACAGAGTCCCGGCTCTCTCGCTCGACTCGTTGGTACCTACTGATCCGGCGGAGGTGTGCTCCGGCGGGTAGCGACACGAGCGGCCGAGGGCGCGCTTGACCCAGGCTTCCCACTCTCCTCCCCGAACCCATGGAAGCGCCGGCCAGCCGCGGGCGCCCCGGTCCGCACTCATCCGCGACACTTCCATGCGGGAGGGCGACGCTCGCCGGCAGCGTCCCACGGACGCCCGGAAGGAGGACCGACGCATGCGGGGGGAGGTGGCGGACGGCGTACATGCAGACAGAAAATGAAATAATGGACGGATGCATGGAAGAGAAGAACAGCCCGGGCTCTCGTCGGCTTCCGCAGCCCGGCCACCCGCCGGCTTCCGCGGCCCGGGCTCCCTCCGGCTTCCCCGACCCGGGCTCCGTACATGCAGACAGAAAATGAAATAACGGACGGATGCATGGAAGAGAAGAACAGCCTGGGCTCTCGCCGGCTTCCGCAGTCCGGCCACCCGCCGGCTTCCCCGACCCGGGCTCCGTACATGCAGACAGAAAATGAAATAACGGACGGATGCATGGAAGAGAAGAACAGCCCGGGCTCTCGCCGGCTTCCGCAGCCCGGCCACCCGCCGGCTTCCGCGGCCCGGGCTCTCGCCGGGTGAAGATCAGGCGAGAGGAGGGGTGTCCTCCGCTGGACGGGAAGCCCAGGCCGTGGAGCCGCCGGACGGACCGGGGGTTGATTTGGCCGGGACGAGGAGGCGGCCAGGCCCGGACTCGCTCCAGCCGTCCTGACGGCCCGAGGCTTAAGCCTTCCGGCCCCTCCTCCCCTCCCGGTGGACCCGCCCCCGACTATTAAGCCCGGCCAGGGAGTCCACGTCGGCACCGCAGCACCGGAGATTATTCGGGGAATGCTCCCCAGCGCTGCAGGGGAACTGTTTGCTTTAAACACACTCTGCATTGCATACACACCGACACCCATTCCAGTCTGGTAAACGTGATTCTCAGGGACTTGCGAGAATTGTATGCTGGGTAGTTGAGACATGACTCCTCTATCACCTCCCAGGGTCAGACTCGTGGGGACCTCATTTTAGGTCCCCACCATGTCGGAGGTCCCGCCAGTGTTGGTGTGCTGTCTGGCCCTTGTCCCCATTAGGATATATAAACAAGTGCACACACACACACACACACACACACACACACACACACACACACATCCATTTAGAAAGATAGATGGATAGATAGATAGATAGATAGATAGATAGATAGATAGATAGATAGATAGATAGATAGATAGATATAGATAGCTCTGTCAAGGGTCCCAGACCATGTACTCTCTAATGATTTGCCAAACTTCTATGATGGCTGGCTGCCCTCCACCCCCATTCTTGAGACTGGCCACTCCTCTAAACATGGGCCCCTACCACTTCATCCCCCAGTGGGCCCTTCATGCTGCAGTCCGTCACTGTATGACAGCAAGGACAGATGATGCACCAACAGAAGACAGATGTTGCTCATATATATAATCAATACCACAGAGGAATTGTCCTGCCAAAATTGTAGATGCTAGATCCATGTGGGCTAAAGAACCTCTGATGTCAAAAAAATTTCAATAAATATAATATGGGGAAAAAAAAGAACCTCTGATGTCACAACATTGTGACCCGCTGCGGGCCACGTATCGTCCGGGTCTGAATGACCCTCAATATCAGGTTCAGAAGGTAAGGGGAGGGTTTCTGCCCATGTGCTGTGTGGCAAGTGTTGATAAGGACCTGTTAATTCGCAAAGGACCGTCAGACACCAAGCGCAAGGCTATAAAAGAGAGCGCTCAGTTCTGTCAGTGTCACCGCACAAGTAGAAGGCAGCAGAGCACATTTATAGCCCACTGCAAGAAAATGGATTTGGACACAAATCCTCTTTATACCACATTCATGCACTTGAGAGCTAATTGTTATTCAGTTTCAATACCCTTTATTAAATAACACATTTCAATATACTGCCATACCCAGGATTCAAACCTATAAATTGTTGATTTATAATCAAACACCCTACTCATTGAGCTATTTGATCCTGCATAAAAACTATGAATACTATATGAAGTTACTGGTACTTTGTAAAAATAAATAAAAAAAATCAGCATTGCAATTGAGCAGATCCATGTAGTGTGCAGCCACACATCCAATCCGTTGCAGCCACACACTACATAGATCTGCTCAGCCGCAATGCTGATCATTTTTCCCCCACAAATTACAAGGTAAACTTCAAATAGAATTCTCTAGTTTAGAATGATCTACATTTCTATGCAAGGGCAGATAGCTCAATGAATATTGAATGTTGTATAGGTATTAGCGACAGAAGGGGTCAGGGTAGGAGACAGGGGAGGTCAGGAGATGCTGGGCTTCAAAAGGGGGGGGGGGGCTGCAAGTGAAAGTAATTAAAATAGATAATTGTCAAGTGCCGCCAACAGCACCCCCCTACACTGCAGCGCTATGTGTGGTGCCCCCACCACACACACCTAGTTACGGCCCTGGAAGGCAGTGTTACTGATCTCTCTTATTGCCTTTAAGGTTTTAACAATCTTTTGTTGTCTACATTGTCGTGTATAATGTTCTGTTTATACAGATAGTGGGTCTGATTGGTGTAACTTTTCCCTATTTTGCTCAATAAAATTTCTTTTAAAAAAATAAAGGAAACTTGGTAAGGATTTAGGTGGTCATTCCGAGTTGTTCGCTCGTTGCCGTTTTTCGCAACGCAGCGATTAGGTGGAAAATGCGCATGCGCATGGTACGCAGTGCGCATGCACTAAGTTATTTTACACAAAACTTAGATTTGCTGGTGTTTGTGCGGCGCTTTTCAGTCGCACTGCTGATCGGTGAGTGATTGAAAGGAAAGGGGCATTTCTGGGACGTAACTGAGCGTTTTCCGGGAGTGTGCTAAAAAACGCAGGCGTGCCAGGGAAAAACGCAGGAGTGGCTGGAGAAACGGGGTGGCTGGCCGAACGCACGGCGTGTTTGTGACGTCAAACCAGTAACTAAACGGACTGAGGTGATCGCAATCTAGGAGTAGGTCTGGAGCTACTCAGAAACTGCAGGGAATTATTTAGTAGCAGTTCTGCTAATCTTTCGTTCACTATTTTGCTAAGCTAAGATACACTCCCAGAGGGCGGCGGCCTAGCATTTGCAATGCTGCTAAAAGCAGCTAGCGAGCGAACAACTCGGAATGACCACCTTAGTCCATTACCATTACCTGCTTTTTACTCACCAGTTCACCACTGGTTTGAGAGCGTCCCTTGACACAATAAAATTAATCTGGATTAAACTAAGGATGTATGTTCTGGTCTAAATCAGGACTGGAGATCTATTGTTATTTATGCTTGTAACCAGTGGTGGCTGTTGCCCCTGGGCTTCAACACCTACCACATATTGTGGGACTGTCCCTCTGTCCCACCCACGGGCCGCTGTGTCCCACGATGGGGGGCAGTTGGGAGGCTCCTGTGACTCACTGCTCTACTTAGCAGAGCAGCGGGGAATAGATGCTGTGCAGCTCACAGAGCACTGGGCATGCCCCCCCAGTGATGAAAATGGGGCGTGGCTCACGATCACGGCACTCCTGTGAAGCCACGCCCCTTTCAATAGACCACGACCCTTTTTCAAAATTGTTGCGGCTTTGCCATGCCACAGTCCCGCTTCCATTATCATAAATGTTGGGCTGTATGCATATATGTGATGTTGAATGTAATATATGTGCTGGCTGCCCTACCAGGGAGCAGCAGCCGTCACTGTGTGTATCACTGACCTGCCGGTTGCTGAAGCACAGGAGACAGCACTCTGCTTGTCTATCATCTTCTATAAACCCGCCCCCGACTCCTTTGAGCAAATGGGAGTTGGGGGCAGGCTTATAGAAGATGATAGACAAGCAGAGTGCTGTTTCCTGTTCTTCGACAGCTGGCAGGTCAGTGAAACACAGGGCAGCTGCTGATCCCTGGTAAGGCAGCAGCACATATATTACATACAACATCACATGTATATATAGTGGCAGATTCTCAATTAGCTTTGTGATATCACTCAGGTGCTTGAAAGGGAGGGGTATTTCTAAGCAAGAAAAAAGCATTTTGTTTCCCCCAGCACCCTGAATGATACCATTTACCAGATTTAAATCCTACACAATATTAGAATTCAGAGATCTCGGTTACATATATTTGCGCAAATGTATGAATAAGCCCCCAAGCCGCGTCAAGGCCTCTCTGTATATTGGGGGTTCCCTAGTGCTATATCTCGGTGCAGGGTGCAGTACCCCAAAAATCAGCATAAGCCAGAATGCCCAGGACAGCATACCAGTGAAAAAACTATAGTGTTAATAAATTAGTGTTAGGAAGCCGAGTCTATATACAGAAAGTGATACAAAAAATTAGATGTAATTAAAATAATGAAAAAATAGTGTTAGTAAAGAAATTAGTAAGTGACAATTGTTAATAGAATGTAAAGGTATGCCACACTAAAGCCATCCAGCCCAGCCAATCCAGAGGCACTGCACCCCACACCTCCATTACCCCAATCTGGGTCTATGATTAGCCAGCAAAGAGCCACATGATAATGGCTCTTTACTTAATATATCTAAGCTAAGAGCTACCTACTTTAGAGCAACCCCATAATGCTCAATATGGCATGTCAGGACCTGCACCTCCTCCTAATGCAGGATCCTTTCTGCCTCTCACAACAAACATTCATAGTGGCAGATGCTCAATTAGCTTAGTGATATCACTCAGGTGCTTGCAAGGGAGGGGTATTTCTAAGCAAGAAAAAAAGCTTTTTGTTTCCCCCAGCACTCTGAATGATACCAGCAACCAGATTTAAATCCCACACAATATTAGAATTCAGAGATCTTGGTTACATATATTTGCGCAAACATCACATGTATGTTTATATCAGGGCAGAGCCTCCCCAGTCATACTCCGATAAACTACTATGATTTTATCTAAAAATTATTAGAATAATACAAAGAAGATATTTATAACATAAACATCTTCTTTGTTGTAATCCTTTTTATAATTAACACTCACCAGCTTTGTGGTAAAACCTGGAGCTGCGGGAGACAGGAGATGAGGCAGCAACAGCTCTGCCTCTGTTCTATAGTCAGACACTGCTTTGCAGAGCTGGGGGCGTGTCCACACCATGGAGAGTAAGCTGCACAGAAAGGGAGCTAATAGAAGCATGCCTCTGAGTGTGAGGGTGTGCATTTGTGCACTGATGGACACTTGAATGTGTCATGTGACCAGGAAGTGCACTGTAGTCTGAGCTCCGTCAGCAGCAGCAGCAGCATGAGGAAGACACAGGGATGTAGGTAGGAGACTCAATAGACACTGTAGCTTAGTGTAGTGAGGGGAGAATTACAGTGAGTAGGGGGTAAGACAGACTCCCACAATTCAGATCCATCGCCATGTGTGCCTCCCTAGCCATTCAGGTCACCGCAAGTCACTGGTTTATATGTGCTGACCGGCTGCCCCCTGCAATGTGTGGTCAAAGCTGCAACCCAGGAACAGCGGCCACCATTGATTGTAACCATATCACACAACAAATAAGAATAAGATGGGCAAATTTCCAGGAGACTCCTGAATTTGGAAAGAGTTCTCTTGGCTCCCAGTAAAGAGACAACTTTCCTGTATATCATAACTTTACCCTCCTTAGTTATATGGAGCAGGTGAGCAGTTTTTACATCAAGGTCACAAGCATAAGTCAGTCCAGGAAGCAATCAGCAGAATCAATGTCACAAGCAGGTCGGACACAGATGAGCACAATGGGCCTGATTCAAAGGTGGGCACAGTTGCATTCACAAATTAGTTTTAGAATACAGCAGATCTGCGAAAATATGCTAATGGCGCTGCCACAGGGATTTGTACAGAGATGCTCACTGACCATCGGTCTCACATCAATCACACCATCAGAATGTCTGTTGTAAGTAAGCTGCCAGAGACTTTACAACTGTGGGGTAAATTTACTAAATTGGGAGTTCTATTTAAGATAGGATGTTGCCCATAGCAACCAATCAGATTTCAGGTACTATCTTGTAGAAGGTGCTAGATAAATGAGAAGCGGAATCTGATTGGTTGCTACGGGCAACATCTCATCTTAAATAGAACTCCCATCTTAGTAAATTTACCCCTGTGTGCGAATTCGCAACTGCAGGCTCAGACAAGCCCCTGACACGGTCATGACTTGCCTTCACTTTTGTAGCCAAGCTATCCACCAATCAGAGTTCTGACAACCATTCACTATATGGAAGCATGTAGGGCTGGACCGCAGGAGGGGCATATTATGATTTATTTTGTTTTCCACTAATGGGTGTATAGGGGACCTAGGGGGTAATTCCGACCCATTCACACGCTGCTTTTTTTCGCAGCCGTGCGAACAGGTCAGGAATGCGCATGTGCAGCGGGCGCAATGTGCAGGCGCGTCACTGCACGGCGACGGGGAACGCCAGGCAGTGACTGAATTAAAGAAGAAAGCGATCGCTGCCGCGATCGCAACGTGATTGACAGGAGGAAGGCGATCTGGCGTGGCAACTGACCGTTTTCTGGAAGCAGTGAGAAAAACGCAGGCGTGTCCAGGGCGGGTGTCTGACGTCAGTTCCGGGACCTGACAGGCTGAAGTCATCGCAGTGGGTAAGTAAGTCCAGACCTACTTAGAAACTGCACAAAATGTTTTTGCATAGCTCGGCTGCACAAGCGATCGCAGCCTTGCTATGCAAAAATACACTCCCCCATAGGCGGCGTCTAGTTTATCGCACGGTCTGCAAAAAGTGGCAGCGTGCGATCAACTCGGAATGAAGGCCACAGTGCATTGTTCTGACCAGGGCCTAATTATGTCTGTAACAAGTGGCTATTTAAGGCAGCTGGTACCAGTGAGAATTAGGTAAAGACCATCTCTCAGATGACATAAATAACATGTCACTGCAATACAGACCTTAGAGTAAAACAGAGATGCCAGCAAAGCCAGCACCTGCAATGAATACCAAAACAGCCACAAGAATAAGCATGCACCTTCTATTCCTATCACAGTTGCTGTTTGATGTCTGACTTGTCAGACAGATGAATACTAAGGCCCTCATTCCGAGTTGATCGCACGTAGCAACTTTTTGCTGCTTGTGCGATCAACTTGACGCCACCTATGGGGGAGTGTATTTTAGCATAGCAGGGCCGCGATCGCTTGTGCAGCTCTGCTATCCAAACGCCTGGACACGCCTGCGTTCGGATCTCCACGCCTGGAAAACGGTGAGTATCCGCCCCGGGACGCCTCCCCGCTGTCAATCTTCTTGCGATCATGCTAGTGATCAATTTCTTCTCTCTTCTGGTCGTTGCCCGGCGACGGCTGTCGCTGGGCAATGACGCGTGTGCACAGTTCCGACCCTTTCGCACCGCAGCAAAGACCCGCTGCGTGCGAACAGGTCGGAATGACCCCCTAAGAAAATGTATGTCTCCTCTGAAAGACATCCCAGCAGGTGTGTGTGTGGATACTGTCCACCTTTGAGTACTGAGTAAAGCAGAGCAGGACCCATGAGTCAGTGGGAAGGAAGTTGATATGAGAAAAGGCAAAGAATGACCCTGGTACAGAGATCATGGTAGCAATGAGGCTGGAGAGAAAGTCATATTGACAATTACGCAAATAAGGACTGTGCTGGAGAGAAGACGTAATAAAAATGCTTATATATAAACTTCTGCACTTTTGTATTGGGAAAATAACCAATTACAATGAGAATAATAAATTCAACATATACACTTCTGTATGAAGTCCTTCATTGGGGCATTTTGTAGCCAGCTTATGCTAGTAATCATATGCTCCTCACTGAGTTTTTCGTATTCCAAATATGGATAGCCTGAAATAATGGAGAGATTATCATTGGTGGTCATTCCGAGTTGCTATGGGGGAGTGTATTTTAGCATAGCAGGGCTGCGATCGCTTTTGCAGCCCTGCTATGCTAAAAAAGTTTTGTGCAGAACAAGACCAGCCCTGCACCCACTTACCCAGTGCAACGGATCCAGCAATGAAGGTCTCGGCTGTGACGTTAGACATCCGCCCTCCAAACGCCTGGACACGCCTGCGTTTGCCTTACCACGTCCGGGAAATGGTGAGTAGACGCCCCTATCCTCCTTCCTGCTGTCAATCTTCTTGCGATCGGGCCTGCGAACGCTTTCTTCGGTCCTGGCGTCGTTGCCCGACGGCTGCCGTCGCTGGGCAACAACGCGCGTGCGCAATGCGGGCGCCGCGCAGCCGCAGTTCCGACCCGTTCGCACCGCAGCGAAGAACCGCTGCGTGCGAAGGGGTCGAAATGACCCCCATAGTGTGTTCAGCTTTAATAAACATATTTAGAAACATATACAGCATTTGGCCCGCTACTTCTAAATTCTGTTGGCGTATGTGTCACTCTGAGGGTACTGTTTTCCATGTCTTTTGGGAGTGCCCCGCCCTACGTCCCTTTTGGACTAAAGTATTTCAGCTCAAGATCCCTCATTGGGTCTTTTACACTGGTATCCTTATGCTGACCCTAAATCCTCTCGATATGTTCTAGACCACATCTTGGTATCCGCAAGGGCTCCCATTGGCCAGCACTGGAAATCTCCTTCTCCTCCACCTTTTGAGAAAGTTGTATCCAAGACCCACTTCCATTTTGAAATGGAGACTAGGGAGAATGCATACTCTTCTGCTCCATCTTCCCCTATTATGAAGTGGTTCCCATGGCATGTCTATGTTATGGAGGGCAAGGGTACTCCTACTACCAACTCCAACCCATTGAGCCCTCCTTTCGGTTTGAATGAAACCCCAACTGAGGACGTTACTTGACCTGTGTGACATACTGTACCTATTCATAGGCGTGCGCAGAACATTTTATCAGGGGGTGAACGGTCGGAGGAGCATGTTTAGCACCACCTACTGGGCATGTCTAGCAGCACCTATTGACTCTCAAAGCAATATACATAACACAAGAGGCCTGGCCAGGGCAGCCAAGAGAAATTCTGGGCCCCGGTACAACAACTTCCTGGGCCCCCCTGCCCGCACTGGAGGGTGCGTGACCACAGCGTGCTGAGGGCATGGCATTGGGGGTATGTCTAGCACATCTGAAGCATCCACTCATAGAAGCATGGCCTGCCTCCAAGCCAGGGTAGTAGAGAGCCTGGCTGGACCCAGGTACTTTTCAGGGGGCATGGCCTAATCAAAGGAGGCGTTGACCTGGGCCCCTCTATCAGACCCTGGCCCAGGTAATTTGTACCCTCTCCCCCCCTGTCTCGACGCCACTAGGCCTGGCCACTGCAAATGGGGGAGTGTCAATATGACACGATACCTGTTTCTCATTACTCTGGGAGCATTCCTTTCCATTCCATATGCACCTTACCTATATGGTGGTTTCTCTCAATGGGGAACCTCTGAAGAAATGTCCTCCCCGGGCAGACGGCGTCTTCAGTCGGCGATCACTATTCATGTATGAGATTGCATGGTCCAGAAGATGCCTGTTTGGTGCAGGAATATAACCAAGATCATCATCATGCAACAGAGATTCAACCAGACTTGTATCATCTACTGTCCTCTGCATTTCTCAGCCACACCATCATCTCCTCCCTGTGTCTCTCAGCCACACTCATCTTCTGCCTGCGTCTCTCTACCACACCATCTCCTTCCCTCCCTGCATCGTCTCTCAGCCACACCATTATCCCCTCCCAGTGTCGTCTCTCATCCACATCATCACTTTCCGCCTGTGTCTCCCTGCCATGCATCTCTCACAATCCACCTCACTTTGTGTCTCTCAGTCTCCCCCCTTCACTCTGTGCCTCTCTGCCTCCCACCCTTTACTCTGTCTCTCAGCCTGCCCCCCTTCAATCTGTATCTTTCAGCCTCCCACCCTTCACTCTGTCTCTTAGCCTGTCCACCTTCGTTCTGTGCCTCAGCCTCCACCTCCCTTCATTCTGTGTCTACTGCCACTTACACACAATACCCACAGCAGTTGTGCCCCTTACACAATCCCCATGCTCCTTACACAATGCCCACACAGTAGTCTTGTCCCTTACACAATGGCCACTGTGTCACGTCTAGCAGAGTTTGAGGATCCGGCAGCTGAGATTTGCCCGAGGAGGTAGCAGGCTGTGAATGAACCAGATGAGGGGGCTGGATATAGTTCCATCGCATGGGACACAGAGCAATGAAGAACGTAGGCGGGGTTTGAGAGTCAATGGAAAGAATTTATTATGTACAGGGCTGAGGTAGAGAACCGAGGCTGGAGCACGATGGTTAAAGACGTGGCTTGAGGCGAAGAACTGTGGACTGTGATTAGAAAGATGAGACTGTAGATGATGAACTGCGGAACTGTGGATGATGGTTGAAGACGTGGCTGGAGACAAGGACTGTGGACCGTGGGTTGGAAAACGAGGCTGAAGATAATAATCTGCAGGCTGTGGTCGGTGGTACAAAGGCGTGGCTGGTGAAGGAGATCTGTGGAATGTGGCTTGAAAGACGAGGCAGAAGACCCGGGGCCGACTGTGCCCAAAGAGTCTTACTGGACCGGGTTTTCCAGGAGCGCTTCCACAGGCAGTAGCAGGGTAGAAACGGCAGGGCTGCAGCAGCAACAGAGAACCGACCAAGCAGGATCAGCAGGAACCAGAATACAGCAGGAATCCTGGGAGCACAGGCTAAAGCACCTACAACAGGGTTGTAACTTGAAGCACTGGCATCCCTGTCCTAAGCTAGCCCCCTTTTATAGGGAGAGCTTCCCCTGGATTGGCTGGAAGAAACAGGAAAACAGGAACTATGCTCAAAACTTGGTCTCCAACATGGCGGCGCCCAGTAATGCAGACCTTTTTGCAAAGCCACATTGCTCACTGCCCCATGTCTCCTAGCAACGGCTCAGCAAGAGTGACCCACTGTAGCGGCGTCCCGCCGCCACGAGCGGACCCCCTCACCGCTGCTAAGGCTGCCCACGGATCCGGCGCAGCAACCCACCTCCGCCGCTGCCCGCACATCGCCAAGGAAGCCAGCCCCAGCGTACCGGTAAGACTCCGGACGCTGACAGTACCCCCCCTTTTGCGGGTGGACTCCGGACACCTATGTGGTTTAGTTGGAAACTTGGCATGAAATGTCCGAAGAAGTCTTGGAGCATGAACATCCTCTGCGTCTACCCAAGATCTCTCCTCTGGCCCATACCCTTTCCAATCAACAAGGTACTGGACGCGACCATAACATCTGCGAGAATCAAGGATCTTGTGAATCTCAAATTCGTCTCCATGTGCTGATTGGATCTTGGGTGATTTAGGCAGAGCGGCTCTGAACCGATTAAGTACCAATGGTTTTAAGAGAGAAATATGAAATGCATTAGGAATTCTTAACTACGGAGGTAATTTCACTTTGTAAGCCACAGGATTCAACACTTTTTCGATTGGGTAAGGCCCAATAAATCTGGGAGCAAACTTTTTTGTAGGAACCTTTAATCTTAGGTTATGTGTTGAAACCCAAACCCGATCTCCTACCTTAAGGCTTGGTACAGCTTTTCGTTTCAGATCTGCATAGGTCTTATATCTCTTGGATGTCTTGAGCAAAGTCTTGTGAACTTGTTTCCAGGCTTCAGTAAATTGTTGAAGTGTTGACTCTGCGGCAGGAACCTCGAGCGTAGGCAGAAGTTGGAAGTCAGGAACTCTTGGATGGTAACCATAATTAATGAAGAATGGAGAAGATATTGTGGCAGAGTGATAAAGATTGTTATGGGCAAATTCTGCGAATGGGAGGAAGTCCAGCCAGTTGTCCTGTGAGGAGGACATGAATAAACGCAGAAAAGTCTCCAGATCCTGGTTCACTCTCTCTGTTTGACCATCCGTTTGGGGATGATATCCTGAGGTGAAGTTTAATTTCACGCCAAGAGCAGAACATAGGGATCTCCAAAACTTGGCCACAAATTGAGGACCTCTATCAGACACGATTTCCTGTGGTAGACCATGGAGTCGAAAGATCTCTGCTATAAACAATTTTGCCAACTGGGATGCAGATGGAAGGTTAGCCAGAGGAACAAAGTGTGCCATTTTAGAGAATCGGTCAACTATGACCCATACGGTGTTCCGCCCACCAGATGTAGGCAAATCTGTAATAAAGTCCATAGAAATATGCATCCATGGTCTTAGTGGTACCGGCAAAGGATGGAGTAACCCGGCTGGTGGACCTTTGGGACTTTTATGCTGAGCACATTTTGGACAGGCAGCCACGAATTCCTGAATGTCAGTCCTGAGATGAGGCCACCAGTAGGAGCGCTGAATGAATTTAAGTGTCTTATGACCGCCCGCATGGCCCATGAAGGAGGAGGAGTGAGCCCATGTAAGAAGTTTTTTGCGAAGATTTGGTGCAACGAAGATCTTCCCTGGAGGAGGAAGTGGAGAGGTATTAGTTGCAAAAAAAGAGGTGGATTCCAGGATAAATTGCTCTTTTGAACGGTCAGAGGGTTCTTCTGAACTTATGGAGCGAGATAAGGCATCTGCCTTTTTGTTGAGGGAACCTTGTCGGGTACTGAGTTTAAATTAAAACGGGTAAAGAAGAGTGCCCATCTTGCTTGACGTGGATTCAGACATCGGGCTGACTGTAGATACAGGAGGTTCTTGTGATCCGTGGTCACAGAAATTGGATGCTGAGCTCCCTCCAACAAATACCTCGACTCCTCAAAGGCCAACTTAATTGCCAGTAATTCCTGTTCCCCAATAGCGTAATTCTGTTCAGCGGGGGAGAATCTTCGCGAGAAGAATGCACAAGGATGGACCTTCTTGTCCTCGAAAAGCTTGGATAATACTGCTCCCACTCCCACAGTAGAGGCATCAACCTCCACCAAGAACGGATGGCTGAGATCGGGTTGTCGAAGAACTGGAGCAGTCATGAAGGCCTCCTTTAAAGATGAAAACGCTTCCAAAGCCTCAGGAGACCACTTGGCAGGATCGGCTCCCTTCCTAGTTAATGCGGTTATAGGAGCTATGACAGAAGAATAATTTTGAATGAATCTTCGGTAGAAGTTAGCAAACCCCAGGAAACGTTTAATTCCTTTAAGGGTAGCTGGAAGCGCCCAATTCTGAATCGCCTGGACTTTAACGGGATCCATATGTAACCTCTGCCCTGAAAGAATGTAACCAAGGAATGGAATTGTGGGTACTTCAAAGGTGCACTTCTCTAACTTACAGAATAAATGATTCCTTCGTAAACGAGTTAACACTTCTTTGACTTGTTCCCGATGGGTCTTCAGATCCCTAGAAAAAATGAGGATGTCATCCAGATACACTACCAAGCAGTCGTAGAGGAGATCTCTGAAAATTTTGTTAACGAACTCTTGAAAGACGGCTGGGGCGTTACATAGGCCAAAAGGCATCTCCAGGTATTCGTAATGGCCGTCATGGGTATTAAATGCCGTCTTCCATTCGTCCCCTGGGCGTATACGTATAAGATTGTAGGCCCCCGTAAGTCCAACATAGTAAATACAGTAGCTCCTTTAACACGGTCGAACAGTTCTGGAATCAGAGGTAACGGATATCTGTTCTTAACTGTTATGTCATTGAGACCACTATACTCAATACAGGGCCGCAACCCCCCATCCTTCTTTTTGACGAAGAAAAACCCTGCTTCGGCCGGAGGTGTAGAAGACCTGATGAACCCTTTCTCTAAGTTCTCCCGGATATACTCCGACATGGCCTGTGTCTCGGGAAGTGAGAGAGGGTAAATTCAACCTCGGGGAGGAGTCTTACCAGGTACTAGCTCAATGGGACAATCCCAAGTACGATGCGGAGGCAAGGTGTCCGCCCCATGCTTACTGAACACATCTTGAAAAGCTTGGTACTCCACAGGAAGGCTGGAAGGGCTGGAAGAACAGAGAGGTCTAACCGAAGGTAAACACTTCTGAAAGCAGTCTTGTCCCCAAGAGAGAACATCCATAGTTTGCCAATCTATGTGGGGATTGTGTCTGATTAACCATGGAAACCCTAGGATTAGTTCATGAAAGGCTTTATGAATTACAAGGAAAGAGATTTTTTCTGAATGGAGAACTCCAACCTTCATCTTGAGAGGAATAGTACGAAAGGATATAATACCCTCAGGGATATAACTTCCATCCACTGCGGTAACAGAAATGGTACGACCCAAAGGGACCGTTTGTATTCCAGATCGTTTGACCAGAGCTGACGTAATGAAGCTTTCAGCGGCTCCGGAGTCGAGTAGTGCAGGGATGAGAAGAGAAGAAGAAGGGAGCTCCAATTGGGTTAACAGGACAGACTCTTTCTTGGTATGTAATTCTGAGAATTCTCCTAGCTTGACCTCTCCAGCACAAACTAGGAGCGGGCGTTTCCCGGACGTAGATTGCAAGTTTTAACAAAGTGATCAGATGCACCACAATACAGGCAGAGGTTCCCTTGTCGCCGTCTCTGACGTTCTTCATTGGAGAGGCGGGAGCGATTAATCTGCATGGGTTCTTCCGCAGTTGGTGATGATGGTGTTGGTGGAAGAACAACTCTAGGCTTAGGGCGATCTGACCGCAACCTCTCCATACAGCGTTCTCTGTACCTCAGGTCTAACTTATTGCATAAAAAAATTAGTTTATCCAACTTATCAGGTACGTCCTGAGTTGCGAGGTCATCTTTGATCTTTTCGGAGAGACCGCTCCAGAAAGCTGCAATGAGAGCCTCCTCATTCCAATACAGTTCTGAGGAAAGGGTGCGAAACTGGATCACGTACTGACTGACCGTACGCGTGCCCTGACGCAGGCGCGGGATCTCCAATGAGGCGGCAGAGGTCCTGCCCGGTTCGTCGAAGATTCTTCGAAAGGTGGCCATGAATTCTGGATAGTTAGATAAGGTGGGATCCATCCTCTCCCACAAAGGTGAAGCCCATTCCAATGCTTGCCCAGTAAGTAAAGAAATTATATAGGCTAATTTGGTTCGTGCTGATGGGAAGTTGGCCGACTGTAGTTCGAACTGGATTTCGCACTGGTTAAGAAACCCGCGGCATTGTTTTGGATTCTTATCGAATTTACTGGGAGGTGGCAAATGCAACCGTGGAAGTGGTACTGGTACAGGAGGAAGTGGGACCGGAGGTGCTAATGTGGGAGCAGCTGTAGATACTTGAGGGGCCGTCATGGCAACACAGAGAGAATCGAGACGTTCGGACATACTCTGCATGAACTGCACGATTTGAGATTGTGTGGCATCCTGCTTACTTAAGCGAGACCAGATATCTGCAGTTGAATCCCCTCCTGAGGCCTGATCACCCGTCGAATCCATTTGGCCAGTGCTTACTGTCACGTCTAGCAGAGTTTGAGGATCCGGCAGCTGAGATTTGCCCGAGGAGGTAGCAGGCTGTGAATGAACCAGATGAGGGGGCTGGATATAGTTCCTTCACATGGGACACGGAGCAATGAAGAACGTAGGCGGGGTTTGAGAGTTAATGGAAAGAATTTATTATGTACAGGGCTGAGGTATAGAACCGAGGCTGGAGCACGATGGTTAAAGACGTGGCTGGAGGCGAAGAACTGTGGACTGTGATTAGAAAGACGAGACTGTAGATGATGAACTGCAAAACTGTGGATGATGGTTGAAGACGTGGCTGGAGACAAGGACTGTGGACCGTGGTTTGGAAAACGAGGCTGAAGATAATAATCTGCAGGCTGTGGTCGGTGGTACAAAGGCGTGGCTGGTGAAGGAGATCTGTGGAGTGTGGCTTGAAAGACGAGGCAGAAGACCCGGGGCCAACTGTGCCCAAAGAGTCTTACTGGACCGGGTTTTCCAGGAGCGCTTCCACAGGCAGTAGCAGGGTAGAAACGGCAGGGCTGCAGCAGCAACAGAGAACCGACCAAGCAGGATCAGGAGGAACCAGAATACAGCAGGAATCCTGGGAGCACAGGCTAAAGCACCTACAACAGGGTTGTATCTTGAAGCACTGGCATCCCTGTCCTAAGCCAGCCCCCTTTTATAGGGAGAGCTTCCCCTGGATTGGCTGGAAGAAACAGGAAACAGGAACTATGCTCAAAACTTGGTCTCCAACATGGCAGCGCCCAGTAATGCAGACCTTTTTGCAAAGCCACATTGCTCACTGCCCCTGATCTCCTAGCAACGGCTCAGCAAGAGTGACCCACTGTAGCGGCGTCCCGCCGCCACGAGCGGACCCCCTCACCGCCGCTACTGCTGCCCACGGATCCGGCGCAGCAACCCACCTCTGCCGCTGCCCGCATATCGCCAAGGAAGCCAGCCCCGCGGCCCCAGCATACCGGTAAGACTCCGGACGCTGACACACTGTAGTTGTGCCCCTTACACAACGCTCATAGTAGGAGTGCCCCTTACACAATGCCCATACAGAAGTTGTGCCCCTTACACAATGCCCACACAGTAGTCGTGCACCTTACACAATGCCCAAACAGTAGTCGTGCCCCTTACACAATGCCCACTGTAGATGTGCCCCTTACACAATAAAAACATAACATTTTGTCAGGACATACAACATTTTAATGTAGTAAAATGAAACGTTCACCTGTATATGGATTGGAGTGTCCCGCTAAGATGAGGATGGAAGCAGCACTCCCAGTAAGAAATACCTTTGCCGGTGCCCTCCTAATGACTCCACAGCAAGAAACCTCAAAATAGAAATCTGTATAGGTGGCACCCAGACACCAATTCTCACAACAGCAGGAAATTTGACATCAATTTTGATGTCAAACTTCCTGCTGTTGTGAGAATTGGTGTCCGGGTGCCCCTATGCAGAGATATATATATATATATATATATATACACACACACACACACACACACACACACACATATATACATCTATCTATCTATGCATATCTATTTATATCTATATCAATCTATTTGCTGAGTCAAGCAATCAGTGGTTTACTGAGTGCACCTATAGATTATAGGCGCACTCAGGAAACTACTGAATGCTTGGCACAGCTAATATTTTATGTATACATATATATATGTATATTATTTATCTCACCCTTCTTTTTTTATATACAGAAATGTATCCCCGTTACATAACACAGTAGTACCACTGTACCTTATATATGTTACTTCTCACAGTAGTGCCCCTTATTCACATTACACTACACCACACCATATTACTCTTTATTCACATTAGGTCACACAGTAGTGCCCTTTTTATATGTTACGCCACACAGTAGAGTACCTTATACACATTATGCCACACAGTAATGCCTTTATACACATAATACCACACAGTAATGCCCCTTACATATATAACACACGTTATTAATGTTCTTATAAACATAATGCACCTTACACATTAAGGGCATTAATTAATGTTGGCATATACACATAGGGGGAGATTCAAATGTTTGAAAAGTCAGTTGCGAGTCTGTTTTTTCCTAATAGACAGGAAAAAACAGACATCCAACCGACTTTTCATACATTTGAATCTCCCCCATAGGGCGGAATTCAATTGTTTGAATAGTCAGTTGTCTGTTTTTTCCTGTCTATTAGATAGGAAAAAAACAGACAGCCAACTGACTTTTCAAACAGTTGAATACCCCCATAATGTCCCTTAAACATATGCCGCACATTAATGCCCTTATACACATAATACCACATAGTAATGCCCCTTACATATATGACACACATTATTAATGTTCATATAAACATAATGCGCCTTACACATTATGCCAACATTTATTAATGCCCTTATACATACAGGGTGGAATTCAATTGTTTGAAAAGTCAGTTGGGTGTCTGTTGTTCTCCTGTCTATTAGATAGGAAAAAAACAGACACCCAACTGACTTTTCAAACAATTGAATACCCCCCATAATGTCCCTTAAACATATGCCGCACATTATTAATGCCCTTATACACATAATGACACACATAATGTCCCTAACACAAATGCCACACATTATTAATGCCCTTATACACATGACACACATAATGGCCCTTACAAATATGTTGCACATTTTTAATGCATTTATACACATGACACACATACTGCCACTTACACATATGCCAGACACTATTGCAAAACCAACCCCCGGCACACAACACTCACACTGCCGCTAACACGGTGACCTCTGCCTCTGCTTGCATACAGATGTGTCCTCATACATCTTGCCTCAATATGCCATGCAGTAGGAGATGCCTGGCGTGAGTCAGCTGGCAGCTCTCGGCCAGCTCTGCTAACGTCGGTCGCCTTTTTTTTGCCAAAAATGCATCTAACTTGTATTGCTATGTGACTAGGATGCACAATCAGCTTCTGCTGATTAAAATTATATGCGACATGCCTATATTCTATGTACGACTGTGGCTGTATCTGCATACGAAATGCTACATTACAGTGAATTCCAGGAATACACTGTAACATAGCATTTCGTATGTAGATACAGCTGCAGTCACTAGGCATTCCAAATACCCTAGGCATTTGTCTATTTTGCCTATGCCTAGGGCTGGCTCTGCATATATACGTATATCGGACCATTCCACAAATCTAGTACTGTCTGAAACTGGCATTGAGTAAATTTACCAACCAACTATATTACTTTGGGAACTAAACCATGGCCAAAAAAGGGGCATGACCATGCAATGTTGCTGATTTGCTTGCATTGCTCTATGGAAATGCCACTGCTTATGGTGTCAGTTACTGATGCACTAGGTCACCCCCAACCTCCCTCTTGTAACTACTCCTCTGCTGTTAAAGATACCATACTGTACCTTACAACTTTCACTGCAGTCAGGACCCAAGACCTAATGAGTTGGACAACCGGGCAGTCATTACAATCAGGACTGTACTGTATGACTTCTGCCTAGACTAGGACATGTAGGAGGTATGGGTAGGTATATATGGTGTCACCATTCCCACCTACAGTACCTGTATTTATCCCAGCATATATTTTTTAATTGCCACTTGCTTTGAGTGTGACCTTCAGTGGAATTTTTTGTTTGTCTGTTGGTTTACCATCCCAAATAAGTCAATAATATTTAAATGCAGGAATTAAAACTTCACAGTGATATTTGCAGTAAACAAATAATGAATCATTCATATCACACTGTAATGAAATACATTTGTCTCTATGGCACAGCAGTAATAAAGGTGTCATGTGCATCTTAAGTGTGTAATGGAGGAGTCACCTTGCATCTGTTGAGACAGAGTTTCACTATTGTCTCAAGTGATGAGCTTACTATATGAAAATTGACATTCACCAGACTGTTAGTTGCCCAGCTCTGTTTGAATCATGTCATATCAACAATCCAGGTTTTGCCACCTCTAATGTGACATACCAGGCAGGGGCAACTGTAATTAAAAATGTATCAGTCGCATAAGCCAACATCTATTTCTGTCTGAATCTTAGGTCATTTTGTACTCATTTCGTATTTATGTAGTACTTTTCTTAATACATTTCTAGAGGCTGTAATAAAGGTCTATCTTGTACCTGTTGCTTACAATTTTTGTAGCTTGAACCAATAGTCACAAGAATACTAGGAATCAATCCCTCACGAAGAGGGGTGCCGAGAGAGGGTTGGGGCAGGTACAGATTGTCCAGGGTTGGGGCAGGTACAGATTGTCCAGTACCCGGTAAAGTTTTAACATGTACATATTGCATACAACTTTTTGTAGGTTGAACCAATAGTCAGAAGACTGCAGCCTATCAGTTTGTTATCAATGCCTCATGAAGAGGGGTTCAGAGAGAGGGTTGGCCCCTGGCACCTATTAGTGCAGTGCAGTGTGGGCTTTTGACTAGGAATGTGACTGTTTCCTAATGGAAGGGAACTCATTTATCCTTTTTCTCAGATATTGGAAACCTTGGTTCTTTGTTCAAGACAGGAAAACTAATTTCAGAAGATGATGTTTGGCCCCTTCTTCGTGACCTTGTACAGAAGATAATATAAAGACACTGAAGCAGGGGCAGACGCTGCATTGTAGGGTCTCACTGCTTTAAACTTCTAAGCAGGCACAGGGGCTGGAGCATGAACAGTTAAGAAGATCCATGCTTAAAGTGGCAGAAGGAAGGCCTCAGTAGGGGGGTCAGTATTGCATGCCCCTCCCTCCAAATTTTGTATAAGGCCTTGCGATACCCTGTGGCACTGTTTAACACCGATCTCTGAGTTTTCTACCATGTAGTGTTCAAATCTTATTACTAATACCCCTTGGTGTGGAAAAATCTGTTTTGTGTATTCTTCGTGTTTAGAATAACCCCTCCATTTCAAGAACCTGATGTCACGCTTGAGGGTTTGGGCTGGCTTCAGTTGGCGTGAGAGGCTGGAGCCTAAGCAGCTGAAGTCTGGAAAAAGTGAGGAAGCTTACTTCATCGGCTACTCATGGGCCAGTATTTACTAAAAATCCGAGTTTGGTCGATTTGTGTTTTTTTTTTCTAAGTCCCAATCCGGGAATTTACTAAGCACCAATCTCGGCAGTGTGTGGTCTATTCGTAATGGTTTGAATGACAACGTCCCGAAATACGAATGAATAGACCATCGGTCAAAAGCGGCTGTTATTTCATAGAATACGGCCATTTACTATTCATTCGTATTTGGGTGTTAGTTTCTGAGTGCTCAAGTGCGGGTCTGTTTTTTTTCGAATCGTTAAAAAAAGCAGCAAAAAAATAGACCTGCTTTTTCCAGTCGAGTTTGGATAACCATGCATGGATCAGTGAGATCTGTGCATGGTTATCTATGGGAAAGGGTCTGTTTAGTTTAAAATCTGAAAAAAAAATTGCGTGGGGTCCCCCCTCCTAATCATAACCAGCCTCGGGCTCTTTGAGCCGATCCTGGTTGAAAAAATATGGGGGGGGAAATGACAGGGGTTCCCCCATATTTAATCAACCAGCACCGGGCTCTGCGCCTGGTCCTGGTTCCAAAAATACGGGGGACAAAAAGCGTAGGGGTCCCCCGTATTTCTGAAACCAGCACCGGGCTCCACTAGCTGGGGAGATAATGCCACAGCCGGGGGACACTTTGATATCGGTCCCTGCGGCCGTGCCATTAAAACCCCAACTAGTCACCCCTGGCCGGGGTACCCTGGAGGAGTGGGGACCCCTTCAATCAAGGGGTCCCCCCCCCTCCAGCCACCCAAGGGCCAGGGGTGAAGCCCGAGGCTGTCCCCCCCATCCAAGGGCGGCGGATGGGGGGCTGATAGCCTTTTTGAAAAAATGTGAAAATTGTTTTTAGTAGCAGTACTACAAGTCCCAGCAAGCCTCCCCGCAAGCTGGTACTTGGAGAACCACAAGTACCAGCATGCGGTGGAAAACCGGGCCCGCTGGCACCTGTAGTACTACTACTAAAAAAATACCCCAATAAAAACAGGAGACACACACCTTGAAAGTATAAGTTTATTACATACATGCACACCTCCAAACATACATACTTACCTATGTTCACACGAGGGTCGGTCCTCTTCTCCATGTAGAATCCATGGGGTACCTGTGGAAAAAATTATACTCACATAATCCAGTGTAGATCGGTCCTCTTCTGTTCTCTGTATAATCCACGTACTTGTCAAAAAAATAAAACGCAAACCCGACCACGCACTGAAAGGGGCCCCATGTTTTCACATGAGACCCCTTTCCCCGACTGCCAGGAACGCCCCCTGACTTCTGTCTTAGAGGGTTCCTTCAGCCAATCAGGGAGCGCCACGTCGTGGCACCCTCCTGATTGGCTGTGTGCTCCTGTAGTGTCTGTCAGGCAGCACACGGCAGTGATACAATGTAGTGCCTATGCGCTCCATTGTAACCAATGCTGGGAACTTTGTGGTCAGCGGTGAGGTTACTTTCGGTCAACCGCTGCAAAAACGATTGTGCAAAACTCGGCAGCTTAGTGAATGACCGTATCAGGATTCAAAAAGTTGCAGTAAAATGCACCCGATACCATTCGAGTTCAAACACCCTTCAAAACGGACAGAACACGAATATTATTAAATAAACCCCATGGAGTGACATGTAGGTTAATGGACTCCAGAAGAATCATTGGTGCTCTAGCAGTGGCTGGCCCAAAGGCATGAGAGAAAACAGAATAAGTTTATTATACAGCAAAATCTTTTGGACTAGAGTTCCCAGCTGGAAGCAGGTATCAGTGACTGGATGCAGGAACAAGCTGAGATGCTGGAACTGGACTAGAGCAATAGCTGGATGACGGTGCCAACTGTAATTTTGTAATAGAAGCTGGATTAGTAATCAAACTTGAACTGGACTGGACTGGAGTGGAACCAGATAAGTGACCAGACTGGAACCAGATAGGTGACTGTACTGGAACCAGGTTAGTAAGCAGACTGAAACTGCATAGGTGACTGGACTGGAACCATTTTAGTGACCGGACTGGAACCGTTTAGGTGAATGGATAGAAAGTCTCTGCGTAATACCAAACTGGAACTTGAGAGCAATGGTGCAACAGAAATAGTTGGTAACTGGACTGGAGCTGGACAGGAACAGTACTGATACCTTAGTATCAGGGACCTCAGCACAGAGCTGCATTCACAGGAGAAGTGACGTACTGGCCATTTAGGAGTGGCCAGGCTGCTCCGTTTTTAGGTATCAGTTACTTGCGATGTGATCAGTTGATTGAGAACAGCAACCGGAATGGCTGAGAATGATCAGGTGACTTCCTCCAACATGGCTGCACCCATGTCTGCATTTTGGAGGGAAGTTCGGCATGGAGGAAGCAGGCCTGAACACGGAAGGAATGGAGGGTGAGCGTAGCACTGTGGGGAGCAACGCACAGAGGCAGTTTGACACTGAAGGAAGCGCTGAGCATCAGCAGTGCTGACAGACCTCAGTGGCTGCTGGGAGGGTTGCCAGCATACAGATCCCAGCACTAGCTGCGAGTAGCATGAGGGCACAGCGAGAGTGGACCACAGTGCCAGCCTGGAGAGACACTGCAAATGTAGATTAGTTCTAGTACTCTGGACCGTGACAGCTGGTTCTTGTACTGCCATTTGGAGGATCTAAGGGTGATTCCAGGTTGGTTGTGTTGAATACCAAATTATTTATAACCATTGTGCTTTCCTTGTTGCAACTAAGTAAAAGACTGAATTGAAGTCAGATTTATAAAAACAATTATTTATTTATTAAAAAGACCACACATACAGGCTGAGAGACAGCATGTTCTCAACCCGGGTCAAATACATCAACAGAGAAAAACATGGCAATGCACTAGTTTTTAGAATATTCAGTTACACCCGATTCTTACAACACTCCCACTGATTTCATGCATCTTGGAGTACAATGTTATGCTCATATTAGGACAAGGTACCAGCTTGAAGCTGGTCAGCCTTATTTGGTGCTAATTCCAATTCTATTACACACAATGGGGTATTTTTACTAAGATTCGTAATGTTCAGAATTTGTTTGAAGTTGAAACATGACTGACATCGGTAGTGTGAATTTGCAACTTTTTTTTTTTTACGACTCAATTACTAAGCGTTCGTAATTTGTGTTTTCGTATTTTCCGATGTCGATGTCATTCGTAATATATTTTATGTGATCGCGGCCGACTCTTGTTTTTTTGGCCGAATTTTGTTGGTCTTTTTACGAATTCGTATCTTTAATTTCCACGGCAGTGTTTTTTACCCTTCCCGGCCGCGTTATTTTCTTACTTTCGTTTTCGTCACTCGTCCGTGATTGATTGTGTTTGTCATGGAGGAGTGTCTGTGCTCATTAGTATAAAAACGCCCCCAACCAGCCGCACCTCGTGGGTTTAGCTAGTGGAGAGGTGAGAGGAAGTTGGTGTTTTGGAGTTGGTGATTTGTTGGTCGGTTTTGGAGGTTTCTTGCGATTGTTGAGTGCTGTATTGTGTGTGTAAGTAGTCTTGTGGTAATTGTTGTGTAGTCTCTTAAAAGTTTGTGTCATTTTTAGTGTTTGTGCATTTTACTTTCAGTCTATTGTCATTGTGTGTGTGTGTGTGTGTGTGTGTGTGTGTGTGTGTGTGTGTGTGTGTGTGTGTGTGTGTGGTTGGTGTGCAGTGGTAGTGGGGGAGTGTGTTTTGTGTTTTTTTTTATTAGTGTTATTTGTTGTTTGTGTCAAAGTCGAACAATATTGTAATGCATACACCATGTACTAACCCCATACACATGCCCGCTGCGCGTGCACTTATTCCGCCGTGCGTGCAATATCCGCAATTTGCGTAGGATCGCTCCTGCGATCATGCGCGTGGTATGGGTATTTACGGCGGAGTTTGTGAGCGCATAGAGGGTTATCAGAACATTACATATTTAACCCAAATAGTGCACATTGTACGCATAGCCCCTTGCACCACATCAGAAAGAAATAGCTGTTTAAAATGGTAACAGAACAAAGGGATTCACCTTTACAGGATAGGAGGGGACAGAACAAGGTTACAAGGTGGTGTTTGGTATCCAGCTGTAGGGTATTTTAAGGGAAACATTCTGGTGTTGGTTTGAGGAAGATCGCATGTTCCTGTGGATAGTTAGATGCAGAAGCAGAATATAGGTTTAAACTGTATTTACTGTATATTATGTATGCGGGAGGAATCCAGAGGAGACCACCCACAAGAGCAGTTGGGGAAAGACATCGCCCACCTTTTCAAATCCACCTATGACCTCTTCTGTAATGTAAAGACACATCCCTGTGTCCAATGGACAATGAGATTACAGTGACCATTGTATTGTGTATGCATGCTGTGTATAAAAAGCCCATTGTTGCCTGGCCGGTCAGAAGACTCTGAACGCTATCTGTATGACCAGCGGAGGACCGGCCGGGTTGCGCTTGCGAACATTCTCACGTATGTACATTCTTTGTAGCCATTATTCTGTTTAGATTCATCTTGTTAGCCTGTAGTGTATGATTTGAACTGTTTACCTTTTGGAATTAATCCACTGTGGCCTTAGAACCCTGTGGTTTCAACTACAAATCTGTGTTGTGTCTTCACTTTCCTGCGAGGGTTTTAGAGTGTATTTATTAGAGATGAGCGGGTTCGGTTTCTCTGAATCCGAACCCGCCAGAACTTCATGTTTTTTTTCACGGGTCCGAGCGACTCGGATCTTCCCGCCTTGCTCGGTTAACCCGAGCGCGCCCGAACGTCATCATGACGCTGTCGGATTCTCGCGAGGCTCGGATTCTATCGCGAGACTCGGATTCTATATAAGGAGCCGCGCGTCGCCGCCATTTTCACACGTGCATTGAGATTGATAGGGAGAGGACGTGGCTGGCGTCCTCTCCGTTTAGAATAGATTAGAGAGACACTTGATTTACTAATTTTGGGGAGCATTAGGAGTACTCAGTACAGTGCAGAGTTTTGCTGATAGTGACCAGTGACCACCAGTTTTATTTATAATCCGTTCTCTGCCTGAAAAAAGCGATACACAGCACACAGTGACTCAGTCACATACCATATCTGTGTGCACTGCTCAGGCTCAGGCCAGTGTGCTGCATCATCTATTATCTATATATAATATTATATATATCTGTCTGACTGCTCAGCTCACACAGCTTATAATTGTGGGGGAGACTGGGGAGCACTACTGCAGTGCCAGTTATAGGTTATAGCAGGAGCCAGGAGTACATAATATATTATATAGTGAGTGACCACCAGACACACAGTGCAGTTTATTTAATATATCCGTTCTCTGCCTGAAAAAAGCGATACACAACAGTGACTCAGTCAGTCACATACCATATCTGTGTGCACTGCTCAGGCTCAGGCCAGTGTGCTGCATCATCTATATATATTATATATCTGTCTGACTGCTCAGCTCACACAGCTTATAATTGTGGGGGAGACTGGGGAGCACTACTGCAGTGCCAGTTATAGGTTATAGCAGGAGCCAGGAGTACATAATATTATATTAAAATTAAACAGTGCACACTTTTGCTGCAGGAGTGCCACTGCCAGTGTGACTAGTGACCAGTGACCTGACCACCAGTATATATAATATTAGTAGTATACTATCTCTTTATCAACCAGTCTATATTAGCAGCAGACACAGTACAGTGCGGTAGTTCACGGCTGTGGCTACCTCTGTGTCGGCACTCGGCAGCCCGTCCATAATTGTATATACCACCTAACCGTGGTTTTTTTTTCTTTCTTTATACATACATACTAGTTACGAGTATACTATCTCTTTATCAACCAGTCTATATATTAGCAGCAGACACAGTACAGTGCGGAAGTTCACGGCTGTGGCTACCTCTGTGTCGGCACTCGGCAGCCCGTCCATAATTGTATATACCACCTAACCGTGGTTTTTTTTTCTTTCTTTATACATACATACTAGTTACGAGTATACTATCTCTTTATCAACTAGTCTATATATTAGCAGCAGACACAGTACAGTGCGGTAGTTCACGGCTGTGGCTACCTCTGTGTCGGCACTCGGCAGCCCGTCCATAATTGTATATACCACCTAACCGTGGTTTTTTTTTCTTTCTTTATACATACATACTAGTTACGAGTATACTATCTCTTTATCAACCAGTCTATATTAGCAGCAGACACAGTACAGTGCGGTAGTTCACGGCTGTGGCTACCTCTGTGTCGGCACTCGGCAGCCCGTCCATAATTGTATATACCACCTAACCGTGGTTTTTTTTTCTTTCTTTATACATACATACTAGTTACGAGTATACTATCTCTTTATCAACCAGTCTATATATTAGCAGCAGACACAGTACAGTGCGGTAGTTCACGGCTGTGGCTACCTCTGTGTCGGCACTCGGCAGCCCGTCCATAATTGTATATACCACCTAACCGTGGTTTTTTTTTCTTTCTTTATACATACATACTAGTTACGAGTATACTATCTCTTTATCAACCAGTCTATATATTAGCAGCAGACACAGTACAGTGCGGTAGTTCACGGCTGTGGCTACCTCTGTGTCGGCACTCGGCAGCCCGTCCATAATTGTATATACCACCTAACCGTGGTTTTTTTTTCTTTCTTTATACATACATACTAGTTACGAGTATACTATCTCTTTATCAACCAGTCTATATATTAGCAGCAGACACAGTACAGTGCGGTAGTTCACGGCTGTGGCTACCTCTGTGTCGGCACTCGGCAGCCCGTCCATAATTGTATATACCACCTAACCGTGGTTTTTTTTTCTTTCTTTATACATACATACTAGTTACGAGTATACTATCTCTTTATCAACCAGTCTATATTAGCAGCAGACACAGTACAGTGCGGTAGTTCACGGCTGTGGCTACCTCTGTGTCGGCACTCGGCAGCCCGTCCATAATTGTATATACCACCTAACCGTGGTTTTTTTTTCTTTCTTTATACATACATACTAGTTACGAGTATACTATCTCTTTATCAACCAGTCTATATATTAGCAGCAGACACAGTACAGTGCGGTAGTTCACGGCTGTGGCTACCTCTGTGTCGGCACTCGGCAGCCCGTCCATAATTGTATATACCACCTAACCGTGGTTTTTTTTTCTTTCTTTATACATACATACTAGTTACGAGTATACTATCTCTTTATCAACCAGTCTATATATTAGCAGCAGACACAGTACAGTGCGGTAGTTCACGGCTGTGGCTACCTCTGTGTCGGCACTCGGCAGCCCGTCCATAATTGTATATACCACCTAACCGTGGTTTTTTTTTCTTTCTTTATACATACATACTAGTTACGAGTATACTATCTCTTTATCAACCAGTCTATATATTAGCAGCAGACACAGTACAGTGCGGTAGTTCACGGCTGTGGCTACCTCTGTGTCGGCACTCGGCAGCCCGTCCATAATTGTATATACCACCTAACCGTGGTTTTTTTTTCTTTCTTTATACATACATACTAGTTACAAGTATACTATCTCTTTATCAACCAGTCTATATTAGCAGCAGACACAGTACAGTGCGGTAGTTCACGGCTGTGGCTACCTCTGTGTCGGCACTCGGCAGCCCGTCCATAATTGTATACTAGTATCCAATCCATCCATCTCCATTGTTTACCTGAGGTGCCTTTTAGTTGTGCCTATTAAAATATGGAGAACAAAAATGTTGAGGTTCCAAAATTAGGGAAAGATCAAGATCCACTTCCACCTCGTGCTGAAGCTGCTGCCACTAGTCATGGCCGAGACGATGAAATGCCAGCAACGTCGTCTGCCAAGGCCGATGCCCAATGTCATAGTACAGAGCATGTCAAATCCAAAACACCAAATATCAGTAAAAAAAGGACTCCAAAACCTAAAATAAAATTGTCGGAGGAGAAGCGTAAACTTGCCAATATGCCATTTACCACACGGAGTGGCAAGGAACGGCTGAGGCCCTGGCCTATGTTCATGGCTAGTGGTTCAGCTTCACATGAGGATGGAAGCACTCAGCCTCTCGCTAGAAAAATGAAAAGACTCAAGCTGGCAAAAGCAGCACAGCAAAGAACTGTGCATTCTTCGAAATCCCAAATCCACAAGGAGAGTCCAATTGTGTCGGTTGCGATGCCTGACCTTCCCAACACTGGACGTGAAGAGCATGCGCCTTCCACCATTTGCACGCCCCCTGCAAGTGCTGGAAGGAGCACCCGCAGTCCAGTTCCTGATAGTCAGATTGAAGATGTCAGTGTTGAAGTACACCAGGATGAGGAGGATATGGGTGTTGCTGGCGCTGGGGAGGAAATTGACCAGGAGGATTCTGATGGTGAGGTGGTTTGTTTAAGTCAGGCACCCGGGGAGACACCTGTTGTCCGTGGGAGGAATATGGCCGTTGACATGCCAGGTGAAAATACCAAAAAAATCAGCTCTTCGGTGTGGAGGTATTTCACCAGAAATGCGGACAACAGGTGTCAAGCCGTGTGTTCCCTTTGTCAAGCTGTAATAAGTAGGGGTAAGGACGTTAACCACCTCGGAACATCCTCCCTTATACGTCACCTGCAGCGCATTCATAATAAGTCAGTGACAAGTTCAAAAACTTTGGGTGACAGCGGAAGCAGTCCACTGACCAGTAAATCCCTTCCTCTTGTAACCAAGCTCACGCAAACCACCCCACCAACTCCCTCAGTGTCAATTTCCTCCTTCCCCAGGAATGCCAATAGTCCTGCAGGCCATGTCACTGGCAATTCTGACGAGTCCTCTCCTGCCTGGGATTCCTCCGATGCATCCTTGCGTGTAACGCCTACTGCTGCTGGCGCTGCTGTTGTTGCCGCTGGGAGTCGATGGTCATCCCAGAGGGGAAGTCGTAAGCCCACTTGTACTACTTCCAGTAAGCAATTGACTGTTCAACAGTCCTTTGCGAGGAAGATGAAATATCACAGCAGTCATCCTACTGCAAAGCGGATAACTGAGTCCTTGACAACTATGTTGGTGTTAGACGTGCGTCCGGTATCCGCCGTTAGTTCACAGGGAACTAGACAATTTATTGAGGCAGTGTGCCCCCGTTACCAAATACCATCTAGGTTCCACTTCTCTAGGCAGGCGATACCGAGAATGTACACGGACGTCAGAAAAAGACTCACCAGTGTCCTAAAAAATGCAGTTGTACCCAATGTCCACTTAACCACGGACATGTGGACAAGTGGAGCAGGGCAGGGTCAGGACTATATGACTGTGACAGCCCACTGGGTAGATGTATGGACTCCCGCCGCAAGAACAGCAGCGGCGGCACCAGTAGCAGCATCTCGCAAACGCCAACTCTTTCCTAGGCAGGCTACGCTTTGTATCACCGCTTTCCAGAATACGCACACAGCTGAAAACCTCTTACGGCAACTGAGGAAGATCATCGCGGAATGGCTTACCCCAATTGGACTCTCCTGTGTATTTGTGGCATCGGACAACGCCAGCAATATTGTGTGTGCAATAAATATGGGCAAATTCCAGCACGTCCCATGTTTTGCACATACCTTGAATTTGGTGGTGCAGAATTTTTTAAAAAACGACAGGGGCGTGCAAGAGATGCTGTCGGTGGCCAGAAAAATTGCGGGACACTTTCGGCGTACAGGCACCACGTACAGAAGACTGGAGCACCACCAAAAACTACTGAACCTGCCCTGCCATCATCTGAAGCAAGAAGTGGTAACGAGGTGGAATTCAACCCTCTATATGCTTCAGAGGTTGGAGGAGCAGCAAAAGGCCATTCAAGCCTATACAATTGAGCACGATATAGTAGGTGGAATGCACCTGTCTCAAGTGCAGTGGAGAATGATTTCAACGTTGTGCAAGGTTCTGATGCCCTTTGAACTTGCCACACGTGAAGTCAGTTCAGACACTGCCAGCCTGAGTCAGGTCATTCCCCTCATCAGGCTTTTGCAGAAGAAGCTGGAGGCATTGAAGAAGGAGCTAAAAGGGAGCGATTCCGCTAGGCATGTGGGACTTGTGGATGCAGCCCTTAATTCGCTTAACAAGGATTCACGGGTGGTCAATCTGTTGAAATCAGAGCACTACATTTTGGCCACCGTGCTCGATCCTAGATTTAAAGCCTACCTTGGATCTCTCTTTCCGGCAGACACAGGTCTGCTGGGGTTGAAAGACCTGCTGGTGACAAAATTGTCAAGTCAAGCGGAACGCGACCTGTCAACATCTCCTCCTTCACATTCTCCCGCAACTGGGGGTGCGAGGAAAAGGCTCAGAATTCCGAGCCCACCCGCAGGCGGTGATGCAGGGCAGTCTGGAGCGACTGCTGCTGATGCTGACATCTGGTCCGGACTGAAGGACCTGACAACGATTACGGACATGTCGTCTACTGTCACTGCATATGATTCTCTCAACATTGATAGAATGGTGGAGGATTATATGAGTGACCGCATCCAAGTAGGCACGTCACACAGTCCGTACTTATACTGGCAGGAAAAAGAGGCAATTTGGAGGCCCTTGCACAAACTGGCTTTATTCTACCTAAGTTGCCCTCCCACAAGTGTGTACTCCGAAAGAGTGTTTAGTGCCGCCACTCACCTTGTCAGCAATCGGCGTACGAGGTTACATCTAGAAAATGTGGAGAAGATGATGTTCATTAAAATGAATTATAATCAATTCCTCCGCGGAGACATTGACCAGCAGCAATTGCCTCCACAAAGTACACAGGGAGCTGAGATGGTGGATTCCAGTGGGGACGAATTGATAATCTGTGAGGAGGGGGATGTACACGGTGATATATCGGAGGGTGAAGATGAGGTGGACATCTTGCCTCTGTAGAGCCAGTTTGTGCAAGGAGAGATTAATTGCTTCTTTTTTGGGGGGGGTCCAAACCAACCCGTCATATCAGTCACAGTCGTGTGGCAGACCCTGTCACTGAAATGATGGGTTGGTTAAAGTGTGCATGTCCTGTTTTGTTTATACAACATAAGGGTGGGTGGGAGGGCCCAAGGACAATTCCATCTTGCACCTCTTTTTTCTTTTCCTTTTCTTTGCATCATGTGCTGATTGGGGAGGGTTTTTTGGAAGGGACATCCTGCGTGACACTGCAGTGCCACTCCTAGATGGGCCCGGTGTTTGTGTCGGCCACTAGGGTCGCTAATCTTACTCACACAGTCAGCTACCTCATTGCGCCTCTTTTTTTCTTTGCGTCATGTGCTGTTTGGGGAGGGTTTTTTGGAAGGGACATCCTGCGTGACACTGCAGTGCCACTCCTAGATGGGCCCGGTGTTTGTGTCGGCCACTAGGGTCGCTAATCTTACTCACACAGCTACCTCATTGCGCCTCTTTTTTTCTTTGCGTCATGTGCTGTTTGGGGAGGGTTTTTTGGAAGGGACATCCTGCGTGACACTGCAGTGCCACTCCTAGATGGGCCCGGTGTTTGTGTCGGCCACTAGGGTCGCTAATCTTACTCACACAGCTACCTCATTGCGCCTCTTTTTTTCTTTGCGTCATGTGCTGTTTGGGGAGGGTTTTTTGGAAGGGCCATCCTGCGTGACACTGCAGTGCCACTCCTAGATGGGCCCGGTGTTTGTGTCGGCCACTAGGGTCGCTAATCTTACTCACACAGCTACCTCAATGCGCCTCTTTTTTTCTTTGCGTCATGTGCTGTTTGGGGAGGGTTTTTTGGAAGGGACATCCTGCGTGACACTGCAGTGCCACTCCTAGATGGGCCCGGTGTTTGTGTCGGCCACTAGGGTCGCTTATCTTACTCACACAGCGACCTCGGTGCAAATTTTAGGACTAAAAATAATATTGTGAGGTGTGAGGTATTCAGAATAGACTGAAAATGAGTGTAAATTATGGTTTTTGAGGTTAATAATACTTTGGGATCAAAATGACCCCCAAATTCTATGATTTAAGCTGTTTTTTAGTGTTTTTTGAAAAAAACACCCGAATCCAAAACACACCCGAATCCGACAAAAAAAATTCGGTGAGGTTTTGCCAAAACGCGTTCGAACCCAAAACACGGCCGCGGAACCGAACCCAAAACCAAAACACAAAACCCGAAAAATTTCAGGCGCTCATCTCTAGTATTTATCTGTATAAGGTGTATAAGTATTGATAAGGTGTACGCACTGCGGGTACTTTTGCACCGTCAGCGCTACTTAAGGTTTAAGGTATAACATCGTTGCAGTACTTTGCTGCTAAGGGTTTTAAAGTGTAATCATATCATTGCATTATATCATTACTAAGGTTTAAAGGTTATCAATTGTGTGTGCGCACGCTGTGTGTACTATGTACATTCAGCGCGACGTGTGTACGCCAAGTACGTACCACGTGCGGGACTCTGTACACAAATAGCGTACAAAGTGCGTAGCACGTGTATCCAGTCTAGCGGCCATAGCGGCTCCACGGTAATAGTGTATCTAGAGGTATAGCTTTTCGGTCTAAGATAATAATAAGATTTTACTCACCGGTAAATCTATTTCTCGTAGTCCATAGTGGATGCTGGGAACTCCGTAAGGACCATGGGGAATAGACGGGCTCCGCAGGAGACTGGGCACTCTAAAAGAAAGATTAGGTACTATCTGGTGTGCACTGGCTCCTCCCACCATGACCCTCCTCCAGACCTCAGTTAGCATACTGTGCCCGGAAGAGCTGACGCAATAAGGAAGGATTTTGAATCCCGGGTAAGACTCATACCAGCCACACCAATCACATCGTATAACTCGTGATACTATACCCAGTTAACAGTATGAAATATAACTGAGCCTCTCAACAGATGGCTCAGCAATAACCCTTAGTTAGGCAATAACTACATACAAGTATTGCAGACAATCCGCACTTGGGATGGGCGCCCAGCATCCACTACGGACTACGAGAAATAGATTTACCGGTGAGTAAAATCTTATTTTCTCTGACGTCCAGGTGGATGCTGGGAACTCCGTAAGGACCATGGGGATTATACCAAAGCTCCCAAACGGGCGGGAGAGTGCGGATGACTCTGCAGCACCGAATGAGAGAACTCAAGGTCCTCCTCAGTCAGGGTATCAAATTTGTAGAATTTAGCAAACGTGTTTGCCCCTGACCAAGTTGCAGCTCGGCAAAGTTGTAAAGCCGAGACCCCTCGGGCAGCCGCCCAAGATGAGCCCACTTTCCTCGTGGAATGGGCTTTTACTGATTTAGGATGCGGCAATCCAGCCGCAGAATGCTCCAGCTGAATTGTGCTACAAATTCAGCGAGCAATAGTCTGCTTAGAAGCAGGAGCACCTATTTTGTTGGGTGCCTACAGGATAAAAAGCGAGTCAGTTTTCCTGACTCCAGCGGTCCTGGAAATATAAATTTTTAAGGCCTTGACTACGTCCAGTAACTTGGAATCTTCCAAGTCCCTAGTAGCCGCAGGCACTACAATAGGTTGGTTCAAGTGAAAAGCTGATACCACCTTAGGGAGAAACTGGGGACGAGTCCTCAATTCTGCCCTATCCATATGGAAAATCAGATAAGGGCTTTTACATGACAAAGCCGCCAATTCTGACACACGCCTGGCCGAAGCCAAGGCCAATAACATGACCACTTTCCACGTGAGATATTTCAAATCCACAGTTTTAAGTGGCTCAAACCAATGTGATTTTAGGAAACTCAACACCACGTTGAGATCCCAAGGTGCCACAGGAGGCACAAAAGGGGGCTGAATATGTAGCACTCCCTTTACAAATGTCTGAACTCCAGGCAGTGAAGCCAGTTCTTTCTGGAAGAAAATCGACAGAGCCGAAATCTGGACCTTAATGGAACCCAAGTTTAGGCCCATAGTCACTCCTGACTGTAGGAAGTGCAGAAAACGACCCAGCTGAAATTCCTCTGTTGGGGCCTTCCTGGCCTCACACCACGCAACATATTTTCGCCAAATACGGTGATAATGGTTTGCGGTTACTTCTTTCCTGGCTTTTATCAGCGTAGGAATGACTTCCTCCGGAATGCCCTTTTCCTTTAGGATCCGGAATTCAACCGCCATGCCGTCAAACGCAGCCGCGGTAAGTCTTGGAACAGACAGGGCCCCTGCTGTAGCAGATCCTGTCTGAGCGGTAGAGGCCATGGGTCCTCTGATATCATTTCTTGAAGTTCTGGGTACCAAGCTCTTCTTGGCCCATCCGGAACCACGAGTATCGTTCTTACTCCTTGTTTTCTTATTATTCTCAGTACCTTTGGTATGAGAGGCAGAGGAGGGAATACATAAACCGACTGGTACACCCACGGTGTCACTAGAGCGTCCACAGCGATTGCCTGAGGGTCCCTTGACCTGGCGCAATATCTAGTTTTTTGTTTAGGCGGGACGCCATCATATCCACCTGTGGCCTTTCCCAACGGTTTACCAACAGTTGGAAGACTTCTGGATGAAGTCCCCACTCTCCCGGGTGTAGGTCGTGTCTGCTGAGGAAGTCTGCTTCCCAGTTGTCCACTCCCGGAATTAATACTGCTGACAGTGCTAAGACGTGATTTTCCGCCCATCGGAGAATCCTTGTGGCTTCTGCCATCGCCATCCTGCTTCTTGTGCCGCCCTGTCGGTTTACATGGGCGACTGCCGTGATGTTGTCTGATTGGATCATTACCGGCTGGTTTTGAAGCAGAGGCCTTGCCAGACTTAGGGCATTGTAAATGGCCCTCAGTTCCAGAACATTTATGTGTAGAGACGACTCCTGACTTGACCAAAGTCCTTGGAAATTTCTTCCCTGTGTGACTGCCCCCCAGCCTCGAAGGCTGGCATCCGTGGTTACCAGGACCCAGTCCTGTATGCCGAATCTGCGGCCCTCTTGAAGATGAGCACTCTGCAGCCACCACCGTAGAGATACCCTGGTCCTTGGAGACAGGGTTATCAGCCGATGCATCTGAAGATGCGATCCCGACCACTTGTCCAAGAGGTCCCACTGAAAGGTTCTTGCATGGAACCTGCAGAATGGAATTCTGCTTCGTAAGAAGCTACCATTTTTCCCAGGACTCGTGTGCAGTGATGCACCGATACCTGTTTTGGTTTCAGGAGGTCTCTGACTAGAGATGACAGCTCCTTGGCTTTCTCCTGCTGGAGAAACACTTTTTTCTGTTCTGTGTCCAGAACCATCCCCAGGAACAGTAGGCGTGTGGTAGGAACCAGCTGTGACTTTGGAATGTATAGAATCCATCCGTGCTGTTGTAGCACTTCCCGAGATAGTGCTACTCCGACCAACAACTGCTCCTTGGACCTCGCCTTTATAAGGAGATCGTCCAAATACGGAATAATTAAAACTCCCTTTTTTCGAAGGAGTATCATAATTTCTGCCATTACCTTGGTAAAGACCCTCGGTGCCTTGGACAGTCCAAACGGCAGTGTTTGGAATTGGTAATGGCAATCCTGTACCACAAATCTGAGGTACTCCTGGTGAGGATGGTAAATGGGGACATGTAGGTAAGCATCCTTGATGTCCAGGGATACCATGTAATCCCCCTCCTCCAGGCTTGCAATAACCGCCCTGAGCGATTCCATCTTGAACTTGAATTTTTTTATGTATGTGTTCAAGGATTTCAAATTTAAAATGGGTCTCACCGAACCGTCCGGTTTCGGTACCACAAACAGTGTGGAATAGTAACCCCGTCCTTGTTGAAGTAGGGGCACCTTGACTATCACCTGCTGGGAATACAGCTTGTGAATTGCCTCTAGCACAGACTCCCTGCCTGAGGGAGTTGTCGGCAAGGCAGATTTGAGGAAACGGCGGGGGGGAGACGCCTCGAATTCCAGCTTGTACCCCTGAGATACTACTTGAAGGATCCAGGGATCCACCTGTGAGCGAGCCCACTGATCGCTGACATTTTTGAGGCGGCCCCCCACCGTAACTGGCTACGCCTGTGGAGCCCCCGCGTCATGCGGTGGACTCAGAGGAAGCGGGGGAAGAATTTTGATTCTGGGAACTGGCTGACTGGTGCAGCTTTTTTCCTTCTTCCCTCGTCTCTGTGCAGAAAGGAAGCGCCTTTGACCCGCTTGCTTTTCTGAAGCCGAAAGGACTGTACCTGATAATACAGTGCTTTCTTAGGCTGTGAGGAAACCTGAGGTAAAAATGTTTCTTCCCAGCTGTTGCTGTGGATACGAGGTCCCAGAGACCATCCCCAAACAATTCCTCACCCTTATAAGGCTCTATGTGCCTTTTAAAGTCAGCATCACCTGTCCAGTGTCGGGTCTCTAATACCCTCCTGACAGAATGGACATTGCATTAATTCTGGATGCCAGCCGGCAAAATATCCCTCTGTGCATCCCTCATATATAAGACGACGTCTTTAATATGCTCTTATGTTCGCAAAATAGTATCCCTGTTTGACAGGGTCACAGACCACGCTGCAGCAGCACTATCTGCAGGTCTCAGTCTAGTACCTGAGTGTGTAAATACAGACTTCAGGATAGCCTCCTGCTTTTTATCAGCAGGTACCTTCAAAGTGGCCGTATCCTAAGACGGCAGTGCCACCTTTTTTGACAAAACGTGTGAGCGCCTTATCCACCCTAGGGGATATCTCCCAGCGTAACTTATCCTCTGGCGGGAAAGGGTACGCCATCAGTAACTTTTTAGAAATTACCAGTTTCTTATCGGGGGAACCCACGCTTTTTCACACTTCATTCACTCATTTGATGGGGGAACAAAACACTGCCTGCTTTTTCTCCCCAAACATAAAACCCTTTTTTAGTGGTATTTGGGTTAATGTCAGAAATGTGTAACACATTTTTTATTGCCGGGATCATGTAACGGATGTTCCTAGTGGATTGTGTATATGTCTCAACCTCGTCGACACTGGAGTCAGACTCCGTGTTGACATCTGTGTCTGCCAACTGAGGGAGCGGGCGTTTTTGAGCCCCTGATGGTCTTTGAGACGCCTGGGCAGGCGCGGGCTGAGAAGCCGGCTGTCCCACAGCTGTTACGTCATCCAGCCTTTTATGTAAGGAGTTGACACTGTCGGTTTATACCTTCCACCTATCCATCCACTCTGGTGTCGGCCCCACAGGGGGCGACATCACATTTATCGGCATCTGCTCTGCCACCACATAAGCCTCCTCATCAAACGTGTCGACACAGCCGTACCGACACACCGCACACACACCGGGAATGCTCTGACTGAGGACAGGACCCCACACAGCCCTTTGGGGAGACAGAGAGAGAGTATGCCAGCACACACCAGAGCGCTATATAATTTAGGGATTAACACTATATTGAGTGAATTTTTCCCAATAGCTGCTTGTATATACAATATTGCGCCTAAATTTAGTGCCCCCCCTCTCTTTTTAACCCTTTGAGCCTGCAAACTACAGGGGAGAGCCTGGGGAGCTGTCTTCCAGCTGCACTGTGAAGAGAAAATGGCGCCAGTGTGCTGAGGGAGATAGCTCCACCCCTTTTTCGCTGACTTTTCTCCCGCTTTTTTATGGATTCTGGCAGGGGTATTTATCACATATATAGCCTCTGGGGCTATATATTGTGATATATTTGCCAGCCAAGGTGTTTTTATTGCTGCTCAGGGCGCCCCCCCCCCCAGCGCCCTGCACCCTCAGTGACCGGAGTGTGAAGTGTGTATGAGGAGCAATGGCGCACAGCTGCAGTGCTGTGCGCTACTTTGGTGAAGACTGACGTCTTCTGCCGCCGATTTTCTGGACCTCTTCTTGCTTCTGGCTCTGTAAGGGGGACGTCGGCGCGGCTCCGGGAACGAACACCAAGGCCAGTTCCATGCGGTCGATCCCTCTGGAGCTAATGGTGTCCAGTAGCCTAAGAAGCCCAAGCTAGCTGCAAGCAGGTAGGTTCGCTTCTTCTCCCCTTAGTCCCTCGATGGAGTGAGCCTGTTGCCAGCAGGTCTCACTGTAAAATAAAAAACCTAAAATAAACTTTCTTTCTAGGAGCTCAGGAGAGCCCCTAGTGTGCATCCAGCTCGGCCGGCCACAGAAATCTAACTGAGGTCTGGAGGAAGGTCATGGTGGGAGGAGCCAGTGCACACCAGATAGTACCTAATCTTTCTTTTAGAGTGCCCAGTCTCCTGCGGAGCCCGTCTATTCCCCATGGTCCTTACGGAGTTCCCAGCATCCACTAGGACGTCAGAGAAATCGACATTATCAATTGGGAGCTCATCCAGTTTTTCCTCATACCCACAGCCTAGCAGCGTACAGCAGACTTTATCTATCAGCAAAGGGCGGGAAGGTATCCCACACAAACCTTCTCCTGGTTGGTGGATACACTAGTGCTGATAAGATAAGCGTCTGCTCTGCAAGGTTTGTTGGGATGCTGGTGGAATCCGTAAGGTAAGAACGCAAAGCTATTTTTAAAGTCTGTGAATTTCTGTTTGGCGCAAAATGCGCACACAATACACGCATACACCTGTATTTTGTACTCTGCATATCTGATCATATTGTTGCAAAACAAGGTTCAAATGAGTCATATTGTGTTTGATTCAGATTGGAATGCTTATGTGTTAAGTAGGGTAAAAGTACATTTAAAAGTTGCTGCAAAAGCCTTAATATAGTGGGGGGTTTTTTAACTCAGGCCTAAAATAACTTCAGGGGCTTGCATGGTGTGTGATTTCTTTGTGACAAAGGAAGCCGCATGGTCTGTCCTCCATTTTGGACTAACCACATGGCTTGTCCACCATTTTGTGTAACCCTCAGGGATGTGGAAGGGGGAGGAGCAGCGGCCATGTTGGGAAGGTAATTTTTTCTAAATGGCTGATTTTCACTGCCCAGAATAATCAGCCGTCCTTGGTCAAAAAGAAATCACCATTTATGAGTTACCAATGCATTTATTTAACCCATGCCATAGTCAATTACAAATAGTTTCAGATGGGGCTTAATGAAAGTTAATAGTAAGATGAATACTTGATGTAAGAACCACACACAGATATAAACAAATTTTTTTTTTCTTTTACCTCTAGGACTCAGTTAACTCTGCTTGCTATAAGATAGCCATTGAAATGCAAATTAACCTGTGTAACTGCTTTTTCCTAGCAGTGAAAAAAAACCCCACCTTTACAGGCAGCCAATAGCACATACAGATGTGTCCACTTACATCTTTGCTTTTTTACAAATATGGCACAATATACAAAACACGGCTAAGCTGTATTTCACGAGTAGCGAGTGGATGAATTTTAAAATTTTTGTTTGCCATAATAGAATATGTATAAAGTAACACTTTAAAGAAGCAAATTAAGAAATTATCACAAGGCATGGCTACATTTCTGAGTCTATGGCATGTAAAACTGTGCCATACATGGCGGGATATAGCAAAGATGTATGTGGACACATTTGTAGCATTCATATGCAAATTAGAAGCACTTAATGGGTAAATGAGTCTCAGGAGACCAGTGAATGGTACATATATATAATATTATAATTATGTGTATATTTATATCAGTGTATGTTCTGCAAGATAGCTATCCAATCTGAATCATACCATTTGAATTATTGATCATTACTAGATTCATTTTGACCTGTACTGAAATTTTTTTTGTTGCTATTTAGTTTAAATATAGAGTTAATATTTAAGAAATAAGTGTAAGACGCACATGCAGCCTGGCCTAGTTGTAAAGGTTTATACAGAAGAAACTGTGTGTAGTGTTAAGTGAGTGATTATAGTTAATATCGCTTACATTTATAGAAGTGTGGGATTTGTAGTACTGCGGATGTACGGCCTTTGTACACGTGTCTCAGACAAAGTACGGGACTGCGTGCGCTACGTAAAGGCCTATGCTGCACATGGCGTGTTTACGCAACATGTGTAAAATTATGACCGCTAAGTACAAATTACACAATAGCATTGTTTTAGTTTAGGCGCAAGACGGTAGCCACGCGATAATAGCACAAATTTGTTCAGTTTCCAATATTTAGTTTCAAAACCTTTTTTACTGTAGTACCTCTGGGGAAAGCTATCAGTTAACAGGAAAAGATATTTTTCTGATCAGAAAACTATAGAATGTTAGTGTCGGCTGAATAAGGTGTGAATGTATTGAACCCCGCTTGGTGAACTTGGTGATCTTGGTGAAGCTTGGTGAAACTTGGTGAAGCACGGTCTAGGTGAAAACTTGGTGAAGCACGGTCTAGGTGAAAACGTGGTGAGCATGGTCTAGGTGAATACGTGCAACGGAGTGTGATAAAGTTTTTGTGGTATTACGCTCCGGCTGTTTTGGAGCACAGTGTGGAGACTCCAGTGATCCTACCACTTATAGATAGCAAGTGTCTATGAGCGGTGCGATTGGACCGCGCGGTTGTATGGGCAATACGTGACGCAACGTGATACGAAGTTTTGCATATTTGTGCGTAAATCTCGTCATCATACGCGTTATAGGAAGCACATGCAAGCGTGATTTGTGTAAAGTAAAGGTTTAGGGAGTTTTCGCTGGTCTCTCAGGAAAATCTCCAGAGGCAGATATTCACTGGGTACCTAAAGGCCCAGGGGATATAGGCCGAAGTAAAGTAGCGCCTGCAACGGCTACACGTATCTGCTAAATAAGGCGGATCCGTAATACTCGGAGCAGAAGAAGTTAGTGGAAGAACTTTGAGGACTTCCACCGGTAGACTACTGTGTTTGGTGCATTTTAGGAAGTTTTCCCGTGTTAAAAAGGTCCACAATGGAAGCCAAGTGCACAACACAGGGACGTTCCTTAGTCAGGGTTCAGACTGCAGATTTCAGACCCAGGGGGTCAGCTCGGTTAGTAATGTGGGGGAAGTATGGTCCCCACACTGAGACCTTTTGTGATGAATGGACACGAATGACTGTGGGGGATAAAGCACCATTTCCTGGGATAGGTAGTTTTGACTCAGAGGTATTGCATAATCTAAGGCTTAGGATCTGTCTGATAAAATCTCAAAAACAAAGGATTAGACACACAAACTGTTTACATTTATAGCAACGAGAGAGTGATATGCAAAGGGATCTAGTTCACGCAGCTGGTTCCAACCCTGGCAGGAAACTGATTGCAACTGCACCACCACCACCGTATATTACAGGGGAGAAAGTGGCTACAGACAATGACATACTGATATATGCTAAGAGTAAAATTGATAAATGTAGTAATGATGATAAGAATGAACTTAATAAATGTATTAATGCTAACCCGTGCAAGTTGTATCCCATCTTAAACTTCCCTCAGGAATACGAGCAAGAAGATGAACCCAGCACGATATCGGCACTTTCTCCAGCAGCCACCATACAGGACACCCAGGTGGGCACAGCCCAACCGGTAAGAGCAGTAGTAAAGCCCCCTAGCGGAGGGATAAGTGAGGTTGTGTCCACAGGTAAGTACGGTACAGTACATTATGCAGAGACAATTGCACCTCACATTGTAGAAGCAACCCAGAATGATGTAATTGAACTAAATCCTGTCAGGGTGATCGCAGTCCCCAATGGGAAGACTGACGCTCAGGGAATCACTCCCGTCAGGAACATTGCTATGCATTGTCCTTGGTCCCGGGCAGAATTGAGGACAATTATGTCTGAATTTCCCGATCCCAGAAAAGATCTAGTCGCATGCCAGAGGTTTATTAAAGAATTAGGTAATGCCACCGAACCCACAAACAAAGATTGGCGAATAGTGCTATGAGTATGTCTACCTTCCAATATTGACCCTGCGAAATTTATTACTGATTGTAAATTAGACGCAGAAGTACCTCTCACTGAGGAGTACACTCAGGAGAATGTACGACAAATCAATCTGCAATTAGGAGTATATTTCCCTACTGTTGTCAAATGGAACAAAATCTTTTCAATAAGACAAAAAGAAGGTGAAATGGCATCTGAATATTTCCACCGAGCACTGCAGGAAATGTCTAGATACACTGGGATCGAGGACATTAAGGAAAATATACATCACAGGGAGGTAGCTGTGTCAGTATTAATGGACGGGTTAAAAGACACACTAAGAACCAGGGTACAAACCTCTCTACCTAACTGGAGAGGTATCTCGGTGGCTGCATTAGGAGAGTCTGCTATCGAGCATGACCGTAATATCCAAAGAACCAGAGAGGCACAGGGAGAGCGGTTGATGGTGATGAGCATCCAAGCACTGGAAGCATCAACTCGACCAAAACCCCAGACCCCTGGCACGTGGAGGAAGCCAAGAGTTTGTTATCTGTGTAAAAGGGAAGGGCATTATGCCAGCAACTGTAACAGCACACATAAATTCAGACCCCCTAGACAAGAACACGAGCAAAGTTATGATACACGTAATTGGGATCAGGGATCACATAGGAAAAATTTTGGGCCGCACCTGTAGTCTGCAGCCAGTGAAGTTGATTGCTAGCCTTGGTAGTAAACCTGAGGTCACAGTTGATGTAGCTGGTAGATCATTCCTTGTAGATGCAGGGGCGGCCAGGTAAACTCTGTGATTTATCTTTAAAGTTTCCTCTTCATCTCTGACGTTCACCGACAGATTTACAGCTCAAACGTCACATATCTACTCGGTCTTTTAAGAGGTCTGCCCAACCCCAGTATATCTCACCAGCATCATTGTGCCTGGCCATGCACAGAGGGTGGAGAGTGGAAATACTGGTAAAGGGAGACTGTGCAGAGATACCGATAGACATGATGGTGTGACAGCCTGATGGTGAACGCAAATCTGACAAATTTTCTTTTTATTATTCTCTCTCTTTTTTTTTCATTTTCTACGGATGGTTTATATCACACAACAGTTAAACACATTGTAATACAGGATTTATGTTCCCTACAGAAAGGTCGCTGACTCGGAAAGAATAGCGTATCACTGGAGTGTCTGTTCCGGGAAGACTGAGAGGCAGCACTGTTGAGACGGCACCTGAGCACAGAGAACTACAAGACCAGAGGCGGTTGTCGTACCAAATTTCTTTTTCCTTTTTATTATTTTCTCCATCTCCCATTACCCTCCTTTTCTCTAACGTCCTAAGTGGATGCTGGGGACTCCGTAAGGACCATGGGGATAGCGGCTCCGCAGGAGACTGGGCACATCTAAAGAAAGCTTTAGGACTAACTGGTGTGCACTGGCTCCTCCCCCTATGACCCTCCTCCAAGCCTCAGTTAGATTTCTGTGCCCGACGAGAAGAGTGCACACTAGGGGCTCTCCTGAGCTTCTTAGTGAAAGTTTTAGTTTAGGTTTGTTATTTTCAGTGAGACCTGCTGGCAACAGGCTCACTGCATCGAGGGACTAAGGGGAGAAGAAGCGAACTCACCTGCGTGCAGAGTGGATTGGGCTTCTTGGCTACTGGACATTAGCTCCAGAGGGACGATCACAGGCCCAGCCTGGATGGGTCCCGGAGCCGCGCCGCCGGCCCCCTTACAGAGCCAGAAGAGCGAAGAGGTCCGGAAAAATCGGCGGCAGAAGACGTTCCTGTCTTCAATAAGGTAGCGCACAGCACTGCAGCTGTGCGCCATTGCTCTCAGCACACTTCATACTCCGGTCACTGAGGGTGCAGGGCGCTGGGGGGGGCGCCCTGAGACGCAATAAAACATGATAAAAATACCTTACATGGCAAAAAATACATCACATATAGCTCCTGGGCTATATGGATGCATTTAACCCCTGCCAGAATATACAGAAAAACGGGAGATAAGGCCGCCGAAAAAGGGGCGGAGCCTATCTCCTCAGCACACTGGCGCCATTTTCCCTCACAGCTCAGTTGGAGGGAAGCTCCCTGGCTCTTCCCTGCAGTCACTACACTACAGAAAGGGTTAAAAAAAGAGAGGGGGGCACTAATTAGGCGCAGTATTAAAACATACAGCAGCTATAAGGGGAAAAACACTTATATAAGGTTATCCCTGTATATATATATAGCGCTCTGGTGTGTGCTGGCATACTCTCCCTCTGTCTCCCCAAAGGGCTAGTGGGGTCCTGTCCTCTATCAGAGCATTCCCTGTGTGTGTGCTGTGTGTCGGTACGTTTGTGTCGACATGTATGAGGAGAAAAATGATGTGGAGACGGAGCAGAGTGTCTGTAACAGTGATGTCACCACCTAGGGGGTCGACACCTGAGTGGATGTACTGTTGAAAATTACGTGACAGTGTCAGCTCTGTATAAAAAAACAGTGGTTGACATGAGACAGCCGGCTACTCAGCTTGTGCCTGTCCAGACGTCTCATAGGCCGTCAGGGGCTCTAATGCGCCCGTTACCTCAGATGGCAGATACAGACGCCGACACGGATACTGACTCCTGTGTCGACGGTGAAGAGACAACCGTGATTTCCAGTAGGGCCACACGTTACATGATTGAGACAATGGAAAATGTTTTATACATTTCTGATAATACGAGTACCACCAAAAAGGGGTATTATGTTCGGTGAGGGAAAAACTACCTGTAGTTTTCCTGAATCTGAGAAATAAAATGAGGTGTGTGATGAATGATGCGTGGGTTTCCCCCCGATAACAATTGATAATTTCTTAAAAAGTATTGGTGTATACCCTTTCCCGCCAGAGGTTAGGGTGCGTTGGGAAACACCCCCTAGGGGGGATAAGGCGCTCACACGCTTGTAAGAACAAGGGCTCTACCCTCTCATGAGATGGCCGCCCTTAAGGATCCTGCTGATAGAAAGCAGGAGGGTATCCAAAAATGTATTCACACACATACTGGTGTTATACTGCGACCAGCAATCGCCTCAGCCTGGAGGTGCAGTGCTGGGTTGGCATGGTCGGATTCCCTGACTGGAAATATTGATATCCTAGATAAGGATAGTATATTATTGCCTATAGAGCATTTAAAAGATGCATTTCTATATATGCATGATGCACAGCGGAATATTTGCCGACTGGCATCAAGTATAAGTGCGTTGTCCAATTCTACCAGTAAAATGGTCAGGTGATGCGGATTCCAAACGGCATTTGGAAGTATTGCCTTTGAAAAGGGACATTTGGGGTCGGTCTTTTAGACCTGGTGGCCACGGCAACAACTGGGAAATCCACGTTTGTACCCCAGGTCGCCTCTCAAAATAAGACGCCGTATTATCAGGCGCAGTCCTTTGTTGGCAAGCGGACAAAAGGTTCCTCTTTTCTGCTCGTGACAGAGGGAGAGGAAAAAGGCTGAAGAGATTAGCCAGTTCCCAGGAACAGAAACCCTTTCCCGCCTCTGCCAAGCCCTCAGTATGACGCTAGGGCCTTACAAGCTCAGGCACGGTGGGGGCCCGTTCTCAATGAATTTCAGTGCGCAGTGGGCTCACTCGCAAGTAGACCCCTGGATCCTTCAGGTAATATCTCAAGGGTACATATTGGAAATCGAGACGTCTCCCCCTCGCCGTTTCCAAAAGTCGGCTTTACCGACGTCTCCCTCTGACAGGGAGGCAGTTTTGGAAGCCATTCACAAGCTGTATTCCCAGCAGGTGATAATCAAGGTACCCCTCCTGCAACAGGGAACGGGGTATTATTCCACACTATTGTGGTACCGAAGCCAGACGGCTCGGTGAGACCGATTCTAAATCTAAATCTAAAATCTTTGAACACTTACATACAGAGGTTCAAATTCAAGATTGAGTCACTCAGAGCAGTGATTGCGAACCTGGAAGAAGGGGACTACATGATGTCTCGGGACATCAAGGATGCTTACCTTCATGTCAAAATTTACCCTTCTCACCAAGGGTACCTCAGGTTATGGTACAGAACTGTCACTATCAGTTCAGACGCTGCCGTAGGGATGGTCCACGACACCCCGGGTCTTTACCAAGGTAATGGCCGAAATGATATCCCTTCGAAGGAAGGAAATTTTAGTTATCCCTTACTTGGACGATTCCCTGATAAGGGTAAGATCCAGGGAAGAGTTGGAAGTCGGTGTAGCACTATCTCAGGTAGTGTTGCGGCAGCACGATTGGATTCTCAATATTCCAAAATCGCAGCTGGTTCCGACGACTTGTCTTCTGTTTCCTAGGGATGTTCCTGGACACAGTCCAGAAAAAAGGTGTTTCTCCCGGAAGAGAAAGCCAGGGAGTTATCCGAGCTAGTCAGGAACCTCCTAAAACCGAACCAAGTCTCAGTGCATCAATGCACAAGGGTTCTGGGTAAAAATGGTGGCTTCCTACGAAGCAATCCCATTCGTTAGATTCCACGCAAGAACTTTCCAGTGGAACCTACTGGACAAATGGTCCGGGTCGCATTTTCAGATGCATCAGCGGATAACCCTGTCACCAAGGACAAGGGTATCCATCCTGTGGTGGTTGCAGAGTGCTCATCTTCTAGAGGGCCGCAGATTCGGCATTCAGGACTGGGTCCTGGTGACCACGGATGCCAGCCTGCGAGGCTGGGGAGCAGTCACACAGGGAAGGAATATCCAGGGCTTAGGGTCAAGCCTGGATACATCACTTCACATAAATATCCTGAAGCTAAGGGCCATTTACAATGCTCTAAGCTTAGCAAGACCTCTGCTTCAAGGTCAGCCGGTGTTGATCCAGTCGGACAACATCATGGCAGTCACCCACGTAAACAGACAGGGTGGCACAAGAAGCAGGAGGGCAATGGCAGAAGCTGCAGGGATTCTTCGCTGGGCGGAAAATCATGTGATAGCACTGTCAACAGTATTCATTCCGGGAGTGGACAACTGGGAAGCAGACTTCCTCAGCACGACCTCCACCCGGGAGAGTGGGGACTTCACCCAGAAGTCGTCCACATGATTAAAAAACTCGACAGGTATTGCGCCAGGTCAAGAGACCCTCAGGCAATAGTTGTAGACGCTCTGGTAACACCGTGGGTGTACCAGTCAGTGTATGTGTTCCCTCCTCTGCCTCTCATACCCAAGGTACTGAGATTGATAAGATGGAGAGGAGAAAGCACTATATTCGTGGCTCCGGATTGGCCAAGAAGGACTTGGTAACCGGAACTTCAAGAGATGCTCACGGAGGATCCGTGGCCTTTACCTCTAAGAAGGGACCTGCTCCAGCAAGGACCCTGTCTGTTCCAAGACTTACCGCGGCTGCGTTTGACGGCATGCCGGTTGAACACCGGATCCTGAAGGAAAAAAGGCATTCCGGATGAAGTCATCCATATCCTGATCTAAAGCCAGGAAGGATGTAACCGCAAAAACATTATCACCGCAATTGGCGAAAATATGTTGCGTAGTGCGAGGCCAGTAAGGCCCGACGGAGGAAATTCAACTGGGTCGATTCCTACATTTCCTGCAAACAGGAGTGTCTATGGGCCTGAAATTGGGGTCCATTAAGGTTCAGATTTCGGCCCTGTCAATTTTCTTCCAAAAAAGAACTAGCTTCAGTCCCTGAAGTTTAGACGTTTGTAAAAGGGGTACTGCATATACAGCCTCCTTTTGTGCCTCCAGTGGCAATTTGGGATCTCAATGTAGTTTGGGTTCCAAAAGTCACATTGGTTTGAACCACTTAAATCTGTGGAGTTAAAATATCTCACATGGAAAGTGGTCATGCTGCTGGCCCTGGCCTGGGCCAGGCGCGTGTCAGAATTGGCGGCTTTATCCTGTAAAAGCCCTTATCTGATTTTCCATTCGGACAGGGCGGAATTGAGGACTCGTCCTCAGTTTCTCCCTAAGGTGGTTCCAGCGTTTTCACCTGAACCAACCTATTGTGGTGCCTGCGGCTACTAGGGACTTGGAGGAATCCAAGTTGCTGGATGTTGTCAGGGCCCTGAAAATATTTCCAGGACGGCTGGAGTCAGGAAATCTGACTCGCTGTTTATCCTGTATGCACCCAACAAGCTGGGTGCTCCTGCTTCTAAGCAGACTATTGCTCGTTGGATTTGTAGTACAATTCAGCTTGCACATTCTGTGGCAGGCCTGCCACAGCTAAAATCTGTAAAAGCCCGTTCCACAAGGAAAGTGGGCTCATCTTGGGCGGCTGCCCGAGGGGTCTCGGCTTTACAACTTTGCCGAGCAGCTACTTGGTCAGGGGCAAACACGTTTGCTAAATTCTACAAATTTGATACCCTGGCTGAGGAGGACCTGGAGTTCTCTCATTCGGTGCTGCAGAGTCATCCGCACTCTCCCGCCCGTTTGGGAGCTTTGGTATAATCCCCATGGTCCTTACGGAGTCCCCAGCATCCACTTAGGACGTTAGAGAAAATAAGAATTTACTTACCGATAATTCTATTTCTCATAGTCCGTAGTGGATGCTGGGCGCCCATCCCAAGTGCGGATTGTCTGCAATACTTGTACATAGTTATTGTTACAAAAATCGGGTTATTATTGTTGGGAGCCATCTTTCAGAGGCTCCTCTGTTATCATACTGTTAACTGGGTTCAGATCACAAGTTATACGGTGTGATTGGTGTGGCTGGTATGAGTCTTACCCGGGATTCAAAATCCTTCCTTATTGTGTACGCTCGTCCGGGCACAGTATCCTAACTGAGGCTTGGAGGAGGGTCATAGGGGGAGGAGCCAGTGCACACCAGTCCTAAAGCTTTCTTTAGATGTGCCCAGTCTCCTGCGGAGCCGCTATCCCCATGGTCCTTACGGAGTCCCCAGCATCCACTACGGACTATGAGAAATAGAATTATCGGTATGTAAATTCTTATTTTCCCCCCTTCCTTGCTCCTTTTTCTCTCCCCTTAACAAGATGGTCTTACCCCAAGAGACTGCATTCCGGGTTTTCCTGTTGACCCTGTTGTTGACCAGAGCAGTCTGTTTCGGTGAGAGTACCAGAGAGGTCGAGAAAGGATCTGGAATGGGTTCTGATGGCAAGGACGGAATTGTAGAATTCCAAGAGCAACACATCCATCGAGCAAAGGCGAGTATCAGAAAACGATCTGGTAGTCAAGAAACTAGGAGGCACTGTGAAGGGTTATTGGCTGAGGAAAATTGTATTTGTAGAAACTGTGAAAACATAGTTGAGGACGGGTGCATCCAGAGATATCAACATGGACCGTCATCCATTGAGTGATTATCACTCATTAGTGGGTAAGGTTTTAAACCAAACAGAATGCTGGGTGGGCTCACAAGTACATCAAGGTCAGAGCAAGTCAGGACTAGTACCGTATCCTTTAACAATAGATGAGGTACTTGAATTAAGGGGTGGGGGTCTCCCATTTAATATTTAATATTTAATTAATTTAATATTTCTAGGCTCCCTAGTTTGAAGCTCCACCAATATCATGTGGATAGATCCTTAGTATGTTTCAACATTTCCAATTCCCGAAAGCCGGGAAATTGGGAAGTGACATGGAATAACCAAACCATGGCATTTTCACACAGAGCCGACAGAATACCCGTAGACACTGAACTTATATGCCAAATAGCCGACGGTGGAAGGTATTTTCGGTATAGGTATACTCTAGGAAGTAGGACCATGCGGGTTGGAGAGGTATCACCAGGGTACTGTGCGCATATCATACAGCCTGATACGTGTACTGAACAGATGAGAGAGTTAGGGATAGGATTTTTCACTTGGAAGGTTTGCAATATGGTAATGTCATATTCTGTCCCATATGTTCTCCCCGATGATGCATATTTCATATGCGGGAGGAAGGCGTATAAGTGGCTTGCCCCAAACTCAGAGGGATTGTGTTACATTGGAAGAGTGTTGCCCGAAGTTATGACCATAACCCATAATAAGATGAAAGACGTTCGCCGCAATGCTCAAGCTCCTTACACTCACACTCACTATGAACACATCGTTAAGAGACACCTTATAGATAGGACAGAGCACGCAGCCTCTGATTTGATCCACGAATCCACCGGGATTCAATTCCTTCTCGCGTTAGACATCACCCGTACCGCCAGAGGAATTATAAATTATAGGTATATTCATGCGCTAGCGAACCTGATAGATAATATCACCGAGATGTATGATGACACCTTCAGGTATACAGGGAGGGAGTTGCAAGCTTACAAAACGGAACTGATCCAGCACAGGATGGTTCTAAATTATATCACAGCGGTGACAGGCGGGTACTGTGTCACCTTGGCAACTCAGTATGGTGTGAAGTGTTGCACGTACATTACAAACAGCACTGATGACCCAACCGAGGTCATAGATCAAAAGATGGACGATATCTTGCAATTGAAGTGGGAGTTCCGAAGGAGACACAACCTTAACCTTACTGCTGTGAGTAATGAACTGACCGGCTGGGTCTCATGGTTGAACCCACGCAATTGGTTCTCAGGTTTAGGAGAATGGGCTCAAAATGTTATCGTGAGTGTAGGAAAGTTTCTCCTTTGTATCCTGGGAGTTGTCATAATGATTGGTTTGATATTTAGATGTGTTCGAATTTTAACGCGGCGCAAACACGGTACCAAAGTGATGAGTTTGAGGAGCGGGGGCATTGTTACAGCAATTGATTTAGTTTATGGTCCATCAATAGAGACAATGTTGTGATAAGACGTGATTCCACGGTCCGTTTCTTTCACCCGTTTCTCCTTTGTTTTCCCTCAAGCAAAAATACATCCATTCGGAAAAGACTTTGATGAACAATACCCATTCGGAAAAGACTTTTGATGAACAAAACATCCATCCAGAAAAGACTTTGATTAACACTTTCAGCAAAGATACATCCATCCGGACAAGACTTCAACCAACACCCAAGAATGATTGCACAAATGTTATGTGAATGTATTTGTGATACGTGTCTTATCTTCATCTCTACAACCTTCAGGTAGTGTCACACATAGTTGATAGGTAATACCTATATATTAGCATTCACATATGTTCCCCCCCTCCATGTATCATCAACTAAATGTGCACCCCATTTGTTGGAACAAGAAGCCGAAAAGAGCTCGGTAGTGTTTGTTGGCCCACTTACAGACCCTTAATACGGAATGAGAAGGATTTAATGTATACTTCGCAATACCTCGAAGCTTATCTAGAACATATACAGCACGATGATACATGCCCCTCAGACATGGATTTCATACATACATGCTTTTACTATCCCACTAGGTCATACATTTCCCGCCTACACCTCTCCTCCTACCATCCAATCATGTATGGATAATGTATTGTATATTTTTATCCAACCATATGTAGATATTGTATTGTACATTTTTCTGTTTAATGTTTAGATAGTGGCAGTTATTGTTGACTGCCAAAGGGTGGACTGTCAAAGTCGAAAAATATTGTAATGCATACACCATGTACTAACCCCATACACATGCCCGCTGCGCGTGCACTTATTCCGCCGTGCGTGCACATATCCGCAATTTGCGTAGGATCGCTCCTGCGATCATGCGCGTGGTATGGGTATTTACGGCGGAGTTTGTGAGCGCATAGAGGGTTATGAGAACATTACATATTTAACCCAAATAGTGCACATTGTACGCATAGCCCCTTGCACCACATCAGAAAGAAATAGCTGTTTAAAATGGTAACAGAACAAAGGGATTCACCTTTACAGGATAGGAGGGGACAGAACAAGGTTACAAGGTGGTGTTTGGTATCCAGCTGCAGGGTATTTTAAGGGAAACATTCTGGTGTTGGTTTGAGGAAGATCGCATGTTCCTGTGGATAGTTAGATGCAGAAGCAGATTATAGGTTTAAACTGTATTTACTGTATATTATGTATGCGGGGGGAATCCAGAGGAGACCACCCACAAGAGCAGTTGAGAAAGACATAGCCCACCTTTCAAATCCACCTATGACCTCTTCTGTAATGTAAAGACACATCCCTGTGTCAAATGGACAATGAGATTACAGTGACCATTGTATTGTGTATGCATGTTGTGTATAAAAAGCCCATTGTTGCCTGGCCGGTCAGAAGACTCTGAACGCTATCTGTATGACCAGCGGAGGACCGGCCGGGTTGCGCTTGCGAACATTCTCACGTATGTACATTCTCTGTAGCCATTATTCTGTTTAGATTTATCTTGTTAGCCTGTAGTGTATGATTTGTACTGTTTACCTTTTGGAATTAATCCACTGTGGCCTTAGAACCCTGTGGTTTCAACTACAAATCTGTGTTGTGTCTTCACTTTCCTGCAAGGGTTTTAGAGTGTATTTATCTGTATAAGGTGTATAAGTTTTGATAAGGTGTACGCACTGCGGGTACTTTTGCACCGTCAGCGCTACTTAAGGTTTAAGGTATAACATCGTTGCAGTACTTTGCTGCTAAGGGTTTTAAAGTGTAATCATATCATTGCATTATATCATTACCAAGGTTTAAAGGTTATCAATTGTGTGTACTCTGTACACTCAGCGCGACGTGTGTACGCCAAGTACGTGCGGGACTCTGTACGCAAATAGCGTACAAAGTGCGTAGCACGTGTATCCAGTCTAGCGGCCATAGCGGCTCCACGGTAATAGTGTATCTAGAGTTATAGCTTTTCGGTCTAAGATAATATCGACATTATCATTTGTCATTATTATGTCCCAGTCAGAGGTGAGTGAGAGGGAGGAGGTGAGTGAGGTGGAGGAGGTGACTGAGGTGGAGGAGGTGAGGTTGCTGCTGTGGCCTCGAGTGATAGTGACAGTGATGGTGGTGTTGCTCCGCAGCCACGCACCACTACCAAGACGGGCAGAAATGTTAAATTTAGCTTTGCAGAAAATATGGCTTTGGTGCATGAGTTGATGCGCCATCATCGCCAGCTGTTTGGGCGTGATGTGGCCAAAGTGCCTTCGCGCAGGAAAACTGTTCTGTGGGGGAAGGTAGTAGCGGCAGTAAACAGTGAGGGTGTGGTGAAGAGGACCGAGGACATGTGTCGGAAGAGATTCTACGACATCAAGCACCGTGTCAAGGCCAAGATGGCAAAGGAGGCTAAGTCTGTTATATCTGCATATGTGTTTATGTCTAATTAGTATTTTAAAAATGATATCGTATTGTTAATATATTTTTATGTTCTAAATTGATTATCTATTTGTGTTTTTTTTTTCATATTTTGTGTTTGTATAGTGAGGTGTTAGGTAGTAATGTTTTTTTTTTGTTTCTTTGTTTAATGTCTGCTGTATTTTACTTGTCTTTGTGGCCAATATGTTAGTGTAGATGGCTAAGTATTGTATGTGTTATTTTTATAAAAATTTCTAATTTTTCGGTTTTTATAATTTTATTTTCAAATTTACTCATTAATGTAATAATGTAAAATATATGGTAATACATGTGTGTATATTCAGCTGTTGGCCATGGAAAATTAGACTACTTGGCTATTTTTTTGTCTTTGGAAATGGAACCTCATTAGCCTGTTTACAAAAAATGAAGCAACCCATTGTTTCAATATTTATTGTTAGAAACTGTACCCATAATGGTAATCATATGTCCACATCACTAAATGTTGCTGCTTACAAAAGTACACACTGTAATTAAAGGTCATAAACACCAATGTATCATTTTTACAGTACGAAAGCAAGCCACCACTTCCAGAACACAAGCAACACTGTCAAGAGCTGTGGATGCTGGCGCTACAGGTAACGCAAAAATGACACCTGTTAATGTGGACACCACAAAAAAACAAAAAAATCTAATGTTTGCATTAATCCATAGGAACTTCAACATCGCATCACAGTCCACAAAGACGTCCTTCACAGGGGTCTGGCAGCCACACGAGCAGGCCTAGCAAGAGACGTCATCCTGATGTCGCACCAACACCAGCATTAAGCACACCCCAACGTCGTATTTCAACTGTGTTGCCTCTGCCACCAGAACACATTTTGGAGAGTACTCAATCACCGGGACCACATTCCCCTCAGCTGTCTGGTGAGTAAACACAAAACACAAATTACACATCAGCCAAAAAATGTAATAATCCTGGTACTTATCCACAGCAGCAAGCACATGGCTTGCAAATTGTTAAAATCCAAAAACCACTAAATTTTTTTTGCAAATTTAGAGTGTTCTCTTGCGCCTTACAGTAGTATTGTGTTGTCATTATTTATTTGAATAGTAAAATATTGAGCTTCAGGTAGATTCACACCCTTTCACAATGGTGATAGAATTCATATTATCATTTACTGTTTGAAATTTTAATGCAAGTACGATATGGCGGGTGACAAATCACTTTTTTCATGGTGTAAACTTTGTACCTCTGTGTGTTTGTTTCATAAGTGTGGTATTTGTCAAACATGTGTCCACTTTTGTATTGAAGTCATTTTTGTCAACATAAAAACCAACATAATTGGCCTTTTTGATTGTGTATACGAGTCTTGGTGAACATCCTAATTTGCTTTAGAAAAATGTTTGACAAACAAGTCTAGAAAGTTAAACTAAATATCAAAACCAGCATATTTTCGAATACACTCAAATGTTATCCCCTTAAACTCTATACAGAACCAGACATCATGCCCCCGGAAGCCCAGCAGGAATCTGAACAGGAAACATACACCCTCCATCTGCAAGCAATAGATGTTAACCAACCAAGCACGCCTCAGGAAAGTACCCCGCCACCTCAAATGTCACCACACCCACAATTGAGCCAAACAACCCCCCCCCCCCCCCCCAACAACCTGAACCATCATTTTGGGTAACATGGAACCAACAACAGGCACAGAATATTGATTGCCTACGCACACACACCCAATACCTAGCCTGTCTGCCCCATCATCTCCCGAGACTGTGTAGAAACACAAGCAGGCTCAATGTCCAGCTATGCAGAGTCGCAAACAGTATGGAGCAGATGAGAGCAGATAACAGCCAACTTATTTTTACCTTTCAGCGCATAATGGATGAGCAACACCGCCATCAACAGGCCCTCATTCAGTTAATTCAAAGTAATCAAATTATATCAGAAACCATGTCTCGCATCATAGACAACACCACAACAGCCACAACACAACTTACGGCAACCCTGGCTAACCTCAGTCAAAATATTAATTTGTTGGCACAACACCAACAAGGTTCCAGCTCAGGGACCAACACACCTACACAGACCCCAATTTCAACACCAGTTCGAAGATCAAGCCGAACCCGCTCCACTGCCCAAACCAAACCCACGTCAGCCACCAAAGAACAGCCTAAGAAATAGGCCACCCTGCAGCTGGAGACACATTGTTGACAAAACTAGGTCTACACAATAGCAGTTATTTGTAATGAAAACACATGTTGTACAGTAATAAATGTGAAAAGTGATTGATGTGCAATGTGTTATGTGCAAAAAACTGTCAGTGTAAGAGGAAATTTTTTAGAGTTAACACTCACATGTGTTGGGAATATTCTAGCATCATTACTAACATGAACATTTACCACATCACAGCCATAATTATGTGTAAACAATTTTGTAAGGTTGGTGTTAGTCAATGTATGTTTGGCTAATTGGCACACATTACTCAATGTCCATTATGTTGTGCTAATGAGGTAACATATTTCAAACACAGCTTTAGAAGAAAGTCGACACACAACAAACACAAACAATAGGCTAAACAATAAGGGTTTTAGTGCATACTAAATTATTATGTAGTATTGTGGCAAACATTACCTTTGAATGTGAAAAAGAAACTTTTAACATTATAAACACATAATTACTAACCAAAAACGCTATACAAATAGCTAAGTAACTGATACCCAACAGTTAGACAAACACATATCAAGCAAATAAACAACACTCAGCTGACTAGCTCAAGAGGGAGCAAGAGCCACATTACTACAGAAAATACATTGGTGTGCCTTAATTGTTCATATACAAAGCACACATGCAAATTTACTTACCACTAAAATGTGCCAAAATCAGGTCTTGCCTTACCTGCCTCCCTATATCTGTACTCACAGTGTCGCCAGATGTTTCTAACTCCTCTGCTTGCTGACTGTTTTCTTCATCATCATCATCATCATCATCATCATCATCATGTGGCAGATGTTGCTGCAAACACATGTTATGAAGAAAACAGCAGCAGAACACAATCCTAGTCACCTTTAAGGGACTATACAACAAAAGCCCGGCAGACTTATCCAGACACCGAAACCTTGATTTCAGTACACCAAAACATCGTTCTATCACATTCCGCGTAGACTTATGTGCATGATTGTAATTGTGTTCAGCAGGGGAATCAGGGGCGGAGAATAGAGTCAGAAGCCAAGAGTAGCAGCCATAACCCCCATCACCTGAAAAACAGAGATTAGCAGCATTGTAAAATATTGATGCACAAACACAGTGCTAACATAATGTGCAGGTTGAGGTAAGCACAAAATTAAACACAAATACTTGGTACATACCCAGCAGCCAGCCATCTGGCATTTCTCCAGCCTCAAATTTATCAAAGAGGGATGACTGACTGAGGATGAAGGAGTCATGGCAGCCGCCAGGGTAACCCGCAACAACAGTCATAATTTTGAGATTTGCATCACAAACCACCTGGATATTAGATGATTGCCCAAAATGTCTATTTATATAAATATATTGCCTGCCCCTAGGTGGTCTCAGCTCAACGTGTGTGCAATCTATGGCACCCAGCACATTTGGCATGCCAGCAAGCTCATAGAAAGCTACCTTGACTGCATGCCACTGAGACTCCTGGGTAGGGAAGCAGATAGAGGCATCTATGTGGGGTTCAAATGCATCCAAAACCTGAGTGTACAGTCAAAAATATAAGGTGAGTGTCTTAAGCACTTTGTTCAAATATACTGTTATAAATTCACATTACACAATACAGAAATGGGGCATAGAGGAGTATGTATGGTTTGCCTCACCTGATTTAAATATTTTGAAAAGGTGGGCTGTGAGATTCCTATTACATCGCCTGTCACAGCCTGAAAGCTGCCGGTAGCCATAAAGTGCAACACAGCCAGGAGTTTGTGCAGGCCTGAGACAGAGCGAGAGCGTGCTGTCTCAGGGTCTAGGTCCAGTTTGACTAGGTCATACAGACAGAAAATGTTGGTCCTATTTAGCCTGAACATCTGTATGACCTGGTCATCGGCCAATGCGTTTAAGTTCAAACGCCCCCTAAAAAACCGAGGCCTGCGCAGCCTCCGTGGCACCTGTACATCCTGCTGACCATGTTCAGTTTCCTGGCCCTGGTTTCTTGTAGCCTCATGCAGCAGTCTCAGGAATCCCACAGCACAACCAAATTCACTGCTACACACGGCAGCAGCCATTTCAGAGTGATTGATTTGGCAAATGTGCTGGCCCACCTTTTAAAGGGCCAAAAATGCAGGTGTGATTAATGATGAAGTCGGAACACATGTAAACACGCTTCTCAAAAGCAGGTCTACTTTTTTCCCGTGTTTTTTTACGAATTGTATTTTTTACGACCGCAAATGCTCTTTCACGGTAGAGATTTCAAATACGAATGTATAGTAAATGACCGAGTTCTATACCTAAACAGCCGCGTTTGACCGATGGTGTATCCATTTGTATTTTTACAACACAGCCGTAAAAAAAATACGAATGCCCTCATCACTGCCGAGATTTGAGTTTAGTAAATTCCCGAGATGACACTTTGAACAAAAAACACCAAATCGGTCAAAATCGGGAGCTTAGTAAATATACCCCAATGAGTCTGCTAAACTCTGTTAAAGGTACATGTATCTGATTAGTGAACTAATGTCTGTATAAAGGTCATCTAACAAACTGGATGGAGCATTAGGGTATAGGTATAGCTGTATACCGATAAAATATGCAAATATATTGAATTAATAAAATAAATATTCCTTATGCACTTAGATATTTAACAGTTGGCTCTCAATTTAAATATATTTTTGTATGTGCAATGATCATGTTGCCTTAAAACAGACAATTATATGGCCCAGATTAGGTACTATTATCATGCCGTGTTTGGGACCACCCGTATTAGAGAAGCCATAACGTGGTCTGGTGGCTTAACCATATCTTTGCAAATACCTGTATATGTAACGAAGATCTCTGAATTGTCTACTACCATGTAATGTTCAAATCTTATTGCTAATACCCCTTGATGTGCTGGGGAAAATCTGTTTAGTGTATATTTCTTGCTTAGAATAATCTCTCCCTGTCAAGCAACTGAGGGGTATTACTAAATTGATTGGAAAACTTCCATTTTATATTACTGCTTGAGTCAGTGTCTTCTTTTCTTCTTCAGTCCTTCTGTGCCAAACCCAGTATATGCTCTGAAGAGCAAAGTGGGGGCTTCATTCTGAGGGACTAGCATTGCTGGGCTCCCAACAGTGGCATTATTTTTTCAATTTTGCTACATAGGAACCACGTGCAAGAACTAAGGGGGTCATTCAGATCTGATCGCTGCTGTGCGTTTTCACACAGTGGGCGATCAGATCCGAACTGTGCATGCATCTGATCTACAATGTGCAGGCGCGCTGGATGGCTACAACGGGCATCAGCGGTCAGTGACGGGATGGTGCGAAAGATCCATTCACACGGGTGTTCGCAAGGTGATTGACAGGAAGAGAGCGTTTGTGGGTTGCAACTGACCATTTTCATGGAGTGTTGGGAAAAACGCAGGCGGCTCAAGCGTTTTCAGGGAGGGTGTCTGACGTCAGCTCCGGCCCCGATCAGCAGGATTCAATCGCACAGGAAGAGTGCGTCCTGGGCTACACAGAGACTGCACAAACTGTTTTTGAGCAGCTCTGCAACACACAGGTACACACACTTGCACAGCAAAAATACACTCTTCCTGTAGGCAGTGACTATCTGATTGCAGGACAGCAAAAAACGCAGCCCAGCGATCAGATCTGAATTAGGCCCTAGGTTCCAAGATTCCTCTCAACCCTGTCAGTATGGAGCTATTAAGAATAATTTTATAGGATCATAAAGCCTGTTGTTCACATCCTTCTCCTGTTTCTTCTTCTCCTCATTACAAACTTGGGCAAAGGTGGCTCATTAAAGATTTCAGCAGAGAGTGCCGTATTCATCTAAGCCCACATTTCTGGCCTGATACAGAGTTGTATGCAAGTCCGCTGCATTTGCATTATGTTTGAGGAACTGAATACATATTTTTACTCATATGCAACCTTGAATGTACCTGTGCATCAGCCATATCCATGGTGCAAAAGATATGTCTAAAATCTTGCATATTTACTCTTCTAAACATCTTTGTAAATCTCACAATTAAGCAAACCCTCACTAAACATTGTTTACAATGACAATGGGGGTCATTCCGAGTTGTTCGCTCGTTGCCGATTTTCGCTATGCTGCGATTAGTCGCTAACTGCGCACACGCAAGGTCCGCAGAGCGCATGCGCTTAGTTATTTTACTAAAAACTTAGCTGTTTTGCTGTGGCTTCTGCGGCGCTTTTCAGTCACATTGGTGTTCGGTAAATGATTGACAGGAAAGGGGCGTTTCTGGGTGGCAACTCAGCGTTTTGCCGGCGTTGGCTTAAAAACGCAGGCGTGTCAGGGAAAAACGCGGGAGTGTCTGGAGAAACAGGGGAGTGGCTGGCCAAACACAGGGCGTGTTTGTGACGTCAAACCAGGAACTAAACGGACTGAGCTGATCGCAATTCGTTAGTAGGTCTGGAGCTACTCAGAAACTGCTAAGAATTATTTATTCGCAATTCTGCTAATCTTTCGTTCGCAATTCAGCTATGCTAAGATACACTCCCAGAGGGAGGCGGCCTAGCGTGTGCAATGCTGCTAAAAGCAGCTAGCGAGCGAACAACTCGGAATGAGGTCTATGTCCCATTGAAGGTCAGTTATGTCACCTTAGTAGCAAGTAGAGATTTAAGTACACAGGAAACAGTTTTAAACATGTACAAAGTCACAAATTTAAGTACACATTAGCATATTGTATACATCTTCAGACACATTCGCACACAGATGTAAAATGTTGCACAATTGATCATTGCACTCTAGCATAGTATCTTTTTTGTATCCAGTTGTTTTATTTATGCGACTAAGATGCAAATTTTGAGCTAAAAACATGCTTGGTGCAACCAAGGCACCGTAACCTAGCGCACTGAGAGGGGCTGTTTGGTGTCACTGAAGCCTTAGTGTATTAGGACACATATGTAGGGGTAGATTTACAATCTGTAGGGTTTACAAAGTCACTGATAATTGGTTGTTTTGACTCTGTTAGAAACTGTGTCTGACTCCTGATTGCAGCAGCTGGAGATAGAATTTTTATTGATTCTTTGACTGGTGCTGACTAGATGTTCAACCCTTATAGGGAGTCTCCTTGGATACTATGTTGTGGGTTGTAATCAACCAGATCCTGTCTTGTCCTGGTGCATACATGGATTGCTGCTCTGAGCTGCTCAGCAAAGTTCATCAGCTTGTATCATTTGGAAAGCCAGATACCTGCTCATATTTCTCTATGTTGAAGCTAATGTGGACTTAGTGAAAGATCTGCTAAGTATCTTGCTACAGTGCTATTATGTGCCTATTGAAAAGAACTGTGTGGCATTTCATTCTGAAGATCTACTCAATAGCTTGCTGCTGTGCAAATTACTCATGCTGTTCAAGAAATCCATTAGGTGTTTACCTATGACATTTACCTATGCATGCAGAAAACCTGCTACTTCTCATCAATTCTCTATTGTAGAAAATACTTTTATTATTGGTCCACAAACATTTATTTGTGCTATTTGGAAAATTGGCTAGCATACTCTTCAGTGAAGATTGCACTTCCTACTGTATACTGAAGATCTGGCTAACTTTTTTCTCTTTTTTGTAGTCTTTGAGATGTCCTATTTCCATAAATATATATGTGTCTATGATCTTGAGCTTAAACTACTTAGAGATGAAGTTCTGGTGGCACCTGAGTAGCAGTGAATAGTTGAGCAGCAGTGAACAGTTGTACTAAAAGAGGCAATTAGGAAGTGGGTTCTGTCAGCTCAAGGTCATGGTAGGCACCCATCAGTGGCGTAAGTTCATCCCAGTTGCCCGGAGGCAAGATAAATATTGGTGCTACCCCCCCCCCATATTTAGCTAAACATATGTATGCGTATCTATCTATCTATCTATCTATCTATCTATATGTATGTATATATATATATATATATATATATATTTATGCGTGTGTGTGTGTGTGTGTGTGTGTGTGTGTGTGTGTGTATGGAGTGTTCTGAAAAAAAATGTATATACTGTATATATACATTTCATTGTCTCTTATTTTAAATCACACATAGAACCCATGACATGTTACATTTTACTGGTGGAGCTATTTGCTCCTGTACAGGAAACATGAGAATTCTTACTATATGAAGATATGTCTAATTGTCTGAGAAGTAACATCATATAGTTAGAATTCTCTTTTTTCCTATACAGGAGCAAACAGCTTCATCAGTAAGGTGTCTGCTTCCAGTGTAATAGGTTGTGGTTTCTAATCCTGGGTATGACACTTCTAAAACGTGTATTTACAGTGTAATAAAATGAGTGTGATGTGTAAGGTGCAGGGACCAGTGAGGAAGTTGGCCACTGAAGAGATAGCGGCAGCTATCAATTAACTTAATTCAATGGTGTCACAGAATGGAGGGAGAGGTGCCCCCCTTCAGAGCAGGAGCCCGGCGGCAGATGACTCCGTTGCCTCCCAGAGTTACGCCTCTGGCACCCATAACATACAGACGGATTTCAAAGGGCAATACTTATTAATGCTAAAAAACGTCTAATTTAGCATTATTTACTACCTCCCCTTTGAATCCATCAGTCAAAGTTTCCGATTATCCATGGCTTTGTAAACCCAACATATAGTAAGTGTACTCCCTAGTATTCTAGGTTCTACTCTATAAAAATGTTAGCTTTCAACATCATATTAGAAGTAGACTACAATATGTTGAACAAAATTTGCCCTACAGATGCATGGAATGCTACAAAATGTTTACCCTACTTCATAGGTAATAGCTATATATAGTGATGGGCCTTAAGGTGCTTCCTGCCTGCAGCATCAGGAAAATACAACAGTTTGAGAATAAATGCAGTGATGCAGATGGGGCTGACGAGAAGAAAAAGAAGAGGGAGAGAAAAAAATCAAAATAACAAAATAGTATAAAAATGGTTCTTGACATAGGGCTATAGGGATACTTTGCTGGAGCAAACACAGCTTTGGTGATTCCAAGTGTAAAGGTAGTTGGAATAACCTCACACAGACAACTTTACTTCCAAAACTGACACTTTAAGGTATGATTTCTCATATAGGATAAGTGATGAAATCATACCTTAAAGTTTCAGCTTTGGAAGTAAAGATGACCATGTGAGATTATTATAACTATCTATACACTTGGAATCACCAGAGCAGTTTTTAAATGATTATGTCACAGCACGCCGGAGCCGGAATTCACTTTCTAGGTCTGGCGGCACTGGTCTCCGAGGTCTGCCATGTGTCAGGTCCGGGTGTTTTTGTGAATCCGTTAACCCGGGACCAACCACAGGTGTAGGTGCTGGGGTATGAAGAAAGCAGGGAGGACGAAGAAAGTTCCGTTTCATATATTTATTGAAAATAACAATTCAGTAAAGTGGTAAATGGCAAGTTATTAATCACCATAGTATATGACGTATTGCATGAATAATAGAAATAATATGCAGGATATATCTTAAAGAAAAAATAAAAGAAATGTTCATGGAATTGCGTTTAAAACAGGCTGGAAAATAAATGTTGAATTGTCCAAATATAAACAAGCTTTGATGCTGAACTGTAGAATGTGTTTAACTGGGTAATGCAGACATGAAGAAATAACTGTGAGGATTTGCAATGAAGTTTTGAGAGGCAACTGAGAGACTGTGAAGAATTATCCTTGTAATGGCAACATAGAAAGTAAAAGTACTAAATTGGGTTACTTGCGAGTTCCGGAGATCACTGTGAGACTGTAGCAGATGATATAAGTGATGAACAGGTTAAATGCAGAGCAGAACAAACGAACAGCTGAAGTTAGTGGAATCCTCCAAACTCTGTATGGTTGAAAGCAGGCAGACAGGGTTTCCTCATGCAAGACTCTGGGAATCCAATTGCTACCAGTAGGTGCGTGATTAACTGACAGCACAGCGGGGAGCCGTGGATCTTTAGCAGTGAAGACTGCCGACGGGCCTCTGGGAACGGAGGCGATATCTGGACCACGGGAATCACACAGGAATGCACGGAGAGAGCTCAGAGCTAGAGCACAGCGTTGATACAACAAAGCACTGGCCCAGAGTAACATAATCCCAGCCTACTTAAAGGCAGCACAAGCACAGGATTGGCTTACACCTGCCCACAGGTGTTTTCACAAGTGCTCTGTATTACCTATTTGGTCTCCAACATGGCCACCTCCTATACAGCAGACACATAGCAGTGCCTTAGGCCATTTGGTCCCCGCACTCCCAGTTCCCAGACTCTGCATTACCTGTGCCACTGATCACGCCGCGTCCCCACACGGGCTCACAGCACCGCGAGCAACCGCACTGGCAACGGATGAACCCCAGAACCCGCAAAGGTGAGAGACCGGTTCGTGACAGTACCCCCTCTTCTACGGGTGGTCTCCGAACACCTTTGAACCTTATCAGGATTTTTGGAGAAGTATTTCTGTACCAGTCTTGGAGCATGAACATCTTCAGAGAAAACCCAGGATCTCTCCTCCGGACCGTAACCCTTCCAGTCGACCAAAAACTGTAAACGTCCATATCGAGAACATGAGTCTACAATCTCTTTAACTTCAAATTCCTCATCTTGCACAGAGTCAACTTTAGGAGATTTGGACTGGGTAGTACGAAACTTATTGAGAATCAAAGGCTTCAATAAAGATGTATGAAAGGCGTTAGGAATTCTCAAAGATGGTGGCAACTTGACATTGTATGACACAGGATTGAGTACCTTTACAATGGGAAATGGATCAATAAACTTGGGAGCAAATTTCTTAGAAGGAAATTTGAACCTGAGATTGCGCGTAGAAATCCAAACTTGGTCCCCCACCTTGTAATTCGGTACAGCTTTACGTTTTCTATCTGCGAAAGATTTATAACGAGCGGAAGTTTTGACCAACGACTTACGCACACAACTCCAGATTCTAGATAGACGTTGAAGTTCTTGATCTGCTGCTGGAACCTCTAGGGCTGGCAATGGATGGAACTCTGGCACACGAGGATGAAAGCCGAAGTTAATATAAAAGGGCGTAGTTTCTGAAGATGAATGGAAGAGATTATTATGAGCAAATTCTGCCAATGGAAGGTAGTCAACCCAGTCATCCTGTGAGGACGATATATATAGCCGGAGAAATGTTTCAAGGTCTTGGTTGACTCTCTCAGTTTGTCCATCTGTCTGAGGATGATATGCAGAAGAAAAATTCAACTTGACATTTAAAGATGAACAAAGCGACCTCCAAAACTTGGCCACAAACTGTGTTCCCCGATCAGAGATGATCTCTCGAGGAAGGCCATGCAACTTGAAGATTTCAGAGATGAACAATCTGGCTAGTAAAGGGGCTGATGGTAACCCAGTTAATGGAATGAAATGTGCCATTTTCGAAAATCGATCCACTATCACCCAAATGGTATTTCGCCCTTTTGATGGAGGTAGATCGGTCACGAAATCCATTGAGATATGAGTCCATGGTTGTTTGGGTATGGATAATGGATGTAATAAACCTGGTGGAGAACTTCTTGGACTCTTATGTTGGGCACATTTAGGACATGCTGCTATAAACTCTTGGACATCGGCTTTGAGACGTGGCCACCAATAAGACTGTTGAATAAATTTGAGAGTCTTTAGAACCCCAGGATGACCCATGAAGGAAGAAGAGTGAGCCCAGGTAAGCAGCCGTTTACGAAGATTTGTGGCGACAAAGGTCTTGCCAGGCGGAGGAACTGGAGAGGTTCGAGTCATTAAAAAGGACGTAGGATTCACAATGGCTTGATTCGTGGTAGCATCATTTGATTCAGAAGAAGCAAAGGACCGAGAAAGGGCATCTGCCTTTTTGTTCTGAGACCCTGGTCGATAGGTGAGCTTGAAATTAAATCGTGTGAAGAAAAGCGCCCATCGAGCTTGTCGTGGATTCAAGCACTGAGCTGACTGCAGATATAGAAGATTCTTATGATCAGTATAAACTGTAATGCGATGTTGTGCTCCTTCTAGAATGTATCTCCACTCCTCAAATGCCAACTTGATGGCAAGTAATTCTTGCTCACCGATTGCATAATTACGTTCTGCCGGGAGGAACTTACGGGAGAAATATCCGCAGGGATGGACCTTTTTATCTTCAAAGACTTGTGACAACACAGCTCCTACTGCTTCTGTAGATGCATCCACCTCTAGTAGAAAGGGACGATTCAAATCAGGCTGTCGAAGAATGGGTGCTGACCCAAAGGCTTGCTTTAAATCAGAGAAGGCTTTGATTGCTTCAGAAGACCAGTTCGTAGGATTTGCTCCCTTGCGAGTTAGGGCTGTGATGGGAGCAGCTAACGAAGAATAATTCTTAATGAATCTCCTATAGAAATTAGCAAAGCCAAGAAATCGCTGAATCCCCTTGAGAGTTGTAGGAGTGGATCAATCTCGGATAGCTTGTACCTTACCAGGATCCATACATAGCTCTGATCCAGAAATGATGTAACCAAGGAACGGTATGGAAGATACTTCAAAGGTGCACTTCTCTAACTTACAATAAAGTTGATTTTTCCTCAAACGTGTCAGTACCTCTTTAACTTGGTGACGATGAGACTTTAGATCTTTAGAGAATATTAGGATATCATCCAGGTACACCACTAGACACTTGTAGAGAAGATCACGAAAAAGTTCATTCACATAGCTTTGAAAAACTGCAGGTGCATTACAAAGACCAAAAGGCATTACAAGGTATTCGTAATGCCCATCCCGGGTATTAAAAGCAGTCTTCCACTCGTCCCCTGCCCAGATGCGGATTAAATTGTAGGCCCCTCGGAGATCCAATTTTGTAAACACAGTAGCTCCCTTTACCCGATCAAATAATTCTGGAATTAAGGGTAATGGGTACTTGTTTTTCACAGTGATCTCATTGAGTCCACGGTAATCTATGCATGGTCGTAACCCACCGTCCTTCTACTTAACGAAAAAGAATCCGGCTCCTGCAGGTGAAGAAGATGGTCTGATAAATCCTTTGGTTAGATTTTCCTGTATATAATCAGACATAGCTTGCGTCTCTGGGATGGATAGCGGATAAATTCGTCCCCTAGGAGGGGTTTTACCCGGAACCAGGACGATTGGGCAGTCCCATTCGCGATGAGGAGGTAGAGAGTCTGCTGCTTGTTTACTGAAAACATCCGCAAAGGATTGATACACCGGAGGTAGGTCGGGAAGGCTAATTGACCGGAGAGGTACAATTGAGGCTAAACAGTCCTTGGTACAAGATTTACCCCACGAAAGGACTTCCATGGTTTGCCAATTAAGTTGAGGATTATGTTTTTGCAGCCAAGGTAAACCAAGTATCACATCTTGAGAGGCTTTGGGAATCATGTAGAAGGAGACGTATTCGGAATGGAGGACACCAACTTTCATCTTGAGACATACGGTTCGATGAGTAATTATACCATCTGGAATTCGACTTCCATCCACTGCTGTAACAGCAACTGCTGCTTCCAGAGGCATGGTTTGAACTTTAGACCGTAAGACAAAGGCTGAGGAGATGAAGTTCTCGGCTGCCCCGGAATCTAGGAGAGCTGAAATTTTCACTGTGGAACTTGGAACTTCTAATTGAATAGACAAGGTCGGCTCTTTCCCAGAACGTGATTCTAAAGTAACTCCTAGCTTAACCTCTCTTGAATAAGCTAGGAGCGAGAGTTTCCCGGTCGGAGTTTGCAGAATTTAACTAAATGTTCGGAGGACTCACAGTACATGCAGAGGTTACCCTGTCGATGACGAAGTCGTTCCTCCTCTGTGAGGCGAGAGCGCCCAATCTGCATAGGTTCTTCTGTCGTTACCGGAGACTGTGATGAAGAATCTTGTCGAGGCCTAGGATGATAACGTGGACTGGATCGCTCTGCCCTGGATTTCTCTAAACTTTGCTCCCTGTAGCGTAGGTCAAGTTTGTTACAGAGAGAAATCAATTCATCCAGTTTAGTTGGCACATCCCGGATAGTTAAATCATCCTTGATTCTCTCTGAAAGTCCATTCCAAAACGCGGCGATCAGGGCCTCCTCATTCCAGTTTAACTCTGAAGACAACGTGCGAAACTGAATAATATATTGACTGACAGGACGTAAACCTTGACGTAGACGGAGAATCTCCAAAGATGCTGAGGTGGTCCTGCCTGGTTCGTCAAAGATTCTCCGGAAGGATGATACGAACTCCTTGTAATTAGAGAGGATAGGATCACCTCTTTCCCATAATGGTGATGCCCACTCCAGAGCCTGACCGGAGAGGAGGGCAATAATATATGCAACCTTAGAACGAGCTGATGGGAAACTGGCAGACAACAGTTCGAACTGGATCTCGCATTGATTCAGGAATCCTCTGCAAAGTTTTGGAGTTCCGTCAAACTTATTCGGAGAGGGTAACTGCAAGCGGGACGTAGGCAGCGTCACAGGAGAAGCTGTAGTGGTAACTGGGACAACCGGAGTTGGAATCTGGACTTGAGACGTTTTAATAGCCGTATGAAGAGTCTCTAAACGGTCTGCCATAGTTTGCATAAACTGCACTATTTGTGTCTGTATAGACTCCTGGTTTTCCAGACGGGAAAGGATATCTGACGTAGCACCGCCTCCTGCGAATTGGTCACTTGACGGATCCATGTGGCCAGTGCTTACTGTCAGGTCCGGGTGTTTTTGTGAATCCGTTAACCCGGGACCAACCACAGGTGTAGGTGCTGGGGTATGAAGAAAGCAGGGAGGACGAAGAAAGTTCCGTTTCATATATTTATTGAAAATAACAATTCAGTAAAGTGGTAAATGGCAAGTTATTAATCACCATAGTATACTGACGTATTGCATGAATAATAGAAATAATATGCAGGATATATCTTAAAGAAAAAATAAAAGAAATGTTCATGGAATTGCGTTTAAAACAGGCTGGAAAATAAATGTTGAATTGTCCAAATATAAACAAGCTTTGATGCTGAACTGTAGAATGTGTTTAACTGGGTAATGCAGACATGAAGAAATAACTGTGAGGATTTGCAATGAAGTTTTGAGAGGCAACTGAGAGACTGTGAAGAATTATCCTTGTAATGGCAACATAGAAAGTAAAAGTACTAAATTGGGTTACTTGCGAGTTCCGGAGATCACTGTGAGACTGTAGCAGATGATATAAGTGATGAACGGGTTAAATGCAGAGCAGAACAAACGAACAGCAGAAGTTAGTGGAATCCTCCAAACTCTGTATGGTTGAAAGCAGGCAGACAGGGTTTCCTCATGCAAGACTCTGGGAATCCAATTGTTACCAGTAGGTGCGTGATTAACTGACAGCACAGCGGGGAGCCGGTGGATCTTTAGCAGTGAAGACTGCCGACGGGCCTCTTGGAACGGAGGCGATATCTGGACCACGGGAATCACACAGGAATGCATGGAGAGAGCTCAGAGCTAGAGCACAGTGTTGATACAACAAAGCACTGGCCCAGAGTAACATAATCCCAGCCTACTTAAAGGCAGCACAAGCACGGGATTGGTTTACACCTGCCCACAGGTGTTTTCACAAGTGCTCTGTATTACCTATTTGGTCTCCAACATGGCTACCTCCTATACAGCAGACACATAGCAGTGCCTTAGGCCATTTGGTCCCCGCACTCCCAGTTCCCAGACTCTGCATTACCTGTGCCACTGATCACGCCGCGTCCCCACACGGGCGCACAGCACCGCGAGCAACCGCACTGGCAACGGATGAACCCCAGAACCCGCAAAGGTGAGAGACCGGTTTCGTGACACCATGGTTATGTAGGCTCTGGCTCTTGCTGCATGAACTCTATCTGGTCGGCTGTTCCTCCTCTGGTCTTCTCTACCGATCACTGTGGCTCTTCTCCTGACCGTATTAAGCAGCCACAGTTCACTTAGAGACATGTACACTACTCTGTTTAAAATTTTAAAGGTCCAGTAGCGCCAAAAAGTTTGTACCCTATAAAAGGAAGTCTCTGTATACTACCCAGTGTCAAAGTACAGGCTCAAATACCATACTCAAGGGTCCAAACCTTGTGCATTCCCAAGTTGATTACGTTCCTGATTCCCAGTTTCCCTGTGTTCTGCTCCTTTCCTGTACCTTGCCTGTTCCTGTACCCATGTTCCCATCTGGTCCCATCCCAGTCTGGCAACTACGTTACACCTCATAGTGAATACTCAGTTCTTGTTTTAGTGTATACCAGCTCCTGCACTTAACAACCAGGTCCTAGCCCTCTGTCTGGATTTCTAAGTGAAGCAAAGCCCTGGTGAAACCCACTGTCATGTTAGACTCCGCACCTCTCTGGGTCCCACCCAATCCTAAAGTATGGGTCAGCATCCACTAATCCATCTGTGAGGTTACGACAAAATACTCTTGCCCAAAATGGTTGACGATTGTAATCCATCATCAAAAGAACTACTGGAGCAGTTCCTCGACAGAGTCAAAAAGCAAGAGCAGGTACAGATAATGCATAATCTGCAGACGTAGGTCAATAGCATACATCGGTGCAGCCTGCGCCACCTCCTGCAGAACCCATTCAGGCTGCAGGAGTTTCAGCACCATTACTGACCCTGAATCCCTCAAATTTGTCAGGTTCCTGATTCAATGCTAGATACAATTCAAGATACAAACTGCAAACTTTCACACTGTGAGAACAAAGGTGACTTATGTTATTTCTCTGTTATCAGGTCAAGCCCTAGCGTGGGCTTCCCACTTGTGGGAGAGGAATGATCCGCTAGTGTACAATTGTACAAATTCTTGGAAGCTTTTAAGAAATTCTTCAATGAGCCCGAACAGGTGACATCAGCTGCATCAGCTATTCTATGTCTGAAACAGGGCACCTAGTCCATAGGACAGTTTGCTGTTCAGTTCGCTGTTCAGTTTAGAACTCTTGCCTCCGAGCTCAGGTGAATCAATGAAGCCCTGGTTGCCACGTTCTTGCAGAACAAGTCAAAACGAGTCAAAGATGAACTGGCATCCAGAGACTTACCATCATCCCTGGGTGATCTAATATCTATGTACATCAGGGTAAATCTCTGCCACAAGGAGAGAGAGCACAGAAAAGAGAACAGTCACGATTCTTCAGTTTCAAATTAGCTCCTCATTCCACTGCCCCTGTTGTACCTCCTGAAGAATCCATGTAGGTTGGGAAATCCCTCCTTCCTGCTAAGAGAGAAAGGAGGTTTAAAAAAAACTGTGTTTGTATTGTGGTGATTCAGGTCAACACCTCTCTAGTTGTCTCAAGCGTCCGGGAAACAAGACGACATAACTTATCATGTAGTGGTCAGATTAGGTACAATTCAACACATCCCAAAAGAAATAACTCCTCTCACTTTACTATAGAAAAAGAAGATAGCTTCTGAATCAAAGCCTTTCTAGATTCTGGTGCCAACAGTAATTTCATTATGGCCTAGAAAGTTCAGGAGCTCAGAATTTCTTATGTGTCAATTCCTACAGCTAACATTCGCTTTAAAATTCAGACTTTAACCATGCAGGTTAGCACTGTCCAAAGGGAGTTAATTTCCTTCTATGTGTATCAGCTGAGAGTCCTATCATTATGGGTCTTTCTCCCCACCTCACATTGGAGCAAACCCCAAATTATGTCCTGGTGAACTCAATGCCCTTACAAATGCTTGCTGGCAATTATACCTTCACATCGAGACATTCAGTACCAACATCTCTTGAGACAACCTACTTTTAAGATGTGTTTGGCAAAAAAAAACACTGAAACACTACCTGTTCATCGAGAATGGGACTGCCCAGAAGATTTGTTACCCGGGAAAATGCCACCTCAAGTAAGAGTTTTAACTCTGTTACTTCCAGAGACCCAGACAGTATCTGATAGATAGTATATTAAAGAAAATGCAAATGGGGTTCATCAGGGAATCTAAGTCATAAGTTGCAGCTGGACTCTTTTTCATTAAGAAAAAAGATGGGGGTCTTATCCCCTGTATAGGCTACTGGAGCCTGAATGCCCTAACCATCAAGGATTGTTATGCCTTACCCTTATTCTCTGAACTATTTGACAGGATTAAGAGGTGAAAAGTATTTACCAAAATAGATCTTCATGGGCCTTAAACGCTAATTAGGATTCGGTCAGGAGACGAGTGGAAGACAGCCTTCAACACTCGCAAAGGACACTTTCGGCTGGATGTAATGGTGACCGTGTGCTCCGGCAAACTCAGACATCATACATCCCGCCATATGAGTATTTGGTCATTCCTTTTAGATTAAGCAATGTGCCTGCTGTTTTCCAAAAATATATAAATAGCAGCTTCTGAAACCTCTTAATAGTGTGCCTGTAAATAGCAGAATTCCCTCTTTAACATGTCCATCTTCAACATGACATTTACAGCTTAGCTCATAGGGGATCATTCCGACCAGTTAGCACACAGCGGTTCTTCGCTGCGGTGCGAACGGGTCGGAAATGCGCATGCGCGGCGGGCGCATTGGGCACGCGCGTCATTGCCTGGTGACGATCGTCACCGGGCAACGACGACGCCAGTGAGAAATGTGATCGCAGCAGCGATCGCAAGCAGACGGACAGGCGGGAGGCGATCCAGGGCGGACACTCACCATTTTCCAGGAATGGTGAGTCCAACGCAGGCGGATAAAGAAGATAAAAAAACCAGATGCCCTAAAGTTAGACTATAAAGGTCTCTTTGATCAGTGGAGTTAATAGCAACAATGGTCTAAATGAGCAGATATAGATATTTAAATTATGTCTTCCATAAGGATGGTTTCCATAGTCACATGAAAAAATAAGATTTTACTTACCGATAAATCTATTTCTCGGAGTCCGTAGTGGATGCTGGGGTTCCTGAAAGGACCATGGGGAATAGCGGCTCCGCAGGAGACAGGGCACAAAAAGTAAAGCTTTTCCGATCAGGTGGTGTGCACTGGCTCCTCCCCCTATGACCCTCCTCCAGACTCCAGTTAGGTACTGTGCCCGGACGAGCGTACACAATAAGGGAGGATTTTGAATCCCGGGTAAGACTCATACCAGCCACACCAATCACACCGTACAACTTGTGATCTAAACCCAGTTAACAGTATGATAACAGCGGAGCCTCTGAAAGATGGCTTCCTTTAACAATAACCCGAATTAGTTAACAATAACTATGTACAACTTATGCAGATAATCCGCACTTGGGATGGGCGCCCAGCATCCACTACGGACTCCGAGAAATAGATTTATCGGTAAGTAAAATCTTATTTTCTCTATCGTCCTAGTGGATGCTGGGGTTCCTGAAAGGACCATGGGGATTATACCAAAGCTCCCAAACGGGCGGGAGAGTGCGGATGACTCTGCAGCACCGAATGAGAGAACTCCAGGTCCTCCTTAGCCAGAGTATCAAATTTGTAAAATTTTACAAACGTGTTCTCCCCTGACCACGTAGCTGCTCGGCAAAGTTGTAATGCCGAGACCCCTCGGGCAGCCGCCCAAGATGAGCCCACCTTCCTTGTGGAGTGGGCCTTTACAGATTTAGGCTGTGGCAAGCCTGCCACAGAATGTGCAAGTTGGATTGTGCTACAGATCCAACGAGCAATCGTCTGCTTAGACGCAGGAGCACCCATCTTGTTGGGTGCATACAATATAAACAACGAGTCAGATTTTCTGACTCCAGCTGTCCTTGCAATATATATTTTTAATGCTCTGACAACGTCCAGTAACTTGGAGTCCTCCAAGTCACTTGTAGCCGCAGGCACTACAATAGGCTGGTTCAGATGAAATGCTGACACCACCTTAGGGAGAAAATGCGGACGAGTTCGCAGTTCTGCCCTGTCCGAATGGAAAATCAGATATGGGCTTTTGTAAGATAAAGCTGCCAATTCTGACACTCTCCTGGCAGAAGCCAGGGCTAGAAGCATGGTCACTTTCCATGTGAGATATTTCAAATCCACCTTTTTTAGTGGTTCAAACCAATGAGATTTTAGGAAGTCCAAAACCACATTTAGATCCCACGGTGCCACTGGAGGCACCACAGGAGGCTGTATATGCAGCACTCCCTTAACAAAAGTCTGGACTTCAGGGACTGAAGCCAATTCTTTTTGAAAGAAAATCGACAGGGCCGAAATTTGAACCTTAATAGATCCCAATTTGAGACCCATTGACAATCCTGATTGCAGGAAATGTAGGAATCGACCCAGTTGAAATTCCTCCGTCGGAGCACTCCGATCTTCGCACCACGCAACATATTTTCGCCAAATTCGGTGATAATGTTGCACGGTTACTTCCTTCCTTGCTTTAATCAAAGTAGGAATGACTTCTTCCGGCATGCCTCTTTCCTTTAGGATCCGGCGTTCAACCGCCATGCCGTCAAACGCAGCCGCGGTAAGTCTTGAAACAGACAGGGACCCTGCTGAAGCAAGTCCCTCCTTAGAGGTAGAGGCCACGGATCTTCCGTGATCATCTCTTGAAGTTCCGGGTACCAAGTCCTCCTTGGCCAATCCGGAACCACTAGTATCGTTCTTACGCCTCTTTGCCGTATAATTCTCAATACTTTTGGTATGAGAGGCAGAGGAGGAAACACATACACCGACTGGTACACCCAAGGCGTTACCAGCGCGTCCACAGCTATTGCCTGCGGATCTCTTGACCTGGCGCAATACCTGTCCAGTTTTTTGTTGAGGCGAGACGCCATCATGTCCACCATTGGTCTTTCCCAACGGGTTACCAGCATGTGGAAGACTTCTGGATGAAGTCCCCACTCTCCCGGGTGAAGATCGTGTCTGCTGAGGAAGTCTGCTTCCCAGTTGTCCACTCCCGGGATGAACACTGCTGACAGTGCTATCACATGATTCTCTGCCCAGCGAAGAATCCTTGCAGCTTCTGCCATTGCCCTCCTGCTTCTTGTGCCGCCCTGTCTGTTCACATGGGCGACTGCCGTGATGTTGTCCGACTGGATCAATACCGGTTTTCCCTGAAGCAGAGGTTCTGCCTGGTTTAGAGCATTGTATATTGCTCTTAGTTCCAGAATGTTTATGTGAAGAGACGTTTCCAGGCTCGTCCATACTCCCTGGAAGTTTCTTCCTTGTGTGACTGCTCCCCAGCCTCTCAGGCTGGCGTCCGTGGTCACCAGGATCCAATCCTGTATGCCGAATCTGCGGCCCTCCAATAGATGAGCACTCTGCAACCACCACAGAAGAGACACCCTTGTCCTTGGAGACAGGGTTATCCGTAGGTGCATCTGAAGATGCGACCCTGACCATTTGTCCAACAGATCCCTTTGGAAAATTCTTGCGTGGAATCTGCCGAATGGAATCGCTTCGTAAGAAGCCACCATTTTTCCCAGGACTCTTGTGCATTGATGTACAGACACCTTTCCTGGTTTTAGGAGGTTCCTGACAAGCTCGGATAACTCCTTTGCTTTTTCCTCCGGGAGAAAAACCTTTTTCTGAACCGTGTCCAGAATCATCCCTAGGAACAGCAGACGAGTTGTCGGCATTAACTGGGATTTTGGAATATTCAGAATCCACCCGTGCTGTTTTAGCACTTCTTGAGACAGTGCTAATCCCATCTCTAGCTGTTCTCTGGACCTCGCCCTTATTAGGAGATCGTCCAAGTATGGGATAATTAATACGCCTTTTCTTCGAAGAAGAATCATCATCTCGGCCATTACCTTTGTAAAGATCCGAGGTGCCGTGGACAATCCGAACGGCAGCGTCTGAAACTGATAGTGACAGTTTTGTACAACGAACCTGAGGTACCCCTGGTGTGAGGGGTAAATTGGAACGTGGAGATACGCATCCTTGATGTCCAAGGATACCATAAAGTTCCCCTCTTCCAGGTTCGCTATCACTGCTCTGAGTGACTCCATTTTGAACTTGAACTTCTTTATGTACAGGTTCAAGGACTTCAGATTTAGAATAGGCCTTACCGAGCCATCCGGCTTCGGTACCACAAAAAGAGTGGAATAATACCCCTTCCCTTGTTGCAGAAGAGGTACCTTGACTATCACCTGCTGAGAGTACAGCTTGTGAATGGCTTCCAACACCGTCTCCCTTTCGGAGGGGGACGTTGGTAAAGCAGACCTCAGGAAACGGCGAGGTGGATCTGTCTCTAATTCCAACCTGTATCCCTGAGATATTATCTGCAGGATCCAGGGATCTACTTGCGAGTGAGCCCACTGCGCGCTGTAATTTTTGAGACGACCGCCCACCGTCCCCGAGTCCGCTTGAGAAGCCCCAGCGTCATGCTGAGGCTTTTGTAGAAGCCGGGGAGGGCTTCTGATCCTGGGAAGGAGCTGCGTGTTGCTGTCTCTTCCCTCGACCTTTGCCTCGTGGCAAATATGAATAGCCCTTTGCTCTCTTATTTTTAAAGGAACGAAAGGGCTGCGGTTGAAAAGTCGGTGCCTTTTTCTGTTGGGGAGTGACTTGAGGTAGAAAGGTGGATTTCCCGGCTGTAGCCGTGGCCACCAAATCTGATAGACCGACTCCAAATAACTCCTCCCCCTTATACGGCAAAACTTCCATATGCCGTTTTGAATCCGCATCGCCTGTCCACTGTCGCGTCCATCAAGCTCTTCTGGCCGAAATGGACATAGCACTTACCCGTGATGCCAGTGTGCATATATCCCTCTGTGCATCACGCATATAAAGAAATGCATCCTTTATTTGTTCTAACGACAGTAGAATATTGTCCCTGTCCAGGGTATCAATATTTTCAATCAGGGATTCTGACCAAACTACCCCCGCACTGCCCATCCAGGCAGTTGCTACAGCTGGTCGTAGTATAACACCTGCATGTGTGTATATACTTTTTTGGATATTTTCCATCCTCCTATCTGATGGATCTTTAAGTGCGGCCGTCTCAGGAGAGGGTAACGCCACTTGTTTAGATAAGCGTGTTAGCGCCTTGTCCACCCTAGGAGGTGTTTCCCAGCGCTCCCTAACCTCTGGCGGGAAAGGGTATAATGCCAATAATTTCTTTGAAATTATCAGCTTTTTATCAGGGGCAACCCACGCTTCATTACACACGTCATTTAGTTCTTCTGATTCAGGAAAAACTATAGGTAGTTTTTTCATACCCCACATAATACCCTGTTTAGTGGTACCTGTAGTATCAGCTAAATGTAACGCCTCCTTCATTGCCAAAATCATATAACGTGTGGCCCTACTGGAAAATACGGTTGATTCGTCACCGTCACCACTGGAGTCATCGCCTGTGTCTGGGTCTGTGTCGACCGACTGAGGCAAAGGGCGTTTCACAGCCCCTGACGGTGTTTGAGTCGCCTGGACAGGCACTAATTGATTGTCCGGCCGTCTCATGTCGTCAAACGACTGCTTTAGCGTGTTGACACTATCCCGTAGTTCCATAAATAAAGGCATCCATTCTGGTGTCGACCCCCTAGGAGGTGACATCCCCATATTTGGCAATTGCTCCGCCTCCACACCAATATCGTCCTCATACATGTCGACACACACGTACCGACACACAGCAGACACACAGGGAATGCTCCTAATGAAGACAGGACCCACTAGCCCTTTGGGGAGACAGAGGGAGAGTTTGCCAGCACACACCAAAAGCGCTATATATATATCAGGGATAGCCTTATAATAAGTGCTCCCCTATAGCTGCTTTGTTATATAAAAATATCGCCATAAATTTGCCCCCCCTCTCTGTTTTACCCTGTTTCTGTAGTGCAGTGCAGGGGAGAGACCTGGGAGCCGTCCTGACCAGCGGAGCTGTGAGAGGAAATGGCGCCGTGTGCTGAGGAGATAGGCCCCGCCCCTTTTCCGGCGGGCTCGTCTCCCGCTATTTTGAGAAATCAGGCAGGGGTTAAATATCTCCATATAGCCTCTAGGGCTATATGTGAGGTATTTTTAGCCTTTATAGGTACTCATTTTGCCTCCCAGGGCGCCCCCCTCCCAGCGCCCTGCACCCTCAGTGACTGCCGTGTGAAGTGTGCTGAGAGGAAAATGGCGCACAGCTGCAGTGCTGTGCGCTACCTTTAGAAGACTGCAGGAGTCTTCAGCCGCCGATTCTGGACCTCTTCTGTCTTCAGCATCTGCAAGGGGGCCGGCGGCGCGGCTCCGGTGACCATCCAGGCTGTACCTGTGATCGTCCCTCTGGAGCTTGATGTCCAGTAGCCAAGAAGCCAATCCATCCTGCACGCAGGTGAGTTGACTCCTTCTCCCCTCAGTCCCTCGCTGCAGTGATCCTGTTGCCAGCAGGAATCACTGTAACATAAAAAACCTAGCTAAACTTTCTCTAAGCAGCTCTTTAGGAGAGCCACCTAGATTGCACCCTTCTCGGCCGGGCACAAAAATCTAACTGGAGTCTGGAGGAGGGTCATAGGGGGAGGAGCCAGTGCACACCACCTGATCGGAAAAGCTTTACTTTTTGTGCCCTGTCTCCTGCGGAGCCGCTATTCCCCATGGTCCTTTCAGGAACCCCAGCATCCACTAGGACGATAGAGAAAGATGTAAATCAGCCTTCCATTTCTGGCACTAAGCGGGTGTTGCAGTCCCAAGGTAATTATGAGGCTCCCCGTGTTGTATAGTAATATAAGGATTTAAGCAAGTAGAGTTACCTCTCCTGTGGGCTGGTACAACCGAGCGTCCTCTGTTGATAGATCCTGCAATGCCCACTATGTTGCTGTGCTGAGAGGAGGATAATGCTGCACCGATGGACGGGCCGTGATTTATAGTCTAACTTTAGGGCATCTGGTTATACAATTTTATGGTATCAACTATTTTATTTATACTACATATATGTTTGATTTTATTATTTAATAAATTGATTATATCTACACGTTAGCTCCCAGCTTTTTTATTTCCCTACCATATTGCGCAGCCGTTTTTTTATCTTCATTATTTGCACCTTTAAACATATACACTGTGATTTACGGCAGCGCATTATAATAGGGGAACTCCATTACATTGATTGTCAATCCTAGAGGCGCTTTAAAGCAGTTATTTGTTTTTTTTTTCGTTTTTGGATCCAGGCATTTGGAGGGCGGATGTCTGACGTCAGGACCGGGACCTTCATCGTTGGATCCATCGCACTGGGTGAGTAACTGCAGCCCTGGTCTTGTTTTGCTTGAAACTTTTTTAGCATAGCAGGGCTGCACAAGCATTCGCAGCCCTGCTATGCTAAAATCCACTTCCCCATAGGCGGTGTCAGGTTGATCGCACGAGCAGGAAAAAGTTGCTACGTGCGATAAACTCGGAATGACCCCCATTGTGCGCTTGGAGTTCCCCATTCCGGAAAGGTAATCTCTTTCTCAAACTTTCTATGGCCAAAGAAAAAAGTCGGAAGCAATAATAAATACCCATTGGTATTATTGGGTGCTCCCTTCAGACAGGAATCCCACATAATCTTTTCTATCATTTAACAAATGCCAGTCAAAAATAGAGCTGTGATATACTCGAATACCCCTTTCAGACCTACTTCAAAATCCCGGGTTTTGTGTGTGAACGCGTATCAACCCAGGATTTCTGTATATCTTAAAGGAAACGACCAAGGACTAAGTGCCGGGTCCCTGACCCTGCTTCTTACTAGGGTCAGGCTAAGTCCTGGGAAACTGCTGGCTTGCTAGTCCTGGCAATTTCCCTGGTCTGATGTCTGAAAGGGGTATAAGTGACAATGGGGGTTATTCAGAGTTGATCGCAGTTTTTGCTAAACTAGCAAAAGGGCTACTGATCAACTCGCATGCTGTGGGCCGCCCAGCATAAGGCAAGGGCAATTAAATTGTGATCGCATTGCAGGAGGGACGTGCAGTCAGGGGAGGCAGTGCCTACCCTGCCATATTCTGATCTGATGATTAAAATAAATCAAATAAGATATTTATAATACAGATTCTGTTATAACTAACTTCTTTGTATTATTCTAGTCATTTTTTGCTGTCAAAACCTGGATGGGAGGCAGCAAGAGCGCTGCCTCTGATAAAGCTGATTATCTTTACAGGAATGAAAGCTATACCTTAAACATACCTTAAATACACTTTAAACCTTTAGCCGCTGCGGCCGCAATACTTAATTCACACTCTACGCACCTTTTACGCTGTAAGCGTACAGAGTTCCGTACAGTGTACGAACTTTGCGTACACACGCCGCGCTGACGGTACAAAGTACTCACAGCGCATACACACCCAGAGATATACTTTAAACCTTATACAGCAATCCTATGCAATAATAGTATACTTTAAACCTTAGCAGGGCAATGAGGACACAACACCAATTGTGATTTTACCGCTGGGTTCCGACACCACAGTGGATTATTTCTGAAAGGGGGTTTACAATACAAATTATACAAAACAATATAACAGAATAATGGCTACAGTCAATGTACATACATGATTGGAATCGCTTGCGCAACCCGGCCGGTCCCCGGTCATCTGATAGATAACTTTGTGAGTCTTCTGAGTGGCCAGGCTGCAGCAGGCTTTATTTATACAATTCTTCTAAAAGCAATACAATGGATACTGTAATCCCTTTGTCCATTGGACACAGGAATGCACTTTTACAGTACAGGAGAGGTCATAGGTTTATTTGAAAAGGTAGGCGATGTCTTTCTCAACTGCTCTTGTGGGTGGTCTCCTCTGGATTCCCGCCGCATACATAATATACAGTAAATACAGTTTATATCTATATTCTGCTTCTGCACATAACTATCTGCAGGAAAATGCGATCTTCCGCAGACCAACACCGGAATGTTACCCTTAAAATACACTACAGCTGGATACCAAATACCACCTTATAACCTTAGTCTGTCCCCTCTTATCCTGTAAAGGTGAATCCCTTTGTTCTGCAACCATTTAAACAGCTATAACTTTCTGATGTGGTGCAAGGAGACTATGGGGGTAATTCCAAGTTGATCGCAGCAGGAAATTTTTTAGCAGTTGGGCAAAACCATGTGCACTGCAGGTGTGGCCGATATAACATTTGCAGAGAGAATTAGATTTGGGTGGGTTATTTTGTTTCTGTGCAGGGTAAATACTGGCTGCTTTATTTTTACATTGCAATTTAGATTGCAGATTGAACACACCACACCCAATTCTAACTCTCTCTGCACATATTATATCTGCCCCCCCTGCAGTGCACATGGTTTTGCCCAACTGCTAACCAAAATCCTGCTGCGATCAACTCAGAATTACCCCCCATGTGCACTGCAGGGGAGGCAGATATAACATTTGCAGAGAGAGTTAGATCTGGGTGGGTTATTTTGTTTCTGTGCAGGGTAAATACTGGCTGCTTTATTTTTACACTGCAATTTAGATTGCAGATTGAACTCACCACACCCAAATCTATCTCTCTCTGCACATGTTATATCTGCCTCCCCTGCAGTGCACATGGGGGGTCATTCCGAGTTGTTCGCTCGCAAGCTGCTTTTAGCAGCTTTGCACACGCTAAGCCGCCGCCTACTGGGAGTGAATCTTAGCTTATCAAAATTGCGAACAAAAGATTCGCAATATTGCGAAAATACTTCTCTGTGCAGTTTCTGAGTAGCTCGAGACTTACTCTGCCAGTGCGATCAGTTCAGTGCTTGTCGTTCCTGGTTTGACGTCACAAACACACCCAGCGTTCGCCCAGACACTCCTCCGTTTCTCCAGCCACTCCCGCGTTTTTCCCAGAAACGGTAGCGTTTTTTCACACACTCCCATAAAACGGCCAGTTTCCGCCCAGAAACACCCACTTCCTGTGAATCACATTACGATCACCAGAACGAAGAAAAAACCTCGTAATGCCGTGAGTAAAATTCCTAACTGCATAGCAAATTTACTTGGCGCAGTCGCAATGCGAACATTGCGCATGCGCAATAAGCGGAAAATCGCTGCGATGCGAAGAAATTTACCGAGCGAACAACTCGGAATGACCCCCATGGTTTTGCCCAACTGCTAAAAAATTTCCTGCTGCGATCAACTTGGAATTACCCCCAATGTGTACATTGTGCACTATTTGGATTAAATATGTAATGTGTTTTGATGGCTTTCCATGCGTACACAAACTCTGCTGTAAATACCCATAGCACGCGCCGATGCGCAGGACCGCGGGAGCGACCATACGCAAATTGCGGATATGTGCACGCACGGCAGAACAAGTGCACGCGCAGTGGGCATGTGTATGCAGTTTGTACGTGATATGTGTTCTGCAATATTTTTCGACTTTGACACCTCCCACTGACAATATTAAACTGTATGAAGCGGAGGGAGGGGCCACGGCTATGGGAAGGAAAAGGCCATTGAAAATAATGAGGAGATGAGGCACCTCTCTCTTTGCCTTAATGACAGGGCTGCAGGGATGGATCAAGAGGGGGCGTGACACACTGCTGTATAACCCAGCCTGATTGGATGGACTGGTTTTCATTACTCAGTCCTCCGTTTACTGCCTGATAAAGCCCCTCAGCATCCGCCCATAGATAACTCCATTAGTGGGGCTCGGCTGCCCGTTCCGTATGTATCCTCCGGCTCCCCCGTTCTATGTACTCCCCCGCTGTCTCCGGCTCCCCCGTTCTATGTACTCCCCCGCTGTCTCCGGCTCCCCCCGCTCCGTGTCCTCCCCCGCTGTCTCCGGCTCCCCCCGCTCCGTGTCCTCCCCTGTTGTCTCTGGCTCCCCCGCTCTGTGTCCTCCGCTGGTGTCTCCGGCTTCCCCGCTCTGTGTCCTCCGCTGGTGTCTCCGGCTCCCCCGCACTGTGTCCTCCCCAGCTGACCAGTCCGTGACCTTCTTCCTGCTGTAGAAGTGGAGTGCCAACCATCATCATCAGCACTTCTCCCCTTGTGACCTGATGCCATGGAAGGGGACGTAAGTTCAAGACCTGTGGGAGTTGGGTGTGGAATTGGGGGGCGGGGGGGGGGGGGGGGGCAGGAGCTGGGGAAGGAAGGGGCATTGAATATTTTGCATCAATGTTGATTAAAAGATGTCACTCTGTCATGTCAGTGTTGAATTCAGGGCTGTGTCCTGGTCCTGTCTCCCCTCTCTCCTGTCACCCCTGTCCTGTCCCTGTCACCCATGTGCTGGCCCTGTCTCCACTCTCTCCTGCCCCTGTCACCCCTGTCCTGTCCCCTCTATCCTGGCCCTGCAATCCCTGTCCTGTTACCCCTGTGCTGGCCCTGTCTCCATTCTCTCCTGCCCCTGCCACCCCTGTCACCTCTGTCCTGGTACTGTTAACCCTCTCTCCTATCCCTTTGGTTCTGTCCCTGTCCCCTCTGTCCTGGTCCCCCAATCCTGGTTCTGCCTCTGTCACCTCTATCCTGTCCCCTCTGTCCTGACCCATTCACTATTTCCTTGTCCTATCTCTGTCACCTCTGTCTTGTCCCTGTCACCTCTCTCTTTGTACTCTATCTTTGGCCCCATCCTTTCTGTTCTTCCCCACTGTACTGTCCCTGTCATCTCTGTATTGGCCTTGTCACCTCTGTGCTGGCCCTGTCACCTCTCTATCCTGTCCCCTCTGTTCTGTACTGTCCACATCACCCCCATCCTCTCCCCTATGTCCTGGTCCTGTCCCTGTCACCTCTCTCTTGTCCCTGTCACCTCTATCTTGGTTCTCTATTTGGCCCTGTCATTTCTGTTCTTCCTCACTGTACCTGTCGTCTGTGTATTGGCCCTGTCACCTCTGTCCTGTCCCTGACACCCTTCTCTCCTGTCTTCTCCGTTAAGCCATGGCCCCATCACCCCCTTTCCTCTCCCTGTCCCCCTGTCCCCCTTTGTCCTGGTCCTGTCACCCATCTTTCCTCTCATCTCTGTTCTGCCATGGCCCTGTCACACCTGTCCTGTGCCTGTCCCCTCTGTCAGTCTGTCATGGCCCCACCGTACTGTCTCTGTCGTCTCAGTATTGGTAATGTCATCCCTGTCCTGGCACTGTACCTCCTTGTCCTGTCACCTTTGTTCTAGCCCAAAATTATATAAAATTTCCCCTTTTTTGAGGGGTGGGAGCACCAAACTCCAACTTGCCTCCGGGCGATGGGGATGAACTTGCGCCACTGGCATGCAATGATGGATAAGGTCAGACCTGGTTGCTGCGGCTCCATCATTCTTGTATCTCTCTCCGCTTTCATTCTGCTTTGTCTCTACCCCACACAGCATCCCCTCCCTCTCCAGCTGCCCCTCTCCCTGTGTGACTGCCGCACCCTCACTGTCCTAACTCTGACACTCTCTATTACCCCACAGCTCCCTCCTGTTTCTCTTTTTGCCCTTCTCTTTTGTCCCTCGTCTTGTGTGATTGCTCTGTCACTGCCCTGACTCTGACACCCCCTATTACCCCCCCCCCAAGTCCTCTCTCTGCCCCTGTTCCTCTTGCTGTGTGAATGAACTCTTAGGGCAGAGTTCAAATGTTTCCGACTCCTCCCGCCCCCTATCACGCCCGCCGACAGCTATTCAATTGTTTCTGACGAAGGGAGCAATTTCAGCATTGCAGCTTGCTACCCCCGGGGTGGCGAGCTGAAATGCGCAATAAATTACCTGTTTGGGTGCCCAAATAGGACTTTTCGTGATCACGGCTAAACCCAACTACTATGGGCACAGTATGCGCATTAACGGGGAACAATTGAATATCGTCCGGTGATCTCTTGTCACTTTAGATGGGAGATCGGGCGCAATATATCAATTGAATATCGCTCTTATTGTCCTGTCTCTATTACCCTACAGCCACAGCCACCTTCAGTCTCTCCACCTGCCCCTATCCCCGCCACTCTTCGTTACTGCTCTGTCATTGTACTATTTTTAACACACTGTATATTACCTTCTCCAGTCGCCTCTCTCTGCCCCTATTCTTCTCCCCATGTGACCCCACTCGCATTGTCCGGTCTCTAATACTATCCCATAGCCGCCCCCTCTCTCTCTGTCTCTCTTTCACTGATCGCATCATTGCCCCACCCACACTGGCGAGTGCCTGCCCAGCCATTGACCTCACCGCACGTCACTGCATTGCTGATTCAGAAAATAGAGGCTGACACTTGCCTACACAGCCTGGGTGTGTATGCAGGCGCACTATCTCCATGGTTCCATTTGCAAGAAACGCAGGCAACATCAAAACACCCATGACATGCCTGCATTTCCTGATCCACTCCCCCCCCCCCAATGCCACATCGCTGCCCACGAACGTCCGCCACCTGTCAATCAAATTGTAATTGCATCCTTCCAAGATGCGATCGCAATGTGAATGCTTATTGTGGGTGCTGTGCATGCGCAGACAGACGAAAATCGCCCATTTGTGATTTTCAGTTTTCTGTGATCAACTCTGAATAACCCCCTTTGTCCAGAGTGCAATGCTGGTTCTCTTTGTACCTCATACCTGCTGCATAATTACTCCCTGGTGTATTAATGTTGGTTGGTTGTCATACTGTGATCATCTGACCAGTGTAGTGAGTAGTGATGTGCACCGGACATTTTTCGGGTTTTGTGTTTTGGTTTTGGATTCAGTTCCGCAGCCGTGTTTTGGATTCGGACACGTTTTGGCAGAACCACCCTTAACATTTTTTGTCGGATTCGGGTGTGTTTTGGAATCGGGTGGGGTTTTTTTTTTTTTTAAAAACCCTCAAAAACAGCTTACATCATAGAATTTGGGGGTAATTTTGATCCCATAGTATTATTAACCTCAATAACCATAATTTCCACTCATTTCCAGTCTATTCTGAACACCTCACACCTCACAATATTATTTTTAGTCCTAACATTTGCACCGAGGTCGCTGGATGACTAAGTTAAGCGACCCAAGTGGCCGGCACAAACACCTGGCCCATCTAGGAGTGGCACTGCAGTGTCAGACAAGATGGCACTTAAAAAAATTGGCCCCAAACATCACATGATGCAAAGATAAAAAAAAATTAAAAAGAGGTGCAAGATGGAATTGTCCTTGGGCCCTCCCACGCACCCTTATGTTGTATAAACAGGACATGCACACTTTAACAAACCCATCATTTCAGCGACAGGGTCTGCCACACGACTGTGGCTGAAATGACTGGTTGGTTTGGGCCCCCGCCAAAAGAGAAGCAATCAATCTCTCCTTGCACAAACTGGCTCTACAGAGGCAAGATGTCCACCTCCTCCTCATCCTCCGATTCCTCACCCCTTTCACTGTGTACATCCCCCTCCTCACAGAGTATTAATTCGTCCCCACTGGAATCCACCATCACAGGTCCCTGTGTACTTTCTGGAGGCAATTGCTGGTGAATGTCTCCACGGGGGAATTGATTATAATTCATTTTGATGAACATCATCTTCTCCACATTTTCTGGAAGTAACCTCCTACGTCGATCGCTGACAAGGTGACCGGCTGCACTAAACACTCTTTCGGAGTACACACTGGAGGGGGGGCAACTTAGGTAAAATAAAGCCAGTTTGTGCAAGGGCCTCCAAATTGCCTCTTTTTCCTGCCAGTATATGTACGGACTGTCTGACATGCCTACAGTGATGCTGTCACTCATATAATCCTCCACCATTCTTTCAATGGTGACAGAATCATATGCAGTGACAGTAGACGACATGTCAGTAATCATTGGCAGGTTCTTCAGTCCGGACCAGATGTCAGCTATCGCTCCTGACTGCCCTGCATCACCGCCAGCGGGTGGTTTTGGATATTTTATCTTTTTCCTGGCAGCTCCCGTGGCGGGAGAAAATGAAGCAACCACCTCTTCCCATCCAGTGTTGGGAAGGTCAGGCATCGCAACCGACACAATTGGTCTCTCCGTGGGGATTTGTGATTTAGAAGAACGCACAGTTCTTTGCTGTGCTTTTGCCAGCTTAACTCTTTTCATTTTTCTAGCGGGAGGATGAGTGCTTCGATCCTCATGTGAAGCTGACCCACTAGTCCACTAGTCTCAGCCGTTCCTCGCCACTCCGTGTCGTAAATGGCACATTGTCAAGTTTACGCTTCTCTTCAGACGCTTTTAATTTAGATTTTTGGGTAATTTTACTGAATTTTTTGGGGGGGATTTTACATGCTCTCTACTATGACATTGGGCATCGGCCTTGGCAGACGACGTTGATGGCATTTTATTGTCTCTGCCATGACTAGTGGCAGCAGCTTCAGCACTAGGTGGACGTGGATCTTGATCTTTCCCTATTTTACCCTCCACATTTTTGTTCTCCATTTTTTAATGTGTGGAATTATATGCCAGTAATATATCTGGAATTAGATGGCAGTAATGTCTGGAATTAGATACCACTAGATAGATACCAGATACCACTGTGACTGGAATGATGATGACGTATGCACAGTGACAGGACACTACCGCAGCACCCTACAGCAGCAAGATGCAGGACAAGACACTGGACTTTTAGTCACCACAATGCAGCACTGACACTGGGCACAGATATTAAGCACTGTTCAGGATACTAGAAGTGACACGGAGCTGCAAGATACAGCAATGGCCTACTGTACTGTACTACTATATACTGGTGGTCACCACAATGCAGCACTGTACTACTATATACTGGTCACCACAATGCAGCACAAATATTGAGCACTGATCAGGAGATTAGAATTGAGTCTGACAAGGAGCTGCAAGATACAGCAATGGACTACTGTACTGTACTACTATATACTGGTGGTCACCACAATGCAGCACTGTACTACTATATACTGGTCACCACAATGCAGCACAAATATTGAGCACTGATCAGGAGAATAGAACTGAGTCTGACACGGAGCTGCAAGATACAGCAATGGCCTACTGTACTGTACTTGATATACTGGTGGTCACCACAATGCAGCACTGTACTACTATATACTGGTCACCACAATGCAGCACAGATATTGAGCACTGATCAGGAGAATAGAACTGAGTCTGACACGGAGCTGCAAGATACAGCAATGGACTACTGTACTGTACTACTATATACTGGTGGTCACCACAATGCAGCACTGTACTACTATATACTGGTCACCACAATGCAGCACAGATATTGAGCACTGATAAGGAGAATAGAACTGAGTCTGACACAAAGCTGCAAGATACAGCAATGGCCTACTGTACTGTACTACTATATACTGGTGGTCACCACAAAGCAGCACTGTACTACTATATACTGGTTACCACAATGCAGCACAGATATTGAGCACTGATCAGGAGAATAGAACTGAGTCTGACACGGAGCTGCAAGATACAGCAATGGACTACTGTACTGGACTACTATATACTGGTGGTCACCACAATGCAGCATTGTACTACTATATACTGGTTACCACAATGCAGCACAGATATTGAGCACTGATCAGGAGAATAGAACCAAGTCTGACACGGAGCTGCAAGATACAGCAATGGACTACTGTAATGTACTACTATATACTGGTGGTCACCACAATGCAGCACTGTACTACTATATACTGGTCACCACAATGCAGCACAAATATTGAGCACTGATCAGGAGAATAGAACCGAGTCTGACACGGAGCTGCAAGATACAGCAATGGCCTACTGTACTGTACTTGATATACTGGTGGTCACCACAATGCAGCACTGTACTACTATATACTGGTCACCACAATGCAGCACAAATATTGAGCACTGATCAGGAGAATAGAACTGAGTCTGACACGGAGCTGCAAGATACAGCAATGGCCTACTGTACTGTACTTGATATACTGGTGGTCACCACAATGCAGCACTGTACTACTATATACTGGTCACCACAATGCAGCACAGATATTGAGCACTGATCAGGAGAATAGAACTGAGTCTGACACGGAGCTGCAAGATACAGCAATGGACTACTGTACTGTACTACTATATACTGGTGGTCACCACAATGCAGCACTGTACTACTATATACTGGTCACCACAATGCAGCACAGATATTGAGCACTGATAAGGAGAATAGAACTGAGTCTGACACAGAGCTGCAAGATACAGCAATGGCCTACTGTACTGTACTACTATATACTGGTGGTCACCACAAAGCAGCACTGTACTACTATATACTGGTTACCACAATGCAGCACAGATATTGAGCACTGATCAGGAGAATAGAACTGAGTCTGACACGGAGCTGCAAGATACAGCAATGGACTACTGTACTGGACTACTATATACTGGTGGTCACCACAATGCAGCATTGTACTACTATATACTGGTTACCACAATGCAGCACAGATATTGAGCACTGATCAGGAGAATAGAACCAAGTCTGACACGGAGCTGCAAGATACAGCAATGGACTACTGTACTGTACTACTATATACTGGTGGTCACCACAATGCAGCACTGTACTACTATATACTGGTCACCACAATGCAGCACAGATATTGAGCACTGATCAGGAGAATAGAACTGAGTCTGACACGGAGCTGCAAGATACAGCAATGGCCTACTGTACTGTACTACTATATAGTACTGGTGGTCACCACAATGCAGCACACTGAGCACAGATATTGAGCTTTTCAGGCAGAGAACGTAGCCACGTCCTCTCCGCTCAATCGACAATGCACGAGTGAAAATGCCAGCGACGCGCGGCTCTTTATATGGAATCCGAATCTCGCGAGAATCCGACAGTGGGATGATGACGTTTTCCCCCGTTTGGGATCTGCGTGTTAGGCAGGAAGAACCGAGGCTGCTTTGGACCCGTATAAACCACTTGAAGTTCGGGGGGGTTAGGATCTCGACGAACCGAACCAGCTCATCTCTAGTAGTGAGTCATGCAGTGACGTAACTAGGGCCCCGCAGGCACTGCGATCGCTTGGAGGCGCAGGGCTGCGGGGGCGCCGCCATCACCGCTACTGATTGTGCTATTTTGGGAAGGACACGGGAGGGCACAGTGCGCACCTCTCCTGAGTGTCCCTCCTGGGTTTCCGGCAGCAGCGGTGTGTCTGTTAAATGAAGTGCCGATTCGTGAACTCTGATTGGCACACGAACTGGCAGTTCATTTAACAGACACGCCACTGCTGCCGGAGACCCAGGAGGGACACACAAGAGAGGCGGGCGCTGTGCCCTCCCGTGTCCTTCCCAAAACACACAGCAGCAGGAAGGGGGGGGGAGTGTACCTGGCACTGGGGGAGCATATATGGCACTGAGGGGGTATATGTGTACTTGGCACTGAGGGAGCATATTTGGCACTGGGGGTTATATGTGTGTTAGGTTCCTGGTGCTCAGAACAAGGGAGATGTTATGAAGCGAGTCCAGAGCACCAGGACGTAATGCTGGGAAAGGGGAATGGAAAGGGAATAGCCCCTGGCGCCCTAACTCCGTTGTCTCGCCCGTGTGGTCAGAAATCCCCTGCGAGACTATGGTTGCTTGAGCCCATGGCAGCCGCGTTTGAAGGGCGGATTATGTCTGCCCAACTCCGATGCCCCCTCAGGTCTTAATGGGAGACAAAGGGAAATCCGAGACAGGGTGATAACAAGGGGCCCTCTGACTAAACAACCAGGCCAGGGGCTACAAGCTAACTGACTAAACCTGAGGTATGTGCGGTAACCCGCCAGGGAAAAGGACAACCAAAATCCACTAGTCCGTACTCCTACCCAGCACCGCTGGATACCAGAGTGGATCTGTGGGAGCGGAATCCTCCGCAAAAGCTCCGGAACACAAATAATAAAAGATAAATAATTAAGCGGCCCAAGCCGCAACACACGGCTACGCCGTGACTCACGAACACCACTGGATGTTCAAAGGTGCTCAGTCAGGACTCCAGGAACAGATGACGACTTCCGAGTACAGGACAACTGAGAACAGGAACGACCGGATACAGCAGGACTGGAAACACTTTCAGCAAACAGATTCAGCATTCAGGAAGCTCAGGAACTAGCAGGAACCAAGCTCAGAACTCAAGCAGACTGAAAACCCAGAAATATCACCAGCATCTGCGAACTGCAATCAGCCAGCATATAACAGAGAGGCCTAATTAATAATCCAGTGCAGCTGGCCTAATGCAGGACTCCAAGCTGACAAGATGCAATTAGCAGCCAGATGAGGCTGAACACATGGGAACAAGCTGCAATTGCACAGACTCACCAGCGGCAGCAGACAAGAGTAATCTAAAACAGAGCAATGGGAAATCCTGGCATGCAAGACAACTAAATAAACATAAAATAGAAATGAACCACTACCTGTGGTTCATAACAGTATCCCCTCCTTAAGGGTGAGCTCCGAGCACCCCATGACACCCACGGGGAACATAAACAGAAGTATAACATAAAATACATAACAGGAATGGGCCACAGCCGTGGCTCATAACATTACCCCCCCCTTGAGGAGGGGTCAAAAGACCCCAAAATTCAGACTATCCAGAACAAGGGATACAAAAAAAAAAAACCTGACACACTGGTCTAACAGACAAGAAAACAAAAACAAGCTGTAGCAACAACTTGTAACAGTGCCCTCCCCCTAACGGTGGCCACAGGACACAAGACAAGGAGAAAAAAAAAATCTCTTTTTTTTTTTTTTTAAATCAAGGCAAGAGTCAAAAAATTATTTCTTTTTCTTCTTCTTCTTTTTACAAAGCTCTTTAGGTCTGACCAAGGTAATTCCCCAAACATTGTCTGAACTGATGGTACCACCCAGCAAGGCTGCGTTCAAATCAGAGACAGGTTTCTTACCCTTGGGAGCTGAACTTTCTGGTAAAGTACTATTATTAGAAGAAGAAGAAGTCAAAAAAGCACATCCTGCAGTCAAAACATCGGGCTGGGACTCTTGTGCAGAGTTTACAGTATTTGGTGGACTCTCAGTAGACAAGACGGGTGACTTAGAGGAACCTGAACCAATTTCTTTGGAACCGTATCTTTTAACAATTGCATCACAGAATGCTAGGGGATCCTGAAGAATGGGATCTTCAGCTTTCATTAGGCTGGTTGCCCACTCAGAAGGCTCTCCTCTAAAAGAATAAATCAGATAGAGCCCAAGGTTTTCTGAAGTGATGCCCAGAAATGGTCTAGACAACATAATAGTGTAATAGTGTTTGAAAAGCGCCAGAAATTGGGCGAAGTCCCCATCAAAGGTTATGGATGTTGAGATATCAGAGTCAGGATCTGTTTCCTTCTCATCTGACTGACTGGAGTGCTTTGCTAGGACCTGGTCACTATTGACCTTACTCGAGGCTGAGACTCTCTGAACCCCACCCGGGGCTGAGACTTTCTGAACCCCACCCGGGGCAGTGACTTTCTGAACCCCACCCGGGGCAGTGACTTTCTGAACCCCACCCGGGGCAGTGACTTTCTGAACCCCACCCGGGGCAGTGACTTCCGGGAACCCCGCTGGGGCAGTGGCCTCCGGGGACCCCGCTGGGGCAGTGGCCCTCGGGAACCCCGCTGGGGCAGTGGCCTCCGGGAACCCCGCTGGGGCAGTGGCCTCCGGGAACCCCGCTGGGACAGTGGCGTCCGGGAACCCTGCTGGGGCAGTGGCCTCCGAGAACCCCGCTGGGGCAGTGGCCTCCGAGAACCCCGCTGGGGCCAGCACCTCGGATTCTTTTACTGGGACCGGGCCGTTGGCCTCCCTGACTGGGATCGGGCCATCGGCCTCCCTCTCTGAGTCGATAATTATCGAAAGTTCTCCCGGGACTATGACTTCCGGGACTTTTGCTGAAGCAATAACGTTCAGATCCTCCACTAATGCTATGCTTCTTAAGTTCTTTCCTGGGGAAGCGACTTCTAGACCCTTCTTTGGGGCTGCGTCTCTCGAGACCCCACTTGGGGATATTACTTCAAAGATCCCTTCTGGGGTTTTGCTTCTCGAGTTCCCCTCAAGAACTATGGTTTTAGAGACCCTTTCTAGGGTTGCGCTTTTCAAGTCCCTACCTGGGGTAACAGCTTCTGAGACCCCTTCCGATATGGACACCTGAACTATAATATTTGATGTCCCTCTATAAGCTAGGGCATCGGGTACCGCTCCAGCACTCTGGGCATCGGGTACCGCTCCAGCACTCTGGGCATCGGGTACCGCTCCAGCACTCTGGGCATCGGGTACCGCTCCAGCACTCTGGGCATCGGGTACCGCTCCAGCACTCTGGGCATCGGGTACCGCTCCAGCACTCTGGGCATCGGGTACCGCTCCAGGACCCTGGGCTACGGGCACCGCTCCAGGACCCTGGGCTACGGGCACCGCTCCAGGACCCTGGGCTACGGGCACCACTCCAGGACCCTGGGCTACGGGCACCACTCCAGGACCTTGGGCATCAGGCACCACTCCAGGACCCTGGGCATCAGGCACCACTCCAGGACCCTGGGCATCAGGCACCACTCCAGGAACCTGGGCATCAGGCACCACTCCAGGAACCTGGGCATCAGGCACCACTCCAGGAACCTGGGCATCAGGCACCACTCCAGGAACCTGGGTATCAGGCATCACTCCAGGGACTTGCAACTCCGCTTCCACAGCAACCTCAAGAGAGGAGAGAAACATTCTCTTTTGATTCCTGAATCTATAATGGGGCTCCCTTGCCCAAGGACCCCAATTATAGGACAGAGAGCTTTTTTGTGTGGGTTGTGTGACAAGTGCCTCTGCCACAGTAGAGACAGGAGTAGGTCTTGTATCATGACTCAACTTGGCCAGAGGGCAAGACTCGTCACCACACTTTGGCTTGCGCAACTCACAGGTCTGCAGATAATGGCCTAAACCCCCACAATATAGGCATAAGTTTAAGTTTCTGCGACGCAGACGCTCCTCTTCTGAGAGCCTGGGCCGCAGAAAACTTTTAAACCTATTCTCTTCAATTAGACCAGAGGATTCTCTTGTCACCATACTGTGAGCAAGAGTCTCTTTAGAGATAGATGTACTCTCAACGACTTCTGGCAAAATGAGCAAGATTTTAGTCAGAAGGTTTTGCAGTTGCTTTAGGGATTGCTGCAAAACTTCTAGTCGCTCTGGTCTCAAAGCACTGAATACAGAGTTCAGAGCTGCGAGAGATGCCTGCAGGGCTTGCATAGTAGACATAGGAGGATTTAAAACTAGACGAGACAAGACAAGGCAAGACAAGGCAAGACAAGGCAAGGCAAGACAAGGCAAGGCAAGACAAGGCAAGGCAAGGCAAGACTAAATTTTGCTAAACAAAACAAGACTTTTTTTTTTTTTTTTTAAACACCGGACTGGATTCTAAACACCGGACTGGATTCTAAACACCGGACTGGATTCTAGACTAGACACTGGACTGGGCCAAAAAAGAAAAAAAAAGTTTTATTTCTTTTTTGTGGTATGGCTGGTGATAATGTTAGGTTCCTGGTGCTCAGAACAAGGGAGATGTTATGAAGCGAGTCCAGAGCACCAGGACGTAATGCTGGGAAAGGGGAATGGAAAGGGAATAGCCCCTGGCGCCCTAACTCCGTTGTCTCGCCCGTGTGGTCAGAAATCCCCTGCGAGACTATGGTTGCTTGAGCCCATGGCAGCCGCGTTTGAAGGGCGGATTATGTCTGCCCAACTCCGATGCCCCCTCAGGTCTTAATGGGAGACAAAGGGAAATCCGAGACAGGGTGATAACAAGGGGCCCTCTGACTAAACAACCAGGCCAGGGGCTACAAGCTAACTGACTAAACCTGAGGTATGTGCGGTAACCCGCCAGGGAAAAGGACAACCAAAATCCACTAGTCCGTACTCCTACCCAGCACCGCTGGATACCAGAGTGGATCTGTGGGAGCGGAATCCTCCGCAAAAGCTCCGGAACACAAATAATAAAAGATAAATAATTAAGCGGCCCAAGCCGCAACACACGGCTACGCCGTGACTCACGAACACCACTGGATGTTCAAAGGTGCTCAGTCAGGACTCCAGGAACAGATGACGACTTCCGAGTACAGGACAACTGAGAACAGGAACGACCGGATACAGCAGGACTGGAAACACTTTCAGCAAACAGATTCAGCATTCAGGAAGCTCAGGAACTAGCAGGAACCAAGCTCAGAACTCAAGCAGACTGAAAACCCAGAAATATCACCAGCATCTGCGAACTGCAATCAGCCAGCATATAACAGAGAGGCCTAATTAATAATCCAGTGCAGCTGGCCTAATGCAGGACTCCAAGCTGACAAGATGCAGTTAGCAGCCAGATGAGGCTGAACACATGGGAACAAGCTGCAATTGCACAGACTCACCAGCGGCAGCAGACAAGAGTAATCTAAAACAGAGCAATGGGAAATCCTGGCATGCAAGACAACTAAATAAACATAAAATAGAAATGAACCACTACCTGTGGTTCATAACAGTATCCCCTCCTTAAGGGTGAGCTCCGAGCACCCCATGACACCCACGGGGAACATAAACAGAAGTATAACATAAAATACATAACAAAAATGCAAAACAGGAATGAGCCACAGCCGTGGCTCATAACAATGTGTACCTGGCAGTGGGGGAGCATATTTGGCACTGGGGGAGTATATGTGTACCTGGCACTGGGGGAGCATAATTGGCACTGAGGGGGTATATGTGTACCTGGCACTGGGGGGGGGCATATTTGGCACTGGGGGTATATGTGTACCTGGCACTGGGGGAACATATATGGAACGGGGGGGGGGTATATGTGTAGCTGGCACTGGGGGAGCATATTTGGCACCGGGGGGAGTATATATGTATCCGGCACTGGGGGAGCATATTTGGCACTGGGGGGTATATGGGTACCTGGCACTGGGGGGGGGCATATGTGTACCTGGCACTGGGGGGGGGCATATATGGCACTGGGGGTATATGTGTACCTGGCACTGGGGAGGCATATTTGGCACTGGGGGTATATGTGTAGCTGGCACTGGGGGAGCATATTTGGCACTGGGGGTATATGTGTAGCTGGCATTGGGGGGGCATATTTGGCACTGGGGGTATATGTGTACCTGGCACTGGGGGGGCATATTTGGCACTGGGGGTATGTGTGTAGCTGGCACTGGGGGGAATATGGGGCACTGGGGTCATATGTGTATCTGGCACTGTGGGGGATTATCTGGCACTAGGGGCATATGTGGCACTGGGAGCACAGGCCTAGCAACAAGCATTACCCCCTGGTTCCAAGCACACCACCCAGCTCATGAAATCCCTGGCTACAAGCATTACCTCCTAGCAAGGAGCATGACACCCAGTGCATTAAACCCCTGGCAATGAATATTACCCCCTGGCAACAAACTTGAAACCCAGCACATGATACCTCTGGCAACAAGCATAACACCCAGCGCATGAAACCTCTGGTAACGAACATGACACCCTGAGCATGAAAACCCCTGGCATCGTGCATAGAACCAAGAGCATGAAACCTCTGGCAACGAGCAGGTAATTTAAAAGTAATTAGAAGCCTTACTGTAGGACTTAATGTGTAATGGGCATTGCGGTGTGTGGCATAATGTATCACGGACATTGCGGTGTGTGGCATAATGTGTCACAGGCATTACGGTGTGTGGTATACTATATCACGGGCATTGTAGTATGTGGTATAATGTCTCAGGGGCATTGCAGTGTGTGGTATAATGTATAACGGGCGTTGCGGTGTGTGGCATAGGGTATAACGGGCATTGCGTTATGTGTCACAGGCATTACGGTGTGTGGTATACTATATCACGGGCATTGTGGTATAATGTCTCAGGGGCATTGCAGTGTGTTGCATAATGTATAATGGGCATTGCGGTGTGTGGCATAGGGTATAACGGGCATTGCGGTATGCGTCACAGGCATTACGGTGTGTGGTATACTATATCACGGGCATTGTGGTATGTGGTATAATGTCTCAGGGTCATTGCAGTGTGTGGCATAATGTATCACGGACATTGCAGTGTGTGGCATAGGGCATTGCGGTGTGTGGCATAGGGTATAACGGGCATTGCGTTATGTGTCACAGGCATTATGGTGTGTGGTATACTATATCACGGGCATTGTGGTATAATGTCTCAGGGGCATTGCAGTGTGTTGCATAATGTATAATGGGCATTGCGTTGTGTGACATAGGGTATAACGGGCATTGCGGTATGCGTCACAGGCATTACGGTGTGTGGTATACTATATCACGGGCATTGTGGTATGTAGTATAATGTCTCAGGGTCATTGCAGTGTGTGGCATAATGTATCACGGACATTGCGGTGTGTGTGTCATAATGTGTCACAGGCATTGTATGTGCTATAATGTATCAGGGGCATTGCAGTGTGTAACATAATGTATAACGGGCATTGTGATGCGTGTCATAATGTGTCACAGGCATTACGGTGTGCGGCATAATGTGTCAGGGGCATTATGGTGTGTGGCATTTTGTGTCATGGGCATTATTGTGTGTGGCATAATGTCTAAGGGCCATTGCAGTATGTGGCATAATGTATAATGGGCATTACAAATAATGTAAGGGGCATGAATCAGGATTATTTTTTTTCCTGTGGTGGCCCACGTCTGGGCGTGCAGGTTGCAAAACTGGGGTATAAGGTAGTCTTTTTCTGCACTGCCTCGCCCCATCATTCTGATGAAGCCGCTGAACCCGGAGGAAGGCGGGGAAACGCGTTAAAAGACTCAGCTGATTGTGACCCGCACCACTGTGATCGGAGGTCTTCACCGCTAGCCGCAGCTCCAGCCGCATTACATCTTCATATGGATACGATCCTCCAGAGAGGACTGCCCGTAAAGGTTAAAGCACCAGCAGCCGGGGGGACGTTTCTGCAATTAAGTGCTGGGAGGAGCGGTGAGACTGTTCTTTCTGTCTGGCCAGACGTTTTAATTTTTAAAACATATTTCAGTTCAGTGGATCCTAATTGATTAATGGACTGCTTACTACTCTTTGTTTGCACCAGTATTCATTACGGATGGAAGTGACTTTTATTAGTTGCACAAAGTAGCTTGTAGTGTGCCACTTTGTTGCATTTATTTGCAGTGATACAATTAAGTGAGCTCAGATACTTTTTTGCTGCATGTTGGTTGTTGCCATACAGAAATTAAGCTGCATTATATGCCTTCGTGTTGGTTGTTGCCATACAGAAATTAAGCTGCATTATATGCCTTTTTATTAATAGATACCATTGAGTTGTTATAATAACCGGCCGGTGGTTATGGTTTGTGAATATATTTATATGTATTTTAATAAATATTTTTTGATGTCCAATCTATATGCGCTGTAAAACCCATTTTTTTCAGATTTGATTTTTTTCTATGTTATAGGGTTGAGTAGCCCTATTTTACTGGCAGCACATAGATTGGAGTGACAGAGCGCTTGGCTACATATTTCTTTATTTCTGTGGACTGGATGGCACAGTCCTCTAAGCTGGTTCAAATAATTTCTCACAAGCAGGTCACAGAGAGTATCGTCTGGAGTATACTCATCACCATCAGTGCCATTGCCATGTGGTGTCCCACAAGGTTCTATACTATCCCCCATGCTTTTTGCAGTATACATGCTCCCGCTGGGTGAAATAATCAGGCACCATGGCCTGGTCTACCACTGCTATGCAGCTTATACACAACTGTACTTGTCCTTTGCTCCGGGCACTGATAACCCAATAGCAACCCTAAATGGCTGTCTAGCTGAGCTCCAGGAGTGGATGAGCGCCAGTTGGCTGCTGAACCCGGATAAAACAAAGGTCCTTATGATAGGACCGCAACATCAAAGGACAAGACTGCAGCATAGCCAACCAACTGGACTTAAGGTCCATACACACTTAACGATAAAATGAGCGACGTCGCTCATTTTCCCCCTCCTTGAGCGACGTCGCTCATTTTATCGTCAAGTGTGAATGCCGCCAGCGACGACCGTTGCGCGGCCCCGCGGGTGGCAACGATCGTCGCTGTCGGTAGGGCATGCATGAAGGATGTGGACTGTCATCCACGACCTTCATGCAGGGCTGGCGGGGGCGTGACGTCACTGAGCGATATGAGCGGTCATATCGCTCAGTGCGTACAGGCGGCCGCCGACCGGCCGGCCCGGGAGGGGGAAACGTTAGACGATGTCGCTCACAGAGCGACATCATCTAATGTGTATGGGCCTTTACACTCGGGTATTCAGAATTACAAACCACTGATCGTGTGCGGAATCTTGCATTGTCCTGGATGGTGGCTAGACACTTAAACATCAGATATCAGCCACAATCAAATCCTCATTCGTTCACCTGAGGAACATAGCCAGAATCAAGCACTTAATTACCTCAGGTGATCTGCCAAAAGTCATACATGCATTTGTATCATCGCGAATAGACTACTGTAATGCCCTCTACCTTGGTCTCCCAGCAAAAGAATTGCACCGCTTACAGCTGGTGCAAAACACAGCTGCCAGGCTGATAACCAACCAGCCCCGTTCTAGCCACATAACATCATCCTCAAGATTGGCTTACTGAGCTTCAAAGCATTACATGACCAGGGCCCAATGTACCTGAAGCAGTTTCTGATCTCATACTGGCCCACTCGATTACTGAGATCTGTAGATGAAGGACTTTTAGCAGTACCTAGAATCTCCCGTAATTCATCTGGGGGTCGAGCTTTTAGTCATGCAGCTCCGACTCTATGGAATTCACTTCACCGCACAGTGCGAGAGGCCCCAACTATAGAATCCTTCAAAAGTAGACTCAAGACTTTCCTGTTTACTCAAGCATTTCAATAATGTCCCTTTTAGTATCTTCATGCTTCTGTATTTTATGAAAAGCTGTTCTGTACTTCATTATTTTCTATACTATATTATGCTATGTATCTGTTAAGCGCCCTGAGTCCTATTGGAGAAAGAGCGCTATATAAATAAAATTATTATTATTATTATTATTATTATACTGTCAACTAATTTGACCAGTTTAGACCAAACTGGCCTGAAAGTGTCATTTGTATATTTATACTGCCCACCAGTGATACTTTTAATTGTCCCTGGCTGAAATTGCAGTCAGATGGTGACTGAGATGGGTATGTAGTCATTGACCAAACACACTAATGGGTCTCAATGGCCTCTGCTTGACCATCCGCAGCCCAAACCTGTCCAAACTGGCCACACGTGTCTGTGGACATTTGGATCATAGTGTTTGTTGCAGATTTATAAACACATATATGCACCTTCAGATGCTCAGATGCAAAGTATAAAAAAAAAGAATAAAACAACCAGTTATCAAATCCGAAGTCGGTGATGGACCTGCATCGGGTGCTAAAAGATGCTGAGTGGACTGCTTGTTTAAATAAAAGCCAGGCTGGCCGAATTAGAGTCTTTTACATAGGTTTATTACTAATGTGTTCAAACAGGATTAATCCTGAGCAGGTAAAGTCCCTATTTGTCAATTCTGGGCTGATGAACCCCAGGAAGACCACTACCGTGATCTGAGAGTGGAAGGGACTACCCCTGCAGGGTTGTATGACTGCGGTAGCAGAAGCAAGATTCCTGACGTGCTGCGGTATTATATCCTGAGGCGACCAGACTACGAGAGCTGAGGCTGGAATTTGCACCAGTACTGGAGGTCAGATGCTGACTGCGTCTGGGATGCTAAAGAAGCAAGGTTACGGAGGACACGTTGCCACACCACACTGTTCCCTGTGTGACCAGAGACGTTGCACTGACAATATTACAACTGAAAGGCACTGGTTAAGTACCTGCAGGACAGTGCTGATTAGCCCAAGCTCTGCACAGACCTTCCTAATGCCTGATTGGCTTACCAGATCACGTGACCGCATCCAAGATGGCGACACACACGACCCTGCGCTGCAGGCCTCCCACCACCAGCTTAAGCCTGGACCCAACCATAGTGCCCCCCCGCCAGCCTGTCCGTACACCCTGCAAGCTGCCAGCAGTTCGTGCCACTCCCAAAGGACCCCTGCCACAGCAGCTGGACTGGTAAGTTCCGACCTTCCATCCAACAATACCCTGGGCCATGACACCAGCTTTCAATATATGGAAACTGCAGGATGCAATACACCAGAGCCAACATAGAAGCATAGAATTTGATGGCAGATAAGAACCATTTGGCCCATTTTTTATTTTTTTTTAAATAGAGTAATTTTTTATTCAACATCATATTAAATATACAGACATTTCAGTGTACACTGGGAAGCACAATTAGAATTACACGATATTAAGAGTCATACGTTTTTCCAAGGGTATACATATACGAATGACATTCCCCGTGTCGCTTTTCCTGTGCAGTCTTCCCACAATATGCATATTTTCTGAAGTCTGTAAACAGGTCATGATTCACATACTTATCATTTTAGATATTTTCTCCCCAAACCTTTATTGTAATTACCCCGTCTAGTAGGCCTTATATAGCCCACAACCCCACTACCCCCGAACAGAACCCTCTGAAACAAACTCAAGCCTAGTCAAGCCAAGGTGTGTATTGTGCGGTGTGGCAGCTAGATAGTTAAACAACTACGTTAAAGGGGAGGTAAAGGCTCGGCCCGGCGCCCCAGGGCCCAATTAACGCTCTGCAGCGGAAGCCGGTGCCCTCTAAATCTGAAGGGCAAGGGAGGAGTATGTGGAATTGATCCAGGGAGACCATATCTTCTCGTAAATGGTAAGGGCATTATATTTCATATATACATAGCGTTCTTTTAATAGAGTATCGTTTACCAAACTTTTGAAAGCAGGTATCGTGGGAGGACGCGGGGCCATCCATGTCCGTGCAATACACACCTTTGCAAGAGCGCACACACTGCACTGCGGGCATACATGCTTTCCCATCGGGACCCTGAGTCAGAATCGCCCACCCCCAAAATACAAAATCTCGGGGTCAGCAAACCTCTCGGTATCCCCGTATGTTCCAGAATCGACCCGACCCCAGCCCAGAACACCTGCAGCAACGGGCATTCCCAGACGAGGTGCCAGAATGTGCCTCCGGCAGCCCCGCACTTGGGGCAAACATCAGCACTATCAGACCTAAATCTGGCCAGCCTGCTCTGTGTCATGTATGATCTATGCAGGACAAAAAGGTGTATCTGCTGAAACCGCAGCGATTTGGTAACCTGGCTCGGATTGCCCAGAGCGCCCCCCCAGTCTTCCCCGTCTATGGGACCCAAGTCACACTCCCAGTTCTCCCGAAGATTCGAGAGCGGGTCTGCATGTATTGTTTGAAGAAGGTATGAGTAGGTGAAGGAAATCACCTTGACTCGACCCAGTGAATGTAGAAATGTTTTTATGGGGAAGGGGAGGAGCGCCGGGGGAGAATCTCCGAACTGCACCTGCAAGGCGTGCCTGAGCTGTAAAAATCTGTAAAAGTGAGAGTTCGGGAGTCCAAACTCCTCCTTTAATTGCTGAAATGATTTCAATGAACCATCACTATATAACTGGGACAGTGAGACTATCGAATATGGAGCCCACACCTCCCCGCCCTCTAGAGACCCCAGTTCGCTAAGCAATGTGGAGTGCCATAGGGGAGTGTCCGGGTCCATACCCTCGTACCCAAGCAGGCCCTTCAATGCTAGCCATATCTTTATAGCCTGAAAGACAATAGGAGGTGAGAATCTAGAAGGGTTTCCCCCCACCAGGACCTGTGTCGGGGAAAGATCCGGGTAATAGCACCGAAGGAATGCCCAACCCAGTCCAGTCCCCTCCCCTCCTCGAAGCCACATACCGATATGTGATAGCTGAGCAGCATAGTAATACAGTTGGAATTGGGGCAAGGCCAAGCCGCCGTCCCTTTTTTGTCTGGTAAGGGTGGTTAATTTTATTCTAGATCTTTTATTGGCCCATATCAAGGACGTCAGGACACTATTTAATTTCCTGAAGAAGGCTGCAAAGATGTATACAGGGGACTGCAAGAGAACATACAATAGTTTAGGCAAAACTACCATTTTAATGAGGCCGACCCTACCCGTCATTGTCAGTGGAAGCTTACACCAAGCTCTCGATTTGCGCACTACTGTCTGTACAAGAGGGTCAAGGTTTAAGGGCACAAAGTCTGATGGGTCGTTGGTAATTAGGATCCCGAGGTACTTAAACTGGACTGTCCAACACAGCGGTAGGGATATTTTCGGAACATGGGGGAGGGAGCCTATAATGGGCATAATAAACGATTTGGACCAGTTTATGCGGAGACCCGAATACCCACCAAAGGTCTCAATGACCCGCAACACAGTGGGCATCTCCACCGCGTAGTCTCGAAGGAATAACAGCAAGTCATCCGCATAAAGGGCTATTTTATCAGTGCAGGAACCCGTATCTATTCCCCCAATGTCCGGGTGCGACCTGATCAAGCAAGCCAGGGGCTCTATGGCTATGGCAAACAGGGCAGGAGAGAGGGGGCATCCCTGTCTGGTGCCCCGTGTCAAAGGGAAGGAGGAGGAAATGTAGCCGTTCACCAGGACCCTGGCGCGTGGATTCTGGTATAGCAATTTGATCCATTGTATAAAGTTTGGGCCAAAGCCCATGTTCCTCATGACTCCCCACAGGTAAGGCCACTCAACGCTGTCAAATGCCTTGGCTGCATCCAGTGAGACCACAGCCGCGTCCAAGGGGAAGTCATGAGGAGCCTGCAAAATAGTGTACAGCCTGCGCAGATTAATGGATGTGGATTTCCTAGGCATGAAGCCGGTTTGATCCGGATGAATTATAGATTCAATTACTAGGTTGAGCCGGACCGCAAGAATTTTTGCCAGGATCTTGGCATCGGTGGGGATAAGGGAGATCGGCCTGTAGGACAACAGCTTGGGGTCCTTACCAGGTTTTGGAAGCATTATGAGAAACGCCTCGGACATTGAGGGAGGAAGGCTGTTAGCGGCAAACATATCAACATACGTGTCAAGCAGCTGAGGACCAAAGAACTCAATGTATTGTTTATACAGTTCCGTGGGAATACCGTCACTACCCGGGGATTTACCACTAGGAGACACCTCCACCGCCGACGTCACCTCCTCCAGGGTCAGAGGCGCGTCCAAGGCGTCCCTAGCCTCAGGGGAGAGTTTAGAAAGGGGAATATTTGTCAGGTATAGGTCTAAGTCCTCCGTGGAACATGTCAGTCGACTATCATATACCTCCCTAAAGTAGCTGAGGAACATCTGTGCGATGTCAGGGGTGTTATCTACCGTGGAGCCGTCGGAGTCAAGCAGCTGCGCTATCGTGGTCCCAGGTCGGTCATAATGCACTAAGTGGGCCATCAAACTACCTGGTCTGTCCGCCTGCATATAGATGTTAGTGGCCCTAAACAAGAGGGAACGTGCATTTTTGTCTGAAAGGTGAGCCAGCCAGGCCTCCTGAGCCACCAGCCAGCGGGTTTTCAGCGTAGGGGTACCCTCAGTCAGGTATCGCGTCTCCAGATCCCTACACTCAGTCTCAAGCTGTCTTTCCGTCGCCCTGCGAGCCACCTTGCAGGCAGCAATTTTGCCAATCAATGTACCTCGCAAATACGCTTTGAATGCATCCCAAACAACCGGGGCAGGGGCCGTTCCCGCATTATCCGCAAAAAATCCCTCCCATGTGGGCGCTAAATCCGGGCAATCGCCCAGCTGGGCCAGCCAAGATGGATGCAGCCGCCAATATGACTGTCCCCTCTGACATTCCCCATCTATTGACAGCACCAGGGGTGAATGATCGAACAGCCCCCGTGCTTCGTAACGGACATCCGTCACGCCAGGCAGAAGCCCAGGCGAGACCAGGGCCAGGTCGATTCTGGAAAAAGAGCCATGTGTATCCGAATAACAGGAGTATTGCCGAAGATTAGGATTCCGAATCCTCCAGGCGTCTACCCACTGCAAACTATCTAGAAAGTCTGCGAATTTAGATCTAGATGAAATTAAGCCGCCCCCCGCCCCTTGATCTCGAGGAGCCCTCCATCTATCCAAAGAGGCATCCAACACAGTGTTGAAGTCCCCCAGGCAGATGACAGGGGTGTGGGGGGAGGAGGCAACAAATGAGGCGGCCTTTTGCAGGACATCATATGAAAACGGGGGGGGGGAACATACACAGACAATAGGAAAAAGTTACGTGAAAACAGTTTACATTCTATGAACACGTATCTACTGTGTGGATCTGTATTTACCCTGATCATCTCAAACTGAACTGTCCTCTTTATCATTACCGACACCCCTCGGGAATAAGAGGAGTGCGAGGAATGATACGCCCACCCCACCCAAGGCCTACGGAGCGACAACAGCCTATTTCCCTCCAAGTGGGTTTCGCTTAAATAAATGATATCCGGGCCATATTTCTTGATCATTTTAAATACTAAGGATCGCTTAAATTTGTTGTTGATGCCCCGGACATTCCACGCCAACAGTTTTAAGGGAGGCATGTCGGCCAAGTTATCAACAGGGGCACAGCACTCCTAGCAACCGCCCGTCCACCCGGCACTCCGCTCACATAATCATGTCGTCCGCAGGCCCCGGACCCCGAGCCGAACCCCAGAAAGCAGTGCAACCCCACCACACCCTCTGAATAACAAGTATATAGGCTTCGTAAATTCAAAACATATAACAGAAAAACTGCTGAGAGGCCAACAGCGGCCCCCAAACATCCCCCCACCCCGTATACCTCCCTGAACTGTGGCATACCCATATCCCTAACCAAACTTTAGCCCTGGAGATCCCAAAGCCTACGGCAACACTGTACCAGGCGTACAGATCAAAACAACCCCAATACCAAAACCTTTATGCGTTTATACGTTTATAACACTTCTCAGCAAAGTCCAGAACCACTAAACGAGAGGAAGCTCCCTGGACTTATACTTGCGGAATGTGGGCCCATAGAGGAGGGCGACCCGATGTCAGTCTGGAGACAGCTGGCGGACCCCCGGAGCATATCTGTCCAACCAGGAAGCCGCCTCCCTGGGCGAGCTGAAGAATTTGGTCTCCCCGTCCGCCACCACACGCAACCTGGAGGGAAACAGCATCGAGTAGGACAGATTCAGGTCACGAAGGCGTCGCTTAATGGGAAGAAACTGGGCCCGGTCTTTTTGAACGTCCGCTGCAAAGTCCGGAAATGCCGACACCCGGATTCCATTCCGGATCAGGGGGCCCTTCACGCGTCCCAGGCGCAGGACAGAGTCCCGGTCCTTGTAGTGCAGGAATTTTGCTATAAAAGTTTGTGGTGGGGCGCCTGGGGGTAAAGGCCGGAAGGGCACGCGGTGAGCCCGCTCCACTGCGAACTGAGAGGTAAAGGATTCAGCACCGTATACCTCTTTTAGCCAGGACTCCAAGAAATCTTCGGGGTGTGCCCCCTCTTTCTTTTCGGGGAGGCCTACGAACCTCACGTTGTTTCTGCGGAGTCTGCCCTCCGTCCAGGAGTTTGGTTTGCATCGTTGTGACTTGTTGTGTAACTGCAGACACCGATCGTTGTAAAGGGCCGCTGAGGTCTTCCAAGTTGGAGACCCTTGTCTCAGTTTCGCCCACCCTCTCCCGCACTCGCTGGACGTCCTGTTGCAGCAGTGATAAATCACACTGCACCTTCTCCATCTTGTCTGACAGACGCTGTTCACTGGCCGCTATGGCCTCCAGGACCTGCTGGATGGAAGGAGCAGATGGCTGTGTATTCGCCCCTGAGTCGGCCCCGGCCGAGGGATCCATTCTGGCAGGGGGGGAGAGCTTAGGAGATGACTGCGTCGACTGGGTTGCAGGCTGTCGAGCAAACTTCTCCAGTTTAGCCGCGGCCGCACTCTGGCCGCCCCTCACCATTGTATCAAGGCCTAGCAATACTCAGAGTCCCGATATTCAGTGTCAGGAAGTATAGCAGTGGGTGGTAAATGCAGTATCAGCAGCACGCCAGGCACTGGGATAGCCAGCTGTTATATTGAAGGGAGAAGGGGGACCAGGGGAGTCCAGTGGTATAAATAAATATGTCCAGTGTATGGTATTCCAACAGCATAAGCAATAGGCAGGGCAGCTGGGACCAGTACTAATCCTCCAGCCCAGTACACTCTTCACCCAAACTGCACTCTGCTGTGAGGAGAGACACAGGGAGCTGTAAGTAAAATGGCCGCCCAGCACACAGACTTCCCCTTCTTCCCTCCCTGCACCAGCATTCAGGGGAGCAGGATCATTTATGTGTGGAGCCCTGGGGGTGCAGGAGTGGGGTGCCAGTTTCCTCCGGTGCCGCTGGCCGCTGTGGCCGCCTCGGGTGCGCGATCGTGTGCGCGCGCGCCTGCGCCCGGCGGAGCTCCAAAATCGAGGCCGAGGACTGAATTGCGGCCTAGGCCCGGAGTCCGGGCGGCCGCTGGCGCGAGCCGGGGACACTCACACGGGTCCACAACGGTGCCTGCCGCCTCCCCAGTGCCGCCAGACAGGAGAGGAGTCCAGAGAAGACCACAAAAGGAGCCCCAGGATCGATACAGGATTAATATCCAGGGAGCTCCTCGATCCTGCTGCCTAGTCCCTTGCCGCCGTGGCCACGCCCCTAACCATTTGGCCCATTTAGTCTGCCCATATATATGCACACACTGACACACTTTTGTTTTTCGTTGGGAACCAATTAACCTACCACAGGGTGAATATACAGACTCCACACAGTTAGGACCATTGTGGAAAATGAACCCAGGACCTCAGTGCTGTGAGTGTCAGGAACCATGGTTCACGCGCTGCTCGCGCATGCCACTTACTGGCATGCTGGCAGAGCCGGATTAAGGGGGCAGTTCTGGGGATAAGTACCCCTGGGCCCCACGCTGTGAGAGGGCCCCCCGCCGCTGCCGAACACCGCAGATCGGATCTCTATCACTGATCCGATCTGCGCTCCCTGTTCATCCCGGCCCACTGACAGCCGTCAAACAGCCATCAAGCAGCGCCGTCAAGCAGCCGCCCCCAGCGCTGCAGACTTTTACTGGGCAGCTGAGCCGAACGACGGCTCCGCTGTCCAATGATGAGGGAATCTGCAGCCTGCGGCTCCGTGACTGGTTGGAGCGCAGGCTGCAGGGGAAGAAGGAGGCGGGATCCCGTCTATGCACAGCCTCAGCGGCGGTGGAGGATGTTGTACCCGACGGAGGAGAGTGGAACAAGCTCTCCTCCTGTTCAGTGCAAAAGTAAGATAGCCTGCATTAACTCCTTCATGTCAGAAAAATGTGAAGTCAATGTTCCTATATGTGTATATGTATGTATATACATATATGCATTTGTTTGTTAATATACAGTATGTATATATGTATGTTCATATATCTGTGTGTGTGTGTATATATATATATATATATATATATATATATATATATATAAAACACAAATCCGGCGGCACTCAAGCAGACTATTACAACCAGTTATGCAAAAGGTATCTGTTTAATTCATCCTACGGCGTTTCGGGGTAACACCCCGTCGTCAGGGACAAAGCGTTTTACAAGCAGCAATTATTTGCTGCTTGTAAAACGCTTTGTCCCTGACGACGGGGTGTTACCCCGAAACGCCGTAGGATGAATTAAACAGAAACCTTTTGCATAACTGGTTGTAATAGTCTGCTTGAGTGCCGCCGGATTTGTGTTCTATAAAGGATAGGGCCGTATACCCACGGAGGGCACCGCAGCAAGAAAATACCTGTATACAGTATTGAGTGCCGGGTGAACAGTTTGTATATGTATAAGTATGTATATATATATATATATATATATATATAAAATACGCAGAATATAATATATCCAAGCTACCCGATCCTCCTCTAGTTCAAATTTTACAGTGTGTGTCATTTACATATATATATATATATACTGATTTTCATTTTAGACCATAGGGCCCCCTTGTTTTAAGTACCCTGGGGCCCCCCCGAATCCTTAATCAGGCTCTGCACGCTGGTGTATTCTATGCAGCAGATCGGCCGCTGGCATGTTCTGTGGTTACTGGCATTATGTCCACTGACTCTGGCAGTCACATGATCGAGAGTCACATGATCCGGAGTCATATGATCCAGGTAGCCAGGTAATTACTTCCTGGTTCTGTGCATGCTGCTGCTGCTGCCAGCAGCAACCAATCAGCATCCTTCTGGGCTTCCCAGAGTCCTCATTGCCTTGAACAACTTGCCAGCTGTCCTGCAAGTTCTCCAGCGTCGATCTCAAGGCTCCAGGCTTGCTCCAGAGATCCGGTTACCTGTGTCCTGCTGTACCTGCCTTTCCTGGTTACTTACCTGCCGCCAGAGACTTCCACTATCTCCATCTCAGTGTGTTACCAGTGTGCCGTGTTCAGTCCAGGATTACCCTCACAGGCTTCGGAAATTCTCTGCTCCCAGGCTACACCATCGGTTCCTAGACCGTCCTTGCACTGGCTTCACAGGCCACATCAACAGTTCCCTGACTAGTTCTGTTATCGGACATTTGGCTGCACCATCGAAATACAGACTGCCATACCGATTTAGTCATCCTCAGCTACCCAAGTACTCCTGAGTTCACCATCTCCAGTATACTTACATTTTCACATCACCATCGGACTCCCTATCGATGGTTAAGCACTTCAGTATAATCCAGCATTAAGCATCCCTGTATACCCAGGCTTGCCTACCCTCCCGCATTCAGCGGGAGGCTCCCGTTTTTTAATAAAGCCTCCCGCTGCCCCGCGAACTCTGCTTGTCCTCCCGGATTTTGCAGTCTCGCCGCAAAAAATCCGCACTGCGCATGCGCGAGCGCGAAATTGTCTGAGGGTGAGATGATGTCATGACGCTTGACATTGTTACCTAAATGCCGGCCACCGCGGGTTGTCAGTAGCGGTGGCCGTTCTGCAGAGAGAGCCGGGGGCGGGGCAGTCTGTGGAGGCGGAAACAACAGCAGCGGCTGTGATGTCCCTGCCTCCCTCAAGGAAGTTTCCTGGAGCCCTGCACTGGAGCCCTGACATTCCCCAGTGGGTAAGGACAGGAGGGGGGTGTCTGTACTTACCAGGACAGCCTTCCTTCGGCTGCCAGAGCAGGGACAGCCTCCAGGCTTCCTCCGTGCAGCCCCAGGAATCAGGACCACATAGCTGCAGTGCTGTGTCTGCTCTTCTCTCACACTCCGGCTTGTAGCCCCGCCCTCTCCAGCTCCAAGTCGTTCAGAGCTGGACTCAGGCAGAGAGAGGGTGAGGTGACTGGGGCAGGGGTATATATGTTTCAGGGAGGGTAGGTTACTGGGTACCAGGCTAGGTTATATGGATGTGAGGGAGGTTGCTAGGTGCAGCACTGGGGCATATTGGTTTAAGGGAGATTGCTGGGTGCAGGGCTGGGGCATAATGGGTGTGAGGGAGGTTAGTGGGTGCAGGGCTGGGTCATGTGTGTGAGGGAGGCTGCTGGGTCAGACTTGCCTATCCTCCCAAACTGAAGTGCAGCTCCTGGATTCCACAGTGTGCCCCCCCCCCCCCCCCTCCTCCCCCCAAAGAATATGCATTGAGCATCTGCGAGTATAGAATTAACTGGGGTAGGGCTGGTAGGACTGTAGGAAGGAACGCAGCATGTGGCCCCTCTCCTGTAATAATCACTCACCATGCTTTCCAGATAGCGCACCAGCAGCAACAGAGACTCCGCAGCTTGGAGGAGCCTGTCCTTCTGATCTGGAACCAGAAGCTCCTCGAGCCACCAGTCCCCGGCGGCATCCACTGTGACAGCATGCCCAACACAACTGTCACACGTAGCAGAGCCACAGAGGTCTCATTATACAGCAAGCAGACTCTGCAGAGTGGCTCGTTTCCTTAGGCTTTTCGCTTTCTCCTCACAGCTGCAAACTTCCCCCTTCTCCATCTGCAGCACCCCTGACCCCCTCTCCTCCACACAGATTCCTCACCTGCTCGCTCTCCTTACATCCACCTCCCCCATGCACAGCGCCCCTAACCCCCCTCCCCACACAGGTTCCCCTCTGCTGCTCACTCTCTCCACACAACCCCCTCCCTCATTCACGCCCCCCCTGACCCCTCCCCCCACCCCACACAAGTTCCTCACTCCTGCTCACTTTCTCATCACATCCCCCTCCACGGCACCCCAACCCCCCCTCCTCTCCACCCCACCCAGGTTCCCTTCTGCTCACTCTCTCCTTACATCCCCCCCTCCCATTCACAGCACCACCAACGCCCCTCCCCACACAGGTTCTCCTCTCATGCTTTCTGTCTCTACTCACATCCCCCTCCCCCATCCACGGCACCCCCAATGCCCCCTCCCCTCTCCTCCCCACACAGGTTCCCCTCTCCTCCCCACACAGGTTCCCCTCTCATGCTCTCTCTCTCTCTCCTCACAGGGTCCCGACTCCGGCGGTGTCAATTAGGTGAGGGCTGCTGGCTGGCGTGTGGAAGCAATACATTCTTCATTGCTGTCCCCTCTCCCAGCACATGACTCCAGCATGGGCGTGACCTGGCTGCTGAAGCCGGCAACTCCCCACAGCCACCTCCGTGCTGCCTGGTTAGTGTTCTCAGCTGCAGGACCTGATTCCTGTTGGAGTTGGGGGGGCTGGGGGGGTTGGAAAGAAGATCTGCCTTTAGATCTCTCTCCGTCTGACTCCCCCCCTCTCTCTATCCCTGATACCCTCTCTCTCTTACCTCTCTATCCCTGACACCCTCTCTCTCTTCCCTCACTGTCCCTGACACCCTCTCTCTATTCCCTCTCTCTCTCCCTCTGCCACCATCTATATCTCTCACCCCCTTTCTCTCTTCCCCCTCTATTCCTGACACCCTCTCTCACACAACATTCTCTCTCTTCCCTCATACCCCCCTTGCCCCTCTCTATCCCTGACACCCTCTCACCCCCTTCTCTCTCTTCCCTCTCACCTCCCTTCCCCCACTCTCTATCCCAGGCAACCGCTCTCTCACCCCCTCCTCTCTCACCCCCCTCTCTCTCTCTCCCTGACACCCTCTCTCTATCCCCTCTCTCTCTAACGCTGACACCATCTCTATCTCTCACCACCCTTTTTCTCGTCCCTCTCTATCCCTGACACCCTCTCTCACACCGCATTCTCTCTCTTCACTCTCTCCCTGACACCATCTCTCACCCCCTCTCTCTCTATTCCTGTCACCCTCTCTTTATCCCTGACACCGTCTCTCTCATCCCTTTTTCGTTTCCTTCTCTCTCTCATCCCCCTCTCGCTATCCCTGACACCCTCTCACCCCTTCTCTCTCTTCCCTCATACCCCCTTCCCCCTGTTTCTATCCCTGACACCCTCTCACCTCCTTCTCTCTTTTTCCTCTCACCTCCCTTCCCCCACACTCTATCCCGGACAACCTCTCTCTCACACCCTCCTCTCTTTCTATCACTCTCTTTCTAGACTCTCTCTAATCACCCTCTCTGTCAATGACACCCTCTCTCTCACCCCCCTCTCTCTCTATCCCCGACACCCTCTCTCTCTCCCCCTCTTCTCTTTCTATCAATGACACCCTCTCTCTCTCCCCTCTCTCCCTCTATCCCTGACCCTCTCGCTCTCTCCTCTCACTTTCTGTCATCCCTCACTTTCCCTGACATACCCTCTCATGCTCTCACCCTTCTCTTTCACCCTGACACTTTCTCGCTCTCTCCTTCTCATTTCCTCGCTTTCTCTTAACCACCCTCTCCCTGACACTGGAAAAGATCTCCAACACTTCCATCTCCCCCCCCCTCCCCAATGTGGCATGTATACAATGCAAGAACATTCATATTGAAACTTAGTAGTTATCACCAGGGCTGGATTAAAGTCTGTCAAATGTATATGTCACATATACTGTATGTGTATGATGATGTGTGATGTCAGTATTATGCTCTGCTGTGTAATTGTGTAATGTAGGTGTGATGTCAGTATTATGCTCTGCTGTGTAATGTAGGTGTGATGTCAGTATTATGCTCTGCTGTGTAATGTAGGTGCGATGTCAGTATTATGCTCTGCTGTGTACTGTAGGTGTGATGTCAGTATTATGCTCTGCTGTGTAATGTAGGTGTGATGTCAGTATTATGCTCTGCTGTGTACTGTAGGTGCGATGTCAGTATTATGCTCTGCTGTGTACTGTAGGTGTGATGTCAGTATTATGCTCTGCTGTGTAATGTAGGTGTGATGTCAATGTGTAGCTCTGCTGTATAATGTAGGTGTGATGTCAATTTGTAGCTCTGCTGTGTAATGTAGGTGTGATGTCAATGTGTAGCCCTCCTGTGTAATGTTGATAAGATGTCAGTGTGTAGCCATGTAATGTAGCTGTGATGTCATTGTGCAGCCCTGTTGTGTAACGTTAGTGTGATGTCAGTATGTAGCCCTGCTGTGTAATGTAGCTGCGATGTCAGTGTGTAGCCAGTACTGAGCTTTGCAGTTTGGGTTTCACCTGACACTGCAGGACACACCCCTGGTTGACAGTAGATACGCCCATAGGTGGAGATAGACACGCCCCTTGGGTGCAATGTGACACGCCCCCTCAATGGTGAAGCGCATTAGAGTGCGATTCATAATCTCCCTGAAACTACTTTTCAAAAGTAGGCAAGTATGTGTATACCCGAGTGTCTCAGAGCTTCTACAGAGAAACCCTGGCGAGTTAGACTCCGCGCCTCAGCTTCAGGTCTCACCAATTCTCTGTGCTCACTGTGTAATCTTCCTGAGTGCTCCAGCATATGACTTGTCCATGTCTCAAGCCACCTAACTTCTGCCTCCCTGCGCCCTCCACTGGCTCACCCAGGTCATTACCGGGCACACAATCAGACCAGCCCGTGACAGTGAGGCAGAATGCTAACCATTACACCATCCATACTGCTCTAAAGTGTTACTTGTGGCCAAAATTCCTAATACTATTCTAAAATCCAGTTGACAAAAAGGAGTATTGATCCCTATGGCAATAACTGTTGCTCATTCACAGATAAGTACAAACAGTATGTGTTAAACTACAATTTGGTTAAAATACATGGTTCTGTTAGACTGGGATTTAATGCTTGCAAAGATAAGATATACAGTACGGATCACTGATTCCAAAACAAATGTACAGTATATTACAAGTGATATTGGGATTTTCCTCCAGTACAAATATATATAAAAAAAAATCCTAATGGTATATACTGCTCTCTTCAATGGCATGCAGCAATGTTCAGCAGCATTCACCACACAGTGAACCTGAGATGATCTAAACATATGAGAAATGGAACATGATGCAGCAGTTGAAGCAAATGCTGTAATTACCATCTGCATGTTTCCCATAGAGGGGATGCAGTCAAAATGCCGGTTGTTGGGATCTCGGCAGTCGAAATACCGACACCGTAATCCCCACACTCTTTAGAATCCTGTCGCCGGAACTCTGAAAGAGCCAGGATATCGACGCCGGAATCGCTACAGCCGGGATCCCAACCTCAAGTAAAGCGACGGGTTAGGTTTAGGGCCGGGAGAGGGGGATTAGGTTTAGATGCCACATGGGGGTTAGGGATAGGCTGCGGAGGGAGGCGGGGTTTGTAGGTTAGTGTTAGGCTGCGGGGAAGGGGACTTAGGTTTAGGCACCTCCGGGGGGGTTGGTTAGGGTCAGGCTGTGGAAACAGAGGGTTAGGGCTAGGGGGCAATGGCTCCAAGAGAGGGTAGCGGGTACAGATTACCCGGCTCAGGCATGCCAGAGGGCACAGGCCAGAGTACACTAGTAGCCTTTTTTTTGTCATTTTTTTTTCTTTATTATAAATCAGTGAATGGACAGTTGGGCGGGCGTGTGAGCGGTGGGTTGGGCCGCTGGGAGTAGGGTGTATGTGTGTGTCATCTGGCTGTGTGTCCCATGTAGTGGACGTCCCTCGCAGCCACTTCCTGCCGCTGCATCGCTGCTAAGATCTCACATAATGATGACATCATCATCTCACAAATCAATCTCTGCAGCCGGCTCTGGACAGCCTTTTCAGAATCAGGTGCTGGGCGAGGACTGGGAGGGGCACAGGGCCGGATTAACCCTTGGGGGGGCCCGGTGCACTTAAGACAGAGGGCCTAGGGAAAGGGGTGTGTATATTAGATTGTGCATACCTCCCAACTGGTATTGAATTATTTAATTGATAAGAAAGGTATTTCAACAGAGGTAATTGCAATCATAAATTAAGAGGGAAGTTCAGGTAGAGAGCAATTGTCCTTCCTGCAATGGGTCATGTTAGGAGGTATGGGTGGCATACATCCCAACATGACCCTCTCCAGGAGGGACAGAATACTCTGTTCCTGGACTTCCCTCTTACTGCTTATTGCCAGCACCTGTCATGAAACACCTTTCTTATCCATTAACCTCTTCAACAGAGGTGATGGCAATCATAAATTAAGAGAAAAATCCAGAAGAAGAGCATTGTGTTCCTCCTGGAGAGGGCCATGTTGGGAGGTATGGGGTTGTGTATATTAAATTTAAACCAATGGTGTATAATAGATTTTTAAACTAATAGTTTAATTATGCCTGATTACTGTTTATAGCTCCACGTAATTGGGAAAGAACTATTTGAAAATGTTTTCTTGTAGTGGAACAAAGACAACTTAAACAACATTAAAATATACATAGAAAAGCAAAATCTATAACTTATCCTGTCACATGCAAGAATAGCAGCAGTCTCTGTATTACTTAAACACTGGGCCAGGACACAGGTGGACTCTCTGTGTGTATCTCGTTCTAGACCAAATACTCTTATTAGCTGACAGGTTACATAGGATTCAGACACCCAGGCCTATATTTACTAATAATCTGAGTTTGTCTGATTTGTGTTTTTTTTTTCTAAGTCCCAACACGGGAATTCACTAAACACAAATCTCGGCAGTGTTTGGGCTATTCGTAATGGTTTTCAAGGCTGAGTTCAGAAATACGAATGAATAGACCATCGGTCAAACGCGGCTGTTTGTTCATACAACACGGGAATTTACTATTAATTCGTATTTGGGTGTTAGTCTCTGAATGCTCAAGTGCGGGTGTATTTTTTTGCGAATCGTTAAAAAAAGCAGCAAAAAAATAGACCTGCTTTTTCCAGGTGAGTTTGGATAACCATGCACGGTGAGATCTGTGCATGGTTATCTATGGGAAATGGTCTGTTTAGTGTAAAAACTGGAAAAAAAATTGAGTGGGGTCCCCCCTCCTAAGCATAACCAGCCTCGGGCTCTTTGAGCCGGTCCTGGTTGTAAAAATACGGGGGGAAAATTGACAGGGGATCCCCCATATTTTAACAACCAACACCAGGCTCTGCGCCTGGTCCTGGTGTTAAAAATACGGGGGACAAAAGACATAGGGGTCCCCCGTATTTTTCACACCAGCACCGGGCTCCACTAGTCAGAGAGATAATGCCAGAGCCGGGGGACACTTTTATATTGGTCCCTGTGGCCCTGGCATTACATCACCAACTAGTCACCCCTGGCTGGGGTACCCTGGAGGAGTGGGGACCCTTTAAATCAAGGGGTCCCCCCCTCCAGCCACCGAAGGGCCAGGGGTGAAGCCCGAGGCTGTCCCCCCCATCCAAGAGCGGCGGGTGGGGGCTGATAGCCATAGTGTCAAAAAAAGAATATTGTTTTTTGTAGCAGTACTACAAGTCCCAGCAAGCCTCCCCCGCAAGCTGGTACTTGGAGAACCACAAGTACCAGCATGCGGGGGGAAACGGGCCCGCTGGTACCTGTAGTTCTACTACAAAAAAATACCCAAATAAAAACAAAACGCACACACCGTGACAGTATAACTTTAGTACATACATGCACACCCACATACACACATACTTACCTATGTTGACACGAAGAGTCGGCCCCCTTCTCCACGTAGAATCCACGGGGTACCTGTAAATAAAATTATACTCACAACAATCCAGTGTAGATCGGTCCTCTTCTGCTTGTAATCCACGTAATTGGCAAAAAAAAAAAACGAATAACCCGGACCACGCACTGAAAGGGGTCCCATGTTTACACATGGGACCCCTTTCCCCGACTGACGGGACCCCCCGTGACTGCTGTCAAAGAGGGTCCCTTCAGCCAATCAGGGAGCGCCACGTCATGGCACTCTCCTGATTGGCTGTGCGCGCCTGAGCTGTCAGTCAGGCTGCGCACTGAAGATACAATGTAGCGCAAAGGGTGCTCCATTGTATCCAATGGTGGGAACTTTGCGGTCTGAGGTAGACCGCGAGGTTAAGTGGGGTCACTCTTGTGGTTGGCCCCACTTAACCTCGCGGTCCCCAGATATGGGGATCTACAAGACAAGGCACCCAAATCCGACACTCTTCTAGCAGTGGCAATAGCCAGCAAGAACACCACCTTAAGGGAAAGCCACTTAAGGTCAGCTGAACCAAGAGGTTCAAATGGAGGCTCCTGCAACGCCTCCAAAACCACTGACAAGTCACAAGGAGCCACAGGCGGGACATAGGGAGGTTGGATACGCAACACACCCTGAGTGAAAGTATGGTAAAGTCGCAATTTTTCTCTGAAACCACACCGACAAGGCAGAAATATGAACCTTGAGGGAGGCCAGACGCAGGCCTAAATCTAGGCCCTGCTGTAGAAAAGCCAAAAGTTTGGCTGTACTAAACTTGGAAGCGTCATAATGGTTAGATGCGCACCAAAGTAGGAATGCCAGACCCGATTGTAAATCCGAGCAGAGGCCGGTTTCCGGGCCCGCAACATAGTTTTAATGACCATATATATTGGTAGATGCTCAATTAGCTAATACCCCTTTCACATCGCACAAATAACCCGGTATCGACACGGCATATTGCCGTGTCGAAATGGGTCAGTGTGCGATGTGAAAGCTCCTTTGCTGAATTAGCGGGTCGCCTGACCCGGTAATTCAACCCGGTAAAAAAAGAAGGGTTATTACCGGGTTGAATACCGGGTCAGGTGCAGTGTGAATGGGAGCCGTTCCGATGCGACACGGCTCCCATTCACAGCATAGGGAGAGGCGGCGCAGGAGATGAGCTCATCTCCCAGCGCCGCCTCCACCCCCGCCCGTGCTGCTGCTGCGCCCCCCGCTGCTATGGCAACCGACCCGGTATATTGCCGGGTCGGAAAGCCAGGAAAGGAGCGCAAATGCCGGATCCCACACGGTAAGGACGCGTTTCTCTTACCGGGTGGGATCCGGCATTTGCGATCAGAAAGCAGCATTAGTGATATCAGTCAGGTGCTCGAAAGGGAGGGGTACAATATGTCTAAGCTAAGAGCTACCTACCTTGGAGCAACCCCATAATGCTCCTTGTGGCATGTCAGGGCCTGCACCTCCTCCTAATGCAGGAACCTCTCTGCCTCTCACAACAAACATATATATTGGTAGATGCTCAATTAGCTTAGTGATATCATTCAGGTGCTCGAAAGGGAGGGGTATTTCTAAGCAAGAAAAAAAGGCATTTGTTTCCCCTAGCACCCTGAATGATAACCGTAACCAGATATAAATTCCACATAATAATAGAATTCAGAGATCTTCGTTACACATATTTGCGCAAATGTGTGAACAAGCCCCAAAGCCGCATCAAGGCGTCTCTGTATATTTGGGGTCCCTAGCGCTATATCTAGGTGCAGGGTGTGGCACCCCAAAACACCAGCATAAGCCAGAAAGCCCAGCGTAGCATACCAGTCAAAAAACTATAGTGTTAATAAATTAGTATTTAGGAAGCCGAAGCTATAGAGAAAGTGATACAAAAATGAAATGCAATTAAAATAGAGAAATAGTGTTAAAAAATTAATAAGTGAAAAGTGTTAGTAGAATGTAAAGGTATGCCACACTAAGGCCATCCAGCTCAGCCAGTCCAGAGGCACCACACCTCACACCTCCATTACCCCATTCTGGGTCTAAGATTAACCAGCAAGGAGCCACATGATAATGGCTCCTTACTACAATATGTCTAAGCTAAGAGCTACCTACCTTGGAGCAACCCCATAATGCTCCTTGTGGCATGTCAGGGCCTGCACCTCCTCCTAATGCAGGAACCTCTCTGCCTCTCACAACAAACATATATATTGGTAGATGCTCAATTAGCTTAGTGATATCATTCAGGTGCTCGAAAGGGAGGGGTATTTCTAAGCAAGAAAAAAAGGCATTTGTTTCCCCCAGCACCCTGAATGATAACCGTAACCAATATAAATGACCTCTTCAGAAAAACCCTTAGCTCTTAAGACGGAAGCTTCAAGAGCCACGCCGTCAAAGACAGCCGGGCTAGGTCCTGGTAGACACAGGGGCCCTGAATGAGGAGGTCTGGGCGTTGTGGAAGTAGAAGTGGACGCTCTGACGATAGGCCTTGCAGGTCTGAGAACCAGTGCCGTCTGGGCAACGCCGGAGCTATGAGAAGCAGATTTCCTTTTTCTTGCTTGAACTTCCGAATTACCCTGGGCAGGAGTGACACCGGAGGGAACACGTACGGCAGCTGAAACCTCCACGGCACTGCCAGCGCATCCACGAATGCCACTTGAGGATCCCTTGTCCTTGCTCCGAAGACCGGAACCTTGTGATTGTGTTGAGACGTCATCAGATCCACATCTGGAAGACCCCACCTTTCCACGAGGAGTTGAAACACTTCTGGATTGAGGCCCCACTCGCCGGCATGCACGTCCTGACGACTAAGAAAGTCTGCTTCCCAATTCAGGACTCCCGGAATTAATATTGCCGATATTGCCGGTAGATGGCGTTCTGCCCAACGTAGAATCCGTGAGGCTTCCTTCATTGCCAAACGGCTTCAAGTGCCGCCTTAATGATTTATGTAAGCCACTGTGGTGGCGTTGTCCGACTGTACTTGAACAGGACGGTTCTGAATCAAATGCTGGGCTAGGTTCAACGCATTGAAGACCGCCCGCAATTCCAGAATGTTGATCGAGAGGAGATATTCCTCCAGGGTCCACCGACCCTGCAAGGAGTACTGCTCCAGCACCGCGCCCCAACCTCTTAGACTGGCATCTGTCGTCAACAGGACCCAGTTGGATATCCAGAAGGGACGGCCTCTGCACAATTGTCGGTCCTGGAGCCACCAGAGCAGCGACAGATGGACCTCCGGAGTCAATGAGATCATTTGAGACCTGATCCGGTGAGGCAGGCCGTCCCACTTGGCTAGAATCAGCTTCTGGAGGGGGCGAGAATGGAATTGAGCATACTCCACCATGTCGAATGCTGATACCATGAGGCACAGCACCTGCATTGCTGAATGTATCGACACTTGCGGACGAGAAAGGAAGCAACGAATCCTGTCCTGAAGTTTCAGGACTTTCTCCTGAGACAAGAACAACCTCTGGTTGTGAGTGTCCAACAGCGCTCCCAGATGCACCATGTTCTGAGCAGGGACCAGGGAGGATTTCTTCCAGTTGATGAGCCACCCGTGGGCTTGTAGAAACCGGACCGTCATATCCAGATGACGCAGGAGAAGATCTGGGGAATTTGCCAGGATTAACAAGTCGTCCAGATACGGCAGTATCCTGACCCCTTGACGGTGGAGTACCACCGTCATCACCGCCATAACTTTGGTGAAGACTCGTGGAGCCGTTAAACCAAAAGGTAACGCCCAAAACTGGTAATGGAGGTTGCCAATAGCGAACCTCAGGTATTGTTGATGTGACGCTGCTATAGGAATATACAGGTAAGCATCCTGTATGTCCAGGGAGACCATGTTGTCCCCAGGTTCCAAGGCCAGAACTATAGAGCGAAGGGTATCCATACGGAACTTGGAAAACTTCACAAACTTGTTCAGTGCCTTGAGGTTGAGAATGGGCCGGGAGGATCCATTTGGTTTCGGGACTAGAAACAGCGGAGAATAGTACCCCCGGCCCCTCTGAGCAAGGGGCACCTGTACTACGACTCCTGTATCCAGGAGGGTCTGTACCACCGAATGCAGAGTGTTTGCCTTTGTCTGGTCCGACGGGACGTCTGTCTGCCAAAATCGATGAGGGGGTCGGTTTTTGAAGGCTATGGCGTAACCTCGAGTGACGACTTCCCATACCAAGGCATCTAAAGTGGTCTTCAACCATTCCTGGGTATTCCCTAGAAGCCGGCCCCCCACCCTGGGATCCCCCAGGGGGAAACCCGCCCCATCATGCGGCAGGCTTATCGGTCTTGGCTGCTGGCTGACGGGCAGCCCAGGCTCTTTTGGGCTTCGGCTTACCAGGTTTGGAAGTGCGGGCCTGCTTATGGTACGCCTGACCTTTTGCTTTACCTGAAGGACGAAAGGGGCGAAACGACGTGCCTTTGGCCTTCGACACAGAAAGAGCTGTATTAGGCAGACAGGCAGTTTTGGCAGTAGCCAAGTCAGCCACTATCTTATTTAAGTCCTCCCCAAACAGAATATCCCCCTTGAAAGGGAGTACCTCCAGGGTTTTTCTAGAGTCCAGAGCCACAGACCAGGATCTCAGCCACAATATCCTGCGAGCCAGAACTGACGTAGTAGAGGCCTTGGCTGCTAGGATACCGGCATCAGAAGCCGCATCTTTAATATATCGAGAAGCTGTGACAATATATGACAAGCATTGTCTAGCATGGTCAGAGGAGATTTCAGCTTCTAACTCCAAGGCCCATGCTTCAATAGCCTCTGCCGCCCATGTAGCTGCAATAGTGGGCCTTTGTGCAGCACCCGTGAGGGTGTAAATCGCTTTTAGACAACCCTCGACGCGTCTATCCGTAGGCTCTTTTAGAGACGTGACGGTAGTGACAGGTAAAGCTGAGGAAACCACCATCCTAGCCACATGTGAGTCTACTGGAGGAGGCGTTTCCCAATTCTTAGACAGCTCTGGCGCGAGGGGATAGCGAGCCAGCATCTTCTTTTGAGGCACAAACTTCGTACTCGGGCTTTGCCAGGGTTCCTGACGTATATCTACTAGGTGTTCAAAGTGAGGTAAAACTTGTAACCTATCTGGTTTCTTAGGAGGAACGGATGGCTCGGGATCATCCATAATCTGCAGAATTAACTTAATAGCCTCCAAAAGATCAGGAACATCCACATGTGAACTACCCTCCCCATCAGCCGTATCTGAGTCAGAACCTGTGGGGTCAGTGTATGTGCTGTCTTCATCAGACGAGGTGTCAGTGACAGCAGTGGATTGTGAGGAGACGAGCGCTCGCTTAGAGGACCTCTTGGACTTAGGCGAGCGATGGTCAGACTTTTTAGTAGTCAGGGACTGGTTCAACTTCTTTAATTGAGCAGATAAATCGTCCGCCCACGGCGGGTTAGCTGCAGGGACCACATACGGTTGTACCGGCATTGGGGGTCCCATAGGGGGTGTTAGTTTATGAACTAGCGTATGCAGAAGCGTGGAAAAAGCGGCCCACGGAGGGTCAGTATGTGCCTCCGTTGCCACAGTCCCACTGGGGGGGCAAGGAGCCCCCAGAGCCAGAGCCCACAGCTGCTATATTCTCCCCATATGTGCCTGTGGCTTCAGCAACACCAGCAGTGTGTTTCGCCCCAGAACCGTTACCCTCAGAAGCATACATGATATAACTTGCAGTATGAGGTAACGGTTCCGGTATGAATGGTCGACCATGTTATGGTCGACAGTCATTAGGTCGACCACTATTGGTCGACATTGACATGGTCGACATGGACACATGGTCGACACATGAAAATGGTCGACACATGAAAGGTCGACACATGAAAAGGTCGACATGAGTTTTTTAACTTTTTTGTTGTCGTTTTTTGCGTAAAGTGACTGGGAACCCCAATTATTGCACCGCGTCCCCTCGCATGGCTCGCTTCGCTCGCCATGCTTCGGGCATGGTGCCTTCGCTTCGCTCGGCACAGATTACCGTTCCAATCGTAGTCCACGTGGATCGTAAAGTATGGAAAAGTTCCCCAAAAGAAAAAAAGTTAAAAAACTCATGTCGACCTTTCCATGTGTCGACCTTTCATGTGTCGACCATTTTCATGTGTCGACCATGTGTCCATGTCGACCATGTCAATGTCGACCAATAGTGGTCGACCTAATCACTGTCGACCATAACATGGTCGACCATGTGAACGGATACCTGAGGTAACACAGTACAATTATTAGCAGCACTATATCCCTAAACCCAAACCCCTGCGCAGTGTAGTCAGCACCAGCAGAGATAAAGGAGAGATATGGTGACTAAATCACAGAGAAAAATACGTAATACAGTATATCTTTGTGAAAATCCTATATTAAATAACACCTGACGCACCAAGCCCCCTCAGTTTATAGAATATAGGGATAGCAAGTTGAGTGAAAGACACAAGATAGACACCACTCAGCTATCAATGCACACACAAATAGTCACAGTTTGTACAATGCAGAGGTTATTACAGACAATAATACTGCACTGGACTAGCTTACACAGCTATATAGTCAATAGATATAACACAACACAGTAAGAAACTGGATGTATATCACAGGGTAATTGTACTATAAACCCCTGACTAAATGCACTCTTTCTTACTAACACTGACTAAAAAGGCAGGTAGAATACTTAAGTGTCATATAAAGGCACAGCGCTGACAACCAGGCGGCTTTACATAGGAGGATTTGCCCAAGCAGTCCCAGGAACAGTGAGCTGAGGAGTAATGGCGCCGCAGACACTGACAGGGAGTGAGGAAAAGACAGAGATGCAGCTCCAGGGCGGGAACACTTGCTGGAAATGGCGCCCTGGGGCTGGGGGAGAGGCTTCAGGTCTAAGCCTTATCCCCCTTGCTGGCAAAACCACCGGGTACTGTGGGCGATATTAAAATCGGTTTTAAGAGAAAACCTGACCTGCGCCCATGTCCTGGTGATTTAGTGGGATCGCCTGTATCCACAGTGTCCACCACCAGCGCGCGCGGCCCGCCTCCCACTGACCGCGCCGGATCGCGATAAAGACCGGGTCCCGCGACCCACTTACCACCTCCCGAAGCGCGGCCACGCGATCCTAGAGAGCCCCAGCCGTGTGTGTCTAACATGAAGAAAACCGGAGCCTCCGCTGTAGGTACCCGGCAACCAGGGCTCGGGAGTGTACAGCGCCGCTGGGGAGAGCTGGAGCTCCAGCAGTGAATGTCACAAGACATTTACCACCGCTGCTGCCCTTGAAGTCTTCACTTTTTACCTCAAAAAAAGCTTTTCTAAGGGCTGCTTGGAGCAGTCCCTCTGTTAAGTGCCTGCTTACTGCAGCACCAACTTACAAACTGAGCTCCTGTTCTGGGAGGCGGGGTGATATAGGAGGCGGCGCTGTGCATTCTGGGAACAGTCAAAGCTTTGAGCCTGTTGGTGCCTCGCATCAAGATCCTACTCTACACACCATTGTCCAGACTTGTGGAGCCCAGTGTACCCCGCAGCAGAAAACTTTATTAAGGTACACAATGAAGCTCTGCACGGATCTCACAGATCCGGCCGGGATTCCTTGTGTTTTGTCAGGCATACGGAACTTGCCATACTCATCACTCCCGTAAAACTCATCACTCCCGTAAAACACTGCCTGACATTACGAATCACATCGACATCGGAAAAAACAAATGAGGAAAACTCGGCAGCTTAGTAAATGACCGTATCAGAATTCAAAAAGTTGCAGTAAAATGCACCCGATACCATTCGAGATCAAACACCCTTAAAAACGGCTAAAACATGAATATTAGTAAATATACCTCCTAGGCGGGGAAGAGAAAAAGCTGGGATCCCTGGGTCACTTACAGCTCTCTCCCCCCTTCCTTCTATCTATCTATCCTCAGGTCGGGAAGCACCATTGGTAGCTCATGAAAACTGATACTCCTGTGTCTCTGCTTGCACTGCATACTGTCCTGCTCACAATCTGCCTGCCTGGTTCTGCTGCTGCACAAGAGGGACAGCTTGTGATGTCATTGTGCTTCGGCCAGGTGTACAGTATACCCTGTACCCCCACCGTAATCTGGCTATGGAGCAGCAGGTATGCAGCTGGCTCGGTGTGGCCCGTGGGTTTAAGTGGTGCAGCTCAGCTCAGTTGTAAGAATTAGCAGCAGGGATGGTCACCTCATCGGGAGCTAGCCTGTTAGGCTGCAACACTGTGAGCTGAAAACCGTGACTGTGAGTGACAGACACAGCTGCTAACAATTTATAAATTCTATATAAATATTTGTTACAATATTCAACCTACATTACCATTAGAAATATACATAGAGAGAGAGAGAGAGAGAGAGAGAGAGAGAGAGAATCCGGAGGTGCGGCACTCCTGGCGGCTTGGAGAAAGAACACTGTGCAGCAGCATAAGTTTCCAACGTTTCAATGCCTTTATTGTGGTATTTTCATCAGGTATAACATATATAACAACAAATCTTACCTTAAATACCTTCACCTTAGGTGCACAGCAGCGTCCGGAGTGCGGATCACCCGCCCGCTTCCGGTAACGCATATCAGGTGACGTCACTGTTTGGTCCGTCAACCAGGAAGTGTTCCCTAACCATCACCATAGTTACATAGCAATACTGCATGAGTTAGAGAATGGTATTAACATATGTCATGAAAACATATTTCACATGTTATCTACATAACAACAGACTTACCTACATTTTGGCTGCTCTCTGCGGGAGAGAGCAGCCAGGTCAGCTCAGAGGGCGGGCAGGGGAGGCTCTGACGTCGTGGAGGGGGTGGGCCGTAGGCGGGACGGGGCGGAGCGGGGGCGGAGCAAGGGCTGGGTCATGACGATGCCTCTGTTAAGCCACGCCCCCCGCTCTGTAATGCCGGGATCACCTGCATTACACTGCAGGGGGCGTGGCTATGATGACGCGATTCAGCAAGAATCGCGTCATCAACTGCCCGGACCGCCCACTTTACACACTAAGTGGGCGGACGGGCAGGGGGGTCCCCATGAATCGGGAGACATGCCTGCTCTTCCGGGGTGCCGGGAGGGTCACCCGATTTTCGGGAGCCTCCCGGCCATTCCGGGAGAGTAGGCAAGTATGCATAACAATTAAAAGCATACAGTGGCAATAATAAAAGTACTCAATTTAGTTACACAATAATTTTGAAGACTAATATACCAGCAAACCACCACGTAAAAAAAAAAAAAAACAGTACAGTATTAATTATGCTTAACCTACAGGTACAGGCACAAAGTGTAGAATTATCCAACAATGGGGGTAATTCCAAGTTGATCGCAGCAGGATTTTTGTTAGCAATTGGGCAAAACCATAGGGGTAATTCCAAGTTGATCGCAGCAGGAAATTTTTTAGCAGTTGGGCAAAACCATGTGCACTGCAGGGGGGGCAGATATAACATGTGCAGAGAGAGAGAGATTTGGGTGTGGTGAGTTCAATCTGCAATCTAAATTGCAGTGTATAAATAAAGCAGCCAGTATTTACCCTGCACAGAAACAAAATAACCCACCCAAATCTAACTCTCTCTGCACATGTTATATCTGCCCCCCCTGCAGTGCCCAATTGCTAAAAAATTTCCTGCTGCGATCAACTTGGAATTACCCCCCATGTGCACTGCAGGGGAGGCAGATATAACATGTGCAGAGAGAGTTAGATTTGGGTGTGATGTGTTCAATCTGCAATCTAATTTGCAGTGTAAAAATAAAGCAGCCAGTATTTACCCTGCACAGAAACAAAATAACCCACCCAAATCTAACTCTTTCTGCACATGTTATATCTGCCTCCCCTGCAGTGCACATGGTTTTGCCCAATTGCTAAAAAAAATCCTGCTGCGATCAACTTGGAATTACCCCCAATATGTGCGTGCATCTATGCCATTCTCCTAAGTATTAATAGATCCCTAAGGTACCAGAGATAATGTTAACCAGTAATCGTTACAGAATAATATCATATAAAAAGCTATTAAGTCCTAAGTGGTCATTAAGTCCTCGGGGGTATAATGTCCCCATACCGTGTATCCACCGTGTCTTTAATTGCAATAATTTAGTGCCCCCTATCACCACCACGAATACTTGCAGGGACATGGTCGATCATCCGAGGATCAATGAGACCAGTGGGCCCCACTGCCTGGGGCCCCACCTCCTGCTCTAAGGATCAGGTTCCACACTATGTACTTTAATTATACATTATACATATGTTACCTTATACTGGACTATGGTGTATGTTCTACAGTGCATTGCTGTTATTAATCTGTTATTAATCTGGTACATTATCATGCATGCAGCAGTTGAATTTACTGTATATATTTATGAAGGGGCCAAGACGTTGCACTCTCTGATGGTTAGTCAAACCAAGGAGGTGGAAGGCCACACCCCCTCTGCAGACTGGCCACACCCCTAACATGGGCCCCTACCACTGCATTCCCCCGGTGGGCCCTATATGCCCTAGTCCGACACTGCGTGTATCTATGCCAGGGGTGGGGAACCTTTTTTCTACCAAGGGCCATTTTGATATTTATAAAATCCTTCAGGGGTCATACAAAAAATATCAACTTAAAAATTAGCCTGCACCCAGTAATTTTGCCCCAGTAGATATGCCCCCAGTAGTTATGCCCCCAGTCAGTAGTTATGCCCCCAGTAGTCATGCCCCCAGAAGTTATGCCCCCAGTCAGTTGTTATGCCCCAGTACATATGTCCCCAGTCAGTTGTTATGCCCCATTATATATGCCCCCTGTAGTTATGCCCCATTAGATATGTCCCCTGTAGTTATGCCCTATTAGATATGTCCCCTGTAGTTATGCCCCATTAGATATGCCCCCTGTAGTTATGCCCCATTAGATATGCCCCCTAGTAGCGCCACCTACACACACACATTAAAAGAAAAAAAAACACAATACTCACAAGCCCAGCTCCTGCTTCCGGACCGCTGCCCTCCTCCTGGCCACCCACTCCTCGGAACTATGGGAGAGACGTCATGACGTCTCTCCCATAGCGCACAGGGGTTCCTGTCTATAACTAGACAGTTAAAAGATAGACATTCATTAGTTAGACACTATGTGGTCGACAGTCAAAAGTCCGACAGGGTCAAAAGTCAGATACACAAAATAATTTTTTTTTGTTTTTCTGTATTTTTTTACAACTTTTGCCTCATTTACTATGCATGTCACAAACTATTACCTTTTAGTAAAGTTGTGGCGAGCGAAGCGGAGCAGAGCGAGACACTGAGCCCGAAGCGTGGCGAGCGTAGCAAGCCCTCAAGGGGACGAATTTCACCAAATTTGGGTTAAAAATGTTTAAAAACACAATTTTTAAAAAAAAATAGAAATTGGTGTCTGACTTATGACCCTGTCTGACTTTTGACCCTGTCGGACTTTTGACTCTGTCGGTCTTTTGAATGTCTGACTTTTGACTGTCTGACTTTTGACCCTGTCTGACTTTTGACCCTGTCTATCTTTTGACTGTTGACCATATGGTGTCTAACTAATGACTGTCTATCTTTTAACTGTCTATGAGCTATACCACACCCAGCGCACAGCCACACACTGCCTGAGCCGGAAGCCAGAGCTCAGGAGTGAGCTCCTGCCTCCGGCTGCTGCTGAGGGAAAGGAGCTGGGCGCCCGCTGGTAACACAATCTCAGCGGGCGCCCGGCATCTACCTTGGTTAGGTGAGCCTGGCCGGGCTGGATCAAGTGGCTTTGCGGCCCTTATACGGCCCGCGGGCCGGAGGTTCCCTGCCCCTGATTTATGCCATCCTCTTAAGTATTAATAGATCCCTAAGGTACCAGAGATAATGTTAACCAGTAATCGGTACAGAATAATATCTTATAAAAAGCTATTAAGTCTGGGCTTTAAGTCCTCGGGGGTATAATGCAATAATTTAGCTCTCCTATCACCACCACGTATACTTGCAGGGACGTGATCGATCATTCGAGAATCAATGAGACCAGTGGATGGACTGGCCCACAGGGGTACGGGGGAATCCACCGGTGGGCCCCACAAAAGTGCCTCGCTACTGGTTGCTCGCTATTACCCTTACTGATGGCCAGTTTGATAGCTGACCTGTGGGCTGCCATACGTTCTTTAAACATTTGCTACATTTTCCCAATGTATGACAGCCCACAGGGGCACATCAACTGGTACACCACATATTTGGAGCTACAGGTGAAAGTTTGATTAATGTAATATGTGTGTCTGGTATGTGGATGCTGAAAAGTGTTACCAGGAATAAGAAACTGGCACGTAGTGCATGTGCTGGAGGCATTTGATATGCCGGCTGTCGGGATCCCAGCGCTCACCATACCGACGCCGGAATCCCGACAGCCGGCATACCAACAATTATTCTCCCTCTTGGGATGTCCACGACACCCCTGGAGGGAGAATAAATAGCGTGGCACGCGTAGCGCGCCACCGTGCCCGCAGCCTGGCAAGCGCAGCGAGCCCACAAGGGGCTCTTTTGCGCTCACCCCGCTGCCTGCATGCCGGCGGTCTGGATCCCGGTGCCGGTATGCTGGGCGCTGGGATCCCAAGCACCGGCATAACATACTACACCCGCAAGTGCATAGATATATGGACCTCGCCAGTTTGATGTCATGTCAGCTTTAACCAGGATATCCTGAAGATTTTTCCTTCTGGTATAGCATGACATAAATTTAGTTAGATTCAGCTTAAGATCAGGGTCACTGCGCACTATTGGCCATAGTATTTTAGAGATGGTATTATTCCAGGGCTTGCTGGACTAAACTTACCAGCCCAAGGCATCATAGGTTGTTGGTTGTCCTAAAGTAATGTAGGTTTAAGAAGCTGGGAACATTCTACTGCCATCGCCCTTGTTATATGGCTATAGTCCCTGGCTATAAATTTGGCACCCATAGCTCTCATTTGTTCCTGTGCTAATTGGGGGTTAGACACGATACGTTGAATTCTCAGTAGTTGCGAGTATGGCAAGCCCTGCTTAAATGGTCTTGGATGAAAAGCTCTTATAATGGAGCAAATTATTACGGTCAGTGAGCTTAGTGAATAATGACGTATGTATGGCGCCTTCTTTTAGCGAAACCTCAACATCAAGATAATTGATATGCTCTTTACTAATATTATATGTTATCTCAATGGAATGTTCACGTGCATTATGTTTATCAATAAGCTCAGTAAGTTTAACTGCCGTGCCTTTCCAGAATTGCAAGATGGAGATTGAGCGGCAATTACAAGATCATACGACATACAGTAAATTGTCGGGAGACCCGACTATTAGATTTAAGGAGGACCTGGCTAAATTCCTAGAGAAAGCTGCCAATGAGGGAACTATCTCTAGTGTTATCAGGGATGCATTATTACCTGCACACCCGGTCATGCCTGTGTTTTAGACAACGTAAAAAATTCCTAAAGCGTTGTCACAGCTGTCTAGTCGTCCGATCATATCGGCTACCAAATCACTCTACTTAGGAGATTGGCTGAGCCAGTGGCAGATCCAGGGGGGGGGCACTCGGGCCCATGCCCCCCCTGTCATTTATGGCCCCATCCCCCCCCCCCCCCCCCCCCGCTTGTGTCACTGAGACACGCTGCCGCTCAGTCCGGCGGCAGCGTGTCTCAGCTGTCAGGAGGAGAGCGCGGCTATCTGGCGGCGTGTTGCGGACTTCAAACCAGCCACCGGTTCGTGAGCCAATCAGAGCTCGCGGACCGGCAGCCAATCAGGAGCCGCCGGTCCGCGAGCTCTGATTGGCTCACGAACCGTCGGCTAGTTTGAAGTCCCACAAGCCGCCAGACATAGCCGCGCTCTCCTCCTGACACCCTCAGAGCCAGCCGGGCAGAGAAGCAGCAGCGGTAAGCAGCTGCAGAACTGCTGTGGGGGCATTTGTATACCTGCTGTGGGGGCATTTGTATACCTGGCACTGTGAGGGCAATTGTATACCTGGCACTATGGGGGCAATTGTTTACCTGGCACTGTGAGGGCAATTGTTTACCTTGCACTGTGAGGGCATTTGTATACCTGACACTGTAGGGGCATTTTTGGATCTGGCACTGTGGGGGCATTTTTGGATCTGGCACTGTGGGGGCATTTGTGGATCTGGCACTGTAGGGGCATTTGTGGATCTGGCATTGTGGGGGCATTTGTGGATCTGGCATTGTGGGGGCATTTGTGGATCTGGCACTGTGGGGGCAATTGTGGATCTGGCACTGTGGGGGCAATTGTGGATCTGGCACTGTGGGGGCAATTGTGGATTTGGCACTGCACTATTGGGGGCATATGTCTGTGTATCACGTCTCATTTTAATTGGCCACACTCACTATATGACTGCGGGCATTACTACAGGCAACATTACTACTGGGGGCAATAGGGGCATTGCATAAGGGGCACCACTACTATGGGGTCTATATAATGGGCACAACCAGTACAGTGGACATTGCATAATGAGCGCTACAACTGTGGGCATTGTATAAGAAGCGCCACCTCACATGCACCTAAGCCGCACGCAAATGTACTTCCCCTTCCATGGAGCCCCCCCTATCATTTTCTTCTGGATCCGCCCCTGGGCTGAGCTACCTGTGTTTGATGATGATGTCCTCATGTGTAGTATACTGTAGATGTCCAAAGTCTCTACACGGTAATAACACATGAATTAGGGATCCTAGCAGTTAAGGTTTATATATCAGGACATCCTCTCTATCCAGATTCTAACCTTGAATTTTGTCTTCAGCTGTTACATATGATTTTGACTAAGATTTTTTTTCTGTATGACGGTGGGGTGTATCTCCAGTACACTGGATGCGCAATGGGGTCTTCATTCGCTCCTGCATGCTCTAATATATTTATGTTCGGGATTGAACAAGAAATTTTCTTTAATGATCCAGATTTGTCAGGCAGTATTGTGTTTTACTGCCGCTACATCGACAATTTGCTCTTATTCTGGAAAGGCACGGCAGATAAACTTACAGAGGTTATTGCTAAACATAATGCACATGAACATCCCATTAAGTTAACATATAATATTAGTAAAGAGCATATCAATTATCTTGATGTTGAGATTTCGTTAAAAGAAGGGGCCATACATACGTCATTATTCACCAAGCCCACTGACCGTAATAATTTGCTTCACTATAAGAGCTTTCATCCAAAACCACTTAAGCAGTGCTTGCCATATTCGCAACTGCTGAGAATTCAACGTATCACATCTAACCCCCAATTAGCACAGGAACAAATGAGAGCTATGGGTGCCAAATTTATAGCTAGGGGCTATAGCCATACACTTGTGGAGGAGGCTATAACAAGGGCGATCGCAGTAGTATGTTCCCAACTTCTTAAACCTACATTACGTAAGGACAACCAACAACCTATGATGCCTTTGGTTGGTCAGTTTAATCCAGCAAACCCTGGAATTAATACCATCTCTAAAAAACTATGGCCAATATTGCGCAGTGACCCTGATCTTAAGCTGAATCAAAGTTAATTGATGTCATGCTATACCAGAAGGAAAAATATTTGGGATATGCTGGTTAAAGCTGACATTACAGATCAAACTGGCCAGGTCCATATATCTAGACTTGCTAAGAATGGGTGCATCAGATGCACATGCACTACGTGCCAGTTTCTTATTCCTGATAACACTTTTCAGCATCCACATACTGGTCACATGTATTACATTAATCAAACTTTCACCTGTAGCTCCAAATATGTAGTGTACCAGTTGATGTGCCCCTGTGGGCTGTCATTCATTGGGAAAACAGAGCAAATGTTTAAAGAACATATGGCAGCCCACAGATCAGCTATCAAACTAGCCATCAGTAAGGGTAATAGCGAGCAACCAGTGGCGAGGCACTTCTGTCAGGCCCGCCATCCACTGGTCTCATTGATCCTCGGATGATCGACCACGTCCCTGCAAGTATACGTGGTGGTGATAGGGCACTAAATTATTGCAATTAAAGACACGGGGATACACGGTATGGGGACATTATACCCCCGAGGACTTAATGACCACTTAGGACTTAATAGCTTTTTATATGATATTATTCTGTAACGATTACTGGTTAACATTATCTCTGGTACCTTAGGGATCTATTAAAACTTAGAAGCATGGCATAGATGCACGCACATATTGTTGGATAATTCTACACTTTGTGCCTGTACCAGTAGGTTAAGCATAATTAATACTATACTGCTACTGTATTATCTATTTTTTTTACATGGTGGTTTGCTGGTATATTAGTCTTCAAAATTATTGTGTAACTAAATTCAGTACTTTTATTATTGCCACTGTCTGCTGTTAATTGTTATGTAGTTAACATGTGAAATATGTATTCATGACATATGTTAATACCATTCTCTAACTCATGCAGTATTGCTATGTTACTATGGTGATGGTGAGGGGACACTTCTTGGTTGACGGACCAAACAGTGACGTCACCCGATATGCGTTACCGGAAGCGAGCAGGTGATCCGCACTCCGGACGCTGCTGTGCACTTAGGGTGAAGGTATTTAAGGTAAGACTTGTTGATAAATATGCTATACCTGATAAAAATGCCACAATAAAGGAATTGAAACGTTGTAAATTTATGCTGCTGCACAGTGGGGGTAATTCCAAGTTGATCGCAGAAGGAATTTCTTTTTAGCAGTTGAACAAAACCATGTGCAGGGTAAATACTGGCTGCTTTATTTTTACACTGCAAATTAGATTTCAGTTTGAAAACACCCCACCCAAATCTAACTCTCTCTGCACATGTTACATCTGCCCCCCCTGCAGTGCATATGGTTTTGTCCAATTGCCACCAAAATTCCTGCTGCGATCAACTTGGGATTACCCCCTGTGTTCTTTCTCCAAGCCGCCAGGAGTGCCGCAACTCTGGATTTTTTATTGACACACCTGTGGAGGCACCCGGTGCATGTGACTTTGTATTGGGAGATCCGGGCACACCGGACTATATATATATATATATATATATATATATATATATATGTTGTAACACTGTCAGGGTACAAGGTGCCGTTTCCTGGGGTAAGTGGCAGCACGCAGCAGCTGAGGAATCACACAAGTCCAGTTTGTGGTGCAACTGGGCCACTGCCAGTTTTATTAAACAGAAAATAAAACAAACACCAAAAGAAAATACCTTGCCTGTCCGGCACTAACTAAACACAAGACGTTCCTAACTATCACTAAACAAAAACACAGAGTTCTCCACTAAACACTGTATAGCTCACTTGTATAAAGAAGCGTGTTCTCTTCAGAGAGTCTCCAGTCTCCCCAGGAAGTCTGCACACACTAATCAGGCCAGCAGCTCTATAACACTCTTACACAGCTGAAAGCCTGATTAGCCTTCTGTGAGGCCAAAGACCCGAACTGGGCCCAATGTCTGGAACTTGCCCGATCTCTCTTTCAGGGCCCTTATCCAGCTTTTCCAACAAACTGAAAAGGTTCTGACAAAACAAAACATTTTCCTAGAAGTTTTCATTTTTCTAATACATGTAAGACAAGAACCTGGGACAAACATACCTGCCCTCAAACACTATTCCAGTGTTCTTGTCACATATCCCCCACCCCTGTTTCGACCTAGGGTCCGGAACACTTGTAGCCCCCAAACAGAAGATGCGGGACAATGCATCTGCGTTGGCCAATTGTGTACCCGGTCTATGTTCAACAGTAAACTTAAAATCTTGCAGCGCTAGAAACCATCTAGTTACACGAGCATTCTTACCTCTATTTACATACATCCATTTTAAAGGGGCATGATCTGTCACTAGTCTGAATTGTCTACCCAAGAGGTAATATCTCAAGGCATCTAGTACCCACTTAATGGCCAAAGCCTCCTTTTCCACAATGGCATACCTTTTTTCATGCTCATTGAGTTTCCTACTCAAATAAATGATAGGGTGTTCGTCCCCATCTCTGGTTTGAGACAACACAGCCCCTATCCCTACCTCTGAGGCATCTGTCTGTACAACAAATTCTTTTGAAAAATCTGGTGTTATCAATACCGATTGTGAACACAAAGCCACTTTTAATGTTTGGGACGCTTTTTCTGCATCAGGGTTCCATTTCACCATATTTGACTGCTTCCCTTTGGTAAGGTCTGACAAAGGCACTGCTGTGGTCGCAAAATTGGGAATAAACCGTCTATAGTACCCAGTTATTCCCCAAAAAAAAACCCTTACCTGTTTTTTATTCACTGGACGAGGCCAGTTTTGAATAGCATCAATTTTATTCAATTGGGACCTAATCAGACCTCTGCTTATGGTGAAGCCCAAGTATTTGACCTCCTCCATTGCGAGGCAGCACTTCTTTGGGTTAGCAGTTAACCCTGCCTCTCTGAGTCCAGTACTGCTTGTACTTTAACCAAATGGGACCTCCAGTCTGTACTGTGAATTACCACATCATCCAAATAGGCAGCTGCATATTTTCTATGGGGCCTCAAAATTTTATCCATCGCCCGTTGAAAGGTTGCTGGAGCCCCATGCAACCCAACGGGTAACATCTTATACTGGTATATGCCTTCCGGAACTGAAGAGGCTGTTTTTTCTTTTGCGCTATCAGTTAAAGGTATTTGCCAGTAACCTTTGGTCAGGTCCAACGTGGTAAGAAACCTGGCTGTTCCCAGCCTTTCTAAAAGCTCATCCACACGGGGCATAGCGTATGCGTCAAATTTGGACACCTCATTTAACTTGCGAAAGTCATTACAGAAGCGTATGCTACCGTCTGGCTTCGGGTTGAGAACTATGGGACTGGACCACTCACTGTTAGATTTCTCTATGACTCCAAGTTCTAACATGGTTTTAACTTCTTTAGAAACAGCTTCTCGCTGAGCTTCAGGAATCCTATATGGCTTTAAATGGACCCTGACCCCTGGTTCTGTGACAATGTCAAGTTTTATTATGGTCGTTCGGCCAGGCAGCTCTGAAAATATCTCCCTATTTTGGATGAGAAACCCTTTAACCTGATTGCTCTGATCAGCTGATAATGTCTCTGACACCTTTACTGCTGGAAGCAACCGAGGTGAAGACACCGAACGGCAAGGCTCCGCTGACAGAGACAACCTATCTTTCCAGGGTTTGATTAAGTTAACATGGTAGATTTGTTCGGGTTTTCTCTTTCCTGGTTGGTATACTTTGTAATTAACCTCATTCACTTTTTCCCTAATCTCAAATGGACCCTGCCATTTATCTAGGAACTTGCTTTCCACAGTGGGTACCAAAACAGGAACTCTATCTTCGGGAGCAAATTCCCGTATCTTGGCACTCCAGTTATATACCCTCTGTTGAGCACTTTGGGCCTGTTCCATATGCTCTCTGACAATAGATACCATGGCTGCAATCCTATCCTGCATTTGTGTTACATGTTCAATAACGCTTCTATAAGGAGTGGGCTGTCCTTCCCACGTCTCTTTGGCAATGTCCAACAGCCCTCTGGGGTGTCTACCATACAATAAATCAAATGGAGAAAACCCCGTAGAGGACTGAGGAACTTCTCTGATGGCCATTAACAAGTAGGGCAACAAACAATCCCAGATTTCCCATCTCTATCAACAACCTTTTTTAACATACTTTTTAAGGTTTTATCGAACCTTTCCACCAGCCCATCAGTTTGGGGATGGTAGATGGACGTCCTAAGGTTAGTGACCTTAAATAATTTGCACAATTCTTTCATGATCCTTGACATAAATGGAGTACCTTGGTCAGTCAAAATTTATTTTGGTATTCCCACTCTACTAAAAACCTGCACCAGCTCCCTAGCTATCGCCTTGGTTGTGATAGTGCGTAAAGAGATAGCCTCAGGATATCGAGTGGCATAGTCCATAATTACCAGGATATACTGATGGCCCGAGCGGACTTTAACAAGGGTCCCACGAGATCCATGGCTATTCTGTCAAACGGGACCTCTATAATAGGCATGGGAACTAGTGGGCTCCTGAAATGGGGTCTAGGGGCATGATACTGGCATTCAGGACAGGAAGAACAATATTCAGACATTTCTTTATAAACCCCAAAAGAACCTTTGTAAAACTCTTTCAGTGGTTTTTTCTGCCCCTAAATGTACTGTTGTAACGTGACTATGAGCTAAATCTAGTACCGTTCTCCGATAAGGCTGGGGAACTACCAGCTGGTCCACCACATTCTCACCCTTTTTGACAATGTGGTACAAGAGCTCATTACAGATGGCCATGTGGGGATACATAACCCTGTCACCTGGTACCACAGGTTCCCCATTAACAATCTTAACATTCTCTCTAGCCTTTATCAAGGTAGGATCCTTTAACTGTTCAGTCACAAACAGATCCTTCTTTACCTCCAGGTCAGGCACGCTTTCAGTTCTAACTACTATGTCTCTGTTCCCAGCAAGAGGGTCCTCACTGGACTCCCCATCTGTCACTTCCCCGGCCAAACTAGCAAAAGGCAAAGGGTCAGAAAGCTCCGAAGACACATGTACATCCATAAAATCACCGGTATTATCAACTGGCTCTTTACTTCTCACATCTGTTGATAAACGTGATTCCCACAGTTTCCAAAAATGAGGAAAATCCCTCCCTATTATGGCCTCACGCACCAAGGTGGGGACCAGTCCTACTTTTACCATTGCTGACCCACAACAAGTTTCTATATTCACTTCAGCAGTGACATAATGTTGGGTATCCCCATGTATGCAAGTTACCACAATAGGTAGTTGCTGGACCTTTAAGGGGTTCACTAATCCAGCTTTCACGAGGATAACTAAACTTCCTGAATCTAGCAAGGCCTCTACCCAGTTACCCTCTAAGAACACATCACACATTTGTTTTTCCAGCTCAGGTGAAGGTACCACAGTACAGGCTAACCTAGCAAAGAAAGACATTCTGCGACATTCAAAGGCAGCATCACATTGCATGGGTTCTTGCGTGACTGGGCAATTGGCAATAACATGACCTGGCATACCATACCTAGAACATTTAACCACACGATTATCAACCCGTTTGGGCAGCACAGACCGTTCTAGCCCCATTGGCCTGTCTCCAGGGCCAGTGTTTACAGTCTCTCCAGCCTTGCGTTCTCTTAACCACCCAGCAACATTTTCCCACGTAACAGTCTTACCAGTCTTTACTGATGGGCGCTGTCGAGGATCTATGGGTTGCTGGGTGGTCATCAGTAGTTCCTCTGCCGCCAAATACCTCTCTACCATGTCCACTAATTGGTCAGCAGTATCCGGGTTTCCATGGCTCACCCACTTGCGCAGGACTACGGGAAAAGATCTCAAATAGCGGTCCATGACGACTCTTTCAACCATCTGGGGACCAGTTAATGTCTCTGGCTGTAACCATTTTTTTGTTAGCTGAATAAGGTCGTGCATCTGGGAGCGTGGAGGCTTCTCCATGGCGTACACCCAACGGTGCACCCGTTGTGCTTGTACTGACAGCGTGACTCCCAGGTGGGTCAGGATCTCAGTCTTTAGTTTATCATAGTCCCGAGCCTCAGCAGGGCTTAAATCAAAGTACGCTTTTTGGGGCTCACCTGACAAAAAAGGTGCCAGCAGACTGGCCCACTGTGCTTTCGGCCAGTTCTCACGCTCGGCAGTCCTTTCAAACATGGTCACGTAGGCCTCCACATCATCAGCCTCTGTCATTTTCTGCAGGAAGTGACTGGCCGGTATAGAACTAGAGCTGGTCGGAGCACTGACGGCCACATCTCCAACCCGAGCTGCAAGTCTCTGCACCACTTCTGCTAAGGCCTCTCTATCCTGATGCTGTTGCCTCCAATTTTCCTCCATTGCCACCTGCTGCTGTCTGTTGGCCTCCTGCTGTAGTCTCCAATTTTCCTCCATAGCCACCTGCTGCTGTCTGTCGGCCTCCTGCTGAGCTGCTGTAGTTTGCAGCAGGGCTTTAAGCAGTTCCTCCATGTCGACAGATTTTTCAGGCAGCTTTGTAGCTGCTTTCACCCAGGACATATATCAAACCTTCGGGGTGAGTCTCAGCAACTTCACACTGGGCTGTATCTGCATAAACCACCGTTTTCTGCAGGCCTCATAAAGCTGCTGCTTTCACTTATGCGCAGAGCGGCATGCTCGCATTCTCCACCAAGTTGTAACACTGTCAGGGTACAAGGTGCCATTTCCTGGGGTAAGTGGCAGCACGCAGCAGCTGAGGAATCACACAAGTCCAGTTTGTGGTGCAACTGGGCCACTGCCAGTTTTATTAAACAGAAAATAAAACAAACACCAAAAGAAAATACCTTGCCTGTCCGGCACTAACTAAACACAAGACGTTCCTCACTATCACTAAACAAAAACACAGAGTTCTCCACTAAACACTGTATAGCTCACTTGTATAAAGAAGCGTGTTTCTCTCTTCAGAGAGTCTCCAGTCTCCCCAGGAAGTCTGCACACACTAATCAGGCCAGCAGCTCTATAACACTCTTACACAGCTGAAAGCCTGATTAGCCTTCTGTGAGGCCAAAGACCCGAACTGGGCCCAATGTCTGGAACTTGCCCGTTCTCTCTTTCAGGGCCCTTATCCAGCTTTTCCAACAAACTGAAAAGGTTCTGACAAAACAAAACATTTTCCTAGAAGTTTTCATTTTTCTAATACATGTAAGACAAGAACCTGGGACAAACATACCTGCCCTCAAACCCTATACCAGTGTTCTTGTCACAATATATATATATATATATATATATACACTCCTCTTGCAGGTGCGACACTCAGGGCTTCACAAATGAACACACAACTTCAAGTGGCTTTCATTAACGTTTCAGTTTGTTTAACTGTCTTCAGAATTACAGATTCTGAAGACAGTTAAACAAACTGAAACACTAATGCAAACCACTTGAAGTTGTGTGTTCAGTTGTGAAGCCCCGAGTGCCGCACCCGCAAGAAGAGTATTGACATTTTTTGTGAGGGCATCAGCTGTATATGATATTGCAGAGATACGAGTGCCAGCCCTTTCTAAGATTTTATATATTTATTGGCTGTCCACCAGAATGCCGGCCATCGGGCGAGCTCAAAGTCCCCTTGCGGGCTCACCACACTCTTCACTATTCACACTCTATGGGTGCCAGGATTCCGGATAGCGGCATTGCCGACTGTCAGGATTCCGGCGTCAGTATCCTGACACCTGGGATCCCGACACCCGGCAAATTGATGACCCTGGAATTCCTCGGGTTAAAAAAATCTAGTAAAAAAGCATGAAGAGGTGGCGCCTCATAGTGTAAAATCATTTAATTATAAAACATGACAACCATGAACAGGCAACACAATTTGATATGTAAATGCTCGTACCGCTCATTAACCAGTGTGGGCTGGTTACCACATGGGTTAATTGAATCCTCCTGGCATAAACTCGAACCACGTCTCATAGGATCTCGGACTCCTGACTTCCGTGGCTGACCACTGTCAGCGATCACCGCGGGTCGGATCACTGGACCACTCAACTTGGGGTGGTGAAGCACCGGAGGCAGATGACGTCACACGGCTTCGCTCTTATGCGTTTCGTCACAGACTTTGTCAGAAGGCGCCCTATGATGAAGTCTGCAACGAAACGCGTTTTATATATATATATCCATATATAGTTATGGCACTCACAGTCCCAAAGCCATCCACCTGGGTGCCCTCCTCAAAAACTATAGACCAATGGAGAGTTCCTTCAAATGTAACAGCATGTCCCCTAGCTGCAATAAAGGAACCAGGCGGCACTCCAAGGATTTGATTTTAAAAAAAACTGTATTCAATGAAGGTCTAAAATATTTCAAACAAGCATAGTGCAAGCCACAAACGTTTCAATGCCCGACCGGCGTTTTTGTCAAGGTGCTATGCTGTAAAGTGCAACGTGAAAAGCATAAACAAACATGTCTAAAACAACTTTCCGGTGCTATATAAATACCTGAATGTAAGTGGAATCATCCCTGTCCGCTCGCGCCAGCCGGCGTCCCAGGGCCGGAAGCCGCGGCTCCCCTGAACTCCGGTCACGTGGGAGGCTGCTATGACGTAGCCTGCTACCACTTCCGCTGTTGCCTGGTAACCACGACCAAGCCGTAGCCATGGGAACCGGACCTAGCAAACGAGAACAAAGCAGGATATGATGATCACAATACAAACAAGTGGAATCAAATTAAAACAGTGAACTAAAGTGCTAGTGCTAGTTAGATGTGCCAAAACAGTGTTATATAAGAAACCAATTACGGTTACACATAGAATCCACACATGATAATAAAAAATAAAAGTTAAAACACTGAGATTACTGCTGGGGCTACAACAAAGGGCTACATATTCCTGTGGGATATGGTTACGCTAAATACTACTCTATACATATCCATATAGGGGGCAGAGACAATGCCAGTCATAGAGAAAATGGGCCATATAGCTTAAGAGTATAATTATAACACAAAGAAATACTATAATATATAGTTATTCTTACTCTTACTCAAAGTGCAATATTACAAAGATGACCACAAATGAAAAACTTCAATATCATAGTGTCACAACTGAGGGCCTGAGCTGACGGGAGGCAGCCTCAGTTGTAGGGGCTGAGATGTACCGGAACCTGGGAGGTTGTATCAGACCCCTGGACATGTAAGTAACATGAATAATAACTGCCCGAAGGCGTGACCACGACAACTTGGATAAAAGTCAATGATGTTTATTATGACAACTCCGCAACACAGCAGCAGTAAAAGAAAACGTAAAAGTCAGCAAAGAATAAATACAGTTCCTGGGTACTACAGGATGGCAGGAGCCACAGGGCACTGGTAGTGTGAGATAGTTCTTATAATCTTCTAGATGGAAAGTCCTTACCAGGCCCGACTGTAGCAATGGAGATAACCCAGGATTGTACCAGCTGGTGTTCCAGGAAAAGCTGAGTTGCTGAAGATAAAACGGCTGCTGTGGATACTGGCTGGAACCAGACTGTTGTTAGCACGGAGTGGATACTGGCTGGAACCAGTTAAATAATAAATGAACTTGGGAGCGATGAAATATGAACTGAAATGTAGAACTTGAGAGCGGAGAAATAATAATACCGGTGGAGAGTGGTAAAGCGTAGAAAGGACACCGGCCCTTTAAGAGAAGCTGTACTCTGCTGGAAGCTGAGCTGGAAGCAGGTAATGTTGTAGCTGGAAACAGATGAATCCACAATGGATTGGAGAGTCAGGCTACACCGCAGGTGGAATGCTGGTGCGGGTCTCTATGGTGGAAGTCTTGAGACAGGAGCTGGAACCTGGAAGACAATCACAGGAGAGAGACAAACAGGAACTAGGTTTGACAACCAAAGCACTGACGCCTTCCTTGCTCAGGCACAGTGTATTTATACCTGCAGCAAGGAAGGGTTTGGCTAGGCAATTATGCAGATTAACAATACTGACAACAGATTGGAGGAAATGATCAGCTGACAGAATCCAAGATGGCTGCGCCCATGCAGACACTTGGAGGGAAGTTTGGTTTGTAATCCATGTGGTAATGAAAACAGTAATGGCGGCGCCGGCCACTGGAGACAGGAGACGCCAGGCTGACAAGTGCACATCCAACCACGCGGACACAGCGGAGGCCGCGGCTGACGTAATCGCCACTCTGACACTCTGCATGCAGAAGCTCAGGGACGGCGGCGGAGGCCGCGGGAGACGCCATGCCAGATGTAATAAGGCGTTACTGTGACAGCGTCTCAGAGAGACAGGAGAGGATGCGGGAATGTGAACATTAGGATAACAGATGGGATCCGGTCCTGGAGCGCTGAGCCAGCCTTAGGAGGCATCTGATGGGTAAGAAATGGCGTCCAGATACCCGGATCGTGACAGCACCCCCCCTTTAGGAGTGGCCCCAGGACACTTCTTTGGCTTTTGAGGACACTTGGAATGGAATCTCCGGACCAAGGCAGGAGCATGGACATCAGAAGCATTGGTCCATGAACGTTCCTCAGGGCCGTAACCCTTCCAGTCAATAAGATACTGTAGTTGACCGTAACGGTGACGTGAGTCCAGGATCTTGGCCACTTCATACTCAACGCCTCGTTGAGTTTGGACTTTCGGAGTTGGAGGAAGTGAGGAATGAAACCGATTCAAGATCAGCGGTTTCAACAGGGAAACATGGAATGTCCTGGGTATTTTTAAGAAGGGAGGCAACTGAAGTCTGTAAGCAACAGGATTGATGACTTGTTCAATCTTGAAAGGACCGATATAGCGAGGTGCAAACTTCATACTGGGAACTCTTAACCTCAAATTCTTCGTGGATAACCATACCCGATCACCCACCTTGAGAGCAGGAACTGCTCGACGCTTCTTATCCGCAAACTTCTTATACCTAAACGATGCTTTGAGCAGAGCTGATCGTACGCTCTTCCAGATATTGGCAAACTGATGCAAGGTGATATCCACTGCGGGAACAGAAGTTGCTGGAAGCGGTTGGAACTCAGGGACTTTAGGGTGGAATCCAAAGTTAGTGAAGAATGGTGTTGAAGCAGATGAAGAATGATACTGGTTGTTATGACAGAACTCGGCCCAGGGAAGTAATTGAACCCAGTCATCTTGAGAGGAGGACACATAGATGCGGAGGAAGGCCTCCAAGTCCTGATTCACCCTCTCGGTTTGACCATTGGTCTGAGGATGGTAAGCCGTGGAAAACTTTAGCTTGACTTGAAGGACTTGACATAAACTTCGCCAGAATTTGGCTGTGAATTGAACTCCTCGATCTGAGATAATTTCTTCAGGAAGACCGTGGAGTCGGAAGATCTCTTGTATGAATACTTGAGCCAACTTGGAAGCTGACGGAAGACCGGTGAGAGGAATGAAGTGTGCCATCTTGGTGAACCGGTCAACTACCACCCAGATGGTATTGAACTTGTTGCACATGGGTAAATCTGTAATAAAATCCATCGAAAAATGGGTCCAAGGTCGACGGGGAACAGATAGTGGAACCAGTTGCCCCGCAGGCGACTGGCGGGATACCTTATGTTGAGCACACTTTGGGCAAGATGCAATAAACTCCAAGACGTCCTTTTTCAGAGTTGGCCACCAATAGGACCTAGAGATAAACTCCAGGGTTTTTTGGATACCTGTATGTCCGGCAAAACGGGAAGCATGGGCCCAATGCATGAGCTTCTTCCTTAGCATCGGTTTCACAAAACTTTTCCCTGATGGGGGCGTAGAGTCCATCCCTACCGTGGAGAATGCCAACGGATTTATAATAGGATGCTTGTCTGAAGACTCTGACTCATTTTCTTGCTCCCATGAGCGGGAAAGGGCATCGGCCTTGCGATTCTGAGAGCCCGGACAGAACTGGAGTTTAAAGTCGAACCTGGAAAAGAAAAGTGCCCATCTGGCCTGACGAGGGTTGAGACATTGTGCGCCTTTCAGATATAAAAGGTTCTTGTGGTCTGTAAGAATGGTGATTGAATGAGAAGCTCCCTCCAACAGATACCTCCACTCTTCTAGAGCGAGCTTGATGGCTAGCAACTCCTGGTCGCCAATGGCATAGTTGCGCTCAGCTGGGGAGAACTTCCGGGAGAAGAAACTGCAAGGGTGTAAATGGCCATCTTTAGCCCTCTGAGATAACACCGCTCCTACTCCAACGGAGGAGGCATCCACCTCTAAGATGAAAGGAGAGTCGATGTCAGGCTGTTTCAGAACAGGCGCAGAGATGAACCTTTGTTTTAAAAGATGAAATGCTTGCATGGCTTCTTCAGACCACTTGGACGGGTTAGCACCCTTCTTAGTGAAAGCAGTAATAGGCGCCACAATGGTGGAAAAGTCTCGTATAAACTTTCGGTAATAGTTGGCGAACCCCAAGAACCTCTGGACCCCTTTGAGGGTTAAGGGTATCGGCCAATTTTGGATTGCTTGTAGTTTCTCAGGATCCATCTCTAGTCCGGAACCGGACACAATGTACCCTAGAAACGGAATGGACTTGACTTCAAAGACGCATTTCTCTAATTTGCAATAGAGATGATTGACACGGAGACGGGACAGAACCTCTTTAACCCAAAAACGATGTTCCTCTAAATCGTTGGCAAAAATGAGGATATCGTCTAGATAGACCACGACATGACGGTATAGAATGTCTCTGAAGATCTCATTGACAAAATGCTGGAAGACAGCTGGAGCATTACTCAATCCGAAGGGCATGACGAGGTACTCATAATGTCCGTCACGGGTGTTAAAGGCGGTCTTCCACTCGTCACCCTCACGGATCCGGATGAGATTGTATGCACCTCTCAAGTCCAGCTTTGTAAAGATGGTAGCTCCGCTAACTCTGTCAAAGAGCTCAGTAATCAGGGGTAAAGGATAACGGTTCTTGATGGTAATGTCGTTCAAACCTCTGTAGTCGATGCACGGCCGCAGACCACCATCTTTCTTTTTTACGAAAAAGAAGCCTGCGCCGGCTGGGGAAGAAGAAGGTCGAATGAACCCCTTTGCTAGGTTCTCTTTAATGTATTCCTCCATAGAATGCGTCTCAGGCAGAGACAACGGATAAGTTCGGCCTCGAGGTGGAACCTTCCCTGGAATGAGATCAATCGGGCAGTCCCATTCTCTATGAGGAGGAAGGATATCAGCAGAAGCTTTACTGAACACATCCGTGAAATCTTGATATGGAGGAGGTGGAACATCAGACGACCTGGGGGAGGAAGAACAGACAGGCAATACTTTAAACAAACATGTCTCAGCACAGGAGGAACCCCATGCCAGGATTTGCGTAGTCGTCCAATCAATTGTAGGATTGTGAAGACGGAGCCATGGAAGGCCCAGGACCACAGGATGTGTGGCTCTTGGAATCACTAAAAAAGAAATAAGTTCGGAATGAAGAACTCCCACTCTCAGACGAACTGGTAGAGTCCTTAAAGAAATAACTGCATCAAAAATTTTGCTGCCATCCACGGCAGTTAAAGAAATGGACGAAGGAAGTCTCTCGGTGGGTAGGGACCACCGTTTAACATAGGCTTCGGTAATAAAGTTCCCAGCTGCTCCGGAATCAAGGAGGGCAATGACGTTCCGATAACGTTGAGCAACTTGAAGCGAGACTGGGAGATTACAATCTTGAGGAGATGGAGAGGAGATCATTACTCCTAGCCGGCCCTCTCCTTGGCGAGCTAGGATTTGGAGTTTCCCGGACGTTTGGGACAGGCATTAATGGTGTGAGACGGAGCTGCACAATAGAGACAGAGAGACTCGGAGAGACGTCTTCGGCGCTCAGCAGGAGTTAAACGGGAACGGCCAAGTTGCATGGGCTCATCTTTAGATGGTGACAGTTGACGAGGAGGAGGAGCAGAAGATTTTGGAGCAGATGATCTTCCACGCTCAGTTGCTCTCTCTCTGAAACGTAAATCAACTTTCGTGCAGAGTGAGATTAGCTCATCTAACTTAGAAGGTAAGTCTCTGGTAGCTAACTCATCTTTAATACGCTCAGATAAGCCATGCCAGAATGCAGCATACAGGGCCTCGTCGTTCCATGCCAGTTCGGATGCCAGGATCTGGAACTGTATCAGATATTGTCCTACAGTACGTGACCCCTGGCGTAAACGGAGAATCTCGGATGAAGCTGAGGTTACCCGGCCTGGCTCGTCGAAGATGCGCCTGAATGTTGACACGAAGGCAGTGTAGGAAGATAGCAGGGTGTCGGACCTCTCCCATAACGGTGATGCCCAATCAAGGGCTGAGCCACTGAGAAGAGAAATAATGTAGGCAATTTTTGTACGGTCACTGGGAAAATTGCCAGGTTGTAGCTCAAACTGAATCTCACACTGGTTGAGAAATCCCCTGCAGAATCTTGGAGATCCGTCAAATTTTGCTGGCGTTGGAAGATGAAGACGTGGAGCAGAAATGGGTAAGGTGGGTGGGGTTATAGCTGGAGTCACTGTGGTTGACGCACCAGACGCGCCTGATCCACGGAGAGTTGTCTGAATCCCATCCAGCCGAGTAGAGAAATCCTGGAGACAGCGGATGATGTGGCCCTGTGCAGCCTCCTGATGTTCTAGTCGGGCTGCCAGTTCTTGCATCGGCCTGGCCGCTTGATCCTGGTCTCCGGCTGGATTCATTAGGTCAGTGCTTACTGTCACAACTGAGGGCCTGAGCTGACGGGAGGCAGCCTCAGTTGTAGGGGCTGAGATGTACCGGAACCTGGGAGGTTGTATCAGACCCCTGGACATGTAAGTAACATGAATAATAACTGCCCGAAGGCGTGACCACGACAACTTGGATAAAAGTCAATGATGTTTATTATGACAACTCCGCAACACAGCAGCAGTAAAAGAAAACGTAAAAGTCAGCAAAGAATAAATACAGTTCCTGGGTACTACAGGATGGCAGGAGCCACAGGGCACTGGTAGTGTGAGATAGTTCTTATAATCTTCTAGATGGAAAGTCCTTACCAGGCCCGACTGTAGCAATGGAGATAACCCAGGATTGTACCAGCTGGTGTTCCAGGAAAAGCTGGGTTGCTGAAGATAAAACGGCTGCTGTGGATACTGGCTGGAACCAGACTGTTGTTAGCACGGAGTGGATACTGGCTGGAACCAGTTAAATAATAAATGAACTTGGGAGCGATGAAATATGAACTGAAATGTAGAACTTGAGAGCGGAGAAATAATAATACCGGTGGAGAGTGGTAAAGTGTAGAAAGGACACCGGCCCTTTAAGAGAAGCTGTACTCTGCTGGAAGCTGAGCTGGAAGCAGGTAATGTTGTAGCTGGAAACAGATGAATCCACAATGGATTGGAGAGTCAGGCTACACCGCAGGTGGAATGCTGGTGCGGGTCTCTATGGTGGAAGTCTTGAGACAGGAGCTGGAACCTGGAAGACAATCACAGGAGAGAGACAAACAGGAACTAGGTTTGACAACCAAAGCACTGACGCCTTCCTTGCTCAGGCACAGTGTATTTATACCTGCAGCAAGGAAGGGATTGGCTAGGCAATTATGCAGATTAACAATACTGACAACAGATTGGAGGAAATGATCAGCTGACAGAATCCAAGATGGCTGCGCCCATGCAGACACTTGGAGGGAAGTTTGGTTTGTAATCCATGTGGTAATGAAAACAGTAATGGCGGCGCCGGCCACTGGAGACAGGAGACGCCAGGCTGACAAGTGCACATCCAACCACGCGGACACAGCGGAGGCCGCGGCTGACGTAATCGCCACTCTGACACTCTGCATGCAGAAGCTCAGGGACGGCGGCGGAGGCCGCGGGAGACGCCATGCCAGATGTAATAAGGCGTTACTGTGACAGCGTCTCAGAGAGACAGGAGAGGATGCGGGAATGTGAACATTAGGATAACAGATGGGATCCGGTCCTGGAGCGCTGAGCCAGCCTTAGGAGGCATCTGATGGGTAAGAAATGGCGTCCAGATACCCGGATCGTGACACATAGGAAGACATTCCACATTATCTGTTCATTAAGGCCATTGGGGGCAAGGGAATCCAGCATGTGGATCCATTTTGTCTCTTTCAGCGATAGGGTCCTAGCATGATTACCGCCCCGCAGCGGTTTCGGCACATGGTCCAGTATCATATACTTCAACTGTGCCAAAGTGTGATTGGCCGACTTAAAGTGCCATGCCACCGGCTGGTCATTACCCTTACCCTCCAACGCCGCTCTAATGGCTGACCTATGCAACGCCATGCGTTCGCGGAATGTTCTTATTGTTTGACCCACATATATCTGTCCGCATGGGCAAACAATTGCATATATGACGAACTGGGACGTACAGGAGAGATGGTGTCTGATATCATATTCCTTATTGGTTTTAGGGTGTCTAAATTTGCTTCCTGTCATCATATAGTTGCAGGTCTCACATTTCGGGCATTTGAAGCACCCCTTCCTACTGAGCCCCTGGGCTTTCTTTGTCACATCCAGTTTCACCACTCTGTCCTTCAGGTTACGACCCCTTTTATAACTAGGCATGATTGTTCTTCCCTTGAAACACGGTGCTGCTGGGTCTGAGGACACCAAGGGCCACAGAGCTCTCGTCACCCTAGGGAGTACTGAGCTAGCTGTCGTGAACTCAGTAATGAGGGGAATCCTCTTTTCACCATTCTTTTCCCAGAATGCACAGCGCCGCCTCCTATATCACCCCGCCTCCCAGCACAGGAGCTCAGTTTTAGTTAACCAGCCCAATGCAGTAGCAGGAAAAGAGACGACAACGGTTAGTAGCCACATACACCACACTCTCACGACAAGAGAAGTGTCAGCGGCTAATGCCATATCAACCCAAAGAAGCTAAGCGCGTCAGGGTGGGTGCCTTGTGGAGCCCAATGTACCTCGCAGAAAGAGTTTTAACAAAGGTAATTTCTTACCATAAAACTCGTTTTCTGCTGTGGGGTACACTGGGCTCCACAAGTCTGGACAATGGGGATGTCCTAAAGCAGTTCCTTATGGGAGGGGACGCACTGTAGCGGGCACAAGAACCCTGCATCCAAAGGAAGCATCCTGGGAAGCGGCAGTATCGAAGGCATAGAACCTTATGAACGTGTTCCCTGAGGACCACGTAGCCGCCTTGAACAACTGATCAAGGGTTGCACCACGGTGGGCCGCCCAAGAAGGTCCAACAGACCCAGTAGAATGGGCCGTAATGTGAGCAGGAGCTGACAGACCAGCCTTCACATAAGCATGTGCAATCACCATTCTAATCCATCTGGCCAGGGTCTGCTTGTGAGCACGCCAGCCACGTTTGTGAAATCCAAACAAAACAAAGAGAGAATCAGATTTTCGAATAGAAGCAGTTCTCTTCACATAGATACGGAGAGCCCGTACCACATCCAAAGCCCGCTCTTTGGGAGACAAATCAGGAGAGACAAAGGCTGGAACCACAATCTCCTGAATAAGGTGGAACGAAGAAACCACCTTAGGTAAATATCCGGGATGAGTCCTAAGAACCACCCGGTCACGGTGAAAAATCAGATATGGGGAACTACAAGACAAGGCACCCAGATCCGACACTCTTCTAGCAGAGGCAATAGCCAGCAAGAACACCACCTTAAGGGAAAGCCACTTAAGGTCAGCTGAACCAAGAGGTTCGAATGGAGGCTCCTGCAATGCCTCCAAAACCACCGACAAGTCCCAAGGAGCCACAGGCGGGACATAGGGAGGTTGGATACGCAACACACCCTGAGTGAAAGTATGAACATCAGGTAAAGTCGCAAATTTTCTCTGAAACCACACCGACAAGGCAGAAATATGAACCTTGAGGGAAGCCAGACGCAGGCCTAAATCTAGGCCCTGCTGCAGAAAAGCCAAAAGTTTGGCTGTACTACACTTGGAAGCGTCATAATTGTTAGATGCGCACCAAACAAAGTATGAATGCCAGACCCTATGGTAAATCCGAGCAGAAGCCGGTTTCCGGGCCCGCAACATAGTTTTAATGACCTCTTCAGAAAAACCATTAGCCCTCAAGACGGAAGCTTCAAGAGCCACGACGTCAAAGATAGCCGTGTTAGGTCCTGGTAGACACAAGGGCCCTGAACGAGGAGGTCTGGGCGTTGTGGAAGTAGAAGTGGACGCTCTGACGATAGGCCTTGCAGGTCTGAGAACCAGTGCCGTCTGGGCCATGCCTGAACTATGAGAAGCAGATTTCCTTTTTCTTGCTTGAACTTCTGAACTACCCTGGGCAGGAGTGACACCGGAGGGAACACGAACGGCAGCCGAAACCTCCACGGCACCGCCAGCGCATCCACGAATGCTGCTTGAGGATCCCTTGTCCTTACTCCGAAGACCGGAACCTTGTGATTGTGTCGAGACGCTATCAGATCCACATCTGGAAGACCCCACCTTTCCACGAGGAGTTGTAACACATCTGGATGGAGGCCCCACTCGCCGGCATGCACGTCCTGACGACTGAGAAAGTCCGCTTCCCAATTCAGGACTCCCGGAATGAATATTGCTGATATTGCCGGTAGATGGCATTCTGCCCACTGTAGAATCCGTGAGGATTCCTTCATTGCCAAACGGCTTCGAGTGCCGCCATGATGATTTATGTAAGCCACTGTGGTGGCGTTGTCCGACTGTACTTGAACAGGACGGTTCTGAATTAAATGCTGGGCCAGGTTCAACGCATTGAATACCGCCCGCAACTCCAGAATGTTGATCGAGAGGAGAGATTTTTTCTTGGTCCACTGACCCTGTAAGGAGTGCTGCTCCATCACCGTGCCCCAACCTCTTAAACTGGCATCTGTCGTCAACAGGACCCAGTTGGATATCCAGAAGGGACGGCCCCTGCACTATTGTTGGTCCTGGAGCCACCAGAGCAGCGACAGACGGACCTCAGGAGTCAATGAGATCCTTTGAGACCTGATCCGGTGAGGCAGGCCGTCCCACTTGGCTAGAATCAGCCATAACCACCGTCATCACCGCCATAACTTCGGTAAAAACTCGCGGAGCCGTTGTTAAACCAAAAGGTAACGCCCGAAACTGGTAATGGATGTTGCCAATAGCAAACCTCAAGTATTGTTGATGTGACACTGCTATAGGAATATGCAGGTAAGCATCCTGTATGTCCAGGGAGTCCATGTAGTCCCCAGGTTCCAAGGCCAAAACTATAGAGCGAAGGGTTTCCATACGGAACCTGGAAATCTTCACAAACCTGTTCAATGCCTTGAGTTTGAGAATGGACCGGGAGGACCCATTCGGTTTCGGGACTAGAAACAGCGGAGAATAGTACCCCCGGCCCCTCTGAGCAAGAGGCACCTGTACTACGACTCCTGTATCCAGGAGGGTCTGTACCACCGACTGTAGAGTTTTTGCCTTTGTCCGGTCCAAAGGGACATCTGTCTGGCAAAATCGATGAGGGGGTCGGTTTTTGAAGGCAATGGCGTAACCTCGAGTGACGACTTCCCGTACCCAAGCAACTGAAGTGGTCTTCAACCATTCCTAGATATACCCTAGAAGCCGGCCCCCCACCCTGGGATCCCCCAGGGGGAGGCCCGCCCCGTCATGCGGCAGGCTTATCGGTCTTGGTAGCTGGCTGACGGGCAGCCCAGGCTCTTTTGGGCTTCGGCTTACCAGGTTTGGAAGTGCGAGCCTGCTTAAGGTACCCCTGACTTTTTGCTTTACCTGAAGGACGAAAGGGGCAAAAGGACGTACATTTAGCCTTCGACACAGAAGCAGCGGTATTAGGTAGACAGGCAGTTTTGGCAGTAGCCAAGTCAGCCACTATCTTATTTAAGTCCTCCCCAAACAGAATATCTTCCTTGAAAGGGAGTACCTCCAGGGTTTTTCTAGAGTCCAGATCCACAGACCAGGATCTCAGCCACAATATCCGGCGAGCCGGGACTGACGTAGTAGAGGCCTTGGCTGCCAGGATACCGGCATCAGAAGCCGCCTCTTTAATATATCGAGAAGCTGTGACAGCATATGACAAGCATTGTCTAGCATGGTCAGAGGAGATTTCAGCTTCTAACTCCAAGGCCCATGCTTCAATAGCCTCAGCAGCCCATGAAGCTGCAATAGTAGGCCTTTGTGCAGCACCCGTGAGGGTGTAAATCGCTTTTAGACAACCCTCCACACATTTATCCGTAGGCTCTTTCAGAGACGTGACTGTAGTGACAGGTAGAGCTGAGGAAACCACCATCCTAGCCACATGTGAGTCCACTGGAATAGTAAGTGCTGGACACCTACTTTCATTAAACTAAGAGGTGTACTTGGGGCTATCTCATTGTTCTGTGGATCTCTCCAGTCTGTTATTGTCCTTATAAAAGAGAGTCTGACAAACAAGCCTCCTGGCTACAGAGTGTTGCTTTGACACTAACCTGTGAGCACTGACAGTGCATTCTGTCACAACTGAGGGCCTGAGCTGACGGGAGGCAGCCTCAGTTGTAGGGGCTGAGATGTACCGGAACCTGGGAGGTTGTATCAGACCCCTGGACATGTAAGTAACATGAATAATAACTGCCCGAAGGCGTGACCACGACAACTTGGATAAAAGTCAATGATGTTTATTATGACAACTCCGCAACACAGCAGCAGTAAAAGAAAACGTAAAAGTCAGCAAAGAATAAATACAGTTCCTGGGTACTACAGGATGGCAGGAGCCACAGGGCACTGGTAGTGTGAGATAGTTCTTATGATCTTCTAGATGGAAAGTCCTTACCAGGCCCGACTGTAGCAATGGAGATAACCCAGGATTGTGCCAGCTGGTGTTCCAGGAAAAGCTGGGTTGCTGAAGATAAAACAGCTGCTGTGGATACTGGCTGGAACCAGACTGTTGTTAGCACGGAGTGGATACTGCCTGGAACCAGTTAAATAATAAATGAACTTGGGAGCGATGAAATATGAACTGAAATGTAGAACTTGAGAGCGGAGAAATAATAATACCGGTGGAGAGTGGTAAAGTGTAGAAAGGACACCGGCCCTTTAAGGGAAGCTGTACTCTGCTGGAAGCTGAGCTGGAAGCAGGTAAAGTTGTAGCTGGAAACAGATGAATCCACAATGGATTGGAGAGTCAGGCTACACCGCAGGTGGAATGCTGGTGCGGGTCTCTATGGTGGAAGTCTTGAGACAGGAGCTGGAACCTGGAAGACAATCACAGGAGAGAGACAAACAGGAACTAGGTTTGACAACCAAAGCACTGACGCCTTCCTTGCTCAGGCACAGTGTATTTATACCTGCAGCAAGGAAGGGATTGGCTAGGCAATTATGCAGATTATCAATACTGAGAACAGATTGGTGGAAATGATCAGCTGACAGAATCCAAGATGGCTGCGCCCATGCAGACACTTGGAGGGAAGTTTGGTTTGTAATCCATGTGGTAATGAAAACAGTAATGGCGGCGCCGGCCATCGGAGACAGGAGGCGCCAGGCTGACAGATGCACATCCAACCACGCGGACACAGCGGAGGCCGCGGCTGACGTAATCGCCACTCAGACACTCTGCATGCAGAAGTTCAGGGACGGCGGCGGAGGCCGCGGGAGACGCCATGCCAGGTGTAATATGGCGTTTACTGTGACAGCGTCCCAGAGTGACAGGAGAGGATACAGGAATGTACACATCAGGATAACAGATGGGATCCGGTCCTGGAGCGCTGAGCCAGCCTTAGGAGGCATCTGATGGGTAAGAAATGGCGTCCAGATACCCGGATCGTGACAGCACCCCCCCCCTTTAGGAGTGGCCCCAGGACACTTCTTTGGCTTTTGAGGAAACTTGGAATGGAATCTCCGGACCAAGGCAGGAGCATGGACATCAGAAGCATTGGTCCATGAACGTTCCTCAGGACCATAACCCTTCCAGTCAATAAGATATTGTAGTTGACCGTAACGGTGACGTGAGTCCAGGATCTTGGCCACTTCATACTCAACGCCTCGTTGAGTTTGGACTTTCGGAGTTGGAGGAAGTGAGGAATGAAACCGATTCAAGATCAGCGGTTTCAACAGGGAAACATGGAATGTCCTGGGTATTTTTAAGAAGGGAGGCAACTGGAGTCTGTAAGCAACAGGATTGATGACTTGTTCAATCTTGAAAGGACCGATATAGCGAGGTGCAAACTTCATACTGGGAACTCTTAACCTCAAATTCTTCGTGGATAACCATACCCGATCACCCACCTTGAGAGCAGGAACTGCTCGACGCTTCTTATCCGCAAACTTCTTGTACCTGAACGATGCTTTGAGCAGAGCTGATCGTACGCTCTTCCAGATATTGGCAAACTGATGCAAGGTGATATCCACTGCGGGAACAGAAGTTGCTGGAAGCGGTTGGAACTCAGGGACTTTAGGGTGGAATCCAAAGTTAGTGAAGAATGGTGTTGAAGCAGATGAAGAATGATACTGGTTGTTATGACAGAACTCGGCCCAGGGAAGTAATTGAACCCAGTCATCTTGAGAGGAGGACACATAGATGCGGAGGAAGGCCTCCAAGTCCTGATTCACCCTCTCGGTTTGACCATTGGTCTGAGGATGGTAAGCCGTGGAAAACTTTAGCTTGACTTGGAGGACTTGACATAAACTTCGCCAGAATTTGGCTGTGAATTGAACTCCTCGATCTGAGATAATTTCTTCAGGAAGACCGTGGAGTCGGAAGATCTCTTGTATGAATACTTGAGCCAACTTGGAAGCTGACGGAAGACCGGTGAGAGGAATGAAGTGTGCCATCTTGGTGAACCGGTCAACTACCACCCAGATGGTATTGAACTTGTTGCACATGGGTAAGTCTGTAATGAAATCCATCGACAAGTGGGTCCATGGTCGACGGGGAACGGATAGTGGAACCAGTTGCCCCGCAGGCGACTGGCGGGATACTTTGTGTTGGGCACACTTTGGGCAAGATGCAATAAACTCCAAGACGTCCTTTTTCAGAGTTGGCCACCAATAGGACCTAGAGATAAACTCCAGGGTTTTTTGGATACCTGTATGTCCGGCAAAACGGGAAGCATGGGCCCAATGCATGAGCTTCTTCCTTAGCATCGGCTTCACAAAACTTTTCCCTGATGGGGGCGTAGAGTCCATCCCTACCGTGGAGAATGCCAACAGATTTATAATAGGATGCTTGTCTGAAGACTCTGACTCATTTTCTTGCTCCCATGAGCGGGAAAGGGCATCGGCCTTGCGATTCTGAGAGCCCGGACAGAACTGGAGTTTAAAGTCGAACCTGGAAAAGAAAAGTGCCCATCTGGCCTGACGAGGGTTGAGACATTGTGCGCCCTTCAGGTATAAAAGGTTCTTGTGGTCTGTAAGTATGGTGATTGAATGAGAAGCTCCCTCCAACAGATACCTCCACTCTTCTAGAGTGAGCTTGATGGCTAGCAACTCCTGGTCGCCAATGGCATAGTTGCGCTCAGCTGGGGAGAACTTCCGGGAGAAGAAACTGCAAGGGTGTAAATGGCCATCTTTAGCCCTCTGAGATAACACCGCTCCTACTCCAACGGAGGAGGCATCCACCTCTAAGATGAAAGGAGAGTCGATGTCAGGCTGTTTCAGAACAGGCGCAGAGATGAACCTTTGTTTTAAAAGATGAAATGCTTGCATGGCTTCTTCAGACCACTTGGACGGGTTAGCACCCTTCTTAGTGAAAGCAGTAATAGGCGCCACAATGGTGGAAAAGTCTCGTATAAACTTTCGGTAATAGTTGGCGAACCCTAAGAACCTCTGGACCCCTTTGAGGGTTAAGGGTACCGGACAATTTTGGATTGCTTGTAGTTTCTCAGGATCCATCTCTAGTCCGGAACCGGACACAATGTACCCTAGAAACGGAATGGACTTGACTTCAAAGACGCATTTTTCTAATTTGCAATAGAGATGATTGACACGGAGACGGGACAGAACCTCTTTAACCCAAAAACGATGTTCCTCTAAATCGTTGGCAAAAATGAGGATATCGTCTAGATAGACCACGACATGACGGTATAGAATGTCTCTGAAGATCTCATTGACAAAATGCTGGAAGACAGCTGGAGCATTGCTCAATCCGAAGGGCATGACGAGGTACTCATAATGTCCGTCACGGGTGTTAAAGGCGGTCTTCCACTCGTCACCCTCACGGATCCGGATGAGATTGTATGCACCTCGCAAGTCCAGCTTTGTAAAGATGGTAGCTCCGCTAACTCTGTCAAAGAGCTCAGTAATCAGGGGTAAAGGATAACGGTTCTTGATGGTAATGTCGTTCAAACCTCTGTAGTCGATGCACGGCCGCAGACCACCATCTTTCTTTTTTACAAAAAAGAAGCCTGCGCCGGCTGGAGAAGAAGAAGGTCGAATGAACCCCTTTGCTAGGTTCTCTTTAATATATTCCTCCATAGAATGCGTCTCGGGCAGAGACAACGGATAAGTTCGGCCTCGAGGTGGAACCTTCCCTGGAACAAGATCAATCGGACAGTCCCATTCTCTATGAGGAGGAAGGATATCAGCAGAAGCTTTACTGAACACATCCGTGAAATCTTGATATGGAGGAGGTGGAACATCAGACGACCTGGGGGAGGAAGAACAGACAGGCAATACTTTAAACAAACATGTCTCAGCACAGGAGGAACCCCATGCCAGGATTTGCGTAGTCGTCCAATCAATTGTAGGATTGTGAAGACGGAGCCATGGAAGGCCCAGGACCACAGGATGTGTGGCTCTTGGAATCACTAAAAAAGAAATAAGTTCGGAATGAAGAACTCCCACTCTCAGACGAACTGGTAGAGTCCTTAAAGAAATAACTGCATCAAAAATTTTGCTGCCATCCACGGCAGTTAAAGAAATGGACGAAGGAAGTCTCTCGGTGGGTAGGGACCACCGTTTAACATAGGCTTCGGTAATAAAGTTCCCAGCTGCTCCGGAATCAAGGAGGGCAATGACGTTCCGATAACGTTGAGCAACTTGAAGCGAGACTGGGAGATTACAATCTTGAGGAGATGGAGAGGAGATCATTACTCCTAGCCGGCCCTCTCCTTGGCGAGCTAGGATTTGGAGTTTCCCGGACGTTTGGGACAGGCATTAATGGTGTGAGACGGAGCTGCACAATAGAGACAGAGAAACTCGGAGAGACGTCTTCGGCGCTCAGCAGGAGTTAAACGGGAACGGCCAAGTTGCATGGGCTCATCTTTAGATGGTGACAGTTGACGAGGAGGAGGAGCAGAAGATTTTGGAGCAGATGATCTTCCACGCTCAGTTGCTCTCTCTCTGAAACGTAAATCAACTTTCGTGCAGAGTGAGATTAGCTCATCTAACTTAGAAGGTAAGTCTCTGGTAGCTAACTCATCTTTAATACGCTCAGATAAGCCATGCCAGAATGCAGCATACAGGGCCTCGTCGTTCCATGCCAGTTCGGATGCCAGGATCTGGAACTGTATCAGATATTGTCCTACAGTACGTGACCCCTGGCGTAAACGGAGAATCTCGGATGAAGCTGAGGTTACCCGGCCTGGCTCGTCGAAGATGCGCCTGAATGTTGACACGAAGGCAGTGTAGGAAGATAGCAGGGTGTCGGACCTCTCCCATAACGGTGATGCCCAATCAAGGGCTGAGCCACTGAGAAGAGAAATAATGTAGGCAATTTTTGTACGGTCACTGGGAAAATTGCCAGGTTGTAGCTCAAACTGAATCTCACACTGGTTGAGAAATCCCCTGCAGAATCTTGGAGATCCGTCAAATTTTGCTGGCGTTGGAAGATGAAGACGTGGAGCAGAAATGGGTAAGGTGGGTGGGGTTATAGCTGGAGTCACTGTGGTTGACGCACCAGACGCGCCTGATCCACGGAGAGTTGTCTGAATCCCATCCAGCCGAGTAGAGAGATCCTGGAGACAGCGGATGATGTGGCCCTGTGCAGCCTCCTGATGTTCTAGTCGGGCTGCCAGTTCTTGCATCGGCCTGGCCGCTTGATCCTGGTCTCCGGCTGGATTCATTAGGTCAGTGCTTACTGTCACAACTGAGGGCCTGAGCTGACGGGAGGCAGCCTCAGTTGTAGGGGCTGAGATGTACCGGAACCTGGGAGGTTGTATCAGACCCCTGGACATGTAAGTAACATGAATAATAACTGCCCGAAGGCGTGACCACGACAACTTGGATAAAAGTCAATGATGTTTATTATGACAACTCCGCAACACAGCAGCAGTAAAAGAAAACGTAAAAGTCAGCAAAGAATAAATGCAGTTCCTGGGTACTACAGGATGGCAGGAGCCACAGGGCACTGGTAGTGTGAGATAGTTCTTATGATCTTCTAGATGGAAAGTCCTTACCAGGCCCGACTGTAGCAATGGAGATAACCCAGGATTGTGCCAGCTGGTGTTCCAGGAAAAGCTGGGTTGCTGAAGATAAAACAGCTGCTGTGGATACTGGCTGGAACCAGACTGTTGTTAGCACGGAGTGGATACTGGCTGGAACCAGTTAAATAATAAATGAGCTTGGGAGCGATGAAATATGAACTGAAATGTAGAACTTGAGAGCGGAGAAATAATAATACCGGTGGAGAGTGGTAAAGTGTAGAAAGGACACCGGCCCTTTAAGGGAAGCTGTACTCTGCTGGAAGCTGAGCTGGAAGCAGGTAAAGTTGTAGCTGGAAACAGATGAATCCACAATGGATTGGAGAGTCAGGCTACACCGCAGGTGGAATGCTGGTGCGGGTCTCTATGGTGGAAGTCTTGAGACAGGAGCTGGAACCTGGAAGACAATCACAGGAGAGAGACAAACAGGAACTAGGTTTGACAACCAAAGCACTGACGCCTTCCTTGCTCAGGCACAGTGTATTTATACCTGCAGCAAGGAAGGGATTGGCTAGGCAATTATGCAGATTATCAATACTGAGAACAGATTGGTGGAAATGATCAGCTGACAGAATCCAAGATGGCTGCGCCCATGCAGACACTTGGAGGGAAGTTTGGTTTGTAATCCATGTGGTAATGAAAACAGTAATGGCGGCGCCGGCCATCGGAGACAGGAGGCGCCAGGCTGACAGATGCACATCCAACCACGCGGACACAGCGGAGGCCGCGGCTGACGTAATCGCCACTCAGACACTCTGCATGCAGAAGTTCAGGGACGGCGGCGGAGGCCGCGGGAGACGCCATGCCAGGTGTAATATGGCGTTTACTGTGACAGCGTCCCAGAGTGACAGGAGAGGATACAGGAATGTACACATCAGGATAACAGATGGGATCCGGTCCTGGAGCGCTGAGCCAGCCTTAGGAGGCATCTGATGGGTAAGAAATGGCGTCCAGATACCCGGATCGTGACACATTCCAGGTGCTACCAACCGGCAGTGAGAGAAGAACAGGAGTTTAAATGTGAGTATGAATAGCTTCCATGCCTCACAATTGTGTGTGTAATGCTTTTATAAGTCGCTGATTTTCCTTAATTTCTCTTACAAAGAAAACTGTATGGATTTATTAACATCTGAAGTACAGGTTGAGTATCCCATATCCAAATATTCTGAAATACGGAATATTACGAAATACGGAATTTTTTGAGTGAGAGTGAGATAGTGAAACCTTTGTTTTTTATAATGGTTCAGTGTTCACAAACTTTGTTTAATACACAAAGTTATTAAAAATATTGTATTAAAGGACACTCAGGCTGTGTGTATAAGGTGTATAAGAAACATAAATGAATTGTTTGAATGTACACACACTTTGTTTAATGCACAAAGTTATTAAAAATATTGGCTAAAATTACCTTCAGGCAGTGTGTATAAGGTGTATATGAAACATAAATGCATTCTGTGCTTAGACTTGGGTCCCATCGCCATGATATCTCATTATGGTATGCAATTATTCCAAAATATGGAAAAATCCGATATCCAAAATGCTTCTGATCCCAAGAATTTTGGATAAGGGATACTCAACCTGTAATTCGCAGACTTGCTTTTCTTTTCTTTAATGTTGTGCTGTATGTAGATCCATATGTAATAAAAATAATAAGCTTGAAATGAAACAAAAAAAATTATATAGGCTGCATGTCAGACTTACAAGAAAATATTTTGAGAATTGCTTTTAAGCAACTATTGTATTTAAAACAAATAAACATGAAAGAATTTCCCCATTATAATTATCATTGATTCCTGACGTATATCCACTAGGTCAGGCATGTCCAAACTGCGGCCCTCCAGCTGTTGTGAAACTACATATCCCAGCATGCCGTGACACAGTTTTGCTGCCAGAGAATGCTAAAGCTGTGTCAGGGCATGCTGGGATGTGTAGTTTCTCAACAGCTGGAGGGCCGCAGTTTGGACATGCCTGCACTAGGTGATCAGAGTGAGGTAAAACCTGTTTAACCACCTTCTGATGCTTGAACCTATCTGGTTTCTTAGGAGGCACGGATGGCTCGGGATCATCCGTAATCTGCAGACTTAACTTAATAGCCTCCACAAGGTCAGGAACATCCACATGTGAACTACCCTCCCCATCAGCCGTATCTGAGTCAGAACCTGTGGGGTCAGTGTAAGTGCAGTCCTCATCAGACGAGGTGTCAGTGACAGCAGTGGATTGTGAGGAGACGAGCGCTCACTTAGAGGACCTCTTGGACTTAGGCGAGCATTGGTCAGACTTTTTAGTAGTCAAGGACTGGTTCAACTTCTTTAATTGAGCAGATAAATCGTCCGCCCACGGCGGGTTAGCTGCAGGGACCACATACGGTTGTACCGGCATTGGGGGTCCCATAGGGGGTGTTAGTTTATGAACTATGCAGAAGCGTGGAAAAAGCGGCCCACGGTGGGTCAGTATGTGCCCCCGTTGTCACAGTCCCAAAATCCCAAACCCAAACCCCTGCGTAGCCAGCACTAGCAGAGATAAAAGAGAGATATGGTGACCAAATCACAGAGAAAAATACGTAATACAGTATATCTTTGTGAAAATCCTATATTAGATAACACCTGACGCACCAAGCCCCCTCAGGTTATAGAGGTTATTTTACTGACAATAATACTGCACTGGACTAGCTTACACAGCTATATAACAGTAGATATAACAGTACACAGTAAGAACTGGATGTAGATCACAGGGTAATTGTACTATAAAACCCTGACTAAATGCACTCTTTCTTAACTATCACTGACTAAAAAGGCAGGTAGAATACTTAAGTGTCATGTAAAGGCACAGCGCTGACAACCCAGGCGGCTTTACATAGGAGGATTTGCCCAAGCAGTCCCAGAAACAGTGAGCTGAGGAATAATGGCGCCGCAGACACTGACTGGGAGTGCCCTGGGGCTGGGGGAGGGGCTCCAGGTTTAAGCCTTATCCCCCTTGCTGGCAAAACCACCGGGTACTATGGGCGATATAAGAAGTGGTTTAGAGAGAAAACACGACCTGCGCCCATGCCCTGGTGATCTAGTGGGATCGCCTGTACTGCCACAGTGTCCACCGCCAGCGCGCGCGGCCCGCCTCCCACTGACCGCGCCGGATCGCGATAAAGACCGGGCCCCGCGAGCGGGACCCACTTACCACCTCCCGAAGCGCGGCCATGCGATCCTGGAGAGCCCCAGCCGTGTGTGTCTAACATGAAGAAAACCGGAGCCTCCGCTGTAGGTACCCGGCAACCAGGGCTCGGGAGTGTACAGCGCCGCTGGGGAGAGCTGGAGCTGCAGCAGTGAATGTCACAAGACATTTACCACCGCTGCTGCCCTTGAAGTCTTCACTTATTACCTCATAAAAAGCTTTTCTCAGCCCCTCTGTTAAGTGCCTGCTTACTGCAGCACCAACTTACAAACTAAGCTCCTGTGCTGGGAGGCGGGGTGATATAGGAGGCGGCGCTGTGCATTCTGGGAACAGTCAAAGCTTTGAGTCTGTTGGTGCCTCGGATCAAGATACTACTCTACACCCCATTGTCCAGACTTGTGGAGCCCAGTGTACCCCACAGCAGAAATAAAAACCACAGCATTCGCCACCCCAGAAGTGGGGTGCAATGTCTGCACTCACCACTCATAGGGTGGGGTGCATGTAGCCCATGGCCACCTACTTAAATATATATAAACAGAAAATTCAGCACTCACCATAGCAAGCTCACTTATTCTCACAACATCAATAAATAAATTATATAAATCAATTACAATTGGCGTAGAAGCCGATTACATATAATTAATTTTTACTGTGAATGTGATTATTTATATATATATATATATATATATATATATATGTATTTGCACTGCTTATGTTTTTAATTTCTAACCACTTATCTCTAGGTGGTTTCTCCACCTTTTTTACTATTAAATGATTTCTTATCTGATATCAGCGCTCCTTAATGTTTTTTCATAGAACATTAAACCAGATATCTTCAATAAATAAATGATGGGGGTTTAGTTAGTGAATTGGCCAATGCACAGAAGCCTGCAAACCGATCACCAAGGCACCCCACCTTCATGCAGGTCCTACACTATCACAGAGTCTTAAAAATTAAAACCTGGCAACTGCAAATATGCCTACTTGAGAGAGAGAGAGAGAGAGAGAGAGAGAGAGATCTATATATAGATCTAGCTATATATAGATATCTATAAATTGATATATATCTATATACAGTATATAGATACATCTCAATATGGCCATCCCCAAAGGGCTGCAGCCATGCCCCCAACATTCTGTGGCCACACCTCCTCTAGGGGGCCCCAGGAACTTGTTGTACCAGGGCCCAGGATTTTTCTTGGCAGCACTGTTAGGGAGTAGGGGGCAGGTGAGAACACCCCACACTCACTCCTGTTGGTCTTTCCATCATCGGGAACCCGGCGTCGGTCCCTTACCGAACCTCACTGTTTTTGTGGTAAAATTTACCACAGTCCTCGTGACTAATTTATCATTACCTCCCGTATGCTCGCTCCCGATAGTGTGCAATTGAAAAACATTGGTTGCAGAAATTTGACCATAAAAAAGTGCAGGAGAGCAGGAGGTGCAGGGTGAGGGGTAGTGTAGAGGAGCAGTGTGTGCAGGGAAGAAGGGTTGCAGGGTGAGAGGTATTGGAGTGCAGTGTGTGTGGGGAGGGGGAGCAGTGTGAGTGGTAGTGTAACGGAGTAGAATATGTGGGGAAAGTGTGCAGAGTGAGGGGTAGTACCTGTGCCCAGTATTGGAAGAAGTACAATTTCAGCTGCGTTCTGTAGAGTAGCCATCAGAAATTGTTGGGCCCGGGACAGACAAAATAAGGATTCCCAGCCTCAGGCTGGATGGATTAATACAGAGGAAATAGTTTGTAGCTTCAGATATAGATGTGTTAATCCATACTGCAATCATGGGTGTAGCGAGGGTGGCTCCAGTGGAGCGCGAGCTCCGGGTGATGGAAAACCTAAACTGCGCGCCACCTGAACACCCCCTCCCTCTGCACGCTATACCATGGGCCACTGTACAGAAGCAGAGAAGCAGAGAGGTGCACACTGACTCAGACTCAGAGATGAGGTAGGGTACAGGTCAGGCCATAGGCTACAGCAGGAGACACTGACAGCCGGCACATGCCAGAGCTCTGCCGCCCTCTTTATATGTCTCACTGTGTGCTTGTAGCTGTGCAGCAGGGTTACTTCTGTCCTGCTACACCACTCTACACCACTCTCTGCCCCGGCTGCTGCAGCACCTCTTTTTGCATCGGCTCATGCAGTACCTCTTTCTGCCTCGGCCGCTGTAGCACCTCTCTCTTCATTGATGCTACAGCACCTCTCTCTGCCCCAGCTGCTGCTGCTTCAGAACCTCTCTCTGCATTAGAAGCTGTAGAGTAGCATATATAAGTGTCTCCTCTGTGGTGTAATGTGTATAAACGGCTCTACTGTGGTGTAATGTGTATAAATGGTTCTACTGTGGTATAACGTGTATAAACGGTTCTATTGTGGTGTAACGTGCATAAGAGGCTCTAATGTGGTGTAACGTGTATACGCTGCTCTACTGTGGTGTAACGTGCATAAGTGGTTCTACTGTGTTGCGTAAAGTGTATAAGGGGTAATTCTGTGTGGTATAATGTGCATTGGTACTATTCTGTGGCCACGCCCCATCTCCATGAAGCCATGCCCCTATATTTTGCCTATTTTAAACATGGGGCGCCCAAAGGAAACTTTCGCCCTCAGCTTCGATAGGTCTAGAACAGGCCCTGTCACCAATTTAGGGTTTTAAAATATTTTTTCTTTTCAAGTGTAACATGCCCCCAATTCAGTACCGGGGAGGGGGGCGCCGAAACATACCCTTGCTCTGGGCACCATGGCACCTAGCTACTCCTCTGACTGCAATAAGGCAGCATATGTTACAAAAATGAATGCCACCCCAGACCACCTAAATAGTATAACCCAAGCTGGCACATACTAGTGGTAGCTATAGTTTGGATAAGGCAGGGTGCTGTATGTAGCTACTGGCTATAGTTTGGTTCATATAGGCAGAGCTGTAACAAGACTTTTTGGTGCCCTGTGCCAAAAAGAGAATTGTCTCTCCCATCCCATTTTTCCACTAAGGACATAAGGTGTATGCTCTTGTGGGGGAGAGGCATGACAAAATTGATCCCATAGAAAGCCCATGCTATGATGTCCCTTCCACATTATATATGTATGTAAATCATACCTCCCAACTTTGATATCAGCGGAGGAGGGACACCACCGCGCGCCCGATTTTAGGGGGCGTGACCTAACGGAAAGGGTGCGTGGCCTCGCAGGCAATGCCGCGATCACAAGCCACGCCCCCATTTTTGTCATTATGGGGGCGTGAACAGCGCTGTGAGAGCTGCTGGTCATGCCCCCTATCCCTCTCTGCTGTGAATAGATGCTGTGCGCATGCGCACAGCATCTATTCACCGCTGCTCTCCTCAGAGCAGCGAGTGACAGGGGGGGATCTCCCAACTGCCCCCCCACCCGCGGGACACTGCAAACCGCGGGTGGGTCAGACCGTGAAAAACGTGACTGTCCCGCCAAAATCGGGACAGTTGGGAGGTATGATGTTAATACTGTGTTATACACACACGTTTATGGAGCACTGCAAGAAAATGGATTTGGACACAAATCATCTTTATACCACATTCATGCACGTAACTTATGAGATCTTTGTTATTCAGTAATACCCTTTATTAAAAATATGCTCAATTCAATATACTGACATACCCAGCTGAGGCTCCTGATTGGCTGCTGAGCCGCGAGCTTTGATGGGCTCACGAACCGGCGCCATATTTGAGATGGCCGCCGCCCGGAGATGAGAGACCAGATTGAGGGGCAGGAGAGGCGCCTGCTGTGCTCTCCTCCCCTCGGACACAGCAGCAGCAGAGCCCAGCCCAGTACCAGACACACACACACACATACACATACATACATACATACATACACTCATATATACACACGCACACACATACACACACGCACACCTTCACTTACATTGCAGCAGGGAGCGCAGGCTGTCCGGCGGCTTGCAGTCAATCGGTACAAATTCGAAAAGGGGGCGTGATCACGGGCAGGGCCGAAACTAGGATTTTCGGCACCCGGGGCAAGTCAGTAATTTAGCGCCCCCCTCCGCCCCCCAAAAAAAGAAATATTTAAAATATATATATATATATATATATATATAAAATAAATAAACAAAAATACAACAATCAAAAAATGAAATAAAATTACATTTAAAAAACTCCAAACTACACCACACAGTAGTAAAACATTATTCTCACTACACTGCACAGTAGTAACCCTCATTAACATTACGCCGCTCCACGAGGGAGAGAGTGGGAGCTGCAGATATATTAGAGGAAAAGCTGTACCACTGAGCTTGATTGTATTGACAAAAAAGAGGGGGGGGGGGTGTAGACGGGTTGGGGGAAGGTGAATAAAGGATGGAAAAGTCTAGGAAGTAGAAATTATAAGAACTCAGACAAAAGTTATAATAAAAGTTAAAACATAACAAGGCAAAAACTAAACATTAAAATTAGAACAGGAATATCATGTATGTCTATGAATCAGAAATGCATCCTAGTGGATGTGATCATCCAGATGCCAGTGGTCTACTTTTTTTGGATGAGCCATGTCAAATATTCAGATGCACAGTATTAACAGATGCAGATTATACAGTTGCAGGGGTGCGGCGTCCCGCTTCCCTGAATAGTAAAGTTTGTGCACAATAAGGTAGTGTACCTTTTAGCTCGTTCAGTCTAGTGATGATTTCTCGATCCTTGGTGAGGGTGACAGAGGATGTGGAATTGCAAGGGCTTTACATTCTCAATTACTTCAGTGCAATCAGTGCAGCACAGTAAGGCACATTTTAGTGTCCAGCTCCAGCCTCCTGCTCCTCGTCGCCTTCTTGGGGGATGAGACGTCATGACATCTCATCCCCCAGTGTCAGCTGCACAGCGCCGTCAGCATTTTGGAGTCCCTGGCGCCGCCGGAGGAGGGAAGCATGCAGCACCGGAGGAGGAGGAAAGAATGCAGCACCGTGGGTACAGACTCAGCTGCTGAAGTCGGGGATGATTCTTCTTCCGTCCATGCTCTGCCGCCAGCAGCAGCTCTCCCAGCAGCTGCCACTGCTGCTGAGAGTGTTGCTTCTGACGGTGGAGCCTGGAGACAAGCAGAATCGTCCCTGCACTGCAGCTCCACCCAGGGTGGCTTGTCTGATGGTCCCTCTTCCGCATGCAGATGCATTAGTTGTTGCGTGGAGCCATGTAGAAGGTGGAGAGCAGCTGGCTGAGGGAGGCGGGCAGAGCTCTCGGCGCCCCCTCAAATCAGGCGCCCGGGGCACGTGACCCCTTAGCGCCCCCCCCCCTTGTTGCGTGGAGCCATGTAGAAGGTGGAGAGCAGCTGGCTGAGGGAGTCGGGCAGAGCTCTCGGCGCCCCCTCAAATCAGGCGCCCGGGGCACGTGACCCCTTAGCGCCCCCCCCCCCCCCCCCCCTGGTTGCGTCCCTGTCACGGGTAAAGGGATGTGGCCACGCCAATTTTCCTATACTTTCAATGGAAGTTTGGAGAGCCAGAAATCGGTACAGACCATAAAAAAAGGTACTGTACCTGCCAAAAAGGTACAGTTGGAGGGTATGCCACTGCATCTGCAGCAAGTCTCTGCGCTGTAGATAGGGGAAAAAAAAAACATTTTACTGCAGCGTCCTGCCCCCTCCGGCATCAACAATCCCCACTCCCTAGGCACGGCGCAGATTGAATAAAAGTTGCTGCGGCTGCCGGCATAGATGTGTATGAAAGCAGCGCAAAGGAAGGCTTTCATAGCCCTCCCTGCGCTGTATACTCTCTGAGCCCCTGAGCCTCCTCTGTGCGTGATGTCACAGAAGTGCCTCACCACCACAGCTGTGCCCAGATCCCCAGAGGCCCTGACTCCGCAACACAGCACCTGGGCTGCTGGCCTGGAAGCCCCAAGATGGCTAATGTAACGTATAGAGTGGGTGATATCGCGGAGGGTAATGTCTGGACGCTGAATCAATGTAAAAGGTGAGAGTGCTGTGCAGTGCAGTGGGTGTGCAGTGTCACTGACACTGCACAGCACTCTCACCTTTTACATTGATTCAGCCAGTCAGTCAGTACTGCCAGCCAGTCACTATTGTTAGCGCCGGCGCTAAGGGCTGCTGGGAGCTGTAGTTTATTGAGTGCATCTTTTTCCCTGTAATGCAGTGCGTTGGGACAATATTTTCAATATTTTCATTAACGACCTAACAGAAGGTCTAGAGAGCATGGTGTCAATTTTTGCAGATGATACCAAATTGTGTAAGGCTATAAATACAGAGGAGGATGTCGAGTCTCTTCAGAACGACTTAGTTAAATTAGAAGCATGGGCAGCCAAATGGAGAATGCGCTTCAACACAGACAAGTGTAAGGTAATGCACTGTGGTAACAAGAACAAAAATTACACCTACCTACTAAATGGGGTAAAATTAGGGGATTCTGTACTGGAAAAGGACTTAGGTGTCCTCATAGATAGCAAGCTAAGCAGTAGTACCCAAAGAAGGCTAATAAGATATTAGCATGCATAAAACGGGGTATTGATGCTAGGGACGAGAGTATTATACTCCCCTTATATAAATCACTAGTGAGGCCACACCTTGAATACTGTGTACAATTCTGGGCACCGTACTACAAAAAGGATATCCTGGAGCTAGAAAAGGTACAGAGGAGGGCGACCAAACTAATTAAGGGCATGGAGACGATGGAATACAAGGAAAGGCTTGAAAGACTAGGCATGTTTACATTGGAAAAGCGGAGACTAAGAGGGGATATGATCAACATCTACAAATATATAAGGGGACAATACACAGAGCTTGCGCGGGACCTGTTTTTGGTTAGATCAACACAGAGGACTCGTGGACACTTGCTCAGGTTAGAGGAGAGGAGATTCCGCACAATACGTCGTAAAGGCTTTTTCACGGTAAGGACAATACGTGTTTGGAATTCCCTGCCCGAGGGAGTTGTAATGGTGGAATCTGTCAACACCTTTAAGAATGGGTTAGATACATTTCTAATGGATAAGGATATCCAGGGGTATGGTGCATAGTCATGCATTATAGTTACTATAAATAGGGATAAAATGCAACGGCTGACAGCAGCATCAGTCAGAAATTTTAGTCAAATCATCATGCATAGGAGACCACAAATAGGTTGAACTCGATGGACAATTGTCTTTTTTCAACCTCAGATACTATGTTACCAGCGCTAACAATAGTGACTGGCTGCTTGGCTGCTGTGCGAGTCTCTGGGAGAACCACTACCAAAGGGAGGACAGCAGCTTAGCTGCTTCCAGGAGGAGAGAAGCAGGAGAAGCATTACCTGCCCCTCCCCCACTCGCAGTACCTCCGGGCCCCATCCGCGGCACCCCCACCCCCCCTCCACCACCTACGGTTGCTCCGGACCCCTCCCCCACCTGAAACACCCCCGCACTCACCCCTCCCCCACCCACGGCACCCCCTGCAACCGCTCCTCCCCCACCCGCGGTGGCTCCGGACCCCCTCCCCCACCCGCGGCACCATCGCACCAGCCCCTCCCTCACCCGTGTCTCCCCCGCACCCACCACTCCCCCAACCACAGCACCTACTAGGTGATTCATCAGGCCCTGCGTGCACTGTTCAAAGGGCTACGACCCCTTAACCATTGCACGCCATTTGTCCATGCAATATTTAACCACTCACACAATTATGATTGGAGGTAATACTCCATATAATTAAAATATTGCACGCCACAAGGGCATGCAAGGGTTAAGGGGGCGTAGCCCCTTACGACGGTGTGAAGAGCACCTGTAGGGCGCGATGAGTCACCTAGTGATACAATATCTATGGAAGAAGAAGAAGAAAGAAGAAAGAAGAAGAAGAAGAAGAAGAATTTTCCAGCAGAGACCATTCATTAACTTCTACATCCAAACAAAAAAAGACATTTTGTTATTTAATACCATTTATATTGCAGTCCCAGAAATATGTAAAGCTGTTAAGACACACTGTTGCTGTTATCCCTTCCCTGAAAAGTCTTTATTTTGAACAGGTGCTACAATAAAAATGACGGGGGCACCTGTTCTTGAGTTTAAAGTATTACAGTGGCATGAAGCAAGACTTATTTTGGTGTCTGGTGTGGTGTCTAATTAAACTGGCACTGTTAGGAGGAATGCAGTCTGGGAGCCAGTCAGGGTAGAATGGAGATAATACTTCTGGTAATTCTTCTATACACTATGAACAAGGCTGGCCGGCGGTCATAGTAATGACTGCTGCTGACAGGATGCTCTGGGCTCCGCTCTGTGTCATTCACTACCTATCTTTAGTTTACTATTATAAAAACACAGACGTCCTGTATGTGTATCTATGTATCTATCTATCTATCTATCTATCTATCTATCTATCTATCTATCTATCTATCTATCTATCTATCTATCTATCTATCTATCTATCTATCTATCTTTATATATAGAATAGAATATGTTGCCTGTAATCAAACTTACTGCTGATTGGCAAGCTGTCCTTTTCCCTTCGTCCTGGTTGGTCTAACTTCATGTCACCGATGCTACTATTGGTTAGCCTTCCCCGTGTACTGGATTGGATAAATGGTCGACTGTATAACTCTAATTGGATACATCTGTAACATTGTTTCAGCTGCTCCGGCTACAGCCTTTGCTTCTTTCCAGCGGTCTCATTGGCTTAGACGCAGGCTTCTCCCCACCCACCGTGCTTCCGATTGGCCGCTGGTTTTCCCCTGCACTAGACTGGCGATTGGGGTGAGCTAGGCATATGCGCGCTCCCGTCTTCGCTATAACCACGGCGCGCCCCCGCTCTCTTTCTCGCTCTCACCCTGCTGTCGTGTGCGCGCAGCGCGTCCACGCCTCATATCCTCCTCCCCCCTCCGCTTCTCTCTCCCTGGACTCTCTCCCCAGTATATCTATTTTTATTTATTTATTTGTAATTACCATTTTTTAATGAGGCGTTAGCAAACTCCTCTCCCCTTCCTTGTCTCCTTCATCGGCCTCTCCCCCCACGCAGGAAAATAATTTCTTCCACTGTGGGCACCCACCTCTGTGACAGCCTGTGAGCCGGTAAGAGTGGGCTTTATTCCATGTATTCCACTGTCAGGAGCTGGATTGTGGGGCAGAGCTGGGTGGGGAGGTTACCCCGAGGGAGGGGATCATAGGAGCCACCCCTGGGGTCCAGGCCATGGTATCACCCCGATGGTGTCAGGGTACCAGGGCTTATTATTCATATAATTATTGTTATTTATGGGCTGGCACAGGGTGATGGTGAAGGAGGCCCTGGTGTATAAAATGCAGGTGCCCACGGGTCCTTTTTTTTTTTTTTTTTTAATGGATTGCAGTGCAAGGTGGTGATTAAGGGTTGTACACCCCATAGTGGTTGTTGGGGGGACCCCTGCATGGTGGGTGGGACCCCAGCATTTGAGGTGCCTATTATTCCCCTATAAAAAGGAGCCCCTCCCCCTTCCTTTATTCACACCATCCCTGCTATTGGTGAGTAGTGGGAGATATCAGTCAGTGGATGCCCCTACAATTGTTTATTTTGTCATCCTATTATGTTTTAGCTGAATTGAAGGGAGAATAAATGGATATACTGTACAGTAATTCACGTGTTGCTGCTGATAGGCCTCCCTGCAATGTTATAGGATTAACCCTTTCATAAATGGAATAAGTTAATAAAAATGTCTCATTACTGGGCTGTAAATGCTCTTATGTATTTTTAGTTTAATAAGAGAAGGAAAAAATGTTTACAATTTCTTATAATCCTATTCTGTTTGCCAGCAGTGCAGCTGCTTTCTACATATCCGTGAAGGCAAGGCCATTAAAATTGCAGCTTTGCGAAATATGTCCACTTAGTATTCTTATTTTCTAATTATTTTGTTGCCAATGCATTGAGGGAAAAAAAAAAAAAAAAAGTGCAATGTGTGCCTTATGACAGAGGGTTTCCAGAATGGCAGTGGCATGAATAACATACACGTGCCTCTTTTTCATGACCTGAAATTGTTTGATTGTGATGTCATGCAGTGTGTGTATGGCACATAGGGTATTTAAAGGCTAGGTGGTCCTTCAAGCTTAAGCATGAGAACAAGGCATTGAGCACCTCTCTGGCATAAGTTCATATTATACAACAAGAGCTCGCAGTGCAGCGCCACCTTTTATCTTCACTGCAGTGCACAAAGTTGTGTTTTACAGCAAGGTCCCACACTATCCAGTCCTGGTGCTGTCAGGTGTGAATAGATGCTGAATTACTTTCAGGCAACTATGTAGTTTGAAAACAATGTTCCAACTTGTGTCGTCACCGGAACATTCTCAATTCAGCAGTCCGTGATCCATTGTAAAAAAAAAAAAAACTGCATGTGAGAAATTCTGTGAACTTTCTGGATATTTGCATATAAGCTACTTCTCAGATATAGCTGTTATTTTATATTGTATGGTGCTTTGATCTGGTTTAGAGTTTGGTCCTGAAGTGGGTAATCTACAGTTTAGGTTTTCAGTATAGGGTAGATTTGTGTATCAGCTGAAAATAAATTCCACCAACAAACTGAATTGTTTTTAGATAACGTTTTCTATAAACCATGGTAGTTGAGCATCTATCATTTTTGATAAATTAAGTGGGAGGTAGACAGGTGTAATCTTCTGACAGTGCAAAATGTAGGGCTTGTACACACCTGCCTGCAGTAAATGTACTTTTCAGCTGCTAACATTCAGATTTTACATTATGGATATGATGAATTGTTTGTGTATATGCCCACTGGTGCGCTTTAATAGACATACTGTAAGTAAGAAAGTAACATATCGGAAGGACATTGCAAAACTTATCTGCTTTTGGTACCTTTTTTGAGGTAATCAATTCATTTTCTCATGAGCAGAGCCACATACCCATATTTTTATTTTATTTTATTTTTCTACTGTCTTCATTATGACCCATTTATGTGTGGTTGTGTTTTTTTTTTTTTTATTATTTATTTATTTTAAATCTACAATAATACTACATGGAAATAAATTCTTTATAGGTACGCACAAAGATGTAACAAGTGTGTACGGGGTGGATGAATAAGTTTTGAAGTGAGACAGTGCTGAATGAGCCCCGTTTATAAGAACTCTAATGGAAGAGGGAAATTCAGGAACATTTGAAACCGTGCTGGTGATTGTTGGTTAGGGTGGTAAGAGTACTGGTGAGTGGACAGTATACAAGGTAGATATAGGGAGGCCAATCCCGGGATCGGGATTTAGGCCCAAAAACAGCCGGGATTCAATCCTCGGATTGGACGCTCCAATCCCGGGGATTGAGGGATTAGCGTTGATGCTGCCCGGCTTCCTCCTCCCTACTCCGCAGCGTGATGTGCAGTGAGAGGTCACGCTGCGCCGTCACACGTCGCTGTGAGCCGTTGGGAGAAAGTAGATGGCTTTTCCCACCCGCTCGCCCTCTGTGTATGGTGAGTTATGTGGGCAGGGTGGGGCGGCGACACAGGGAAACACCAATTGCGGGGATTCCGGGATTGACCATTTTTCAATCCCAATACCCGGGATTGAAAAAATGTCTCTGGATTGGCCTCCCTAGGTAGAGATGAAGGAGATTTGATTTGCAGCGCTTCTTATGGTGTTTGATCTATGGCAAAATAAACCACTTCAAGATGCACTGGCAATTGTTGCTCTGGTCAGTGTGACTCGTTGGGAGCATACAGTGGCATTGGTGGCACAGTGTTTAATGTTGCCGGTCTCATGGATTTGATTAAGGTTAGCACTCTATAGGTGCCAATTGAATTGTTGCACCCCCCACCCTCCTCCCCACTGGGCATCTATGTTAATGGGTGTGTATCGGAGCTATTCAATTGTTTCTTCAATCAGATGCCCATTAGCATTTTATGTGGCTGATGGCTCTGGGTTTAGCCGCGCAAAGCAGAAATGTGTGTGTGCCGCGGGTTATGTAGCTCCCAGTCCTGGTGATTGTAATGTGCTTACCCCTCAATTTGTTATCACTAATTGTCTGTATGGTTTTAGGTACAGTATAACCTACACAGGAAGGTGATATATGAGACAATAGCTTTTATAGTTGACCAGTGTAATTTATAAAGTATAGTATATACCAGATCGTGGATGAAATAATTGTGGCAACTGTATTTTTTAAAAGTGCTAAGCTCCGTTTATTTAGGCAATTTAGTCCAGTATTGTCCATATCATTTCTCAATGTCACCCTTTCTTAATGCGGCGTCCCGCATGCAAGTTTCACCAGATTCTACTTGGTACAGTCTTTTGAGTACTCAATTGCTTCTGCAGTAATACTGTAAAAGGTACTTGAGTCTTCACGGTGTGGAGCACTCAATGTTCATTCATATGGTACACAGACACAGTGGTTTCCTCCGGACTGGCTTTCTCCTCTCACCCTGGCTGTCCGTGGTGCGTCCTGCTTCGGACGTTCCCCCGTGCGCCAGTCGGTTCGATTGAGCAGCCTGTCTGAGGCAAGGGAGTCCGGGGGGCGCTCTACGGAGCTGCTCACCAGGCTAATCCCGCCTCATACGGACACTCGCCTGTTGTCTTTTCCCGATGATGACCCGAGTTCCGACACCGACTTCTTCCTCCGTTCCTCGTCCTGCGGTTCCTTAGTTACGAGCGCGCTCTCTGAATGTCCGGGTCACGTGACCAGTTCTTTCATGGATCGTCTCGTCCCCTCTGCTCCGTGCGGCAATGATAAATGAAATGTGGATAATAAAATCAGTGGTGCCCCCAACGCGTTTCAGCCTCTGTCAGGCCTTCCTCTGGGAGAATGGTGTATTCAATTAGTGAATTGTTCTGATTTTTAAAGGGTGAATGGAATGTCTTTTCCGGTCATGTGGTCTTCATATGCTGCTCCTATTGGTCTAGACTCCTTTCTATTTAGTGTATAGGATAACCTGATTGATCTGATTGTTCTAAAGGGTCCTGATTAAATATTTATCCCTTTATCTAAAAGTCTAATTTCCCTTTAAATTGATAAATAAGAATTGCTGATGTTGATAGATGTACACACAATTAGGACCACACAAGCAAGAACAAGAATTTAAGAACCTTTCAGAACTGACAGCACAAAGAATATTAAAACGAGAAAATCAATTAATAGAAATCAAAAAGAGAAAAATCCTTAGAGACAAATTCGGGGTTAATAGATCACGTGTACCAAAGAAAAAATCAAAACAACCACTACTTGAGAAACCTAGAACAGCACCCACTTTTGCACCTAAACAGTACAACCAAACAAATTCCATCTACAAGAAACTTAACCTTACATACCAGCAATACATGTCAAAAATACACCAAATAGATGAGAACAAGAATATAGGGAATCATCTTAATCAGTCGCTTGACTCCTCAGAGGAAGGTACAGAATTAGAGGTTTCATTTTCCATACATGAAATAGAGGAAGATGTGGATTACGAAAGTCTAGCCAGATTATCTCTGGAGACAGGGTGGGCCGATAGAATCAAGCGAGTGGTTTCATCACAGAAAGGGCACGCACTCAACAGGTGCAAGATCAACCAAGCACTACTCAATTAATACTAGATAAAAGTATATTAACATCATTTACTAGCAAACAAGTAGACACAGAATTGACACAAACATGTGCATCAAATCATTTTTTAGGGGTCACCAACTCGGAGGGACGCCACACGAACAACAACAATACACCCACCAAAAAAATGAAAAGAAAGTTAGAAGAACTAGGCGAGGAGTCAGAGGGGGAGAAAAGAACAAAAACAGACAACAAATAGTGGTAGAGGAACTAGGCAAAGGAATCTTTAACCTAAGTGATACACAATTAACCAACAGTGATCTAAAACTTTTAGATAAAGGTTTGAAATTCGCACCCACAAACAAAATGGATAAATTCAACACCTATCTCGACCTTCACAAATTTGCACGCAAACTGACATTGAAAAAATATTTTGCAACCACAACACCTGCAGCGGTAAGAAACCATACTGAACCAGACCAATACAGACACAGTCAACTCAAACCACAATCCACATTCTACCCAAGTCACTTGAAGGGCACACAAATTGATGCGTTCATTAAAATGGTAGAAAGAGACATTGAAAAACTTGATGTAACCAAATCCTCAAATAACTTGACTAGACAGGAAAAGAAAGCCCTACAAGAATTACAAGAGAACAACTCCATAGTAGTAAAACCGGCAGACAAAGGTGGTGGAATAGTCTTGCTTAATAAAACAGACTATATTAAAGAAGCTAATCGCATATTAGATGATACAAATACATATCAGAAATTGCAAAGAGATCCAACAGTAACATTTCAAAAAGAACTAGACATTCACCTACAAAAAGGAGCAGATCAGGGGATTCTCAATAAATTTGAACATCAGTACATACAAACTCAACACCCAATTATTCCGGGTTTTTATTACCTTCCAAAAATGCACAAAGACACACAAAATCCACCAGGTAGACCAATTATATCGGGGATAGGTTCCTTGACATCTCAGTTATCAGAATATTTGGACACATTCTTGCAACCCTATGTGCAGAAACAAAGATCCTATCTACGAGACACCAATCATATACTTAAGAAATTACAAGGAATAGAGTGGAAAGAAGACATGTGGCTAGTCACTTCTGATGTCACATGACTATATTCAATAATTGACCACGACCAAGGGACGGAAAGTATTAAATACCATCTAGATCAAGACACAGGTCTGACAGAGGTACAACGACAATTCATCATCGACAGTATTATCTACATCCTTAAACATAATTATGTGTGGTTTGGAGGCACCTTTTACCTCCAGACCACGGGGACAGCGATGGGCACGAGATTCGCCCCGAGTTACGCCAACCTCTTCATGAGCTGGTGGGAGGACCGGTTCGTGTGGGGGGGGCGGGGCTTGGGGCGAGTCTCGTGCTCTGGACCAGATTCATAGACGACATTTTTTTCATATGGCAAGGAGAGGAGGACACACTGAATGGATTTATAGAGTATATGAATAGGAACAGCAACAACCTTAAATTTACCACTACCTACAGTAAGACCAATGTCGGTTTCCTAGATTTAAACATTTTTGTAGAGGGAGGCAATATACATACAAAAACCTTCAAGAAAAACGTGGATGTAAATAGCTACATCTTATCAACAAGTGGACACCATCCCAGTTGGTTAGAGTCAATTCCAAAAGGACAATTTACCAGGCTCAGGAGAAATTGTTCTAAGAAATCAGATTATACAATTCAAGGAGAAGAATTAATTACAGAATTCAGAGAAAGAAAGTATAAGGAGGACAGTATACAACAGGCATACCAACAGGTGGGGGAAACAGATAGAAGACAGTTACTCGAGTATAGAGATAAGAAAGACAAAAAACATTTGGAGGAAGTTCTATTCATCACGGAATACACACAACAAGCCAAATCTATACAGCACATACTCAAGAAACACTGGCCACTTCTCATAGAAGATGAAATTCTGAACGACATTTTAGACACAAAACCAAAAGTCATCTTTAGGAAAGCACCAGATCTAAAGAAGAAACTGGTACATAGTCCTCTACAACCAGCTACATTGATACAAACACACATCAATCAATCCAAACCCAGAACAGGTTTCTACTATTGTGGGACCTGTTTGGGATGCAGAAATGGAGGACCGCAGAGCACCAAACCAGTAAACGGCTTCAGTTCCACCAACACACATAAAGTATATAATATCAAGGACAGACTGACATGCAATAGCAAAGGGGTTATTTACATATTAGAATGTGGATGCAAAAAAACAATACATAGGACGAACCACGCGCCCATTGAAAACCAGAATTAGTGAACATATTCGTAATATCAAAAGGGGACTGGAGGAACACAATTTATCAAAACACTTTAAAGATCACCATGAGAGTAACTCGAAATCATTAAAATTCATAGGGATACAGGAGGTTCACCCTAATTGGAGGGGAGGTGACTTTATTGAAAAAATCAATAAAATAGAACTAAGGTGGATGTATGAAATGAAGACACTGGCCCCTTTTGGACTAAATAAAGATAATGAAGTGAAATCAGTTATTTGTAAAAAATGAACATATCTGTCACTTTCAAGATAGGATTCCCTAACATTTAATCCAGATTTGGCATTTGTGCATAACCTATATACATCTATCAACATCAGCAATTCTTATTTATCAATTTAAAGGGAAATTAGACTTTTAGATAAAGGGATAAATATTTAATCAGGACCCTTTAGAACAATCAGATCAATCAGGTTATCCTATACACTAAATAGAAAGGAGTCTAGACCAATAGGAGCAGCATATGAAGACCACATGACCGGAAAAGACATTCCATTCACCCTTTAAAAATCAGAACAATTCACTAATTGAATACACCATTCTCCCAGAGGAAGGCCTGACAGAGGCTGAAACGCGTTGTAGGCACCACTGATTTTATTATCCACATTTCATTTATCATTGCCGCACGGAGCAGAGGGGACGAGACGATCCATGAAAGAACTGGTCACGTGACCCGGACATTCAGAGAGCGCGCTCGTAACTAAGCAACCGCAGGACGAGGAACGGAGGAAGAAGTCGGTGTCGGAACTCGGGTCATCATCGGGAAAAGACAACAGGTGAGTGTCCGTATGAGGCGGGGTTAGGCTGGTGAGCAGCTCCGTAGAGCGCCCCCCGGACTCCCTTGCCTCAGACAGGCTGCTCAATCGAACCGACTGGCGCACGGGCAACGTCCGAAGCAGGACGCACCACGGACAGCCAGGGTGAGAGGAGAAAGCCAGTCCGGAGGAAACCACTGTGTCTGTGTACCATATGAATGAACATTGAGTGCTCCACACCGTGAAGACTCAAGTACCTTTTACAGTATTACTGCAGAAGCAATTGAGTACTCAAAAGACTGTACCAAGTAGAATCTGGTGAAACTTGCATGCGGGACGCCGCATTAAGAAAGGGTGACATTGAGAAATGATATGGACAATACTGGACTAAATTGCCTAAATAAACGGAGCTTAGCACTTTTAAAAAATACAGTTGCCACATAATTATTTCATCCACGATCTGGTATATACTATACTTTATAAATTACACTGGTCAACTATAAAAGCTATTGTCTCATATATCACCTTCCTGTGTAGGTTATACTGTACCTAAAACCATACAGACAATTAGTGATAACAAATTGAGGGGTAAGCACATTACAATCACCAGGATTGAGCGCAGCACAAATTTGTATTTTTTGTTTCTATTTGGAGGTTGGTCACCTTTAAGTGCGGCAGCTTATCCGAACAAAAAGGGACTCAGTGCGCAGTTAAGCAAACACATTTTGATATGTAGCTCCCAGGCCAAGTTTACCCAGAGCTATTCAACTGACTACTTTCCTTGCAGCACTTAAGTTTTGGAGATGCCATTTACTGCAACTAATGCCCGGGAGTTAGACGTGGTAAACTCCATTTTCTGCCCTGAGGCACTAGTTAGTGTGGATTTCTGCTACACCTAAGGATGGTGCAAGCAGAAATCTGCTAGTAATGGATTTACAGCCTGGGCAATTGAATAGTTCCAGGTACTTAACATGGAAGCTCTATCTCCACAAATATAATTGAATTCTCCGCTTTCTGTGTACAGTTTGTATAAGTTTCCTTCCTCAATTCAGAAACATACTAGTAGGTTAATTGGCTACTGACAAGAAAGGTCCATAGGATTGGTGTGTGCTTGTATGTGAGGAATTGCTGCAAGCTCTTCTGGGACAGGGACTGTTGGGAATGATTACATATTATCTTACAGTGGTTCCTAATATTATGGTGCTCTATAAATAATAATCGCACATTATCACAGTGCACAAGACCTTAATATGTTGGTTATGGGCCTTATTCAGCATGGATCATAGATGAGATGTGATCACATTCTCCTGATCCGTGGACCACTGCGCAGGCCCAGTTCTGCACGTGTGCTGGCCGGGAGATGCGATCGTATTGCATTGATGCAAACGCCTCTGTGTGAATGACGGGCAGAGGCGTTGCAGGGGTGTGGTGGGTGGGTCTGGGCTGTTTTCTTGGTGGCAGCATAATGTCACACGTGGCCGCTGCAACAGAAAAGATGGTTGCGCTGCACCTGCCTTTGCAGCCAGTCTGCGCAGGCAGTGGGCTTCCCTTGTTCTGTGGGATCTGCGATGCAATTGGATTGCGATTGCATCGCTTGCGGCCATTAGCATGCTGGACTGGCCCCAACATGCAATTACTAGCTGTTGCAGTTTTGCTATATTAGACAAACTGCAACTGATGCTGGATAAGGTGCTATGGGGCAGATTTATTAAGCCCGAAGAAGGGATAAAGCAGTGATACGTGCAAGGTAATGACGCACCAGCCAATTGGCTCCTAACACCCCTTTCACTCGCACAAATAACTCAATATCGACTCGGTACATTGCTGGGTCGACACGGGTCAGTGTGCGGTGTGAAAGGGCCATGTCTGAATTCTTGGGGCGTCTGACCCGGTAATTCAACCTGGGTAATAAGAAAGGTTATTCCCGGGTTGAATACCTGGTCATGCGCAGGGTCAATGGGTTGCTGGGTCGATGCGACCCCGGTACCCATTCACAGCATAGGGAGAGGCGGGGATGAGCTCATCTCCTTGCGCCACCTCTACCTCCGCCCCCAATGACTGCTCCGCCCCCCCACCGCTATGGCAACGTTTCCAATTCCCGGGTGGGATCCGGCATTGGAGATGCGAAAGGGGTATAACTAATTTTTCAAATCCGTAAAGATTGGCTTGTGCGTTAACACCTTGCACTTGTCACTTTATCCCTTCTCCAGGCTTAATACGTATGCCCCTATTTCCCTTCACACTTACTATATTCTGTATTCAATTCAACTTTATTGTAATTAACAATTTACATGCATGAACTGTCAACAAAATGAAAATCATAAAAGCCTGTGGACGTGTATCAACCTAGGATTTTGGTATGTGGACCCTGATCTTTACCAGGGTGGACTGAGGCTTGGGAATTTGCCGATTTAATAGACCCAGCAAATTCCTGGGTTGCATGTGTGAAATATGTATTAGTCAATTCAGCTTGTCCTTATAACACAAATATTTTTTTATTTTAATTGTTTTGAGATTTTCAGGGGGAAAGGAGGTATAGAAGGCAAAAAGGGAGGGGGTTGGGTACAGCATGGCCAGTGTTATTGATAATACTATAGGAAAGAATAAAGCCTTCTCGAGAACATTTTACAATGAGAGACTACAGCCAGTTATGTTACATTCTGAGCACACTGTGTATGAATTGCTCAAAATAGGGTGAAGGTATGCGATTGTGGAGACCAAAGGCTTCCCAAGAATCCTAGACACCAGACCAAAGCAACCCAAGTATTCAAGACCATAGCTAAAACAGTGACCTTGCAGCCAATGGAATGAGCTTGGGAAATAAATTGATCATTATTTATTATTTTGTGTATGGCAAATCATATTGGACAGATAACTAGAATGCATGATGGAGGCTTGGGCAGAGCTCAGACTTATTTATTTATTTCTATAGCGTGCACACATACTCTGAACTAATGAGGCCATGGGAATTCAGTAACGGACCCTGCACTATGGGGGTAATTGTGAGTTGATCGCAGCAGGAATTTTGTTAGCAGTTGGGCAAAACCATGTGCACTGCAGGAAGGGCAGATATAACATGTGCAGAGAGTTAGATTTGGGTGTGGTGTGTTCAATCTGCATTCTAAATTGCAGTGTAAAAATAAAGCAGCCAGTGTTTACCCTGCACAGAAACAAAATAACCCACCCAAATCTAACTCTCTCTGCAAATGTTATTTCTCTGACGTCCTAGTGGATGCTGGGAACTCCGTAAGGACCATGGGGAATAGACTGGCTCCGCAGGAGACTAGGCACTCTATAAGAAAGATTTGGTACTATCTGGTGTGCACTGGCTCCTCCCTCTATGCCCCTCCTCCAGACCTCAGTTAGATTTCTGTGCCCGGCCCGAGCTGGTTGCACACTAGGAGCTCTCCTGAGCTTCTAGAAAGAAAGTTTAAATTAGGTTTTTTATTTTACAGTGAGACCTGCTGGCAACAGGCTCACTGCATCGAGGGACTAAGGGGAGAAGAAGCGAACCTACCTGCTTGCAGCTAGCTTGGGCTTCTTAGGCTACTGGACACCATTAGCTCCAGAGGGATCGACCGCAGGACCCGTCCTTGGTGTTCGTTCCCGGAGCCGCGCCGCCGTCCTCCTTACAGAGCCAGAAGCATGAAGATGGTCCGGAAAATCGGCGGCAGAAGACTTCAGTCTTCACCAAGGTAGCGCACAGCACTGCAGCTGTGCGCCATTGCTCCTCATACACACTTCACACTCCGGTCACTGAGGGTGCAGGGCGCTGGGGGGGGGGCGCCCTGAGCAGCAATAAAAACACCTTGGCTGGCAAAATAGCCACAATATATAGCCCCAGAGGCTATATATGTGGTAATTACCCCTGCCAGAATACAGAAAAAAGCGGGAGAAAAGTCCGCCGAAAAAGGGGCGGAGCGATCTCCCTCAGCACACCGGCGCCATTTTCTCTTCACAGTGTAGCTGGAAGACAGCTCCCCAGGCTCTCCCCTGTAGTTTTCAGGCTCAAAGGGTTAAAAAGAGAGGGGGGGCACAAAATTTAGGCGCAATATTGTTTATACAAGCAGCTATTGGGGAAAATTCACTCAGTGATAGTGTTTATCCCTACATTATATAGCGCTCCGGTGTGTGCTGGCATACTCTCTCTCTGTCTCCCCAAAGGGCTGTGTGGGGTCCTGTCCTCAGTCAGAGCATTCCCTGTGTGTGTGCGGTGTGTCGGTACGGCTGTGTCGACATGTTTGATGAGGAGGCTTATGTGGAGGCGGAGCAGATGCCGATAAATGAGATGTCGCCCCCTGTGGGCCGACACCAGAGTGGATGGATAGGTGGAAGGTATTAACCGACAGTGTCAACTCCTTACATAAAAGGCTGGATGACGTAACAGCTATGGGACAGCCGGCTTTTCAGCCCGCGCCTGCCCAGGCGTCTCAAAGGCCATCAGGGGCTTAAAAACGCCCGCTCCCTCAGATAGCAGACACAGATGTCGACACGGAGTCTGACTCCAGTGTCGACGAGGTTGAGACATATACACAATCCACTAGGAACATCCGTTACATGATCCCGGCAATAAAAAATGTGTTACACATTTCTGACATTAACCCAAGTACCACTAAAAACAAAAAAAGGGTTTTATGTGTGGGGAGAAAAAGCAGGCAGTGTTTTGTTCCCCCATCAAATGAGTGAATGAGGTGTGAAAAAGCGTGGGTTCCCCCGATAAGAAACTGGTAATTTCTAAAAAGTTACTGATGGCGTACCCTTTCCCGTCAGAGGATAAGTTACGCTGGGAGATATCCCCTAGGGTGGATAAGGCGCTCACACGTTTGTCAAAAAAAGGTGGCACTGCCGTCTTAGGATACGGCCACTTTGAAGGTACCTGCTGATAAATAGCAGGAGGCTATCCTGAAGTCTGTATTTACACACTCAGGTACTAGACTGAGACCTGCAGATAGTGCTGCTGCAGCGTGGTCTGTAACCCTTTCAAACAGGGATACTATTTTGCGAACATAAGACGTCGTCTTATATATGAGGGATGCACAGAGGGATATTTTGCCGGCTGGCATCCAGAATTATTGCAATGTCCATTCTGTCAGGAGGGTATTAGAGACCCGACACTGGACAGGTGATGCTGACTTTAAAAGGCACATAGAGCCTTATAAGGGTGAGGAATTGTTTGGGGATGGTCTCTGGGACCTCGTATCCACAGCAACAGCTGGGATGAAATTTTTTTACCTCAGGTTTCCTCACAGCCTAAAAAAAGCACTGTATTATCAGGTACAGTCCTTTCGGCTTCAGAAAAGCAAGCGGGTCAACGGCGCTTCCTTTCTGCACAGAGACGAGGGAAGAAGGAAAAAAGCTGCACCAGTCAGCCAGTTCCCAGAATCAAAATTCTTCCCCCGCTTCCTCTGAGTCCACCGCATGACGCGGGGGCTCCACAGGCGTAGCCAGTTACGGTGGGGGGCCGCCTCAAAAATTTCAGCGATCAGTGGGCTCGCTCACAGGTGGATCCCTGGATCCTTCAAGTAGTATCTCAGGGGTACAAGCTGGAATTCGAGGCGTCTCCCCCCCGCCGTTTCCTCAAATCTGCCTTGCCGACAACTCCCTCAGGCAGGGAGGCTGTGCTAGAGGCAATTCACAAGCTGTATTCCCAGCAGGTGATAGTCAAGGTGCCCCTACTTCAACAAGGACGGGGTTACTATTCCACACTGTTTGTGGTACCGAAACCGGACGGTTCGGTGAGACCCATTTTAAATTTGAAATCCTTGAACACATAATTAAAAAAATTCAAGTTCAAGATGGAATCGCTCAGGGCGGTTATTGCAAGCCTGGAGGAGGGGGATTACATGGTATCCCTGGACATCAAGGATGCTTACCTACATGTCCCCATTTACCATCCTCACCAGGAGTACCTCAGATTTGTGGTACAGGATTGCCATTACCAATTCCAAACACTGCCGTTTGGACTGTCCACGGCACCGAGGGTCTTTACCAAGGTAATGGCAGAAATGATGATACTCCTTCGAAAAAAGGGAGTTTTAATTATTCCGTATTTGGACGATCTCCTTATAAAGGCGAGGTCCAAGGAGCAGTTGTTGGTCGGAGTAGCACTATCTCGGGAAGTGCTACAACAGCACGGATGGATTCTATACATTCCAAAGTCACAGCTGGTTCCTACCACACGCCTACTGTTCCTGGGGATGGTTCTGGACACAGAACAGAAAAAAGTGTTTCTCCAGCAGGAGAAAGCCAAGGAGCTGTCATCTCTAGTCAGAGACCTCCTGAAACCAAAACAGGTATCGGTGCATCACTGCACACGAGTCCTGGGAAAAATGGTAGCTTCTTACGAAGCAGAATTCCATTCTGCAGGTTCCATGCAAGAACCTTTCAGTGGGACCTCTTGGACAAGTGGTCGGGATCGCATCTTCAGATGCATCGGCTGATAACCCTGTCTCCAAGGACCAGGGTATCTCTACTGTGGTGGCTGCAGAGTGCTCATCTTCAAGAGGGCCGCAGATTCGGCATACAGGACTGGGTCCTGGTAACCACGGATGCCAGCCTTCGAGGCTGGGGGGCAGTCACACAGGGAAGAAATTTCCAAGGACTTTGGTCAAGTCAGGAGTCGTCCCTACACATAAATGTTCTGGAACTGAGCGCCATTTACAATGCCCTAAGTCTGGCAAGGCCTCTGCTTCAAAACCAGCCGGTAATGATCCAATCAGACAACATCACGGCAGTCGCCCATGTAAACCGACAGGGCGGCACAAGAAGCAGGATGGCGATGGCAGAAGCCACAAGGATTCTCCGATGGGCGGAAAATCACGTCTTAGCACTGTCAGCAGTATTAATTCCGGGAGTGGACAACTGGGAAGCAGACTTCCTCAGCAGACACGACCTACACCCGGGAGAGTGGGGACTTCATCCAGAAGTCTTCCAACTGTTGGTAAACCGTTGGGAAAGGCCACAGGTGGACATGATGGCGTCCCGCCTAAACAAAAAACTAGATATTGCGCCAGGTCAAGGGACCCTCAGGCAATCGCTGTGGACGCTCTAGTGACACCGTGGGTGTACCAGTCGGTTTATGTATTCCCTCCTCTGCCTCTCATACCAAAGGTACTGAGAATAATAAGAAAACGAGGAGTAAGAACGATACTCGTGGTTCCGGATGGGCCAAGAAGAGCTTGGTACCCAGAACTTCAAGAAATGATATCAGAGGACCCATGGCCTCTACCGCTCAGACAGGATCTGCTACAGCAGGGGCCCTGTCTGTTTCAAGACTTACCGCGGCTGCGTTTGACGGCATGGCGGTTGAATTCCGGATCCTAAAGGAAAAGGGCATTCCGGAGGAAGTCATTCCTACGCTGATAAAAGCCAGGAAAGAAGTAACCGCAAACCATTATCACCGTATTTGGCGAAAATATGTTGCGTGGTGTGAGGCCAGGAAGGCCCCAACAGAGGAATTTCAGCTGGGTCGTTTTCTGCACTTCCTACAGTCAGGAGTGACTATGGGCCTAAACTTGGGTTCCATTAAGGTCCAGATTTCGCCTCTGTCGATTTTCTTCCAGAAAGAACTGGCTTCACTGCCTGGAGTTCAGACATTTGTAAAGGGAGTGCTACATATTCAGCCCCCTTTTGTGCCTCCTGTGGCACCTTGGGATCTCAACGTGGTGTTGAGTTTCCTAAAATCACATTGGTTTGAGCCACTTAAAACTGTGGATTTGAAATATCTCACGTGGAAAGTGGTCATGTTATTGGCCTTGGCTTCGGCCAGGCGTGTGTCAGAATTGGCAGCTTTGTCATGTAAAAGCCCTTATCTGATTTTCCATATGGATAGGGCAGAATTGAGGACTCGTCCCCAGTTTCTCCCTAAGGTGGTATCAGCTTTTCACTTGAACCAACCTATTGTAGTGCCTGCGGCTACTAGGGACTTGGAAGATTCCAAGTTACTGGACGTAGTCAGGGCCTTAAAAATTTATATTTCCAGGACGGCTGGAGTCAGGAAAACTGACTCGCTTTTTATCCTGTAGGCACCCAACAAAATAGGTGCTCCTGCTTCTAAGCAGACTATTGCTCGCTGAATTTGTAGCACAATTCAGCTGGAGCATTCTGCGGCTGGATTGCCGCATCCTAAATCAGTAAAAGCCCATTCCACGAGGAAAGTGGGCTCATCTTGGGCGGCTGCCCGAGGGGTCTCGGCTTTCCAACTTTGCCGAGCTGCAACTTGGTCAGGGGCAAACACGTTTGCTAAATTCTACAAATTTGATACCCTGGCTGAGGAGGACCTTGAGTTCTCTCATTCGGTGCTGCAGAGTCATCCGCACTCTCCCGCCCGTTTGGGAGCTTTGGTATAATCCCCATGGTCCTTACGGAGTTCCCAGCATCCACTAGGACGTCAGAGAACATAAGATTTTACTCACCGGTAAATCTATTTCTCGTAGTCCGTAGTGGATGCTGGGCGCCCATCCCAAGTGCGGATTGTCTGCAATACTTGTATATAGTTATTGCCTAACTAAAGGGTTATTGTTGAGCTATCTGTTGAGAGGCTCTGTTATATTTCATACTGTTAACTGGGTATAGTATCACGAGTCATACGGTGTGATTGGTGTGGCTGGTATGAGTCTTACCCTGGATTCAAAATCCTTCCTTATTGTGTCAGCTCTTCCGGGCACAGTATCCTAACTGAGGTCTGGAGGAGGGGCATAGAGGGAGGAGCCAGTGCACACCAGATACAGGTTGAGTCTCCCTTATCCAAAATGCTCGGGACCAGAGGTATTTTGGATATGGGATTTTTCCATATTTTGGAATAATTACATACCATAATGAGATATCATGGTGATGGGACCTAAATCTAAGCACAGAATGCATTTATGTTACATATACACCTTATACACACAGCCTGAAGGTAATTTTAGCCAATATTTTTTATAACTTTGTGCATTAAACAAAGTGTGTCTACATTCACACAATTCATTTATGTTTCATATACACCTTATACACACAGCCTGAAGGTCATTTAATACAATATTTTTTATAACTTTGTGTATTAAACAAAGTTTGTGTACACTGAGCCATCAAAAAAACAAAGGTTTCACTATCTCACTCTCACTCAAAAAAGTCCGTATTTCGGAATATTCCGTATTTCGGAATATTTGGATATGGGATACTCAACCTGTAGTACCAAATCTTTCTTATAGAGTGCCCAGTCTCCTGCGGAGCCCGTCTATTCCCCATGGTCCTTACGGAGTTCCCAGCATCCACTACGGACTACGAGAAATAGATTTACCGGTGAGTAAAATCTTATTTTCTGTCCCCCCTGTAGTGCACATGGTTTTGCCCAACTGCTAAAAAAAAAAATCCTGCTGCGATCAACTTGGATTTACCCCCTATATGATGTGTCACTTAAGCAAATGATTAATGGATAGACATTCAATACGTTTTTGATTTTGACAAATAATTGCAAAAGTGTTCATACTGTACACCACCCACATCCCAGAAGATGCCTGTATAGATATATAGGGGTATATGCAATTGCGGTCGAATTCCCGAAAATGTCGAAAAACAGGACATTTTCGGGCAAAAAAAAAAAAAACCACAATGCAATTCAGTACTTTTCGTTAAAAAAACGGCCATTCCAAATTCGACTTTTTGAAATTCGACATTTGTCAAATTCGACATTTCTGCAATGGTACAAATGCGGCATTTCGACAAAAGTATATTCAATTGAAGATTGTAAATTCGACAACAGTGCTTTTAGACAGTAAATTCGTAATTTTCAATCCGCCACACTTTGCTGGCGGAATCAAATAAAATTTTTAAAAACATGTTTTTTTTTTGTGTTTTTTTTTTATTTATTGGTAATAGCATATCTATTTATATTAGAAGGGGTTAGGTACTTGGTTTGTCTATTTAGGAGGCACAAGTATTATTTATATATTTAAAAAATAAAAATAAATAAATATATATATATATTTATTTATTTTTTAATGGAATGGGGTAAAAATCAGGAAAAAAAATGTGTGGGGTCCCCCCTCCTAAGCATAACCAGCCTCTGGCTCTTTGAGCCGGTCCTGGTTGCCAAAATACGGGGAAAAAATGACAGGGGATCCCCCGTATTTTAACAACCAGCACCGGGCTCTGCGCCTGGTCCTGGTGCAAAAAATACGGGGGACAAAAAGAGTAGGGGTCCCCCCCGTATTTTTTGTACCTGCATCGGGCTCCACTAGCTGGACAGATAATGCCACAGCCGGGGGTCACTTTTATACAGCGCCCTGCGGCCATGGCATTAAATACCCAACTAGTCACCCCTGGCCGGGGTACCCTGGAGGAGTGGGGACCTCTTCAATCAAGGGGTCCCCCCCTCAGCCACCCAAGGGCCAGGGGTGAAGCCCGAGGCTGTATCCCCCCCCCCCCCCTCCATCCAAGGGCTGCGGATGGGAGGCTGATAGCCTTGTTGAAAATGTAAGAATATTGGTTTTTTTTTTTTTTGCAGAAGAACTATTTATTTATTTATTTATTAACAGTTTCTTATATAACTACAAGTCCCAGCAAGCCTCCCCCGTAAGCCGGTACTTGGAGAACCACAAGTACCAGCATGCGGGGGGAAAACGGGCCCGCTGGTACCTGTAGTTCTACTGCAAAAAAAATACCCAAATAAAAACAGGACATAGACACCGTGAAAGTATAACTTTATTACATACATGTTGACACGCCGACTCTGGCCACGTCTCCAATGTCGACGTCCGGGGTACCTGAAAATAAAATTATACTCACCTGATCCAGTGTCCGGTTCTTTTATTGTAATCCACGTACTTGGCAAAACAAAAAAACGCATTTACCCGAACCAGACGGACTGAAAGGGGTTCCTTGTTTACACATGGGACCCCTTTCCCCGAATGCAGAGACCCCCCGTGACTCCTGTCACAGAAGGTCCCTTCAGCCAATCAGGAAGCGCCACTTTGTGGCACTCTCCTGATTGGCTTTGCGCGTCTGAGCTGGCAGACAGCGCATCGCACAGCTCCCTCCATTAGTTTCAATGGTGGGAACTTTGCGGTCAGCGGTGGGGTTACCCGCGGTCAGCCGCGGGTAACCCCACCGCGGGTAACCATTTTTCCTTGCAGCTCCATAGTCACCCACCTGCCGGAATTCGACGGTCGAATTTAAAAACGGGCGAAAAAGTGCCGCAATTCGCCCGGAATTGCATATACCCCATAGACTTCAACTGTAGCTCAAGATGATTAGGGGTGATGATTGATTTGTGTATATACAGTCCTGTGAGAAACAAATTACATTGTCTTTATTAACCTGTGTTTTTTACATATCAGGACATAATGAACACTAGATTATAATTAAGCCCTACAATATGAGAATTTCATGTGATGACATAGATAAGAACCCATAAGGTTTATCATTATTGCACAAAAAATAAGACTGCCTACCGAAGTAATTAATATCTGTATGCGTATCAGGTTCTTACAGTACATTATAACTGAGCAATGCTAGCTAACTCTTCCTTACAACACTACTTTGTGTTATTGTAGTCTGAGGGCATTTTTCTATTAAGGTACACCCAATGCATCTCAAAGGGGTAGTGGTCTTGTATTTAACTTGGTCATTCCAAACCCTCATTATCAATTTTTCTAGCATGCTTGGGGACATTGTATGGTTCCTTGGTCCAATTTTGGGCTAGTTTTTATTGGATAGATGGCCTCACGTTTTCCTGTAGAATACGCTAGTATTAAACTTAGTTCATTGTGAAATGACTAAGAACTATGATTTCAGAAGAACCCCAAATGATCATCCCATTTACCCAGGGCCAATGCAAGGTGTATAGGTGCCCTAGGCAAAGCTACACAATGCTGCCCCTGCTCCATCCCGATAACCTCCACCCAACCTCTTGCATACAAACATAACTTAAGGGGTAGTCCAGTAAGGTGTGAGCAGCTCGCAGGGGGTGCATGTCTGCAACAGCACCCAAACTTGCCCCTTCTATTGCTGGACTTGCACATTTTTCCTTGCAGCTCCATTGTCACTGTTGTGACTGCCATACAATACCTACAACATTTTTGTGATCTGTATTCAACCCTGTGTCCTCCATACAACCTAATATTAAGTAACTCAAGAAATTTTAAAAATGTATCGGCGTTATCTCTGTGCTCCAGGAATTCATGTGCCTAGAACGGCCTATGCTACATATATGTTAGAACTATGGATTTTGCACATGTGATTTAAGTATCTGGCAATCGCAAGAGTGCTATTCAATACTCTGCATTGTGACCGTTCGAGTAAAACCCACGTCATGACTGCCAACCTGCGTCAGGTTGGCATACTTGTGCGCATGCTGGTGCGAGGTGCTGTGACAAACTGGGCTGCACACACTGTGGAATGCCCTCCCATGCACTGTAAGACTCCTAGTCTACAGCCTTCAAGCGTTTTCTGAAAACTCACCTCTTCAGGCTAGCTTATCAGATTCCAGAGCCACCCACATAAACTTCATAAACTTTCCTATCTAATTACATTCCCACTGTACAGTCCACACATCCTCACAGACAGTATTTTCTCTCTCTTCACTTTCCCTTCTTCCTGACCCCTGGCTAACATTGCTGAGTGGCCATATCATGCAGCCCACCAAGAACATTTGCAATCTGGTGCACTATTATGCTGTAGATAGGCACTGATACACGAGGATAGGTGCTATTTCCCTATAGACTGTAAGCTTCCGAGCAGGGTCTTCCTACCTCTATTACTGTTATTACCCAGTTCTGTTTTATCACCGTTTCCATTTGTAAAGCGCAACAGAATTTGCTGCGCTATATAAGAAACTTAATAAATACCTCCTCAAAAATTATCACAATCAGCATTATTGTAGCAACCCCATCCCACCTAATTAACTCCTTTTGTAATCATTAATTCCCTTTATATTCACCAATAATTAACCCCCATATCATCAATGAATTGCATTTTTAGCCATTAAGGTGCTGAGAAAAAGAACCCCTTACTAACCCCCAACAAAAACATTAAACAATTAATCTTAACTATATTCCATTAACACCATCACACTCATAACACCCACATAGCTTAAACCCCTTAACTTATTAACGTTCCTGAACTGTTACTCCACAAACCACCCCTCCCGCCTCCACTTACCTGTTGCTGGTCTTCTCACCACTGTCACCCTGCATGCTGTAGCACTCAGTTAGCAGGTTCTGTGCTGCTGTTGAGGAGGTGGAACTCGGGAGCCTCTGCACAGCTGGCTGGTCCCCTCTAGAATGGTGGGAGGTGTGAGCTACAGTTTTGCATCCCCTTTCTGATGTCCTTAAAGTCAATCGTTAAGGACAGGGTTGGGGAGCAGTTGAAAGTCTAAATGGGCATCGAAGTGGGAACGGAGCCTACTCGGGCGAGTAAGGAGAGGACGGACATGGCAGTAGGCTCTAGGTGCCTGCGCAGCACTGACTTCATTACAGCACATGACATATGAGTCATGTGACTGTCGGTGCTCTAACTGGCTTGCCATGGACCAGGAAGCAGGAGCACAGTGGAGGGCTAACTGCGGCTGATAAGATCCACAGCTGCAGCCTATTTAGTGTAAATGTAGTAGACATACTTTTGTTTTGGTTATAGACACAGGAAACTGCACACCCACAGGAGCTGCACTCCTAGGCAGCTGCCTAATGGTAGCGCCAGCTCTGCTTTTACCATAGTGCTTATGATTTGTATAAGATGATACATTGTGTTTGTTTTCACCAAACAGGGTGCTGTGTGTGTGTGTGTGAGGACAAACCATTCCACTTTCATCTCCTCTGTGAACATTGATCCAGAAGTTCATCTATGTGAACTAGACATAAGCGGTTCGGATTTTAGGAAATTCAAATGCACCCGAACCTCTGGGATCTGAGTAAATCCAAGCCCTGACTTTGGTTTTCCTGCCAAGCTCTGGTTCCAAATCAAGAAAAAACATCATCCTCCTGGCGTTGGATTCTAGCGGGTTTTGGATTCTTTATAAGGACCCGACAGCAGTGAATCGGCGGTGAATTTCACTCCAGTCATGCTGCTATTGTCTGCAGCCGCTGGGTGGGTGGTCCTGCCGTGCTGACTGATCAAAATTGAATGGCAGCACTGAGAGGAGGGTGCAGGGTGACAGAGGGACCTTCTGGTCTTTCTGAGAGCAGCAGCGGTGGGAAGTTTTCCTTCCCTATAGCAGCTAACACCGTTGCTCTGACTGGTTGCTTCCTGTGTGACCAGGTCAGATAAAGCATTTGCTGGTATGGCCGCATCTGATGTGACGATGCCAGGCGCTGCACCCCAGTAGGCTGTACCCAAGTGCGCTTTGTTCATGTCACATAAGCTTTGCTAAGATATATTGTTGTATAATGTTGACGTCTGGTCTAAAAGAATTGCTTAAATTAGTGACATCTCTACCGTAACTCGATCTGATATGGTCACCATCCAAAGAATGGTGGAGGATTATTTTCAGGACACCGTACAATAGGCATGTCACAGAGATCCATTGACTACTGTAGGGGGAAAAAAGGCAATTTGGAGGCCTTTGTACAAACTGGCTTTGCATTATTTAAGGTGCCCACCCTCCAGTGTGTTTTGCCGGAAACCTGATCGGTGATCAGCGTAGGAGGCTACTTCCTCAAAATGTGGAGATGATGATGATGATGATGATTATCATCATCATCATCATCAGAATGAACTACAAATTCCATGAGGAGACATTTTACCGGCAATTGCATCAACGTACAGAGACTTCTGGAATGGTGGATTCCAGCAGACATGAATTTATTTTGTGTGAGGATGTTAGTGACGATGACCTTTTGCCACTGCAGAGCTTTTAGCTTTGCTGCCTTAAGGCCATTGGTAGCTTGTTTTGTTGGGCACAAACAAACCATGCAATTCAGCCACAAAAGTTGCATTCCCAGTCGCTGAAGTGCTTGGCTTATTAAACTGAATGGAATTTTTAATATTCAACATAAGAACAATTTTATCTTGCACAATTTTTCATTTCTGCCACTGCATGGTGGCAGTGTTTCATAGGTGTGCTATAAATTGCTGTGTGTTTGTGCTGCTGCTCTGTGTTGTTTAGTAGCCAGCCAGCTCACAGCAGCCTTTGGTCTAAGCTGGATGAAAACAGTATTGCGAGGTGGTCAAAGTTGACCGGAAATTACTGGAAATCAATGCTATTGAGGTTAATAATACTGTAGGAACAAAAAAAGGCCAAATTATGTGATTTCAGATTTTTATTTATTTATTTTTGTCATTTTTATCTATTCATTTTTAAATTCAAAACCAGTCACAGCGTTTAGGCAAAACCAAAACCGGACATTGAATTAGAACCAAAACCAGCAACAATGGCCTGCACATCTCTAGTGTAAACACATGTCATGCTATGTATGTATGTATGTATGTAATAGATCAACTAGTGTGAAAGCAAAAAAAGATGGCTTTTAGGAAATACAAACAGACTCAAAATAATGACAAAGAGGTGTTTCTTGACAGATGGAAGGATGCTAAGAAAGTGATCAGACGTGCAAAGGCAGAAGCTGAGGAGAAAATGGCCCAGTCAGTAGATAAAGGGGGCACAACTTTTTTTTCTTTTTCTTTTTAAGTATATGTGAAAGGAGAAAATCAAATGGAGGAATAATAAGACGTAAGACAGAGAGTGAGCATTTGGTGGAGGGAGACAAGGCAATAGCAGATCACCTAAATAATTTACTACGGAAGAAGGGATGGGGCCACAGTTAAGTTGCAAGGACATTCATAAAAATAAGTTAGATGAAAGTACATTTACAGAGGAGAAGGTCGTAACAGAACTTTCAAAACTAAAAGTGGATAAATCAATGGGACACACCCAAGGATACTCAAAGATCTAAAAGATGTGCTGGTTACACCTTTAACAGAATTATTTAACCAGTCACTAAATACAGGTGCTATTCCAGAGGACTGGAAAAGTGCAAATGTAGTTCCACTGCACAAAAGTGGAAGCAAGGAAGAAGCAAGTAACTACAGACCAGTAAGCCTTACATCAGTAGTAGGGAAAGTAATGGAAAAACTATTAAAATAAAGAGTTGTGGAATATCTTAAATCAAACAACTTGCAGGATCCAAAACAGCATGGATTTACTGGTGGGAGATCATGCCAAACAAATATTGACTTTTTTGACTCTGTGACGAAAATAATAGATCAGGGGGGAGCTGTAGATGTAGCATATCTAGACTTTAGTAAGGCATTTGACACTGTCCCACATCGCACATCCCACATTGAAAGCGTGGGGGTGGATTATAAAACAGTTAAATGGATAAGAACCTGGTTGCAGGATAGGAAACAGACAGTCGTAGTTAATGGAGTGCAATCTATGGAGGGAAATGTTACCAGTGGAGTACCCCAGGGATCTGTACTTGGTCCAGTTCTCTTTAATATCTTTGTTGGTGACATTGCAGATGGTATTGAAGGGAAGGTATGCCTTTTTCGAGATGATACAAAGATATGAAACAGGGTAGACACACTGGGAGGGGTAAAACAAATGATTGATGACCTAGGTAGGCTTGAGAAATGGTCAAGACCGTGGCAACTACAGTTTAATGCTAAAAAATGCAAACTCATGCACTTGGGTCTCAAAAACCCAAAGGCTAAATATAGTATCAAGGGTACTATAATGGAACTACTGAGGAGGAAAGGGATTTAGGAGTCACTATTTCAAGTGACTTGGAGGCAGGAAAGCAATGCAACAAAGCAATGAGAAAGGCAAGTCAGATGCTTGGTTGCATAGGGAGAGGAATCAGTAGCAGGAAAAAGAAGTGATAATGCCACTGTATAGGTCATTGGTGCGGCCCCATCTGAAATACTGCGTCCAGTTCTGGAGACCATATCTCCAGAAGGATATAAATACATTAGAGTGTGTACAAAGAAGGGCAACTAAAATGGTGCATGGCCTACATCACAAAACTTACCCAAAAAGCTAAAAGATCTTAACATGTATAGTTTGGAGGAGAGATGGGAAAGGAGGGACATGATAGAAACTTTCAAAATATATCAAGGGTCTTAACAAAGTTCAGGAGGGAAACATTCTTCAAAGGAAGAGAAGTTTTAGAACTCAAGGACATACACTGAGACTGGAGGGGGGGAGGTTCAGGGGAAATTTAAGGAAAAATTACTTCACAGAAAGGATAGTGGATAAGTGGAATAGCCTCCCATCAGAGGTGGTAGAGGCTAAGACTGTAGAGCAGGCATTCCCAACCACGGTCCTCAAGGCACACTAACAGTGCAGGTTTTAGTGATATCCAGGCTGCAGCACAGATGGCTAAATCAAAATAACTGAGCTACTAATTAAGTCAACTGTGCTGAAGCCTGGATATCACTAAAACCTGCACTGTTAGTGTGCCTTGAGGACTGTGGTTGGGAATGCCTGCTGTAGAGCAATTTAAACATGCTTGGGATAGGCATATGAATATCCTTACAAAGAATTAAGGTTCAGAAAGGGTTGAGATTGCCTAAAGAATAAAAAAAAAGGGGGAAGACAAGATGGGCCAAGTGGTTCTTATCTGCCGTCAAATTCTATGTTTCTATTTGTTCAGTTTGTCTGATGGTAGAATGGTGAACTTTAACATTTACTGCAAGGATAATGATTTTATGTAGCATTTTATGGCCTGACCTTTTGTGTAAATTGGCCGGTATTCCAACTCTTGGCAACATTGGCAATGGTTTTCAATGTTTTCCACTTGTAGATAATCTCTCCCACTGTAAACGGAAGGACTAAACTGTTGAACAGGAACAGTTGCGTCTATGGGATCACTACCCATGACTATTCTACTTGACTTGGTGTTACCACAAACCTGAATGCTCCAGACCAAACTGGCAAAGGGCTTTTTATATAAAAGTAACTTGGAAACAGGATAAGATAACAACCACTTGGCCCATTTAGTCTGCCCTAAACACATGTACACGCACACACTTACACACTAGGGTTAATTTTTGTCGGTAGCCAGTACACCTACCGGCAGGAGGAAACCAGAGTACCTGAGACCTGAGAAAAACCCACACCTGTATGGGGAGAATGTACAAACTCTACACAGGGCCGTGGTGGAATCAAACCCATGACCTTGGTGCTGTTGGGTAGTTATGCTGACCATTACGCCATCTGTAGCACTCCCTGATGAAATAATGAAGTGCACTTATTAGTGTGAGCAAAGATTTGTTAACCATCTTCTTTATGTGATAACACATACTGTACCTCCCAACTTTGCTTCATGGGTTGGGACGCTCAGCCGCACGTAACCCGATAAAGGGGTGTGACCTAGCAGCACTGACCCGTAGTGCAACATTTTGGGGGTGTGCCCAGCGCTCCCGGAGCAGGAGATCAAAGCCTCCCCAATTGCCCTCCCACCTGCAGACAGTGTCCGAATAGTGGGACAGTCCCACTGGATTCGGGACAGTTGGGAGGTACGGATAATAGGATGTACTGGGATGTGGATCATTGGATCGACAGTGTCTGGGTCGACCACTATAGGTCGACAGGGTTTTCATGTTGTTTTTTTGTGTCGTTTTCTACGTACAGTGACCGGGAAGCCCAATTGCTTCGGGCAAGCTGCCTTGCTGCGCTTGGCACAGGTTACTATTCCCAATAGTAGTCCGCGTGGATCGTTTAGCATGGAAAAAGTTTGAAAGGAAAAAAAGTGAAACTCATGTCAACTTTTGACCTGTCGACCTAGAAACCCTGTCCACCAATAGGGGTCAACCTAGACACTGTCGATCTTCAGACCGGATCCCGATGTACTGTACTTCCCCTTTCACAGATGGATTATTCGTGTTGGATGGATTGATTTATTACTATCGTTTGCTCATGGCTTCGCATGCGTGGATGTCTGTTTATTGCTCACTGGAACTAATTGTACAAAGACAGTAGTGCCATCTAATATTATCTATATTTTATATTGTACACATTGATCACAAAATGCCTTTGTAAACCATATTTGCAGCTTTTCCTTCAGAGATTACCACAAAAAGATGCTTGGGCCTGCTAACTCAGCAGCAAGCCTTGTAAACCTGCCCGTGGGAGAAGCAACTGGTCCTGGGATCTACCCCTGCAGCCCTGACCAGTTGTCCCTGCGACATGTTGATCGTCATAGCGAAGCAGATGCTTACAGGAAACTGCAGGCACTTGAATTGAAATGGAAAATTTTCGGGGATAAGGAGTATGCGTAGGCTTACCATATTATCCCTTTAAACTGGTGCATTCATGAATTAAACAGGTTCTGTGGCTGGTTTAATTCAAGCCAGCATTTCACTTGGTTTTAATCAGCCACAGAACCTGTGTGATTCATGAGTGTCCCAGTTTTAAGGGATAACATGATAAGCCTAGGTATACGCGATATAAACAGTCTCTCACATATGCCAGATCCCGTTAGAATCTCTGCCTCATGATAAGCAGTCTGATTAGTGATTCATTTGTAGTTGGATTTTCCTGTGAAACAGAGCTTGAAATATGTACGGTATCTATGTAAATATCTAAATTTTATATACGGGTATGTATGCATATATAACTGCTTATGTTCAGAGTGTACACTATGCTATATAATAAAATAATGCTGCTCCTCACCTCTATGTGGGGAAGTGTTTTTTGCTTTCTGGCGTCCAGTAGATGGCGCCCGACGGAGCACATCAAGTGTTGCTCTGTTCGGGTGCTGACATTACTGTTGTGTAATTTAGACGGGCTGCTAAGTAGTACGGTATATTGGGGTCTATTCAATTCAACGCGAATTGAATAGCGCCGGGAAGAAGGTCGAAAAATGCTGTGCTTGCGCCTTAAACAGTGTGTTTAGATGGCAGAACGGGCATTATCCGACTTAAGTGTCTCGTCGCAATGCTGTTTGAGTCGGTCTAGGGCACAAAACAGCATCGCGGATCTAGTTTTGTTGGATTTCTGCTCCCACCCCAGGAGGGGTGCGAGCAGAAATCCACTAGACAAACTTAGCTGAATTGAACAGCTCCATAACTTCATAGTTCATAAAAAGTCACTAGAAGTATATTTGTTACATAATAATTATATTTACATACATATACTCTTTTTTTGGATTAAGGAGTCTGCACACTGACGCGCAGAGAAACGTTTTATTTTTCTTTCTTTTTTTTCTTTATTGCTCCTCTCCCTGTCACATCGAGATCATTCATTCATTCATTCAAGGTCACTAAGCTATCCAATAGTGAAAATGCAATCCAAATTCATCCAGTAGTTTTTGCTTAATGCCGGAACGAAGAGGCACCTTGCCCGAAGCATGGCGCACTAATTGGATTTTGATGGCGAAAACGACACCAAAAAGTCGTAAAACTGTTGCCTACCTTTTCATGTGTTGACCTTTTGACCCTGTCTACCTAATGCATGTCGACCTAATGACTGTAGACCTTTTTCCATATAGATTTGCTGATACGTACCCATATTATTTTACTATCTTGATATAGTTTCTACAAAACTACTGTCCAAAACATTAACCAGCCATATAACAAGATCTACAGATTAAGGTTTCAGAATGGCCTCCACAGTGCCCCGATTTAAATAATCTTGTAAATCAGGAGACGGTATCTATGCAGGTTATGCAACAAGGGCTAAGAGTTCTTGCAGTTCTGCAAGGAAGAGCTAATGTAAGAACTGAAAGTCTCATAGGGCAGAATTCAATTAGCCGCAGTAATCAGATAATTTACAGTGTGGAAAATTCTGTATGTATGTGTCCGCTAGTTGCGCTATTCGAATATAAAATGCTTTTCGCAGGGTTCACAGTTATTCTGCTCGGTGTAAGCTACGTTTTGTTTGGGAAATCACCCTGTTCTCCAAAAAAGCAGCAAATAAAATTGGACAATAGTATCAAAGGCTATTAGAGAGCGATTCAATTGTATCCCCCAGAGGTGCTGACTAATGGGCGTCCGAAGGAACAATTCAATCGGTTCTTCGTTCGGGTGCTTGTTACCACGGAATATATTTCTGTTTGCAGCCTCTTGAGATGGCGCGAAAAGTGTCCCGGTCGGTCGCATTGTGCCCAGTACTCGAGTTTGGTTTTCGACGCTTTCAACGGCTAAACTTGATGCTGTTGGGTGTGACAAGCACGGGGGGAAAAAATGGGCGCTCGACTACAGAACAAACATTCGCCCTGTCTAAAGTGATGGATGATAAGCAAATATGGGCTCCCAAAGAGTGTTTGTATCTTCCCCTTAGTGTTCATAAGCAAAGTATTTTGGGCCTCTTATAAGGTGTTTGTTTAATGGTTGATTTTTCCATTGTTTTTCTAACCATGGAAAGATCATAGAAAGTTATTTGTTTGTTTTTTTTCTAATCAAATTAAAGGCTCTAGATTTGTGCTTCTTAAACTCGGTCCTCAAGGTATGCTAACAGTGCAGGTTTTAAAGATATTCATGCTTGTGCATAGATGGTATACTCAAACTGAGGTGCTAATTTAAATCATCTGTGTGTAAGCATGCTTATCTTTTAAATGCAAGTTGTTAGGGTACTGTAGCATGAGGACGGCATTTGAGAACCACTACTTTGGGGTGCATAAAAATGTCTGTCGTAGCCCTTTCAGACTTGCTCTGTAAACTGGCAAATTCCCGGGTCTCAGCCCAGACCCTGGTAAAGAGCAGGTGTGGGGACCTTAGTTTGCGTTCAGACCTACCAAAATCACGGATTCATAATTTAGCTGATAGTGTGAAAGGGGTATAAGATGATTTTTATGTAGATTTAAGCAACTTCTAAAAAATTGTTAAAGACATGCAAGTCCCGTCTGCAAGATTATAAACACCTCTGTCATCAATACAACACCTCCATATTCCTGTTCAATATCATTTCTCTATCGTCCTAGTGGATGCTGGGGTTCCTGGAAGGACCATGGGGAATAGCGGCTCCGCAGGAGACAGGGCACAAAAAGTAAAGCTTTAGGATCAGGTGGTGTGCACTGGCTCCTCCCCCTATGACCCTCCTCCAAGCCTCAGTTAGATTTTTGTGCCCGGCCGAGAAGGGTGCAATCTAGGTGGCTCTCCTAAAGAGCTGCTTAGAAAAGTTTAGCTTAGGTTTTTTATTTTACAGTGAGTCCTGCTGGCAACAGGATCACTGCAACGAGGGACTTAGGGGAGAAGAAGTGAACTCACCTGCGTGCAGGATGGATTGGCTTCTTGGCTACTGGACATTAGCTCCAGAGGGACGATCACAGGTACAGCCTGGATGGTCACCGGAGCCTCGCCGCCGGCCCCCTTGCAGATGCTGAAACGAGAAGAGGTCCAGAATCGGCGGCAGAAGACTCCTCAGTCTTCTTAAGGTAGCGCACAGCACTGCAGCTGTGCGCCATTTTCCTCTCGGCACACTTCACACGGCAGTCACTGAGGGTGCAGGGCGCTGGGAGGGGGGCGCCCTGGGAGGCAAATGAAAACCTTTTTTGGCTAAAAATACCTCACATATAGCCTCCGGGGGCTATATGGAGATATTTAACCCCTGCCAGAATCCGTTAAGAGCGGGAGACGAGGCCGCCGAAAAAAGGGCGGGGCCTATCTCCTCAGCACACAGCGCCATTTTCCCTCACAGAAAGGCTGGAGGGAAGGCTCCCAGGCTCTCCCCTGCACTGCACTACAGAAACAGGGTTAAAACAGAGAGGGGGGGCACTAATTTGGCGTTAGAAATATATAAAAAAGATGCTATAAGGGAAAACACTTATATAAGGTTGTCCCTATATAATTATAGCGTTTTTGGTGTGTGCTGGCAAACTCTCCCTCTGTCTCTCCAAAGGGCTAGTAGGTCCTGTCCTCTATCAGAGCATTCCCTGTGTGTGTGCTGTGTGTCGGTACGTGTGTGTCGACATGTATGAGGACGATGTTGGTGAGGAGGCGGAGCAATTGCCTGTAATGGTGATGTGTCTCTCTAGGGAGTCGACACCGGAATGGATGGCTTATTTAGGGAATTACGTGATAATGTCAACACGCGCCAAGGTCGGTTGACGACATGAGACGGCCGACAAACAATTAGTACCGGTCCAGACGTCTCAAAAACACCGTCAGGGGTTTTAAAACGCCCGTTTACTTTAGTCGGTCGACACAGACACAGACAGGGACACTGAATCCAGTGTCGACGGTGAATAAACAAACGTATTCCTTATTAGGGCCACACGTTAAGGGCAATGAAGGAGGTGTTACATATTTCTGATACTACAAGTACCACAAAAGAGGGTATTATGTGGGATGTGAAAAAACTACCGTAGTTTTTCCTGAATCAGATAAATTAAATGAAGTGTGTGATGATGCGTGGGTTCCCCCCGATAGAAAATATGGGCGGTATACCCTTTCCCGCCAGAAGTTAGGGCGCGTTGGGAAACACCCCTTAGGGTGGATAAGGCGCTCACACGCTTATCAGAACAAGTGGCGGTACCGTCTATAGATAGGGCCGTCCTCAAGGAGCCAGCTGACAGGAGGCTGGAAAAATATCATAAAAAGTATATACACACATACTGGTGTTATACTGCGACCAGCGATCGCCTCAGCCTGGATGTGCAGAGCTGGGGTGGCTTGGTCGGATTCCCTGACTAAAAATATTGATACCCTTGACAGGGACAGTATTTTATTGACTATAGAGCATTTAAAGGATGTATTTCTATATATGCGAGATGCACAGAGGGATATTTGCACTCTGGCATCAAGAGTAAGTGCGATGTCCATATCTGCCAGAAGATGTTTATGGACACGACAGTGGTCAGGTGATGCAGATTCCAAACGGCACAAAGGTGTATTGCCGTATAAAGGAAGAGGAGTTATTTGGGGTCGGTCCATCGGACCTGGTGGCCAGGGCAACTGCTGGAAAATCCACCGTTTTTACCCTAAGTCACATCTCTGCAGAAAAAGACACCGTCTTTTCAGCTTCAGTCCTTTCGTCCCTATAAGAGTCATATCTGCCCAGGGATAGAGGAAAGGGAAGAAGACTGCAGCAGGCAGCCCATTCCCAGGAACAGAAGCGTTCCACCGCTTCTGACAAGCTCTCAGCATGACGCTGAGACCATACAGGACCCCTGGATCCTACAAGTAGTATCCCAGGGGTACAGTTTGGAATGTCGAGACGTTTCCCCTGCGCAGGCTCCTGAAGTCTGCTTTACCAAGGTCTCCCTCCGACAAGGAGGCAGTATGGGAAAAAATTCACGAGCTGTATTCCCAGCAGGTGATAATTAAATTACCCCTCCTACAACAAGAAAAGGGGTATTATTCCACACTATATTGTGGTACTGAAGCCAGAAGGCTAGGTGAGACCTATTCTAAATCTAAAAAAATTTGAACACTTACAAAGGTTCAAATCAAGATGGAGTCACTCAGAGCAGTGATAACGAACCGGGAAGAAGGGGACTATCTGGTGTCCCGAGACATCAGGGATGCTTACCTCCATGTCCCAAATTTGCCCTTATCACTAAGGGTACCTCAGGTTCGTGGTACAGAACTGTCACTATCAGTTTCTGACGCTGCCGTTTGGATTGTCTACGGCACACCGGGTCTTTACCAAGGTAATGGCCGAAATGATGGTTCTTCTTCGTAGAAAAGGCGTCTTAATTATCCCTTACTTGGACGATCTCCTGATAAGGGCAAAGTCCAGGAAACAGTTGGAGGTCGGAGTAGCACTATCTCGGATACTGTTACAACAGCAGGGGTGGATTCTAAATATTCCAAAATCGCAGCTGATCCCGACAACAAGTCTCCTGTGCTTAGGGATGATTCTGGACACAGTCCAGAAAAAGGTGTTTCTCCCGGAAGAGAAAGCCAGGGAGTTATCCGAGCTAGTCAGGAACCTCCTAAAATCAGTGCATCATTGCACAAGGGCCATGGTAAAAAAATGGTGACTTCCTTCGAAGCAATTCCAGTCGGCAGATTTCATGCAAGAACTTTTCAGTGGGATCTGCTGGACAAATGGTCCGGATCGCATCTTCAGATGCATCAGCGGATAACCCTATATCCAAGGACAAGGGTGTCTCTCCTGTGGTGGTTACAGAGTGCTCATCTTCTAGAGGGCCGCAGATTCGGCATTCAGTTTTGGATGTTGGTGACCACGGAGGCCAGCCCGAGAGGCTGGGGAGCAGTCACACAAGGAAAAAATTCCCAGGGAGTGTGATCAAGTCTGGAGATTTTTCTCCACATAAATATAGCTAAGGGTAAATTTATAATGCTCTAAGCTTAGCAAGACCTCTGCTTCAAGGTCAGCCGGTATTGATCCAGTGGGATAAAACATCACGGCAGTCGCCCACGTAAATAGACAGGGCGGCACAAGAAGCAGGAGGGCAGTGGCAAAAACTGCAAGGACTTTTCGCTGGGCGGAAAATCATGTGATAGCACTGTCAGCAGTGTTTCATTCCGGGAATGGAAACTGGGAAGCAGACTTCCTCAGTAGGCACGACCTCCACCCGGCAGAGTGGGAACTTCATGGGGAAGTTTTCCACATAATTGTAAACCGTTGGGAATTACCAAAGGTGGACATGATGGCGTCCCGTCTGAACAAAAAACGGGACAGGTATTGCGCCAGGTTAAGAGACCCTCAGGCAATAGCTGTGGACGTTCTGGTAACACCGTGGGTGTACCAGTCGGTGTATGTGTTCCATCCTCTGCTTTTCATACCTAAGGTACTGAGAATTATAAGACGTAGAGGAGTAAGAACTATACTCATGGCTCCGGATTGGCCAAGAAGGACTTGGTACCCGGAACTTCAAGAGATGCTCACAGAGGACTTATGGCCTCTGCCGCTAAGAAGGGACTTGTTTCAGCAAGTACCATGTCTGTTCCAAGACTTACCGCAGCTGCGTTTGACGGCATGGCGGTGGAACGCCGGATCCTAAGGGAAAAGGCATTCAGGAAGAGGTCATTCCTACCCTGGTCAAAGCCAGAAAGGAGGTGACCGCACAACATTATCACCACATGTGGCGAAAATATGTTGCGTGGTGTGAGGCCAGGAAGGCCCCACGAAGAAATTTCAACTCGGTCGATTCCTGCATTTCTTGCAAACAGGAGTGTTTATGGGCCTCAAATTGGGGTCCATTAAGGTTCAAATTTCGGCCCTGTCGATTTTTCTTCCAGAAAGAATTGGCTTCAGTTCCTGAAGTCCAGAAGTTTGTCAAGGGAGTATTGCATATACAACCCCCTTTTGTGCCTCCAGTGGCACTGTGGGATCTCAACGTAGTTCTGGGATTCCTCAAAACACATTGGTTTAAAACCAGTCAAATCTGTGGATTTGAAGCATCTCACATGAAAAGTGAATATGCTCTTGGACCTGGCCTGGACCAGGCGAGTGTCAAATTGGTGGTTTTTTTCTCAAAAAAGCCCATATCTGTTTGTCCATTCGGACAGGGCAGAGCTGCGGACTCGTCCCCAGTTCTCTCCCTAAGGTGGTGTCAGTGTTTCACCTGAACCAGCTTATTGTGGTGTCTTGCGCCTACTAGGGACTTGGAGGACTCCAAGTTGCTAGATGTGGTCAGGGCCCTGAAAATATAGGTTCCAGGACGGCTGGAGTCAGGAAAACTGACTTGCTGTTATCCTGTATGCACCCAACAAACTGGGTGCTCTTGCTTTTAAGCAGACTTTTGCTAGTTGGATGTGTAATACAATTCAGCTTGCACATTCTGTGGCAGGCCTGCCACAGCCAAAATATGTAAATGCCCATTCCACAAGGAAGGTGGGCTCATCTTGGGCGGCTGCCCGAGGGGTCTCGGCTTTACAACTTTGCCGAGCGGCTATTTAGTCAGGGGCAAACACGTTTGTAAAATCCTACAAATTTGATACCCTGGCTAAGGAGGACCTGGAGTTCTCTCATTCGGTGCTGCAGAGTCATCCGCACTCTCCCGCCCGTTTGGGAGCTTTGGTATAATCCCCATGGTCCTTTCAGGAACCCCAGCATCCACTAGGACGATAGAGAAAATAAGAATTTACTTACCGATAATTCTATTTCTCGGAGTCCGTAGTGGATGCTGGGCGCCCATCCCAAGTGCGGATTATCTGCATTACTTGTACATAGTTACAAAAATCGGGTTATTATTGTTGTGAGCCATCTTTTCAGAGGCTCCGCTGTTATCATACTGTTAACTGGGTTCAGATCACAGGTTGTACAGTGTGATTGGTGTGGCTGGTATGAGTCTTACCCGGGATTCATAAATCCTTCCTTATTGTGTACGCTCGTCCGGGCACAGTACCTAACTGAGGCTTGGAGGAGGGTCATAGGGGGAGGAGCCAGTGCACACCACCTGATCCTAAAGCTTTACTTTTTGTGCCCTGTCTCCTGCGGAGCCGCTATTCCCCATGGTCCTTTCAGGAACCCCAGCATCCACTACGGACTCCGAGAAATAGAATTATCGGTAAGTAAATTCTTATTTTAACCTGTTGTGTGGTTTTTTTTTTTTTGTGCAGAACATCACCCCAAAATTGGGTGTGGTTCATCAAATCGACAGTGTCTAGGTCGACAATGTTTAGGTCGACCACTATAGGTCGACAGTCACTAGGTCGACATGGATGGAAGGTCGACAGGGTTTCTAGGTCGACAGGTCTAAAGGTCGACATGAGGATTTTTTTTTTGTCTCGTTTTCTTCGTAGAGTGACCGGGATCCCAAATTAGTGCACCGCGTCCCCTCGCATGGCTCGCTTCGCTCGCCATGCTTCGGGCATGGTGCCTTCGCTCTGCTACCGCTTCGCTCGGCACACTTTACCATTCCAATCGTAGTCCACGTGGATCGTTAAGTATGAAAAAATAAAAAAAATGTGAAAAACTCATGTCGACCTTTAGACCTGTCGACCTAGCACATGTCGACCTAGAAACCCTGTCGACCTTCCATCCATGTCGACCTAGTGACTGTCCACCTATAGTGGTCGACCTAAACATTGTCGACCTAGACACTGTCGATCTTCAGACCGGATCCCCCCAAAATTACATGTCATTGTTAGCCAAATATGCTATTTAAAGACTTAAGTCTTTACATTATTAATCCTTAGACTGTGCCACAGATGTTGTGAACCAAGTCCCAACAGTTTTACCTCTTTAAAATAGGGATTTCCCCATACTTTCAGGGCTGCAAATACTTTAACCCCATAGTAACCTAGTTTCTGAGGTTGAAAAATAGACAATTTGTCCATCGAGTTCAACCTGTTAGTGGTCTGCTACACTGAACTATTTTTAAGACTAATTTTAACTGTGGTTTTTAGCAATAAACTAAAATACTCCGGTTTTTTTTATTACTATAGTACAGGTTGAGTCTCCCTTATCCAAAATGCTTGGGACCAGAGGTATTTTGGATATGGGATTTTTCCGTATTTTGGAATAATTGCCTACCATAATGAGATATCATTGTGATGGGACCTAAATCTAAGCACAGAATGCATTTATGTTTCATATATACCATATACACACAGCCTGAAGGTAATTTTAGCCAATATTTTTTATAACTTTGTGCATTAAACAAAGAGTGTGTACATTCACACAATTCATTTATGTTTCATATACACCTTATACACACAGCCTGAAGGACATTTAATACAATATTTTTAATAACTTTGTGTATTAAACAACGTTTGTGTACATTGATCCATCAGAAAACAAAGGTTTCACTATCTCACTCAAAAAAGTCCGTATTTCGGAATATTCCGTATTTCTGAATATTTGGATATGGGATACTCAACCTGTACATGATTAACCCACCATAACCCTGTATATCCTTATCCATTACGAATTTATCAAGGTCATTTTTAAAAGTAGCGACTGAGTCCACCAAAACTACTCTCTCAGCAGGGAATTCCATATATGTATTATCCTTGCTGTGAAGAAACCTTTCCGTCTCTTTGTGCAAAATCTCCTCTCCTCTCCTCCAGCCTAAGCGGGTGTCCGCGTGTCCGTTTTGATGATCTTACCAAAAACAAATCCCCTGCTAGCGCTGTGTATTGACCCCTTATATATTTGTAAATGTTAATCATGTCCCCGTCTTAATATACTTTTTTCCAGTGTAAACATGCCTAGCAAGCCTTTCCTCGTATTCTAGAGTCTCCATCCCCTTTATCAATTTGTTGTATGGTGCCCATAATTGTTCACAGTATTCAAGATGTGGCCTCACTAGTGATTTATATAGTGGGAGTATAACACACTCATCCCTTGCATAAATTCCCCGCTTAATGCATGCTAATACCTTGTTTGCCTTTTTTGCTGCATTCCTACTTTGGGTACTGCTGTTAAGTTTGTTATCTAGGTGTACACCTAAATCTTTTTCCAGTACAGAATCCCGTTTCTCCCCGTTTACTATGTAGGTAGTGTTCTTATTCTTGCTACCGAAGTGTATTACCTTACATTTCTCTGACGTCCTAGTGGATGCTGGGAACTCCGTAAGGACCATGGGGAATAGCGGCTCCGCAGGAGACTGGGCACAACTAAAGAAAGCTTTAGGTCACCTGGTGTGCACTGGCTCCTCCCACTATGACCCTCCTCCAAGCCTCAGTTAGATTTTGTGCCCGGCCGAGGTTGGATGCACACTAGGGGCTCTCCTGAGCCCTTAGAAAGAAAGTATAGATTTAGGTTTTTTATTTTCAGTGAGACCTGCTGGCAACAGGCTCACTGCAGCGAGGGACTAAGGGGAGAAGAAGCGAACTCGCCTGCTTGCAGCCGGATTGGGCTTCTTAGGCTACTGGACACCATTAGCTCCAGAGGGATCGACCGCAGGCCCAGTCCTTGGTGTTCGGTCCCGGAGCCGCGCCGCCGTCCCCCTTACAGAGCCAGAAGCAAGAAGAGGTCCGGAAAATCGGCGGCAGAAGACATCAGTCTTCACCAAGGTAGCGCACAGCACTGCAGCTGTGCGCCATTGCTCCTCATGTACACCTCACACTCCGGTCACTGAGGGTGCAGGGCGCTGGGGGTGGGGCGCCCTGAGCAGCAATATTAACACCTTGGCTGGCAAAAATACCACAATATATAGCCCCAGAGGCTATATATGTGGTAAATACCCCTGCCAGAATCCAGAAAAAAGCGGGAGAAAAGTCCGCGAAAAAGGGGCGGAGCTATCTCCCTCAGACACACTGGCGCCATTTTCTCTTCACAGTGCAGCTGGAAGAAAGCTCCCCAGGCTCTCCCCTGTAGTTTTCAGGCTCAAAGGGTTAAAAAGAGAGGGGGGGCACTAAATTTAGGCGCAATATTATATATACAAGCAGCTATTGGGGAAATTTCACTCAGTTATAGTGTTAATCCCCACATTATATAGCGCTCTGGTGTGTGCTGGCATACTCTCTCTCTGTCTCCCCAAAGGGCTTTGTGGGGTCCTGTCCTCAGTCAGAGCATTCCCTGTGTGTGTGCGGTGTGTCGGTACAGCTGTGTCGACATGTTTAATGAGGAGGCTTATATGGTGACGGAGCAGATGCCGATAAATGTGATGTCGCCCCCTGTGGGGCCGACACCAGAGTGGATGGTTAGGTGAAAGGTATTAACCGACAGTGTCAACTCCTTACATAAAAGGGTGGATGACGTAACAGCTGTGGGACAGCCGGCTTCTCAGTCCGCGCCTGCCCAGGCGTCTCAAAGGCCATCAGGGGCTCAAAAAACGCCCGCTCACTCAGATGGCAGACACAGATGTCGACACGGAGTCTGACTCCAGCGTCGACAAGGTTGAGACATATACACAATCCACTAGGAACATCCGTGACTTAATCCCGGCAATAAAAAATGTGTTACACATTTCTGACATTAACCCAAGTACCACTAAAAAAGGGTTTTATGTTTGGGGAGAAAAAGCAGGCAGTGTTTTGTTCCCCCATCAGATGAATGAATGAAGTGTGTGAAAAGCGTGGGTTCCCCCCGATAAGAAACTGGTAATTTCTAAAAAGTTACTGATGGCGTACCCTTTCCCGCCAGAGGATAAGTTACGCTGGGAGATATCCCCTAGGGTGGATAAGGCGCTCACACGGTTGTCAAAAAAGGTGGCACTGCCGTTTAGGAACGGCCACTTTGAAGGTACCTGTTGATAAAAAGCAGGAGGCTATCCTGAAGTCTGTATTTACACGCTCAGGTACTAGACTGAGACCTGCAGATCGTGCTGCAGCAGCGTGGTCGGTGACCCTGTCACACATGAGAACATATTAAAGACATCGTCTTATATATGAGGGATGCACAGAGGGATATTTTGCCGGCTGGCATCCAAAATGAATGTAATGACCATTCTGTCAGGAGGGTATTAGAGACCTGTCACTGGACAGGTGATGCTGACTTTAAAAGGCGCATAGAGACTCGGCCTTATAAGGGTAAGGAATTATTTGGGGATGGTCTCTGGGACCTCGTATCCATTACCTCAGGTTTCCTCACAGACTAAGAAAGCACTGTATTATCAGGTACAGTCCTTTCGGCTTCAGAAAAGCAAGCGGGTCAAAGGCGCTTCCTTTCTGTACAGAGACATGGGAAGAGGGAAAAAGCTGCACCAGTCAGCCTGTTCCCAGAATCAAAATTCTTCTCTCGCTTCCTCTGAGTCCACAGCATGACGCGGGGGCTCCACAGGTGTAGCCAGGTACGGTGGGGGGCCGTCTCAAAAATTTCAGCGATCAGTGGGCTCGCTCACAGGTGGATCCCTGTTTCATTCAAGTAGTATTTCAGGGGTACAAGCTGGAATTCGAGATGTCTCCCCCCCGCCGTTTCCTCAAATATGCCTTGCCGACAACTCCCTCAGGCAGGGAGGCTGCGCTAGAGGCAATTAATAAGCTGTATTCCCAGCAGGTAATACTCAAGGTGCCCCTACTTCAACAAGGACGGGGTTACTATTCCACACGGTTTGGGGTACCGAAACCCCATGGTTCGGTGTGACCTATTTTATATTTAAAATCCTTGAACACATACATAAAAAAATTCAAGTTCAAGAGGGAATCGCTCAGGGCGGTTATTGCAAGCCTGGACGAGGGGGATTACATGGGATCCCGGGACATCAAGGATGCTTACCTGCATGTCCCCATTTACCATCCTCGCCAGGAGTACCTCAGATTTGTGGTACAGGATTACCATTACCAAGTCCAGACACTGCCGTTTGGACTGTACATGGCACCGAGGGTGTTTACCAAGGTAATGGCCAAAATGATGATACTCCTTCGAAAAAAGGGAGTTTTAATTATCCCGTACTTGGACAATATCCTTATAAGGGCAAGGTCCAAGGAGCAGTTGCTAGTCGGGGTAGCACTATTTTGGAAAGTGCTACAACAGCACGGTTGGATTCTAAACAGTCCAAAGTCACAGCTGGTTCCTACGACACGTCTACTGTTCCTGGGGATGGTTCTGGACACAGAACAGAAATAAGTGTTTCTCCCGGAGGAGAAAGCCAAGGAACTGTCATCTCTAGTCAGAGACCTCCTGAAGCAAAAACAGGTATCGGTGCATCATTGCATGCGAGTCCTGGGAAAAAATGGTAGCTTCCTACGAAGCAATCCCATTCGGCAGGTTCCATGCAAGAGGGCCGCAGGTTCGGCATACAGGACTAGGTCCTAGTGACCATGGATGCCAGCCTTTTGAGGCTGGGGGGCAGTCACACAGGGAAAAAACTTCCAGGGACTTTGGTCAAGTCAAGTGACTTCCCTACACATAAATATTCTGGAACTGAGGGCCATTTACAATGCCCTGAGTCAGGCAAGGCCTCTGCTTCAAAACCAGCCGGTACTGATCCAATCAGACAACATCACGGCAGTCGCCCATGTAAACCAACGGGGCGGCAGAAGAAGCAGGATGGCGATGGCAGAAGCCACAAGGATTCTCCGATGGGCGGAAAATCATGTGTTAACACTGTCAGCAGTGTTCATTCCCGGAGTGGACGACTGGGAAGCAGATCTTCTCAGCGGACACGACCTCCACCCGGGAGAGTGGGGATTTCATCCAGAAGTCTTCCAAAGGATTATACACCATTGGGAAAGGCCACAGGTGGACATGATGGCGTCCCGCCTCAACAAAAAGCTATAAAAGATATTGCGCCAGGTCAAAGGACCCTCAGGCTGTGGACGCTCTGGTAACACCGTGGGTGTACCAGTCGGTTTATGTGTTCCTCCCTCTGCCTCTCATACAAAAGGTACTGAGAATAATAGGAAGGCGAGGAGTAAGAACGATACTCGTGGTTCCGGATTGGCCAGGAAGAGCTTGGTACCCAGAACTTCAAGAAATTATATCAGAGGACCCATGGCCTCTGCCGCTCAGACAGGACCTGCGGCAGCAGGGGCCCTGTCTGTTCCAAGACTTACCGCGGCTACGTTTTGACGGCATGGCGGTTGAACGCCGGATCCTAAAGGAAAAGGGCATTCCGGAGGAAGTCATTCCTACGCTGATTCAAGCCAGGAAAGATGTAACTGCAAAACATTATCACCGCATATGGCGAAAATATGTTGCTTGGTGTGAGGCCAAAAAGGCCCCAACAGAGGAATTTCAACTAGGTCGATTTCTGCATTTCCTACAAGCAGGAGTGTCTATGGGCCTAAAATTAGGCTCCATTAAGGTACAGATCTCGGCTTTGTCGATTTTCTTCCAAAAAGAACTAGCTTCAGTACCTGAAGTTCAGACATTGTAAAAGGAGTGCTGCATATTCAGCCCCCGGTTGTGCCTCCAGTGGCACCTTGGGTTCTCAACGTGGTGTTGAGTTTCTTAAAATCACATTGGTGTGAGCCACTAAAAACCGTGGATCTCAAATATCTCACGCGGAAAGTGGTCATGTTATTGGCCTTGGCTTCGGCCAGGCGTGTATCAGAATTGGCGGCTTTGTCATATAAAAGTCCTTATCTGATTTTCCATATGGATAGGGCAGAATTGAGGACTCGTCCCCAGTTTCTCACTAAGGTGATATCAGTTTTTCACTTGAACCAACTATTGTAGTGCCTGCGGCTACTAGGGACTTGGAGGATTCCAAGTTACTGGACGTAGTCAGGCCCTTGAAAAATTATGTTTCCAGGACGGCTAGAGTCAGGAGAACTGACTCGCTGTTTATCCTGTATGCACCCAGCAAACTGGGTGCTCCTGCTTCTAAGCAGACTATTGCTCGCTGGATTTGTAGCACAATTCAGCTGGCGCATTCTGCGGTTGGACTACCGCAGCCAAAATCTGTAAAAGCCCATTCCACAAGGAAGGTGGGCTCATCTTGGGCAGCTGCCCGAGGGGTCTCGGCTTTCCAACTTTGCCGAGCTGCAACTTGGTCAGGGGCAAACACGTTTGCTAAATTCTACAAAATTGATACCCTGGCTGAGGAGGACCTGGAGTTCTCTCATTCGGTGCTACAGAGTCATCCGCACTCTCCCGCCCGTTTGGGAGCTTTGGTATAATCCCCATGGTCCTTACGGAGTTCCCAGCATCCACTAGGACGTCAGAGAAAATAAGATTTTACTCACCGGTAAATCTATTTCTCGTAGTCCGTAGTGGATGCTGGGCGCCCATCCCAAGTGCGGATTGTCTGCAATACTTGTATATAGTTATTGCCTAACTAAAGGGTTATTGTTGAGCCATCTGTTGAGAGGCTCAGTTATATTCATACTGTTAACTGGGTATAGTATCACGAGTTATACGGTGTGATTGGTGTGGCTGGTATGAGTCTTACCCGGGATTCAAAATCCTTCCTTATTATGTCAGCTCGTCCGGGCACAGTGTCCTAACTGAGGCTTGGAGGAGGGTCATAGTGGGAGGAGCCAGTGCACACCAGGTGACCTAAAGCTTTCTTTAGTTGTGCCCAGTCTCCTGCGGAGCCGCTATTCCCCATGGTCCTTACGGAGTTCCCAGCATCCACTACGGACTACGAGAAATAGATTTACCGGTGAGTAAAATCTTATTTTTTTCTATATTGAACCTCCTTCTCCATTTTGAAGCCCAGGCTTCGTTTAAATAAGTAATTCTGAAGAGACTCTGCATCCTCCACCGAATTTATAACCTTACGCAATTTGGTATTGTCTGCAAAAATTGACACTATGCTCTCTAGACCTGCTACTAGATCATTTATGAAAATGTTGAACAATAGTGGTCCAAGTACAGTCCCCTGTGACACATCGCTGAGTACCTCAGTCCAATTCGAAAAAGTTCCATTTACCACCACTCACTGCTCCCTTTTATCCAACCAAGTGCATAATGTGTTCCCTAGCCCAAGTTCTCTTAATTTGTAGATTAGTCTCATGTGAGGTACTGTATCGAAAGCTTTAGTCTAAAAAGATTACATCCACCTCTTTACCCTGATCTAGGTTTGCACTAACTATTTCATAAAAGCCTATTAATTTAGTTTGACATGATCTGTCCTTCACAATTTTACATGTTGGTTCCTATTAATAACCTTATTGGTTTCAAGGAACTCCTGTATTCTATCCCTTAAAATACCTTCCAGTACTTTCCCCACTATAGATGTAAGACTTATTGGTCTGTAATTACCCGGATCAAACTTACTTCCCTTTTTAAATATTGGCACTACTTCTGCTATACACCAGTCTTTGGGAACCATGTCTTGCTAATTTGGAGTGTAGCTCCATGAGAACCCTTGGGTGAATTCCGTCGGGACCAGGTGATTTATTAATCTTAAATTTATTTATTTTTTAATCCGTCAAAGCAGATGTTCTCAAACGGTGTGCCGTGGCTCCCTGGGGTGCCTCGGGACACTTGCAGGGGTACCCTGGGTTGGTGGTCCAGGACCAATTCAAATTATTCATGGTCAGTATAATAGGGAAAACCAGTGCCGGTGGCTGCCAGTCATAAAATATGTGGTCAAACAGAAGCAAATCGTGTCCCTCACCACACAACTGAGCCTAAGGATGACATATACACGCGATCTACTTAATGTAATATTTCTTTCTAAATTTCTCAATACAAAATTTTTGGCCTAGGGGTGCCGTGAAAAAAATTCTGATTATTCTAGGGCGCCGTGATTCAAAAAAGTTTGGAAACCACTGAGTCACAGACTACTTCCTCACTTAAATCAGCACTTAGCAGTGGGACATTCTCATTGCTGAGGTTATACGTCATTCCCTCCATCTGATCCTTTCTTGTGAATACTGATGAGAAAAACTTGTTTAATTCATCCGCTATGTCAATGTCATCTTTGATTAGGACGTCCAACTGGTCTTTTAAAGGGCCTATATGCTCTTTCTTTAATCTTTTGCTGTTTATGTATTTAAAAAAACTTTTTGGGGTTTGATTTACTTTCCTTTTGCTATTTTCTTTTCCCTTTCTATTTTAGATGCTCTGATTTCTTTTTTGCATATTTTATTACAATCTTTATAGTACTGGAATGACTCCGCCTTCCCATCTGATTTATACTTTTTTGAATGCTCTCCTCTTTTTGGCCATTAGTTACTTAATCTTTTTGTTGAGCCACATTGTTTTGGAATTATTACTCCTACGTTTGCTGCCATGGGAATGAACTTACAACTAGTATAACTAGCGAGCAACTTTTTTAATATGTCCCATTTCTCTGTGGTATTCATGCCTTGAAACAAAATATACCAATCAATGCCCCTTAAAACTTCCCTCATCATGGCAAAGTTGGCTTTGCTAAAGTCTAAAGTTTTAGTAGAGCCTATGTAGGGCTGTTTGTAAAAACTGATATTGAATGTGACCATATTGTGGCTGCTGTTTCCCATGGGCTCCCCTACTGTAAAATTCTCTATTGTTTGTTAGTACCAAGTCTTTTGATTGCATTGTACCTAGTTGGTTCCTCGATCAATTGAAGTAAGTAGTGATGATTTAGTTTGTTTAAAAATCTATTACCGCTAGCAGTAACACATGAATAATTTGTCCCAATTAATATCTGTAAAGTTAAAATCGCCCAACACTATGACGTCTCCTAATCCTGGCGCTTTTTTGATTTTGCTTCAGTAACAATTCCTCATCAGACACATTAATATCAAGCGGCTTGTAGCATATCCCTATTAGTAGCTTTTTAGTTCCCTTTTCCCTGCATGCAATTTCTACCCATAAAGTCTCCACAGTTGAGAACCAGGTTAATGAATACAGAAAAAAGGCATCTGGTCGTGTTAACGCTGCTAATTGAATTTGAGCTTTAGGGCCATTTGATTAGGGGAAGAAGTTTGTGTTACCTCTCGCAATATCTTTACCTCACTCTATGAACTTCACCTGCAATTCTATAGCTAAATTATCACAAGTTGTTTGAGAAGTAAAAAGGCTGCACGCTCAAATCTGTGTTCACTTCCAAATCATGTATCTTATTACCACAGGAAACATATAAAAGGCCGTCAAAGACCGGTGTCTGTAATTTTGGTACTCTTTTTGGTACTCATGATTAAATTGCAAATTGCATTTGAACTCCATAAAACACCATTTGTTTTTGTTTTTTTTACTGTATATTAATAATTTGTTTATGAAGAAAAGTTCATATATAAATACTGTATCATTGTCGATATGGTGTTGAACAGATCTGCAGTGTTTTTTTTTATAGAAGTTCAGCTTATTATAAATATAATTGTAGAAGGCAAATATTTGCCTAAGACAACAAAGAGCATGTACTAGTTCTTACACACATGGAAGAGTAGAACTATTATTGTTTGAGGGAGTAGTTTTGTGGAGAGTGGACACTGGTGTTGATTCAATTGTGAGAGTTAGCTCCCTTCTAAAGATTCAAATCAATTCAGCGCATATTAAATAGAGCCAGGATTTAGCTCCTGGTGCTATTCAATTCAGTGTACTGTTATGTGGCAGAATGCTGGTTCTTCTGCACCAAAAATAGGGGCAGATGTATTAAGCCTAGGGAAAGGATAAAGAAGTGATAAAGCATTGATAAGTGCAATGTGATAATGCACCAGCCAGTCAGCTCCTGTCCTTTTTCAAATCTGTGGTGACTGACTGGTGCGTTAACACCTTGCGCTTATCACTGCTTTCTCACTTCTTTATCCCTTCTCCAGGCTAATACATCTGCCCCACAGTGTTTTGTCGCAAGAACCAGCATTTTCCGACTTAATTGCTCATCGCAATACAAGGGCATTAAAAAGCATCAAGCCAGCACTTTTTTCGGATTTATGCTCTCACCACCGGAGGGGTGCAAGAAGCAATCCTCATTGGGTGTCACATTGCGCTGAATTGACTAGCACCTGGAGCTAATTCCCGGCGCTATTCAATCCTCGCTGAAATGAGTTTACCCCTAAAGTGGGCGGGAGCTAATTCAGTTGTTTGCTTGACCAGCCCCGCGCTGGTCGCAACAGCCAGTTCTTGCGCTCTAATGTGCAGGATTAGCCGCATTAAGCAGCACTTTCTGTGACAAGTGTTTGTATTCGTGTTTAGCACCAAAGACCTACGTTACATGGAATTCTGCTCAACTTGTTTTAATGCGTAGTGACTAATGCCAGGAGCAGAATCTGATAGAGGGGAATCTCTAGGGGGTCAATCCAGTTGCGGGCAAAGGTACCACATCTCTCACCCCTTGAAGCCTGAGCTCCCAGTTTATCTCTGCACATCATGCTATTTTGTACGCAACCCTATGGGGCTGCAAACAAACTTGTGTAAGTTTCAGCTGCCGTAATGTGCAGATGTTGCATCACTAACTCTCAGGCCAAAAACATCATCTGCAATTGGAATTACCCCCAAGTTTAAAAGTGTAAACATCGGACGCTTCTCCAAATGGGAATCTGTTTAGGAATGTGGTTCACTACCTGTCTTTAAGGAGCCCCAACAGCTTCCAGGTCTCCTCGCAGAATCGCAAGTGAAATAATTAGTTCCTCCTGTGGTTCTTTTAAAATGTGTCAGCGAGTAATTAATATTAGAGATGAGCGGGTTCGGTTCTCGGAGAACTCCCCCCGGACTTCACGTCACAAGCCCGGATCCGAGTCAGGCTCGGGTTTTCTCGCCTGACTCGGAAACCAGAACGAGGCAAAACGTCATCATCCCGCTGTCAGATTCTCGCGGGGTTTGGACTCCATATAAGGAGCCACGCGTCCCCGTCATTTTCACTCTGGCATTGGAGAGTGTAGCGAGAGGCTGTGTCTCCGTCCTCAGTGGTAGTGTCTTGTGCTGCATCTGTCCAGTCACAGTGGTTGTGTCCTCTGCTGCTACATGTCCAGTGCTTCCCGATAGAAAAATAAGAGTTAAGCTGGAAAAAGCACAGCAAAGAACCGTGCGTTCTAAGATTGTATCACAAATCCCCAAGGAGAGTTCAAGTGTGTTGGCGGTTCCGATGCCTGACCTTCCCAACATTGGACGGGAAGAGGTGGCTCCTTCCACCATTTGCACGCCCTCTCCAAGTGCTGGAAGTAGCACCCACAGTCCAGTTTCTGATATTCAAATTGAAGATGTCACTGTTGAAGTACACCAGGATGAGGATATGGGTGTTGCTGCTGCTGAGGAGGAAGTTGACAATGAGGATTCTGATGGTGATGTGGTTTGTTTAAATCAGGCACCGGGGGAGACACCTGGGGGTAAATTTACGAAGATGGGAGTTCTATTTAAAATGGGATGTTGCCCATAGCAATCAATCAGATTCCAGGTATTCTCTTCTAGAAGGTGCTAGATAAATAAGAAGTAGAATCTGGTTGCTATGGGTAACATCCCATCTTAAATAGAACTCCCATCTTAGTAAATTTACCCCCTGTTGTCCGTAGGATGAATAAGCCCATTGTGATGCCTGGGCAAAATATCAAAAAAGCGACCTCTTCAGGGTGGAATTATTTCTCCACAAATCCAGACAACAGTTGTCAAGCCGTGTGTTGCCTCTGTCAATCTGTAATGAGTAGGGTTAAGGCGTTAACCACCTAGGAACATCCTCCCTTATACGTCACCTGCTGCGCATTCATCAGAAGTCAGTGTCAAGTTGTGAAACTTTGGGTAAGAGCGTAAGCAGTCCACTGATGCCTAAATCCCTTCTTCCTCTTGTACCCAAGCTCCTGCAAGCCACACCACCAACTTCCTCCTCAGCCAGGAACGTCCGTAGTCCTGCAGGCCATGTCACTGGCAAGACTGAGGAGTCCTCTCCTAACCGGGATTCCTCCGGAGGATACATGAGTGGTACGCCTACTGTTGCTGCCGCTGTTGTTGTTGCTGCTGGGAGTCGATCGTCATCCCTGAGGGGAAGTTGGAAGACCACTTGTACTACTTCCAGTAAGCAATTGACTGTCCAACATTTCTTTGTGAGGAAGATGAAATATGACAGCAGTCATCCTTTTGCAAAGCGGATAACTGAGGCCTTGACAGTTATGTTGGTGTTAGACGTGCGTCCGGTATCCGCCATTAGTTCAGTGGGACTTAGAGAATTGTTTGAGGTACTGTGTCCCCGGTATCAAATCCCATCTAGGTTCCACTTCACTAGGCAGGCGATACCGAGAATGTACAGAGACATCAGAAAAAGTGTCCTCAGTGTTCTAAATAATGCAGTGGTACCCACTATCTACTTAACCACGGACATGTGGACAAGTGGAACAGGGTAGACTAAGGACTATATGACTGACAGCCCACTGGGTAGATGTATGGCCTACCGCAGCAACAACAACAGCAGCTGCACCAGTAGCGACATCTCGCAAATGCCAACTCGTTCCTAGGCAGGCTAAGCTATGTATCACCGCTGACAACCTCTTACGGAAACTGAGGGACATAATTGCACAATGGCTTACCCCAATTAGACTCTCCTGGGGATTTGCGATATCGGACAATGCCACCAATATTGTGCGTGCATTACATCTGGGCAAATTAATTTGGTGGTGCAGAATTTTTAGAAAAATGACAGGGGCGGGCAGGAGATGCTGACGGTGGCCTGAAATGTTGTGGGTCAATTTTGGCATTCAGCCACCGCGTGCCGACGACTGGAGTGCCATCAAACACTCCTGAACCTGCCCTGCCATCACCTGAAGCAAGAGGTGGTAACGAGGTGGAATTCAACATTCTATATGCTTCAGAGGATGGAGGAGCAGCAAAAGGCCATTCAAGCCTATACATCCACCTACGATATAGGCAAAGGAGGGGGAATTGTCCTGACTCAAGCGCAGTGGAGAATGATTTCCATCTTGTGCAGGGTTCTCCAACCCTTCGAACTTGCCACACATGAAGTCAGTTCAGACACTGGCAGCTTGAGTCAGGTCATTCCCCTAATCAGGCTTTTGCAGAAACAGCTGGAGAAATTGAAGGAGGAGCTGAGACTGAGGGATTCTGCAAAGTATGTCATTCGCTTTGCCAGGATTCAAGGGTGGTCAATCCTGTTGAAATAAGAGCACTACATTTTGTCCACCGTGCTCGATCCTAGGTTTAAAATCTATGTTGTATCTCTCTTTCCGGCAGACACAAGTCTGCAGAGGTTCAAAGACGTGCTGGTGAGACCATTGTCAACTCAAGCGGAACGTGACCCGTCAACAGCTCCTCCTTCATTTTCTCCCGCAACTGGGGCTGCGAGGAAAAGGATAAGATTTCCTAGCCCACCCACTGGTGGTGATGCAGGGCAGTCAGGAGCGAGTGCTGACATCTGGTCCGGCCTGAAGGACCTGCCAACGATTACTGACATGTCTACTGTCACTGCATATGATTCTGTCACCACTCAAAGAATGGTGGAGGATTATATGAGTGACTGCATCCAAGTAGGCATGTCAGACAGTCCGTACGTATACTGGCAGGAAAAATAGGCAATTTGGATGCCCGTGCACAAACTGGCTTTATTTTACCTAAGTTGCCCCCCCCTCCAGTGTGTACTCCGAAAGAATGTTTAGTACGTAGGAGGTTACTGCCACAAAATGTGGAGAAGATGATGTTCATCAAAATGAATTTATTATTAAAATTCCTCCGGGAAGACCTTTACCAGCAATCGCCTCCAGAAAGTACACAGGGACCTGTGATGGTGGATTCCAGTGGGGACGAATTAGTACTCTGTGAGGAGGAGGATTTACACAGTGAAAGGGGTGAGGAATTGGAGGATGAGGTCGATAACTTGCCTCTGTAGAGCCAGTTTTTGGAAGGAGAGATGGATTGCCTCTTTTTTGGTGCGGGACCAAACAAACCAGTCATTTCAACCATAGTCGTGTGGCAGACCCTGTCGCTGAAATGATTGGTTTGTTAAAGTGTGCATGTCCTTTACATACAACATAAGGGTGGGTGGGAGACTCCAATGACAATTCCATCTTACACCTCTTTCTTCTTTGCATCATGTGCTGTTTGGGGACTATTTATTTTTCTCTAACGTCCTAGAGGATGCTGGGGACTCTGTAAGGACCGTGTGGATAGACGGGCTCCACAGGAGACATGAGCACTTTAAGAAAGAATTTAGTTCCTGGTGTGCACTGGCTCCTCCCTCTATGCCCCTCCTCCAGACCTCGGTTTGATACTGTGCCCAGAGGAGCTGGGTGCTTTTCAGTGAGCTCTCCTGAGTTTACTGATAGGAAGTATTTTGTTAGGTTTTTTATTTTCAGGGAGCTCTGCTGGCAACAGACTCCCTGCATCGAGGGACTGAGGGGAGAGAAGCAGCCCTACTCTCTGAAGCTAGGTCCTGCTTCTTAGGCTACGGGACACCATTAGCGCCAGAGGGATTGGTACGCAGGATCTCACCCTCGCCTTCCGTCCCAGAGCCGCTCCGCCGTCCCCCTCGCAGAGCCGGAAGACAGAAGCCGGGTGAGTATGAGAAGAAAAGAAGACTTCACAGGCGGCAGAAGACTTCATGATCTTCACTAGAGATAACGCACAGCACTGTAGCTGTGCGCCATTGCTCCACACACCTCACATACTCCGGTCACTGTAAGGGCGCAGGGGGGGGGGGGCGCCCTGGGCAGCATTTGGGACCTCACATTGGCAAAAAGAACACATATATACAGTTGGGCACTGTATATATGTATGAGCCCCCGCCAAAATTACTGTTTAAGCGGGACAGAAGCCCGCCGCCGAGGGGGCGAGGCTTCTCCCTCAGCACTCACCAGCGCCATTTTTTCTCCACAGCACCGCTGAGAGGAAGCTCCCCGGGCTCTCCCTTGCTGATACACTGTAGAAGAGGGTTGAAAAGAGAGGGGGGGCACATAATTAGGCGCAAAAACTATAACATACAGCAGCTACCTGGTTAACATTAATTTACTGTGTTATTCCTGGGATATTATAGCGCTGGGGTGTGTTGGCATACTCTCTCTCTGTCTCTCCAAAGGGCCTGGTGGGGTAACTGTCTTCAGAAAGGACATTCCCTTTGTGCGTGGTGTGTCGGTACGCTTGTGTCGACATGTCTGATGAGGAAGGCTATGTGGGAGAGGAGCGGGAGCAAATGAATGTGGTGTCTCCGCCGACGGCGCCGACACCTGATTGGATGGATATGTTGAAGGTTTTAAATGATAATGTTAATTCCTTGCATAAAAGATTTGACAAGGCTCAGGCATTGGGGCAGTCAGGGTCTCAACCCATGCCTGATCCTATGTCGCAGGGACCGTCAGGGTCTCTTAAGCGCCCACTATCCCAAATTGTTGACACAGATACCGACATGGATTCTGACTCCAGTGTCGATTACGATGATGCAAAGTTACAGCCAAAATTGGCTAAATCCCTTCGATATATGATTATAGCAATAAAGGATGTTTTGCACATCACAGAGGAAACCCCTGTCCCTGACACGAGGGTGTATATGTAAAAGGGAAAGAAGCCTGAGGTAACTTTTCCCCCCTCACACGAACTGAAGGAGTTATGTGAAAAAGCTTGGGAATCTCCAGATAAGAAAATGCAGATTTCCAAAAGGATTCTTATGACGTATCCTTTCCCGCCAACGGATAGGCTACGTTGGGAATCATCCCCTAGGGTGGACAAAGCTTTAACACGCATATCCAAAAAGGTAGCCCTGCCGTCCCAGGATACGGCTACCCTCAAAGATGCTGCTGATCGCAAACAGGAGGTTACCCTGAAGTCCATTTATACACATTCCGGGTACCTTACTAAGACCGGCAATTGCGTCGGCCTGGGTGTGTAGTGCCGTAGCGGCATGGACGGATACCTTATCTGAGGAGTTGGATACCCTAGATAAGGATACTGTATTATTGACCCTGGGGCATATAAAAGACGCTCTCCTATATATGAGAGATGCTCAAAGAGACATTAGTCTACTGGGCTCTAGAATAAACGCTATGTCGATTTCTGCCAGAAGGGTCCTGTGGACTCGGCAATGGACAGGTGATGCCGACTCAAAAAGGCATATGGAGGTTTTACCTTACAAGGGTGAGGAATTGTTCAGGGAAGGTCTCTCGGACCTGGTCTCCACAGTTACAGCTGGAAAGTCAAATTTTTTGCCTTATGTCCCCTCACAGCCTAAGAGAGCACCGCATTATCAAATGCAGTCCTTTCGTTCACAAAGAAACAAAGTCCGAGGTGCGTCCTTTCTTGCCAGAGGGAGGGGCAGAGGAAAGAAGCTGCACAACGCAGCTAGTTCACAGGAACAGAAGTCCTCGCCGGCCTCTACAAAATCCACTGCATGACGCTGGGGCTCCACTGGCGGAGCCGGGCCCTGTGGGGGCACGTCTTCGGAATTTCAGGCACATGTGGGTTCACTCCCAGGTGGATCCTTGGGCAATAGAAATTGTGTCTCAGGGTTACAAGCTGGAATTCGAAGAGGTGTCTCCTCGCCGGTATTTTAAATCGGCCCTACCATCTTCCCCCCCAAGAGAGGGAAATAGTGTTAAACACAATACAAAAATTGTATCTTCAGCAGGTGGTGGTCAAGGTTCCCCTCCTTCAACAGGGAAGGGGTTATTATTCGACCATGTTTGTAGTCCCGAAACCGGACGGTTCGGTCAGACCCATATTGAATTTAAAATCTCTGAACCTATACTTGAAAAGGTTCAAGTTCAAGATGGAATCGCTAAGAGCGGTCATCGCAAGCCTGGAAGCGGGGGATTTTATGGTGTCACTGGACATAAAGGATGCGTACCTTCATGTCCCCATTTATCCACCTTATCAGGCGTACCTAAGATTTGCGGTACAGGATTGTCATTACCAATTTCAGACGTTGCCGTTTGGTCTCTCAACGGCCCCGAGGATTTTCACCAAGGTAATGGCGGAAATTATGGTGCTCCTGCGGAAGCAAGGTGTCACAATTATCCCGTACTTGGACGATCTCCTCATAAAAGCGAGGTCAAGATAGCAGTTGCTGAACAGCGTATCTCTTTCACTGAAAGTGTTACAACAACACGGCTGGATTATCAATATTCCAAAGTTGCAGTTAGTTCCTACGACTCGTCTGCCCTTCTTGGGCATGATTCTGGACACGGACCAGAAGATGGTTTATCTCCCGATAGAGAAGGCCCAGGAACTCATGACTCTGGTCAAGAACCTATTGAAACCAAAACAGGTGTCCGTGCATCATTGCACTCGAGTCCTGAGAAAGATGGTGGCGTCATACGAGCCATTCCCTTCGGCAGGTTCCATGCGAGGACTTTCCAATGGGACCTACTGGACAAGTGGTCCGGGTCACATCTTCAGATGCATCGGTTGATCACCCTGTCCCCCAGGGCCAGGGTGTCACTACTGTGGTGACTGCAGAGTGCTCACCTTCTCGAGGGCCGCAGATTCGGCATTCAGGACTGGATCCTGGTGACCACGGACGCAAGCCTCCGAGGTTGGGGAGCAGTCACACAGGGAAGAAATTTCCAGGGTCTTTGGTCAAGTCAAGAGACTTGTCTTCACATCAACATCCTGGAGCTACGGGCCATATACAACGCCCTGCGTCAAGCGGAGACCTTACTTCGCGACCGACCAGTTCTGATCCAGTCAGACAACATCACTGCAGTGGCTCATGTAAACCGCCTAGGCGGCACAAGGAGCAGAGTGGCAATGGCGGAAGCCACCAGAATTCTTCGCTGGGCGGAGAATCATGTAAGCTCACTGTCAGCAGTGTTCATTCCGGGAGTGGACAACTGGGAAGCAGACTTCCTCAGCAGACACAACCTGCACCCGGGAGAGTGGGGACTTCATCCAGAAGTCTTCGCACAGATTGTGAGTCGGTGGGAACTGCCACAGATAGACATGATGGCGTTCCCGCCTCAACAAAAAGCTATAGAGGTATTGCGCCAGGTCAAGAGACCCGCAGGCAGTAGCGGTAGACGCCCTAGTGACATCGTGGGTGTTCCGGTCAGTCTATGTATTTCCTCCTCTTCCTCTCATACCAAAGGTGTTGAGGATAGTAAGAAGAAAAGGAGTGAGAACAATCCTCATTGTTCCAGATTGGCCAAGACGGACCTGGTATCCAGATCTGCAGGAACTGCTCACAGAAGATCCGTGGCCTCTTCCTCTAAGACAGGACCTGTTGCAACAGGGACCCTGTCTGTTCCAAGACTTACCACGGCTGCGTTTGACGGCATGGCCGTTGAACGCCGGATCTTAGCAGAAAAGGGCATTCCGGTTGAGGTTATCCCTACGCTGATAAAGGCTAGGAAGGAAGTAACAGCAAAACATTATCACCGTATATGGCGAAAATATGTTTCATGGTGTGAGACCAAGAATGCTCCTACGGAAGAATTCCATCTGGGTTGTTTCCTTCACTTCCTACAAACTGGAGTGAATTTGGGCCTTAAATTAGGTTCCATTAAGGTCCGGATTTCGGCCCTATCCATTTTCTTTCAAAAAGAATTGGCTTCTCTCCCAGAAGTTCAGACTTTTGTAAAGGGAGTGCTGCATATTCAGCCTCCTTTTGTGCCTCCGGTGGCACCTAGGGATCTTAACGTGGTGTTAAGTTTCCTAAAGACACACTGGTTTGAACCGCTTAAAACGGTGGAGTTGAAATATCTCACGTGGAAGGTGCCTTGGCTTCGGCTAGGCGAGTGTCTGAATTAGCGGCTTTGTCACATAAAAGCCCCTATTTGGTTTTCCATATGGATAGAGCAGAATTGCGGACCCGTTCGCAATTTCTGCCAAAAGTGGTTTCATCTTTTCATATGAACCAACCTATTGTGGTGCCTGTGGCTACACGTGACTTGGAGGATTCCGAGTTACTTGATGTGGTCAGGGCTTTGAAAATTTACGTAGCCAGAACGGCTAGAGTCAGGAAAACTTAAGCGCTGTTTGTCCTGTATGCATCCAACAAGATTGGTGCCCCTGCTTCAAAGCAAACTATTGCTCGCTGGATTTGTAACACGATTCAGCAAGCGCGTTCTACGGCTGGTTTGCCGTTACCAAAATCGGTCAAGGCCCATTCCACTAGGAAGGTGGGCTCTTCTTGGGCGGCTGCCCGGGGGGTCTCGGCACTACAGCTGTGTCAAGCTGCTACTTGGTCGGGTTCAAACACTTTTTTGCTAAATTCTACAAGTTTGATACCCTGGCTGAGGAGGACCTCATGTTTGCTCAATCGGTGCTGCAGAGTCATCCGCACTCTTCCGCCCGTTTGGGAGCTTTGGTATAATCCCCATGGTCCTTATGGAGTCCCCAGCATCCTCTAGGACATTAGAGAAAATAAGATTTTACTTACCGGTAAATCTATTTCTCGTAGTCCGTAGAGGATGCTGGGCGCCCGTCCCAAGTGCGGACTTCTTCTGCAATACTTGTATATAGTTATTGCTTCAATAAGGGTCATGTTATGGTTGCATCGGTCTTGAACTGATGATATGTTTTCATACTGTTAACTGGGTAGTTATCACAAGTTATATGGTGTGATTGGTGTGGCTGGTATGAATCTTGCCCTTGGATTAACAAAATCCTTTCCTCGTACTGTCCATCTCCTCTGGGCACAGTTTCTCTAACTGAGGTCTGGAGGAGGGGCATAGAGGGAGGAGCCAGTGCACACCAGGAACTAAATTCTTTCTTAAAGTGCCCATGTCTCCTGCGGAGCCCGTCTATCCCCATGGTCCTGACGGAGTCCCCAGCATCCTCTACGGACTACGAGAAATAGATTTACCGGTAAGTAAAATCTTATTTTTATTTTTTTTATTTTTTTTTAAGTGCCACTCCTAGATGGGCCAGGTGTTTGTGCCGCACACTTGTGTCTCTTAGCTTAGTCATACAGCCACCTCTGTGCAACCTTTTGGCCTAAAACAATATTTTGAGGTGTTCAGAATAGACTGGAAATGAATGTTATTGAGGTTAATAATGCCGTAGGAGCAAAATTATCCCCAAATTCTGTGATTTTAGCTGTTTTTATGTGTTTTTTTTTCTTTCTTTCAAAAATCATCCAGATCCAAAACCAAAACACGAAAGGGTGGTTTTGGCAAAACCAATCCAAAATCAAAACACGAGCGGGGAATTAGAACCAAAACACGAAAAGTGCCCGCCGCACATCTCTAATTAATACACGTGTGCACCTGCTAGGTGATCTGGAAAACATGATTTGCGGGTTAGGACAATTCCACTGTTGATGGTTTAGGACAATCCCACTATACAGTATATGACAGAATGTGCTTGTCGCTGTGCAAAGTTTCTGACAACTTTTAGAAACTTGTTCTGAGATATACCTGCGATATATAAGATCTCATAAGCGATTTCATTGCTTCTAGGCCCTCAAATCCTTAGAAAATTGTATAAAGGCACCCATACATCAACCATTCCCAAAAAACAATGTGCATATTGAGATTTTTTTCCCCAGATTTAAAGATTCCGCAATCCACCAATCTGCACCCATACATTACAGATATTTTTCAGTTATTTGCAGGTCCTTTTCAATAAATACAGATCTGCCAATCTTGAAAGGCTCATCAGTGTAGTAGTCTGCGAATCTGCTGCTTGTCACAATCTGCAGCCCCAAGTGATCTGTGATATCCAACATGTTGGACAAAGTGATTTAACAATAACAATTACTTTTTGGTTGAAAACTATTAATCTGTGAACCACATACATTGCAGATTTATTTGCCCAATCATCTGCAAAACACCAAATTCCCCCAATTGATTGCTGATGTATGGGGTCCTTTAGACATAACATTTGAGGGGTAGTAAGGGTTTTCGACAAAGTCTGTTCTTCATTTAGGAGTTGAAATTATTATTTGTAATAGTGTTCTCGCTAGGATGCGGGCAGGTCAGGGTGGAGAGGTGTGGGGGCATTATGTCATGTGCTTGGAAGGCGGACACGACTGGGCAGGAAAGGGGCAGGGCGCAGTGTGGCGCCCTGCTAAAACAGCCGCGCATGAACACTATGTAAAAATTGTAAGAAGGACTTGAGAATATCCAAAAAAGATGGAAAAGTGTCGGCCGTGGAGAGATCATTAAGATATTTAAACCTCCAAGACAACCATCGTTGCTGGGGTACAGGCCAGAGAAAAGGCTTTGCTATTTCATAGAAGAATAAGGGGTTAGGGGGAGGAGCCAGGTTACATTTAGCACTTGCTAGAGGGGCGACTATAGGCAGAAATGGGGCACTAAGACATGAGCAAGCAGGAGAGTGATTCCATCCCATTACATCCCACTTCAGTCAGTGGCCATACACTAATAACGGGTTGGGATTGTGTTACCGGCAGGGGGGAGAGTGCAACAAAAACCCTTGCGGGCTCGGTGGCGAGCTGCGCTTGCGACAGGTTCTATTCCCACTCTATGGGTGTCGTGGACACCCACGAGTCGTAATAGTCCCTACTAGTCGGCATGATTTACAGCGGACTGGATGTAGAGGTCGGTATTGTGACCACCAGTCACATAACTACATCCCCTGACAAAGACCATTCCAGAGCACACACTGGGCGAGACACACTGCCAAGTAATGTTTAAAACTAGGGATCCCCAAGCCACCATGCACATGAGTGGTGAACAGGTATCATAGGTTGCTTATTTTGCTAAATTTAAAAGTGAAATCGTGTTGAAAATATTTATAAACATAGGGGAGCCTAAATCAGAAGGGTTTGGAACAACTGAAGCAGATGCACAAGGATCTTCTTTTGTAATCCAGCTAAGAGGTGTAGAATGGTTTCCTATTATTTAAATCCTTTTTTGAAGATGTAAGTTCTTTTGTGCCTAAAACAAGTACATAATGATTGTTTTCATACCTTAGTTTCCTTGATGACCATTGTGTGTCTTTTTGAAACTCCTATTCAAATGATTTAAGAGCAGGACCTTGTTGCAGACTTGCTCTGAATTCAGTTTTACACAGCCAACAGCCAATACACTGGTTGGTAACTTCTGAAGAGCCAATCAGTTAATTGATTTATGGGGATGATATTTAAACCTCAGAGGAGCTGGTTCAATTGTTTTGTTGGCATCCAAACGTATTGGGCACCCACCGGGGCTATGTAATGGTTGCTCCAGTTGGGCGCGCATGCCCAGTATGCGTGGTCATTAGTACCGGGTTTATATGCGTAAAGAGGCTAAACCCATCTAAAGTACATGTTAGGGCGCTCAAACTGTAGTTTTTGCACGTTTCAACTCATAGCTCAAGAGGCTGCAAGCTGAAATGGGTCTCCCCAACTGCATACGCACGCGAACGGAGCAACAATTTATTTGCTCCATTTGTCGCCATCTAGTGGTGGCTGGGGAGACCAATAATTGAATTGGCCCAAAACAATTTACAAAATTGGACATGCAAGCAATGCAGCAGTCACATCCATGTTTAATGTGTGTACAAAATAACCTGCAAGGTGAAAATACTAAACTTCTAATAGTCACCTTGGAGGCCATGACATTACAAAGTATTCACTGGGGGTAATTCAATTGTTTATGCTCACCTGATCTCTCGTCTAAAGTGATGGGAGATCGGTGAGTGCTATTTTTTAAAAAAAATCTTATTGCGCTGATCATGCCGTGCAATGCCATGTTTAGCCATGTAAAGTGGCTAAACCCCACTAAAGTGCTGGGAACAATGCGAAAAGTGCCATTTGGGTGACCAAATGGATCAATTTTTGGACGTTTCTGTTGGCCAGCATGGGGGGCTGTTCAGCAGAAATGCGGAGCCAGCAACTGTTTAAGTCCAAACGGAGCAACACTTAATTTTTTTGTAATTCGGTAAGTCCTATTTGACAATTTAAAATGATTAGGGTCTTCCCCTGTCAAGGCTGTGTAACTTTTTACTTCTAGAGTTAGAGAAAAGGGTATAACGTCCTAGAGGATGCTGGGGACTCCGTAAGGACCATGGGGAAGAGACTGGCTCCGTAGGAGACATGGGCACTTTAAGAAAGAATTTAGTTCCTGGTGTGCACTGGCTCCTCCCTCTCTGCCCCTCCTCCAGAGCTCAGTTTGATTCTGTGCCCAGAGGATACAAAAAAGAAAGATTGGTACTTAGTACCTCCTGGCGCCAATTTTAAATGCTCAGTAATTTAAAAACAGTCTGTCTGCAGCTCTCTTAAATTAGAGGGACCACCACGCCCTCCACAGGTATAGAAATACAAAGAAAAACAACTAAGAAAGCGCTGACACACTATACAATATTAAAATACACTCACTTTTTATTAAAATATGTAAAATACATAAGGACTGTTCCTAGACTACCTTTAAACACTATATTACTATAGTAATCCTGATCAATCCCTATCAGTAAATAGACAAATGAGTACCCTATAATCACAACACTATAAGTTTTTGGCCAAAAATAAATGTAATAGATTTATACAGCAAAATTAGTGCACTTAATACAGCCAGATATTTGGATGGCAGCAAAATAAAATAAGTACTTTTGTAGTGGTAACTGTTGCAGTATTTGTTTCATATAGCACAAATGGTTACAAGTCCACACCGCTATTTCCAAGTATTGTAACAAGAGTTCCAGTTGTTAAATGTTGGTTTGCCAAGCAGATTTGGAACTTTTATGCATGCAGAGTTGAAATGAATTACAGAGTTATAATTGTTAAACTCTATTAGACATGGCCATGCTTTAAATATCTGATTGTTTTTACCGCGACCGTCCTCTGGTAAACGGGTTCCTGTCCACTCCCGGCTCTGGTGCTCCACGACCTTTTATCAAGCCCTATCCGGAGTAAAGACGGTCCCAAAAGCAATGGAGGGTAACGATCCAGCGGTACAAAGAGGGAACCTCAGTGCGGGTCTCAGGTCACAGACCGTATGAGACGCGTTTCCCCACCTTAAGGCCGTTCAGCATCGGCGGCTTCATCAGTCAGTCATGATGCTGAATTGCCTTAAGGTGAGGAAACGCGTCTCATATTGACTGTGACCTGAGACCCGCACTGAGGTTCCCTCTTTGTACCGCTGGATCGTTACCCTCCATTGCTTTTGGGACCGTCTATACTCCGGATAGGGCTTGATAAAAGGTCGTGGAGCACCAGAGCCGGGAGTGGACAGGAACCCGTTTACCAGAGGACGGTCGCGGTAAAAACAATCAGATATTTAAAGCATGGCCATGTCTAATAGAGTTTAACAATTATAACTCTGTAATTCATTTCAACTCTGCATGCATAAAAGTTCCAAATCTGCTTGGCAAACCAACATTTAACAACTGGAACTCTTGTTACAATACTTGGAAATAACGGTGTGGACTTGTAACCATTTGTGCTATATGAAACAAATACTGCAACAGTTACCACTACAAAGTACTTATTTTATTTTGCTGCCATCCAAATATCTGGCTGTATTAAGTGCACTAATTTTGCTGTATAAATCTATTACATTTATTTTTGGCCAAAAACTTATAGTGTTGTGATTATAGGGAACTCATTTGTCTATTTACTGATAGGGATTGATCAGGATTACTATAGTAATATAGTGTTTAAAGGTAGTCTAGGAACAGTCCTTATGTATTTTACATATTTTAATAAAAAGTGAGTGTATTTTAATATTGTATAGTATGTCAGCGCTTTCTTAGTTGTTTTTCTTTGTGCCCAGAGGAGCTGGGCGCTTTTCAGTGAGCTCTCCTGAGTTTGCTGATAGAAAGTTTTTTGTTAGGTTTTTTTATTTTCAGGGAGCTCTGCTAGCAACAGACTCCCTGCATTGTGGGACTGAGGGGAGAGAAGCAGCCCTACTCTCTGAAGCTAGGTCTTGCTTCTTAGACTACTGGACACCATTAGCTCCAGAGGGATCGGTACGCAGGATCTCACCCTCGCCGTCCGTCCCAGAGCCGCGCCGCCGTCCCCCTCGCAGAGCCGGAAGACTGAAGCTGGGTGAGTATGAGAAGCAAGAAGACTTCGTGATCTTCACAGGAGGTAACGCACAGCACTGCAGCTGTGCGCTATTGCTCCACAAACCTACACATACTCCGGTCACTGTAAGGGTGCAGGGCGCAGGGGGTGGGCGCCCTGGGCAGCATTTGGGACCTCATTCTGGCAAATAAACACATATATACAGCTGGGCAATGTATATATGTAGGAGCCCCCGCCAAAGAAATAAAATTTTAAGCGGGACAGAAGCCCGCCGCCGAGGGGGCGGGGCTTCTCCCTCAGCACTCACCAGCGCCATTTTTTCTCCACATCATGCTGAGAGGAAGCTCCCCAGGCTCTCACCTGCTGATACACGGTAGAAGAGGGTTGAAAAGAGAGGGGGGGCACATAATTAGGCGCAAAAAAGTATATTAACAGCAGCTACTGGGTTAACATTAAGTTACTGTGTTATTCCTGGGTTATATAGCGCTGTGGTGTGTGCTGGCATACTCTCTCTCTGTCTCTCCAAAGGGCCTCGGGGGGGGGGGGGACGACTGACTGTCTTCAGATAGGACATTCCCTGTGTGTGTGGTGTGTCGGTACGCTGGTGTCGACATGTCTGATGTGGAAGGCTATGTGGGAGAGGAGCGGGAGCAAATTAATGTGGTGTCTCCGCCGACGGCGCCAACACCTGATTGGATAGATATGTGGAAGGTTTTAAATGATAATAAAAGATTAGACAAGGCTGATGCATTGGGACAGTCAGGGTCTCAACCCGTGCCTGATCCTATGTCGCGGGGACCGTCAGGGTCTCATAAGCGCCCACTATCCCAAATTGTTGACACAGATACCGACATGGATTCTGACTCCAGTGTCGATTACGATGATGCAAAGTTACAGCCAAAGTTGACTAAATCACTCCGATATATGATTATAGCAATTAAGGAGATTTTGCACATCACAGAGGAAACCCCTGTCCCTGACACAAGGGTTTATATGTATAAGGGAAAGAAACCTGAGGTAACTTTTCCCCCCTCACACGAACTGAATGAGTTATGTGAAAAAGCTTGGAAATCTCCAGATAAACTGCAGATTTCCAAACGGATTCTTATGGCGTATCCTTTCCCGCCAACGGACAGGTTACGATGGGAATCCTCCCCTAGGGTGGACAAAGCTTTAATTCGCTTATCCAAAAAGGTAGCCCTGCCGTCCCAGGATACGGCTACCCTCAAGGATGCTGCTGATCGCAAACAGGAGGGTACCCTGAAGTCCATTTATACACATTCAGGTACCTTGCTCAGACCGGCAATCGCGTCGGCCTGGGTCTGTAGTGCAGTAGCGGCATAGACTGATACCTTATCAGAGGAGTTTGATACCCTAGAAAGGGATACTGTTTTATTGACCGTGGGGCATATTAAAGACGCTGTCCTTTATATGAGAGATGCTCAAAGAGACATTAGTCTGCTGGGTTCTAGAATAAACGCTATGTCGATTTCTGCCAGAAGGGTCCTGTGGACTCGGCAATGGACAGGTGATGCCGACTCAAAACGACATATGGAGGTTTTACCTTACAGGGGTGAGGAATTGTTCGGTGAAGGTCTATCGGACCTGGTCTCCACAGCTACGGCTGGAAAGTCAAATTTTTTGCCTTATGATCCCTCACAGCCTAAGAGAGCACCGCATTATCAAATGCAGTCCTTTCGTTCACAAAGAAGGAAGAAAGTGAGGTGCGTCCTTTCTTGCCAGAGGGAGGGGCAGAGGAAAGAAGCTGCAGAACGCAGCTAGTTCCCAGGAACAGAAGTCCTCCCCGGCCTCTGCAAAATCCACCGCATGACGCTGGGGCTCCACTGGCGGAGTCGGGGCCAGTGGGAGCGCGTCTTCGGAATTTCAGCCACATGTGGGTTCACTCCCAGGTGGATCCCTGGGCAATAGAAATTGTGTCTCAGGGTTACAAGCTGGAATTCGAAGAGGTGCCTCCTCGCCGTTTTTTCAAATCGGCCCTACCGTCTTCCCCCCCCTAGAGAGGGAGATACTGTTAAATGCAATACAAAAATTGTATCTTCAGCAGGTGGTGGTCGAGGTTCCCCTCCTTCAACAGGGAAGGGGGTATTATTCGACCATGTTTGTGGTTCCGAAACCGGACGGTTCGGTCAGACCCATATTGAATTTAAAATCTCTGAACCTATACTTGAAGAGGCTCAAGTTCAAGATGGAATCGATAAGAGCGGTCATCGCCAGCCTGGAAGTGGGGGATTTTATGGTGTCACTGGACATAAAGGATGCGTACCTTCATGTCCCCATTTATCCACCTCATCAGGCGTAACTAAGATTCGCGGTACAGGACTGTCATTACCAATTTCAGACGTTGCCGTTTGGTCTCTCAACGGCTCCGAGGATTTTCACCAAGGTAATGGCGGAAATGATGGTGCTCCTGCGCAAGCAGGGTGTCACAATTATCCCGTACTTGGACGATCTCCTCATAAAAGCGAGATCAAGGACTTCCGGTTCCGGCGCCCATGTGAGGAGAAGCTGATTGCTGCAGCTCTCCTGCACCCTCTGTAACCGGAGCACACAGCGCCTCCCGTTCGCGGCTTTTCTCCGCACCTGGCGCACACTACCTGTGGGAAAGTGCTGGGGACTGGATGGAAAGGTTTCTGTCCTCCCCCATGCCCCCTCAAGCCCAGAGATTGAGGTCTGAAAAACGGCCGGGGGAATCCAAGATGGCCGCCGCACCTAGCTCACAAACGAGTCTGCAGGCTGCTGGCAGCATTAAACAGGCTTCTGCAAAACACATTTCTCCCACAGGTGAGCCTGACTGTTCCCCTGCCTCTCCAGTGACTTATGCTGATGTAGTGAGAACTGTTAGGGATGCCATGGAGCCTATCATGGATGCACATGCTGCTAAAATGCAGCAGGCAGTAAAAGACCTAAAATCCCAAATCAAGCAGTTATCTAAGACTGTTCTGAACAAAGGCTGGGGGAGACTTTTCAGGATGTTGGGGATCTTAAGCACAGATATGATGAGCTCCAGAAATCTCACTTCCAGTTGCTGAACAAGGTTGACTATCTTGAAAATAGATCGAGGAGATCGAATCTTCGGGTGCTGGGGCTCCCTGAGTCACTGAAAGGTCCTGATTTGACTTTTTTTTTTTTTTTTTTTTTTTTAAACGTCCCTCCTTGATTTGTTGCATATCCAAGATGAATTCACTGGCTTAGTTATCGAGAGAGCCCACAGACTGGGTCCCCCACGTTCTTCACCTAATAGCAGACCACGTGTGGTTATATTTAAATGTCTGAACTTTCTCCATAAGGAGGCAATATGGACGTCATCCAGGAGGCATAGGAATTTACAATGGGAGGGAGCTCATTTTGCCATTTTCCAGGACTACTCCGCGGAGGTATCCCGGGCACGTCGGGAATTTACCCCCCTTTGCTCCCGTTTGGTAAAGGCGAATAAAAAATTTGCTCTGCTCTTCCCTGCAAGACTACGCCTGTTTGATGGAAATTCTTTCTGGGACTTTACAAATCTTGCAGATGCAGAGGCTTATGTTTCTGAGGCATCCAAGGCAGATGACAACTCCTCTCAGGCGGATGACACCCTGGATCGAGATGGCTGAGTATTGCTCCTGGACTTCTCTGTTTCCAGTTATGTCTGCCAATTTAATTATTGCTGTAGAATCTGCTGCAGGTGTTTTTTCCCCCAAAAGAGACTTTGGTCTTATACAGTGTGCTGAACCTTTTTGCCTTGTTTTCTGTTTTTAGATTTTTCTTATTCATCTGTTGTCTTTCTTGAATGGTTATATATGCTTAGCGGAGATATCTCCCCCTACTTCTTATGTGACAGGCTGCGTTTTTCTGTAACATGCTCTGTGTGCTCTGATATTTTCTTGTTATTTTTCCTATGTATATTTTCATATATTATGTTGCCGAGGGTGGGTAAGGGCGCCCCCTCCCTCATTTTTTCCACAGGTTTTCATAATTCTGGCTGGTTCATTGGCGGTCTATGACGGCCTCTGTGCTTGCTTGAACCGGTTGTTCTCGTTTTCTGAAGTTATGATTGTCCTTAGCAGGACTTTCTTTCACAATGTTAATGTTATATTTTGTGTGTTTTCTATGTTTTTGTCCCTCTTTTCTTCTCCCCCTCCCCTTCTCCTCCTAATGTGTCCACCCCGGTATGATTTGTATCCGTTTTTCGGCGGCTGTAGATATCATGATTACTGCGCAGGTTTTCAGGTTTTCCCAGTTCATTTGATGCATGGCTAGTTTGAGTGTCGGCACGTGGAATGTGGGAGGGATCAACTCCCAGCTAAACACAGAAAGATTTTGCTCTATCTTCGGAAGGTGGGGATGGATGTTGTTTTCATTCAGGAATCTCACCTTATGCCAAATGAGGTGGTAAAACTAAACACTATGGGTTGGTCTGTGGTAGCCTCTTCGTCCTTCTCTTCTAAGGCTAGGGGAGTGATTATTTTAGCACGGCACACTGTCCCTATCTCTGTCCATGCGATTTTAGATGACACTCAGGGTCGGTATGTACTGGCAGATGTCACATTGTATGCATCCAGGTTCCTACTTTGTAATATCTATGCTCCCAATCAGTACTCTAAGCAATTTTATACGAGCATGGTCACTAAGCTACTCTGAAATTCCTATAATCTTGGGTGGAGATTTTAATTTATATTCTTCTCCAACCTTGGATAAATCCCCCCCCCCCCTCGCGCTCCCCCCTCGTTACCACGTATTGGTATCCCCTATATTTGCTCGCAGTTGTCCTTAGTGGATGTGTGGCGCGCATGCTACCCATTAGAAAGGGAATTTACATGCCTCTCAGCTGCTCACCACACGTTCTCGAGGATTGACTATCTGCTGTTATCTGACTCCTTTTTCTCAAAAGTGCCTGACTCTAAAATTGAGGATATCTGTATTTCGGACCATGCTTAATGCTGGATGAAATTGATGCTCCTCTCAGAAAAATCCCCTTTTCGCTCCTGGCACTTCCCCTCTCATTTAAGTGGCTCTCTGAAATTCCGCTCCTCATTAGATGCAGCGTGGCTGGATTATCATACGCATAATGGTGAAACTCTGAGTGAGGATCCTGCTCTTTTCTGGCAGGCGTCAAAATGAGTTATTCGGGGCACATTATGTCCTATAGTAAAAAAAGGGATTTAGATTTAAACTCACAATATTTGGATGCCCAGGCGGCTCTTACTCACTCTCTTCAGGAATTTAAATCCTCCCCCTCCCCTTCTACTAGGGAACGATACCTTACACAAAAAACACTGTTTGATACCCTCCTTTCTCAAATGGAAGCTAAATATTCATTTTCAAGAGACTGTGGCATTTACAGATATGGCAATAAGTCTGGCAAACTGTTATCCCGTTTGCTAAAAGGCAGACACCCTAAAGTGGTCATTCACTCTCTGCTCACCCAAGGTGGGGACAGAGTACGGACCTCGGCCGAGATTGCTGAGGTGCTACAGTCTTTTTATACCACTCTTTATGCACGTCCTGTTAGTAACCAGACCCACAAGTCTAGCTTTTGGTCTTCTACTGATCTGCCTCAAATGTCAGAGTCGCACTGTACCTCTCTTCTTGCACCTATCACCACTGAGGAAGTTTCTTTAGCAATAGCTGGACTGAAGACTGGGAAGACTCCGGGCCCTGACGGTTTTGCCAATGACTACTATAAAATTCTATCTACTAGACTGTGCGAACCTCTTTCTGTCTTATTTAATTCTTTTATGCAGGGTGCTTCCTTGCCCCAATATTTTAATTCCGCGGTCATAAAGGTTATCCCGAAGCCTGGCCGGGATCCTGAGTCTCCCAGTTCTTATCGTCCGATCTCCCTTCTAAACACGGATTATAAATTGTTCACTAAAATCCTCTCGAATAGACTCAAATTCATAGTCCCTGATATAATTCATACAGACCAGACTGGATTTGTCTGGGGTCGGCAATCAGTGAGCAATATCCGAAAGGTCTTGACTGTTATGCAGGCCTTTCAGCTTTCCAAACCCACTGACACTAATGTATTATTGTCACTTGATGCCGAAAAGGCGTTCGACCTGGTCACCTGGGACCATCTGTATGAAACGCTTCACCGCTTTGGTGTACCTGAGGACTTTGTCTCTCTTATTTCCAGATTATATGAATCTCCCTCCACTCAAGTTTTGGGGAATGGTATCCTCTCATCCCCTTTTCTTATCCAGAGTGGCACACGTCAGGGCTGCCCCTTGTCACCTTTATTATTTGCCTTAGCTTTAGAACCCCTAGCTGTTTCCCTGAGAAATTCTCCCAGATTTACAGGCATTAAAATAATGGACACTATGGTAAAATTATTACTGTATGCTGACGACATGCTTCTATTTATTTCTCATCCTGATACGTCCATCCCTGCGATTGTCTCCCTGATTGAACAATTTGGTTCCTTTGCAGGATACAAAATTAATATATCTAAATCCGAGCTTCTCCTCCTTTCAGGAGACTCTTCCCTCTTTCCATTACACCCGGTCCTGTCCCGATTCCCAGTGGCTCGAGATAGTCTTAGATATTTAGGGGTTCAGATCCCTACTTCCCTCCCGGATCTATATGCGGTTAATTTTGGTCCTATTTTGTCCAAGGTGTCTAAAATCCTTACAGACTGGGCGTCTCTGCCCTTGTCTCTTATTGGTCGTGCAGAAGTTATTAAATCTGTTGTTTTTCCCAAGATTGCTTATTTTCTTCTTATGCTCCCTATTGCCCTTGTTGAGAAAGATGTCCTTTTTCTTAAACAGTGTTTCACTAGATTTCTATGGGCAGGTAAACGACCAAGAGTCCCCTACGCTAGGTTACAGCTATTACGTGAAGAGGGAGGTATGGGAATCCCGGATCCTGTTCTATTTAGTAGAGTAGCGATGTACCGGTATATCACAGACTGGCTTTGGGGCAGATCAGTATTTACGAACTTGCCACTTGAATTGGCCGTATTCCATCCTTTCTCCCCTGCTGCACTCTTACACACCCCAATCTCCCGTATCCCATCTGAGATAAAACATAATATTTTATTTTGGCATACATACCGAACATGGCAGGCCACTCACACTAAAGCCCAGAGAAAATCTGACACCTCTCTTCACACTACGTTTTGGGGTAACCCGTGTTTCCTTCCTGGCCTTGATAACGCACATTTTTTGAGTTGGAGAGAAAAGGGGATCGCAGCTATTAGAGACATATACGACCCAGGAGGCAACGCAGTGCTTTCTTTCTCTGATATCCAGATAAAATTTGGTATTTCCCACCGGGAATTTTTTATGTGCCTGCAGGCTAGACACTTTGCTCAATCCCAGTCTCACCCAATGATTTCTGAGGCTACCACAGACCCGCTGCGCACCTTAATGGTGCTTACTAAATATTGTCCTTACCATCTTAGTTACTTCAGAAACACCTTTAGGGTCTCATATAGAGACCGGCTCTGGGATTCCGCTTTGTCTTCATGGGCCATAGCTATCCCCAATATGGGATCGTGCGCTGAATTGTTAGATAACATTTTACCCACTTTTAGGTTCTTATACTCTGCCTCTTTGCAAGAGGTTAACTTGAAGACGCTCCAAAGGGCATATATAGCGCCTAATCAGAGGGCACACATGGTCCCAGACGACACTGGCTGTTGCATCAAATGTACTGCGCAGAGTGCCACCTTGTACCACAATATGTGGTCTTGCCGGAAAATATCTAAGTTTTGGTACAAGGTGGTCGCTTATCTCAACACAGTATTTAACTTACGGTTAATAAAACGCCCGAGGGCTTGTTTGCTACTTGATTTTAGGGAGTGGTCTCTTGGGCCTGAAGATAGAGACATTGTTCCGGTACTCTCTGTTATCCTGACAATTGCCAAGAAACAAATTCTTAATAATTGGATCAAACCGTCTACCCCTTCTTGGATGGCTGTGAAACACATGACCCTCCAGATTATTTATTTTTAGAGGCGTGCTACTCTTCCTGATATTGAATTGGGGGTCAGGCGGTTTGCCAAGAAGTGGGAGAGGTATATTGATACTCTAGACCCGGATGTACAGTCGTTCATCTATAAACTTTTTGAGACCACAACGTGGTATCTATATAGACAAATCGATAGGGCCTCTTGACAACCTAGGCCCATGTACTGTTCCTTTGGGACCCCCTGCTGTTTTCTTTGGAAATGCAATTATATTAATTTTAATAACCCATGCTGTATGTTTAGTCTGATGCCATATGGGTACTGAACCTTCTCTTTGGTTAGAATGGCTAACCATGCCTGAATTACTTCTTTAATATTTTTACTTAGGACTTCTTTGGCCGCTACTCATTCATGATATGATTATACTTGTATTGTTTTCCCCATTTGTTTCTCCCCCCCCCCCCCCCCCCCTTCCTCCTGTCTCTTTACTGACCTCTCGGGTATACTGATGTCCTGTGAATCCTCAGGTAGAATTGAATGCTTAGCCTTAGGTATATGGTGATTTCTTATGCTAAGACGCACGTCGGTAATGTCTTCATCATTTCCTAGACCTCATGTAGGTTAAGATTGTTTATCCTTTACCTCTTACTCAAGCCTACAAGTACCGACTATGTATCTGTGGTTTCACTGATGTGGCTTAAAAGCACCTTGCGATGGATTATTGTAACTATACCGGTTTCTCTCCGGTTTTTGGTATGTCTGTATCATGAAGGTCTTCCCTGTTCTTGTATTTCTATAAAAAATATAATAAAAATTGTTGAATTAAAAAAAAAAGCAAGATCAAGAGAGCAGTTGCTGAACAGCATCTCTCTTACAACAACACGGCTGGATTCTCAATATCCCAAAGTCGCAGTTGGTTCCTACGACTCGTCTGCCCTTCTTGGGCATGATTCTGGACACGACCCAGAAAAGGGTTTATCTTCCGATAGAAAAAGCCCAGGAACTTATGACTCTGGTCAGGAACCTTTTGAAAACAAGACAGGTGTCCGTGCATCATTGCACTCGAGTCCTGGGAAAGATGGTGGCCTCATACGAGGCCATTCTCTTTGGCAGGTTCCATGCGAGGACTTTCCAATGGGATCTGTTGGACAAGTGGTCCGGATCGGGATCCGGTCTGAAGATCGACAGTGTCTAGGTCGACAATGTTTAGGTCGACAGTCACTAGGTCGACATGGATGGAAGGTCGACAGGGTTTCTAGGTCGACATGTGCTAGGTCGACAGGTCTAAAGGTCGACATGAGTTTTTCCCCCAAAAAATTTTTTGTTGATTTTTTCATACTTAACGATCCACGTGGACTACGATTGGAACGGTAAAGTGTGCCGAGCGAAGGCACCATGCCCGAAGCATGGCGAGCGAAGCGAGCCATGCGAGGGGACGCGGTGCACTAATTTGGGATTCCAGTCACTTTACGAAGAAAACGACACAAAAAAATAAATAAAATCCTCATGTCGACCTTTAGACCTGTCGACCTAGCACATGTCGACCTAGAAACCCTGTCGACCTACCATCCATGTCGACCTATAGTGGTCGACCTAAACATTGTCGACATAGATACTGTCGATAAAACGAACCACACCCGTCCGGATCACATCTACAGATGCATCGGTTGATCACCCTGTCCCCCAGGGCCAGGGTGTCACTCCTTTGGTGGCTGCAGAGTGCTCACCTTCTCGAGGGCCGCAGATTCGGCATTCAGGATTGGATCCTGGTGACCACGGACGCAAGCCTCTGCGGTTGGGGAGCAGTCACACAGGGAGGAAATTTCCAGGGTCTTTGGTCAAGTCAAGAGACTTGTCTGCACATCAACATCCTGGAACTAAGGGCCATATACAACGCCCTACGTCAAGCGGAGGCCTTACTTCGCGACTAACCAGTTCTGATCCAGTCAGACAACATCACCGCAGTGGCTCATGTAAACCGCCAAGGCGGCACAAGCAGCAGAGCGGCAATGGCGGAAGCCACCAGGATTCTTCGCTGGGCAGAGAATCATGTAAGTGCACTGTCAGCAGTGTTCATTCCGGGAGTGGACAACTGGGAAGCAGACTTCCTCAGCAGACACGACCTACACCCGGGAGAGTGGGGACTTCATCCAGAAGTCTTCGCACAGATTGTGAGTCGGTGGGAACTGCCACAGATAGACATGATGGAGTCCCGCCTCAACAAAAAGCTGCGGAGGTATTGCGCCAGGTCAAGAGACTCTCAGGCAGTAGCGGTAGACGCTCTCGTGACATCGTGGGTGTTCCTGTCCGTCTATGTATTTCCTCCTCTTCCTCTCATACCAAAGGTGTTGAGAATAGTAAGAAGAAAAGGATTGAGAACAATCCTTGTTGTTCCAGATTGGCCACGACGGACCTGGTATCCAGATCTGCAGGAAATGCTCACGGAAGATCCGTGGCCTCTTCCTCTAAGGCAGGACCTGTTGCAACAGGGTCCCTGTCTGTTCCAAGACTTACCGCGGCTGCGTTTGACGGCATGGCGGTTGAACGCCGGATCCTAGCGGAAAAAGGTATTCCGGTGGAGGTTATCCCTACGCTGATAAAGGCTAGGAAGGAAGTAACAGCAAAACATTATCACCGTATATGGCGAAGATATGTTTCTTGGTGTGAGGCCAGGAATGCTCCTACTGAAGAATTCCATCTGGACCGTTTCCTTCACTTCCTACAAACTGGAGTGGATTTGGGCCTTAAATTAGGCTCCATTAATGTCCAGATATCGTCCCTATCCATTTTCTTTCAAAAAGAATTGGCTTCTCTCCCAGAAGTTCAGACTTTTGTTAAGGGAGTACTGCATATTCAGCCTCCGTTTGTGCCTCCGGTGGCACCTGGGAACCTTAATGTGGTCTTGGGCTTCCTAAAGTCACACTGGTTTGAACCACTGAAAACGGTGGAGTTGAAATATCTCACTTGGAAGGTGGTCATGTTATTAGCCCTAGCTTCGGCTAGGCGAGTGTCGGAATTAGCTGCTTTATCACATAAAAGCCCCTATCTGGTTTTCCATATGGATAGAGCGGAATTGCGGACACGTCCCCAGTTCCTGACAAAAGTGGTTTCATCCTTTCATATGAACCAACCTATTGTGGTGCCTGTGGCTACACGGGACTTAGAGGATTCCGAGTCTCTTGATGTGGTCAGCGCTTTGAAAATGTATGTAGCCAGGATGGCTAGAGTCCGAAAAACAGAAGCACTGTTTGTTCTGTATGCAGCCAACAAGCTTGGCGGCCCTGCTTCAAAGCAGACTCTTGATCGCTGGATCTGTAACACGATTCAGCAGGCGCATTCTACGGCAGGATTGCCGTTACCTAAATCGATCAAGGCCCATTCCACTAGGAAAGTGGGCTCTTGTTGGGCGGCTGCCCGAGGGGTCTCGGCACTACAGCTGTGTCGAGCTGCTACTTGGATGGGTACAAACACCTTTGCAAAATTCTATAAGTTTGATACCCTGGCTGAGGAGGACCTCATGTTTGCTCAATCGGTGCTGCAGAGTCATCCGCACTCTCCCGCCCGTTTGGGAGCTTTGGTATAATCCCCATGGTCCTTACTGAGTCCCCAGCATCCTCTAGGACGTAAGAGAAAATAAGATTTTAAACCTACCAGTAAATCTTTTTCTCCTAGTCCGTAGAGGATGCTGGACGCCCGTCCCAGTGCGGACAAAATCTGCAAGGCTTGTATATAGTTGTTGCTTACATAAGGGTTATGTTACAGTTGAGATCAGTCTTTAGCTGATACTGTTTTTGTTCATACTGTTAACTGGTTGCGTATATTCCAGGTTATACGGTGTGGATGGTGTGGGCCAGTATGAATCTTGTCCTTAGATTAACAAAATCCTTTCCTCGTACTGTCCATCTCCTCTGGGCACAGTTTCTCTAACTGAGGTCTGGAGGAGGGGCAGAGAGGAAGGAGCCAGTGCACACCAGGAACTAAATTCTTTCTTAAAGTGCCCATGTCTCCTGCGGAGCCCGTTAATTCCCCATGGTCCTTACGGAGTCCCCAGCATCCTCTACGGACTACGAGAAATAGATTTACCGGTAAGTAAAATCTTATTTTTCCACCAAACTTTTAATCCATTATATTCCCGGGTCATCCCGGGTTGAGATGTGGTAGGAAATGTCGGTTAAAATGAACCAGGGTCGCATTACCCGGTAATCAAACCCTGGTAGCTATCAGAGTCAAACCTGACACGACCTGGGTAACAGTGCGGTGTGAACAGCGTGACCTGAGTCATCCTAAAAGTGTTCAGAAAGCCCAATCACTGGAGCTTGGAGATGAGGCAGATATACCTGGTCTAGCCTGTGGTGTGACGGTAGATGCTAGAATCAAGTGGGCTAAGGGACCTTTTTCGTAAGGGGGAGGAGTTACGACACAAGGGGGATGAGCTAGGCCAGCGGGATAGTTCCTCTACTATCCACGCCACCAACTATTACCTTTAGTAATTAGGTGGTGAGCGGAGCGGAGCGAGCCACCGTGCCCGAAGCGTGGCGAGGGAAGCGAGCCCGCGAGGGTACTTTTCGGGTACCCTGTTCGCCCGTAGCTCCTCCCCCTGGTGACGTAGCTCCTCCCCTCAATACGTCACAAGGTCCCTTCAGCCCCTCCGATATAGAACCAACCGTGGTGTGACTGGTGTCTGACCTGGCTGTGACATGGGTTGGAACAGTGTTCAAAAACCTGGGTTGGACATGACCTTTTTTTTTTTTTTTCAATAGGGCATTAGTGGCCCAAATGTTTGCTTTAAACAGCGTTCTTTAATAAGCATATTTCCGTATTAGTGTTTTGTGTACAAGGGTGGGCACTGCTATTCATAAGTAGTTGCTGCCCTTCTTAAGGTGTGTACACACGGGGAGATCCTTGCTATGCCTGATTTTGACTGCGTTTTCCCTTGAACTTCCCCACAGCCCAGATAGCACAGATTTTGGCTAGTGCGTCCAGTCTGCCTGGGCACAATTCTAAAACTGGAGTCTGGAGGAGGGGCATAGAGGGAGGAGCCAGTTCACACCCCTTCAAAGTTTTAAAATGCCTATGTCTCCTGCGGATCCCGTCTATACCCCATGGTTCTTGAAGTGTCCCCAGCATCCTCTAGGACGTATGAGAAATTCAATTTGGCCCGCAGAGACATCAGGAGTAAAAACCTCAGATGTTTCTTCGGGTGCTGCGGTCAGGCTATTTAATTAGCTCGGCCGGTAAAACGTGCTTTTACATCCGTAAACACAGGTTCAGTGAAACCTGTGTGTTTTCGGGTGAAATAGCCCCATTTTCGGATGAAAAAGGGGCTGTTATCGTGCATTTGAAGCAAAACCCCAGATAAGCCGCTGCACGCGCCGGCTTATCGGGGCCAATTAAATAGCCCCCGGCGACGATACTTATCACCCGCCAGCTTCGGGCCACATTAAATATCCCTGTGTGTCTCTGTACAATTTTGCCTATACTTTGTACTAGATAGTCAAGATTGACTTGCCTTCACAGTCTGTCTCGCCTTGCGATACCGACCCCGCGGGAGCGCGCATCAGGATCGAATCTGTATCGCAAGCTGCCTATAACACTAACTTTCCATAAGATTTTGTCTATATAGTAAAAATCATACAGATCTATCTCCAGGGCCGGATTAAGCCCTCGGGGGGCCCGGGGCACCAAAGACAGCAGGGCCCCCCAGTGGACCACCAGCCCCCACAGTTACCCCCGACTCCCACCCCCCCCCCGCTGCTCACCTCCCGCGGTCACAGGCAACGGGAGCCGCGCTGCAGCAGGGGGAGAAGAGAAGACACCAGGCTGCCGGGGTATGAGGGATCCACGCTGCCGGGGGAGGAGCGTGGCTGTGCATGCGGCTTCCTCACCCCTCCTCTCGGGCAGCACGGTTGGGGACTGAGTCAAGCAATCTCCAGCCTCTGCCGCCAGCAGCATCTCTCCTGGCAGCAGCGAAGGCTGGAGATTGCTTGACTCAGTCCCTGACCGTGCTGGCCGAGAGGAGGGGGGAGGAAGCCGCATGCACAGCGTGGATCCCTCCTGCCCCGGCAACCTGTAGATCGGTGCAGAGCTTCGGCCGGGGGGCCCCTTAAAACAGGGGGGCCCGGGGTACTGACCTGCGGGGCACTCCCCTTAATCCGGCTCGGTCTATCTCACTGTGTGTACACCCCTTTAGAGGCTCACACTTCTCTGATACCTACTTCTGCTAGATGTCTTCCTACCTATCTGTTGCCTCTCGCTCATAATACAGAGTACATTGCTTTTTCCTTGTTTCATCGCCCCCTGCTTTATGCTTTCTCTAAAGGTGGGTACACACTAGTAGGTATATCTGCAGATCAATTGATCTGCAGATATATCTATGTACGGATCGGGCAGTGTGCTGTGCATACACACTGCCCGATCCGTCGGGGGACTGACGTCATATATCTGGAGGTGGTCACGTTTTCTCTTGTTTTTAAGTTTTTGCATGTGGTGAATGTGACTTCAATGCTCCAATATCTGCATGTTTTATTAGGACTACCCTGTACCAAATCTTAACCTACTGTATATCCAAACCTTGTTCTCATACCTAATCTCCATGATCCAGGAGGGATGAAACACTACATAACTAAGGCCTGGTGATGTGCTTATCCACTCTGCTCTGAAGCCTGCAGAGAAGGGGCCATTTCTGAGCATGCTCTGTATGGCGAGTGCGGAGACCTGGGGTAACCTATAATGGTGTAATCATGCTGTCAATTTACTGAAAGTAAAATTTGTGTACTGCAATACATTGGTACCAGGTCATTCATCTAACTTTTTTTTTTTTATTTTAAATTTGTTTTGTACATTTCATTGTAATACATTATCGGACAGAGCTTCCTTACTAAGTAGTTCGTATAATTTAATTTGATTTAAAATAACAAAAAAACAACTTTTATTTTTTTATTTTTTTTTAGTATACTTCTAATTTTAAGTATAATATCATTAATAATCCCTTACAGCACCTACATTACACCTCCTTGTACAATTATTATCCATGAAGTTATGGTGAGATTGTGTACAATTTGAGCTGACTGTATTCTATTCTGTGATGCCCTTTGTTCTGTTCGTACCGCAGGTTATCTGTGGGGGTACTTCAGAGTTGATCGCAGCAGCAAATTTGTTAGCAGTTTGGTAAAACCTTGGGGGTAATTCCAAGTTGATCGCAGCAGGATTTTTGATAGCAATTGGGCAAAACCATGTGCACTGCAGGGGAGGCAGATATAACATTTGCAGAGAGAGTTAGATTTGGGTGGGTTATTTTATTTCTATGCAGGGTAAATACTGGCTGCTTTATTTTTACACTGCAAATTAGATTGCAGATTGAACACACCCCACCCAAATCGAACTCTCTCTGCACATGTTAAATCTGCCTCCCCTGCAGTGCACATGGTTTTGCCCAATTGCTAACAAAAATCCTGCTGCGATCAACTTGGAATTACCCCCCTTGTGCACTGCAGGTGTGGCAGATATAACATGTGCAGAGAGTTATATTTGGGTGGGTTATATTGTTTCTGTGCAGGGTAAATACTGCCTGCTTTATTTTTACACTGCAATTTAGATTTCAGTTTGAAAACACCCCACCCAAATCTAACTCTCTGCATGTTATATCTGCCACACCTGCAGTGCACATGGTTTTGCCCAACTGCTAACAAATTTGCAGCTGCGGTCAACTCTGAATTAGGCCCTGTGTCTTTTTAGGATCCTGATGGAAACCTGATTCATTCACAAAAGAAAACTAGGTTTCCCAGACATGCTCACTCTATTGCTCACTAAATTTAATCAACTTATCTGTCTGATTCTGTAAGACTGAAGGCTTTTTTTTTTCTGCAAAATGGTACACAATATATTCAACCTAAAATAAGGTGTAAAATATAAGTGAAACTACTTCTAAATAGTATGAGAAAATAGTGGTTATTTTGGCACAATACTATACTAATGTCAATGTTGAACACTAAACTATACAATAAATTAGAACATACTTAATCCCAAATTTTGTTGCACTATGGGGGTAATTCCAAGTTGATCGCAGCAGGAATTTTTTAGCAGTTGGGCAAAACCATGTGCACTGCAGGGGAGGCAGATATAACATGTGCAGAGAGAGATAGATTTGGGTGGGTATTTGTTTCTGCGCAGGGTAAATAAATACTGACTGCTTTATTTTTACACTGCAATTTAGATTGCAGATTGAACACACCACACCCAAATCTAACTCTCTCTGCACATGTTAAATCTGCCTCCCCTGCAGTGCACATGATTTTGCCCAACTGCTAACCAAATTCCTGCTGCGATCAACTTGGAATTACCCCCCATGTTGCTGCAGTGGTGATTAAATCCTACTGCATGTGTCTTTTGTTTGTTGAAACAATTTTAAGTTTTGGTGTGTGTGGTCTATGGAATTACTGTCTTTATGCTTGGGACCCCTGACTGATTATCCTGTCATACTAACAAATCAGTTGGGTGAACTAATAAACATATATACTGTATATGCTCCAGCAGCCACCAGATAGAGCAATTCAGTTGTTGCTCTGTTTGGTTGCAAGCAGCTGCTGGTGACTGCATTAAAGCTGGCGAACTGAAATGAGCAAAAAGTGACCCGTTTTGCTGCCCAAACAGCACTTTTCGTGTAGTCTTTAGACATTTTAAGTGGCAAATCCTGGTCTGTCTATTGAATTGTGCCCTCCCATAACTTTACACCAGAGATCGGCATGCAGCCAGTGTGTGAAACCGTTCCCCACATAGTTGAACCCTAGTTGCCCTTATTTGTATCCACATTGCATGCACAGAACTTACTGTATTTACTCACCCATAAGCAGTTTTGTATGTACGCCTGTTGCCGGACCCGCTCCTATCTGTACACTATTGTACGTCACCATGATCAGTGTGCACTAGCACCAGTCATATGCTTGGTGCAAAAGATCTATCAAAAATCTGGCGTATTTAACGTGTTCTCAGAAATGTCCAGCTCAGTATGACCAAGGTTCTGAAATGTTAATATCGGTGTCCCAGGTGGCGTATCCGCAATAAGGTGGCAGCTCTCCTTTAAAACATGCCTTTTCCATTAGGCTTCGAATTCGCTAGGATTATAAGCAGATAAGGGGGTGCGCATAGGTAAGGTAATGTATAAAAGCACAACTTTAATAACCGTAAACACAAACATCAAAGTTTCTAAATGCAGCTATGCTAACCAGACCGCCGATACCCCAAACATTAGTAAAACCGGTTCTTCCTGGTCTCTTTCTTCACTCCCATACTGATCTAGCCATGTCCTGGTCACCGCACAACTAGTTTTGCTTTCCAACTTCATTAGGAGCTACTATGGGATCCGGATTGAAAGTAGACAGTAACTAGGTCGACAATGTCTAGGTCGACAGGGTCTTTAGGTCGACATGTTCTAGGTCAAAAGGTCGACATGATTTTTTCACAATTTTTTTTACTTTTTTTGAACCTTTTCATACTTAACGATCCACGTGGACTACGATTGGAACGGTAATCTGTGCCGAGCGAAGCGGTAGCGGAGCGAAGGCACCATGCCCGAAGCATGGCGAGCGAAGCGGTGCACTAATTGGGGTTCCCGGTCACTCTACGAAGAAAACGACACCAAAATAACATTAAAAACTCATGTCGACCTTTTGACCTGTCGACCTAGAACATGTCGACCTAAAGACCCTGTCGACCTAGTTACTGTCGACCAATAGTGGTCGACCTAGACATTGTCGACATAGTTACTGTTGACTTTCAATACCACACCCAGCTACTATACACATGCACAAAACTCTGCTAATCCGTACTTTATCAACACCCTTGCTGAATTTGGTTTACAGGCAAACTCATCGTCAGCAGGAAGTTGGAGTGTGGCTGAGCTGCGTACATCTGCCGTAAACTGTAATCCGGAGCACTCTGCATCTGCCCCGTAATTGACAAAATTCTGTACTTTTATTATGCACCATTTTTAAAGCCCCGGTGGTTTATCGCTTCTAGGGCCTTACTCGGAGTAGTAAACACGATGTTTAGGCTATTGTTTCATGGCAGCAATACGTAGCGCAGTGCGGTGATCTGATAATACTTGCTGCATATACAGCACATTGAGAACAGAACTGGCACGGAGGACAGTAATATAATTGTACAAGCCTTCTCTCCCCGGAATGCTACGTGTACCAGTGATCCTAAGGTCTGCTCTGTTTGTGCGACTAGCAGGCATTCAAACGCAACACATGCCTAGCGTACTAATGTGACCAGGATTTCTTGAAGCATACGTAGGTATTTAATTGCTCAGTAATTAGCCGCATGTCTTGACACAAGAAAAATTTCAAAATGTGGCTTTCTCTGGGACGCTTATACCGTTCATTAAGCTATCAAGCACTTGACAAATATTAGAGGCAAATCACTGATATATTTAGTTGAATTACTCTGGTGCTGACTGTATATAATAATTACTGGTGTGTAACCATCTTTGAAATGCATGGAAACTGCACCAAAAATGCCATTGTTCTTTGTGTGCATCGAAATTATTCAAGATAGCACTTTTCTGTATTGGAGGAGAGTACATCCGTCTGACTTCAAGCTCACTTCATCCACATGGTGTCTTGTGATGTTGGGGCTTTACTATGGATAGATTTAATATAGATTGCTCCGAAAATTTCTCTACCACCATTATAGACCCAGCACAGTCCGCAATTAACACCTGCTCCCTCTCCTCCTCCGCTATGTAGCAGCACAGCGTAAATGGATGTCAAGTGCACAAGACACTTTGGATAGCCGTCTCCGATGCAGCTCAGGTCCCTACTTCACTAAAGAGGTTAAGCTTTTGTAATCTATTTTTTTTTTATCTAATAAAAGTAGAGATGTGACCCAGTATATTGTATTATTCAGCAGCCACATCATTTGTAATCTGTACAGATGCAAGATTTCTGTCTCTCTTGACAGATTCGGAGACTACATGATGGATTGAGAAAATCACTGTAAGGGTGTTAAAGCCTATAAATTGCCCCTGTCTTATGGGGATAGCTATTGTGCGAGATTACAAAAGCAAACCAGGTTCTACCTTAAATAAAGGTGCTTCCAAAATATAGAATTGGTATTTTGCAAAAATTAAACCAAGAATGCATACAGTTCACTTGTACACTGTTACAGTCCTGAATAATCTGGGGGGTATTTGGTTAACATACCGCCCCTTCGGGATCCGGGCTGTCTCAATACCGATGCCGTGATCACGACGGGGGTACTACACTGCCACCGGAATACCTATAGAGGGAGAATAGAACCTGTGGCGAGCGAAACTCTCTATCGAACCTGCAGAGTAGCAAGCCTGCCTTGTTGCGCTTGACCCCTTGCCGGCGTTCTAGCGCCCGGGATGCTGATGTCGATATACTGACATACTGATCCCATCTGGAGATCTCTGTTCAACTCCACTGATGTATTCCCCAGAAATGTAGTTTCCTTTCTACATACAGTTTTTTAGGTTTATACTGCATGGGGAGTGATCGGGTTAGGCTGCGCCCCTTGAGGGTTAGGACGTGGGAGGGGGTTAGGCTCCGCCCTCTCAGGGTTAGGATGCCGGCCCAGAGGGTTAGGTTTAGGCAGTGGGAACGGGATGTTGGATTTAGACACGGGGGGAAGGTTAGGGTTAGGCAGCGGGTAGGGAGGGTTAGGTTGGTAGGGGAGAGGGTATAGCACCTCTTACTCACCCCTGTTGGTTTCTTCGCAATCTGGATCCCAACGTCTATTTCATACGTTGGGATCCCGGCTGCCGGCTTTCCATACTGATATCACTACTACTATAGCTCGTCCGGTGTCACAGTGGGTCTCACAACAGCTTCTTCTCAGTCAGTGATGCTTAACCGGATGTTCTTGAGGGTTTACATGGGCGGCCCTCTAACCATCACAATGGCCACCCATTACCCTTACTTTCAGTAATAAATTAAGCCAATACATATAATCAAAGAAAGAAGCACTAATCTATTATAGAATAGCAGATGGTTTTTAAAAAAGTGTTACAAGCGAAAACAAACAAATCCAAAATAATACAGGATCCACTGGTAAAGGGTTAGCTAGTCTTTCTCTGGCTGGGTCCACAGGATAACATTGGGATATTGTCGAGCGACCGTGAAAATGGCACCAACACGGTCACAAGCTTTCTGGCCTCCCAGGATGCATTGGGGCCTCCACTATATAGTCCCGCCCACTGACTCAGTCAGATCATTTTTTTTTTTGCTTGGTGCAGCAGGAAGCCGCATGGTCACAGGGCTGCTGTGAGAGCAGCCTCAAGCTTTTATTATTTTATTTTTATAGACTTACTATATTGTTTTTGAGCGACTTATCTTAACAGCGTCTTAAACGCATTCTAGAAAGAGTCGCTCCAACAACTCCCCACCGGGTCGCAACAACGCTTACCTTCGGGTATCAGTGCTGTCTCGACGGGCGTCTGTGTCGGATGTTCTAGCAGGTTCAGCAGACGTAACCAGGCTGTGGCCGGAGCATGGGGAGACGGTGAGTCTATGGACTTCCTCTTACTAGAGGGGTCAGGACACAGCTACACTGACTTTGGTGGAGACTACAAACAGTGTGTTGATGCGCCGAACATCTAGAGTGCGACAGCGCTACGCTCTCAGGGATCATAGGCGCCAGGACTAGGTAGAGGCCGCGATCCTGGGAGTTTAAGTCAACAGGGGGATTCAGACGCTCTCCTGGCCGTCCCTCCTCCGAGTTCATGGCCAGTTCCCGCGTGTTTCTCGTTTCATGAACTAAATGACCTCACTTCCGGCTCATACGCTACCACGAGGGTACTCGGTCGCAGCTTAGACGCTGCGGTTGTGTACACTGGAGATAAACCCGCCCAGACCGAGTCGCAGGCCTTAGCGTCTGCATACACGTGGAAGTCGCTCAGCGTCCGTGTCCGTTGGTGAGCGTCCGTGTCCGTTATCAGTTATCAAGAGCGGCAGTGTACACCAGTAGCGTCTGAATCCACTCAGCATCTTGCGCGCATATGAAAGTGTGGTGAGTCTCCCTGTATCCCGCTCTAAGGAGGCAGGGTATACAGTACTAAAAATTCTCTCTACTTCTTAGTATGCATTGTTAATTTTTAGTACCTATTGCATATGAGACCTGTATATTACTGTGTTTTCTGCATGCTATGTTGAAAAAAGAACCAGTTTAAAACAAAAGTAAAATTTTCCTACTAATGTATAAGTTGTTATGGAGGTTGTATTCTCATATGGCAATGTCTAATGCTTTAACATGTGACTGACTGCTAGTATGTGTGCTGACTTTTCTGTGTAATGTCAGTCCTGTTCTGGCCCTCAAATCAGGTGCACTGTGGTCAGATTGATCTCACCTCTATATACTGACATATAGGGTGATTTTCAATCACAAATTGTGTAGTCAATAACAGGTTAATACCATGTCTGTGAGCGGCAAAAGTGATGAGGAGAATTTATCAAGCACTCCTACAGCCCTAACATGCTTATCTTGTAAGTCAGGGGTAATTGATATGAATCAATTGGTCACTTATGAGGGTTTGTGTGCAAACTGTTTAGCTTTTCAGCGAAGTAAAAAACAAGAGTTGGTTCAACCACCAACAGAGCCACCATGGAATATGTTCGCAAAGACTCTGTCTACAATAGCGGACAGGTTAGCTCCGGTAGCACCACCTCAAGGGTTAGGTTACACTATTAACCCATACATGCAGCTCCCTTCCTATGGGTTGGTTCCAGTAGCTTCTACAAGCAACCAAGGGGCAGGTAAGACTAAGACAGATGCATCTGTGTGGCAGACTACACAAGATGATACATCGGATGATGATGATACAATAGATTCAACTCCGTATGATGATCAGTCGCAGAGCTTTAGTTCAGAAGATGTAGCTGAACTTATTAATGCTGTAAAGGCTGTTCTCTCGTTGGTAGAGCCAGCCAAGACAGTGTTAAAAGCAAAAGCACCTGTATTTAAACGAACAAAATCAGTGAAAGCTGAATTCCCAGCGTCAGATGAGCTGACTGAAATGATGGATGAGTCTTGGGCAGCGCCCAGGTAAAAAGTATAAGATTCCTAAGAGATGGGATTCTTATTATCCATTTCCTGCTGTAGATTGTTCGAAAAGAGAAGTTCCTCCAAAAGTAGATGCACATGTTCTGCGACTCGTGCATAAATCTGCTTTACCACTGTCATCTACCTCATTGAATGATGTCACAGACAGAAGGGTAGAGAGCCTGTTGAAAAATATTTTTTCTCTAGTAGGAGCAATGGTAAGACCTGCTATGGCTTCGGCCTGGGTAGCAAAGGCAATGGGCGAATGGATAGAGGAACTAGAGAATGACATCCCTTCTCCTACTAGGGAGCAAGAGGATCGTTTTTGCCGTTTAAGACAATCTGCCCAGTATTTGGAAGAAGCAGCAATTGATGTAGGCACAGTTGCTTCTAAAGCTTCACCCTTGACAGTAGTCGCTCGCAGAGCAGTTTGGCTACGGACCTGGAAGGCAGATGCGGAGTCCAAGAAAGAATTGGAAGCATTGCCTTTTCTCGGTAATATATTTTCTCTATCGTCCTAGTGGATGCTGGGGTTCCTGAAAGGACCATGGGGAATAGCGGCTCCGCAGGAGACAGGGCACAAAAAGTAAAGCTTTTCCAGATCAGGTGGTGTGCACTGGCTCCTCCCCCTATGACCCTCCTCCAGACTCCAGTTAGATTTTTGTGCCCGGCCGAGAAGGGTGCAATCTAGGTGGCTCTCCTAAAGAGCTGCTTAGAGAAAGTTTAGCTTAGGTTTTTTATTTTACAGTGAGTCCTGCTGGCAACAGGATCACTGCAACGAGGGACTGAGGGGAGAAGAAGTGAACTCACCTGCGTGCAGGATGGATTGGCTTCTTGGCTACTGGACATTAGCTCCAGAGGGACGATCACAGGTACAGCCTGGATGGTCACCGGAGCCGCGCCGCCGGCCCCCTTGAAGATGCTGAAGTTAGAAGAGGTCCAGAATCGGCGGCTGAAGACTCTGACAGTCTTCTAAAGGTAGCGCACAGCACTGCAGCTGTGCGCCATTTTCCTCTCAGCACACTTCACACGCTGTCACTGAGGGTGCAGGGCGCTGGGGGGGGGCGCCCTGGGAGGCAAATGTAAACCTATATACTGGCTAAAAATACCTCACATATAGCCCCCAGAGGCTATATGGAGATATTTAACCCCTGCCAAACTTCACTAAAGAGCGGGAGACGAGCCCGCCGTAAAAGGGGCGGGGCCTATCTCCTCAGCACACAGCGCCATTTTTTCTCTCACAGAAAGGCTGGAGAGAAGGCTCCCAGGCTCTCCCCTGCACTGCACTACAGAAACAGGGTTTAAACAGAGAGGGGGGGCACAAATTGGCGATATAAATATATATATAAAGATGCTATTAGGGAGAAACACTTATATAAGGTTGTCCCTATGTAATTATAGCGTTTTTTGGTGTGTGCTGGCAAACTCTCCCTCTGTCTCTCCAAAGGGCTAGTGGGGTCCTGTCCTCTGTCAGAGCATTCCAGGTGTGTGTGCTGTGTGTCGGTACGTGTGTGTCGACATGTATGAGGACGATGCTGGAGGAGGCGGAGAAATTGCCTGTAATGGTGATGTCACTCTCTAGGGAGTCGACACCGGAATGGATGGCTTATTTAGGGAATTACGTGAGAATGTCAACACGCTGCAAGGTCGGTTGACGACATGAGACGACCGACAAACAATTAGTAACGGTCCAGGCGTCTCAGAAACACCGTCAGGGTTTTTTTTTATAAAAAACGCCCATTTACCTCAGTCGGTCGACACAGACACGGACACTGAATCCAGTGTCGACGGTGAATAAACAAACGTATTCCTCATTAGGGCCACACGTTAAGGGCAATGAAGGAGCTGTTACATATTTCTGATACTACAAGTACCACAGAAAAGGGTATTATGTGGAAGTGAAAAAACTACCTGTAGTTTTTCCTGAATCAGATAAAATAAAATGAAGTGTGTGATGATGCGTGGGTTTACCCCGATAGCAAATATTGGCGTTATACCTTTTCCCGCCAGAAGTTAGGGCGCGTTGGGAAGCACCCATTAGGGTGGATAAGGCGCTCACACACTTATCAAGTGGCGTTACCGTCTCCAAATACGGCCGCCCTCAAGGAGCCAGCTGATAGGCAGCTGGAAAAATATCCTAAAAAGTATATACACACAGACGGTGGTTATACTGCGACCAGCGATCGCCATCAGCCTGGAGATGCAGTGCTGGGTTGGCTTGGTCGAATTCCCTGACTAAAAATATTTTATTGATATAGAGCATTTAATAGGATGCATTCTATATATATGTATGCGAGATGCACAGAGGGATATTTGCACTCTGGCATAAAGATAAGTGCGTTGTCCATATCTCCCAGAAGATGTCATGGACACGACAGTGGTCAGGTGATACAGATCCCATACGGCACATGGAAGTATTGCCGTATAAAGGGAAGGAGTTATTTGGGGTCGGTCCGTCGGACCTGGGGGCCACGGCCACAGCTGGGAAATCCAACCTTTTTACCCCAAGTTACATCTCAGCAGAAAAAGACACTGTCTTTTCAGCCTCAATCCTTCCGTTCCCATGTGGGCAAGCGGGCAAAAGGCCAGTCATATCTGCCCAGACATAGAGGAAAGGGAAGTAGACTGCAGCAGGCAGCCCCTTCCCAGGAAAAGAAGCCCTCCACCAGTGGGGGGGTAGTCTCAAGAGTCTCAGCGCGCAGTGGGATCACTCGCAAGTTGACCCCTAGATCATACAAGTATTATCCCAGGGGTACAGATTGGAGAGTCGAGACATTTTTTCCTCGCAGGTTCCTGAAGCCTGCTTTACCAACGGCTCCCTCCGACAAGGAGGCAGTATTGGGAAAAAATTCACAAGCTGTATTTCCAGCAGGTGATAATCAAAGTACCCCTCCTACAACAAGGAAAAGGGTATTAGTCCTCCACACTATATTGTGGTACTGAAGCCAGACGGCTTGGTGAGACATAGTCTAAATCTGAAATCTTTGAACACTTACATAAAAAGGTTCAAATCAAGATGGAGTCACTCAGAGCAGTGATAGAGAACCGGAAAAAAGGGGACTATATGGTGTCCCTGGACATCAAGGATTACCTCCATGTCCAAATTTGCCCTTCTCAACAAGGGTACCTCTGGTTCGTGATACAGAACTGTCAATATCAGTTTCAGACGCTGCCGTTGAATTATCCACGGCACCCCGGGCCTTTACCAAGGTAATGGCCGAAAAGATGATTCTTAAAAGAAGAAAGGCATCTAAATTATCCCTTACTTGGACGATATCCTGAAAGGGACAAGTTTCCAGAGAACAGTTGGAGGTCGGAAATGATCTATCTAAAGTAGTTCTACGACAGCACGAGTGGATTCTAAATATTCCAAAAATCGCAGCTGTTTTCCGATGATACGTCTGCTGTTCCTAGGAATGATTCTGGGCATAGTCCAGAAAGAGGTATTTCTCCTGGAGGGGAAAGCCAGGGAGTTATCCGACCTAGTCAGAAACCTCCTAAATCCAGGCCAAGTATCAGTGCATCAATGCACAGGAGTCCTGGGAAAAATGGTGGCTTCTTACGAAGCGATTCCATTCGGCAGATCTCACGCAAAAACTTTTCAGGGGGATTTGCTGGACGAATGGTCCGGATCGCATTTTCAGATGCATCAGCGGATAACCCTGTCTCCAAGGACAAGGGTGTCTCTTCTGTGGGGGCTGCAGAGTGCTCATCTTCTAGAGGGCAGCACATTCAGCATTCAGGACTGTGTTCTGGTGACCACGGATGCCAGCCTGAGAGGCTGGGGAACAGTCACACAAGGAAGAAATTTCCAAGGAGGTGTGGTCAAGTCTGGAGATTTCTCTCCACATGAATATACTGGAGCTAAGGGCAATTTACGATGCTCTGAGCCTAGGAAGACCTCTGCTTCAAAGTCAACCGGTGCTGATCCAGTAGGACATCATCATGGCAGTCGCCCACGTAAACAGACGGGGCGGCACAAGAAGCAGGAGGGCAATGACAGCAAGGATTCTTCGCTGGGCGAAAGATCATGTGATAACACTGTCAGCAGTGTTCATTCCGGGAGTGGACAACTAGGAAGATTTCCTCAGCATAAATGAATTCCACCCGGAAAAGTGGGAACTTCATCTGGAAGTTTCCACATGTTTGTAAACCGTTGGGAAAGACCAAAGGTGGTTATGATGGCGTCCCACATGAAGCGCCAGGTCTAGAGACCCTCAGGCAATAGCTGGGACGCTCTGGTAACACCGTGGGTGTACCAGTCGGTGTATGTGTTCCCTCCTCGGCCTTTCATACCCAGTGTATGGAGAATGATAGGAAGGAGAGGAGTAAGAACTATACTCGGGGTTCCGGTTTGGGCCAAGAAGAACTTGGTACCCGGAACTTCAAGAGATACTAGAAAGGATCTTGATTCAGCAAGAATCATGTCTGTTCCATGACTTACCGCAGCTGCGTTGACGCCAGGGCGGGTGAACGCCGGATCCTAAGGGAAAAAGGCATTCCGGAAGAGGTCATCCCTACCCTGGTCAGAGCCAGGAAGGAGGTGACCGCACAACATTATCACCGCTTAGGTGAAAATATGTTCCATGGTGTGAGGCCAGGAAGGCTCCACGGAAGAATTTCAACTAGGTTAATTCCTACATTTCCTGCAAGCAGGAGTGTATATGGGTCTCAAATTGGGGTCCATTAAGGTTCAAATTTCGACCGGTCGATTTTCTTCCAGAAAGAAATTGGCTTCAGTTCCTGAAGTCCAGAAGTTGTTAAGGGAGTACTGCATATACAACCCCTTTTTGATGTCTCCAGTGGCACTGGGCGATCTCAACGTAGTTTGGGATTCCTAAAATCACATTGTTTAAACAACTCAAATCTGTGGATTTGATATATCTCACATGGAAAGTGACCATGCTGTTGGTCCTGGCCTCGGCCAGGCGAGTGTCAGAATTGGCGGCTTTATCTCACAAAGCCATATCTGATTGTCCATTCGGACAGAGCAAAGCTGTGGACTCGTCCCCAGTTTCTCCCTAAGGTGGTGTCAGCGTTTCACCTGAACCAGCTTATTGTGGTGCCTGCGGCTACTAGGGACTTGGAGGACTCCAAGTTGCTGGATGTTGTCAGGACCCTGAAAATATAGTTTCCAGGTCGGCTGGAGTCGGGAAATCTGACTTGCTGTTTATCCTGTATGCACCCAACAAGCTGGGTGCTCCTGCTTCTAAGCAGACTATTGCTCGTTGGATTTGTAGTACAATTCAGCTTGCACATTCTGTGGCAGGCTTGCCACAGCAAAAAATATGTAAATGCCCATTCCACAAGGAAGGTGGGCTCATCTTGGGCGGCTGCCCGAGGGGTCTCGGCATTACAACTCTGCCGAGCAGCTACGTGGTCGGGGGAGAACACGTTTGTAAAATTTTACAAATTTGATACCCTGGCAAAAGAGGACCTGGAGTTCTCTCATTCGGTGCTGCAGAGTCATCCGCACTCTCCCGCCCGTTTGGGAGCTTTGGTATAATCCCCATGGTCCTTTCAGGAACCCCAGCATCCACTAGGACGATAGAGAAAATAAGAATTTACTTACCGATAATTCTATTTCTCGGAGTCCGTAGTGGATGCTGGGCGCCCATCCCAAGTGCGGATTATTCTGCAATACTTGTACATAGTTATTGTTACAAAAATCGGGTTATTGTTGTAGGAAGCCGTCTTTCAGAGGCTCCCTTTGTTATCATACTGTTAACTGGGTTTAGATCACAAGTTGTACGGTGTGATTGGTGTGGCTGGTATGAGTCTTACCCGGGATTCAAAATCCTCCCTTATTGTGTACGCTCGTCCGGGCACAGTACCTAACTGGAGTCTGGAGGAGGGTCATAGGGGGAGGAGCCAGTGCACACCACCTGATCTGGAAAAGCTTTACTTTTTGTGCCCTGTCTCCTGCGGAGCCGCTATTCCCCATGGTCCTTTCAGGAACCCCAGCATCCACTACGGACTCCGAGAAATAGAATTATCGGTAAGTAAATTCTTATTATTTGGAAAACCTTTATTGGATATCCTAGAATCAGAGGCTGAATCGAAAAAGGTCAGATTTCCGGCTACTTGTAATCCTAATTCCAAGGGTTTAAAATTTCGCTCATTTCGTTGGCAAAGCAAAGCGAAAGCTAAAGAGGAGCCTAAGCAACCCCAGTTTAAATCCAGGGGTAGGAAGCAGTGGGCTAGCGAAAAGCTTGCTTCCAAACCTGAACAGAAACAGTCAGCCTGAAGAGACGGGCCTCCGCCTGGAGGATTCCAGGGTTGGGGGCCGACTCCTTCTTTTTGCACACATTTGGCAACAGTCAACAGCAGATGCTTGGGTGCAGAAGGTAGTATCTCAGGGGTATGGGTTCCCATTCAGGAGGCAGCCTCCTCAAAGATTTTTTTGCACCAGCCCGTCTCGTATAGAGTCGAAGGCCAATGCCCTGCATGAAGCAGTCCAAAAAGTACTGCAGTCAGGTGTGATTGTCCCGGTACCTCGATCACAAAGGGGACAGGGGTTTTACTCCAATCTATTTCTAATCCAGAAACCAAATGGGTCATACCGACCAATTCTAAATTTGAAAATGTTGAACAAATACATATGGATCCCGAAGTTCCACATGGAGACGTTACGCTCCATAATGTTGGCTATGGAACCGGGAGATTACATGGTATCTCTGGATGTATGGGATGCTTACCTACATGTGCCTATAGCACTATCACATCAGTGTTACTTCAGGTTTGCCATCCTCCAGGAACATTTCCAGTTCCAAGCTCTGCAGTTCGGGCTAGCTACAGCACCCAGGGTGTTTACCAAGATCATGGTGATTATGGCAGCTTGTCTGCGCAAGCAAGGGATAAGAATATTCCCATACCTAGACGACCTGTTAATCTTAGCACAGTCGCAAGATTTACTGTTATGCCATCTTCAACAGACAATAGTTTGTTTACAGAGACACGGGTGGCTCATAAATTGGGAAAAGTCGTCCCTGAATCCGTCACAGCGGATGGTTCATTTGGGGGCCATATTGGATTCAGACCTACAGAAAGTTCTCTTACCTGAGAAAAAGATAGTCAAGGTGCAGGTCATGGCTCAGGAAGCGTTGCAAGCCCAGACAATGTCAGTCCGTGCAGCAATGCGACTGTTGGGTCTGATGGTATCAACCTTCGACATGGTGGAATATGCGCAATTCCACTCCAGACCGTTGCAGCACCTTATTCTGACCAAATGGAACGGAAATCATCAGACGATAAAGAAGCAGATGATAAAGATTCCAGAAAATGTAAAAAGGTCTCTAGCGTGGTGGCTACAGACAGACCATTTAAACAAGGGGAGACCTTTTTGGATAAAGGAGTGGCAAGTCCTGACAACAGATGCCAGCCTGCAGGGCTGGGGGGCGGTACTCAGAAGCCTATGGTTCCAAGGAAAGTGGACCGCAAGGGAAAGTCGCCTGCCAATAAATCTATTAGAAATAAGGGCCATTTACTTGGCTTTGGTTCAGGCAAAGGACAATCTACAAGGAAGACCAGACCAGATCCGCTCAGACAATGCGACGGCAGTAGCATACCTCAATCATCAAGGAGGAACTCACAGCAAGAGTCTGATGGAGGAAGTAACTCCCATTCTAAAATGGGCAGAACTCCATCTTCCGGCATTGTCAGCAGTATTTGTCCCGGGTGTACTAAATTGGGAAGCGGATTTTCTCAGTCGGCACACCATTCAGGAAACCGAATGGGCACTACACCCAGAAGTGTTTCAGACACTGGTGAACAGATGGGGTCTACAGGAGATAGACCTTATGGCGTCTCGTCTAAACAACAAAGTTCCGAGGTACGGATCGAGAACAAGGGACCCAGGAGCGGTCCTGGTAGACGCACGGTCAGTAGAATGGAGGTTTCAGCAGGCATATCTGTTCCCTCCAATATCTGTTACCCAGAGTAGTGAGAAAGATAAAAAAGGCAAAGGGAGCAATCATTCTAATAGCTCCAGCTTGGCCAAGAAGGCATTGGTACACAGATCTGTTGAGAATGTCCGTGGAAGCACCGATTCTGCTCCCTCAACGTCCAGATATGCTAATGCAGGGTCCTTGTTTTCACAGTCATCCGGAACGCCTGTCTTTGACGGTGTGGCTGTTGAAACCTCTATCTTAGAGGCTAAAGGATTTTCGAAACGAGTAATCCAAACTATGCTTAGAGCAAGAAAGCCTTCTTCGGCCCGTGTGTATCATAGAATATGGCAAGCCTATATTCATTGGTGTACTGGAAAAAATTTCAATCCGAGATCTTTTAAAGTAGCTAGGATTTTGGATTTCCTTCAGGCAGGATTGGATAAAGGGTTGAAAGTTGCTTCCTTGAGGGTTCAAGTTTCAGCGTTAACTGTATGGTTTTAGCAGAAGATTGCTGATTTACAGGATGTACGTACGTTTTTTCAAGGAGTAGTACATATTCAACTCCATTTGTTCTTCCTGCAGCTCCCTGGGATTTGAATTTAGTTCTTAAATTTCTCCAGGGTCCTTTGTTTGAACCACTTGAGAGAGCAGATCTTAAGTGGTTAACGGCTAAAGTTCTTTTTTTACTGGCAATGGCGTCAGCCAGAAGTGTGTCAGATTTAGGAGCATTATCATGTAAGTCTCCTTTCCTAAGTTTTTTTCCAGACAGAGCAGTTCTCAGAACGAGATCTAGCTATCTTCCAAAGGTGGTATCAAAGTTTCACCTGAATGAAGAGATTGTAGTCCCAGCTTTTCAGGTATCGGGACTATCTGCAGGAGAAGTGTCGCTGGACGTGGTCCGGGCTTTAAGAATCTACATAGATCGTACTAGTGCTATCAGGAAAACAGATTCTCTCTTCATCCTCTACGGATTCCATAGAAGAGGATGGCCTGCTAGTAAACAGACGCTGGCGAGATGGCTCCGAATGGTAATATCAGAAGCTTATTCTCATGCAGATCTCCCTATTCCGGCTAATGTCTCTGCACACTCTACACGTAAGGTAGGTCCTTCTTGGGCAGAACAACAGGGTGCTTTAGCAGAACAGATATGTAGGGCAGCCACATGGTCTTCCATAAACACATTCATCAGGCATTATGCCTTGGATACTTTTGCCTCTCATGACGCAGACTTCGGGCGAAAGGTCCTCCTGTGCAATCAGGAGCGTCCCCACCACTAAAATGGCTTTGGGAATCCCAATGTTATCCTGTGGATAATCCTGTGGACCCAGCCAGAGAAATATACGTTATGGTAAGAACTTACCGTTGATAACGTGATTTCTCTTATGTCCACAGGTATCCACAGGGATCCCACCCTGATGCATCTGATTTGAGGATCTAGACAATCACTAAAACCTCTTCCTCCTTGTATGGAAGGGTGTGCATGTGTGTTCTTATCGCCTGTACAGGTCTCTGCCTGATGTTCCTGCCTAAAAACGCTGTGGAAAGAACTGATCTGACTGAGTCAGTGGGCGGGACTATATAGTGGAGGCCCCAATGCATCCTGGGAGGCCAGAAAGCTCGTGACTGTGTTGGTGCCATTTTCGCTGTCGCTCGACAATATCCCAATGTTATCCTGTGGATACCTGTGGACATAAGAGAAATCACGTTATCAACGGTAAGTTCTTACCATAACGTATATTTTGTGGCCATAGGATAAGTGATCATCTTAGCCTATAACTAAGAGGTTGACGCCAGTGTCGATGCTGCGGTGTCTTGGTACGCAGTTGCTGTGTGACATTTTGCCAAAGCTGCAGGTGGCATCTTTTGTAAATAGACGCTCACTGCCAGCTTCTCAGATCTGCCGCTGCCTGCATCCAAAGATGCAGCATTAGATCCATAGTTCTAATGGTGCCCATACACTTGTGCGATTGCAAGCGATGCAATATTGGGTCCGATTTCCCTTGAAGCTCATCTTGAGATAAAGTGCATCTAAAGTGCTTTTTTTTATGCATTCGATGCGCATACAATCATGCGATTTATCGCATGCCCCTTATGACCGGAAATTGGGTAACCAGAAGTGGGAGGAGGGGAGTGTCCAGGAAGTGAGCTAAATACCTCACAGATCGCACATCACAGTGCGATAAATCGAATGTGGTAAAATCAGCATGCGATCGCATGTGCTATCTGATAAATATTAAGTGCAGCACATAGGATCTTGAGACGCGAGATTCGACCGGCGTGGCTGCGCATCGCATCACATGGTATATAAGATGTGCATACAATCCTGCGATTTATCTCACAGATGCGGTCGAAATCGAATGGTTGTTCCAGATATCTCACAAGTGTGTGGGCCCCATAACATCGATTGGCTTAAGATTATTCAAGAGGTTGATTAGAAAAAATTTCCCGCAGCTACCACCAGGGGGCGCAAAACGGAGCAATTCAATCGTTGCTACATTTAGACGCTTAGTACCTGCAGGGCTAACATATTTTCCCGCAGCCTTGTGAGGTGTGAAAAAGTGTGTAAACTCAGCACTTTGGGCATCCAAATGGAAGTTTAGCCGGGTTTAGCCGTTTTAAGCGTTAAACCTGATCTGTTTTGGCGTAACGTGCAAGGGCGCCCAAACACAATTTAATAGTGAAAGTTGTTTGGGTGTTAAAGTCCCATGTAGACAAGTTTTTTAAACTCCCAAAACAATTGAATCGGCCCCAGTCTGACAATGAGCATGTAAATCTATAAAAAATGTAATATAGAAAAATAACCTGCATTAAAAAATGGTGTATACTAGATGGCTCTCTTTAAAAGGAGATAAGGAGCAGGAAGTGATTGTGGTATTTCCAAAGCATGGTGTATCTTGTAACTGTGGTTGCCATGGTAACTGCATGCTGCTGTTTAAATTGTTAATAGCTGCTTGAATCACAAATATAAGGAAAAGTGATCAAAAGTATTCTCTTGTCCTACAGGTAAGCAGGGTGGTTTATGCAAAGGAAACTGGACTTATTTGTAGAGGGGCTTGCTGCTTAAGGGAATTCAGTGGTTACTTGCGTTTGCAGCAGTAATGGGCACCCAACTGCACCTATTCAGTTGTAGTTGCTGACAGATGGAACGGCTTGATTTCTGCTTGCCTCCTCCTGAGGGGATACAGTTAATTTGCCGGTGGATGGGATCCCGGCTGTCAGGATACCAACGCCGGAATCCTGACCGCTGACCATGCAAACAGCCGGAGTTCTAGCAAACGGGCTATTCCTACTTGTGGGTGTCCACGACACCCATAGAGTGGGAATAGAACCTGTGGTGAGTCCACAAGGGAACTCTTCGCAATTGCCCTGCTGCCGGCATACTGTCCGTCGGTATATCATACTGATCCCCTTCTGAGGGGATGAGAAATCTTTAATGGAAGCAATCTTTTTTTTTTTTGTTCTACAAATTATTATTGTTATTATTATTATTATTATTATTATTATTATTATTATTTTGGATTTCTCTTACGTCCTAGAGGATACTGGGATCCACATTAGTACCATGGGCTATAGACTGGTCCACTAGGAGCCTTTGGCACTTTAAGAAATCAATAGTGTGCGCTGGCTTCTCCCTCTATGCCCCTTCTACTAGACTCAGTTTAGAAAATGTGCCCGGAGGAGCTGGTCACGCTTAGGGAAGCTCTTGAAGAAGAGTTTTCTGCATTTATTTTCGGTTTGTTGTTTTCAGGCAGGTCTAATTGGCACCAAACTGCCTGCTTCGTGGGACTTAAGGGGGAGAACGGCCCAATTTCCTAAAGAGTTAATGGTCCCGTTTCTCCGCTGACAGATCACTGAGCTCCTGAGGGAGTCATTCGCAAGCCCCACCACGGCGAGCGTACCCTCCTGCAGCATTCCGCCACCCCTAACAGAGCCAGAAGATAGAAGAGTGGTGAGTACAACGCCGGCGTCCCGGTTAGTGGGTCGCCGGCTGGAATGGCGGCACAAGGGTGGGAGCGCAGCTCTGGCTGCAAACTGCGCTCCAAGGGGCTCAGAGACATACACAGCTGTGTGTGTCCCGCTGTGAGGGACGCGCTGAGCCACCAGTGTACACCCCCACTGGCTGACATACCTAACCAGGGTTTTAACGCTCTGTGGGATATAAAAATTACCTCAGGCCAGTATAAAAAGCGGGAAGCCGAGTGCCATTAAGGGAGCGGGGCTTCATTATGAGCGGATCCAGCAGCTCACCAGCGCCATTTTCCCTCTGCAGATTACACTGACAGGAATCACAGGGAAGCGCAGCTCCTCCACAAAGACTCCACATCTCCTCAGCGGTCTTAGAATGGGGGTGGGGGTAGGGGGGGAGTGTGTATATATACTAAGCCCTTTTTTATGGTAATAGAGGTAAACCCAGGAAACCAGCAGCTGCAGGTTCTCAGGAACAGACCTCCACATCTGCTTCCTCCAAGCCTTCAGCATGATGGTGGTCCGCACTGCCTGGAAGACAGGCAGGTGGGAGCTTGGTTACGTTATTTCAGTCACGTTTGGGCAACATCATGCCAGGATCCCTGGATCACAGACCTTATCACCCAGGGATACAGACTGGAGTTTCAGGAACTCCCACCTCACAGATTCTTCACATCAGGCTTACCAGCTTCTCCGGAAGCAAGTATGACTTCACAGGCAGCATTTCAAAAACTGGTACAGACTCGGGTCATTGTCCAAGTTCCACTTCAACTACAAAACAAGAGTTGTTACTCCAACCTGTTTGTGGTACCAAAACCGAACGGTTCGGTAAGATCCATTCTAAATCTCAAATCACTGAACCCGTATTTAAGGGTGTTCAAGTTCAAGATGGAGTCTCCGAGAGCGGTGATCTCAGGTCTGGAGGAGGGGGATTTCCTGGTGTCTCTGGACAACAAGGATGCGTACCTTCATATTTCCGATTTGGCTGTCTCATCAGGCTTATCTAAGGTTTGCACTACAGGACTGTGACTACCAGTTTCAGGCCCTGCCATTTGGCCTCTCCACAGCACCGAGGGTATTCACCAAGGTAATGGCCAAGATTATGTTTCTCCTCCGCAAGCAGGGAGTGAACATAATACCGTACCTGGATGACCTGTTGATAAAAGCGCCTTCCAGGTAGAGGTTGTTGGACAGCATTGCCCTCTCAACCCAGCTACTTCAGGATCACTGATGGATTCTGAACCTACCAAAAACCCACCTGGAACCAACAAGGAGGCTTCTGTTTCTGGGGATGATCCTGGATTCGGAGGCACAGAAGATATTCCTACCGTTGGAAAAGGCATTGGTAATCCAGTTGATGGTGTGGATGTCCTAAAACCAGTCCGGATATCTGTGCATCTATGTATTCGCCTTCTGGGGAAGATGGTCGCCTCTTACGAGGCTCTGCAGTACAGAAGATTTAATGCGAGGCCTTTTCAGCTGTATCTGCTGGACAAATGGACCGGATTGCATCTTCACATGCACCAGAGGATACATCTGTCACCAAAAGACGCAAGCCTCGGAGTTTGGGGAGCAGTCACCCAGGGGGAACAGTTCCAAGGAAAATGGTAGTCAGGAAACCATTCTTCCGATAAACATTCTGGAACTAAGGGCCATATACAATGCCCTTCTACTAGCATCGCATCTTCTTCAAAATCAAGCCATTCAGGTTCAGTCGGACAATGTAACGGCAGTAATATACATAAACCGACAGGGCAGAACGAAGAGCAGAGCAGCAATTTCGGAGGTAACAAGAATTCTCCCCTGGGCAGAAAGACACGCTGTGGCGCTGTCAGCAATCTTCATTCTGGGAGTAGACAACTGGGAATCGGACTTCCACAGCAGACACGACATCCATCGGGGGGAATGGTGTCTACATCCCCAGGTGTTTCAACAGTTAATTCACCGGTGGGGCTGTCCGCAGATAGATCTGATGGCGTCTCGTCTCAACAAGAAGCTATGCCGTTACTGTTGCAGAACGAGGGATCCGCAGGCTGTAGCAGTGGACGCGCTGACGACACCATAGATGTACCAGTTTATGTACCTGTTCCCTCCTCTACCGCTAATCCCAAGGGTTCTAAAAAGACTAAGAAGGGAAAGCGTTCAAGCAAATTTAATTGCCCCGGATTGACTCGACGGGTGTGGTACTCGGACCGCCTAACCATGGCTCTGGAGGATCCCTGGCCTCTGCCGCTTCAAAAGGATCTTCAATAAGGTCTGGTCATCTGTCCAGAATTACAGCGGCTACGTTTGACGGCTTGGAAGTTGAGAGGGAGATTCTAGCAAGAAAAGGTCTTCCCTCCCCGGGTTATTTCCACCATGGTCCAGGCCAGGAAGATGGTTACATCTAAACATTTTATCATCGTATCTCGAAAAAGTATGTTTCCTGGTGTGAAAGTAGAAAGGTTTCTCCCGTGGAATTTAGAATTGGTTGTTTTCTACTTTTCCTGCAAGCCGGAGTGGATATGGGCCTACGTTTAGGCTCCATCAAAGTCCAGATTTCGGCGCACTCTGTTTTCTTCCAGAAACAACTTGCTATGTTGCCGGAAGTACAAACTTTCCTAACAGGAGATCTTCATATGCAACCGCCCTTCGTACCTCCTACGGCTCTGTGGGATCTCAGTGTGGTTCTGTCCTTTCTTCAATCGGACTGGTTTGAACCCTTGCATAGGGTGAAGTTGCAATTTCTTACCTGGAATACAGTGATGTTATTAGCATTGGCGTCTGCCAGACGTGTCTCTGAATTCGGTGCCTTATCCTGTAAGAACCCTTATTTGATTTTTCATTAAGACAGGGCGGAACTCAGGACCCGACCTCCGTCTTTGCCAAAAGTGGTTTCAGCTTTTCATTTGAATCAACCCATTGTGGTTCCAGTGTTGTCTGAGGCTTCCATTGGTCCAATGTCCTTGGATGTGGTGAGGGCTCTAAAGGTTTATGTCAAATGGACTGCTAGTCATCGGAATCTGATTCGCTGTATGTCCTTTTATGATGTCACCAAGATTGGTCATCCGGCTTCTAAGCAATCAGTTGCTTGTTGGCTCAGATTGACCATTCAACAAGCCTATACTTCGGCGGCTCTGCCCTTGCTGACGTCTATTCAAGTCCACTCAACGAGATCTGTGGGCTCTTCCTGGGCTGTTGCCCGGGGTGTCTCGGCCTTACAGTTGTGCCGAGCTGCTACTTGGTCTGGTTCGAACACTTTTTTGTTAAGTTCTATCAGTTCGACACATTGTCCAAGGATGACCTTCAGTTTGGTTAGGCGGTGTTACAGGGGTCTCCGCACTCTCCCACCCGTTTGGGAGCTTTGGGACTTCCCCATGGTACTTAAGTACAGATCCCCAGTATCCAATAGGATGTAAGAGAAAATAGAAATTTAATACCTACCGGTAACTCCTTTTCTCGTAGTCCGTAGTGGATACTGGGTGGCCCGCCTCAGTGCTTCGATTCCTGCTTACCTGAGTGTTTGGTTGGCCCGCCATTGCGGTCCCCTTATGTGGTTGGGATAGCTTTGCTATCCTGGTCAGGTTGATGTTGCTATCCTCTGTTCTGGTTAGCACTCTCCTTTTTGGGTTATGGTTGTGTTGGCTTAGTGTCTCTCCGGTGTTGTACCTGTTTTCTTCTCTCATGGTATGTCCGTGTCCTCGGGCACAGTTTCCTAGACTGAATCTGGTAGGAGGGGCATAGAAGGGAGGAGCCAGCACACCCATAAACACATTAAAGGTTTTTAAAGTGCCAGGCTCCAGTGAACCCGATCTATATCCCATGGTCTGAAAGTACAGCTCCCCAGTATCCACTATGGACTACGAGAGAAGGAATTATTGGTAGGTATTAAATTCCTATTTTGCTTTTTTAATTACTGTGAAACCAGTTGGTTATTTTTGCCCGTTTATAGTTTACAGATTAGGTAATGGCGATCCAGTCCGACAGTCCGTAGGCACAGTGCAAGCGCTGCGTCTATGAAGCTGACTGGTACAAGGGTTTTCTGATGACCATTTAGAATAGGTAATACTAACAGCGTCGGATTGGCATGCCGGGACGCCTGATAGGATTCCCGTTTGGCCGGTCCGGCGTCCCTTCATGGGCTGTTTGCCACCCCCATGCAGGCCGCCATCAGCCGTGATCACTGCAGTATTCACGGAAAGCTTCTGCGCATGCGCAGAAGCTAAATGAAGCACTTTGCAAATGGCTGCCATCTGAGCTTCTGCGCATGTGCAGTAGCCCCTCCTCCTCCCCATGATGCTCAGTAATGTGACGTCCGTCACGTCTTGCGCTACCCACTGCCCGTCCTCGGCCCGCCTCCCCTCCACCGCATCACGTGTTCCGCCTCCCAGACCCTTCACAGCACACTGCAGACTCAGACTGCACAAGCAGTGCTCGCGGCTGCTGCAGGCTGCAGCTAGGGGAAAATGCAGGAGCCGGCGGCAACCAGCAATTCTGACTGTGTCACACACCAGTTGTGTTACAGTCAGTCAGTCAGTAAGTAAGTACTGGTGGTAGTGGTACATAAATAATTATATAGTATCAATGGCATGCTGCATCATAAAAATAAATAAATATATATATATATATATGTGTGTGTGTGTGTGTGTGTATATGTGTATATATATATATATGTGTGTGTGTGTGTGTATATATATATATATATATATATATATGTATATATATGTGTGTGTGTGTGTGTGTGTGTGTGTGTGTGTGTGTGTGTATGTATATATATATATATATATATATATATATATATATATATATATATATATATATATATGTATATATATATATATTTCTCTATCGTCCTAAGTGGATGCTGGGGTTCCTGAAAGGACCAGGGGGAATAGCGGCTCCGCAGGAGACAGGGCACAAAAGTAAAGCTTTTACAGGTCAGGTGGTGTGTACTGGCCCCTCCCCCTATGACCCTCCTCCAGTTAGATTTTTGTGCCCGGCCGAGAAGGGTGCAATTCTAGGTGGCTCTCATAAAGAGCTGCTTAGAGAGTTTAGCTTAGGTTTTTTATTTTACAGTGATTCCTGCTGGCAACAGGATCACTGCAACGAGGGACAGAGGGGAGAAGAAGTGAACTCACCTGCGTGCAGGATGGATTGGCTTCTTGGCTACTGGACATGAAGCTCCAGAGGGACGATCACAGGTACAGCCTGGATGGTCACCGGAGCCACGCCGCCGGCCCCCTCACAGATGCTGAAGCAAGAAGAGGTCCAGAATCGGCGGCTGAAGACTCCTGCAGTCTTCTTAAGGTAGCGCACAGCACTGCAGCTGTGCGCCATTTTCCTCTCAGCACACTTCACACGGCAGTCACTGAGGGTGCAGGGCGCTGGGGGGGGGGGGGGCGCCCTGGGAGGCAAATGAAAACCTTTAAAAAGGCTAAAAATACCTCACATATAGCCCCAGAGGCTATATGGAGATATTTACCCCTGCCTAAATGTACTAAATAGCGGGAGACGAGCCCGCCGGAAAAGGGGCGGGGCCTATCTCCTCAGCACACGGCGCCATTTTCTGTCACAGCTCCGCTGGTCAGGAAGGCTCCCAGGTCTCTCCCCTGCACTGCACTACAGAAACAGGGTATAACAGAGAGGGGGGGCAAAATAAATGGCAATATATTAATATAAAAGCAGCTATAAGGGAGCACTTAATCATAAGGCTATCCCTGTCATATATAGCGCTTTTTGGTGTGTGCTGGCAGACTCTCCCTCTGTCTCCCCAAAGGGCTAGTGGGTCCTGTCTTCGTATAGAGCATTCCCTGTGTGTCTGCTGTGTGTCGGTACGTGTGTGTCGACATGTATGAGGACGTTATTGGTGTGGAGGCGGAGCAATTGCCAAATATGAGGATGTCACCTTCTAGGGGGTCGACACCAGAATGGATGCCTTTATTTGTGGAATTACGGGATAGCGTCAAACTCGCTTAAGCAGTCGTTTGCCGACATGAGGCGGCCGGACACTCAATTAGTGCCTGTCCAGGCGCCTCAAACACCGTCAGGGGCTGTAAAACGCCCCTTGCCTCAGTCGGTCGACACAGACCCAGACACAGGCACTGATTCCGGTGGTGAAGGTGACGAATCAACCGTATTTTCCAGTAGGGCCACACGTTATATGATTTTGGCAATAAAGGAGATGTTACATTTAGCTGATACTACAGGTACCACTAAACAGGGTATTATGTGGGGTGTGAAAAAACTACCAGTAGTTTTTACCGAATCAGAAGAATTAAATGACGTGTGTGATGAAGCGTGGGGTGCCCCGATAAAAAAATGCTAATTTCAAAGAAGTTATTGGCTTTATACCCTTTCCCGCCAGAGGTTAGGGAGCGCTGGGAAACACCTCCTAGGGTGGACAAAGCGCTAACACGCTCATCAAAACAAGTGGCGTTACCCTCTCCTGAGACGGCCGCACTTAAAGATCCATCAGATAGGAGGATGGAAAATATCCAAAAAGGTATATACACACATGCAGGTGTTATACTACGACCAGCTATTGCGACTGCCTGGATGTGCAGTGCTGGGGTAGTTTGGTCAGAGTCCCTGATCGAAAATATTGATACCCTGGACAGGGACAATATTTTACTGTCGTTAGAACAAATAAAGGATGCATTTCTTTATATGCGTGATGCACAGAGAGATATCTGCACACTGGCATCACGGGTAAGTGCTATGTCCATTTCGGCCAGAAGAGCTTTATGGACACGACAGTGGACAGGCGATGCGTAGAGGAGTTATTTGGGGTCGGTCTATCGGATTTGGTGGCCACGGCTACGGCCGGGAAATCCACCTTTCTACCTCAAGTCACTCCCCAACTGAAAAAGGCACCGACCTTTCAACGCAGCCCTTTCGTTCCTTTAAAAATAAGAGAGCAAAGGGCTATTCATATCTGCCACGAGGCAGAGGACGAGGGAAGAGACAGCAACAGGCAGCTCCTTCCCAGGAACAGAAGCCCTCCCCGGCTTCTACAAAAGCCTCAGCATGACGCTGGGGCTTCGCAAGCGGACTCGGGGGCGGTAGGCGGTCGTCTCAAGAATTACAGCGCGCAGTGGGCTCACTCGCAGGTAAATCCCTGGATCCTGCAGATAATATCTCAGGGGTACAGGTTGAAATTAGAGACAGAGCCACCTCGCCGTTTCCTGAAGTCTGCTTTACCAACGTCCCCCTCAGAAAGGGAGACGGTTTTGGAAGCCATTCACAAGCTGTATTCTCAGCAGGTGATAGTCAAGGTACCTCTTCTACAACAGGAAGACCGGTGTTGATCCAGTCGGACAACATCACGGCAGTCGCCCATGTAAGGGAAGGGGTATTATTCCACTCTTTTTGTGGTACCGAAGCCGGATGGCTCGGTAAGGCCTATTCTAAATCTGAAGTCCTTGAACCTGTACATAAAGAAGTTCAAGTTCAAGATGGAGTCACTCAGAGCAGTGATAGCGAACCTGGAAGAAGGGGACTTTATGGTATCCTTGGACATCAAGGATGCGTATCTCCACGTTCCAATTACCCCTCACACCAGGGGTACCTCAGGTTCGTTGTACAAAACTGTCACTATCAGTTTCAGACGCTGCCGTTTGGTTTGTCCACGGCACCTCGGGTCTTTACAAAGGTAATGGCCGAGATAATATTTCTTCTTCGAAGAAAAGGCGTATTAATTATCCCATACTTGGACGATCTCCTAATAAGGGCAAGGTCCAGAGAACAGCTAGAGATGGGTTTAGCACTATCTCAAGAGGTGCTAAAGCAGCACGGATGGATTCTGAATATTCCAAAATCCCAATTAATGCCGACAACTCGTCTGCTGTTCCTGGGGATGATTCTGGACACAGTTCAGAAAAAGGTTTTTCTTCCCGAAGAAAAAGCCAAGGAGTTATCTGACCTGGTCAGGAACCTCCTAAAACCAGGAAAGGTGTCTGTACATCAATGCACAAGAGTCCTTGGAAAAAATGGTAGCTTCTTACGAAGCAATCCCTTTCGGCAGATTCCATGCAAAGGGATCTGTTGGACAAATGGTCAGGGTCGCATCTTCAGATGCACCTGCGGATAACCCTGTCGCCGAGGACAAGGGTATCCCTTCTGTGGTGGTTGCAGGAGGCTCATCTATTGGAGGGCCGCAGATTCGGCATGCAGGATTGGATCCTGGTGACCACGGAGGCCAGCCTGAGAGGCTGGGGAGCAGTCACACAGGGAAGAAATTTCCAGGGAGTGTGGTCGAGCCTGAAAAAGTCTCTTCACATAAGCATTCTGGAACTAAGAGCAATCTACAATGCTCTAAGCCAGGCGGAACCTCTGCTTCAAAACAGACAGGGCGGCACAAGAAGCAGGAGGGCAATGGCAGAAGCTGCCAGGATCCTTCGCTGGGCGGAGAATCACGTGATAGCACTGTCAGCAGTATTCATCCCGGGCGTGGACAACTGGGAAGCAGACTTCCTCAGCAGACACGACCTTCACCCGGGAGAGTGGGGACTTCATCCAGAAGTTTTCCACATGCTATTAAACCGTTGGGTAAAACCAATGGTGGACATGATGGCGTCTCGCCTCAACAAAACACTGGACAGGTATTGCGCCAGGTCAAGAGATCCGCAGGCAATAGCTGTGGACGCGCTGGTAACACCTTGGGTGTACCAGTCGGTATATGTGTTTCCTCCTCTGCCTCTCATACCAAAGGTATTGAGGATTATACGGCAAAGAGGAGTAAGACTAGTGGCTCCGGATTGGCCAAGAAGGACTTGGTACCCGGAACTTCAAGAGATGGTCACGGACGATCCGTGGCCTCTACTTCTGAGAAGGGACCTGCTTCAGCAGGGTACTTGTCTTTTTCAAGACTTACCGCGGCTGCGTTTGACGGCATGGCGTTTGAATGCCAGATCCTAAAAGGAAAAGGCATTCCAGAAGAAGTCATTCCTACCTTGATAAAGGCAAGGAAGGAAGTCACCGCGAAGCATTATCGCCGTATTTGGCAAAAATATGTTGCGTGGTGCGAGCAGCGGAGTGCTCCGATGGAGGAATTTCAACTGGGTCGTTTTCCTACATTTCCTGCAATCAGGATTGTCTATGGGTCTCAAATTGGGATCTATTAAGGTTCAAATTTCGGCCCTATCAATATTCTTCCAAAAAGAATTGGCCTCAGTCCCTGAGGTCCAGATTTTTATCAAAGGAGTACTGCATATACAGCCTCCTGTGGTGCCTAAGGTGGCACCGTGGGATCTAAATGTAGTTTTAGATTTCCTCAAATCCAATTGGTTTGAACCACTAAAGAATGTGGATTTGAAATATCTCACATGGAAAGTGACTATGTTACTGGCCCTGGCTTCGGCCGGGAGAGTATCTGAACTGGCGGCTTTGTTTTATAAAAGCCCTTATTTAATTTTCCATTCGACATAGGGCAGAGCTGCGGACGCGTCCGCATTTTCTCCCTAAGGTGGTATCAGCGTTTCACCTGAACCAGCCTATTGTAGTGCCTGCGGCTACAGACGACTTGAAGGACTCCAAGTTGTTGGACGTTGTCAGAGCCTTAAAAATATACATTTAAAGGACGGCTGGAGTCAGAAAATCTGACTCGCTGTTTATACTGTATGCACCCAACAAGTTGGGTGCACCTGCTTCTAAGCAGTCGATTGCTCGTTGGATTTGTAACAAAATTCAACTTGTACATTCTGTGGCAGGCCTGCCACAGCCTAAATCTGTTAAGGCCCATTCCGCAAGGAAGGTGGGCTCATCTTGGGCGGCTGCCCGAGGGGTCTCGGCATTACAACTCTGCCGAGCAGCTACGTGGTCAGGGGAGAACACGTTTGTAAATTTTTACAAATTTGATACCCTGGCAAAGGAGGACCTGGAGTTCTCTCATTCGGTGCTGCAGAGTCATCCGCACTCTCCCGCCCGTTTGGGAGCTTTGGTATAATCCCCATGGTCCTTTCAGGAACCCCAGCATCCACTTAGGACGATAGAGAAAATAAGAATTTACTTACCGATAATTCTATTTCTCGGAGTCCGTAGTGGATGCTGGGCGCCCATCCCAAGTGCGGATTATCTGCAATACTTGTACATAGTTATTGTTAACTAATTCGGGTTATTGTTTAGGAAGCCATCTTTCAGAGGCTCCTCTGTTATCATACTGTTAACTGGGTTTAGATCACAAGTTGTACGGTGTGATTGGTGTGGCTGGTATGAGTCTTACCCGGGATTCAAAATCCTCCCTTATTGTGTACGCTCGTCCGGGCACAGTACCTAACTGGAGTCTGGAGGAGGGTCATAGGGGGAGGGGCCAGTACACACCACCTGACCTGTAAAAGCTTTACTTTTGTGCCCTGTCTCCTGCGGAGCCGCTATTCCCCCTGGTCCTTTCAGGAACCCCAGCATCCACTACGGACTCCGAGAAATAGAACTATCGGTAAGTAAATTCTTATTATGTATATGTGTGTATATATATATATATATATATATATACATATATATATATATATATATAACACAGTAGTATCCTTAACTTGCGCCAAAGTGGAAGCAGCACAACGGGAGAGATCCCTGTTGAAAGACCTCACTAGCATACAAGATAACAACAATTTCCCAAGTGCGCTCAATAGAATGTATTTACACAGGTTCTTCCAGCGTTATTTCCATAGACATGAGTTGTATACTGGAGAATGTTTGTATCTGGGTACCTGTAACAGACACCCCTCACCAAATAGTCACCCAAACAAGAGGCCCAAGGCCAATTAGTAAAAAATTATTTTAATAACATACAATTGAACAGGTGGAATTTTCCATGTGATTCATCATATAATATTCACAATAATCTTATAAAATGTCAATCAAATACAACCAATGCGTTTGTTATATTATATCAATTCTAGATACTCCCTCACCTCTTCAGGTGCGAGCTCGAGAGGGAATATCTTCACAAACTAGGTTGTAAACTTCTGACTGACAAATCCAACGCGTTTCGTCTTATCGACTTCATCAGGGGTAACGAATTTAAAAAGACAGGCTTATTTGTCATCAGGTTTATGTATGAAAGCCATATCTTGAATATAAAGATAATTAGATCTCTAATCAAACTCCTGATGGGAGCTTAATTGACGGTTCCTTTTAGGGATACTGGCAGCCCTATATTGGTGTTTATACAAACTACCTGAAGATAATTGATCCTTAATAAGGTCCCTTGTGGGGGCTAAACTTATAGTTCCCTTTAAGGTACTAACAGTCAAATGTCAGAGATTTTGGTAAATTTCCTGGGTATGAAATCTAGATCTTGTGATCCAGACTGTTTCAGATTCGGATGTTAGTCCATAAAAAATATAACTCAAATAATATATAGCTGGTTTGGCAATCACAAAGATGCAAGTAATATCACTTCCTCAATAAATCTCAGAGTAGATCCTGGAGGATTTTGGCTGTGTGTGGAATATAAATTATACTTATATATATTGTAATGGCCCTGCAGCACAGCCGATGCCCAGTATATCTGCTGATATATCGACATTTCAGCCTGTGTGTATGGGCAACTGATATCACAGCTGGGTAGGCAAAATCAAATGCTTGCTTGGCTGTGATGTCAGGACTGACCTATTGAGCAGCTGATTGGCAAGTGTATATGCTTACCTGAATTTTCAGCTAAGTCAGTGCGACGGCGTGTCAGCAGGGAGATCTGCCAGGTGTCTACCCATCCTTAGTTGCAATATGAGACTGTGCTAATTAATTTCATATGCGACACTTGCATATCTATGTGCCACTGAATCTGTACACATAACACAACAGGACTTGGTTTGGAAAATAGCCACGGCATCGAAGCACTTCATAATACAGATCCAGACTGTCACACACAGATATACAAGTGTCTCATATTCAATCAGCATAGTCTCCTTGTGCTTCCTCATCACATCGCATTGCAACTAGGACACATTTTGTGGTCAATAGATGCCCGGCACCACCAGAGTAGCACGCGCCTGGCGCAAGGGTGTTTTTGGCACTATTTATCCCCCCTCCCCTCCCTTCCAGAGCTGGATGGAGTATTCATACATGCATTGATTAGGATGGCCAATTAGACCCAGTTGACCAGAAATTGCTGCTAAGTGACTGTTCTTGACATGATGGCAATTAGACAGTATGTGGTCCTTCTCATAACACACTACTTCTCCATTTGCACCACATCTGTCCTATCTGACTATACATACAGTATAACTATGGAAAAATGGACTTTGATCCAGTGATTTATATTTGCTGGCTGCACCATCAGGTTTAAGAGCTGGTTAACTTGTTCTCACACATAGGCGAGTATGATTATTGGGGTTAGCCCTGGCACAAAACAAGTCAGGAGCTGATGTGTATACAGCAAGCTTTGGTTTCTCCCTTCAGATAGCGGTTTCACCTTATCGAGAAGATTGATGTTTCCTCCAGTCTCCATTCAGCCTGCCTCTGTGCATATAAGCGTTCTGTGATGCCTCCATTTAGGGAATGTCACCTGGGCATTGTTGTGTGACCTTCAGCATAGTGTGTTATGTTCTAAAGTGACATACCTACTTCACCCTGAATTATTTAGCTGCCATTGAATGTGAATATGTATCTACTCTTCACCACTGTGTCAGAGAGGCAATCGTTGCAGTCTGTCAGTGAAAGTGTTAAGTATATTCTGTGAGACAACTCCTAAAATAGCAAGAACATGTGTCTCCGGGTGGGCTGCGGATCTACTGACAGCTTGCCGCAGTGCAAGGAGCTAGCATGCTTCTCATAGGAAACTGCTGAAAACCATGCTGCCACTTTTGTGGTGTCTGTAGGAGTCTTTCTTACCCTAGAATGGCCCCACTTTGTCGGCCCCTGTTTAAAGTTTGTGAGGCCTTTGCTTGTGACTGGTCAGTCAGATTTTGATGTTATTGCAGACATTTAAATACGCCCTTAATAATCACAGTTCCTTATTTCAGAAGTGTGCGGGTTGCATGAGTGCTGTGTCTTGGTCACACTCTCATAAATCATAGGTAATCATTGTTAACCACACAAGTAAAAAAAAAAAAATACATCTGTCAGGAAATAATCTGTCTTTAAAATTTGATTTTGCTTTTTTTAGCATTATAATGGCTGAGATTAGCCTGGAATATCTGCATAGAATAAATGTTAAAATGAAGATGTGTTCTTAGGAGTCTCTGCTGAAGAGTATCGCAGGGCAGATGATTCTTGCATTCACTCTTTTAGATTCTAATTAGTGTGATTATGGCTTTACAGAAACCTAGTCTGATAAATAATTTACATTTTATACCTACCGCTGGCAGATTACATGGCCTGAAAATCACCTGGATATTGTGCTCAGGACGTTTGGATGCTCCTGGATAGTACTGACATTAACCGATTATTATTATTTTTTTCCTGCATAAATTCAAGGCGATAATGGCATTCTGTGAGCTGTTTTTGTTTAATGACATCTGTAAGAAAACAAGAAAATAAATTATAATTTGAGTACAAGTATTCTCTACCTGTGTTCTTTTGATCCACATATAATGCCAGTTTAGGGATACCGCCCTTAATTTTTTTCCCTTCTAATATTGCTCATTATTGGGGTGAGTTTTTCCACAATTTGAATCATCTTAATGTTTGGTCTGCTACTTGTCCCTCTGTTCCTCAGGTTTTAGGAATGCCCAGTGTCATTGCATGAAGATTAATGCACTCTGCTTGCATATGAACAGAATGTTCACTGGTTGCCTCAGAAACCTGGTCGGTTTCAGTGCCCAGGGGAGATGTTCAAGAACCAGTGCTGTATTCAGCTATAAGATTTTCCCACTTGGAGAAGTGGCTGAGCCAGCATTAGCAGTGATATTAAGAAATAAGCTGTTTAAGTGCACTGGTTTAGCATGGCTGGGGCAGTGGACTTCTAATCCGTGAGCTCCGAGGTTATACATCGTTTCTGGGTGGATCTTTAATATAGTTCCTTAATGTGATTTTTTTACGTTTGCTTTGGTCTTTGTTGGTGCCTTCAGTTTTAAAGGCGCCGCACCTTAGTAATATATGTGATTTAAAGGTGTGTCTGTGTGTATATAGCATTTACAAGGGGGGAACAGTTAACTGTAGGGGATGGATAATGTGTTTGTATTTCCTTACTGATAGAATAAATCCTCCTTAATTGTGCATGGGCAGATGGTATGACTGTAGCTTTTCTCACTACATCCCAATCGGCCTGTCTCTTCTCAATGTTCCGAAACAATAGATTGCTGAGTTACAGTATCACTAATTAGGTGAAAGTGATGTCCGTAGCCTAGGTAGCCTGAACATGATTGATTAAGCCAATATAGCAAGATAGTAAAAGACTGACTGCTGTGCAGAACCCATGTAGAAATAATGTGGAGACACAGCCGCACTCTAAATAAAATTTAACAAAACACACAAAAAAAACCTTGGTATTGATACTTTTTTTTTTTTTTCAAAATTCCTAGATGCATAAGCATCCTGATAATAAAGAGGGTCCTTCAAACTTAACGGTCGGAAATCAAATGTTTTGTTTGCCGGCAATCACTAGAGGGTTCGGATGCGATGGCTGCTGGCATCTCTGGCATTTCAGCTCGCATCCCCCGTGGGTGGCAATATTAAATACGCTAAAAAGGACCCGTTTGGGCGCCCAAACAGCACAATTGGGCCCAGCGCTTTGGTCGGGATTAGCTACTTTATGCGGCTAAACACGACCTTTATGGGGGCTAATAGTGCAAAAAACAATAACAATTCGGGCCCGATTCAATTGTTTTGGGCATCTAAAAATCCAGTCTAAATGGGACTTTTTAGACGCCCAAACAACTGTCGCAATTCAACTGTGTTTGGGTGCCCAAGTACATCACGCATATCGCACCCAAACAGACAGGGTTTAGCTGTCTAACTTGACCTTGCCCATCTAAACTCCCTGCTTTGGACGTCCAAAGTGCCCAGTTTACACACACTTTTTCTCGCACCTCAGGAGACTGTGTGAAAAAATGTGTCCTCTGTGGCCACACGGCAGAACAGTTGAATTTCTGCTGCTGGGCACCACTAGTGGTGGTTGCGGAAAAACACATTTTGAATCGGCCCTTACGCATTTATTTATTAAAAAAATAAAAAGAGGCAGGGAAGATGTGCAGTCATAAGTTTCTTTACCATCCTTTCATTTAGGTGCAACTTTAGTGCTAAACAGCAGTAGTTACCAATCTGTTTCACTGCAAATAATCTGGTGTGAAAAGTGACCGAGTCCTGGCGGCGGAGTGGATGACCCATGCCAGTTGAGATGTAGCATAATCCTGATGCATGGTTCTCTTTAGGTCACTTGTATAGAAAGAAAAGGATCTGATCATAAGAGCAGCTGTTATTTTGCTCTTTTCATTTGCAGAGTTTTTTTTCCTAAAATAAAATCAAAGCGAGTTTGTTGCTATAGGTTAAAGTAAGATTTGTAATAGAAATTAGACGCTTTGGGTACTTGGCCCTTGGGATGTGTCCTGGGTCTGATTTTATAGTAAACGAATATTGCTTTACCATGATTAGAAAACTGGAGTTTGAAGTGGAACATTTTTTTTTTTTTTTTTTTATAGCGTGAAATTGTCAGATCAGCAGCTGAGACCCCAGGATCGGGTCTACAAATGTTGTAGAACAGGCGGCAGTCTTTCCTGGGAAAGGTGGTGTTACACAGTTGTAACCTCATATTTTGCAGGTATGACACAAGTTTGTGATGCGTTTTCTGCCTGCATTTTACTGTACTTAAAGAAAAATACTGGGAAATTATATATAGTATGTGTGTGTGTATATGTATATATGTGTATATATATATATGTGTGTGTGTGTGTGTATATATATATATATATATATATATATATATATATATATATATATATATATATATATATATATTAGGTAGTAGAGGTATCTCCTTTAGAGGAAGCGGGCAGCACGTAGAAATAAAATAACACTTAAGTCTTCGAGTGCCGCCCGCTTCCACTGAAAGGGGATATTTCTACTACATTACCATTGAGGAGGGCACCAGAGCAATTATGTCTGAATTATGCTGGGGTTGCCACATTTGATACATATATTTGGGGGCGGTTCAGTTGTTTGTTGCACCCAAAGTAATGGTCACCTGTTAGAGCAATTCAGTTGTTGCTCCAAACGGGTGCTTATTACTTCTGACGCGCCAAATGGCACTATGTTTAGCCGTGCAAAGCTGTTAAATCCGACTAAAAGACAATGCGAAAAGTCCCACTTGGGTGTCCAAATGGGACAAAAGCCAGCAGTGATTGCATTTGAATGCATGACTGAATTGCTGCCGGGCAACCTCTAGTGGCAGGCGATCACATAACAACTGAATCGCACCCTCTGACAGCCTGACAGTAGCCGTTATCGTGGCCATACACTGTGCGATATGAGTTGTTCCAGTTTGCTATTGTTGGTGTGTTCTAAAAATAATAGTTTTTGCTACATGCATTCACCCATGGAATTGAATAATATAAATGCTGTATTCTAAATCCCCCCCCCCCCCCCCCCCTTCAACTACAGGTTGAGTATCCCTTATCCAAAATGCTTGGGACCAGAAGTATTTTGGATATCGGATTTTTCCGTATTTTGCAATAATCGCATACCATAATGAGATATCATGGCGATGGGACCTAAGTCTAAGCACAGAATGCATTTATGTTTCATATACACCTTTTACACACAGCCTGAAGGTCATTTAATACAATATTTTTAATAACTTTGTGTATTAAATAAAGTTTGTGTACATTGAGCCATCAGAAAACAAAGGTTTCACTATCTCAGTCGCACTCCAAAAATTCTGTATTTCGGAATATTCCGTATTTCGGAATATTTGGATATGGGATACTCAACCTGTATAACATTTTAAAGTGAATGTTAAATGCATTTTCGCAATCAAAGCAAATCTTAAAATAGGTTTCTTGTGCTTATGGCATGGTTGTGGGTATAAGTGTATCTGGGGGTGTGTAAGTGAACCATATGCTACTGCTGTATCATGTGACCTATATATGGGGCAAACATTACATCCAATATGTATCTAACTCTGCATTAGCCATTACATATATCAGATATTTGAGTACTTTAGCTGCAGATTACTTAATTTCTTCTTTGATTTTGGTCATAACTCTAGCCATTTTCTATTCCCCAGGGATAACCTTGTAATGAACATTTAAGTACAGCACCTAAAAAGAAAATGAAAAAGTATGAATGTTCCTTTAGTCTGTTTTATCTGCATAAGGGAATTTAAAAGCAATAGGCAAGAACCTCACCCCCCAGCCTCTCATATTCAGTTGTCTCTTTAAGGAGATTTATACTTTCATCATGAGCTTATACATACCTATAGCATTATTGTATTAGACAGGATATACTTTAAATAACCCATTTTACTACATGTTGTTAGTGTACTTTGGTCATCTCCCAGAGCTCTGTGGTTGGGCTTTATTTTCCGAGAGAATTGTGTATATCCTACTGCAATAACGTCTGATCAAATGTACCCGGAGTGGGAGAAAGGTTAGGTAAGGACATTTAATTTGAAAGTATCCAATTAAACATTTCAATGGAGTGCATCTTGTTGTGCCTTTTCTTTCCACTATTTTCATTTTGCAGGTTGCATATGAATATATCCTATTATTTAGGCTACACAGCCGCCTGTGTCCTCATTAATCATCTTAGCAGTTTATGGTTTTAGATATTCATTGAGTACTTCTGGCAATTCATATATCACTTATACTGTATATTTTCTTTCCAAGAGGGGGAGGAAAGTCGAACAGCTGTGTTCTAAATCTGGAAATTGTAATATATGAACCCCCGCAGTTGAAGTACCATTACTATACTGATTGCAGCAATTCCTTTTGGAGATGCCCAAATGTTTGGTCAGTTTAAATCATTGGCACAGATTGCATATCATAGCGAAGAACAGCTTGCTACCTTTACCAGTTAAATCAGAACACATTATTTCTCTCCATTCTTTTGAGGGTTAATGGTCAAGTTTTGGTTTCATCACATTTCACACATCAGCCCCAATTAGCACAAACTTGCTCAGATCTCTATGGGGTGGTGAGCACTTTTGTACGAATTCGGGCCTCCATGAAGACTCACACCTGCGAGATTATCACGGCTAATTGGATTGACCCCACAGTTTGAATCTAAAATGTTACATGACACAGCTCAATTTACTTCCATTTGTGCAATAATATACTGGTTTGTGTAAAGTTTGTTAAGGTATGATAAATGTCTGTGTACTTACCTGGAGACGCACAGTGGTGGGTGTAGTGTTGAACTTGGCACTCTTCTCCAGTAATGAGCACATGACTTAGAATCAGGGCATGTGGTCTGAAAATGTCAAGATGCCTCAAATCCTATCTAATCCAAACACTGTGACCCCTATCTATGGCTACATATTCCACTGGTTTTACACTTTTGACTTAAGCTGGGTACACACTAAGATATATCCTGTGGGATATAATTCCAGCGTGGATCGGAACAATTTATCATACACGGTTTAATGTGTGTACTCCTGATCAGTTGTTTTCAATCTTCTTTCGTTGAGTTGTCCTATTGGATATACGGCACGTCCAATGAGATGATTTCAGGACTGACGTGGTGTTACATTGCTTGTTGCGTCCATATATATTGAGTTTGGTTGCGTTAAGTGCCTAAACCTGTCTATACTAATGGGAACGATGCCAAAACTGCAGTTTGGGCACTGAAGAGCATTACTTTTTGCACATTTCTGCTTGCCGCTTAAGGCGGTAGTAGGCAGAAATAATGGGCACCGACAGCACTTGTGCCTGCTCTACAAAACAATTGAATAGCTTTGATGGGCACTTCAAAAAACCTCATTCTCCTCTCAGTTTATTTTGCTATTCTGTAGTGTAAAGGTCCCCACACACAGAGTGATGTGTCCTCCAGCGACTGGGCCCGGTGTAGTACCTGCATCGGCAAGCGCGCACAATTGCTGTTGCCAGCAAGGGAGAGTGACTGGGGAGGGGGGGATTGGGTTAGCGGGCCATGTTCGCCACCTCCTCAGATCGTTCTGCATGTTCAAGAGAATGGAGTAGGCGACGATCGACCCGTGGGTGCGCGCATCACATCGTTTACATGCCCACACATGGACCATTTTTAAGCGATGTGATGTTCCTATTGGTCGGAAACGCCCACATCATTTGAAAAAAATCTTACCGTGTGTAGGTACCTTAAGTCCTTCAGAGGCAGTAGGACTGTGCCACACCTATGTGGGGGGGATTCAATTGTTGATCACTGCAGCTGCCACTAGGGAGCAATGAATAGGGTCTGTTCGAGCCCGAATAGCCTTCAGAAGTGCAAGCTGAAATGTGTGGTAAACCGACACTTTGGATGTCCAAAATTGAGTTTGGGCGCCTCAAGCATTGAATTGCTCTGATGGGTGCCAATTACATTTGGATGCCCGCAAAACAATTGATTTCCCGGGCGTCCTTCTGTTAGCCTATGTTCACACGTGTTTGTTAATTTTTTTTTTTTTTGCTCCTGAATTAAAGTTGTTCATCACAGGTAATGTCTATGGTTCTATAGTAACTCACTGGAAGTTGTCATGTTGACTTGGCCACATTTATAGAAACATTAAGCGGTTTAAGTTACCAAAATAAGAAAAAAAGGAAGGGTAGACTGGCTGCCACCAAGTAGCTGTTTGAGTCCTCTATAGACATAGCTATTGTAGAGATTCATTTTCCCTTTAATAATCAAATTGCCGCTACTGAGCATAAGTGACTGATTCATTAGTATGTTATGAAACCGCTTAGGTGCATAGTTTTACTACAGGGTTTGTCAAGTTCACAAACCTATTGCACACTGTTCTCATTTATCAGCCACTTTTCAGTAGGCGGACTAATATCAGTAATAATAATAATAATAATAATAATAATAATAATAATAATAATTAATAATAGAGCCTCTATACTCACCAGGAAACAAGAACATGATAGATATCACTGTTTTCTACTAAATGTATGGTTGAAGTGGACGTTGCAGCATCTTTCAGGAAGTATAATGTGCATAGACGTCTTCCCCATAATCTCTTATCAGTTCTGGTATGCTTCTGAACAATTGTGACTCTTAATCGCTGGTGGATTGAGTGCATAATAACTTTAATTGAACCCATTTTAGTATTACTGCCTAAATAATACGATGCAGGGACGGATCATAGCTCTGTATACAGTAATCACAAATTGGGAATATAGACATTATCCAACTGTAGAATGGAATAGTTAAGGCTTCTGTCCTTTAGAGCTTACAGTCTAATTATTCATGTTCAAATGAGCAACAAGCAGGGCTGCTGTTATTCCTTACAGCACTTCTAAATTATGTGCAAGCTGCTATTTATTCAGTCTAAAAATGTGAAATCTTGAGGAATGTAATACGCGATATACATAAAGTATGCTCACAACAATCCTACAATATTTATACATTTAAAAGACCAAGGATTGATGTATCCTTGCTAATTAGGATGTTTTGATGAAAATTAGTTATTGCAACTTGGACAAGCTTGTTGAAGCCGATGAAGCTGTAGTTAATCATTAAGAGCATTTTATTTAAAACAAAGGGTTGTATTTCTGTGAGTCTTGGCGCCCCCTGGTGGTTAGTGTTTCTCATGATGCCACCACTTACACCTACTGTACCTACAGGTGACGCATAACTCTTAACACAAGGTCATTGTACCTGAATTAGCAAAACAAGTAGTTCTAAATCTGTTCGCACAGCAACCCCTTCGTTGGTTAATTCTGCTGCATATTGAGTTTGAACTTGTGTTTTTTTATTTATTTTATTTATTTATTTTTCCTCCCAGTTGCTTTCTGGTTTAAGATTGGATTCTTTTTCTTCTCCTCACAACAGTTTTGTGGACATTTGATTTGATGGCAGGTTATGTGAAATAATGAGGCATAAGTGATATGTAATGGGACTCTTGTTGTGATGCATGCAAATCAATATCTCCTAATGGATCTTGAAAAGGATAATGCTATCATTAATTCAATTAAAACATTACAGCGACATTCAGCATTAATAAAGACAGCTTTGGACATTACCGTGAAATGAGCGAGAACCTGCTCAAAAGACTGGAAAAGGTTAACACAATTACATTTCCTGCAAGCTCTTGGGTGATAAAATGAATGCGGCAGGCAGTCGAGCAGAATGTCTAACATTGATGTGGTGGAGATACCGAGAGACCCCAAGTGCGGAGTGTCACTGCTGGACTGGTATGAGGCCGAAATGATTTAATCAGATACATCACAGGAAAGCCAGCCACAGAATGTAATGGAATTGTTTTGCTTAATGTTGTTCACCTGGTTCTCTCCTTTCTGTCTGACTGCATAGAACTAGCGAGGACGATGTGTGTCATGCTGAAAGCAGGGTGTAAGCAAAACTTTAGAAGAATCTGAGTATTGCATGTGCATTTTTTTTTACTAGCACACATGACTGGTGCACCACTACCATGTAACTTGCACTTAATCCACCTGCATTCAAGCTGCAGCAATGAGTGTACTGGACCCCCAAAGAGCGCACACATTCGCTGCCAGCTTCAGGGGTTCAGTTTAGAAGTTGCCAGAAATCATTTAGTGTGCCCAAGCAATTTAGAACACAGCCAGTCAACACACAAAGGGTTAACATGTCAGTGGTGGGGTTTGAAATTCTACAAAACTCAGGAGCCAGGAAGGATTTTCATCAATTCATAGCTGTAGAAGAAGACAAAACTTAAAGTTACATGCAAGCAGTAATTTTATTTATTATGATCTTTTTTTAAGAGCATTGATAAACTAGCTTCTGTGATTGGTCTAGTTCTGGTTAACATGCTTCTGTCCAAAAGCCAGTGGGGTAACAATTATATAATTGGTCAAAAGGATCTGAGCATTCTTGACTGCATCAAGTACAGCTTATTGAAGTCAATTTCAAAATACAGTAAAGTGCTTATTCCTGGGTTTGCTTCTGTAAAGCATTTTATTCTTGGGTTAGCTTCTAGTTGAAGGTTATTATATTTTCCTTCTGATGAGGTATTAGATTGCAAACCAATAACAAAACATGTTTACTTTTATATCATTTTATCAATTTTATAGGTGTCCGTTTCCCAACTTTTTGTTGAGAGGCCAAATCTGCCTGTCCTTTTCCAAAGGGGACCTTCTTCCATTAGTTTTGTGTAGATTGATCTTCAAAACATCTGTGTAGTCACGCTAGTTATGTTAATGTGTGACCGAAGCCAGCCATGGTTTGTAAATCTAATTTCTCTATCGTCCTAAGTGGATGCTGGGGTTCCTGAAAGGACCATGGGGAATAGCGGCTCCGCAGGAGACAGGGCACAAAAGTAAAGCTTTTACAGGTCAGGTGGTGTGTACTGGCTCCTCCCCCTATGACCCTCCTCCAGACTCCAGTTAGATTTTTGTGCCCGGCCGAGAAGGGTGCAATTCTAGGTGGCTCTCATAAAGAGCTGCTTAGAGAGTTTAGCTTAGGTTTTTTATTTTACAGTGATTCCTGCTGGCAAAAGGATCACTGCAACGAGGGACAGAGGGGAGAAGAAGTGAACTCACCTGCGTGCAGGATGGATTGGCTTCTTGGCTACTGGACATGAAGCTCCAGAGGGACGATCACAGGTACAGCCTGGATGGTCACCGGAGCCACGCCGCCGGCCCCCTCACAGATGCTGAAGCAAGAAGAGGTCCAGAATCGGCGGCTGAAGACTCCTGCAGTCTTCTTAAGGTAGCGCACAGCACTGCAGCTGTGCGCCATTTTCCTCTCAGCACACTTCACACGGCAGTCACTGAGGGTGCAGGGCGCTGGGGGGGGGCGCCCTGGGAGGCAAATGAAAACCTTTAAAAAGGCTAAAAATACCTCACATATAGCCCCAGAGGCTATATGGAGATATTTACCCCTGCCTAAATGTACTAAATAGCGGGAGACGAGCCCGCCGAAAAAGGGGCGGGGCCTATCTCCTCAGCACACGGCGCCATTTTCTGTCACAGCTCCGCTGGTCAGGAAGGCTCCCAGGTCTCTCCCCTGCACTGCACTACAGAAACAGGGTATAACAGAGAGGGGGGGCAGAATAAATGGCAATATATTAATATAAAAGCAGCTATAAGGGAGCACTTAATCATAAGGCTATCCCTGTCATATATAGCGCTTTTTGGTGTGTGCTGGCAGACTCTCCCTCTGTCTCCCCAAAGGGCTAGTGGGTCCTGTCTTCGTATAGAGCATTCCCTGTGTGTCTGCTGTGTGTCGGTACGTGTGTGTCGACATGTATGAGGACGTTATTGGTGTGGAGGCGGAGCAATTGCCAAATATGAGGATGTCACCTCCTAGGGGGTCGACACCAGAATGGATGCCTTTATTTGTGGAATTACGGGATAGCGTCAACTCGCTTAAGCAGTCGTTTGCCGACATGAGGCGGCCGGACACTCAATTAGTGTCTGTCCAGGCGCCTCAAACACCGTCAGGGGCTGTAAAACGTCCCTTGCCTCAGTCGGTCGACACAGACCCAGACACAGGCACTGATTCCGGTGGTGAAGGTGACGAATCAACCGTATTTTCCAGTAGGGCCACACGTTATATGATTTTGGCAATAAAGGAGATGTTACATTTAGCTGATACTACAGGTACCACTAAACAGGGTATTATGTGGGGTGTGAAAAAACTACCAGTAGTTTTTACCGAATCAGAAGAATTAAATGACGTGTGTGATGAAGCGTGGGGTGCCCCGATAAAAAACTGCTAATTTCAAAGAAGTTATTGGCTTTATACCCTTTCCCGCCAGAGGTTAGGGAGCGCTGGGAAACACCTCCTAGGGTGGACAAAGCGCTAACACGCTTATCAAAACAAGTGGCGTTACCCTCTCCTGAGACGGACGCACTTAAAGATCCATCGGATAGGAGGATGGAAAATATCCAAAAAGGTATATACACACATGCAGGTGTTATACTACGACCAGCTATTGCGACTGCCTGGATGTGCAGTGCTGGGGTAGTTTGGTCAGAGTCCCTGATCGAAAATATTGATACCCTGGACAGGGACAATATTTTACTGTCGTTAGAACAAATAAAGGATGCATTTCTTTATATGCGTGATGCACAGAGAGATATCTGCACACTGGCATCACGGGTAAGTGCTATGTCCATTTCTGCCAGAAGAGCTTTATGGACACGACAGTGGACAGGCGATGCGTAGAGGAGTTATTTGAGGTCGGTCTATCGGATTTGGTGGCCACGGCTACGGCCGGGAAATCCACCTTTCTACCTCAAGTCACTCCCCAACAGAAAAAGACACCGACCTTTCAACCGCAGCCCTTTCGTTCCTTTAAAAATAAGAGAGCAAAGGGCTATTCATATCTGCCACGAGGCAGAGGACGAGGGAAGAGACAGCAACAGGCAGCTCCTTCCCAGGAACAGAAGCCCTCCCCGGCTTCTACAAAAGCCTCAGCATGACGCTGGGGCTTCGCAAGCGGACTCGGGGGCGGTAGGCGGTCGTCTCAAAAATTACAGCGCGCAGTGGGCTCACTCGCAGGTAAATCCCTGGATCCTGCAGATAATATCTCAGGGGTACAGGTTGAAATTAGAGACAGAGCCACCTCGCCGTTTCCTGAAGTCTGCTTTACCAACGTCCCCCTCAGAAAGGGAGACGGTTTTGGAAGCCATTCACAAGCTGTATTCTCAGCAGGTGATAGTCAAGGTACCTCTTCTACAACAAGGGAAGGGGTATTATTCCACTCTATTTGTGGTACCGAAGCCGGATGGCTCGGTAAGGCCTATTCTAAATCTGAAGTCCTTGAACCTATACAAAAAGAAGTTCAAGTTCAAGATGGAGTCACTCAGAGCAGTGATAGCGAACCTGGAAGAAGGGGACTTTATGGTATCCTTGGACATCAAGGATGCGTATCTCCACGTTCCAATTACCCCTCACACCAGGGGTACCTCAGGTTCGTTGTACAAAACTGTCACTATCAGTTTCAGACGCTGCCGTTTGGTTTGTCCACGGCACCTCGGGTCTTTACAAAGGTAATGGCCGAGATAATATTTCTTCTTCGAAGAAAAGGCGTATTAATTATCCCATACTTGGACGATCTCCTAATAAGGGCAAGGTCCAGAGAACAGCTAGAGATGGGTTTAGCACTATCTCAAGAGGTGCTAAAGCAGCACGGATGGATTCTGAATATTCCAAAATCCCAATTAATGCCGACAACTCGTCTGCTGTTCCTGGGGATGATTCTGGACACAGTTCAGAAAAAGGTTTTTCTTCCCGAAGAAAAAGCCAAGGAGTTATCTGACCTGGTCAGGAACCTCCTAAAACCAGGAAAGGTGTCTGTACATCAATGCACAAGAGTCCTGGGAAAAAATGGTAGCTTCTTACGAAGCAATCCCTTTCGGCAGATTCCATGCAAAGGGATCTGTTGGACAAATGGTCAGGGTCGCATCTTCAGATGCACCTGCGGATAACCCTGTCGCCAAGGACAAGGGTATCTCTCCTGTGGTGGTTGCAGGAGGCTCATCTATTGGAGGGCCGCAGATTCGGCATACAGGATTGGATCCTGGTGACCACGGACGCCAGCCTGAGAGGCTGGGGAGCAGTCACACAGGGAAGAAACTTCCAGGGAGTGTGGACGAGCCTGGAAAAGTCTCTTCACATAAACATTCTGGAACTAAGAGCGATCTACAATGCTCTAAGCCAGGCGGAACCTCTGCTTCAAGGAAGACCGGTGTTGATCCAGTCGGACAACATCACGGCAGTCGCCCATGTAAACAGACAGGGCGGCACAAGAAGCAGGAGTGCAATGGCAGAAGCTGCCAGGATCCTTCGCTGGGCGGAGAATCACGTGATAGCTTTGTCAGCAGTATTCATCCCGGGCGTGGACAACTGGGAAGCAGACTTCCTCAGCAGACACGATCTTCACCCGGGAGAGTGGGGACTTCATCCAGAAGTTTTTCACATGCTAATAAACCGTTGGGAAAAACCAATGGTGGACATGATGGCGTCTCGCCTCAACAAAAAACTGGACAGGTATTGCGCCAGGTCAAGAGATCCGCAGGCAATAGCTGTGGACGCGCTGGTAACACCTTGGGTGTATCAGTCGGTGTATGTGTTTCCTCCTCTGCCTCTCATACCAAAGGTATTGAGAATTATACGGCGAAGAGGAGTAAGAACGATACTAGTGGCTCCGGATTGGCCAAGAAGGACTTGGTACCCGGAACTTCAAGAGATGGTCACGGACGAGCCGTGGCCTCTACCTCTGAGAAGGGATCTGCTCCAGCAGGGTCCGTGTCTCTTTCAAGACTTACCGCGGCTGCGTTTGACGGCATGGCGGTTGAACGCCAGATCCTAAAAGGAAAAGGCATTCCAGAAGAAGTCATTCCTACCTTGATAAAGGCAAGGAAGGAAGTCACCGCGAAACATTATCACCGTATTTGGCGAAAATATGTTGCGTGGTGCGAGGATCGGAGTGCTCCGACGGAGGAATTTCAACTGGGTCGTTTCCTACATTTCCTGCAATCAGGATTGTCTATGGGTCTCAAATTGGGATCTATAAAGGTTCAAATTTCGGCCCTGTCAATATTCTTCCAAAAAGAATTGGCCTCAGTCCCTGAGGTCCAGACTTTTGTCAAAGGAGTACTGCATATACAGCCTCCTGTGGTGCCTCCGGTGGCACCGTGGGATCTAAATGTAGTTTTAGATTTCCTCAAATCCCATTGGTTTGAACCACTAAAGAATGTGGATTTGAAATATCTCACATGGAAAGTGACTATGTTACTGGCCCTGGCTTCGGCCAGGAGAGTATCTGAACTGGCGGCTTTATCTTATAAAAGCCCTTATTTAATTTTCCATTCGGATAGGGCAGAGCTGCGGACGCGTCCGCATTTTCTCCCTAAGGTGGTATCAGCGTTTCACCTGAACCAGCCTATTGTAGTGCCTGCGGCTACAGACGACTTGGAGGACTCCAAGTTGTTAGACGTTGTCAGAGCCTTAAAAATATATATTTCAAGGACGGCTGGAGTCAGAAAATCTGTCTCGCTGTTTATACTGTATGCACCCAACAAGTTGGGTGCTCCTGCTTCTAAGCAGTCGATTGCTCGTTGGATTTGTAACACAATTCAACTTGCACATTCTGTGGCAGGCCTGCCACAGCCTAAATCTGTTAAGGCCCATTCCACAAGGAAGGTGGGCTCATCTTGGGCGGCTGCCCGAGGGGTCTCGGCATTACAACTCTGCCGAGCAGCTACGTGGTCAGGGGAGAACACGTTTGTAAAATTTTACAAATTTGATACCCTGGCGAAAGAGGACCTGGAGTTCTCTCATTCGGTGCTGCAGAGTCATCCGCACTCTCCCGCCCGTTTGGGAGCTTTGGTATAATCCCCATGGTCCTTTCAGGAACCCCAGCATCCACTTAGGACGATAGAGAAAATAAGAATTTACTTACCGATAATTCTATTTCTCGGAGTCCGTAGTGGATGCTGGGCGCCCATCCCAAGTGCGGATTATCTGCAATACTTGTACATAGTTATTGTTAACTAATTCGGGTTATTGTTTAGGAAGCCATCTTTCAGAGGCTCCTCTGTTATCATACTGTTAACTGGGTTTAGATCACAAGTTGTACGGTGTGATTGGTGTGGCTGGTATGAGTCTTACCCGGGATTCAAAATCCTCCCTTATTGTGTACGCTCGTCCGGGCACAGTACCTAACTGGAGTCTGGAGGAGGGTCATAGGGGGAGGAGCCAGTACACACCACCTGACCTGTAAAAGCTTTACTTTTGTGCCCTGTCTCCTGCGGAGCCGCTATTCCCCATGGTCCTTTCAGGAACCCCAGCATCCACTACGGACTCCGAGAAATAGAATTATCGGTAAGTAAATTCTTATTTTCTGAACATGCAAACGTTTATTGTTTTAAAAGGAAGGCTGACCTGAGAAGTGAAAGGCCCTTTATTTGAAGACCCTATAACCTACATATGTTTATTTACTTGATTGTGCAGAGGAGCAGAATGTGATAGAGGTTTATAGTATTCACCTGTATGAACTCTAGCATTGATGGGGACCCCTTGGCACTCCAGCTGATGTTGAACTACACATCCCAGCATGTCCTGCTACAGTTTTGCTATTTGGCCATGCTAAAACTGTAGTAGGGCATGCTGGGATGTGTAGTTCAACAACAGCTGGAGTGCCAAAGGTTCCGCATCACTGAACTTATAGGACAGGCATGTCCAAACTGCGGCCCTCCAGCTGTTGAGAAAGTACACATCCCAGCATGCCCTGACACAGCTTTAGCATTCACTGATAGCAAAACTGCGTTAGGGCATGCTGGGATATGTAGTTTCACAACAGCTGGAGGGCCGCAGTTTGGACATGCCTGGTATAGGAACTAGGAGGGGGGGTGATGTACGAGCAGTGAAAAGCGTGCTGCTACTTAACATTTTATCAAGTGTACTCAATAAAATTATATTTCAAAGCTGAGTGGTTGCCATGGGCAACTTCTCCACTAGCTTACAGCTTCACTTTTTTCACTGCTTCATATATCTCTCCAAGGGCGGGATGTATTAACATACATCGCCGCCCCTCGCCGGTTACCGCAGCGATGTTGATCGCATATGTACTAACATATGCGATCAACATCGCGATGCGGTGACGGAGGCCCCCCGCGATACCTGTTAGGTGGTCTGCGGGGGGTCTCCGTCACCTCCCCGGGGTCCCCACACTGGCTAGATGCCGGGAAGCAGCAGCAGGCTGCCCCCGGCACCTCCTCCTCCCCCCTGCAGCCGGAAGGACGTCCGGCTGCGTTGCTAGGGGGAGGAGGACACTACCTTCCGGGTCCAGGGCAGCCTGGAGGAAGGTAAGCCAGGGGGAAGGGGGGTCGGCGTCTGCGGCGGGGGTCGACGGTGTCGGCGGGTTGCGGCGGTCGGCGAAAAGAAGCCCATAGGCTTCTATAGGGTTTCGCCATCCAGAGATGGCGAAACCCTGGACGCCGAAAACGCTGCGGTAGGGTCTTAGTAAACATGAAAATGCGGTAAAACCCCCGTTTTCGGGGGTTTTACAGCATTTTTGCTTTAGTACATCCCGCCCCAAGTGTGGAAAGTCTTCCTACTCCTTTTGTTTTTGTTCTTTGTAGGCCTCCATCATTTCACCTATCATGAAACCAGACTCCACACTTAGCCACTGGGTCACACATTCATACTGCTCTATTGCGAGAGGTTCATCACACAGGCAATAGGACTGACAGGAGGAATACATCAGAGCCTCTCTGCTTGCAGAGGTCACCAGGCTGCTCTACAATTATTAACTATGAGTTCTCGTTCGCACTTGAGGCTTTCTGGTTGCTGTGAGGGCACCATCTGCAGTGTTAATGCATATAGTACATAGGAACTTCATTTTTGTTATATATTGGGGAGGTAATGAAGGGCCTTGGGCTACTTTATAATTTGATGATCATGTTCAATTAAAAAAAAAAACCTGGGAAGAATTGCTTTCTCAGTGTTTGAAATCCCTCATCAGGCTTTTTTTACCTGACTGCAGAGTTTGATTCTGAGCACTCTTACTGTATCTGCTGCATCAGTGATGTTACTTAGGACTCACGATAGGCCTGAGTGTGCAGCACTGATGTGGGCTACAAGGCACTGCTGTGAAAGGGAGGTGAAAATCCCCTGCATCATCGTGAGGCATAGTTTATTATTTCACTTTTAAGACCCCAAATATGGTAAAATGGGATGCGCCCCAGATCCTGACAGTCAGAATACAGGCAGTGGGATTCCTAACGGATCCCAAACGTGACTGACATTGGGGTTAGAGTTAGGCACTACGGGAAGGGTTAAGGTTAGGCTTGGGGGGTTGTGAGGGTTTGGGCTTTAGCTGCAAGAGGGGTGGTGTAGTGGAATGGTAAAAATACTTACTGCAATTCGTCAGGATCCCAACTGATGGGATTTCATACTCAGCCCATCAAAACGGGTGATCTTCAGTATGCCGAATGTCGGGATCCCGGCGCACAGTACACCGGCACCGGGATCCCGACACCCAGCATACCGACAGCTATTCTCCCTCGTGGGGGTCCACGACAATAAATAGCGTGGCGAGCGTAGCGCGCCACCGTGCCCGCAGCGTGGCGAGCGCAGCGAGCCCGCAAGGGGCTCCTTTGCGCTTGCCAAACTGTCGGTATGCCGGCGGTCGGGCTCCCGGCGCCGGTATGCTGGTCACCGGGAGCCCGGCCGCCGGCATACCATACTACACCCCATCAAAACAGTGTATATGGATAATGCTGTGTAGCAGGGTAGTTACCTTTTTCAGTGACTGTGCCACAATAAATGGGATTGGCACCAGTTAACATGTTAGCTTATAGGAAAGAGCTGGTCTGGATTCTATGTAGGAAAATTCTTACTTGTAAGTAACTGTAAATTCTGACCACAGATTACATTACGCCATGACTAGCACAGCTGTGTATATTCTGCTATCTTGCAGTTACGTACCAGTCCCCATTACAGAATGTTGGAGGATGGGGGTCTCTATTAGTGCACTCTGCTCTGCAAGTGTGAGTTCTGCTCTATCTGATTACTGCAATCATTATCCAGTGTATTCCTCTTGGATGCCTGGAGCAAAGCTCCAGGTAATCCATTCTAAGCAAATGAGACAACTCTGGCTCAATCTGAGATGTGTTGTGTACCTGCCCTGTGACAGGCAACTGAAGGTGGAAGAGCATTGTGTTTTTCTTGGTGGTGACTTCGCTGTCAGGTCCAGTATTCTATTTAATTTGAAATACAAGCAGGTGAAAGTAGATTTTCTGTAAGCATACAAGCTACAATCTTTGGAAATGCTGGAGGTTTACTAATGCCATAAGGAATGGTTGCGGAATACATCTGTAACCATGGGACCATTTCAAGCGACAATCATTTTTGTGCATTTTTTATTTTTTTTCTATAAATTCAACAGACTCCTCCTCTGAGTACTTGCGGCATAAATGTAGAAATGTTATAATACTACTGTAAATGATCACTATTTATATATAAACATTATTTTCATAAATATATGCCTGTATTGAATTTAATGCAAAGTGCATCTAAGAAGTCACATGTCCCTATTGAATTGCTGAGATTTGTTGTCAGCAGTCAAAATACTGCTTCTTTTATATGCAATTTGCTGTGTAGAACTGAACTCCTTTTCTTGCTCGAAGAAAGCCCTGCCATTGTGTCACAGGCACTACTATGCAAATCTGTACATAAAATAAAACAGTAAGGGTTGTGTCTGTACATAGAAAACTTTGTTTTTGCAAAATATACTTTTTAGGGACTGCTTATGAACTATGGAGACTGAAACACATTTTTTTTTTCCGGTAGTTCTGTGTAATTGCTCGTTCTGGCATCACACAAAAACTACTGGATGAATTGTGATCGCGTTTGCATTATTTTATATAGCTTAGGGACCTAGAAAGAACTGAGGTATGTATGATCTCGATGTGACATCTGGGAGAGGAACAATAAAGAAAAGACCAGATGCTGGACGTTTGGCGTGTGCAGGCTCCGCAAGTTCAAATTAACTTTTTTTTTAAATTTAATATAAAAAAAAATATATAAATAAATATAGTGATGATCTAAATCATAAGTTGTTTTTTTTTTTTTTAATGAAAATATAATTAAAGATCCTTTTTATATATTTACCATAGCCTGCTAGACAAAACCTCTCTGATTTTTCTACGTGAACAATAGGCTGTACTGTACTTCTAAGTGCAGATGACAGGTTTGTTATTCCAGATATTGTTGTTCCTGGTTAACGCATTGAATTACTTCTTTAAGTGTCTCCTGGAATCGTGGGTCTGAGTTCTGTAAATCTGCACCGCCAAAGAAACCAGCAAGAAAATGTTAATCAAAAAGTTGAGTGAAGAAGCACCAGATCTTCAGGGAATACAGTGAATTAGAGCAGTACGGACAGTGTTGCTATTAGATCTTATTGCTCAACTAAACACACATTTACTCTGCAATAAACCAGTAGACTGCAGAGTGAGTCTCTAAGCATTTCATCAAATGCCTGAAAAGCTGCAGGTGATAAAAGGGGTTGGCTCTAAGTTTTCTGTTTCCTACTGTATATGTTGTATTTAAGCTCCCTCAAACCCCCCTCCAAATACCAACAAGCGCCAAGATCGTGTAAATTCAGTTCATGCAAACGTTAGGGGGTTAACCATTAGATACTCCATAGATGTGGTATTTAAAAGCTGATTGATCATCTGAAATAAAGTATTTTAATATAGAGTTGTAACATTATAACTTAAATTGGGAGCTTTTCCATTATGAAAGCATACAGTCTCTATTAGTTTGCACCGTTATCTGTAGAGGTTTCAGCCATAGATGAACAGGAGTAGCAACAGTGACACCTACAGGCTATGTATTTGAAAAATAAAAATATATTTTACAGAAATTACTTTTCATTACGAGAAAATAACCTCTTAGTCCAATTTATAGCTTTTTGTGGACAAAAGCATGTGCTGGTTTATTTTTATTTTTTTCATTCTTTATACAGTATGTTTTATTTTTGCTTATACGTATTTATTTTTCTTGACCTGTTGGGCAAGAAAAACACAAGTCATGGGATTCCAAACAGTAATTCCAAGAAGTAATGTTACTATGGTGTATGTGTCATGCTATATAGAAGAATCCTGCAGTATACTGTACATCCTAGTATAGTATAAATCTCCTATAGGACATCTTGTATAGTAAATTGGTATAATCTTGTATAATAGGTTTGAATGTTAATGACTTCTTAAGTTTCTTTGTATCGTGTCTTTTGTATTTGTCTGTTTTTTGTATTGTTTTTTTGTTGTGGTATTTTTTTTTTCTTTCTCTGGAACCATTATTCACCCCATGGCCTTTTATACAGGTACTTGCAGTATTTTTTTTTATTTTTTTTTCCTGCTTTCATTTGCTATAATTTGTATGCAATTAGGCTCCATAAACCTTATATTTATACCATGATCTCGCTGGCTCATTGCCACTGTCATAACTGTTTAAACCAAGGTCCCTCTGATGCACTCTTAATTGGCTGTGAACAAGTTGATCTTCATACACACTTTCTGAAAACATATTTGTAGACGCTAATCATGTCTTTGTATGTGTGGTAATAAGCGAAACAAATCATTGATTTAGTCTGCCCTGTGATTTACAGCACAGGAAGACACAATTGCTGCCTGTGGAATAAGGAATCAATAAATGTAATCATGCAGTGATTAAACACTCCCAATTATATGTTCACCTATTGGATCTTTTGCTTTTAAAAGTGAAAAATACATCCCAGAATAAAATAAAAAATACAACGTTTGAAAGTATGTGGTATTATTATTAAACAGTGTAGTCTAGTTCTACTTTTCTGTGTGATGTACAGAATATATATATATATAAACAATTCAAAAGTTTAAGTAAGCATGCATTGGTCAGTGTTCAAATCCTTCTTATCTCCTTTTCAAAATCTCTTTGGATGGAAATGTACTGCTGCTGGACAGTGAAGGAAGAGCTGGAGAGGGTGGATGTGTCCAAGCAGATAGAGCTAAGAGGGGTGTTTAATAGCATATCTGTTCACTAAATCACGTGTCAAGTCACTGTGGTTCCCATGGGGAAGCAGTTAGTTTCCTGGCTGTCAGGATACTGGCGCCCGAAGCGTAGCGAGCCCACGAGAAGACACTCTGCGCTCGCTGTTGGGATCCCGCCTGTCAGGATTCTGCCTGTCGGGATTCCGGCATCTGTTTTATGACCGCCGGGATCCCGATTGTCTGTCTGACCGCCCACCGAGGGACAATAAATTTAGTGTGGCGAGTGAAGCTCGCCACTGGGCACGAAGCCTAGCGAGCCCATGAGGGAACAAGCTGCGCTCCCCGTCGGGATCCCATCTGTCATATGACTGCCAGGTCCTGACCATCTGGATCCCATACTGAATCCTTCCCATGACAGTAACAGAACAATGTGGGATTCTGCAGAATAATCGATCTTTTAGTAGCAGTCTGATGAAACCAACCAAAGAAAAAGAGTAGCATTTGCAGGAGAGGTGTGTACAAATTAATAAATAAGAAATTATGTAAACTGCAAAATCTCCTTTTTAAAGTCAATTACTAGTTATAGTGGATGTTCATTCAAATAGGAGGTGTTTGTTTAGCTATAACACTAAACCTTCTAAAACAAAGTGTATCTTTTTCTCATAACATATCTGATTTTAGCTACCGTTTGTCTAATACAGAGGTTCTCAAACTTGGTCCTCGTGGGCCCACACAGTGCATGTTTTGCAGGTCTCCTCACAGAATCGCAAGTGAAATAATTAGCTCCACCTGTGGACCTTTTAAAATGTGTCAGTGAGTAATTAATACACCTGTGCACCTGCTGGGTTACCTGCAAAACATGCACTGTGTGGGCCCACGAGGACCGAGTTTGAGAACCTCTGGTCTAATACATTGTAAAATACGGCTTGCGTAAATACTGTTATTGGGAAGCACCAAGAACTAGGCTTGGAATGGAAACATACAGTTGTATAGCACAGTTATTCGGTTGTAAATATGAATGATGTTTTATATGAAAATTACATTAAATGCTATTGGAGGTGATTTGTTTTACCCTACAGCATCCACAAGGGGGCACAAAATGGTGCAATAAAATTTTTGCTCCGTTTAGGTGCTCATTAGTTGCAGGAGTGACATTTCTTCTTGCAGCCTTCTGCGGTGCGAGAAGAAATGTGTGCAGAGTCCGTGGTTTGGGCGCCCTGACCAGGGCTTTAGACAGGATTAGCTGCTATTCGTGGCTAACCTTCATCTATTTGGGTGAGTATAAAGCAATCTGCGCCCAACTAGAGCAACAATTGAATTGCTCTGATGCACGCCAAAAAACATTTTGAATCGCCCCTATTGTGACAGAACTTTAGATACTTGATATGTGATGGGGTGAGTGCTAAGATAAGTTATTTTAGTTAAGTGGTTAACAGGTTTTATCAATAGTAAGTAGAACCTCTATGATAAGTTCTTGTAACTCAGATTTTGGTTTTTGTTGTATACTGTATAAATATTAACTTTTTATAAGCAGAACTCTCAGAGGTACGAGATTTAAGTAAGGCCCAGGGATAAGTGAGATGGGGGAGGGGGGGAATAGAGATGTACAAGAAAGACACAGTAAAGACCTAGATGAGACTGGTGCGGTGAGGGGCAGGGACTGGAAGGTGGTGGAAATTAAATATCAGGCATGATAGGTAGTGACCTAGCAAATGACAGGTCCAAAATACTAGTACACGAGTGGTAAAAAATTGTCATACACCTTGACTTGTTAAAAAATATTTTTTTCTGCCATGTTGCCTAACAGCTATTGGGCCTAATTCAGAGTTGATCGCAGCAGCACATTTGTTAGCAGTTGGGTAAAAGCCGCAAAACCATGTGCACTGCAGGTGTGGCAGATATAACATGTGCAGAGAGAGTTAGATTTGGGTGGGGTGTGTTCAATCTGAAATCTAATGTGCAGTGTAAAAATGAAGCAGCTAGTATTCACCCTGCACAGAAACAAAATGCTAGGTTCACCCCACAAAAACTACCAATTTGGAAAGGCTCTGACCCAGTCAATTCTGCCCTTGTCGCCCTGATACTTACGCTTGCCAGTTTTTCCTGCTTCCAACTCATCAGCATCAAGAATGGAGTGTTCACTTGCTATATAATATCCCACCCCTTGACAGGTGACCTGAGAGAACCAATGTAGTTCACATAACCTGTCAGTAGGTTTGTTATAGCTGATTTGGTTTGTGTATGTATTTGTATATCATTAAATAATTCTTTTTTATTTTCTTGGAGGAAAAAACTGTAAATAAAATAAATTGGGCACTTCGGACTTTGATGATGAAATGTGTCACGCGCATTATAGGATCAACTAAAGGGCCACACACACTTGCCGATAAAATGAGTGACGTCGCTCATTTCCACTTCCTGAGCGACGTTGCTCATTTTATCAGCAAGTGTGTATGACGCCAGCGACAAACGATGCATGGCCCTGCAGGTTGGCAACGATCGTCGTTGTCGGCAGTGCATGCAAGCTCGACCTGGACTGTCATCCAGGAGCTGGATGCATGGGCGGCGGCTGCGTGACGACACTGAGCGATATGAACTGTCCTATCTCTCTGTATGTATGGGCGGATGCCGACAGCCTTGCCCGGGATGTGAAACACTAGACAACGTCGTCAAGTGTATATGGGCCTTTAGACTGAGGATTTGTCCTTAATTTTGCTTTCATTATTGGACAATTATTTCAATCTTCAATGAGCAAATGTATTTTTTTTTTTTTTTTCCTGATACACATTGATTGTGTTAAATTATTTTATTTACAGATTGCTTAGAACCTTTAATGTTTAGGCTCTTTTTTAAATGTAGAGCAGCAGACTAGTCAGTGAGTCCTGTGGTCATATACAGGTTCTGATGTATGGTTGCCCGCATTTGACCTATATTTCGCTAGGTAAATCCTTAAAGTTGCTTGCACCGCACTGGAATGCGAGCAAAAGGAGCAGTATGGCATAGTGAGAGCTAATTGAATCTCCTCTTGGGTGTGGCAAGAAAAGCTTTGTACATTATGTGCTGGTGTATTTGGAAGAATGGCAATGACGTGTCTACACTGGTCATTTTATTTATTTTTTATCTGTAATCAAATATCATAAGATTAGTTGCTTAGAGAACACTGCTATTTTGTCCTAAATTGAAGCCTAATTAGAGACCATTTTTTTAATTTCTCATCCATTTTATAGTCAATGGGAGCAATTAATAACATTAATTTCGTATAGTGCGTCAGTTTACTGATGAAGGCTGAGATGGCGCTACACAGTGAGTTAAGCTTCATCTTTGTAGATTACCTACATGGAATGAAACTCCTGCAAAATGGGCGTTCACTAGTAAACAAGTAATTGCTCTTGTTGGAGTGGCTGAAAGTGCTTGTTTAGATACCGCTTAGGCTTTTTCCTTTTTTTACTCCATTGATTTTTATTAAAGAATTTTCATAACTGAGAAAAAAAGATTTACAGAAAATAGGTGAAGAAAAACTCAATATGAAGTCCAAAATTAGGTAATAATCAAGAGGAACATAGAAAATAGAATTATGAGTGCTTTAAAACACATGATACAAGGCAAGATGCACATCTGCACATATATGAATGGGCTACAGGGCTGGAAAAACCCAGAACAGGCAACCTGCTACTACTGTAGGGATGATCAGAGTGGAAGCTACGGAAAAGTTGGTTTGATCAAGAGTGCCGGTTCTAGTTCCGTCACCTTCAATATTATATAGTTGCCAAGAAAGCCATTTTGCTACTAAAGAAGCAGGATTCCTAGAATATGATGTTTCCATTACAAAGCTATGCTGAGTTTTAGCAATGACTTTAGGTAAAGTGGCTATAGTAGAGTATTTCTAGAATTTAGCTAATTTGGCTCTAGCCGCTTGCAAAATTTGACCTGTCATATAGTGTTAAAAATTCAGTATGGAGGGAGGACACAGATGTAGCAGAGCAAGACCCAGTTCAGGTGTAATAGAAACCTTAATTACTTTTGATGTTTAGTCATAAACATCATCCCAGAATTGGCAGAGGTATGGACAGTCCTAAAAAACGTGTAGGAGTGTACCGTCCTCTGCACACGGATGCCAACAGTATTTCCAACATGATCACATGTTGTGAAGTTTAACTGGTTGTGATGTCATTTAAAATGCATCTCAATATGGTTAATACGGTTCCGGTATGAATGGTCGACCATGTTATGGTCGACAGTCATTAGGTCGACCACTATTGGTCGACATTGACATGGTCGACGTGGACACATGGTCGACACACGAAATGTCGACATATGAAAAGGTCGACATGAGGTTTTTTTTAACTTTTTTTGGTGTCGTTTTTTGCGTAAAGTGACTGGGAACCCCAATTAGTGCACTGCGTCCCCTCGCATGGCTCGCTTCGCTCGCCATGCTTCGGGCATGGTGCCTTCGCTCCGCTACCGCTTCGCTCGGCACACTTTACCGTTCCAATCGTAGTCCATGTGGATCGTAAAGTATGGAAAAGTTCCCCAAAAGAAAAAAAAGTTAAACTCATGTCGACCATTTTCATGTGTCGACCATGTGTCCATGTCGACCATGTCAATGTCGACCAATAGTGGTCGACCTAATGACTGTCAACCATAACATGGTTGACCATGTGAACGGATACCGGTTAATACATCTAGATATGTGACAAATTAGTATATATATTTTCCACCCGCAAGGCTGCAAAAGTGCTATGCAAATCTGTTTCCCAGCGCTGTTGAGTTACAGATTTATTAGTAGGTAAAATCTGGGTGTGCTGGTACCAGAAAGATATCTCTCCACAAGGAGAGCAGGTGCTAAATTTACATAAAAGCTTAGGGGATGAAGAGGAAAATGCTTAGGGCAATTTTGACATGGCCGTCAAACAATGAACTATTTAATAATACTAATACTGACTGGTAGAGGGGAGGCCATATTTACACTGGAGGTAAGCGAAAGGTAATAGGACATTCCCTTGAAGGAGGTCCTAGAGGACACCTAGTCCTTTTGATACCCATATATCAAAGCGCAGGTGGGGTATTAAATGACCTAACGCCCAGAGTGATTTCTGGAAGGAGTCCCCAATCACCTTAGAGCATCTATGATGGTGTTTAGGTAGCGAATGAACCGTACTTTGATGTCAGAGTACGTCAACATCTGGGAATTCTGCAGGAGTAGTAATTTCAAGGTCAACCCAAAGTTTTTGCCCAGATGTGCCATAATACATGTACATTGATAAAGAAGATTTGGGAGTTTAAGGCCAACATACTACATAGGTAATGTCATCTTATGGGTCGCCAAATGGCACTTAGCAAATAATTGCTTGAAAAAGCCTGAGACGAGTCTGAGTCACCTGTGATTAAATCTCATGCAAATAATTACTTGAAAAAGAGCATTGCAGTTTTCAGTGACTTTTATCTGATTAATTGTAATGAGACTAATTGCCTACATAGGATAAATAAACCATACTGTACTAATGAGTATTTTCTGGATAGAATATCCCAATATCTCTAGAATAATTGATTAATAGCGTTTTTTAGTTTAACTCCAGATAAGAGATAAATTGCCTGCAGTTTATGCAAGGTGATTGAGTTGTGGCGTAATACTGTTGAAGGCGATCATTATCACAGTTTAAGAAGTGCACAGTCTGTTAGGAAGTGAATATGTACGGTGTGCAGCTACAAATTGGCCGTATGGATTAGTCCCTTAAAGAGAACAGTTTACCAGCACCGTGGATGCAGTCTTTATGCCGGCTGAACCAATATTCAAGAGATTGCTACCTATTCATTCACTAGAGCAGAGGTTCCCAAACGCGGTCCTCAAGGTCACCCCAACAGTCCAGGATTTAGGTATATCCATGGCTCAGCACAGATGGTTAAATAAAATTGACTGAATTAAGTCACCTGTGGCCAAACATGGATACATTTAAAACCTGGACCGCTGGGGTGCCTTGAGGAACCTCTGCACTAGAGCTTGGCGGTCACACCGATAAGAATACAGCTTGTAAATTGAGTAGGAAAAGAAAGTGTCATGTCATGGTGATGTCACCCATTTCTATTGATTTTAATAGGCTGTATTTTACATAATAGCTGTTGCCACTGTGTATTTGTCATGGTTGTACATTACTTAATCCTGTCTTGGGAAGTTATTGGGAATTGTAAATATAGTAGATATTGTGCACATTTTTATCTGTACTTTGCATAAAAAATGCTGCAGATTTATTTTTTTAGACTGTATTTTGCTAGGGAAAAATGCAATGGGCCTGATGCGGAGTAGAACTTCTGGCACTTTCCATAGTGTAAACTGCACATGTCCCCCACCTTGCACAGCAGCCTAATCACATGTGCACCATCCCCTGAACAGCAGCCTTGTCACACATTGACCCCCACCCACCAATGGATCGCTTCACTTTGCTGTTGCCACTGCTGATCCTGTCACTGCTGTGGTGTACTCCCTGATTATTTTGAATCCAAGACCAAGATGGCCGATGTTAAGCTCCTCTATCCGGATAGAGACATTTCTCAACCTTTGATAAGAAAAGAGGCTGCTGAGATGTGGAGAGGAGACAACAGCAGTGGTTGAGGCAGCACAGTGAATGGTAAGTGCACATGCTCATCCCAATCCTCCTCCTCCCTGCCAGCGGAAGTAGGTGCCTACTTCTGTAAGAATTGTACACTGAAACAATGGTCTGCTAACTAGATTGGAGAAATCAAACTAGTGCTCTCAAGTTGGACAGACAGTTTTTGGAAGTTTTGAGTGTGTGTAAGTAATTGGACAACTGTTTGCTCCCACGCATGGAACTACCACCGTTCCAACCATCCAAATAGTTAGCTTGATAGTTATTCTGTGTATGGCCAGCTTTAGCGTAAACCGAACACAAATGCTGCTAGTTCATACCAATTTTGCAAGCATTTCCATCAACCACTGTGTTCTTTCTGGTAACGTCTTTGCTTGAATAAGAGTGGAGTTTGTATTTTGATGTGGTGGTATGATCAATACAGGACACAAGCAGTTTACTACACTGTAGCATTCATATGTTATAGTAATTATCCTCTAGCCTCAATGGGGGTGATTTAGTTGTTTTTCCCTGTGGCTACCACTAGGGGGTGCAAAGCAGATCAATTCAATTGTTGCTCCATTTTGACGTCCATTATCTGTGGGGGAGTCCTTTCTTCTCGCAACATCCTGAGGTGTGAGAAGAAATTTGTGCAAAATTCATGGTTACGGCCTCCTAACCAAGACTTTAGATGGGATTAGCCGCTATTTGAGGCTAAACCCAATCTATATGGGCAATATCAGCCTGATTAAAAGAAAAAAAGATAAGAAACAAATAAACATTTGAATTGTGACTCCTGATCTCCCGTCACTGTAGGCGGGAAATCGGGTGTGCAAAAACTGTTGAATCGGCCCCAATAATTTTTTTTTTAAATATATAATGCTTGAATTAACGGTTTTCAAGAGCTGTTATGTAACACCTGATCATTTTGAAACTTGTTGAAGCTACTCAAATTGCGCTTTTATGGGTTTTATTTTAATTTATTTGCTTTTACCGTCTAAAAAAACACGTATGAATGCATTATGTCCTAATCTTTATACAAGTTCCCCAATTATTCTTTCCAGTAACCAGTGCAGTGCATTCTTTTGGCATAAATGCAGTACATAAAAAGCTCAGCAAAGGCACACATTAGCTTCCATGCCTGGTTTCTCAGTTCATTTTTGTGAACTAGCTTAACACAAAAGGACATATTTGTAGAAGTTACCATCCCTGTCAATAAATGTTATTTATCCCAGTGGTTCCCAAACCGTTTCTGAATCATGGCACTAGTGGATCAGAATTGTTATCACGGCACCCCTAGGCCATATTTCTTTCTAGATTTCTCAGTAAGAAACTTTTGAACTTAAGTAAATTGTGTTTTAAATATCACCCTTAGGGTCAGTTATGTGGTGAGGGACAAGATTCACTTCTGTTTGTCAATATATGTTATGATTGGCAGTCGACAGCTCTGGTTTTGCCTATTACATTGACCATAAATAATTTGAAATGGTCCTGGACCACCTACCCAGGGCTCCCCTGCAAGTGTCCCGAGGCACCTCAGGGTGACATGGCACACCATTTGAGAACCACTGATTTATCCAATTCCGTTTAAATATAAACAATATAAGATATTAACAAAAGTATTTACTTAACTTGGGGAGAGCGATCCCTCCTTTTTTTTTTTTTTTTTGTAGTGCCGCCACACTGCGCTTCATAAACCCTGTGTTTAAGTGTGGTTGGTGAATAAGGACACTGCCGACGTGTATGACATGAATATTTTATAGTAAGAACTCGAAGTGTTTTGTGTGTGTGTGTGTATAGTGCTGTGTACTATCTACCAATTACTTTATGCTAGCTGCCAGGCTCTCGGTTTGCTGCGGATCTTGCTGATACCATTTCTCCTTCAAGAACTTTTGAAAACTGTATGGTTATTATATTCCTCATTTTGTATGTGTGCATGTTATCAAACACAGTGCGATATCTGACAATGTGGATCTGTCATTGATTCATGCACCATGGAACCTGGCTGCAGTCTGATCATTAATAAGACCCTGTAAAGAGTGAATTTTACTATAATATTTTTTTCTTAGCTGAACGTAAATTGTAACTTTGGCGCATAATAGGAGATTAATATATATAGCCCCCTTTCTTTTCTTTTTTTTTTGTGTGCAAAATATGGTCTATATAAAAATCGCAACCAGCCCCTTTCTTGGCACTTCTACGCTTTCAAACATTTATTTTTTTATTTATCTATATATATTTTTACATCATCTGCTGGTGAATTGCTAATGAAGCTGTGAATTTGGCGTGAGAGGTGTACGAGTTGTGCGACGTTCTCACTGGCTGTGGGTGCACTGACGTCACTGTGAGCAGCTGTTTGCTGTATTCTCTCTCTCCCAGGCTCCTGTATGTGCCTTAACAGACTGTCTGCCAGGTGCCTGGAACATCGGCTAAGTGTAGGGTTGCAACGATTGCTCTCTGAAAGAGCTGTTCAGAGTCATTGTGTAGATGCTATGGAAAGCATATCTCCTGTAATTTGGTGCAATGAAGCTATTTGCCGGCATGGTTCAGGTATGTGATTGATTTCTACTAGCTCGAAGTCTTCTCCGTTTCCTCATTATTTATTTTTCTCTATTTTAGATGGAGCTACAGAGGTAATATCTCTTTAAACCTACATACAAATAAGCAAATTGAATGGTCGTTATGTTTTTCTGACATTTTAATGAATGCTTTGAAGATCCTGTTGTGTGTTTTTAAATGGTTTCCTTTAGTTTTTTTGGTAAATCGGATACTAATTTTTACTTTTCTATACATTGATAGCCATGGTTTCAAAAGGTGGATATGTATTTGGTTTCCTATATACATATTCATGTTTTGTATGGTTTGTGAGTAGAGCGAAATCCTGACATTCTAAATTTCTTTTTGCAAAGCATCATTATAAGAACTTGGTTCTTTTTCAAAATGCTTCCTAAAGATAATGAATATTTTGGTCCCTCATCAGTATATGGCATATAACCAGCTTATTGTTATCCTTTTTAATTTTCTTGTGATTGTACTGTGAATGTACATTGTGTCAGTCCTGAATTCTCTGCTCAATATTACTATTGCATTTGTTATGATTTTCCTTTAAGCTGAATGGTCTTCTAATCAATTACATGGTAGCATTCTAGTAATAGATGGCAGTATATGTAGTCTTAAATATTCGCATTATAAAGTGCTGATAATGTGTACAGGTTACTTTATTCTGCAGTGTATATACATGAATATGTAAGGAATGCAACTGTAGTTGACGTTAGATTTTATGCAAATACTTGGCTAGAGTTTTGTTCCTGGTGGGGATCCTGGCTGTATTTTAGTGTATTGCCCACCCAGAACATTGCAGTAATTTTTTTTTATTTGCCTTCATTAAAATCTTTGATTTTACAGCAATGTATTTGTTTGATTCATTCATTAATAGTCTCCTAATTACTGCCAAGTTCTCTCCTTGTGCATTGAAGTTCTCTCCTTTACCTGACGATATGCCGATACTTAGAGGCATTTTAATATCCCCTTAATTGATTTCTCACTTTAGGTGAAGGTGTATGCTTGTTTGTGTGTTTTGGACCTTTGTGCACATGCTGTAAAGTTCAGTTTACACTCCTCCTGTCCCTGTATTCAAGCAATGAAGGGAAATTGATTGTGACTGATGTCTTAATAGGTACTGGAGGAAATAGAATTGTTTTCAGCAGAGACGCAGTACCTGATATGGATTATTTTGCATGCTGAGTGTGAAGTGATAGTGCGGTCCCTTGGTAGACGATATAGCACATTATTACACTTTTCATCCTCTCCCCTCCGGAGAGCACCTTGGCATGTAACCAGGTGACTGCCAGTGATTTAATCTCAATAGGATAAAATGACCTGAGCGCCCCCGTTGATGAGCTGTGAATCTCTTGACACCTTCCCCTTGTTTGAAGTTTGTATTCTGCATAATATTTAAGGAGGCGCTTAGGAGAAGCAATTCATATGCACTTCTAAGCCAAATGTTTCTACCTGTGAATTGGGGATTATACAAAGTACTCGCAGAACTGTATATGACAAACTCAATCCATATTCCCTGTGATCTTATTATGAACAGTAGCTTAAATATATTCGAGCCATGTATTAATGTTTTTGCTTGTAAGTGTGTGTGTGTGTATATATATATATATGTGTGTGTGTGTATATATATATATATATATATATATGTGTATATATATATATATATATATATATTCTAAAATAAAAATCCTTTTTTTTTTTTTCTTCTGCCAACATATTCTTTCTTTTCTCATTTCCCCGGCTCAGTTTTTTTTACAATGATTAAATCTGAATAAATTGGCAAATCCCAGACTTGTTTTTCCCATTATGTTTCCAAATCTTTTGGCAGAATGTCTTGGCATCAAAATATTTTATTACATAAATGCAGAATTTTCCAAGGTTGCGGAGTAGAAAATAAGACCCTACCCCCACCCAAGATTTGGGTTATGGAAATAGGTTATGCACTGAGATCTGCTCGATCCCTAAATGTTATCCTTATTCTAAATATTATTAGATGTATGTCTGTATGTCTCTGATATGATCATTACATGATGCTTGTCTTCAGGTTGGTGCGAGAAATGCTGCACATGACCTCGAGCAGCGTAACGCAGCCCAGGACCTTCCACTAGTGACAGGGACATGGGACGGCTTCTTGCACCTTCCAGATGGTTCATTACAACTGACATCCTGCTTAATCTCGGTGGGAAGGAACCTGAAAATATTTCTCTTTGTTACTCTGGGACATCACATACTTATAACAATAGGATACATCAGGTAAATGTCACCCTCTGTTGCTTCGCAGGTTCAGAAAAACAGAGACCAGTCTTTTCCATCTTTCTGTTTAATGTGTAATAAAACCTTGTGACTCTTCAGCAGGAGCTGAAAAGTATCGCTTAGAACTCTGTTACGTTTAACCAACGTTTACATGTTTGCATGGGTATTTTATATGGCAGGCTTAGGCAATATGTGGGTCTCCAGCTGTAGTGGAGTCACAGTTTGGGTATGCTGGGAATTGTAGTTCCATAGTAGCTGCAGACCCACAAGTTGTTTAGGTCTACTATATGCCTGCCTTTGGAAATCCTTATTGCTGTTTTCTTTGTAACCCTACGGAGGCTTTCTTAATTACTATGGTACAGCTCTGGTGTTTGGCTTCTGCCTCTTCAAAATTAAATAAAAATGAATAAAGAATATACCTCTTGTGCCGTGACCTTCCTATCGCACATTGGTTTCTCACTCTGGGTCGTTTGTAACACTGCATGGTGAGGGACAACTGGCAAGTAATTGCCCACCTCTCGTAATGAGGTCACTTTAGGAAGTCTCTCTAATTGGTGAGCAGATTCGGTAAGGATGCATTGAAATGCGCAGCCCGTCTGTGATAAATAACGGTAGATGGGTCCTACATCAGAGTTTATTTTATCCCCCATTTACTTCTGTCCTTGTCTGTATATTGGCTCCTACCATGTTGTTTATAATTTAGACTATACCGAATCAGTTTGACCTGTTAATTCCGCTAAAACTGATCAAACCCTCGATTTAGAAATTCTGAAATGTTGGTTTTTGTATTCCCGCGCTGCCCATCCTATCCTTAGTAGCCGACTCGCCTTCTCCCAGTAATATCTCCATCCTAGAGATGGGTGTAGTGAAAAAGGTGTGCACTTATTTCTAACCCCATACCGCATAGTGTCTTACACCATTCCTGAATTTCTTACAATCTACATTTGTGATAGCAGGGCAAACTGCAGCCAAAGGCAATGTTACAAATGTTGAAACTTAGAGCAAAGGTTCACAAGGAATTCTAGTATTATATGTGTTATTAGTGACACAAGTGTGTGCGTGTGAAATATAATCTCATGCACATACAGTATGTAACAATGTGTAAGTAGCCTTTTCTCACCGTAACCCAGCCGTGTTGTGTAATAGCTCTGTCTGTGGCATTATGTCAATGTTTCAGATGGTTGAATTGGTTTATTTAGCACAAAATCAAAAAAAGAGGATGGAGAAATATGTCTGAGCTGCAGTTTAGGGTCTGTAAGAGCACATTCCTGGGATAATTTATTTCTCTGTGTGTCGGGAAGCTGGTCCATTGTTCCTCTACCTGTGCAGCAGATATTTTTTTTTGAAGCTGCAGCAAATGCTTCTCCTCTCTTGTTCCCATGGTAACAGGAACCGGTCGCCTATTGTTCCAGTCTATGTTTAGAATCCTGGCTGACACTTTCTGAAAACAATTAAGACGACCCCCCTCACCCACCACCCCAATTTTCCTGAATTATAGTTTCTGAAACAGGGTGGAGAAAACTTATTTGCATTTAATTTGGTGTCAGTGCAGTATGAGCTTTCAGCATACACACAAGCAAATGATTGTACTAAATGCAATTAAATATTTAACTATTCCTCTGAATCAGGGGAGAGGGGGGTCTGCGAACATGCAGTGTGCCTTCTATTGGTGGTTGCTGATGTGTGATATAAGTGTGTATGTCAGCTTTCTCATAGAGAATAATTCCCAATTCTTTTCAGTATATTGTGTGAGGAAAATCAAGGAATTGTCTTTTACATCTATATTACAAATATAATTTATCTGTAAATGCATCATTTGCATATAGGTAATCTGAGCAGTTGTAATTAGAAAATATCTTAAATGGAATGATGTCTCCTGCAACAATTGATGAATTATATGGGCGTTTTAGGATAATAATTGACCATGCCGAAGTAGGGGGAAGGGGAGGCAAGATTTTAATTTTGAAGTAGTAAAGACATCAAAGATTAAAATGCTAATACTGTGCAACCAATATGTAACACTAGTACTTACAGTATTGCTCATCTCTGGATAAACCCCCTGTTTAATGCATTCAGAATGTTTGGAATTAGGTCAAGAGTCTGAGTAACATAGACTTTTGGGCCATATTTTCTGTTCATTACAACTGTAATTGTCCCATTAACACTTCTCTGGGGCTAGTTTGTAATTATCTTCGTATCCTGAAAACGTACCCTGAACTGTATAGGAATAGATCTCTATGACCGGTAAAGCCTTGCTTTTCCGGTCATACACAACTAGCGTCTGTGTTCTACTATCTACTAATAATATCCATGGTGGTGTTGCATGCATAACACTAAAATCATATACATGGTTTTAATTTGTGTACACATTAACTTGTATGTTACATGCCGTTATCCGCTCGTCTACATTAGTGTGATTCTATTAAGATTTAACTTCTTTATTTTGTTTCTAACTTTTTTTTGTTTTTTTCATTTCATTTCATATTGCATTCCATTCTGAAATCTCTAGGTTCTGTATATCCTTTAAAGTTTTAAAGTGACCTTTTCCAATGAGGATGTCTGGTATTGTTACTGTAAAGGACGAATCTGAAACAATGAAGGGGTCAGAGTCCAACCTGGGTCAGTCCGGCTCCACCGAAAACCTCCCAACTGCCGAGCTCGAGAGAACCGCAGCAGAAAAAGAAGACTGTTGTTGTGATAACAAGCAGGATGTCACGGTAAGCCTTGGAAATATGGCAGGACTGCATAACCACACTGAACGTTCACTATTTCATGTCACTGTTCTTTGTCTTGCATTTATTTTCTATCAAGTATTTTGTGTTTTCTATGCAGTCTATATTAAGAACATGCAAAAAGCCTTTGCAGATTTTTTTTTGTATGAAAAAAATAATAATAAACAAATCATTCAACAGTGTTACCCAGGTGATTTACTGGAGGAAGAAGTCAACAAGAGATATATTCTGGTGACTTTGAGATTCTCAGAAAACCTGGTGACACTTTTAGGTTACATTAATCACAATGTTATTAAAAGGAGGATTGAAAAATCATAGGTATCATGTGGACACACTTTTTTTTTTTTTTTTTAATATTTATTTTGGATTTTCAGTGCCTAAATTGTAACAGTTTATATGGATACAGTTGTTGAAGAAAATTATAAACTTTCTTTATTTTGGGGAAGAGGAGACTGGGCCTTAAACCAGTGGTACTATAGACTACAGTAATAACTTTGAAAGTTTTCAGGCCTTCGTAGGTTGCACGGAAGCATTTTGCAGACTTTTCAGTACAATAATAATCCAAATTAAAAATTTTTTTATAACTAATTAACCAATTGATACTTTGGGTTGGGGGAGGGGGGGTGGGGGTGGAGAGGGTGTTAAATAGTGTGTCCTCTTTCGTGGTAAATGCAACACTGTTCTGCCCCCCAGACTTGCAATTAATTCTGTGAAGACTCATTTTTGGCAAACTTGTGCACAGGATACAGGTGGTGTTATAAAGAATATTAAAATAAAATGTCTTGCTTACATGGCAACACTCCCGTTTGTCCTGTGTCCAGTTTTCATAAAAGTTCTTCTCAGTATTAGTGTATCTATTTTGATACTTAGTAATTGCCTCTATCCATTTACTGTCGGATCACTATGTAGCATTGGATCACCATCTTGACATTTATTTCATTTTTAGATCATTTTCTTTTTTTTTTTAATGAATATAAACTATGGTTGGAATCTAGATACGGTCAGCAAGTCTAGGTAGGGGTTCATCATTTTATGCAGATCACAAAAATATTTAGGAAAAATGAAGAACTTACCAAATGTCGTGTTGTAGCACAGGGCATACAAAGAACACTTTATTTGCAGGTACTAGGTTAGATACCGGTTCTGATGTTTAATATGTGGGTCCTTTATTTACGAGCACACATTACTTTACTTTTTTTTTTCTTATCTCCATATTATGTAAATTCTTAATTACGGTCACTTTACTTCAGCTAATGTTGTGTAATGACTTGCTGGTGCTGTTGTGAAGAGAGTGTTTATTTCCTGTGACATTACTACTTCTCAGCACTTCCAGGTTCTTTGTATGTGTCAAAGGATCTAGTGTAATTATGAGAATCCGGTTCTCTAGAGCTTATTGGTTCAGTCTCTCTTATACTTTTAAATGCTCTCTGTTCATATTTGTAGAGCATGTCAGAGACATCTGCTTTTTCTAAGGTTACACCATTGGACGCTGTGTTGTTGTCTGGGTATTTCTGCCAAACTCAGACAGGCAACTTCTATGCCTGTTCAAGTGACACTAATGGTAATCTCCGCACGACTTGGTCGTAAAAGGAGACAAGTGCTCTTAAAAGGCGTTTCTGCTTCATTTTTTCATTTCATTTTTTAGCTTTACAAAATATTAATGTTTCTGCTACTGGTATTATAAAATAAGCCTATATTGAATCAACTTCTGTCACGTAAACTTCAAAACTTTCATTCTTTTGCACGCTCCCTAATCCTACCAAAGAATTTGCTGGGGTTGGCATCCCAATGTTTGTTAGACAGGTTAGTTGTACATTCAACATTTACAACACCACTTGTGTGAAAAATTCTGATTGGACAAATACCAAGCCATTCTCTCAACTCCTCTGAAAGGAAATATTAAACTTCCAGGTAGACGGATTGACCGTTCAGTTGTAGGAAGGGGGAGTCGTACACTACTGTACACTACCCCACAGTTCTGCTACTTAGGAGGTGTGGGCGAGTGTTGGGCATTACTTAGTTTCTTAATAGCGCTCTGTAGAGAAGATGATATTTAGGACTTGTATGATGCATTTCCACCATGAGGCAGCATTCCATTTGTTAATGATGTCTGCAAATCATCAGCTTTTCAAATAAAAATAGTTGAATGGACATCTGCTTGTAAAATGCATATAAACTGCAAGACTTCTCCTAATGGATAAGTAATGGTTATCAACTTGACGTGCGTCTGTCCTCACTATATGTAGTAGTCATATGGTTTTCTTTTTAGGTTTGCTACTTCATTATCAGCGTTTTCTGAAAGCACGTTGGTTACATCTTTCCAGAGATAAATGCAGGGTTGGGTTAATAATGCAGTATAGAGACGTTTTAAGGACTCCGGGTTTCAAGCTCCTGACATTTTTCAGCTGAGTAGAGAAATGTGGGGTAATTATTGTGACCTCATATGGACCTGCAGTGGTATTACTGCATTCATCAAATTGCCAAAGCCATTGGCTTCATATTGCATTTCATTTTTAGCAGTCTCTAAACAAGCTGAGTAGGAGGGCTGTGCTATACGTCTATATTCCTCTAATTGCCCTAAGGAGTGAGGGTTATAAGGTTCTCTCGTTGGCATCAAGCTATGCAGGACAGAACATCTCCCATGCCGGGAAGGCTGACATTACAGGGGAGACATCACTTAGTATGGGGGGTGGAGATGGGTTGCATAGCAAAAATGTGTGGGCGTGTTCCCTTTTAATCAAATTCTATGTCCTCTGACATTACTGAAATTGGTAACTATTTCGGGCAAAATTATTGCATATGCCAAATTTTAATATCATTATTAATCCATTTAGAGCCTACAGAATTTTTTTTTTTTTTAGCTGTATTCAACTAGAAATATGTAAGTCGCTCTCAGAATATTTGCTCATAAGTAAGTAACAGTTACCTTATCTTTAATAGCTCTTAATTGACCACTGCTAAAACACAAAGGTATAAACTGGTCTATTCAGCTGTTTGAGACTGATTAAATGCAAGACGCCTGGTGTGCATAAGAGTAAAATCTCTCACCACATGTTATATTTATATTAATTATCGGTCTTCCCAGTTCTGATAAGCTTCTGTTATTAGTATCTATTTTTCATGTGAAGCGGCTTAGATTTTACTAGTGGTTTGGCATAACCCCAGCCTTTGGATCTACTGGCCAGCTAGGTTAGGGAAAACCTTTCTAATGCAGAAACGCTCTGCAAAGGTCCTGCATTCAAAACTAGGTCTTGGCTAATGTAACACCCAAACTATGAAAGGTGACAGACTCCCTAGTATTCTCTCTAGGCTTCATCCAGTCAACTGGAGATTGGAAGCAGGTTTCTGCAGCCCTGTTCTTCTTCTTCTTCTTCTTTTTTTTTTTTCTTCTCTCTTGTGTTCGGTGAATTGTTTGATGCATGGAGAGGACAGCTCCGTAATACCAAAGAAGTGACTTCTTACCATATTACATTGTTTAGTCTAGTATGCCTCTCCGTGGCAGTATACTGTGTTTTTTTATATGTATAATGCCTGCTTTGAGTATTAAATGCACCAACGGTGATTCTTTGTGTTTTGCCTAATACGTGCTTCAGCTGTAATGTGAGGCATATTTTTATGTCTGAATCTTTTGTGGCATTTTATAGTAAAGTAGATGACATATACTGAATAATGAAGGTACGCAAACCACCTCCAGACTTCAGTGCGTTGTGTAGCTTCAGTAACCTGCCTGAAAACAGTATTGTCTTATCTTCCAAGGTAATGATGTCGCACAGATATACTTCTCTCCAACAATAAAGTAATGTGAGCGAGCGTCTGAGATTTATCACTTTCACTACCTGCTGTGACTTCTTCCCTAATCAAATTTTATAAAACAAAAATGGAACACATTATCTATAATACAGGGGGAGGGGAAATTAGGCTACCCACTTGAAAATAATTAAATTTAAAATAAAATTTCCAAAACTGATGCGACCATGTCAATGTAATTACTCCATTGTAGTGTTGTCTTCAGATGTGACCTTCATCATGTATAGATACCAAAACAAAAAACTAATTATACATCTGCAGGTCAGATACATCTCTTGGGACTGTGGTGGAGGGGAGGTTTCAGTCAATATCTGGGAACAGTGTTCCTTTGGAATTTATCTACATTGATTTCTTTCTTATTAAAATGTCATATTAAACCTGACGTTTTTTTTTTTGTTTGTTTCATATGTTCTGATTTTATTACTTGTGAAAACAGCAAAACCAAATTGTGATTCATTCTGTTTTTTTTTTCCATAGATTCTTTTGTAGCAAATGGCATTAAAATTAAGACTCTAATTAATGCTATAGCATTATTTATGCTGTTTAATCAAAACGATATGTTCCTCTCGTGGGTCCCCAATCCCACCACGTTACCCATATTCCTTTACAAACAATTGTATCATTTGTGCAAGAACTAGATTTTGAGTGATAATTCAAGGACAAACACTAGTACAGTAGAGTATTGAATTTTATGTCTATCTTTTTAAATGGAATATTTAGTAGAATTACATCTGTTACTCTTTGTGCTGCAATGGTTTAATTCTGATTGATGATTCTAGTCAGTCATTCCTGTTATAATCCCGGCGGTGTGTTTTATTTCTTGGACGGGGGAAGGGGTCTTTAGTTTGTCTCCGCATGCAGTCCATTCTTTTATATTAATGTTTAGTTTTACATTTAAACATGTACAGTGATAGTAGGAACATATGGCCACATTAGTATGCGGATATTGTACCAATTAGTTGACTTTATATTAATGCTTTTTGCACGTTCTGTATGGTTTGTGTTATTATGTCTTTATGCTGTTGTAGTTTGATCCTTCGTGTTTTCTTTGTAATGAGATATGTTGTTGTACACACTCTTTTGCTCCTTTCAGCGACCAGTGCAGCCTTTGGGGCAAACAGGAAAAAGGTCTAAGGTACAGTAATGGGCTTGTTTGCTGGCATGCTTCATGGACCTTTTTTATTGTTTGCTGTTGTGGCATAAGTGTCCAATGTATTTTTATTTGTTAATTCTGCCCTGCTTTTTTTATAATGTCTAGAGTGTGTTTTTTTTTTCTTTCCTATTCTTGTGATTTTTTTTTGCCTGTGCAGTTTTTCTACTTGCAAATCAACAATAGGCAGTGCTTTTCGACTTGCTGAGTTCTTTTTAATGAATCTGCGTTATCATCTGACTTTTTACTTGATCTTGACCTGTAGTTCTATTGTAAATCACTTTCTTTAGTCTAGTTCAAAGTTAAAGCTAGTTCGGAGCCTGGCTGTGTGTGAAGAATCTCCCCCTCCTTCCACAGCTGATACCCCCCTGGACACACAGGTAAAATATATTTTTGAAAGTGTGTGAATTATTTTTTCCACCTTTTCACATTAGCATTATGACGCTTTAGTTAAAGTCCTTGGAATAGTGAGCGGGTTCAGTTGTTATGATTTTGCTCTAAGCCAGGCTTTGTAATAATGGGATCTGATTTATAAATACAAATAGTTATAATTATTTTTCATATTTATTTTTGATTAGTGTGTGCGTTTTGTTTTACTCCAACAAACTGCGATGCAAATTGCAGTACTGATATCGGCACGATACTGTAACCATGTTGGTGCTAAAGTAACACATTCAGCATTTTTCAAGCTGTTGAATTTGCAACATTGTAAGATGGTATTATATGAATATAAAGGTGACCTTATAGATCAAACTAAAGAGATGAACCATGTGACACCAATTTACAAATACATGAAAATAGCAAGACTGAAACGAGCTTCCAACATGAGTTGTTTTATTTTTTTCTAAACGTTTATCCTTGAGTGAAGTAATTGTTGAGATAAAGATAAATATATACTGTGTGTGTGTGTATGTATGTATATGTGTGTGTGTGTGTATGTATGTATGTATGTATGTATATATATATATATATTTCTCAAATCTTATTTTTACTCCGTCGTTTTAACTAATTTCCATCATGCTTACAGATTTTATTGAGGCATATTCTAGTTATTTTATATATTTTAAGACTCTGTACAGCTTACTATTGTGAATATAGTGTGGGGCGTGCGGGCCAGTATCTCGCCGGGGCTATCCAATTGACCCTGATAAACCGGCGCCTATGCCTCGATGCCATTTACCTGGGATTATGCATAATCCGCGATAAATGCAACAAAGCAATACATAGGTCCGCGGCTTTTTGCGAGACCTATGTATTTTCGCACAAAAACCAGGCCTGTTTTGTGAGACGCAATTTGGATAGGGGTGAAAAGTAAAATCATGAAAGACGTCTGTTTTTCGCTGCCATGGCACTATAGCGGCTTATTGGATACATTCCTTAGGGGCTATTTATTAAATCTCAGAGTGAGCTCAAATTGTGAGAGATGAAGCTTCTGCCTTACATTTTACATGCTGTGTTTGAAAAAATGCAGCTAGGTGCTGATTGGCTGTGACTTTATCTGTCAAAATGTTATATCTTGTTATCTCTCTCCAAGCGCTTCCCACTTGTTAAAGATGTCTATATGGTGTTGCAGTGTTGGTTATTTTGTAGTGGAGTATTTGGTAGCTTTCTTTAAACTGGCCATGTTAGCTCAGTTTAATCATTTTTTGATTGTTTACAGCAGAGGTTCTCAAACTCGGTCCTCGGGGGCACACACAGTGCATGTTTTGCAGGTCTCCTCACAGAATCGCAAGTGAAATAATTAGCTCCACCTGTGGACCTTTTAAAATGTGTCAGTGAGTAATTAATACACCTGTGCACCTGCTGGGTTACCTGCAAAACATGCACTGTGTGTGCCCCCGAGGACCGAGTTTGAGAACCTCTGGTTTACAGGGTTACATTGAGTTATAAGTGTCTTTTTGAGCTTCATTACCAAATAACTCTTTGTATGTCGTTAATTGTCCATTGCACAGCCCAGTTGTATTACATTTTACATGCACAGGAGCTCGATTTTAAGGCTTCCATTTAAAATCTGCAGGAACCAATACCAGTCCAGCTTGTACCATCGCCAGGAAAAGAGGAAAAACCTTTGAAAGATGAAACTGAAAAAGAAAAAGGGAATGAAAAGTCTTCTCGCAAAATGCTTTCACGAGGTTTGTTTGCAGTGACTTAATGCATCACTATTTGTTTTGTGCTTGGTCTGAAAAGTTGCTTCTTTCATAGGTTATGAGGCACAGTAATACATTGTTGTGGGTAGGCCTCTGTGCCCTCTGCTTTGGATGCAGTTTATGTGGACAACTTTCTTGCTTCTCGGGCCAATGAAGGGGTGTATTTGGTCATTCTGTAGAAGTAGGGCAGGTTTAAGCCAGTATTTCAATGCTAAAAAAGCTTTACTTGATTCAATGTAATTGTATCACATACTCTTTTAAATGACCTTAAATCAAGGTATATACAGTAGCTGCATCTGTGATTTTACACCCTCTCTAAAGCTGAACAACAAGAGGTGTTAAAAGCACAGGTTTAAAACCTTCATATAGCGATGTCTTGTTAATAAACATATCTTTCCAGTTATTTTGTTTGTTTTTTCTCATCTGTGCCGACACCACCTGCCTCATCTTTAGCACGCTGTTTACTTGTTCTTTGAGTCATTATTCATTCTCCTCGTTACAGATTCCAGCCAAGAATATACAGATTCCACCGGCATAGACCTCCATGAATTTTTGGTAAACACGCTGAAGAGCAACCCCAGGTAGGTTGAATTATGTCCTCTAACAGTGCAGTAGTGCCATGGCTTGTGTTTCTTTCCAAAATAGCGTATGGCCATAAATCAGTGTATGGAAGTATATTGTCTGTAGCGTGATACATGGAATAACCTTCAGCATTTGCATTATAATTTTATTAATGTCATCTGTGCCTGTTTAAAGAATTCTCATTCTGTGACACCAATCTTAGCACTGGTTTTGATGAAATGGTTCTTGGTTGTAAGTTTGGGGGGGGGGGGGGGGGGGGGTTGGGCACTGTGGGCACAAATATGAGAAAGGGGAAGAAGGTACACCCTACCTCACCTCATATAGGTGGAAAAGCATATTTCTTGCAGTTCTTGTTTCTTGGCAACCAACATATTGGCTGTTGGTGTATTTTAAGAAGTGACAATAAGCCCTTGATGTCTCTGCTCTCCCATCTGCTCATGTTGCTCTGCACGGCTTTCATTAGCAGCAGAATTCCCAGACACATGCCTGGATTCCAAGGGATAGCTCCGGCCATTCCAAATGTACGGTCATGGAAAGCAAAGTTAGCTTTGTGCACACACTTATGTTGTTTTTACTTTTATTGTCCTAGGTCAGGATGGAGAGAATGTGCCATCACAAATATTTCATTTTAGCTGCACCACACAGAATAAATTCTCACCTTAAGGTAGTTTGATTATTTCCGTCATCTATGGATTACACAGCATTGGATTGCAGATAATAAAGATCTTTTTCATCTTTAAGTGACTTAATAAAGATAGTACTCCTGCAATTGCAAGGGACAATGTTAAGGCCGATGTACTTATAATTATTGTATCGTAAAAAGAATGGTCTTAAAACTGCAGCACACCACTTCAGACAGTTATGCAATTCATGCTATTTAAAAGCTGTTCTGTCTAATCCTTTGTTACCACTACAATTCGGTACCTGCTGTGCCCACTCAGTCAGTTGTTGCTGATACCGCATTCTTCTCACACTACCCAAACATACAATTGCTTGTGAGCAGTTTAGCACCTTGAACAGTAAGATTGCAGCACCATAATGTTTAGCTTACATTGGTGGACTTGTGTAAAGCTGATCTACCAATAAACCAACAAAATAAACCTACGCATATGTAACCCCCAATACATGTCATCTGGCAATGGAAAATCCATGTAACTCATTCCAATGTGCCCCACAATAAAGGACATTCCGTCATTCGGGGCTTTAGCAAAGCAAGGTGTAGCTCTACGGTCTGAATAAAAGGCACGAGTGCATCCCCCGCCGCTCATTTATTCAGCTGTCCTGGCGCATGATCTGTACAATGCATGGTTCAGTGGCAGCATTGTGGTGAAAATTTATAAAACCTTTTAGTGGAGAAGTTGCCCATAGCAACCAGTCAGGTTCTGCTTAATCATTTTATAGAATAACTACTAGGTAGAAGCAGAAGTTTTCCACTTGTCCACTCTTCAGAAGGTCTGATACATTGCCACTTGTGTCATAAACATTAAAGTTTCATTCACCATTATGCTTGCTCTAGAACCCATCATTGGGGGAAATTTAATTAACTGCTGGACTTATCGCAGACTTTTTGCCCCCAGAGCTTTTAGGCAGGAGCTATTCAATTACTATTTTCTGTGGTAAGCCCTGAGGGTCCACTTAACGCAGACCTCTGTTCACACCCTCCTTATGTGCATCAGAAATCTACGTTAAATGCACCCTTGGGGCTTTCTTCACACTGTAATTGCATCGCTCCAGGTATTTAATGTGGAATCTACGCCTTCCTGCACGTTGGCTGTGGGACTTACTGTGGGATCGCCCAAGCTGCTTAACGGCAGCTAAAAGTACCACGGCTAATTAAATTTCCCCATTTAGACATTACCGAGGACTATCTCTTTAAACAGAACACTTGTTTAAAAAAACAAAAGAAAAGTCACGCTGTCCATCTTCGCTATTGAGAGATTAGCTTCACTACAAAATATGTATACCAATACTACCTTGGAGACTGCTTTCTTGAATGGCATTACTTTACCCTCCTTTCTGCATTTACATGATGACGAGGTACCTATATCTGTTCAAGCGAACACATTACTAATGTGTACCCGTAATGTATGACACATTCTACGCCACAAGTCCGCCTTTAACCCATTGTGTACCCAATTTCTCTCTTTGATACATATCCTGAATGTCCAAAATGGGACTGCAGGTTGTCCTTTTACTTCATGGGACAGACAGGGAATTACTAGTGTTCGGCAACCTATGAGTTGTGTGTCGAGGAAGCCACTGTCATTTACACAGGTGATGGAGCAATATCCAATGCTTATTTACAGGCCCAACATGATGTGGCTGACCTCTTCAGTGTGCTCTCGCCGGATAACTGTAATAACTCTTTAGAGGACATGTTGAGGAGGAAGAATCCCTCGTATACAGCAATCTTAATAAATTTTTTCTTTCATCATAATATGATACACCGAAAACTGTGTTGGCACAGTGGAGAAACCATTTCCCATCTATGACCACAAAAAAGCTGTTATGAACACGTGAGACATCCATCAATCTAATCCCTGCAGCATCCTATGTAGTATTATTTCTGAACATATGTTTTAGATATATTTGTCACCTCATCGTAGACACCTTATAGGGATGATGGAAGACCATTCATGCCCTAGGTGTGGCTCTCAAAGGGCTGAATTAATGCAATGTTTATGGGTGTTTCCAGTAATACAGAGGTTTTGGGCTCAGGTAAGGGGTTATGTTAAGTCATCTAGTAAATTGCCTACCTTTAGCTTCCGAATGGTCAATATTTGGCATCCTGCCTGAAGGCACTCGAGTAGCACAGATTAGAAATAGTTAATGGCCGTATTAGCTGTAGCAAAATGTATTCTTCAAGTGTGAATACAGCCAACAGCCCATCCGTTTTTCTTTTTCTTTGTCATGCTTCAATAAAGAAAATCTTGCTTAAAAAAATAGTTAAAAATATAAATACTGTATAATGTGATGGCATAAAGTCTTCTGTTCTCTTCTCAGAGCAATAAAATCATATTAACTCCTACTAAATTACATTGATACATGTACAGTATGTCTCGCAGAATGAATGCTGACATTCTCATTATAAAGAAGCAGAACCCTCCCCACAAATAACCCAAAACTTCAAATGTGCTCCTCTTTTTTTTTTCTTGTCATATTTGTTAATTAAAGCTTGTGTTAAAGTACATGTGCTTATTTTCAGTAGCATGTCTAGGGTTGCACTATTTGCTTGAAAGGAACTATGGGAATAATCCTGTACATGTAATTATACTATGTAGAGAGAACCCTGTCTGTGTGCAGCAAATGTTTTGCATAAGTTTTGGATAGACTATGAATTAAGACCAATACTTCCAGTGAAGCTGGGTTACGTCTTAATTGGTGATTACACTTTATATTACTCCTAATCACATGGAGGTTTATTATTATTTTTTTGTTTATTTTTTTTTGTCTTTCTGAGTTTGAATTAGAAATCCATAATTCTGGACTCCTATACTTAGGAAATACAATTTTTATATGTATCTGTGGCATACAGTAATTGGGGTTATGTATATGCTGATAAAAAAATATGGATTTTTATTATTGTGTACTGATTCATTTATTTGGATTATTATATTGTCCGTGTAATGGGGGCTTGGAGAGTGTGCATCATGCTGTCAATTGTTTCCTCCTGCTGGCGTTTGATACGGCCTCGTGGAAAGAGCAGAAGAGCTGGGGGGGAGGGGGACAGAGTTGGGCGTCTGATCAGTGCGGCCTTTCGAATGCTTTTCATAATTGATGTTCTTGCTCTGCCATTAACCAAACTAATTAATATTAATTTAAATGGTGATTAGGATTGAATTAGAGAGTGAGAAGGGAAGCAGAACATTAGGATGTCTTCCAGTCGCTGATACTTCACAGGCTTTTGTTTTTCACCGTTTGATGTGGTTTTTTTTCTCTCCTATTACTGAATCAAGGAGCAAAACCTTTTCAAAATCCTTCTTTCCTAGCCTGATCTAATCTGTCTCTGGTAATCTGAAATCTCTTGCTTTCTCTTTTCAGAGATAGAATGATGCTGCTTAAATTGGAACAAGATATATTAGATTTTATTGCTACCAATGAGTGAGTGCCCCCCTTCCCCAGTAAGTGTATATGTCTTTATATCCTGATATGCTATCACTGCTTGCCTACATTTTATATTGTTTATATTGTAGAATTCAACGAAAAAAATTCCCACCGATGACCTCGTATCACAGGATGCTCTTGCACAGAGTCGCTGCGTACTTTGGCCTTGATCATAATGTGGACCAGAGTGGCAAATCTGTCATTGTGAATAAAACAAGCAATACAAGAATGTGAGTGAAGGATAAGCACCTAAATGTGTGACCAGGCTTTTTCTTTCTGTACCTGTTACATTGTGCGTACCTGTGTTTTTTGTTTATTTTAGTAACTGTTGCCTGGAAATCTGTTTGTTGCTTTTTGCTAATCAACTGGTTTAACTAATATGGTGAAATTTAATTGAAATAATGGGTGCCCAATGTGGTTTCTGTTAATTGACTTGCATAGGCGTTGGTTTGTCTCATTTAAAGCTGGGTACACGCCTATGCAATCCTCGGACCGTTCTCCTGATATCTGATGAATGGCCGATGATTATATAGATGTGAATGCAGTACAGATGCTGGTGCACTAGCTGACAAAATGGCTTATATTGCTCCGGCAACAGTCGGAACAGTGATGTCGCATCTCATTTGCTGCACAGCCATCCTCCCGATCCCCATAGATTAGCAGCTTACCTTACAGCTGCTGCCTCACAGGGGGCCACGGCTGGATTCATACTGCTCAGTTGATCGGGAGCGTTTAACCTGATCAGCCGGGGATCGAATAGGTGTATACATCTTAATGAACGTGTTAATAAATGGTTTGGAATGTTCGTCTGTCAACTACTTGAACCTGGTTTTAACACGTGTATTCTCGGTATATCTTACAAAACTCATGGGGGGAGATGTATCAAACTTTTGACAGAGTGGAAAAGTTGCCCATACGAGTCAGCATCTAAAGCTATGTGCACACTGTCCAGTTATCAGCAGGCCCGGGGGGAGGGTGTTAAAAGGGGACACCCATACCGGGCGGGGATCAGGGACACCTATTACGGGACTGCAGCTCCTATTAGTACTTTTTAAACTAACTCAAAGTCCCTTTTGATAATAGAGAGCTGCAGACAAACTAATATTAAACACTGAGCTTGTTTTGTTAAATTGGCGCCAGGAGGTACCTTGGTACAGTGTTGTTTTGTGTGTTTTTAAGCTAACTGCCTGTCCACCGCCAATTTAGCTAATTAGAGTCTGGCCGCACAATCCTCCCTACCCCTCACTTGGTCTCATCCCAGTGGTGAATGCAGCCATTGCGACATCGTGACTATGTGCTGCACATGCTATATTGTTTCCGACGTCCAGATCCTGTGCTAAAGATCAGTAGAAAGAAGGGGTGCACACCGATTTGATAATAACACTGTTGGATTGGAGCGTTTATCGGATTGGCACACCCTATCAGATAATGTGTACTCCTCTTCACTGTCATTTTACACACTGTGGGGGAGATGTATCAAGCATTGCAGACAGATAAAATGGAGAAGATGCCCAAAGCAACCAAATCATATTCTACCTGTCCTTTACCTAGCACAGTCTATGAATTAACAAAAGCTGATTAGTTGATTGGTTAACTACTCCACTTTATCTCTTCCCAAGGCTTGATACATCTCCCCTTGTGCTAGATAAATGACAGTTAAAAGCTGAGAGGTTTCAGTAGGTAACTTTTCAACATGATCTCTTTTTGAAAGTTTGATACTTCTCCACTATGGTACTTGAAATTGTTATAACTTCCACACAGGTATTCATTAAATGCAACAACGTCTAAGTTACATTTCCTCTGCTGAAATGTATCTTTTATTTATGTTTTTTTAATTTTATTGTAACTGCCCTCTTTTATATTTTCTTTTAGCCCTGATCAGAAATTTGAGGAACATATCAAGGATGAAAAGAGCGTTGATTTCCAGAAGCGCTACATTCTCAAAAGAGATAACTCTAGTTTAGATAAGGATGATAATCAGGTGGGTGCTGCTTATGTCTGTTCTGACCGTTGCCCAAATTCAAGACAGGAGTCCATTGCTAATCCATTTCTCTGCACAGATGAGGATGAGATTGAAGGATGACAGGAGAAGCAAGTCCATTGAGGAGCGGGAAGAGGAATACCAGAGAGCTCGTGAGCGAATTTTTGCGCAAGAAGTAGGCAAAACATTTAATAATGATAATTTCTAACAGTGGGAATCTTTGTCTGTAATTTCTACCAGTGAACATTAAATGTAGCTTGAGAATTAATGTGAAACCATGTAGGCGAATATATTTGTATGTATGCATATGATTACATTTTACAGCTGTTTTGGTTTATTGGTGGATTTAATGTGCCTGGTATTTGTATGTTGATGCAATTTTTATTTTATTTATTCATTTTTTAATCTCCTGTAAATATATAATTTGTGTATAGCAATGCAAACAGAACGATTATGGAATTCCACATTAATTGCTAGTTTATTGCACCTGTAACTGATTGCATTATGCATTTAAATTGTTTGATTCCCGGTGCTCAAAAATCATATCCATTCTTTTTTTCTTTTTTTTTTTCAATATATATTCGCTGTCAGTCTCAGGAGAACTTCATCACTGATAAAAGGTATGTGTGGTTTACGTAGACCTTATCCATACTGATATGTTAATTGTTTGCAGTCAATATTACACTTATCTGTTAAAATGCCAACAGAATTCAAGAGGAAGAGTCTAATATTACACAGCAAAGACGCCAGATATTTAGGTATTTAATCCTTGAAACTTTTTGTCTGCATGTGTGTTCCGCTTTCTTTTTTCCTCGCGATTTTCTTTTTTCCATGTATCTTTACAGTCCAGTTGTGTAAATTTCAGGATCAATAAAGACGCTTCAGGTAGATCAGGAAACAGCCTCTACAGCAGTACTGAGAATGATGTGAAGTATAATGAGCCTCGACCGTGGAGCAGTACGGACTCCGACAGCTCCATCCGAAACCTGAAGCCCGCTGTCACCAAAGCTAGCAGCTTCAGTGGGATTTCGGTTTTGACACGAGGGGATAGCTCTGGAAGCAGCAAAAGCACAGGCAGGCTTTCCAAAGCAGGTATCGGCGGTGTGTGCAATAGTCGGCTGCTAAGGCGTTTTTTTATATGTTCATTTTATATGCTTGAGTGTTCCTGTGTGCTTGCATTGAACATGCCTTCATTTTGTTCTCTTCGCTCTGGAATTGTGGTCCTCAGTCTGCCAATTCTACACTAGTTTGTTGCAACCATGCTGCTGTAAAATTGGCAATTGCACTTTGTCCCCAAGAACAATTTGACCTGCCCTGGAAATACAGAAATACACATTTTATATTTTCATTCACCCAATTTATAGCAAAGTTTACACATTATCTTTTCTGCTGGTGCCTAGTGGAAAAATTGGCATATGTGAAGGGTAACGGTCAATATGCTTGCGTTAAGGATTTTTAGCCAGTAATTCACATTTTGCTTCATTCCCTTATTTGGTATGATAGAACTGGGTTACTCAGTTACTAGTAGGGTTAGTTTTGTATTTTACAACAAGAAAAAACATCTGTTAAATGGCCTTGGCGCAAAAATAAACTCGACATTCCAGCTAAAATTGTGAAGGTTGTAGATTGATATATTCACAATAGTTTCATTCTTAAATACTAAACCTTTAATCCCCGAAAAATAGCTACAGGATCATAGAGGCCAAAGCTATCGATTGTTATTCACTCTATAAATAATAAATATGACTTATTAAAAAACATAATTACATAAACTTTAATACATGGGGCCTCATTCAGTTGTGGTTGTTGATACGATTGCTGTTATTATTTGCTGTCCAGAATTGCGACTATATGCTGATATGGGCAGAAGCTAACCTGAGCATTGAAACGCAGACTGCTGCATCCTCATTTATGTCGATGGCTTGTAAGTGCTGAAATATTAGTACCGTCATCACATATCGGGTCATCATGCAGAGTCTGAGTGCCTCTGAAGATGCGCAGGCTGAACAGCTCTCCTGGGACGCAGAGAGCTCCCCAGAAGCAAGCGATATCTCAAATGTTAACTAATGCAGGCCTAGAATATGACGTCTAAACGGCCATGACAAGCCTTCGTTTTCCCAACCACTCCCCGTTACCACCCCCCAAGCACAGCCTGTCACTCACTTTGCAACTAATCCCTGTTGTGAATGCTATCACAATTCAATCACTTTGCATGTGCAGGGCAGCTCAGACGCATGCGTGGTACGAAAACATTGACCAACTTGCGCACTTCAGCTGCTTTGCAACCGCATCTCATTGAGGCCCAGTATCCGATTTGATTTGTACAAGGTAAACTGATGTACAGTGAAAAAGAATTCCCAATTTGATCCTATACTAAAGGATCTTTCAAAAGTCTGTAAAGCCTTTATATCAGTCATTCCCAACCTCCGTCCTAAAGGCACACGAACAGTGCAGGTTTTAGTGATATCCAAGCTTCAGCACACAAGATTAAATCAAAATAACTGAGGTACTAATTAGTCAGCTCTGCATGGATATTGCTGAAACCTGGACTGTTCTGGGAATGCTTGCTTTATATAACAGTAAAATTTAAAAATGGAGTACTGTATCATAACCGGTCCTGTGATCATTTGTACACCATGGGTTTTTACCTGTCCTGCACTAAAACCAGCAATCCATTGGCACTGCTATCTTGTCACCATCAGAACCAGGATAGAGTAGTGCTTACTAAGTGGTCCCATAAGTGTGAGGCCGTGTTAAATTGGATTGTTCTACAATGAATAGTGGTTTCATTGGACTTTGACTGTAACGCTTTTATATAAATACAAAGCCAAATTGCATAGACTTTTTTTTTTTTTTTTTTGAAGCTCCTTTAGTACAGTATCAAATTGGGAATTCTTTTTCACTGTACATCAGTATATCTTGAACAATTCAAACCGGATATTGTATAAATGTTTGTGCTTTTTATGTTAGTTATCATAAAAATTTGTCTTTCAATAATATTTTATTTATTTTAGTGAATTAGAGACGCTAGTCTGTTTTTGTTGACAACACAATATTTTATCTCTAGTTCTGCAGATTAACTGACAAGTTTTTTTTAATATTTAGCAATATTTGCAGGCCTTTATTATCAACTGGGGGTAACCTTATTTTAATATTCTATGTCATTAGTTAACTAATCCTTTTCTAAAAGTCCAACATGGAGCATATTTTTCCTCTGTTAATTTCTATTTTAACAGCTGCAAATACGCCACTAACGTGTGCTAGCTATTGCTATAGTTCTACAGCTTTGTGAACGATGCAGTGAGTGGTTTACAAAAATAAAAACATTAAAAATACCTAAGGTTCAGCAGAGTATCGAATTACCCAGGGTCAAGATGCACAGGTAGAGGCAACTTTTATAGCCTCACAGAACACTTGACATTTGTGCATATACTGTAGATAGAATTGTAAAGAAGTCCTTTGATTGAAGTATGGCTGAGGATATCAACCCTGGAAGTAGTTTCCAGAACTGAAGAGGAAGTTTAACTGAGCTTAGAATGGTCATCTTGCTTCATGCTTATGGATTCCTGCAGAATGGCTTATCTTTGCATGATGATGTTGTGTGTGTAGTGTTTCTTTATCAATGTTTAAAGTGGACCACCAACTTTTTAATTGAGGCAGATGTTTTGTTTGACATGACTAGTTCCTAGGGAACTGAAATGCCTATATAATGGCTGCTGCCATAGCATGTCGGTGTCTGGTCCACTTTAACACTACTAGTTGCATGTTTTGCTTCATACGTCTTAGATTCTTATTTCTTCAGCCTTTGGTTCAAGTGGCCTATTACTGCTTCTGTCCTTCTTGCATCTCGGAAGTTAATCTTTTGCATATGTCCAATGTACATGTAATTTTGATCTGTAGGTAAAAAATACATATATGTATTTTTTTTATTGCTCCTTTCCCGTAGGTTCTGAGTCTTCTAGTAGTGTAGGGTCGTCCACTGGTTCCCTGTCACACACCCAGCAGCCTCTTCCAGTAACCGCTATAAACCAGCCTTCACATGGCGCCGCTGCCGTCTACCCACCTGTCAGCACTAGTAATTCTCTTTCCTTTGATGGTGGCATAAGTGGGCAAGTGGCTCCTTCTAGCACTAGCTTCTTTTTACTTCCCTTGGAAGCCACAGGCATTCCACCTGGCAGTATTCTGATCAACCCTCAAACAGGTTTGTACTGCTCCATATTTAAAAGGACATCAATTTGTGGTTTGTTTTTTTGTAATTTATTTTAACCTTTTTCCTGATACAGTGTTTAGTGTTGATCTGTAATGTTCGTTTTCAGTTATCTGGTTCCGGAGTGTTAATAACTAGTTGGCTGCATTAGGAAGAGAGGAGCCAATCCTATGAAACTTCTGCTGGTTACACACTACAACTATATCGTTTATTTAAGTGATGAAACAGCAGAGGTTCGGCGGGTTGTACACCCGATATGTTTGAACGATATCTGGTGTACAACCCTGTGGCTTGGTAGCACAGCCGAAGCTGATATATCTTGCAGATATATCGGAATGTCTGGCTGTTTGTATGGGCGACCTACTGATTGCCCGTATACTGGCTGCAGGGACTGACATCACAGCTGGACGGACAAATCGAAAAGCTCGTCCAGATGTGATGTGTGGCTCAACAAGTTTCGAGTGGCCGATTGTTAAGTGTGTATGCTTACCTAATCGGCCGTTCTGTGCGTGACGGCAGGTTGGGCAGTTAGTTAATCAAGTGTGTACCTAGGCTAACTGATTGATATACAGATGTAGCCATGCTCATCCATCCTGTGGCTCGGCCGCACGGGTACACCTGCTGCGCCGAGGCGCAGGTGTGACTTAGTACGCCGCTCATGTATTCCTATGGGTGCGTATACTTATACGCATGCACATGTCCTAGTCGCAGGCACACTTACCGCAAATCGCAAAGCTGCAGGATGGATGAGCGTGGCTACATCTGTAGGTTGTGACTTGTCCAGTTTGGCCATGCCTTTATCTGCGGCTTCATATCCTTTTTTTTTTTTAAAGGATTTTGGTTCCTTCTGTGGCCATCTCATGAGTGGGCAGGAATTTGTTATATTGTATTGCCAATAGTATAATATGAAAATGATTGTGACTAGATTCCTATCGTAGTACACAGTGTCTATTGTAACCAACTAGTTCTCAAGACTGCCAACATTACAAAAACTAGGATCTGACTGGTTTCAATGGGTTGCAGCACCAGTTTAATTTACACCATTATGGTACTGTAGGTTTCCACAAGGTATGAAGTTACTTCTGATATGTTAACCATTGAGAACAAGGGCAATGACGGAAAACTGAATTCAAATGTTTAAGATGATTTCTAAATGTATTTATATATAGGTTTATGTATTTATTTCATATTTGTGGCAACTATCAAAGTTGAGGCAAAGGTCATAGGATCAGTAAGGGGGTGAATCCAATTAGCCACAGACTTTAACTCCATGATTCATGTTCAGAGCTGTTTAATTAAACTACCTTTCCTTGTGCGCTAACCCATTGATTCCGGTAAAATGCAGAATCGGTGGGTTTCCCCGTGTGTTAAACCCCAGAGACAGCCTTTTATTGCAGACTCTTCCTCGCAGCTCATGGAGCTGTGAGGAAAGCCACCTCTACGGCTTAGCGCACTAGGTAATCCCCGCTGATTGACTCGGCGGGTGCAGGTAATTAGCCATTGGCTAAACACCATGGCTAATTGGGTTCTCCCCGAAGTCTTCAATGTATAGCCATTAAATTGCCATATAGCAGAGGTTCCTAAACGTGGTCCTCAAGGTACCCCAACAGTCTAGGTTTTAGGTATATCCATGGCTCAGCACAGATGGTTAAATCAAATTGACTAAGGTGCTAATTAAGTCACCTGTGGCCAAGCATGGATACATTTAAAACCAGGACCGTTGGGGTGCCTTGAGGACCACATTTGGGAACCTCTGCCATATAGTGTACACTGATGAAAATTATTATTTATACAGTGCATACTTGTGTCTTTAAAACCTTTATACCCTCATGTTTTGCAAAAGGTACATGTTTCCCTTAGTTCAATTTAATATAGGAGATGAGGAGGATGTTGTTGGACTTGTAGGAATAAATGACTGCTAATTTCATTAAATACCTGTTTCATATGTATTTCTCGCGTTTTTATAATTTGTGGACAAACGTGTGTAACTTTTTAGCCTTTTTTCTTAAACCTAGCTAAAAATACTTTGTTGCAGAACTACAGTATTTGTCATTAAAACTGTAAAAACACTCAAAATTTTGTATTAATATTGTGATGGGTGCAGTGTCTTCTAGCAGACTGCAGGTGGTGCTGTTTGCCATTTTTCAGTGGAGGTTTTTCCTTTACATAGAAGGGTTTCTAGAAGTCATGTTTGATCTGTCAACAATGTATTTGTAAATTAAGCATCTTTTTTTTTTTTTTTTGTCATGTATAATCCAAAACTTTCTGCACATTATTCCAGTGTATCTGTTGCAGTTAGTGAACATCATTTTATAAAATGTCACGTATCTAGAAGTGATATAAACCAGTTGCAATGTATTTATTTATGTTTTTAAATTTAAATATGCAGGAGGATTAGTTTATCTAGAATCTGCTACAGACATGCTTATAAATAATTACTACTGCCTTTAGTTATGAGTGTGTGGATGCAGGAGTATTAAATGACACTGTCACCTTTCCACAGGTCAGCCATTTATAAACCCAGACGGCACTCCAGTTGTATATAATCCTCCTGTGACTCAGCAACCGGTTAGGACACAAGTGCCTGCACCCGCTCATCCTCCTCTGCCCCCACCTCCTCCCCCCGCACCTCCACAGCAAGCTCCAAACCACATAATACCACAGGTATGTATTGAGTCAGCTTTTTGTATTTTCCACATAATTACTGACCTCTGTGATAAGAACACACATTGCAACAGAAAGTCACACTGTACTGTTTGCTGTGTATATGATCATCTATATGCATGGCAATTACACTGATAAACTGAGATAACTAAAATATTATTTCTGTAGTGATTACATGTTAATGTTGTCCAGATCTGTGCTGGACTGGGGAATAAAGGGGCCAAAATGTGAAACCTTTGGCAGAGGACCAAATAATAGCATGGTTAGTTATTTGATTTATATAAGTAATGAATAGATGTCAGAATAATTTACACAGTCTCAGTAGTAACTAGACTTGTATAATAGACCAGCTTACCCACTCAAAATTATATATCTATTGTATATGGACAGAGTACTGTGTTTATAATGTTTTTTTTACTTGAAGTATTTACTCACATGTAGCAAATGGCACTGTAATGGTGTGTGCACACGGTGAGATATTTTCTTACAATTTTGACTATATAGTCAAAATCGTAAGAAAAGTTATTGCAGATTGCAGGGTGAAAGTCGCCTTTTGTTCGCAATGCCAATGCGCGGTCCCGTGCTGCCGGCATCGCAAGCCTAGATAGACTGTGCAGGCAAGTCATTTTTGACTATCTCGTAGAAAAGATAGTCAAAATGGCACGTAGCCAAAAATCGCACATAGTCAGTATCACAAGTACATTCATTATATGCTTGCGATACCGACCTAGTCCCTATCGCACAGTGAGAATCGGGGTTAGCCCGAATCCCACCGTGTGTATGCACCTTAAGTACAAGTGAGATTGCACTGTAGACCCAGACCTAGTGCCAAGATTTATTCAGGGATGCAGTGAATTGTCCTGTCATTCTCAATAGTGAGGGACGTTTTGATAGGGGCAGATGGGGTAGAATCCCATTTCAGGCACATTGTGGTCCCCCATTCCTAATATTCAGGCAAAATATATACTGTACAGTTTTCTTCTATGCCCAGACATGTTGAAGAGCTATGCCATAATTTCTGTCGGGCCAATCGTATCATATCCTGATAGGGTTCAACTTGTTAAACCCAAAGACTAGCTCCTAAGGTCCATTCATGCATTTTTTTTTTCTTTGCCAAATTAATGTAGCCTGCTTCCCTACCCATCTTATATCTGCAGCCGTAGTCACTAACACTGCACGTTATTATTCCCACCTTTGTCCACCTTACATCCAGCCCCCTAAATAAAATAAAAAAACTGACCCACAAGCAATCCTAGCGGATAAAGGTAATGCGAAGCATTATTATCATCGGTTTTACCCTGTTGCTGTTCTCCTCTCCTGTTACTGCAGTTCTGCTGCTCTTCCTGTGCCTAGGCATCTGCAGCAGTGCTGTTACCATTTCCTGATGTTACAGCCTAGGCTCCTTCTTGGTTCAAAGATGTGTTACTGAACCACCCCAGCATTATAGTTCAAAGGAGGACAACCAGACTCTAATTGCTTTGTATCCTGTCTCTAGGTCGACCACACTTAGGTTGACAGTCATTAGGTCGACCACTATTGGTTGACATGTACTAGGTCGACATGGAAAAAGGTCCATATGATTTCACTTTGTAATAAAAAAAACCAAATTGAACTTTTTCATACAATTGCCATGCCATGGGATACGGTGCACTAATTTGGGTTCCCGGTCACTTCACGAAGAAAACGACACCCAAAAAATAAAAAAACTCATGTCGACCTTGTTCATGTAGACCTAATGACCGTGTCGACCTATTTCAGGTGTCGATCTAGTCACTGACGACCTAATGACTGTCGACCTAAGTGTGGACGACCATATGATCCACACCCAGTTGCTTACTATATGTGTTTTCTGTGCTACATTGGTGTAATGTGTTGCTGGTAAATTCTGCGGCAAGACATGGCTACCAATGTATGTGTCAGTATGACCTTAAGGAGCCCAGAGATCCAAGTGTGCACTGACCAAATAGCCAGTGTATCCACAGGGCTCAGTGACTAGCCATGTGTACCCCAGTGGGCCAGTCTACCATTAAGCTTAATACAGCCTTCTGTATATGGTTTTCTATTCATAGGGATCCATTGTTTGTTCCAAGTCACACCAGTCCTCATCTTGTGACGTGTAGCCTCTCTGAGGAAGCTTGACTTCAGGAATGGCAATAATCAATTCTAGAATGTTTGCAATGTATAAACTTCTTCTAGTACCACAGCTTTTACTAGTGAAAGGTGTATTTTTAAATGTTATAACATACACTAGGGCAGATTTATTAAGCCTGGTGAAGTGATACAGTGGAAGGTGATAACGCACCAGCCAGTCACTCCTAACTGCCATGTCACAGGCTAGGTTTGAAAAATGACAGTTAGGTTTTTTTACAGGAAACTCACCTTAAGCATGGAGACCATCCCTCGTTGTCATCCAAAAGGTTCCCGACGGTTTTTTATTCAATCAGTCAAAACGCTGTGAAGTAGCGACCTTGATATGTAACTCTGTTCCCTTTGTACTGACCGACACTCTTCGAGATGATAACGAGCGTTTTCTCATTCTGAAAGGTCAGCTTGGCGGAAATGACATTACACTAGCCTCTGTATATGCCGCAAATACAGGTCAATCTGCGTTTTTTCACAGTTTTTTTTCTGGAATTACACAATTTTCACCACGGTTTGATCATACTGGGTGGTGACTTCAATTCTATTGTTTCCTACACCCTAGACCGCTCCAGTAATGCCCATCTTCCCTCTAACCCTGCTAGCTCTAGGACCTTGGGGAGGCAAATGGTCGAGGCCGGCTTGTTTGACACATGGAGAGTTCTATATCCCTCAGCCAGGGATTATACTTATTATTCCTGTCCTCACGACTCCTATTCAAGAATTGATATGCTCCTTTGCTGTGCGTCTTTGACGGCTTCCCTTATTGACCCGACCATCCACCCTATCCCCTGGTCTGACCACTCCGCTGTAGCGATTCACCTAGATCTCATGTCCCCTCACACAGGTGGGCATTTCTGGAGGCTTAACGAAACTCTCCTGAAACTCCCAGACTTCCAGACTATCATGTCCACTAAACTATCTGAATTCTTTGAGACCAACACCACACCTGATGTATTTTTGTGCACGGTATGGGAAGCTCACAAAGCGACGATCAGGGGTGAAATTATCCGTTATGCTTCTCACCGTAGGAAAACCCAACTGGCCAACATATCCGCCCTTTCGGCCTGAATCCAGCAGCTGGAAGCTGACCATAAACATACTAACTCTGCCACGATATTAAAACAGCTTGATAAAGCGAGAGGCGAGCTACACAACATCTTAGCTGAAAAAATGGAAAAAACCCTACGTTGGTTAGGCCAGAAATTTTACGACAAAGGCAACAAAGCCGACACCCTCTAGGCAAATAAATTGAGGGCTAAACGCGCTGCACAAGCAATGTTCTCTCCGAGGGATAGAGCTTACACGCTATCCTATGACCCCAATACCATCAACCAAACATTTAGGGAATACTACGAAAATTTATATAATCTCCCCTCACCCTTAGACTCCTCTACGTTCTCACAACAATGTAAGGACTATCTCGCCTTTTGTGCTCTCCCATCTATACGTTCTCACACACAGCTCGGTCTTAGATGGGATATTTCCGAGGAGGAAGTCACACAAGCACTTAAATCTCAGAAACCATCCAAAGCCCCCGGCCCAGATGGTTTTCCCATGATTTACTATAAATCCTTTGCAACCCTCTTAGTCCCCCGTCTTACCAAATTGTTCAACTCCATCCTAGATGGATCCTATTTTCGCCCTGAATCCACACAATCGAAGATTATCGTTAGCCCTAAGCCGGACAGAGATCACACGTTATGTTCTAACTATAGGCCCATTTCCCTCCTGAATACTGACCTCAAACTATTCACCAAAATCCTGGCCAACAGACTTAACATGGTACTACCAACCCTAGTAGACCCAGACCAAGTGGTTTGTCCCTCATCGCCAAGGACTAGACAATACACGTAGAACCAGCGATTTGATCCAACATATTAATCGGTTGCAGCTACCTTCGGTGATCCTGGCAATGGATGCTGAAAAGGCATTTGACCGAGTTTCCTGGCCATTTCTGTTTCATACCCTTGAAGCTTTCGGCCTCTGGCCGTTTCCTTCACGCCATTCGGACCCTATATCACAACCCTTCCTCTATGATTACGTCCAACGGTATCTGCTCTGCACGCTTTAAACTGAGTAATAGTACCAGGCAGGGATGCCCCCTCTCACCTTTACTCTGCGCTTTCTGTATTGAGCCACTAGCTGCTCAAATCAGAGGCAACAATATAATTTCCGGGGTCTCCTTGGGTAACCGAACAATACAAAAAATCGCTATTTGCAGACAACGTTCTATTTACCTTGACTGACCCCACTGTGTCTCTTCCCTCAGTGCTGCAGGAACTCGACAGATTCGGTTCCCTATCGGGTTACAAAATTAACGAGGGAAAATCCGAGGCTTTGTCACTTCACATCCCACGCCAAACATGACTGAACTTGGAGGCCACTTATAATTTTCAATGGCGATCCACCTAGATCCGTTATCTCTGTGTTTATATCACCAAACAATACTCCCACTTATACGGGGCCAATTACGCCCCCCTCCTCAGACGGCTCCATAACGATATATCAACCTTGAACTCGTTGTATATATCCTGGATTGGCAGGATCAATGCTCTAAAAATGAATGCCCTTCCCAAATTATTGTACCTATTCCAAACACTCCCGATTAGGGTTCTTGCATATGTATTACAATGCCTACAAGCCCTGTTTGGAAAATTCATATGGGCAGGGAAAAAACCAAGATTAAGTCGTTTGGTATTGTCCAAATCCACGGATAGTGGCGGTCTAGGTCTTCCCCTACTGCAAAATTATTACTACGCTACGCAACTATCCCATGGTACTCCCCTTCCCCCCGGACTTAAAAAATGGGTCGACATTGAAAATGCGTCGTCTCCAGATCTCCGCATGGATTCTCTCCCGTGGTTGCCCCGTACTTATAGACCAGCCTCTGCCTTTACCCACCCCTCTATCCACTTCACCCTGAAGACGTGGGACACGATTAACAAACTCTCTTCTCCCACGACTTATCCCTCCCCTCTAACATGTCTTTGGAGGCACCCCCTATTCCCATCAGGGTTCTCAGACAAATGGACAGCACCCTGGCTATCAGCCGGAATCACCCGTTTTATGCACATTGTTGGCCAATCGGCTCCATCCACTTCTGCAGATTTTCAGGAATGTTATAACCTCCCCGCCGCACTGCAGTACTCTTATCTGCAGATTCATCATTTTGTCCATACTCACTGTCATTCTAGACCCTTTCGTCAACCATCCCTTTTTGAATGCCAATGCCTATTCTCAGTTGGTTGTAGTGGAGCCATTTCTGTACTATACCACTCCATTCTAGCCCCCGAATTCCCCCACAAAGAATTTTTTGAAACGGCTTGGGAATGTGTTCTTGCTACACAGCTTGACGACGAGGATGGCCTCTAATCCAACGTTGGATCGCTAAAGCCTTGATTAGTGTCGGCATTAGGGAGACGGCCTACAAAATATACACTCGTTGGTACTTAACCCCTGATAAACTTCATCGTATTTACCCACACTCCTCAGCTCAATGCTGGCGTGGCTGTGGCTTGGTAGGCAGCTTTTTTCACATCTGGTAGGAATGCCTGGTGATCCAACAGTTCAGGAGTGTGGCTGTTGCCCTCATGACAAGGGTTGCCTCCTGTCATGTGCCTATGGATCAATCGATACTCCTCCTTCATATTCCCCTTCGTTCGGCGTCAGAGGCAGAGAACAAACTGATCTTCCATATCTCCAACGCTTCCACACTCCTGATTGCCAAATCATGGAAATCCCCCATACCTCCAACCCAGAGCGCTTTAATTAATAGACTACGATATGTCTCCTCCATGGAATACATCACCTCTCTACTCAACAACACTGTACCCAAATACCTTCAAGTGTGGGACTCTTGGTACACTTTGCTCTCTCCTTCTTTGCCTGGTGCCCCTTCCTTTCCCCTCTCCTCCTCCTAGCACCAACCCCCTCCCTTCTCCCCTCCTCTCTCCACTTCTCCTCTTTCTTACTGATCTCCTCCTCCCTGGCATTACTCTTCTTTCTTCGCTCTACTACATTTGTCATAAATTTTTGTGCTTCATTCTTTGAGACATGTTTTTCTTTTCTGCTTTTTTGTTTTTCCTCTGCTGCCCTTTCTCTGTTACTTTTTACCATTAGAGTGGCGAAATATAATACATCTTTTAGTTTCTTTCTAATGCCATATTGTTCTATTATTTTAATTGCTATTCTCTGTGACTGGACACGCTCTGTACAATGTGTAATGTTGACTCTCTATTCCAGTCATGTGTTGCTCTTTTTGTTAACTCAAAATAAAATAAATTGTTTCAAAAAAAATAATAAATGATAGGAGCTGACTTGCTGGTGCGTTATGACCTTCCACTTTAGCACTTCACCAGGCTTCATAAATCTGCCCCACTGTGTGGTATTCTAAATATGTGGAAAGTCCCCTGCATTCATATTACTACAGTGTTGCTTCTGGTATGCTTGTAATGTAAGGTAATAGGACAATATATCATTTAGGAAGTTCTACAGTGAAAACAGAAACTTTTTGCTCTTTTTGTGTCCTATTTATCAAGATGGTTTTTCATAAAATTATGCAGAGACTGCAGCTTCTGCATAATTTGATATATCGCCTCTGTTTAGCTACAGCCTAATAGATATCACAGAAATCTCCTGCGAAAGGCTAACTACTGGTGCAGACCCACAGTCCTCATGACCCTAATGTACCAAAACCCCAAAATCAAAGCTTTTTGTTGGTTGGTTTTGTTGGTTTATGCCATCCTCACACTGCGTAAACCACTTTATGCATATGGAGGCATTCTCTGAGAAGAGGGAACTTACTATCCCTCTCCCGCAGCCACCACCCGCCTACAGAAAAGCACTGTGCACGTGTCAGATTCCCAGAAGTCTTTCAAAGATGTGAAAGACTCCTCCGATGTGCCTGGGATGTAACTTGCAGTGGTTATCACTAATGCTGTTCCTGCGAGATACGGTTATTACATAGTGCGGATAAACATGAAAAAATGAATTATCCCCACTGTGATGTACACTGAAAAAATAGTGCCACATCAGCTTTTTTATTTTTTTTAAATAAAATACATAAGGCCCGTAGTTTCTTAGTGAAAATGTCAATTAGGCTTCGAAGCTTCTACTTTAATTACCCAGGGACTCGTATCTCGTACTCAAACTGAGGAATATTCCCCATGTTTTAATATGAATAATGCTGAGTTTTTTTTATCTGTGGTTTTTGCACCAATACCCAGTAACTATTTTATTGATTTTAATGTATAGCAGTATTTATTTATTTTTTATTTCTATTCGTGCCAGTGGGGAAAATAATATCTTATGTTCATATATGTACTGTATGTACAAAGCCCCATACCTTAACAGATTCAGGAAATGTAATAATAATTTTAGGGTCTGGTTTTCATCTGGCGGATGAACATGTTATCTTATGTTACGCCCACCAAAGGTGACTGTAATATTACCGCAAGCCCATGGTGAGCTGTAGGTGGCAGAGAGTACAATACCATGTATCACACGTGACTGCATAATAAGAGTATATTAGGTCATACATGTTGCAGCATATTACGCTACCCCCACATAGATTTAATTTTTTTACTCATTTTAAAATGGGAGCACGCTGCTGCTGTCCTACTATATATACTAATTACAGGATGTCTGTCTGTCTTCACTACACGCTCGAACTCTTTACAAGAATCGCTGCTCCATTATGTTGGCTCTGACCGGTTCTATTGTGATCTCATTCTGGGTCCTTTCCCTGTGTGTTCTAAAGCCGCAGTTTCCTCCCCACCCCCAGTCTTGAGTTTGTCATGCGTGGTCCCTGTAGTGGAAGTTATGAGTAAGCAGAAATGAATGACTGATACACTGGGTATGGAATGACCGCCCTGTGCAGAGCATCTGCTGTGAAGATAGGAAACTGAGCCGTTGCAGACAGCTGTTGAAATATTTTTGTGTTCTAACCTCTCCGATTTCATCCTGGAAGTTTGATTAGCCCACGGGTCTGTTTTGTCAGATAGGTTCCGCTCCAGGCATTTCACATATTTTAGCTATACTCATAAGCTAATTACTCATGAACACTTTCTGGTCATTCTAAACTTTTGTATCTTTTACATTCATATTTCTAACTGAACTGCACCTGTCATTATGAATGATTATTTGGCACAATTTCACATTAATATATAACAAACTGACTTATGTAAAAAAATAAAACGAAAGTAACAAGTAAGCTCCACATCTTCCCAACCTACATCCTGATTTTATTGAACAGGTGTGCCACACAATCCGTTTCCATCAGTCCCTGCAGTACAGTCTCTAGGAAATGTGCTTGAGTAGATCAGAGGTCGCCACAGGTAACTGCAGGTGTTTGACCCTCAACAGATTCAGTCACATCACTTCTGCCATCGGTGAAGGCTGCAATCTAATTTCCGACCAAGGGCCATTTCAGAAGTACTTTACCTATATGTCAGGTCTGCAGGAGGAAACTGAAGCACTCTGCAGAAATCTGTCGCAGATGCAGGGAGGTTACGTAGCAATGTGGGTCAGAGTTGAATCTTTACCATGACGCATTTAGCCGTAAATGTATCTCTCAAAATTGCATTTTTATTTTTACATTTTTATATTTTCTCTAAATTTTCTTTGATCTCGCCTATGTATTGTGTATGTGCCCATTTTATAATCTGAACCAATATTTATGACTTTGCAGCCAAAGGATTCACTCAGAACCAGTAGAACTTTTTTGTGGCTTTAATATTCATAGTGATTGTGAATTTTGTCTGCATTTTTGTGGCTATTGGCTCAGCTGACTTAATGGCCAGCTCCTTTGTGTGTGGTCAGTGGGTGCGCTGAAATAATTGTTTTGCCAACAGTCCATTTAAGTGTTTCCATACCTGTTTTTCTTGTCTTATTAACCAAGTCTGTTTTGACTGTTACTCCTTCAGCCTATCCGGTCTCTGCTGTCTTCTTCGCAACCTGTTCAATACCCAGCCGTCTCTTATCCACCCCCGCTCCTGCAAGTCTCACCCACTCAGCAGTACACTGTGGTACTATCTTCTGCTCTTCTCTGTGTGCATTGTTGTAATTTCTGTGCAGGTTTATCTTTGTGTGTATGTGTGGTGTTTTTTTCTTTTATAAATGCATGCCTGGTACACAAATACAGATTAATACACATATTGGAGGGGATGTAATCACATCACCGTTGGTTGGAATCCCGCTGGTCAGTATACAGACGGCAGAATCCCGAACGCTAGAAATGCAGACACTCGGCATGCCAACTAACAAGGACTTTTCCCATTCGTGGGTGTCCACGACACCCATAGAGTGGGAATAGAACCTGTTGCGAGCGCGGCGGGCACAGCAAGCCCGCAAGGGACGTCGTTGCGCTCGTTCCTCCACCGGCATTCTGGTTGCTGGGATCCCGGCATCGGGATGCTGGCCCCCGGAATCCCAGCTGCCGGAAAAGCATACACAACCCTATTGGAGCCATATGTGCTTCTAGTATTTATACATATATAAAAAAATATTTTAGTAACAAAATAAGTATATAATGATACTACTACTTGAGTATAACCAGTAATTATCTACAGGATTCCCTAACACACAAATTACAACTTCATTACTAAAATGTCTTAACGTTTCTAAATTAGTATTTCATAGGATAGTTGCTAGACATTTGCTCTTAAGGAAACTCTAACCAATTTTACAACAGTGTCATACATTTTTATATTTTACACATTTATTTCTTAAGTCGTGTTTTGTCTCTTGCATAATTGAGTACTTTCACTGTGGTTCTGTATGTAATGACATTGTAGGCAGGGCTGGTGTTAGGGTGTTCGGCCCCCCCCTGCAAACTATAAATTTGCGCCCTCCCATACATTACAAAGGGACAGCACAAGTCAAAAAAAGGTATGCAGTCTCACAAGGAAGGTAGTAGCGCAGCTTACACATAACGCCCCCGGTAGTAGCGCAGTTTACACATAACGCCCCCGGTAGTAACGCAGCTTACACATAACACCCCTGTAGTAGCGCAGCTTACACAACGCCCCCGTAGTAGCACCACTTATACATAATGCCCCCGGTAGTAGCGCAGCTTACACCTAACGCCCCGGTAGTAGTGCAGTTTACACACAACGCCAACAGAAGTGCATCTTATTCGCATCCCTCTCCCCGGCCCCCACACACACATTCACACTTTCTCACTCTCCCTCCACTTATTACAGTCTGGCTGGCTGGAAATGGAGCAGCATGTCCTCCTCCTTAGCAGTCTGCTGGTCCGTGTAGCTCCACCCCCTCAATCTGTGTAGCTTTACCCCCTCAGCCCGTGTAGCTCTGCCCGCTTTTCAGTCCGTCACAATGACGCTGTCACCAGGGGGAGGAGGAGGCTTCTTCATGCTGCCTGCGCTGCTGCCTGTCAGCCGGCAGCAGCAGGGGAGACTGGCAGTGCAGCACAGGGATGCAGAGCAGGGAGAGCGCCTCTCCAACCTGGCGCCTAGCTGCTCTGCATCCCTTTGCTGAGCGGGTAGCGCCGGGCCTGATTGTAGGTATCATTGTTAGGTTGCCAAGTTCTAGCTGCTTTCCTCTGTATATTGGCTCTTAATGACTCCCTCCTGTGCTTATGAAGGGAACCTGTCATCTGCACACAGTGGCATCTGTTGAGTTGGCTGATAGCCTTGAGAATGCAGCCTGTCCATTCACTTATACTCCACTGAATAGAACTCTGGTGTCATAAATAATGAAGCGGCACCTCCTTGATGTAACTGGTTCATAGCTAATTTCTAGATCAGACTGACCTCTACTATTGATAGATAACGGGTTCATTTTCAGTAGATAGAAATAAAGCAACAGTTTCCACTGGTATTTCTACCTTTATATCATATTACTGTTGCATGCATACATACTTAGAACGTGGAATTTGTTTGTTTTTTAATAAAGCTTCTTTTTACATTTTCTAGTCTCTTTGCATTAGCTGCCAAATGGTTTCTATTTTTTTTTTTTTTTTAATCTCAAAATAAATTGGTGAGGAATCGGACCTAAAGATCACAGTATTATCGTAGAAGTTTGCAGGATCTATACTGTGGCCCGTAGTGTTGCGTGTACTCTCCAGTGGATTTCCACCCAAGCATCCTGTTATGGGGATAGAACAGACTATATTTAAAAAAACAAAACAACAAAACATTTCCTTTGTTCCTTAACCCACTCCAAATCATGATTTTTTGTGCGTGAACTTCATGCACTTTTCAGTTTGTAATGTTACACATGTGGTGGGATGTAATGGCGTCCGAGATCGCCAGAAGTGCAGGATGCTGGCCGATCTGTGTTTTTTTTTTTTTTTTTTTAAAGGGGCATTCACTTACAAGATTCAGCAGCAACCCTCACCTTCGGTGATCTCAGACGTCATTACTGTACATCCCTCCCAGAACGTCTGCTGACTGTCTACTATATTTGTTTTTTTACTTATTTCAGCCTCGCCTATTTCTCCTAAAGTAGGAATTTGGTGAACGACTGCATTGAATCTCTGTGCACGTATTTTAGTGTATTTTTTTCCCCACGTACTGCAAATGTACAGTAATACAATTCTTAGGCACTGCCAAAAATGAATGAAGAAATATAAATTTTTTTTTTTTTTTTTTGTCCATGACAAATTTATTAAATTTTATCTGGATATGAAGAGGAGAAAACAAGGCCATCTCAAAAATACTAAATATTTTCTATTAATGACCTACTACAGGCTTGTTACCCCAAGTCTTCATATTATGGAAGCAGAGGTTTTATTTTTCATCCTTTTTTTTTTTTTTTTTTTTTTTTTAATACAAGAAAACGTTTTGTGGATAAATTTGTCTACAATGCACAGTACTAGACTGATCTGTACTATATGAAAAGATAATGAAACGCCAATGTAAAAACATAGAATTTGGAGACCAAAAGATCCTATGGGTCCCTCTAGTTTACTTTTTCCCCCTGTGTTTTATGAATTGTTTTAGTCTTATTTTTTAAATGTCTTAACAGTTCTTTGTTTGTCCCATGCATTATTAAATGTTTTCACTGCAAATAACTGCTAGCAGTTTATTTCAATGCTGCTCCATGGGCTGGCACCAACACTAGGCAAAGAATGCAGAGGCATTAGCTTTGGTACTTTAAAACTTACCGTCAGAAGTTCAAGGTCCTCTCCTCTATACTCTCACTGTCTGCGAAAATGATTTTTTTTCCGTACCCGCCAGAACTGGGAGCATGTTTTTATGGCTGCTTTATTGGAGCAATTCTTAATTTGTATTAGATTTTTTTTTTTTTTTAAGTCTTTATTTTCATCCGGTACCCCTCAGCTGCAGCTGTAGATGCTGCCACGAACAGCTCTTCCTCCTGTTTATGGGCAGTTCCGTTGTGGTATTTGTGTAGGATATTAGGCCTGAACTGTGAGGTAAGTGGTTTCCTGATTCTCTGTGGCTTTGTATGCAATTTAGTGGTTTTCCCCTAGCTCTAGAACTTGTATAGGAGAAGTGGGTGCACAGATCGTACCAGAAGTGATGGAGTGGCAGGTTTTGGCAGTTGCCAGACTCCCGCCCTAAATTAGAAGTAAGTCGGTCCCTTAGTGCTTTGACTACTAGTGGAGGTGCCATCCTTTTAGCACATCCTTCTAAATGTAGTTACTCAGTTCAGTAAGCTCGCAAAGAATTCTCCCTACATGGCACCTCCCATGGCAGCCACGGGGAGCATATTGTCTTCGCCTGAGCCTTTCTCTATAAGTACCAAACAGGTTGCTCTTCTAAAGGTCCTGAGCGTGCAGCACTAGTCCCAGGGCCTGGTGTGGTCACTAGGATCCTAGTTTCAGAAGTTGCAGCACACAGTGTTCTCTGTTTTCAGACTTGGGAGGTGGATGAGAGTTCAAGATGACTATGAAGTTGCTCTCATTCTCTAGAGAGATCTGTTCGTCCCTGAACTGGATTATATTATCTACCAAGCAACAGGGTTTTCTTGTCTTCCTGATAAGGCCCATAGACGGAAAGGCCTTGTGTCTTGTTTTATTCAAATCTATGGGAGAGGGTCGAGGTCAGACATCCTGGTTTCAGCTCTCTTCTCCTTGTGGAGGACTGCAGAGAGGTAAACAGATTTGTGCAGCTAGGTATCTAGGTCCCAAGTCTTCTGGGGAACATGATGGGCAGTCTACTCACCGCAAGTTTCATGGCGCGAGCCCAGCTGCTTTTCCTTTTGGACCATTGATTTAATTGCACAACATATGCCTGGCTGAGACATTAGTAGTCTGGGATATATCCTAAATCTGATCCCTGCTAAGATGATTTTCCATCACCATTGTTAAGGGGGCAAAAAAACAAAAAACATTTTGCATTACAAGAAGCTATTCTATCCCTGTTTTCAAACTCATTGTTTGTTGCTCTCCAGCACTGGAATTAAAGGACTAGGTTTTTATTCATATATTTTCCGAATCAAAAAGAACATTTATTTTTTATTTTTTATTTTTTATTAACCAGATAGCCCTAAATAGTGAGAACTGGTAAAAATGGAGCCCTGATAGCAAAGTCTTTGTAGGAATCAAAGCGCCTGATAAATGTGCTGGAGCTCAAATCGATGTTCCATTCTCTGGTTCGTAGACCTCTTTTCTTGCAAAATGGCTAATCAAGATCTAGCAGACCGTGCCATGGCTGCAGTTTACATAAATTTCCGTATGGGCACCAAGGATACACTGTCTGAGTGAGACCAGCAGGATTAATACCTTGAGCAGAGAAAATGTTCAAGATGGTTTTATCTCTGGGGTAGAAAACTGGGTAGCAGAGTCTTCATTCTGATTTCTTCCAGAAGACTGTAGACAGGTAGCAGCAACCAGATGTAGACATGATGGCATCTTGAATGAACAGCAGATGGTGCTCTTTTCTAGGATATGGGATCTGCAAGATTTTTACCTTGTTTCTACCACCTGATCTACCTGTTCCCTGCTTATACATGGAAAGGTAAATAAAAAACCAAAACATCTTGTTGGCTGGTTTGAAAGACAATCATTAGTTATGTGGGCAGTTTCAGGGGTCCCTGAGAACTGGAGTTGGGGAAACACTACTCAAAGCTATAGAATCTTGTTATACAGCCCCTGCAACAACAAGTTGCACTAGCACATGTACAAACCATTTCTCTATCGTCCTAGTGGATGCTGGGGTTCCTGAAAGGACCATGGGGGATAGCGGCTCCGCAGGAGACAGGGCACAAAAAGTAAAGCTTTTTCCGATCAGGTGGTGTGCACTGGCTCCTCCCCCTATGACCCTCCTCCAGACTCCAGTTAGATTTTTGTGCCCGGCCGAGAAGGGTGCAATCTAGGTGGCTCTCCTAAAGAGCTGCTTAGAGAAAGTTTAGCTAGGTTTTTTATTTTACAGTGATTCCTGCTGGCAACAGGATCACTGCAGCGAGGGACTGAGGGGAGAAGGAGTCAACTCACCTGCGTGCAGGATGGATTGGTTTCTTGGCTACTGGACATCAAGCTCCAGAGGGACGATCACAGGTACAGCCTGGATGGTCACCGGAGCCACGCCGCCGGCCCCCTTGCAGATGCTGAAATCAGAAGAGGTCCAGAATCGGCGGCTGAAGACTCCTGCAGTCTTCTAAAGGTAGCGCACAGCACTGCAGCTGTGCGCCATTTTCCTCTCAGCACACTTCACACGGCAGTCACTGAGGGTGCAGGGCGCTGGGAGGGGGGCGCCCTGGGAGGCAAATGAGTACCTATAAAGGCTAAAAATACCTCACATATAGCCCTAGAGGCTATATGGAGATATTTAACCCCTGCCTAATTTTTCTAAATAGCGGGAGACGAGCCCGCCGGAAAAGGGGCGGGGCCTATCTCCTCAGCACACGGCGCCATTTCCTCTCACAGCTCCGCTGGTCAGGACGGCTCCCAAGTCTCTCCCCTGCACTGCACTACAGAAACAGGGTAAAACAGAGAGGGGGGGGCACATTTATGGCGATATTTTGATATAACAAAGCAGCTATAAGGGAGCACTTATTATAAGGCTATCCCTGATATATATATAGCGCTTTTGGTGTGTGCTGGCAAACTCTCCCTCTGTCTCCCCAAAGGGCTAGTGGGTCCTGTCTTCGTTAGGAGCATTCCCTGTGTGTCTGCTGTGTGTCGGTACGTGTGTGTCGACATGTATGAGGACGATATTGGTGTGGAGGCGGAGCAATTGCCAAATATGAGGATGTCACCCCCTAGGGAGTCGACACCAGAATGGATGCCTTTATTTATGGAACTACGGGATAGTGTCAACACGCTAAAGCAGTCGTTTGACGACATGAGACGGCCGGACAATCAATTAGTGCCTGTCCAGGCGACTCAAACACCGTCAGGGGCTGTGAAACGCCCTTTGCCTCAGTCGGTCGACACAGACCCAGACACAGGCGATGACTCCAGTGGTGACGGTGACGAATCAACCGTATTTTCCAGTAGGGCCACACGTTATATGATTTTGGCAATGAAGGAGGCGTTACATTTAGCTGATACTACAGGTACCACTAAACAGGGTATTATGTGGGGTATGAAAAAACTACCTATAGTTTTTCCTGAATCAGAAGAACTAAATGACGTGTGTAATGAAGCGTGGGTTGCCCCTGATAAAAAGCTGATAATTTCAAAGAAATTATTGGCATTATACCCTTTCCCGCCAGAGGTTAGGGAGCGCTGGGAAACACCTCCTAGGGTGGACAAGGCGCTAACACGCTTATCTAAACAAGTGGCGTTACCCTCTCCTGAGACGGCCGCACTTAAAGATCCATCAGATAGGAGGATGGAAAATATCCAAAAAAGTATATACACACATGCAGGTGTTATACTACGACCAGCTGTAGCGACTGCCTGGATGGGCAGTGCGGGGGTAGTTTGGTCAGAATCCCTGATTGAAAATATTGATACCCTGGACAGGGACAATATTTTACTGTCGTTAGAACAAATAAAGGATGCATTTCTTTATATGCGTGATGCACAGAGGGATATATGCACACTGGCATCACGGGTAAGTGCTATGTCCATTTCGGCCAGAAGAGCTTTATGGACGCGACAGTGGACAGGCGATGCGGATTCAAAACGGCATATGGAAGTTTTGCCGTATAAAGGGGAGGAGTTATTTGGAGTCGGTCTATCAGATTTGGTGGCCACGGCTACAGCCGGGAAATCCACCTTTCTACCTCAAGTCACTCCCCAACAGAAAAAGGCACCGACTTTTCAACCGCAGCCCTTTCGTTCCTTTAAAAATAAGAGAGCAAAGGGCTATTCATATCTGCCACGAGGCAAAGGTCGAGGGAAGAGACAGCAACACGCAGCTCCTTCCCAGGATCAGAAGCCCTCCCCGGCTTCTACAAAAGCCTCAGCATGACGCTGGGGCTTCTCAAGCGGACTCGGGGACCGTGGGGGGTCGTCTCAAAAATTACAGCGCGCAGTGGGCTCACTCGCAAGTAGATCCCTGGATCCTGCAGATAATATCTCAGGGATACAGGTTGGAATTAGAGACAGATCCACCTCGCCGTTTCCTGAAGTCTGCTTTACCAACGTCCCCCTCCGAAAGGGAGACGGTGTTGGAAGCCATTCACAAGCTGTACTCTCAGCAGGTGATAGTCAAGGTACCTCTTCTGCAACAAGGGAAGGGGTATTATTCCACTCTTTTTGTGGTACCGAAGCCGGATGGCTCGGTAAGGCCTATTCTAAATCTGAAGTCCTTGAACCTGTACATAAAGAAGTTCAAGTTCAAAATGGAGTCACTCAGAGCAGTGATAGCGAACCTGGAAGAGGGGGACTTTATGGTATCCTTGGACATCAAGGATGCGTATCTCCACGTTCCAATTTACCCCTCACACCAGGGGTACCTCAGGTTCGTTGTACAAAACTGTCACTATCAGTTTCAGACGCTGCCGTTCGGATTGTCCACGGCACCTCGGATCTTTACAAAGGTAATGGCCGAGATGATGATTCTTCTTCGAAGAAAAGGCGTATTAATTATCCCATACTTGGACGATCTCCTAATAAGGGCGAGGTCCAGAGAACAGCTAGAGATGGGATTAGCACTGTCTCAGGAAGTGCTAAAACAGCACGGGTGGATTCTGAATATTCCAAAATCCCAGTTAATGCCGACAACTCGTCTGCTGTTCCTAGGGATGATTCTGGACACGGTTCAGAAAAAGGTTTTTCTCCCGGGGGAAAAAGCCAAGGAGTTATCCGAGCTTGTCAGGAACCTCCTAAAACCAGGAAAGGTGTCTGTACATCAATGCACAAGAGTCCTGGGAAAAATGGTGGCTTCTTACGAAGCAATTCCATTCGGCAGATTCCACGCAAGAATTTTCCAAAGGGATCTGTTGAACAAATGGTCAGGGTCGCATCTTCAGATGCACCTGCGGATAACCCTGTCTCCAAGGACAAGGGTGTCTCTTCTGTGGTGGTTGCAGAGTGCTCATCTATTGGAGGGCCGCAGATTCGGCATACAGGATTGGATCCTGGTGACCACGGACGCCAGCCTGAGAGGCTGGGGAGCAGTCACACAAGGAAGAAACTTTCAGGGAGTATGGACGAGCCTGGAAACGTCTCTTCACATAAACATTCTGGAACTAAGAGCAATATACAATGCTCTAAGCCAGGCAGAACCTCTGCTTCAGGGAAAACCGGTGTTGATCCAGTCGGACAACATCACGGCAGTCGCCCATGTGAACAGACAGGGCGGCACAAGAAGCAGGAGTGCAATGGCAGAAGCTGCAAGGATTCTTCGCTGGGCAGAGAATCATGTGATAGCACTGTCAGCAGTGTTCATCCCGGGAGTGGACAACTGGGAAGCAGACTTCCTCAGCAGACACGATCTTCACCCGGGAGAGTGGGGACTTCATCCAGAAGTCTTCCACATGCTGGTAACCCGTTGGGAAAGACCAATGGTGGACATGATGGCGTCTCGCCTCAACAAAAAACTGGACAGGTATTGCGCCAGGTCAAGAGATCCGCAGGCAATAGCTGTGGACGCGCTGGTAACGCCTTGGGTGTACCAGTCGGTGTATGTGTTTCCTCCTCTGCCTCTCATACCAAAAGTATTGAGAATTATACGGCAAAGAGGCGTAAGAACGATACTAGTGGTTCCGGATTGGCCAAGAAGGACTTGGTACCCGGAACTTCAAGAGATGATCACGGAAGATCCGTGGCCTCTACCTCTAAGGAGGGACTTGCTTCAGCAGGGTCCCTGTCTGTTTCAAGACTTACCGCGGCTGCGTTTGACGGCATGGCGGTTGAACGCCGGATCCTAAAGGAAAAAGGCATGCCGGAAGAAGTCATTCCTACTTTGATTAAAGCAAGGAAGGAAGTAACCGTGCAACATTATCACCGAATTTGGCGAAAATATGTTGCGTGGTGCGAAGATCGGAGTGCTCCGACGGAGGAATTTCAACTGGGTCGATTCCTACATTTCCTGCAATCAGGATTGTCAATGGGTCTCAAATTGGGATCTATTAAGGTTCAAATTTCGGCCCTGTCGATTTTCTTTCAAAAAGAATTGGCTTCAGTCCCTGAAGTCCAGACCTTTGTTAAGGGAGTGCTGCATATACAGCCTCCTGTGGTGCCTCCAGTGGCACCGTGGGATCTCAATGTGGTTTTGGATTTCCTAAAATCTCATTGGTTTGAACCACTAAAAAAGGTGGATTTGAAATATCTCACATGGAAAGTGACCATGCTTCTAGCCCTGGCTTCTGCCAGGAGAGTGTCAGAATTGGCAGCTTTATCTTACAAAAGCCCATATCTGATTTTCCATTCGGACAGGGCAGAACTGCGGACTCGTCCGCATTTTCTCCCTAAGGTGGTGTCAGCATTTCATCTGAACCAGCCTATTGTAGTGCCTGCGGCTACAAGTGACTTGGAGGACTCCAAGTTACTGGACGTTGTCAGAGCATTAAAAATATATATTGCAAGGACAGCTGGAGTCAGAAAATCTGACTCGTTGTTTATATTGTATGCACCCAACAAGATGGGTGCTCCGGCGTCTAAGCAGACGATTGCTCGTTGGATCTGTAGCACAATCCAACTTGCACATTCTGTGGCAGGCCTGCCACAGCCTAAATCTGTAAAGGCCCACTCCACAAGGAAGGTGGGCTCATCTTGGGCGGCTGCCCGAGGGGTCTCGGCATTACAACTTTGCCGAGCAGCTACGTGGTCAGGGGAGAACACGTTTGTAAAATTTTACAAATTTGATACTCTGGCTAAGGAGGACCTGGAGTTCTCTCATTCGGTGCTGCAGAGTCATCCGCACTCTCCCGCCCGTTTGGGAGCTTTGGTATAATCCCCATGGTCCTTTCAGGAACCCCAGCATCCACTAGGACGATAGAGAAAATAAGATTTTACTTACCGATAAATCTATTTCTCGGAGTCCGTAGTGGATGCTGGGCGCCCATCCCAAGTGCGGATTATCTGCATAAATTGTACATAGTTATTGTTAACTAATTCGGGTTATTGTTGAAGGAAGCCATCTTTCAGAGGCTCCGCTGTTATCATACTGTTAACTGGGTTTAGATCACAAGTTGTACGGTGTGATTGGTGTGGCTGGTATGAGTCTTACCCGGGATTCAAAATCCTCCCTTATTGTGTACGCTCGTCCGGGCACAGTACCTAACTGGAGTCTGGAGGAGGGTCATAGGGGGAGGAGCCAGTGCACACCACCTGATCGGAAAAAGCTTTACTTTTTGTGCCCTGTCTCCTGCGGAGCCGCTATCCCCCATGGTCCTTTCAGGAACCCCAGCATCCACTACGGACTCCGAGAAATAGATTTATCGGTAAGTAAAATCTTATTTTTTCTCTAACTTCCTAGGGGATACTGGGGTGGATTAGTACCATGGGGTATAGATCGGGTCCATTGGAGCCTGGCACTTTAAGAAATGTTCAGTGTGTGCTGGCTCCTCCCCTCTATGCCCCTCCACCAGACTCCGTTTAGAAAAATGTGCTCAAGGAGCCGGGTGCATTCTCTGGAGCTCCAGTGTGTGTTCTTCAGAATTTTTTTTTAGTTTATTATTTTCAGGCAGCACTGGCTGGCACCAATCTGCCTGTATCGTGGGACCTATAGAGTTAATGGTTCGCATCTGTGCTGACAGGACAATGGCTCCTGAGGTGCTGTTTCACATGCCCCCAGGGTGTGCGCACACGCCGGCAGCATGCCGCCACCCCTAACAGATGCTGAAGGTGCGGTGAGTACAGACACCGGGGTCCTAGTTAGCGGGTCCCCGGTGACAGTGGCGGCATAAGGGCGCGGTGGCCACCTGGCTGCGGTGCCCGCTTAGGTCACCCACACTGGCACTGGTGTAAATAGGGGTTTTTACTCCGTTTTGCACAAAATAATGGTTAAAGCCAGTATAATCTTATAGAGGGACCGCGTACCATTATGGGGGCGGGGCTTCCCAGAGAGCGGAACCAGCTGCTCAAAGGTGCAATTTCCAGCGGCTGCTGACCTCCAGGCTGCATGCAACGCTCTGCTCCTCCATAGACCCTGCAAAATCACCTTGTACTGGTATCGGGGTTTATAAAAAGGGGGGAGCAAATAGATAATAACAAACGCCAGCTGCCTTATCTAAGGCTCTGGTTTATGCCCAGCAGAGTACTGCTTTGACTGTGTGGCATTGTGTGCTGGTCTCATCCTTCTTTATATAACTCCATTCCGGCTGTCTGGAGTTCTGTTATTTCACTAATCTGTGTTATTTCACTGCACTGGTCTGCTATGGTCTGCTCTGTGCTCAGACCCACAAGACCACCTTTGCATATGCCTACTAGGCAAGATGGTGGCTTCCTACAAGGCAATCCAGTACGGCAGATTCCAAGCCCATCCGTTCCAGCTGGATCTGCTGGACAAGTGGTCAGGGTTCTCTCCCGCACATGCACCAGAGTATATCTCCGTCTCCAAAAGCACGGATCTCCCTGTTGTGGTGGCTACAAGTCTCTCACCTTGTGGGGGATCGGAGTTTCAGAACCCAGTCTTGGACTCTGCTGACAACGGATGCCAGCCTCCGCGGTTGGGGAGCTGTGACCTAAGGGGCTCAGTTCCAAGGGAAGTGGGCGCGTCAGGAGTCTTTGCTTCCGATAAATGTTCTGGAACTCAGGGCGATTTACAATGCTCTTCTACAGGCCTCCTATCTCCTCTGACATCAGGCCATAAAAGTGCAGTCAGACAACGCCACAGCGGTGGTGTACATACACAGACAGGGAGGAACATGAAGCAGGGCCGCAATGCGAGAGGTGTCGAGAATACTCCTCTGGGCGGAAACCAACGCAAGGGCCATCTCTGCCATGTTCATTCCGGGAGTGGACAATTGGGTAGCGGACTTCCTCAGCAGGCATGACATCCAACAGGGGGAATGGGGCCTTCACCCTTAGGTGTTTCAACAGATGGTTCACCGCTGGGGCTGTCTGCAGATAGACCTGATGGCTTCTCGTCTCAACAAGAAGCTGCGTCGCTACTGTTCCAGATTGAGGGATCTGCAGGCTGCAGCGGTGGACGCTCTGACTGCATCATGGACTTACCAGTTTGTATACCGGTTTCCTCCAATTCCTCTCATTCCCAGAGATCTAAAAAGACTGAAAAGGGAAAGCGTTCACGCAATTCTGATTTCCCCGGAATTGCCTCGCCGGGCCTAGTTTGCGGACCTCCTTGTCATGTCTCTAGAAGAGCCCTGGCCTCTGCCGCTTCTCAAGGATCTTCTTCAACAAGGGCCGTTCATCTATCCAGACTTATTGTGGCTACGTTTGACGGCTTGGAGGTTGAAAGGGAGATTCTAGCCAGAAAAGGTCTTCCCTCCAGGGTTATCACGTCTAAACATTACCACCATATGTGGAAGAAATATGTTTCTTGGTGTGAGGGTAGAAGATATTCTACTGGAGAATTTCTACTTGGCCGTTTTCTGCTCTTCCTGCAAGCAGGAGTGGATATGGGCATACGGTTGGGCTCCATCAAAGTTCAGATTTCGTCCAAAGACAGCTGGCTGTTATTCCGGAGGTACAGACATGAAGTGTGTTCTTTGCATTCAACCGACTTTTGTCCCTTCCACAGCTCCATGGGATCTCAATGTGGTTCTGACCTTTCTCCAGTCGGAATGGTTTGAACCTCTACACAGGGTGGAGTTGAAGTTTCTAACTTGGAAGATTGCCATGTTGTTAGCGCTAGCCTCTGCGAGGTGTGTGTCGGAATTAGGGGCCTTATCCTGTAAGAGCCCTTATTTTATATTTCATGAGGGTATGGCGGAGCTCGGAATTGGCCAAACGTTTTTGCCGTAAGTGGTTTCGGCTTTTCACATTAATCAACCGATAGTGGTTCCAGTGATGTCTGACGCCTCAGTTGCTCCAAAGTCTTTGGATGTGGTTCAGGCTTTGAAGATTTATGTCAAAAGGACAGCTCGTCACAGGAAGTCTGACTCCCTCTTTGTCCTTTACGATGCCACCAAGATTGGATGTCTTGCTTCTAAGCAGTCCATTGCTCATTGGTTCAGGTTGACTATTCAACAGGCCTATTCTTCTGTGGCTTTGCCACTGTCGAGTTCTATTCAGGCCCACTCCACTAGGTCGGTGGGTTCTTCCTGGGCGGCTGCCCGTGGGCGTCTCGGCCTTGCAGTTGTGCCAAGTGGCTACTTGGTCTGGTTCGAACACGTTTGTAACGTTCTATAAGTTCAATACCTTGGCCAGTGAGGACCTTAAGTTTGATCAGGTGGCTTTGCCGGGGTATCAGCACTCTCCCCCTCTTTCTGGGAGCTTTGGGACTTCCCCATGGTACTAATCCATCCCAGTATTCCCTAGGACGTTAAGAGAAAATAGGAATTTAATACCTACCTTTTCTCATAGTCTGTAGGGGATACTGGGCTCCCGCCTTACTGCATCGTGTTTCCTGGTTGTAAGTTATTGCTTGAGTCTACTGATGCTGTCCTTGTTACTGTTCTCGTTAGCATTGCTATCCTTTTGTTAGCGTGGCTATCCTTTGTTGTGGCTAGTGCGTCTATCCTTTTTTATCTTGTGTTTTGGTTCGTTGCCTCACCGCTGCTGTTAATGTTTTCCTTCTCTCAAAGTATGTCCGTCTCCTCGGGCACAGTTTTCCTAGACTGAGTCTGGTTGAGGGGCATAGAGGGGAGGAGCCAGTACACTGAACATTTCTTAAAGTGCCAGGCTCCAATGGACCCGATCTATACTCCATGGTACTAATCCATCCCAGTATCCCCTATGGACTACGAGAAAAGGAATTTTCCTGGTAGGTATTAAATTCCTATTTTTGAGGCGTTGTGCATGCTTATCCACTGTTCAGACATTATTTGGAGGCTGAAGAGTGCATGAACACTGCAATAAAAATAGGATGAATGATTTGTCATGTGTTAACGTGAGCAACCAGCACAATGGATGGTATTGGTAAAAGTACAAAGCATGTCATCACATGGAAAACTTTATTAATCACTGAAGCAAAGTTCACATGAACTCTGATGCATTTTACCCATATGCTTGAAATTTGCTATTCTAGAACATTTTTAATTTAATGGTTTCTGGAAATCACCGTGTCAAAAACATCAAATATTATTCAAAACCTGGTAAGGGGATGTAGTTATGTGACTGGCGGTCACGATACCGGAACCTACATCCCGCCTGCTCACAATCCCGCCAGTCGGCATGCTGACTAACAGAGACTAATCCCACTTGTTGGTGTCCATGACACCCATAGAGTGGGAATAGAACCTGTGGCGAGCCCGCTGCATGGTGAGTGCCAGCAATCTCACAGCCGGGATCCCGCACATTCCCAACCCCTGTTAAGTTAATCTTCATTTGTACGTTGACTGTGGAATATTGAAAATAATAATATGAATAAGACCTAAAGGCAGTATTACCTCCTATTTTATTTCAGTTACTTTGTTAAATACTTGGCTATTAGTCTTCCAAAAGAATCTACACCTATCAGCTGTACCATTAAAACCACCTGCCTAATACTGTGCATGTCCCACCTCGTGCCACCAAAACATTTGACTTTCTGAGGTGTGTACTCCATAATACCTCTAAAGATGACCTGTGGTATCTAGCACCAAGTCTTTAGCAGCTGATTCTTTTATGTCCTGTAAGTTTCAAGGTGGGGCCTCCACGGCTCAGACCCTTTTTTTTTTCTTTTTCTTTCCCCCCAAACACATCCCACAGATGCTCGATCTGATTAAGTTCTAGGGAATTTGAAAGTCACCTCAACAGCTTAAACTCTTTGTCATGTTCATCAAACCATTTATGAACAATTTTTGAAGTGTGGCATGGCGCATTACCTGCTGCAAGAAGCCACTGCCACCAGGCAATACTTTTTCCATGATAGGGGTAATGCGGTCTGCAACATTGTTTGAGTTTAGTGCTGTTCAAAGCAACATCGGCATGAATGCCAGGACCCAAGGATTCCCGGGCCATCACACTGCCTCTGCCAGCTTGCTTTCTTCCCATAGTACATCCTGGTGTCATCTCTTCTTTGGGATTGGACCAGACGGACTAGCCTTTACTACCTATACACATCAATGAGCCTTGTGAACCCATGAACTTGTCAGCGGTTCACCGGATGTTCTTTCTTGGGCCACTTTTGGAAAACACTAATTGCTGCATACTGGGAACCCTCCACAGGTCTTGCTGTTTTGGAAATGCTCTGACATTGTTGTGTAGCCATCACAATTTGGCCTTTGTCAAAAGTCGCTCATATCCTTAAGCTTGCAATTTTTTCTGCTTCCAACGCATCAACTTCGAGAATGGAGTGTTCACTTATTAACTAATATATCCCACCCCTTGACAAGTTCCTTTGTTATAACATAATCTTTGCTGGGACTTAAATCCAATGGAGAGAATCTCCATCCAAGGCTTAGTAAATAGACCCCTTTGTCACAGAACCCCTAGGCCAATAGGTTCCTATTGAGAAATTCCGAATTCAGAAATTAAGTAAATTGTGCTTACCTGTCCTCTTTGGGTTCAGTTATGTGGTGGACAGGGTTGCGCTGCTGCTTTCTTCATTTTGTCTATCACATTGACGTAAACTATTTTGGTCTGGTCCTTGATCACCAAATTGTGGCACTCCTTCATGTGTCCTGCAGCTCCAGTTTGGAAACCACTGGTGTAAGGTCTATACAGTCTCCAACATGCATACGGAGTGATAGCTGGAGGTGGGGCATCAGGGGGGGCAGAGTGGTGGGGGAGGGGCAGGCTAATGTGACCCAGCATATGCCAGTTTCCTTTACTAGTTACACTTCTTCTGTATAAAATATTGTAACTTTAAAAAAAAAAATGTGCACACATTTCTTTCTAGTAAGCAAAATCCAGTTCAAGTACTGAGTCTTTATAACCTCCTGAATGTGCATGAATTGTACTAAATATACAATTTATTGATCCATCACCCAGGGCAGTTTGTGGTGTTGAATAGGCTGTGGCATCTTTCATTTTGTAAATCTTCCTTTAGACATTTTTAATTGAGTTAAACTGTTCAGCTACAGTGGGAATTTCCTTCATTTTATATACAAAGGTTTCCTGGGATTTTTCTTGTGTAGACTTGTGCATCTTCACTTTAAAAATGTATTAAAGAGAAGATTTTATTCCTAATAGAATTTATTCCCTGCAGCCATATGCCAAAGTTTCTGGTTCAAAGTTGGCAATAGAGTTGAAGGGAAACATATTGTGCTTTGGCACATTTTCTGCAATCCAGAAGGTGCCAGGATTCCATATGCCCCGTGTAATTATATATATATATATATATATATATATATATATCTATATCAAGTATACATAGGAGGAGGAGTTGTACCCTGGGAAGGCACACCGGTAAGCTTGCCACCAGGGTTGTGCTGCCCTTGGTGAGTGCCAGGTCTGGGACTATAAAAAAAAAAACCCTCCTAAATCAAAATTTGGTGTGACCCCCCCATCCTTTGCTTTCAAAACACCATCAATTTTTCTAGGTATAGTTGCACAGAGATTTTGAAGGAACTTGGCAGGGAGGTTGTTCTATACGTCTTTGAGAACTAACCACAGATCTTCTGTGGATGTAGGCTTGCTCAAATCCTTCTGTCTCTTCATGTAATCCCAGACAGACTTGATGATGTTGAGATCAGGGCTCTGTGGGAGCCATATCATAACTTCAAGGAATCTTTGTTTCTCTAACGTCCTAGTGGATGCTGGGGACTCCGTAAGGACCATTGGGAATAGACGGGCTCCGCAGGAGACAGGGCACTTTAAGAAAGAATTAGGATACTGGTGTGCACTGGCTCCTCCCTCTATGTCCCTCCTCCAGACCTCAGTTTGAATCTGTGCCCGGACGAGCTGGGTGCTACTTAGTGAGCTCTCCTGAGCTTGCTAAAAAGAAAGTATTTTGTTAGGTTTTTTTATTTTCAGAGAGATCTGCTGGCAACAGACTCTGCTACGTGGGACTGAGGGGAGAGAAGCAGCCCTACTCACAGAAGATAGGTCCTGCTTCTTAGGCTACTGGACACCATTAGCTCCAGAGTGATCGTACACCGGAACGCACCCTTGGTCGTCCGATCCCGGAGCCGCGCCGCCGTCCCCCTCGCAGAGCCAGAAGACAGAAGCCGGCGTGAGAAGCAAGAAGACTTTTACAATCGGCGGCAGAAGACTTCAGTCTTCATATGAGGTAGCGCACAGCACTGCAGCTGTGCGCTATTGCTCCCACACTAAACCCACACACTCCGGTCACTGTAGGGTGCAGGGCGCAGGGGGGGGGCGCCCTGGGCAGCAATTGGGAACCTCTTGGCAAAAAGCAGCATATATACAGTTGGGCACTGTATATATGCATGAGCCCCCGCCATTATTTTACACACAAAACGCGGGACAGAAGCCCGCCGCTGAGGGGGCGGGGCTTCTTCCTCAGCACTCACCAGCGCCATTTTCTCTCCACAGCTCCGCTGAGAGGAAGCTCCCCAGGCTCTCCCCTGCAGAATCACGGTAGAAAGAGGGTAGAAAGAGAGGGGGGGCACATAAATTTGGCGCAAAAACAGTATATACAGCAGCTACTGGGTTAACACGAAGTTACTGTGTGATTCCTGGGTCATATAGCGCTGGGGTGTGTGCTGGCATACTCTCTCTCTGTCTCTCCAAAAGGCCTTTGTGGGGGAACTGTCTTCAAATAGAGCATCCCCTGTGTGTGTGGTGTGTCGGTACGCTTGTGGCGGCATGTTTGACGAGGAGGGCTATGTGGAAACAGAGCGTGTACAAATGAATGTGGGGTCGCCGCCGACACCCGATTGGATGGATATGTGGAAGGTTTTAAATGATGTTAATTCCTTGCATAAAAGGTTGGATAAAGCTGAAGCCTTGGGACAGTCAGGGTCTCAACCCATGCCTGATCCTACATCGCAGAGGCCGTCAGGGTCTCAGAAGCGCCCACTATCCCAAATTGTTGACACAGATACCGACACGGATTCTGACTCCAGTGTCGATGGCGATGATGCAAAGTTGCAGCCTAAAATGGCTAAAGCCATCCGTTACATGATTATAGCAATGAAAGATGTGTTGCACATCACAGAGGAAACCCCAGTCCCTGACAAGAGGGTTTATATGTATGGGGAGAAAAGGCAAGAGGTGACCTTTTCCCCTTCACATGAGTTAAATGAGTTATGTGAAAAAGCTTGGGAATCTCCAGATAGAAAACTGCAGATTTTCAAACGGATGCTTATGGCGTATCCTTTCCCGCCAACGGACAGGTTGCGCTGGGAATCCTCCCCTAGGGTAGACAAAGCTTTAACACGCTTATCCAAGACAGTAGCCCTGCCGTCAGAGGATACGGCCACCCTTAAAGATGCTGCGGATAGAAAGCAGGAGGGTATCCTGAAGTCCATTTATTCACATTCAGGTACCTTACTACGGCCGGCGATTGCGTCGGCCTGGATGTGTAGTGCTGCAGCAGCATGGACAGATACCTTATCTGAGGAATTTGATACCTTGGACAAGGATACTATATTACTAACCCTGGGGCATATAAAAGACGCTGTCCTATATATGAGAGATGCTCAAAGAGACATTAGCCTACTGGGCTCTAGAATAAATGCAATGTCGATTTCTGCCAGAAGGGTCCTGTGGACTCTGCAATGGACAGGCGATGCCGACTCAAAACGGCACATGGAGGTGTTACCTTACAAGGGTGAGGAATTGTTTGGGACGGTCTCTCGGACCTGGTCTCCACAGCTACGGCTGGAAAGTCAAATTTTTTGCCATATGTTCCCTCACAACCTAAGAAAGCACCGTATTACCAAATGCAGTCCTTTCGATCACAAAAAGGCAAGAAAGTCCGAGGTGCGTCCTTTCTTGCCAGAGGCAGGGGTAGAGGAAAGAAGCTGCACAATACAGATAGTTCCCAGGAACAGAGGTCCTCCCCGGCTTCTACTAAATCCACCGCATGACGCTGGGGCACCACAGGCGGAGCCAGGCCCGGTGGGGGCGCGTCTCCGAAATTTCAGCCACAAGTGGGTTCACTCACAGGTGGATCCCTGGGCTATAGAGATTGTGTCTCAGGGATACAAGCTGGAATTCGAAGCCTCCCTCTTAGAGAGGGAAATAGTGTTAGCTGCAATTCACAAATTGTATCTCCAGCAGGTGGTGGTAAAGGTTCCCCTCCTTCAACAGGGAAGGGGTTACTATTCGACAATGTTTGTGGTACCGAAACCGGACGGTTCGGTCAGACGCATATTGAATTTAAAATCCCTGAACATATACCTGAAAAGGTTCAAGTTCAAGATGGAATCGCTCAGAGCGGTCATCGCAAGCCTGGAGGAGGGGGATTTTATGGTGTCTCTGGACATAAAGGATGCTTACCTTCATGTCCCCATTTATCCACCTCATCAGGAGTACCTCAGATTTGTGGTACAGGATTGTCATTACCAATTCCAGACGTTGCCGTTTGGTCTCTCCACGGCACAGAGAATATTTACCAAGGTAATGGCGGAAATGATGGTGCTCCTGCGAAAGCAAGGAGTCACAATTATCCCATACTTGGACGATCTCCTCATAAAGGCGAGGTCCAGAGAGCAGTTGCTGATCAGCGTAGCACGCTCTCAGGAAGTGTTACAACAGCACAGCTGGATTCTGAATATTCCAAAGTCGCAGCTAATACCTACGACGCGTCTGCCCTTCCTGGGCATGATTCTGGACACAGACCAGAAGAAGGTTTTTCTCCCGACGGAGAAGGCTCAGGAACTCATGACACTGGTCAGAGACCTCCTAAAACCAAAAAAGGTGTCGGTACATCACTGCACACGAGTCCTGGGAAAGATGGTGGCGTCATACGAGGTCATTCCCTTCGGCAGGTTCAATGCGAGGACCTTTCAATGGGTTCTGTTGGACAAGTGGTCCGGATCGCATCTACAGATGCATCGGCTGATCACCCTAAACCCCAGGGCCAGGGTGTCTCTTCTGTGGTGGCTGCAGAGTGCTCACCTTCTCGAGGGCCGCAGATTCGGCATTCAGGACTGGGTCCTGGTGACCACGGATGCAAGCCTCCGAGGGTGGGGGGCAGTCACACATGGAAGAAATTTCCAGGGTCTGTGGTCAAGTCAGGAGACTTGCCTTCACATCAATATCCTGGAACTAAGGGCCATATACAACGCCCTAAGTCAAGCGGAGACCCTGCTTCGCAACCAATCTGTGCTGATTCAATCAGACAACATCACCACAGTGGCTCATGTAAACCGCCAAGGCGGCACAAGGAGCAGGGAATTCTTCGATGGGCGGAGAATCACGTACGAGCACTGTCAGCAGTGTTCATTCCAGGAGTGGACAACTGGGAAGCAGACTTCCTCAGCAGGCACGACCTCCACCCGGGAGAGTGGGGACTTCATCAAGAAGTCTTCGCGCAGATTGCAGGTCGGTGGGAACTGCCACAGGTGGACATGATGGCATCCCGCCTCAACAAAAAGCTACAGAGGTATTGCGCCAGGTCAAGAGACCCTCAGGCGATAGCTGTAGACGCACTAGTGACACAGTGGGTGTTCCAGTCGGTTTATGTGTTTCCTCCTCTTCCTCTCATACCCAAGGTGCTGAGAATCATAAGAAAAAGAGGAGTGAGAACAATACTCATTGTTCTGGATTGGCCAAGAAGGACTTGGTATCCAGAGCTGCAAGAAATGCTCACAGAGGACCCATGGCCTCTGCCTCTAAGACGGGATCTGTTGCAACAGGGGCTCTGTCTGTTCCAAGACTTACCGCGGCTGCGTTTGACGGCATGGCGGTTGAACGCCGGATCCTAGCAGAAAAAGGCATTCCGGATGAGGTTATTCCTACGCTCATAAAGGCTAGGAAGGACGTGACGGCTAAACATTATCACCGTATATGGCGAAAATATGTTGCTAGGTGTGAGGCCAGGAATGCCCCTACAGAGGAATTCCAGCTGGGCCGTTTCCTTCACTTCCTACAGTCGGGAGTGACTTTGGGCCTAAAATTGGGTTCCATTAAGGTCCAGATTTCGGCCCTATCCATTTTCTTTCAAAAAGAACTGGCTTCTCTTCCTGAAGTTCAGACGTTTGTAAAGGGAGTGCTGCATATTCAGCCCCCGTTTGTGCCTCCAGTGGCACCTTGGGATCTTAACGTGGTGTTGAGTTTCCTGAAATCACACTGGTTTGAGCCACTTAAAACCGTGGAGTTAAAATTTCTCACGTGGAAGGTGGTCATGCTGTTAGCCTTGGCTTCAGCTAAGCGTGTGTCAGAATTAGCGGCTTTGTCACATAAAAGCCCCTATCTGGTTTTCCATGTGGACAGGGCAGAATTGCGGACCCGTCCACAATTTCTGCCAAAAGTGGTGTCATCTTTTCATATGAACCAACCTATTGTGGTGCCTGTGGCTACTCGTGACTTGGAGGATTCCGAGTTGCTAGATGTGGTCAGGGCTTTGAAGGTTTATGTGGCCAGAACGGCGAGAGTCAGAAAAACTGAGTCACTGTTTATCCTGTATGTACCCAACAAGCTGGGTGCTCCTGCTTCAAAGCAAACTATTGCTCGCTGGATCTGTAACACGATTCAGCAGACTCATTCTGCGGCTGGATTGCCGCTACCAAGCCCATTCCACAAGGAAGGTGGGCTCTTCTTGGGCGGCTGCCCGAGGGGTCTCGGCATTACAGCTTTGCCGAGCAGCAACTTGGTCGGGTTCAAACACTTTTGCAAAGTTCTACAAGTTTGATACCCTGGCTGAGGAGACCTTGTGTTTGCGCATTCGGTGCTGCAGAGTCATCCGCACTCTCCCGCCCGTTTGGGAGCTTTGGTATAATCCCCATGGTCCTTACGGAGTCTCCAGCATCCTCTAGGACGTTGGAGAAAATAAGATTTTACTTACCGGTAAATCTATTTCTCGTAGTCCGTAGTGGATGCTGGGCGCCCGTCCCAAGTGCGGACTTCTTCTGCAATACCTGTATATAGTTATTGCTTACATAAGGGTTATGTTATGGTTGCATCAGGGTTTATCTGATGCTCTGTTGTTCATACTGTTAACTGGGTAAGTTTATCATGAGTTATTTGGTGTGGCTGGTATGAGTCTTACCCTGGATTCCAAAATCCTTTCCTTGTACTGTCAGCTCTTCCGGGCACAGTTTCTTTAACTGAGGTCTGGAGGAGGGACATAGAGGGAGGAGCCAGTGCACACCAGTATCCTAATTCTTTCTTAAAGTGCCCTGTCTCCTGCGGAGCCCGTCTATTCCCCATGGTCCTTACGTAGTCCCCAGCATCCACTACGGACTACGAGAAATAGATTTACCGGTAAGTAAAATCTATTTTTTTTTTCTTCACGCTAAAGATAGTTCTTAATGACATTGGCTGTATGTTTGGGGTCATTGTCCTGCTGTAACATAAATTTGATGTCAGAGGCATCCGTGATGGTATTGCATGATCGATAAGTACCTGTCTGTATTTTTCAGTATCACTGAGTCTGCCTGGGATTACATGAATGGACTGAAGGATTTGAGCAAACATTCATCCACAGAAGATCTGTGGTTAGTTCTCCAAGATGTTTGGAAGAACCTCCCTGCTGAGTTCCTTCAAAAACTCCGTGCAAGTGTACCTAGAAGCATTTATGCTGTTTTGAAGACACGTGCCTACAACTTTTGCACAGTACTATGTGTATGTATGTATGTATGTATGTATGTATGTGTGTGTGTGTGTATATATATATATATATGTATGTATGTGTATATATATATATATATATATATATATATATATTTATTTATTTATTTTTTTATTATACAATGATGGTGTCCTTCAACGGACTTAAACATTTTTTTAATGCTGTACTGCTTCTACGTTAATTTAAACCGACGTCGGGAGTACATAAAAATATACAGATACATTATAACATATTACTCTTGAGGAGGAAAAGCCACATTGTTGCAACTTATAGCCAATGTAATTAGATGAAGCTTAAAAGATGAGCATTCATTTAGACCAAAAGGTTGTACCTTATTTAATGTATAGATCCACATTGCCTCCTGTTTAGGAGGTTTTTTTGTTTCTATCACCGCCTCTTAAATTCTCCGGGACGTGGTCTATAATTGTATACCTTTAAAGAAGCCAATGAGTGCTTACAGTCTCTGAAATGTATAGCCACAGGCTAGTCATTTTTTTTTCTTTCCCTTCAATAGCCAATCTAATTGAACTACGATGCATAGCCATGCGTTCTTTAAATTGTCTGGATGTTTTCCTGACATAACTATGTACGTAATATACAACAAATGTGCTAGTACAAGTGCGTACATAATCTTAATGCGCAAACGTATCCCCTATTTCAAGGTATGTACAAGTTGTGCAACCAAAGCACCTATATACACCCACTTTCTTGGTCAAGATATGCTGCTCACCCAGTCCATTCAATCCCATTATAACTGAGTGCATAATTAAATCTTTGATGTTACTTCCTCTCCTGGGCGTAGGCTTTTTTTGCTTTGGGGATGGTAAACCAGGATCATCCCGAACCACCGACCAGTACTTTTTGGCTGTTTTCATTAAGTGGGAACTAGGAGTAGTATACTTATTTACCCATACTTGTGCCGTATATGCCTTATTTTTGCTCACAGTAGAAACCTGATTTCTAGGCATGCTCATTGCCCTACCAAGTGCTTGTTGTAATATCTTATTGGGGTACCCCCTCTAAAAATTTTACTCTCATTTCTTCATCTGTGATAATTCATCAAGAGGGTTACTACAAATGTGATTGTTTACTTAAAAACTGAGACTAAGGTAGGCCCCTAATAAGTGGTGTAGGGTGATGGTCAGAAGCTGTTAGTAACTGTCAGTATTTTCCGTATATGGGGTGTGTGTTTATACCATTTCATTTATTTTATATAAGATGTTTCTGTGTTTGCTTAGATGGATGTGTTCTCATTAGTGTGTACTGTTACAATGAGAACGAGCAGCCAAAGACACGCTTAGAATGTGATGATCTTTCCTTTAATACCACAGTGACCCTGTTACGGGAAATACATTTTTCAAAACTTGTATATCTACTATATAAAGCGAAAATTTGTCCTTCTGTCTTTCTATACAATCTACAGTTTATAAGCGAAGATCGTGAAATTTTACATACGAGCATATTAAAACACGGCGGAGGCAACTAAAACAATTAAAAATCTCTAGCACCCCTAGGGGGAGAAACCGCAGCACAGAGTATATCAGGAGACAGCATAACTCCAGAATTGCTGGAGCAATGTACTCAAAAATTGGTATACATATGCCTTACCACAGGCATTCCCAACCACGGTCCTCAAGGCACACCAACAGTGCAGGTTTTAGTGATATCCAGGCTGCAGCACAGATGGTTAAATCAAAATAACTGAGCTACTCATTATGTCACCTGTGCTGAAGCCTGGATATCACTAAAACCTGCACTGTTGGTGTGCCTTGAGGACCGCGGTTGGGAATGCCTGCCTTACCATCTGGAAACCAACACTGTGGGGTCAAACACCCCTACCACCCCTAGAGGTGGGACAGCAGCACAGAGTATGTCAGCAGACAGCATAACTGTGGAATGCCTGGAGCAATTTACACCAAACTTGCTACACATCTGACAGCAGCAGAGACTATATTGGGACATGCATTATATGTCCGTGATGACAGTACTGTCAGTGATGACGGTAGAACAAACCCACACACTGGGAGTTATATAGTGGAAGTAGCATGGTCCCCCAGCAGCACAGAGTATATAAGGAGATACATAATGTGCTGCGCTATATAAGAAACTGTAAAAAAAAATCGATAATTTCACAGGGGCACTGACATGATATGAGGAGGGGATTGGAGGCAGCAGGAAGCCACAGACAGAGTTGTATAGTTGGAAGAGCAGGGTCCCTTGGGGGACTAAAAAGGGGTCCGGCCACTACACAAAGTGCGTCAGAGAAGCAAGATATACCTATATACTAGTTCTCCAACCAACGTAAATTTATTTTTGTAAACAGACATTCTTAAAATCCCGGGCAGCGCCGGGTACTCCAGCTAGTACTGTATAAATTAGGTTTTTCTTTGAGTACATAATTCTTGTATTTATATGTGGCCAGATGATGTCTGAAAGCTCTCCTACCAGAAGAACAGTAGGACCTCTGCGGAAAATATTGTAAGATGCTCCTGCAAGTAACTTACTTGTTGGAGTATCCGTACCTAGATGTATTGAATTATTGTTATTGTTATTGTTATTTAGAACAGATGGTGGAAACCACATAAGTAGACATTCCTAATTGCTGATGAACTTGAGCAGAATTTTGCTGATGTTCTGCTCATCTCTGTCCGACCTCAAAGTCCTTTTTATATAATTATTATTAATATGGAATTCAAGAGTAAAATACTAATTAATAATGTGTTTTGGTTCCAAGGTTGTAATACATGTATAAGCCAAAAATTGTGATTGCAAGAAACCATTTCCTAAAAAAAATTTTGATACTATATTGTGACTTTTTCAAGATACAGTAATTTAGGAGTTAAGAGTTTATTGTAATATACGCTAAATAATTGCAGATGAATAGAATCCATTAAGAGTACAGAGCACATTTAGTCCTTGTATAACCTATTCATTACATCTTATCCTTTCAAACTTGATTAAAAAAAAATATATTATTTTTTTATGTTGCACATCACGATTACTGTAATTATCTTAAACAACCATAATTATCCTCAAGGGTTCTCTAATCAACGCTTTTGGTTTGTCATTTTTATAGATTGTCCGAGATTCTGCTAACGCAGTTCTGGCAGAGTTATCTATTTTCTTAATTATTTCAGAACTCAAGGGATGTTTTCTGCATTGTTCCAGGATACGGTGTAAAGTCTGCTTTTGTAAGCTTTTTTTCTTTTCTTTTTTTCTTATTTGGTATCTGCAGGGATGGTCGATTTTTAAAAATTATGTTGATTCAGCATTACTCGGTTAACACCTTTACAATTAAAGTAGCAAGCGTAAATGAAATGCTTAAATTGGAATTGCATACAACTTTTAAAACTATATTAATCAAGTTACAATTTTTTTTTTTTCAAACTTAGAAGTTTTATGGTTAAAACATACATAGATATTTTGCCAGTCTTGCCTTCTTACAGTGCATGTAGTCGTGTTGTAGGTTAAGTGTTTATTCATGAGAATGCAACCTATCTGTTCACCAAGGCAGCACAATACGGTCTCCAAAGTTTCATATTCCTTGCGGAGCCCGCATACAAATGGCATCTGTGATCACTGCTAGATTTATTGGCTACATATTCATTTTGCTGTTTGGTTTTGGCACCTAACCCACCGGCAAATTCTACTTGTAATACTGCTTTACATTCTCAAGAATATTCCCTCAGCCCTTAAATTTATTGGTACCATTGAGTAGCTCAGTAAAAGCTAAAGTTCCTAGATTGCATTGTCATGACTATTGGTATCTGTATGCCCTTTAAATGTCTGTCATCTCCATCTTGTTTTCCATCTAAGAAGCAGGAGGAGTCAGTCATGATTCAGAGGTGGACGCCATATCTATTGCGGGAGTAGGGGAGCATTGTTTAGCTAAAAGCTGTAATGCACATGTACATCGATAGATTAGCGATGGCGTGCGCATAGAGGTTCTGTTCGCAAAGTGAGTGACAGGAAGTCAGTGTGTAGAGGAGGTAAAGAAGGGGGGCTAAAATGCAGGCATTTTGGTACCATTTTCTGGGTGTGCCATAATCAGCCACTGTGAATTTGTACACAGCTGGAAAGGCCCAGGTGTCTTAGGAGAGCTGCTCATTCTGCGACAGCATGGGGTTCCTCAGAGGTTCAATGGTGCACCCGATGTTTCTGCTTTTGTACATAAGCGGCGGATGTGAAATGCCGGCATTGGACGCTCTATGCACAAGACTGCGTCTGAGCCATTAGCGTATTTTCCCAAGTCCACTGTGTACAAAATTGCAGCTGCGCATGCGACTGTGCACCTCTGAATTAGGCCCTTTGTCCCTAAACACACACTATAATTCAGTAGTTCCTAAACTTGGTCCTCAAGGCACTCTAAAAGTTCAGGTTTTAATGATATCCATGATTAAGCATAGGCTACTTAATTAGTACAGGTTGAGTATCCCATATCCAAATATTCCGAAATACGGACTTTTTTGAGTGAGAGTGAGATAGTGAAACCTTTGTTTTTTGATGGCTCAATGTACACAAACTTTGTTTAATACACAAAGTTATAAAAAATATTGTATTAAATGACCTTCAGGCTGTGTGTATAAAGTGTATAAGAAACATAAATGAATTGTGTGAATGTACACACACTTTGTTTAATGCACAAAGTTATAAAAAATATTGGCTAAAATTGACATCAGGCTGTGTGTATAAGGTGTATATGTAACATAAATGCATTCTGTGCTTAGACTTAGGTCCCATCACCATGCTATCTCATTATGGTGTACAATTATTCCAAAATACGGAAAAATCCGATATCCAAAATACCTCTGGTCCCAAGCATTTTGGATAAGGGATACTCAACCTGTACCTCATTCAGTTTGATTATACGATCTATGCACAAGCATGGTTATCCTTAGTACCTGGACTGTTAGTCTGGGTACACACTATGGCTGCAGACCCACTGACATAGCTTCTGATTTGGTAAGCATACACACTCTCGCCCACACAGTATGTCTATGCAGACTTCACAACTCGGCGAGCATTTCAATTTACCCACCCAGCTGTGATGTTAGTCCCTGCAGCCTTTGCAGCGGCGATTGGTGGTTTGCCCGTACACGCAGCCAGAAATGCCGAGATATCTGACGGATAAATCAGCTGTGCTGCAGGGCAGATGTGATGTGTATGAACAACATTGTTCAGTAATATCTGGAGTACCGATCTATCCTTCGTCCCTCGAACGAACAATAAATCATTCTAGTGGCACCTTGAGGATAGGTTTTTTATAATCCATCATCACTTATCACAAAATATGTATCTTTTTTGCATAAGAAAAAAAGTTGTTTTTTTTTGTTTTGTTTTTTAAAAGTAGAGTTTTATCATTTTCTATGATATGAAGTTGCCTTTCTTGGAGTTGATGATGTCTGGTGATTTCTCTCCATAGTAACAATGTCAATGTACAGTTTAACTTGGGGGGGGGGGGGGAATATATAAATTAAAAAATATAAATAAATCTATTCATGCATTACCATATTAACTTACAAAGTATCTTCTGCAACACTTGTCCTCCCTGTGACATAAGCCAATGACGAATAGATCATTTTGAAGGATTACTAGAAATTTTTTTTTTATTTTTTTTTTTTTTTTTAATCAGAAATACATTTGATTTTACGTGAGTTCTTTATTATATTTTTCTAACCCTACAAATGCTTCCCTGCATGTTTTCCTTATGTTGCCATCTGTGGGCGTTGTGTATAACCAAAAGTTTAAGGATAATTGTTCTGTCGTTATATAATAGCCAGACAACCTGGGCTCTCAGTTTAGCCATATGAGTCTTGCCAGACAGCCATCGGCCGAGTCGTCAGATGCTCATTCGACTATGTTCCAATCAACTGTGGTGCTTCAGCCGTCGCCGCAGTCTGGCTACATCATGGCTCCTCCTCCTCCACCACTCGGACAGTCTGTCCCACCACCCAACTACTCTGCCTCCAGCCAGCCTGTCAATCCTTCGGTGCTGCAGCCACAGGGTTACATTCAGCCCCCATCACTCCAGCAGGTACGTTGTCCCTAAGGGGATAGCTCTGATTACTGATCAGTAGAGGACACTATGAGAAGTTAATGGTAATTACTTTCTCGTTTAATAAGTAGCGACTATTCTGCATTTACTTAGTAAAGCCTATTCAAAAGCTCTTTTGCGTGTACTTTCAAGCTGTTAACTGAACATCCTTCGCCTGTCATCTGAACATGCCATGGCAGTCGGTTGGTGGGCTGAGCCAGCATTTGATCACAGTGGGGATTTATTAGTTGGTTAAAGATAACAGTGCAGTTAAAGGCGAGCTGAATGCAACAGTTATGTTTTTGGTTTCTAGTAGATTGAATTACCCCATCCTCATGGCTATTACTTCAGTTTACAAAATGGCTGCCTCCTCAGTACACTTTAAATGCAAGTGGAAAATGTATGTATTGGTGTGCAAATTTGATTGCACTGCCCCTATAGGTGCTTTTGCAGCCTGCTTTTAAAAAGGGTTTCACCATAAAATGAATTATAACTATAATAAGAAGAAAATTGTGCTGAAAGTATAGGTAAAGTGAAAGACCGGCACTCACATTCAGTTTCCAAAAGGGATTTTTATTCCAGAAGCATGGCAAACGTACACACTGGCGTGATGGTGCCCAACAGCTGTTTCAGCTAAGCCTTGTCAGTTTGTGTCAGGCTTTTGATAGATATATTCTTGCATTGAGTTTTCAAAAAGTTCATAACGGATTCCCAAAATAATTTTGCCAGAAAACTAACTATGAAAAAGTTACTATTATTCTTATCGATGACCCATAGTGATTAGCAGCATCCTACTTACAAACTTGACCTTATCGGTAAAAACAAAAGTAGTCTTTAAGGGAGTTAATGGTGTCTTACCACTGCTTCCATTGGGTGTTATACCCATGTTCTTACCTTGTCCTCTATCAGTAATGGATTCCCAGCTCTGCTGTGTCTGGTCCGATCTTCAGTGAGGAACTGTGCAGGTCATATTTGGATATTGGTAACTGGGTCATTCCACTACCAAGAGAGACTATCCAGAGAATGCCTTACAATATGCTTGGCAAAGTTTGGGAAAATGTACGCATTTCACCTATGCGGTTTGTCAGAGATATGGTACAGGGGGTAGATGTATTAAGCAGCACTATGGGGTTTAGCGGTATCTGTGCATGTTATGTGCTGCAGTAACCGCTTGTCCCCATGTACTAATTCAGTTGAAGTGTGTAAAATGATGGGGGTGCATACATTATTGGCACTGCCATCTACAAGATAGCATGCCAATGTGCAGGTAAATGTGTGAATAGTCCGTGGCCCTGACCGTTCTGACAGCTGCAGTAGTTGTTGCCATGTGCACAGCCCTCTCCCTTGCTGTCCTTTCCGAAAAACAATAAATTGTTGTTTTTTTTCCTCAATCAGGCCACATGTGCTGCTAGGAGAAAATGGCCTGCGCATGTGTAGAAAGCATGTACTGTAAGTGCCGGTCAGTGACAACGGCCCCCACCAAAAGAGTGAGAGTGAAAATTGCCGAACAGGTGAATAAACACTCTCCCTCTTTGGCAAAAAAAAAAGGTTAATAATTCCGGTGTGGTGATAAAATATATGTAAAGGGTCGCGCTAGAGATCCATTAAGATCACAGTAAAAGCCAGTGGTTTAAGAAGTTATTAACAATTTATTATACATTTTATATATATATATATATATTAAAAACACTTAAAAAAATATTAAAAGACAGACAGCACAAAATAGATGCAGTGGCATGTAACAATCGAAATTAAATGTAGCACTCTAAGGAGTATTGACTATTTACAGCTACTATGTTGCATTTCAATTAATGCATGTATCTGTAATCCTCAATGGGAATTATCAAAATGTAATTTATGCAGTTCCGAAATAGAGTTCAATCCAAGTATAAAATAACCAGTTGGAAACTGGGGTCCAGTATAAAATTATAAAAACATAATGTCCGTAAATGGATGTCCCAGCAGAGATTTCAATTTCATATGCTCACAGGCGTTCCCTTATATTATGCAAAATGCCGTATGACGAGAGCTGTTTGCGGTACTCACTCTCTATCCCATAAGTAAGGGACCTGCTTGAGGTAGGAGGAGATGACCGAGCGTCCTCGGGTGAGGCGGCTTGATAGCGGCGGCTGATGAGGCTAGCGATGACCGTCTGCGGAATCGGCGGCTGTTGCAATTTTCAGTCGGGTTGCTTGAAACAGGGTCCCCCAGTATTCTCTAGTTTGGTACAAGGAGTACTAGATGCGTTTCGTCACTTCCGGTAATTTTTCGATGCCGGTGTGTGGGCCTGCTTCACCACGCTAAATAGGTGAAGTGGGTCCAGACAAGTGACAAGAGTTCTGCACACAATCCTCCCCAGGGATACTTATGTATTCTTTCACTAGCTAAGGTGAAGTTAAAATCTGTCATAAATGTTGCAGGGGCATCTTTTTGTTGGATCATAAATTACAGGTCTACAAAAAAATGTTTTCTTAGGGTTTGTCACATTTCAGTTAATGTCTCCTCTTAAGATTTGTCTTTTGTTTTTGTTTTTCTGTTCAGATACCAACCTGCTATTGTGCTCCCAACCAGTTTCCTCACTCGAACCAACATTATCGCCCAGTAACATCGGTCCAGTTCAGTTCTCAACCAAATCAAACACTACCACAATCCCACCAAACAGGTTTGTTTCTGTGTCAGTGATCTCTCCCCCCTCACCCCACCCAAGATAAGAATAGTGATGTAGAGCGGCGGGACTCGGGCCCGGGGCGCTGTCTGAGAGGGTTTACGTTTCTCACAGTGAACCGGTCTCTTTTCCAGTCACTTTCTCCTCTTCTCGGATTTCCGTCTGAAAAATTTAATTTTACGATTCTGTTTTTGTTGTCAAATTCTTGCTCGTCAACAGTCTCCAGAAAAAAAAATGTGAATGAATTAATTGCAATGTGATATATTTGTTACCTGCTGGGAAGTTTGTCACTGGTGCGAGCAGGGTAAACCTAAATAGAAATGTCACTCAGTCAGCCAAATCTCAACAAGGTTGTTGTCTATTCAGCTGCTGTGCAGCTATAAGTGTGTCAGCATGCACTGCCAGCTTCATGCCAGTGTGGTATGCTTATTTCTCCAGCAACTGCAGGCAACATTCTCTAAAAGAGTGAACAGAAAATGAAATCTAATAAAGTAGTGCTGGCACATTTGGCTGATTTCCTGTTTAACTTGTTAAAGACTTTAATTGAGTTAGACAATGTCCAGTGTGGTATCCTACCTCTTAAAAAATCAGAGCTGTGTCATGGTGAGAGAGAGGTAAAAATGGCCAGAACTCCCAAACTTCATGTTGGGAGGAAGCAGGAGATGCCTGGTGTTAGTGAGCCGCCAGGTCCCTTTCAACTCCGCTAGCGTCGGTCATCTATTTTTTTTATTTTTTTTAATCTGGAAACGCGAATAGGACGCACCTAGAGACTGGTGATTAATTTGGTATTCGATATTGTATGCAAGTCTGCATACTAACAGTCTTCTGGTGCCTCCTAGATGCATTGTGACTAAAGCTGTATTTTTGGCAAAAAAGACACCTGCGTCGAGATGTACTGGAGTCCGAGATCGCAGCAGGAGATGCCTGGCGTAAGTCAGTCGGCAGCTCTGCTAATGTTGGTTGTTTTTTTTTCTTTGAAATTGCCTCTTTTTCGCACCGCCGTGTGACGTGGACGCATAAGCAGCTTATGCTGATTAAAATGATATGCGGCATGACTGATGTGTGCAACTGTGGCTGTATCTGCATACGATAAGCTGCGTTAGTGATTTCCAGGAACAGTCGCAAACAGAATATAGGCATGCTGCAAATCATTTTAATCCACATAAGCTGCTTGTGTGACCTGTTTGCATAGCAATACGACTTAGATGCATTTAAACTGAAAAAGTCACACACAAAGATGCTCGGCGCTACTGAATAACGGCATGGAGTGACTAGAAGGGCTGTTTAACGTGAATGCAGCAAGGATGTAGGAGGACACATCTGTAGTACTGTTTCTTGTGTACTGGCACAGTGATGATGGAGGATGTTGCTCCAAGTCTAATGGGGCCCTACACATTTGTCGATCCGCCGCCAAGCTGCCCGACGACGGATACAGCCGACAGGCGACCCGGCAGGGGGGGGCAATGACGGGCGAGTGAAGTTTCTTCACTCCCCCCGTCACCCGGCTCCATAGCAGTGCAGGCAGATATGGACGAGATCGTCCATATTGGCCTGCATGCATAAGCGACGGGGCACCAGAGATCAACGAGCGGGGCCGCGCATCGCTCATCGCTGGTGCCTCCACACAGAAAGATATATGAACGGTATCTCGTTCATTAATGAACGAGATCGTTCATATCTTTCAGTATTCTCTCGCCCAGTGTGTAGGGCCCATAAGATGTCACATGTTTTAGAATTTTGATCCTTCAAACGTGCAGTTTCTTTTTATTTACTGTCACAGTTGGTGGGAAGTATGAAAAGAGGAACATTTAATAATTTGCAGACAGCACTCTAAACACCAATGTATTTGCTTAAGTGTGCCTTGTACAGACAATGTCCTCTGTCCAAGCAATAAAGACACTCCATTTGCTTCTTCATTCCTTTGTAATTGAGGGCATTAGGGCTCCTATAAGGAAGAAAAATCTGATATTCTTTTTTTTTTTTTTTTTTATTATGTCCTAAGAGGCGCAATATTTCGTCATTTGACTATACCCCAAATATTTTATCCTGATGGAGAATTATTACACAGCTGTAAAATTCAGAAGAAGGGCTTTGGGGATTTACAGGAATAAATGACTTGATAGGAAAGTAAAGCTCTACAGTGGATTTGGTAACACATTTACAGAGGCTGCTCTTCAGAAAGAATATTTTACTTTTTTTTTTTCTTTTAAAATGTGTTAAATATTAAAAAAATATCTGCCATTTTGAACAGTGAGTGTCCTAGTAGGTGGGTGTGTGCAAGCCCCTTTTATCTTTTTATCTTGCAGATAAGTCCAAGGACCTATAACCGAGGTTCCCAATCTCTGCCGTTGCAGTCCAGGTTTTAAGGATATCCATGCTCGAGTCTAGATGTTTTAATCAAACTGAGGTACTAATTAGGTCACCTGTGCTCAAGCATAGATATCCTTAACCGCTTGCCTGGCATTGTCGCATGTAATGCGACTGGCGTCAGGTGTACGATACCTGCAACATCACATGAGATGCGATGCCCGCTGTGTCCGTCATGTGGAAGAGGAGATCCAGTCCGCACAAGTGCAGAATGGATCTCCTCTGGCTCCCCGAAGTGATGCAGCGATCTCTGATTCACGACATCTTTTCTGGAATCGCGCCCTAGAATATTGCGTGGCCGGCATTCTAGAGTGCATAATCCAAGAAGCACAGTGCGGGCAGGGGAACTTACTTAGTCTCCCAGAGCATTTTGGCTGATCTCCTGAGTGTGCAGAGATCATCTGCAGCATGGGGGACCGATCACCAGTTCCCCTTGATACGCGTTCCACTGTGCTCACCATGTGGGGGAGGGGAAACACCCAGGGGAGAATAAATAGCAAATAAGGTTGGGGTAGGGGGAATAGCAAATAAAAAAAGATAAATGATGCTGGAGGGGGATATGATGATGATGATGATAAAAAAAATACATTAGTCACAGGCTAGGCTGGTGCAAGATAGGGTCTTTATTCAGGGTGGGGTGGGGGTTATAAAGCATAGATTTTTGTTTTTGCTACTATTTGTGTTTAAGACCACTGGGGTGGCTCTATTGCCAATGGGGAGTGGGAAGATATTATATGTATTTTTAGTGGATGAGTCTTTCTAAAGTTACCATTGAATGTATTTGACTGGACCATTGATGGGCAAATGTTTTTTTTGAACAACTGAAATAATGAATTAAATTCATCCCCAGCAGTTTTGTGGAGTTGAAAGTGAAGCTTGAGTTTCATGTCACCTACGTCTGTGCAGGGAACATTACTTGATGTCTGGGTCTTTATTGATGCACAGTAGGAAGTATTTGTTTCTGCAAAGGGCATGGTTCGGGAGTTAACTCAAGTGAACGCTTTCACTGATCTGTTTTACCCATCACAAATAGCATAATTAAGTCTCTATATTTATTTTAATGTTTTATTTTTAACAGGTTATCCAGCGGTAATGCCAAACCAGCAACCAAACTACCAAGGCATGGTCAATGTGCAGCAACCTCAGAATCAGCCATTGGTCAGCAGCCAACACGGCAATATTGCCAATCCCATCCACGGGGTAATGGTGCAGTACTCCTCCGTACCCTCATACCAGGTAGTGCTATTATTCCACAGTGTCAACTAGGAAAGGTTATATTGCGATCCAGGCAGCTCACTAAAAATAAAATAGATATAGCCCAGTGCCTATTAGTAACCAAAGACCTGCCGCCTTTCAACGGGTATACCCAACCCGTAAGAAAATCAAGAAAGAGTGGTTGTGAAAAGTGCTGGTATTTAGTAAGACAATGATATTAAATTCAAATCCTTTTGTTATATTAAAACTCACTGTTATGACACCACATATATTACATTAAAAATATACATATAATAATAAACATCACCGGTCAGTGATACCTATAAAACAATGCAATACAATTAGTCTTTAAGTAGTTCCCTATTCCAGGGATACATAATAGCACCTGATTCCAAGTAGCAGCTGAAACAATGTGTCTCTTGCTTCAATATTACTTTGTAGCCTGATGTTATAGTGAAAAAGGCAGTTAGTTTGGCCACAAGGTTCCAATCATTCTGTTGTTAATCCTCCATATATATCAGGCCATGATTAAATGACTAGTAACATGAAATGAGTATAGAGACTTGTATAAAGTTCATCAAGCAGGCGGTTAGTGTAATTGGCAGCAAACAGCATAAACTGACTATTGCATATTACTTTTTAACCAAGAGTCGCTCCAAATCTGATTTTCCCGGCCACTGGTGTCACTAAGCAAAGTGAAGGCCTTATCTGGAAGATGACAAGTTGTACTGAGTGGCTGTCCTCTGATTTTGTAAGGATGTCCGCCAGCACTCAGTATACAGCATGTAGTCCGTAATCACAACCGTCGCACGGAGCTCGTCCCCGCTTCCGGGTTCACTCAGATAAAACTCTGCGCTCCAAGGGTGCCCCTGAATAGCGTGCTTATTCATGCTAAATTTGTCCCTTAGCGTGTGCTGTGCCCGCCTGCAGGTGTCCAGATGACACGTTTCCCCGCCTACAACGTCAGCGGCTTCCTCTGATCCACTCAGCTTTGAGTTATTCAGTCCCTTTTATTCTCTCAGGACTAAACGCACAATTAGAAATGGTTACCACCCTGATTCTCAGGCGCTTTCAAAAGAACCCAGTGATGTTCAATCTCTCAAAATCTTTGGAAAATATTCAACCTTTTAAAATGAGAAAAAAGCACCAACATAGCATAATACTGTTGTGTCAATTGATTTAAATGTGTATAGGGGGAGGTCCAGACTCGTACCCAAAATGGTGGTCTACCGTGGTAGACAAATGCGCATTATAGAGAACGGATCACCATCCGTACTTGCTATAGTTCTTATGGATATCCTCCTTATTTCATCAACCGTGATAACGTGGATAAAATGGATCTCAAATAGCGTTATACCATTAAAAATTTATTTCCACATACAACATATAATAAAATATAATAAGAAACCCCTTTGACAGATGGGTTCTCACCAGACAGAGTCTATTTGTCCATTTCAAAGTGTGGGTGACACTTTTTCTACCACCTATTTTCTTGGGCTGCTTTGTTGTGGCGCACAGTTTGTGTTCTATTTCCTTTTTAAACGCACAATTAGCATGTAATCTAAAGTTCTGTTTCAGCTGTGTGTATCCCACAGGCAGAGCTTGCTAGATTTTCCCCATAGACTTTTTAACAGCTCATAATAAATTCATCACAGTGTAATAAATACATAAAATTATCCACATATAGCTACAAAACATTATATATACAGCTCACTAAAAATGTATTTTGTTTCACCAGGTTCCCGTTCGGCAAGGCTCCCAATCTGTGCCCCAACAGCCATATCACCAACAGGTGCTCATCCCTAACCAGTCCAACCAGGGGCAGTTACCAACAGCAGGAATGCCAGTTTACTACAGTGTCATTTCCCCAGCACAGCAAAATAATATGAAGTATGTATGTGTAATACCTAGAATTCTTTTAGATTATGTAAGTGGAGACCGTTTGTATGATCTTACCCTATATATTTCACAGTTCCTCGGTGGGATATATGCAGCCTGCAGGGTCTGAACAAATGCAGTTTCCTAGGACGACCTCTCCCTGTAACTCTCAACCACTTCCAGGTCCTCCATGTGCAGGTAAAAGAAATGGAGGTTGGTCATTTGGGTGTATTTGCTTCTGTGGGCAAGAGAAGAGGGACGCTCTTGGACTTTTCTGCTGGTAGTACGCCTTATGTGTTACAGGCATCTGTTTGATTCTAAATGCTAGTGATTTATCTACTTGTATCCCAGTAAAGAAATCGCCTGTGTGAAACACAAAGAGACAATGCAGGTGCTCTATTCAAACATTAGTGATTAGAATTGTAATACATTTTGCAATAAATTTTACAATTGAGTAGAGATTTTTTTGGCCAAGGTTATGGGCTAACCTACCACGTCGGGTAACCTCATCATCGGGTAAGTCCCTAACATTCTAAGAGCTCAAGTCTAGGTCATGGGACCTAAGTCAGCCCAACCAATACACTTTAGGGCAGTGTGGTTTTCCTGCTGGAGACTGTTGGTCTGATGCAGGTTTTCAAGCAAGTCTATTTTTGCAGATTTTGTGATTATTAGCATTGCGCTTTAATTGTATGCGAGCATTTGCATTGACGGGCATTTCAGAGTCTTATCCGTTTTAGTCTTCTCTTCCCTTGCATATGAATAGGTGTAACTGGTCTGGGGGTGTTGGTACACAGGCAAAGTTTAGTAGGGGTGAATTGATGGAATTGTGTGCTATACAAAGTTATGCAATAAGCAAAGAGCTGTCTGATTTCAGAAGTACTTCTTGAAGTAGGTACTGTATAGAGATATTGCAACTGCGTGCTAGTTATGGTGGTTATTTGAACAAGCAGATGGATAGAGGCGGTGTGGTCGGTCATGTACATACATGCAACTCTGCATATGAGCAAAAAGTTTAGTTCCATGCACACAGTGCGAGTGCAATTGGGGATACTTGCCTGGAACTGTGCACCCGCCCATGCGTATCTTCTAAGACCCAGAACAGCTCTCACATAGTACTCTGACTGCTTAAGAAGACCTCTTCTATCAAAACAGTAGAGCAAAGAAGGTTGTTGGAAAATTGAATGGAGGGAAATGGAAGAAGGAGGGGGATGGGGAGAGTCAGGAGCACTCAAAGCAAGGGCAAAGAATATCTGAGATCTACAGTTGTGTATAAGGATTATTTATTTTCCTGTGTTGTTGTTGAGTGTGGGAACAATTTAGATTTTTCAGTGGAAAATACTGGGATTGTAGAGCCAGTGTTTTTAAGGGGGTATACTTCTATCCACGGTAATTGGTCGCACAAAACAATTGGCTTTTATCATGATTTTTTGCCTGGTTATTATTGGGCTATTCAATTATATCCCGCTTTTTTCATGTGTCCAATTAACCTGTTTTAGCATGAAAGCACATAGGATCTGTGAAAGCCGCTGCAGTGATTGTAGGAATTTTTTTTACTTATCAGGGATTTGGGTTTGCTGCTTCAGGCAGGTGAAACCAACTTCCTGAACAGTGCCAGCATTGCGGCTGATAGGATAAGTTATTGTGGATAATTGGGTACTTTGTGGACTGCCTCTTAAAAGTACACTTTATGAAATATATTAGTGGGTACGATCACCAAAGGTGGAGAAATATCCTTTCCCCATGGAGCTGACCAGAAAAGATTGGTTTCATTGATGCAACCTTCAGGCCAAGTTTTAGAAGAACTATTGTATTGTGCATGAAGCATTTATTTATATTTTTTATTTTTCTTTGTTGTATTATGTAGCTGGAATTCACATGCCCTCTTGTTACAGTCAGGGGGTAGGAGAGAATGTGCTTTGAAACAATTGAGATTGTGAAGCTTTGAATTGGCCAGCAGGCATGTGTTTGTCAACTTCTGCCCAAATGAATGGTTGCCTTCCCAAACACTTTGCAAATAAGAGGTAGAGAAGGATAGGCTGGTAAGGTGGGCATTCTGCAGTGAGTGCATCCAAAGGTAAGCCTTTGAATCTGTTTAAAGGCCCAGACTCCCAGCCTTGCTAGTCTTATTGAGGAACCTATAGGCTAATCTATTAAACAGGCAGGCTCCGTAATCTCGCAAAAACATCTGGCATCTCAAATTCACCACTGGACTTTGGAGAGGCTAAAACAGTTTCTTTGTTATGGATTGGCGATATAAAACACAATCAAATGGCACATTTTTATTGATAGGATCTGGTCCCCAAAGAAGAGCATCTTCATACGGAGTGCTTATTGGAGAAGTGACATCCTCCAATAACATATAATGGATATCGAAGTGAACACAGTTTTTAGAGTGTTAGGATTTTTTATAAATCTAATCACTGCAGAAAAATTGTCAGTTTGGTACTGTTTTGGGAACTTTTTAAAACCATTGTTAATTCAGTCACCATAGTAACTCATCTCTATTACATTTCGCTGGGAATACATATAAGCTGTAAATTGTGTTAATAATTGTGTGGATGAAAGCAGCAATGCAGCCTTTCCCAGTCATTTACAAACAAGACATTAAATTATTTTTCCCTTTCTAGCTGTACCAACAGCACCCTCTGGTGGTGGGATGGTAATGATGCAGCTTAATTTACCGAACAACCCACCACCTCAAACACATTCTTCACCTCAGTGGAAGCCAACTAAATATTATTGTGACCACCAGAGGGCTCATAAGACTGCAGAATACGGCAACCTGGACCCTTCTGTGCAGGTAAATTATTATTATTATTATTATTTTTTAATAATATTGTGTTGTCTGAGCAAATGTTTTTATTTTATTTTTTACTTATTGAATTGTTTTGTGCATGTGGTTAAATGCATCTGTGAATGAACTAGGCTGAAATACAGGATTTATCGGGTGACCTCCTGGACTGCTCACTGCTTCTTAAGTAGTTTTGTAAGTGCCTACAAACAAGGGTATTAATTGGAAGTCATATCCGCATGTGTAGTGGACATTACTTGTACTTATCTAGTCCAATCACTCCCCTCCACACAAATCCACCTATATATTCACTCTAGTAATGTACAATGTTGAGGGTCCCCCTCCTTGGGACCCTTGATGTTTGTTTAATAGATTTAAGTCCTTTAGTTTGTTTAACCAGTGCTAGGATTCCGTAATGAAATGTGAGTGGATCTGACACATGGTTAGAAATGACAGCAGACCTCTAGGGAGGGAGAAGAGTCAGCCAGTCAGGAACTACGGTTTTAATTTATTTAATACCTGTGCATGAGCTTACCTCCTCTAGTTCTCATACTTTATTTAGTGATCGATAGAAGAAACCCACTTTAAGGGGTATATTCAGTTGATGTTGGATCCTTTCCGACATTTCAGTATTCAATTCTCTGTTGGATTTGGTGGTTCCCAACAATGCCAATCCAACTTTTTTTAAAGTCTGGTTGACATTGTCTGAAACGGGGCTAAAACCTGAAGGATTTGGCCGTGAATCCAACAAAATACATGGATCCACGGCTAATCCGCCGAACCACGTGTTTTCCAACAAGTCGGAATTGCCGACCTGTCGGAAAAATGGCAGCCAAATTGAATAGGTCGGAACAGTATCCGACCTAAAAAAGTCAGAAACTGATGTCTTTCCGACAAGACGGCAGTTCTGACTACAATTGAATACACCCCTTAATGAATGACTGATGTTATTGGTTTAGATAACATTGTGTATTCTACCCAGACTGTTTTATTTATGTACAGAATTATTGTAAACAAAACTCTATTGTGTCATTTCTTACAGCATAGCTCATATCTAAGCAGTCCCATCACATCGCCCAATCAGTCACCGATTCCTGTGCAGTTAACCAACCTGAAAAACATCCGCCCTGGGTTATCGCCTCTTCCTCTAGTTCCACATTTCTCCAGACCGTTTGCTCCTGGACAAGGTAAGTGGTTAGAATTATGCAATTAGATCATTCTGGCAAAGTGAAGTGAACGGTTGTAGTGCCAAAAAGCAAGTGACTTGTGCACCAAATCACGACTACACACTAAATTCCCTTTTTATCTTGTAAATGTTAACACAGTCATTTAAAGTACTATCAAGCATCTCTATAGATTTAAGGCTAACTACACACTGATGTTTGCAATGCATTGACAAGTCTACGGCATGTAAAAACATATACAATTCACATTGGGTTGATGTAAATATGCAACTGTGGCAAAAACAGGACGTTCTTTTGTTCAAGCCAAACAATTGTTGTAAACACAATGTGAAATGTTTGTAATGCATTGCCATTAAAATGAAATGTATGGTTTCAGCCACATTGGCGTATGTCACACATGGTCAAATCGAACAAGGCGTGTTCTAAAAAACACACTGCCGTTAAACGCTTGTAAAAATGCAGAGATGTTCTGCCTCGTGTGGTAGTGTCTTGTATTTTCACAGCCGTTTACACACTCTTGTCTAGCAGAGTAGACATGTAACAACAGTGTGTATGTAGTCTTGGTGCATGTATGTCAGACAAGCAGTCTTACTTACACATCTTTGCCCTCTAACTTTCATAGCAGTCTCTCTGTGTGACTTGGGAATAAGCTGACTAGGGAATAATGTGACCAGGGACAAACTTTTACCCCCATGGCACCAGTGTAGCACTTGTGAATACTGCTAAATTGTAGCTGGATCCCTAAGTCAGTATTGTAATATTCCGTAATGTGTCCACAACATGCCTGTTCAGCAGAACCCATAATGGATTCAGTGATTTTGGGTAGTGAACCAGAATTCAATCATTCACGTTACCTTGGTCATGTCTGGGCTAGGCTCAGCCCACAGCATGGCAGCCCCTTCTTTCTGTAAGAGAGATATACATTCATATATAGCACAGTCAGCCAGAATTGCCATGGGTTATATACACTGGGTTTGGCTGTGTGTGAGTGGCATATTTTAGTAAATTTTCTATTCAATATCTCGCAATCTCTGGATGTGAGTTTACGTCTTATTTGTGCTCTCTTTGTTTGTGTTTTTCTGGCAGGTGATACAAGATATCCGTTACTTGGTCAGCCATTACAATACAATGCTCCTCAATTAGTACATGGACATATAACAAGTCAACAGGTTTCTAATCGTGTTCTTGAATCTGCATTTTCAGAACTAGATGTAATGAAGGGATTAGATGGGACAATATTCACTTTCATTTAGAGAAGTAAGATTTTCAGTAGGAACCCAACACATTGGGGACAGAACACTGAAATATCAGGAGTATGACCACTCCATAGGACACATGGAAGAACACCAATGTTCTCAGATGTACACAACTTCTGCTTTAATTGGCCTTACTGTTTAGTCCTATTTAAAGTTTCACATTGAGGTTCACCAAGTTTTTACAGCAACACTCTGTAGTACACCTGTGTTTCAGAATTAATTTTCTGTGTTCCAGGGTCAGTCTGGACACAGACATGGAAATAGGGGCAAAAAAACTGCCAAGAAGGCTGCTTCCACAGACCTCTCGGCGGGTGAACCGGGTACGTCACTTATTGAAGAAATGTAGGCCTTTTGCTTTATTTAAAACTTTTTTTTTATTCTGTTCCTGGGTACTTTTCCCTAGGAATTAGTGTCAGCTTTGTGTTTTGGTACTTAAAAACGGTCAGACCCCAGTCCTATCTACTGTATGTGTGTGTTCCTAAACTCCCAAGTTGCTCACATGTCCGTATGCTCCTGAGAAATTAGCTCCACCCACTTCCACAGCTGGGTGATCTATTGCATATACAGTACACCGTTGTTTTTCGGACGACCAATTTTTTGCTATAGTATGATCTCTAATTATCTGGCACCCACATGGGAATGGGAGGGATACATTTGTGTGTTTGTGACCATAACAAATTGCTGGAGCTTGCACCTCAATACATAACTATCTTAATAAGGGTGTGGTTCATCAAATCGACAGTATCTAGGTCGACAATGTTTAGGTCGACAGTCACTAGGTCGACATGGATGGAAGGTCGACAGGGTTCCTAGGTCGACATGTGCTAGGTCGACAGGTCTAAAGGTCGACATGAGGATTTTTTTTTTTTTTGGTGTCGTTTTCTTCGTAGAGTGACCGGGATCCCAAATTAGTGCACCGCGTCCCCTCGCATGGCTCGCTTCGCTCGCCATGCTTCGGGCATGGTGCATTCGCTTCGCTCGGCACAGATTACCGTTCCAACCGTAGTCCACATGGATCGTTAAGTATGAAAAAATTCAAAAAAAGAAAAAATAAGATTTTAAACCTACCGGTAAATCTATTTCTCCTAGTCCGTAGAGGATGCTGGGGACTCCGTAAGGACCATGCTGGGGACTCCGTAAGGACCATGGGGTATAGACTGGCTCCGCAGGAGATAGGGCACCTAAAAAGAACTTTGACTATGGGTGTGCACTGGCTCCTCCCTCTATGCCCCTCCCCCAGACCTCAGTTAGAGAACTGTGCCCAGAGGAGATGGACAATACAAGGCAGGATTTAGCAATCCAAGGGCAAGATTCACACCAGCCCACACCAATCATACCATGTATCCTGGAACCTACATAACCAGTTAACAGTATGAACAAAAAACAACAGTAACGGTCCAAGACCGATGTCAACTGTAACATAACCCTTATGTAAGCAACAACTATATACAAGTCTTGCAGAGTTTCCGCACTGGGACGGGCGCCCAGCATCCTCTACGGACTAGGAGAAATAGATTTATCGGTAGGTTTAAAATCTTATTTTCTCTTACGTCCTAGAGGATGCTGGGGACTCCGTAAGGACCATGGGGTTTATACCAAAGCATCCAATCGGGCGGGAGAGTGCGGATGACTCTGCAGCACCGACTGAGCAAACGCTAGGTCCTCATCAGCCAGGGTATCAAACTTGTAGAATTTAGCAAAAGTGTTTAATCCCGACCACGTCGCCGCTCGGCAAAGTTGTAAAGCCGAGACGCCTCGGGCAGCCGCCCAAGAAGAGCCCACCTTCCTAGTGGAATGGGTCTTAACCGAATTTGGTACCGGCAATCCAGCCGTAGAGTGAGCCTGCTGAATCGTATTACAGATCCAGCGAGCAATAGTCTGCTTTGAAGCAGGCGCGCCAATCTTATTGGCCGCATACAGGACAAACAGAGCCTCTGTTTTCCTAATTTTAGCCGTCCTGGCTACATAAATTTTTAAGGCCCTGACTACGTCCAGGGATCTGGAATCCTCCAGGTCACCAGTAGCCACAGGCACCAAAATAGGTTGATTCATATGGAACGACGAAACCACTTTAGGCAAAAATTGCGGACGTGTCCTCAATTCAGCTCGATCCACATGAAGAATCAAGTAGGGGCTCTTGTGTGATAGAGCCGCCAATTCTGACACTCGCCTTGCTGATGCTAAGGCCAACAACATTACCACCTTCCAGGTAAGAAATTTCAACTCAACCTTGTTAAGCGGTTCAAACCAGTGTGATTTTAGGAACTGCAACACCACGTTCAGGTCCCATGGTGCCACTGGAGGCACAAAAGGGGGCTGTATGTGCAGCACTCCCTTTACAAACGTCTGGACTTCTGGAAGAGAAGCCAATTCCTTCTGAAAGAAAATCGAGAGGGCCGAAATCTGTACCTTAACCGAGCCTAATTTCAGGCCCATATCCACTCCTGTCTGTAGGAAGTGGAGAAGACGACCCAAATGAAAATCTTCCGTAGGTGCATTCTTGGTCTCACACCAAGACACATACTTTCGCCAGATACGGTGATAATGTTTTATCGTCACCTCCTTCCTAGCCTTTATTAAAGTAGGGATGACCTCTTCCGGAATCCCCTTTTTTGCTAGGATTCGGCGTTCAACCGCCATGCCGTCAAACGTAACCGCGGTAAGTCTTGAAATACACAGGGCCCTTGCTGCAACAGGTCTTCCCTCAGAGGAAGAGACATGGGGTCTCCTGTGAGCATCTCTTGTAGATCCGAGTACCAAGCCCTTCGAGGCCAGTCTGGGACCACGAGTATCGTCTGTACTCTTCTTCGTCTTATGATCCTCAACACTTTCGTGATGAGAGGAAGAGGAGGGAACACGTAGACCGAGTCGAACACCCACGGTGTTACCAGTGCGTCTACTGCTACTGTCTGAGGGTCCGAGACCTGGCGCAACACCTCCGAAGTTTTTTGTTGAGGCGTGACGCCATCATGTCTATTTGAGGAGTTCCCCAAAGACGTGTTACGTCTGCAAAGACTTCTTGATGAAGTCCCCACTCTCCTGGATGGAGATCGTGTCTGCTGAGAAAGTCTGCTTCCCAGTTGTCCACTCCCGGAATGAAGACAGCCGACAGAGCGCTTACATGATTTTCCGCCCAGCGAAGGATCCTTGTGGCTTCCGCCATCGCGACTCTGCTTCTTGTCCCGCCCTGGCGGTTCACATGAGCCACTGCTGTGACATTGTCTGATTGAATCAGAACCGGAAGGTTTCGAAGAAAACTCTCCGCTTGTCGAAGGCCGTTGTAAATTGCCCTGAGTTCCAACACATTGATGTGTAGACAGAACTCCTGGTCTGACCAAAGACCCTGAAAAGTCCTTCCCTGTGTGACCGCTCCCCATCCTCGGAGGCTCACGTCCGTGGTAACCAGGATCCAGTCCTGAATCCCGAACCTGCGACCCTCCAGCAGGTGAGCACTTTGCAACCACCACAGGAGGGACACTTTGGTTCCTGGGGACAGAGTTATTTTCCGATGTAAATGCAGATGGGACCCGGACCACTTGTCCAGAAGGTCCCATTGAAAAGTCCTTGCATGGAACCTTCCGAAGGGAATGGCCTCGTAGGTCGCCACCATTTTCCCCAGAACTCGAGTGCATTGGTGAACTGACACCCTTTTCGGTTTTAGCAGGTCTCTGACCATGTTCTGGATGTCTTGGGCTTTCTCTATTGGGAGGAAGACCTTCATTTGTTCCGTATCCAGTATCATACCTAGGAACGGTAGTCGAGTTGTCGGAATCAACTGTGACTTCGGTAGATTTAGAATCCAACCGTGTTGCTGGAGCACTCTCAGAGAGAGCGCCACACTGCTCAGCAATTTCTCTCTTGATCTCGCTTTTATCAGGAGATCGTCCAAGTATGGGATAATTGTGACCCCATGCTTGCGCAGGACCACCATAATTTCCGCCATTATCTTAGTGAAAATCCTCGGGGCCGTGGAAAGTCCAAACGGCAACGTCTGAAATTGGTAATGACAATCCTGTACAGCGAATCTCAGGTATTCCTGATGAGGGGTATATATGGGGACATGAAGGTATGCATCCTTTATGTCCAGAGACACCATAAACTCCCCCTCCTCCATGTTGGCTATTATCGCCCTGAGTGATTCCATTTTGAATTTTAATCTTTTTATGTACAGGTTTAGGGATTTCAGATTCAAAATCTGTCTAACCGAACCGTCCGGTTTCGGGACCACAAATAGGGTTGAGTAGTAACCTCTTCCCTGCTGGTGCAGGGGAACCTTGATTATCACTTGCTGTATACACAGCGTTTGAATTGCAGCTAACACTACATCCCTTTCCGATGTGGAAGCTGGTAGGGCCGATTTGAAAAATCGGCGCGGGGGCACCTCCTCGAATTCCAATTTGTAACCCTGGGAAACTATTTCCAACACCCAGGGATTCAGGTCCGAACTGACCTAGACCTGACTGAAAAGTCGAAGACGTGCCCCCACCGGTGCGGACTCCCTCAGGGGGAGCCCCAGCGTCATGCTGTGGGTTTTGGAGCAGCCGGGGAGGACTTTTGTTCCTGGGAACCTGCCGAAGCAGGTGCTCTCTTGCCTCTGCCCTTACCTCTGGTGAGGAAAGAGGATCCCCGACCTCTTTTGGACTTGTGCGACTGAAAGGACTGCATCTGATAGGGTGTTACTTTCTTTTGCTGTTGGGGAATATATGGTAAAAAAATTTGATTTACCTGCTGTAGCTGTGGAAACCAGGTCCGTCAGCCCATCCCCAAATAATACATCCCCCTTATAGGGTAGTACTTCCATATGTTTCTTGGAATCCGCATCACCCGTCCATTGGCAAGTCCATAAGGATCTTCTCGCTGAGATAGACATGGCATTGGCCCTAGAAGTTAGCAATCCAATGTCCCTTTGAGCATCCCTCATAAATAAGACTGCGTCTTTTATATGGCCTAGAGTTAGGAATATAGTATCCTTAGCCATAGTATAAAATTGATCTGTCAGCCCATCTGTCCAAGCTGCAATTGCGCTACACACCCATGCCGACGCAATCGTCCGTCTTAGCACAGCACCCGTATGAGAATAAATACCCTTTAAGGTAGTTTCTTGCCTGCGATCTGCTGGGTCTTTAAGGGCCGTTGTGTCAGGAGACGGTAGCGCCACTTTCTTGGATAAGCGCGTCAGGGCCTTGTCCACAGTGGGGGGTAATTCCCAAATCTCTCTGTCCTGCTTAGGGAAAGGGTATGCCATAAAAATTATTTTGGGGAGCTGCGGTCTCTTATCCGGAGTCTCCCAAGCTTTTCCAAAGAACTCATTTAATTCATGAGATGTGGGAAAATTTATAATCTGTTTCTTTTCCTTAAACATGTGTACCCTTGTGTCGGGGACTGAGGGTTCATCCACAAAATGCAACACATCCCTTATTGCCACAATCATACACTGAATAGTTTGTCACCTTTGGGGTGCAATTTTACTTCGTTATAGTCGACACTGGAATCAGAATCCGTGTCGGTAGTAGTGTCTTGTGTTAAGGGACGCTTTTGAGACCCCGACGGGCCCTGTGAGTCGGTCCAATCTGAGGATTGACCACCTGATGTCCCCCCTAAACCAGCCTTATCAAGCCTTTTATGTAAAGATGCCACACTTGCATGCAACATATGCCACATGTCCATCCAATCTGGAGTCGGCACAACCGACGGGGACACACCACTCATTTGCTCCACCTCCTCCTTGGAGAAGCCTTCCGCCTCAGACATGTCGACACACACGTACCGACACCCCCCACACACACACACGGAGTTACCTATAAGGGGACAAAACCCCAACCAGGCCCTTAGGAGAGACAGAGATAGAGATATGCCAGCACACACCCAGCGCTTAAAAACACTGGAATATATGACCAGATAGCGCTATTATATGTTTATAATTGTAATCTCCACTCACTGCGTCGCCAAAGTGCCCCCCTCCTCCTTTTTCCAACCTGTGAAGCTCAGCAGGGGAGAGAACAGGAAGCCAGCGTTTTTTCATGCAACCTCTGTGGAGAAAATGGCGCTGGTTAGTGCTGAGGATCAAGCCCCGCCCACCCGACGGCTGGCTTCGGTCCCTTCATCATATACTAATAAAATGGCAGGGGTCCGCGGATTTACTGTCCCACAGCCTAATCCATCGTATTTATGGCCAAATCGAGGTTTATTGCTGCCCAGGGTGCCCCGCCCTGCACCCTTCTGTGCCTGCTTTGTGTGTGTGACTGGGAGCAATGGCGCGCAGCTTACCGCTGCCCGCTTACCTCATGAAGATCTGATGTCTTCTGCCGCCTGAAGTCTTTTCCTCAATACTCACCCGGCTTCTGTCTTCGGCATCTGTGAGGAGGACGGTGGCGCGGCTCCGGGACGAACCCCAGGTGAGACCTGTGTTCCGACTCCCTCTGGAGCTAATGGTGTCCAGTAGCCTAGAAGCAGTGCCCAACTTTACAAGCCAGCTCTGCTTCTCTCTCCTCGGTCCCACGATGCAGGGAGCCTGTTGCCAACAGGACTCCCTGAAAATAAAAAACCTAACAAAATTCTTTTTCCACAGAAAACGCTGGAGAGCTCTCTGCTGTGCACCCATTCTCCTCTGGGCACAAGATCTAACTGAGGTCTGGGGGAGGGGCATAGAGGGAGGAGCCAGTGCACACCCATAGTCAAAGTTCTTTTTAGGTGCCCTATCTCCTGCGGAGCCCGTCAATACCCCATGGTCCTTACGGAGTCCCCAGCATGGTCCTTACGGAGTCCCCAGCATCCTCTAGGACGTAAGAGAAAAAATTTGAAAAACTCATGTCAACCTTTAGACCTGTCGACCTAGCACATGTCGACCTTGAAACCCTGTCGACCTCCCATCCATGTCGACCTAGTGACTGTCGACCTGTAGTGGTCGACCTAGATACTGTCGATCTTCAGACCGGATCCCCTTAATAAACCACTTTGTTTCCTTTGTGTTTTTGCAGTTATTGGAAAAGTTTTAGAAATCACAGAACTGCCCGATGGAATAAGTCGCAAAGATGCTGAAATGCTTTTTGGTGAACTCTTTAAAGTAGGTGCTAAAATCCGGTGGTTTCGTGATCCTCGTTCGCAACAAAACCTGCACCAACATCACCAACACTATTGTGGCGGCGGGGAGAACCACATGAGTACTGAACATCCCAATCCCTCCACAGACTTGGCCTCTACTTACACCATCGTAGCTACTTTCCCCACCGTATCGGCTGCTCAGAATGCACTGAAGAAACACAATAATTTAATGAACAAGTTTAGACTGAGAACGAGCAGAAAGCCCTATGACCTTCACATCCTAGAAAGAGCAAGCTCTCAGTAGAGGAAAGCCAGAACATTACTGGAGGGTCAGCCTTTGTCCATCTCCATTAATGATTGGCCTCTTTCATGTGTGTGTGGGTGTGTGTGTGTGGGTGTGTGCACATAGACACTAAATCTTATTATCACGATTTAGTAATTGGAAGAACATCCCCCCGGAGCCGGCAGAGAGTAATCAATCAGCAGGACAAACCTCCCCCCCAACCCTTTTATAGTCTATTTGTTTTATATTTATATTTCTGTATTGGACCCAAAGTTCTCTTGTACAGAAAAATATGTTGTTCATAATGAATGCCCATGTTGGAGGAGAAAAAAAAAAGTCTGTGTTTTTTCTACTTTTCTTTTTCCAAAGCCAGCACTTTGCCATCCACTTTGATAGAACAGGGTGGGGAAATTATCGCTGCACTTAAAAAGAAAAATATATATACATAGATATATATTATAATAATAATAGACCTATTACTGTTTGGAAGAGATGTCTAGTCCTTTCCCCTGTCTTTAAAGGGGATGCTGTTTAAACTACTGATTCTCTTCACCGTGCCCTTCTTAAGTTATATACATAAAGGCTTTGTGAAAGTTCATTGTAAATAAATTATGTTTCTCATGAAATTCATTTTTAATTGTTTTGTTTCCTTTCTTTCTCTTTTTTTTTTATTTTTTTATAGATTATAATACACGTTATGTATAATTTCCATAAAATCTTATCTGTTTAACAGGGATGGGGAACCTTCGGCCCTCCAACTGTTGACCTACACATACCAGCATGCCTTGCTACAGTTTTGCTATTTGGCCATGCTAAAACTATTGCAGGGCATGCTGGGATGTGTAGTTCAGCAGCAGCTGAAGGGCCGAAGGTTCCACATCCCTGGTTTAAACAGTCAGCCTACAACATGGCAGTTACAGTCTCTGGGAAAATTGTGTATTATAAGGAATAATAGACCCACTACTGCATAAAAGCACTCTCCTTTTATATGGTCACTGAAATCCACGGTGACTTCTACTATCCATCCATATAGTTTTACAAAAAGAACAAAGACTGCACTTTTCTAGGGTACTGAAACCTACCAAATGAAGTTAAAACTTAACGTTTATTAGTATGTGTTAAAAATAACAAATACTCCCTTCACACGTTCTACAAAAACCTGTGTGTTTGCACATGAACGTGCATTGGCCTGGGTTTTTGGTATGTCTGAATGGAAACTACCTGGGATGAAGTCCCGGGTACCTGACCCTGCTCTTTACCAGGGTCGGGCTGATAGACCCGGCAAATTCCCAGGTCACATGTGTGAAAGGGGTAAAAGTGACTATCATAAAATGGTCTCAGAAACATGAGATACATTTATGTAAAATAGATTCCCTGATAATAAGTGACATGGCAAACATTGCAAATGTCAAAAGTGTAAATTGGTGCTAAATCAATATTACAATCCATTTAATTGAGCTTCTATACTTTTGGGTGCTGTGTACATACACTACTGTATTACACCTTCTGTTGGATTGTATGATATTGTGTAATGCAGCTATAATGTGATAGTGTCTGCGTAGGGCACACGGATGTAACACACTTTGAACTGTTTTTCTCCAAAGCACATGGATCTGCTTAGGAAGAAGAAAACGTTTAAGCAGAAGTTTGGCCAGTAGGAGATGGACTGAGCAGGGGGTGTATGTAAAATAAACCGCACCACTGACTGCACCTAGGATTTAGTGATGCTAATAACCAAGGGGGACATTTACTAAGCAGTGATAAGAGCGGAGAAGTGAGCCAGTGGAGAGAAGTTGCCCATGGCAACCAATCAGCACTGAAGTAACATTTATAATTTGCATACTAGAAAATTGTACAGAGCTGATGATTGGTTGATGGGGCATCTTCTCCACTGGCTCACTTCCCCGCTCTTAACACTGCTTAGTAAATGTCCCCCTTAATGTTTTATCAGAACTGACAATAGCTTAGAGAAGATAAAACATTGGGTGTATTTTTTTCCCTTTTACACATTACCTCCCTATCCGTAAGGACTATTGCTTCCAAGTGTATATGTAACATTGTAATTCCAATTGTTCTAATTCCTTTCAAGAATTTGGATAATAATGTTGGGAGGCGCAGGTAGAGATGACCTGTCATACAAGAGCTGTATCCTGGCCCCCTTCAGCACTATACAAGAGCTTGTAGAGATGCACTAACCATGCAAGTGTTGCTTTTACATATTGAGATTACTTTTTCAAATGGTATTTCAGTCGGTGACTGACTGAAATTGGTAAACAACTTGGTTTATTACATTTACTAACGCAGTTTAATAAAATAATCGCTAGACGTAATTGGTACAAGAAGTTCTTTTTACATGACATGTACACATTCTAGCTGCCTGGGTTACACTCAGGAGACGTCTCTATGATTAGACCGGAATTTCCTCACACATCACTTCACATTGGGCCTGATTCTGAGACGGACACAATGTTGATGTTGTACGCAGTGGAGACGCTTTTTCTTTTTTGTCACTGTGTATGCACCGAAGTTGCACTGCGCATGGTCTGTCATGGTATCGTGATGGCGGTGACTGTAAGGCTCATTCGCAAAGTGAGTGACCATCAAGGACTGTTTGTGAGTGCAGGCATGTTACAGCTTCTGACTGCGATTCTGTATGCCGTAACCATGGCTCCAGCACCTTATTACCTGCGACCAGGCTGCGGAACCACAGGGTTACTTGGAGGTTCCATTATCGACTGATGTGCATTTGAGGTCTGTGTCTTTGTACACAAGCGTCAGACCTCAGGTGTCTTAATACAGATCCTGGTGGCTGCGACATTTGCATAATTTCGCACAGTCGCTGCATACGGAATAGCAGCTGTGATGATATTTGTGTCCGTCTCTCAATCAGGCCCATTATTTAATCGGTTTTCTTTTCTCTCTCATTTGGCTAATTTACAAGACTGGACAACGTTTGAGACTTCACTGGTTATTAAAATGTGTTAATTGTAAAATATGGATTTTCACTAGCTGAGGATTAAATCTATATATTATTTTATAACTACATTCAACTATTTGTCTGTGTCATTTTCCCTCCAGTTCTATTGTAATAGACGTTTAAAAAAAAAAAAAAAAAATACACGGGTAATGGGCCCTACACACTTACAGATCTCACTGCATGATATGAACGTTCATATCGTTCAGTGTGTAGGCACCAACGATTAACGATGCGCTCGTTCATCGTTGGTGCCCCGTCGCTTATGCATGCAGGCCAATATGAACAATCTCATCCATATTAGCATGCTGTGCTATGGAGCCGGGTGACTGGGGGAGTGAAGAAACGTTACTCCCCCGTCACCTCCCCCCTGCCGCCGAGGGCCCATAAGTATTTGAATCCTGTTCTTTCTTATGCTGCATTATACTATGACTTTAAAATTGTCCATGTTCTGTGCTTTTTATAGGCCAATCCTCAAGAGACACATGCCTGATTCTAATAGTTGGTAATACCCCTTTTACACCACCATCTTTGAACACGGGTTATTGCACATGAGCGTGCATAACCCGTGTTGCTGTGCGGTGTAAAAGGGCCAAGTTGGAATAATCCGGGTCGAGCGACTCTGGTAGTAAGCAGGGTTGAACATATGTTCAACCAGGCTCGCTGCGCTGTGTAAACGTGAAGCCGGGTTGATGCGACCTGTTTCCCGTTCACTCTATGTGGACAGGTGGCACTTGGAGATCATGTGATCTCTAAGCGCTGCCCCCACCGCATCACTTATGACATCACCTACCCAGCAATATGCCGGGTTGGAAACAGCGGCGGCGAGGGGCCTGAGGCGGGTCGCAGCCGGGAAGCACCCTTAGCTCCAGGGTGCAACCCACCTCAGGCTGTATAAAAGGCATATTAGGCATCTTACCCTGGGTAATATATACAATGTATCACAGTGCTTGGTATTGTTTTTGATATAGACTAGCCACAGTAACAAATTCAATTCAAAGTGTGCTGTCTATTGAATGAATTGACTCACAATGCTCAATAATATAACAAATAATTTATAATTACATAAAACAATGATACAAACAATGTACTATTATGTAGCAACCAAATGACACTTACTATATTATAGCAATCGAAAGCTTTTATAAGCATAAAGGAAGTTTTAAAAGCCGGTTCATAGGTTGTTTGCATGAATTGCTTTCTGTCTGTGAAATTTGAAAACAAAGCTTTTATAATGTCCAATTGGGTTAAGACAAAGGGGGTAATTCAGAGTTGATCGCAGCAGCAAGTTTGTTAGCAGTTGGGCAAAACCATGTGCACTGCAGGTGTGGCAGATATAACATTTGCAGAGAGAGAGTTAGAATTGGGTGGGTTATATTGTTTCTGTGCAGGGTAAATACTGGCTGCTTTATTTTTACACTGCAATTTAGATTTCAGTTTGAACACACCCCACCCAAATCTAACTCTCTCTGCAAATGTTATATCTGCCCCCCTTGCAGTGCACATGGTTTTGCCCAACTGCTAACAAACTTGCTGCTGTGAGCAACTCTGAATTAGGCCCAAAGTCTCTCTGAAAGGGGCAGAAGTATTAAGCCTGGAGAAGTGATAAAACAGTGATAAGTGAAAGATAACACCCCAGCCAATCAGCTCCTAACTGTCATTTTTTCAAACCCGTAATGATTGGTTAGTGCGTTATCACCTTATGCTTATCACAGATTTATCACTTCTCCAGGCTTAATACATCTATCCCAAAATGTGTTATAACATCTCACTGGCATCCCATTGGGGATTAGTATGATAATCTCCGTTAGTATTAACAGTCATAGTAACTGATGTGTTGGAATTGTTAATGCATGGTTTAACAGCATGCAGTTTCCTATTAGTGTTCACATATATAATTACTACTGTTCTAGTTCATGTAGTATTGATAGCCGGGACTCCTTGCACATAATGCACAACTGGTTTTGGCTCCATGACCGGAATCGGTAGCGCTGTTTACATACGGTACAACTGCTCACTTAGCACCTCACTGGTAGGCTCCGTTATGTACTGGCAGCATCTAATTGGGGTATGTAAAGGAGATTTGAGAAGATGCGCAATAAAAACCTTTAAGTGCAGGTACACTCTGTGCATGAGAGGATATCCACAAACACTCAAAGACAATATACACAATAAAGGGGAGCACAAATTAATACAGCGCACTCAGAGTTAACATGCATCCATTAGCCTACGTGATTAAAATTATGACATAAAGGATTCAACCTTTTTAGTCTTGAATCAGTTTGTTATTGATCCCAACTTGATATACTCCAACATCCAATAGATTATATCTGAAAGAAAGTGTGTGTTTCTCTTGCCCCACAGATTCAAACAGCATTGAAAGGTTAGAGAGACACAATATTGAACAAATGTATAGTGTAGTAGTCCTTTTGGAATCAAGCATATAGGATATCAAATTGCACTTACAAGATTTAGGGAGTAATAAATGTGGGTGATGTCATTCCAATAAGGCAAAAAGCTTCCAGTTTGTAACTTCCTCCCAATTCCTCTATATAACCAAGATAAACCTATGCTGATATAATCCTCTTCCCTGACCACTCCTGAGAGGTATAGAGAAAAATAAATAGTGCAGTAGTTCTTAAAAACATGACCATTTTTAATACACGATTGCAATTACAAAAAAAACAGAAACCAACATCATGGTAAAAATAAGATGTGAAACCTACCGGTAAATCTTTTTCTCCTAGTCCGTAGAGGATGCTGGGGACTCCGTAAGGACCATGGCAATAGACGGGCTCCGCAGGAGACATGGGCACTAAAAAAAGAACTTTAGGTATGGGTGTGCACTTGCTCCTCCCTCTATGCCCCTCCTCCAGACCTCAGAGAAACTGTGCCCAGAGGAGACGTACAGTACGAAGAAAGGATTTTGGAAATCCAAGGGCAAGATTCATACCAGCCACACCATTCACACCGTATAACATGGAAAATACGAAACCAGTCAACAGTATAAAACAAAACAGTATCAGTCCGAGACTGATCCAAACTGAAACAGAACCCTTATGTAAGCAACAACTATATACAAGTCTTGCAGGATGTTGTCCGCACTGGGATGCCCAGCATCCTCTACGGACTAGGAGAAAAAGATTTACCGGTAGGTTTAAAATCTTATTTTCTCTTACGTCCTAGAGGATGCTGGGGACTCCGTAAGGACCATGGGGATTATACCAAAGCTCCAAAACGGGCGGGAAAGTGCGGATGACTCTGCAGCACCGAATGAGCAAACATGAGGTCCTCCTCAGCCAGGGTATCAAACTTGTAGAATTTTGCAAAAGTGTTTGAACCCGACCAAGTCGCCGCTCGGCAAAGCTGTAATGCCGAGACACCTCGGGCAGCCGCCCAAGAAGAGCCCACCTTCCTAGTGGAGTGGGCCTTTACCGAATTTGGTAACGGCAATCCAGCCGTAGAATGAGCCTGCTGAATCGTGTTACAGATCCAGCGAGCAATAGTCTGCTTAGAAGCAGGAGCGCCAACCTTGTTGGCTACATACAGGATAAACAGGGCCTCTGTTTTCCTAACCCGAGCCGTTCTGGCCACATACATTTTCAAAGCCCTGACCACATCCAGGGACTCAGAATCCTCCACGTCCCTCGTAGCCACAGGCACCACAATAGGTTGGTTCATATGAAAAGAAGAAACCACCTTAGGCAAAAATTGAGGACGAGTCCGCAACTCAGCTCTATCCACATGGAAAATCAGATAAGGGCTTTTGTGAGACAAAGCCGCCAACTCTGACACTCGCCGCGCCGAAGCCAAGGCCAATAACATGACCACTTTCCAAGTGAGATACTTCAATTCAACTGTTTGAAGAGGTTCAAACCAGTGAGACTTAAGAAACTGTAACACCACGTTAAGGTACCATGGTACCACCGGAGGCACAAAAGGAGGCTGGATATGCAGCACCCCTTTCACAAAAGTCTGGACTTCTGGAAGAGAAGCCAATTCCTTTTGAAAGAAAATGGATAGGGCAGAAATCTGAACCTTAATGGAGCCTAATTTTAGGCCCAAATTCACTCCAGTTTGCAGGAAGGAAGTGGAGAAAGCGGCCCAGATGGAATTCTTCCGGAGGAGCAGTCCTGGCTTCGCACCAAGACACACATTTCCTCCAGATACGGTGATAAAGTTTTGCTGTCACCTCCTTCCTAGCCTTTATCAGAGTAGGAATGACCTCATCCGGAATGCCCTTCTCCGCTAGGATCCTGCGTTCAACTGCCATGCCGTCAAACGCAGTCGCGGTAAGTCCTGGAACAGACAGGGCCCTTGTTGTAACAGGTCTTCCCTGAGAGGAATAGGCCACGGATCTTCTGTGAGCATTTCCTGCAGATCCGGATACCAGGCCCTTCGAGGCCAATCTGGAACAATGAGAATTGTCTGAATCCCTCTTCGTTTTATGATTCTCAGTATCTTTGAGAGGAAGAGGAGGGAACACATAGACCGACTGAAACACCCACGGTGTCACCAGTGCGTCCACTGCAACCGCCTGAGGGTCCCTTGACCTGGCGCAATATCTCGGAAGTTTCTTGTTGAGGCGTGAAGCCATCATGTCTATTTGAGGCAGTCCCCACTGACTTGCAATCTCTGCGAAGACTTCCTGATGAAGTCCCCACTCTCCTGGATGCAGATAGTGTCTGATTAGGAAGTCTGCTTCCCAGTTGTCCACTTCCGGAATGAAGACTGCCGTCACAGTGCTTACATGACTCTCCGCCCATTGAAGAATCTTTGAGGCTTCCGCCATTGCCACTCTGCTCCTTGTGCCGCCTTGGCGGTTTACATGAGCCACTGCTGTGATGTTGTCTGCCTGAATCAGAACCGGTAGACCTCGAAGTAAGGTCTCCGCTTGACGAAGGCCGTTGTATATGGCCCTTAATTCCAGCACATTGATGTGCAGACAAGCTTCCTGGCTTGACCACAGACCCTGGAAGTTTCTTCCCTGCGTGACTGCTCCCCAACCTCATAGGCTCACGTCCGTGGTTACCAGAACCCAGTCCTGAATGCCGAACCTGCGACCCTCTAGAACAGAGGTTCTCAAACTCGGTCCTCGGGGGCACACACCGTGCTTGTTTTGCAGGTCTCCTCACAGAATCGCAAGTGAAATAATTAGCTCCACCTGTGGACCTTTTAAAATGTGTCAGTGAGTAATTAATACACCTGTGCACCTGCTGGGTTACCTGCAAAACATGCAGTGTGTGTGCCCCCGAGGACCGAGTTTGAGAACCTCTGCTCTAGAAGGTGAGCACTCTGCAGCCACCACAGGAGAGAGACGCTGGCCCTGGGGGACAGGCGGATCATTTGATGAATCTGTAGATGCGACCCGGACCACTTGTCCAGAAGGCCCCACTGAAAAGTCCTTGCATGGAACCTGCCGAAAGGAATGGCCTCGTAAGACGCCACCATTTTTCCCAGAACTCGAGTGCAGTGATGTACCGACACCCTGTCTGGCTTCAACAGGTCCCTGACCAATCTCTGAAGTTCCTGGGCTTTTTCCATCGGGAGAAAAACCCTCTTTTGTTCCGTGTCCAGAATCATGCCTAAGAAAGGCAATCGGGTCGTTGGAACTAACTGTGACTTCGGTAGATTGAGAATCCAACCGTGCTGTTGCAACACCCTCAGGGAGAGTGAAACGCTGTCCAGCAACTGTTCTCTCGATCTCGCTTTTATCAGGAGATCGTCCAAGTATGGGATACTTGTGACACCCTGCTTGCGCAGGAGCACCATCATTTCTCTGACGTCCTAGTGGATGCTGGGAACTCCGTAAGGACCATGGGGAATAGCGGCTCCGCAGGAGACTGGGCACAAAAGTAAAGCTTTAGGACTACCTGGTGTGCACTGGCTCCTCCCCCTATGACCCTCCTCCAAGCCTCAGTTAGATTTTTGGGCTTCTTGGCTACTGGACACCATTAGCTCCAGAGGGACCGAACACAGGCCCAGCCTCGGAGTCCGGTCCCAGAGCCGCGCCGCCGGCCCCCTTACAGAGCCAGAAACAAGAAGAGGTCCGGAAAATCGGCGGCAGAAGACATCCAGTCTTCACTAAGGTAGCGCACAGCACTGCAGCTGTGCGCCATTGCTCCTCAGGCACACTTCACACTCCGGTCACTGAGGGTGCAGGGCGCTGGGGGGGGGGGGCGCCCTGAGCAGCAATAAAAACACCTTGGCTGGCGAAAATACATCACATATAACCCCCAGGGCTATATGGATGTATTTTAACCCCTGCCAGAATATACCAAAAAGCGGGAGAAAAGTCCGCCGAGAAGGGGCGGAGCCTATCTCTTCAGCACACTGGCGCCATTTTCCCTCACAGCTCCGCTGGAAGGACGTCTCCCTGTCTCTCCCCTGCAGTCCTGCACTACAGAAAAGGGTAAAACAAGAGAGGGGGGCACTAATTAGGCGCAGTATTAACATAACAGCAGCTATAAGGGGAAAAACACTTCTATAAGGTTAATCCCTGTTTATATATAGCGCTCTGGTGTGTGCTGGCATACTCTCCCTCTGTCTCCCCAAAGGGCTAGTGGGGTCCTGTCCTCTATCAGAGCATTCCCTGTGTGTGTGCTGTGTGTCGGTACGATTGTGTCGACATGTTTGAGGAGGAAAATGATGTGGAGGCCTAGCAATTGCCTGTAATAGAGATGTCACCCCCTAGGGAGTCGACACCTGAGTGGATGGGCTTATGGAAGGAATTACGTGACAGTGTCAGCTCTTTACAAAAGACGGTTGATGACATGAGGCAGCCGGCTACTCAGCTTGTGCCTGTTCAGGCGTCTCAAAGGCCATCAGGGGCTCTAAAACGCCCGTTACCTCAGATGGCAGACACAGACGCCGACACGGATACTGACTCCAGTGTCGACGATGAAGAGACGAATGTGACTTCCAGTAGGGCCACACGTTACATGATTGAGGCAATGAAAAATGTTTTACATATTTCTGATAATACAAGTACCACTAAAAAGGGTATTATGTTTGGTGAGAAAAAACTGCCTGTAGTTTTTCCTGCTTCTGAGGAATTAAATGAAGTGTGTGATGAAGCGTGGGTTTCCCCCGATAAAAAACTGATAATTCCTAAAAGGTTATTGGCATCATACCCTTTCCCGCCAGAGGATAGGGCACGTTGGGAAACACCCCCTAGGGTGGATAAAGCGCTCACACGCTTGTCTAAACAGGTGGCACTACCCTCTCCTGAGACGGCCGCCCTTAAGGAACCTGCTGACAGAAAGCAGGAGAATATCCTAAAATGTGTATACACTCATACGGGAGTTATACTGCGACCAGCAATCGCCTCCACCTGGATGTGCAGTGCTGGGGTGGCTTGGTCGGATTCCCTGACGGACAATATTGATACCCTAGACAGGGACAGTATATTACTGACTATAGAGCATTTAAAAGATGCATTTCTATATATGCGTGATGCACAGAGGGATATCTGCCGACTGGCATCAAGAGTAAGTGCGCTGTCCATTTCTGCCAGAAGAGGGTTATGGACGCGGCAGTGGTCAGGTGATGCGGATTCCAAAAGGCATATGGAAGTATTGCCTTATAAAAGGGAGGAGTTATTTGGGGTAGGTCTATCAGACCTGGTAGCCACGGCAACTGCTGGGAAATCCACATTTTTACCCCAGGTAGCCTCTCAACATAAGAAGACGCCATATTATCAGGCGCAGTCCTTTCGGCCCCATAAGGGCAAGCGGGCAAAGGGCTCCTCTTTTCTGCCCCGTGGCAGAGGGAGAGGGAAAAGGCTGCAGCAAACCGTCAGTTCCCAGGAACAGAAGCCCTCTCCCGCCTCTGCCAAGTCCTCAGCATGACGCTGGGGCGTTACAAGCGGACTCAGGCACGGTGGGGGCCCGTCTCAAGAATTTCAGCGCGCAGTGGGCTCACTCACAAGTGGACCCCTGGATCCTTCAGGTGGTATCTCAGGGGTACAAATTGGAATTCGAGACGTCTCCCCCTCGCCGTTTCCTAAAGTCTGCTTTACCGACGTCTCCCTCCGACAGGGAGGCGGTATTGGAAGCCATTCACAAGCTGTATTCCCAGCAGGTGATAATCAAGGTACCCCTCCTGCAACAGGGAAAGGGGTATTATTCCACGCTGTTTGTGGTACCGAAGCCGGACGGCTCGGTGAGACCTATTTTAAATCTAAAATCCTTGAACACTTACATACAGAGGTTCAAGTTCAAGATGGAGTCACTCAGAGCGGTGATTGCGAACCTGGAAGAAGGGGATTATATGGTGTCTCTGGACATCAAGGATGCTTACCTCCATGTCCCAATTTACCCTTCTCACCAAGGGTACCTCAGGTTTGTGGTACAGAACTGTCACTATCAGTTTCAGACGCTGCCGTTTGGATTGTCCACGGCACCCCGGGTCTTTACCAAAGTAATGGCCGAAATGATGATACTCCTTCGAAGGAAGGGAGTTTTAGTTATCCCTTACTTGGACGATCTCCTGATAAGGGCAAGATCCAGGGAACAGTTGGAAGTCGGGGTAGCACTATCTCAGGTAGTGTTGCGGCAGCACGGTTGGATTCTCAATATTCCAAAATCGCAGCTGATCCCGACGACACGTCTTCTATTCCTAGGGATGATCCTGGACACAGTCCAGAAAAAGGTGTTTCTCCCGGAGGAGAAAGCCAGGGAGTTATCCGAGCTAGTCAGAAACCTCCTAAAACCAGGCCAAGTCTCAGTGCATCAATGCACAAGGGTCCTGGGAAAAATGGTGGCTTCCTACGAAGCAATCCCATTCGGCAGATTCCACGCAAGAACTTTTCAGTGGGACCTGCTGGACAAATGGTCCGGATCGCATCTTCAGATGCATCAGCGGATAACCCTGTCACCAAAGACAAGGGTGTCTCTCCTGTGGTGGTTACAGAGTGCTCATCTTCTAGAGGGCCGCAGATTCGGCATTCAGGACTGGGTCCTGGTGACCACGGATGCCAGCCTGCGAGGCTGGGGAGCAGTCACACAGGGAAGGAATTTCCAGGGCTTGTGGTCAAGCCTGGAGACATCACTTCACATAAATATCCTGGAGCTAAGGGCCATTTACAATGCTCTAAGCCTAGCAAGACCTCTGCTTCAAGGTCAGCCGGTGCTGATCCAGTCAGACAACATCACGGCAGTCGCCCACGTAAACAGACAGGGCGGCACAAGAAGCAGGAGGGCAATGGCAGAAGCTGCAAGGATTCTTCGCTGGGCGGAAAATCATGTGATAGTACTGTCAGCAGTGTTCATTCCGGGAGTGGACAACTGGGAAGCAGACTTCCTCAGCAGGCACGACCTCCACCCGGGAGAGTGGGGACTTCATCCAGAAGTCTTCCACATGATTGTGAACCGTTGGGAAAAACCAAAGGTGGACATGATGGCGTCCCGCCTCAACAAAAAACTAGACAGGTATTGCGCCAGGTCAAGGGACCCTCAGGCAATAGCTGTGGACGCTCTGGTAACACCGTGGGTGTACCAGTCAGTGTATGTGTTCCCTCCTCTGCCTCTCATACCCAAGGTACTGAGAATTATAAGACGGAGAGGAGTAAGAACTATACTCGTGGCTCCGGATTGGCCAAGAAGGACTTGGTACCCGGAACTTCAAGAGATGCTCACAGAGGACCCGTGGCCTCTACCTCTAAGAAGGGACCTGCTCCAGCAGGGACCCTGTCTGTTCCAAGACTTACCGCGGCTGCGTTTGACGGCATGGCGGTTGAACGCCGGATCCTGAAGGAAAAAGGCATTCCGGATGAAGTCATTCCTACCCTGATCAAAGCCAGGAAGGATGTAACCGCAAGGCATTATCACCGTATTTGGCGTAAATATGTTGCGTGGTGCGAGGCCAGGAAGGCCCCTACAGAGGAATTTCAACTGGGTCGATTCCTGCATTTCCTGCAAACAGGAGTGTCTATGGGCCTAAAATTAGGGTCCATTAAGGTTCAAATTTCGGCCCTGTCGATTTTCTTCCAGAAAGAACTGGCTTCAGTTCCTGAAGTTCAGACGTTTGTCAAGGGGGTGCTGCATATACAGCCTCCTTTTGTGCCTCCAGTGGCACCTTGGGATCTCAATGTAGTTTTGGGGTTCCTAAAATCACATTGGTTTGAACCACTCACCACTGTGGACTTAAAATATCTCACATGGAAAGTGGTAATGCTGTTGGCCCTGGCTTCGGCCAGGCGTGTGTCAGAATTGGCGGCTTTATCCTATAAAAGCCCTTACCTGATTTTTCATAATGGTACCTGCGGCTACTAGGGACTTGGAGGACTCCAAGTTGCTGGACGTAGTCAGGGCCCTGAAAATATGTTTCCAGGACGGCTGGAGTCAGAAAATCTGACTCGCTGTTTATCCTGTATGCACCCAACAAGCTGGGTGCTCCTGCTTCTAAGCAGACTATTGCTCGTTGGATTTGTAGTACAATTCAGCTTGCACATTCTGTGGCAGGCCTGCCACAGCCAAAATCTGTAAAAGCCCATTCCACAAGGAAGGTGGGCTCATCTTGGGCGGCTGCCCGAGGGGTCTCGGCTTTACAACTTTGCCGAGCAGCTACTTGGTCAGGGGCAAACACGTTTGCTAAATTCTACAAATTTGATACCCTGGCTGAGGAGGACCTGGAGTTCTCTCATTCGGTGCTGCAGAGTCATCCGCACTCTCCCGCCCGTTTGGGAGCTTTGGTATAATCCCCATGGTCCTTTCGGAGTTCCCAGCATCCACTAGGACGTCAGAGAAAATAAGAATTTACTTACCGATAATTCTATTTCTCGTAGTCCGTAGTGGATGCTGGGCGCCCATCCCAAGTGCGGATTGTCTGCAATACTTGTACATAGTTATTGTTAACTAAATCGGGTTATTGTTGTTGTGAGCCATCTTTCCAGAGGCTCCTCTGTTATCATGCTGTTAACTGGGTTCAGATCACAGGTTGTACGGTGTGATTGGTGTGGCTGGTATGAGTCTTACCCGGGATTCATGAATCCTTCCTTATTGTGTACGCTCGTCCGGGCACAGTATCCTAACTGAGGCTTGGAGGAGGGTCATAGGGGGAGGAGCCAGTGCACACCAGGTAGTCCTAAAGCTTTACTTTTGTGCCCAGTCTCCTGCGGAGCCGCTATTCCCCATGGTCCTTACGGAGTTCCCAGCATCCACTACGGACTACGAGAAATAGAATTATCGGTAAGTAAATTTTTATTTTCTGCCATTAATTTGGTAAAAATCCTCGGGGCTGTGGAAAGCCCAAACGGCAACGTCTGAAATTGGTAATGACAATCCTGCACAACAAATCTCAGGACCGCCTGATGAGGTTGATATATGGGGACATGAAGGTATGCATTCTTTATGTCTAGGGACACCATATAATATCCCCCTTCCAGGCTTGCGATGACCACTCTGAGCGATTGCATCTTGAACTTGAACCTCTTTAAGTATAGGTTTAAGGATTTTAAATTCAGAATGGGTCTGACTGAACCGTCCGGTTTCGGGACCACAAACAGGGTTGAGTAATAGCCCATCCCCTGTTGAAGCATGGAAATTTTGACCACCACTTGTTGAAAGCACAACTTTTGAATCGCTGCCAAAACTACCTCCCTCTCTGGGGAAGAAGCCGGCAGTGCCGATTTGAAAAACCGGCGAGGAGGCACCTCTTCGAATTCCAGCCTGTACCCCTGGGAAACAATGTCTATTGCCCAGGGATCCACCTGAGAGCCCAGATTTGGCTGAAAAGTCGAAGACGTGCCCCCATCGGAGCGGACTCCCTCAACGGAGCCCCAGCGTCATGCGGTGGATTTAGTAGAAGCCGGGGAGGACTTCTGTTCCTGGGAACTGGCTGTAGCTGGCAGCTTTTTCCCCTTGCCCTTACCTCTGGCAAGAAAGGAAGATCCCCGAGCTCTCTTGAATTTATGCGACCGAAAGGACTGCATCTGATAATGTGGCGCTTTCTTAGGCTGTGAGGAAACGTAAGGTAAAAAAGTTGATTTACCCGCAGTAGCCGTGGAATCTAGGTCCGCAAGACCTTCCCCAAACAATTCCTCACCCTTGTAAGGCAAAACCTCCATATGCCGTTTCGAGTCGGCATCACCCGTCCACTGTCGGGTCCACAGTGCTCGCCTGGCAGAAATCACCATAGCGTTCGCTCTGGAACCCAGTATGCCCACATCCCTCTGAGCCTCTATCATATAAAGGACCGCATCCTTAATATGGCCCAGGGTTAATAAAAGAGTTTCCTTATCCATCGTATCAATATCAGCAGATAAGGTATCGGTACACGCTATTACAGCGCTACAAACCCAAGCCGACGCTATTGCCGGCCTGAGTAATGTATCAGTATGTGTGTAAATTGACTTCAAGGTAGTCTCCTGCTTGCGATCAGCAGGATCCCTGAGGGTTGCGGTATCCTGAGACTGCAACGCCACCTTTTTGGAGAGGCGCGTCAACGCTTTGTTCACCCTTGGGGAGGATTCCCACCGTAACCTGTCCTTGATCGGGAAAGGATACGCCATAAGAATCCTTTTGGGAATCTGCAGTTTCTTGTCTGGAGTTTCCCAAGCACTTTCAGATAACTCATTTAATTCATAAGAAGGGGGAAAAGTAACCTCAGGCTTCTTTTCTTTAAACATGTGGACCCTTGGATTAGGTACAGTGGGGTCATCTGTAATATGCAGCACATCCTTTATAGCAATAATCATATAATGAATACTCTTTGCCAATTTTGGCTGCAACCTCGCATCATCATAGTCGACACTGGATTCAGAATCCGTGTCGGTATCAGTGTCTACTACTGGAGAAAGTGGGTGTTTTTGAGACCCAGAAGGCCCTTGTGACATAGGGAAAGGCAGGGCATGACCCCCTGTACATTCCCTGGACTCTGCTTTGTCCAAACGTTTGTGCAATAAATTTACATTTGCATTTAAAACAATCCACATATCCAACCAGTCATGTGTCGGCGTTGCCGACGGAGACACCACACTCGCGCTCTACCTCATCCCTAAGAGAGCCTTCTGCTTCAGACATGCCGACACACACGTACCGACACTGCACACACTCAGGGAAATCTCTAATCTGGAGATAGATCCCCCACAAGGCCCTTTTGGAGAGAGAGAGAGAGAGAGTATGCCAGCACACACCCCGCGCCAATAACCCTGAAAAAAATTACCCAGATATAGCGCTCTTTATATTATATATGTACTGCGCCAAATATGTGCCCCCCCTTCTTTAAAACCCTCTGTCACCGGTGATCAGCAGGGGAGATTCCAGGGAGCCAGCTTCTCAGCGTGTGCTGTGGAGAAAATGGCGCTGGTGAGTGATGAGGGACAAGCTCCGCCCCCTCAGTGGCGGGCTTCGGCCCGCTCTTTCAAACAAACTGGCGGGGATTCTCTTAAATAACACAAAATATAGTCTATACATATATAGCCAGTCCTAGAGGTATAACATTGCTGCCCAGGGCGCCCCCCCTGCGCCCTGCACCCAACAATGGGTGTTGTGTGGGAGCAATGGCGCGCAGCGTTATCTCAGTGAAGTTCTGAAGTCTTCTGTCTTCCTATACTCACCCGGCTTCTATCTTCCGGCTCTGCGAGGAGGACGGCGGCGCGGCTCCGGGACGAACCGCAAGGGGGGGGACCTGCGTTCTGACTACCTCTGGAGCTGCTGGTGTCCAGTAGCCTAAGAAGCAGAGCCTAGCAGTTAAGTAGGTCTGCTTCTCTCTCCTCAGTCCCACGATGCAGGGAGCCTGTTGCCAGCAGGTCTCCCTGAAAATAAAAAACCTAACAAAATACTTTTCTTCAGGAAACTCAGGAGAGCTCCCTGTAATGCACCCAGTCTCCTCTGGACACAGTATCAAACTGAGGTCTGGAGGAGGGGCATAGAGGGAGGAGCCAGTGCACACCCATACCTAAAGTTCTTTTTTAGTGCCCATGTCTCCTGCGGAGCCTGTCTATTCCCCATGGTCATTATGGAGTCCCCAGCATCCTCTAGGACGTAAGAGAAATACTCCATTAGTGGCAAACAGCAACAACAAGGCTTCCATCACCTTCCCAGATGAAACAGGTTGGGAGAGAGGGGGTGAGGTCCAGAAATTCAGTACCTTGACAGGATCCGTTGTCGCCCGCTTATCACCTGGAGTTAGCACGGTATGTAGTCCTGCTTAATGCGTTTCAAACCTCTAGGATCCTTCATCAGAAGCATGCTGGACATTGCAAAATGTCTCTATGTATACCCTACATCAGGGGTGGCCAACCAGTCAGAGACAAAGAGCCAAGAAATCTTGTTAGGTACATCAAAGAGCCGACTTCGAGCCGAAGGCGCACTTGCAAAAATGAGGTGTTACCTTGTGCCTGCTAGGCCACGCCCCTGGTATAAAATACATTGAAAAAGCCAGATCCAACATAAAATACAATGAAAATGCCACTTCTACATCAATTCATTGAAAAAGCCAGATCCGCATAAAATATATTGAAAAGCCAGATTCACATAATGCACTTCAGTTCCCCAATGTGTCCCTCCAGCCAGCACCCGCCTGTGTCACTCCAGCCAGCACCCGCCTGTGTCACTCCAGCCAGCTCCCCCATGTGTATTTGGCTCACTCAGTTCTCAGTCTACGTAATGCTGCTGCATGTCTGGCTGGAGTGCAGCGGTTTACAGATCTCTTGTGGTCACGTGACTTTGAGTGTTGGGAGCCACATTTGAATAAAGAAAGAGCCGCATGTGGCTCTAGAGCCACGCGTTGGCCACCACTGCCCTACATGAAGAACAGACACAGCTGATATCAATGCCCACTAACCAGCATTTCGGTTGAACTGCGCATGCATGGACCGGCCAAAAGCCGCATGCGTTCCAGCCGGCGGAGAAGCCAGAAATAGGAAATCTTTATTGTTCCTTTCATGTATTCAATCCTTGTTACAACTTTTCCTTATTTTGTGGTTCCGGAGATCAATATAAGGCAGTCCTCATATGAGTTAAAGGTAAACAGAGTCCTCATAATCAAATCCAGGTAAGAGTCCATATTAATAGAAAATGAAAAAATAAAATCACAGGAGAGCATGCATAAATACAGCACTAGTCAAGAAGATACATAAAGTGCAGGCATGCATAGAAAGTGAATAAGGTGCCAAAGTACCAGAGACCTAATTGTTATGGATACATTCATTGTGTTAGAAAGCATTTTAACTCAAAGCGGTAAATTTACTAAGATGGGAGTTCTATTTAACATGGGATGTTGCCCATAGCAACCAATTAGATTCTACTCATTTACCTAGCACCTTCTAGAAGATAATACCTGGAATCTGATTGATTGCTATGGGCAACGTCCCATCTTAAGTAGAACTCCCATCTTAGTAAATTTACCCTAAAGTCCCCATAAAGGCCCTTAGGAACAAGGGTTCTCAATTCATATATCCACCTCATTTCAGACTGTGACAGATGTCTGTCAATGTCCCTAGTACACCATTTTGGTAAAATTTGCTGGATTCCCCAGATGTTTTTAATATAGCACTCTTTACACTTATGTTTTTTTTTTAAATGAGCCGAGACTGTACGTGTCTCAAGGCCTTTGCGGATATTGTATACATGCTCTGCAAGTCGGACCTTGAGACATCTCAAGGTTTTTCCCACGTACATAAGATCACTTGTACATGGAACGAACATAGACCACATTTCTGGAGTTGCATGTGATAAATTCCCTAATTGGGTATATCTTGTTAACCTCAAAATGTTTGTAATTGCTAGTGGTTGATTTTACTGTTCTACATAACAGGCACATGCCACATCTGTGGAACCCATTAGTTTGCACACTTTACCTGAGTTCTTCATCTAAAGTATGTGGATTTCCATATCTTTTTACATAAACATTTCAATACCAGCGTTAATATATACTGCGAACGCAAGGCGCATCTTATTACCATATACGATAATAGTGCGCTGAAAGTTGCAGCACTATGTCCCTTAAGAGAAAGCAAGTAGTCGCACACATGGTATTACTGAGGTCCAACGCTCAGAGATATATGTACAATTTATGATTCAATTTATGATTCAGTAGAACATAAATAAATTTAAGATAGGGTTACAGTGTTACAGTTACATAAGAATCAGTTACAGCCAGTATACGTCACCCCTATGCTCAGTGGACAGTCATCTCCATGTTAGAATCAGCACCAACAGAGCTTCCTGGGTAAGGGGAAATGCTTATATACTGTGTATTGGGGAAGGTACATGTCTGGGGCTGAGTCTTCTGCTATTGGTCCAGGGGAGGGAGGTCTCTCATTCATTGTATGTTATTGGTCCGTTCATATGCAAGCAATGTCCAGTTTCAAGATGCAGTCACAGGGGTCAACCACTGGTTTTCTGCACACATGCTTTCTTCAGGAAGTCCTTTGTTCCCATAAGAGTGACTTTAGATTTCATACATTTTATCATAACTAATTGATGCAATGTGCTACAAATTACCCATAGCTATCAAATTAATCCACTCATTCTCCTGATCATTTTGACACTAACCACGATATAATTAACTTGTTCATTCCCAATAATACATATATATCTGATGTTACACTCTATTATATAAATACAATTTAATACAAGTCTGGTGCTAAACATGTTTTATCTATGTGATGGATGAATGTGTTGAATATGTCTTCGTGGCTTCTCTGTGTGAATGCGTATGTTACCGTATATTCTGTGCACGCCGCGTGTATGCGCATGCACGCCGGTAATGCACACGAACAGAGATCACTCTGGAGTTTGTATGTTGTGTGTATGTAATATTTTTTACTTTGACAGTCCACCATTTGACAGTAAACAATAACTGTCACACTAAACATAATTAAAAAATATTTCAAACAATAATTTGTGACGTAGACACATGTATGTATTAATTTTGCAAATCAGACATTGACTAGTTGGGAACGACAGGGAAGAGGACGAGACATCCCCTATATGCGCTCGGCGGTCGCGGGACCACTGGTTGGATGTGGGATGATATTCAACCTATAGAGTATGCTGGGACAGTGGTATAGCCTATGATGTCTGATCTGAACGATCGTTGCATACATACATGTACCTACGTCTTTGTACACTGATGTTCGGATTCAATAGAGGTTTTTGCTGGGTAGAGGGAGAAAACACAAACATGTCGTGAAAGAGACTTATAAAATTTTCATGGTATATATTCCTATCACTCCCTGAACATTGTTTAAATTTCTGGATCGTATGCCAAATCTTTTTCATCATTGAACAAGGGTTATTATTTCAGGTGGTATCCTTCCTAGATAACATAAACCTTCGGAGTTCGGGGAGAGCCACTCATAAACTTTTCTTCCACATATAACAATCTTTTGTATGGTCATGGTATTAATTAGCTCTTTATCTGTTCTGTGTGAATAGGCCATTGTCTGATTGTTCCTGATTATCTCCCAATTTCCTGAAATTGGTGAGATTTAAACATACCAGGGATTTATCTATGGTACTGGTGGATCTTAAGACTAGGGGTTCTAGTTATATTATATTCCTTGTCCACCAGTCCCCCCCCCCCTCCATGTAATTCAAGTACCTCAGCTAACTCTAAAGAATGTGGCACTAATCCTGCATTATTTTGTCTTAGAGGTACCTGTGAGCACATCCAACATTCCGTTTAATTTATAACCTTACCCACTAATGAATGATAATCACTCATAGGATGTCTTAAAATTCAACATTATTGCTTAACCGACATCTCTGGATGCACTCATCTTCAATCATAGGGTCACAATAACTACAAAATACAGTATTCTTCAGACAATAGCCCATCACGTTGCCTCCGAACTCCGTAACTACTAGACCTTTGATTTTCTCTAGCTTTAAACAAAGTGATAGGCTTATCCTGGGATCCTATAAAGACATCACTCCTTTCTCCAGAACCAGTTCCAGTCCCACGCTCGACTCCTCAGGAAACCTCACAAAAATAGAATGTCCTGAAAAAAATGTTTGTCAAAAGAAAAAGAAAGAACAAAACAAATCTTGCTTATAGCAAATCCATTACAACGAATGGTCTTTGTAATTTTTTAGTGCGCTCAGGTAGTGTTCAATAGTGCCGCCTCTCAGTCTTCACGGAACAGATTCTCGAGTGATATTTTTGCAATTTCACTCCCTTTACGAGTTCCTTCCGGACTAACAACTTTCTTGCTGTGGGAATCGTGGACCCAAGTCTCTCTCTCTCAGCTACTTTCACTGAAATTGTGCGGTCAACAAAACTTGATACGGTCCTTCCCACCTGTCTTAGGCAACCTGAGCGTAAGAATAATCACACAGTCTCTTGGTTCACAATCAAGACAGTTATTAGTTGGCATACCAGGAATCAACAGTTTCAAGTTCTTTTGGTAAGTTCTCAAATGCTGGCTCTTCTTGATAAGGTACTATACTGTCACCTCATTGGTGTATTTCAGATAATGGTGCGGATCGATCATGACATGAGGTTGTCTTCCAAAAAAAAATTTTCAAAGAGGGTGATTCTTTAAGTGGGGAGCTGGGAGTAGTTCCGATGCTACATAACACTAGTGACAGTGTTTATGACCACAATAGTCCAGTTTCAGCCATCACTTTGCTTCTAAATACCATATCTACACACAAATCCCTGCACAATTTTCTTTGCGGTAAACAGCAGTATTTGTAGCAGCAGGGAATGCCTACCCAGTTTGACTAAACATCAGTGCACACCAATACATATTTCAAATTCCTACCAGATGTTAACTGTACGAAGTCGATTTGTATTACCTGAAAAGGTCCGTCTGCAGGAGGAGTATGGGATGGCTCTGTTAGTGCTACCTTACCAAATGTTCTTCCTCATGCAAGACAAGTCATTGCTTTCTTGCTTGCTTGAGAAGAGAACCCTGGTGCACGCCAGTAAGCTCTTACCAATTTACACATACCTTCCCTACCCAGATGAGTCAGACCATGTGCCACCTTAGCTAGGCTTGGGAGATGCGCTCTGGGGGGCCACTGGCTTACCTTGTCCATCTCTCCAGAGTCCTGAGGACTCCTGACCATACCCCTTCACCTTCCAGACTTCCTTTTCCTGTAGGGAACACAAATTTGCATCTCAATTTAATTGTGTGTTTGCAATGTAGAGTACCATGAGCATCACTCCAAAATCATCTCTAGAGTCGGTGTATATATATATTGGCTGCCAACTCGCATCTTCTGCCAACTCGCATGCCCTGGTCAGTAAGACCAGCTCAGCGACCAGTGCTACATGCGGTCTGCCCAAAGGCTTCAGATTCTATAATACCTCGGTCATCTACAACAGCATATCCTGTGACATGTTTGTCTGTCTGTGGTAACTACCATCAGTCTAGGGGGGAAAAAAAAATAATCAGGTCTGCGTTCACTAACGGGCTGTCACTTATGTCTGGTCTTGTAGTAAAGGTCTGATTCAGATATTCCATACAATCATACGCATCAGTGTCCATACAAAATTTTCCTTCACCAGTATTCTCATCCTACACCTTTTGTGCATTACAAGGCACCTGCAGTAATATACTGGTGTCATCAGTGACAGCTCCCTCGTGCTAATGAGACATACCGGGTTCGGGCAGAACTTTGAAGGACCGATACTGCATGTGGTGCATGAACTGTCAAATCATGTACCAGTACTACGTCCTAAGTATTTGACCGTTGTCCTACACAACTGCAATCTATCCTTTGAGACCTTGTGTCCTGTCTGGAAGAGGTGAAACAAAAGTTTTTTTTTAGTATCCGCCACAAATGTATCGGAGCACAATAATAAAGTCATATCAATACTGATCTCTTATCAGGCTGAAAGGATAGTAAGCAGCTATGCAAGGCCTGGGAGGAAATACTCAGGTTGTCAATGAAACCTTGGGAGAGTCGGGTCCATGCATTGTCCCCCTTTGTGAACGCAAAGATGAAGAGGAAACAGTGAAGAAAACAGAATAGAGGTTGGTGACAGTAAAGTTGGTAGAGGTGGAGAGGATTTTATTAAAATGACAGCTGGATTGGGCACTACGGGGAATTGATTAACTACTTGGTCTACCCCCCTTAAATCTTGTGCTTGCTGTGTCACTACTGGGACTGCCTCAGCCATCAATACAGTGTCCTGTCTGTCCTAAGTTCATAAGGAACCTGGAATCTGCGAGATAATTTCCTCTACCTGTGATGGACATGAATCTAGAACAGTGGAATGCAACATTAGTCTTTGAGGAGTATCTAACATACCTTGTACTTCCTGAGCGGGAGTACAATATACAGTATGTATTACACATTTCAATTTACACAACAAAATCTCTGTCTATTAAGTTAGTCTGGGGCCACTGCTGCTAGGAGAAAAGAAAAGGGTTTAGCATCATTGAGGCCCAATCGTAACATCTGCAGGTTTGTCAAAGGGTAACGTTGCATTTCCTCGTTACTCCCATTTGCCGAATTAGTGTTTACCAGTGATCTTTAATCCTAACAGAGAATTTTCTAGTACTACAACAAAAGCTTCTAGGTCATGCGAAGTATTCATTTAATCCTTCTCATCCCGTATTAAGGGTCTGTACATGGTCCAACAAACATTTCCAAGCTTATCTAGACAAGGGCATTCCTAGAAATGAATACTTCTTATGTGATAGTAAAAAAAGAAGTACCCTGGGGGTTACCCCATCTCTGTCCGCTTTCCTACTGGGAAATACTAATGTGCGGACAGGATATTCTCCATTTATGACATTACTTTCCTGATTTTTATTTTATTTTTGTGTCTTACTATATATGTACTTGAATGGCTCCATACTTACCAGTTCCACTGGTCTCAGCTACTTCCCCTGCAGGCTATAGCTCCTCTTTTACCAGTTGGATATTACTCCTCTGAGTGCATGAGAAATGGCTGAAACCAGAGTCGGGTCACCATCTCCTCCTAAATAAAACTTTAGACATTCATTAGTACATATAGGTTACATACATATTTTTCATATATTTATAGTTCGTATACTGGCTGTAACTGCTTCCCCCTTCCACATATGGCGATGGTGATGTACTTGCTTTCTCTTTTTACTTCCTCATTGTTGCTACGAATTCAAACGGCTATTATGTTTTCGTTCTTATCTTATATGACTTTGGTCAAACATATTTGTTTTCATACTACCTGCAATACCTCAGGATCAAAACTACCAATCACTGGAAATGATCGATCGATCATTCATTCATTCATTCATTGTCATATTTACCCAATCATTACAAAAAGCCTCCTTGTAAGGAACATCCTGTCAATGTTAATTGGGTTTTGTTCCACTAGAATTCCGGGTGAGAAACAACTTATCGATCACCCCATCTAGCAGACTCCCACCGGGCTTCCTATACATAATATAACAAGCGGACCCTTTCGGCACCTGAACATCAGCTTGAACCCTAGCTGCCGAACGTTTCTCGCTTGTGCACTTGGCTCCCATTGTGGACCTTTTAACACAATCCCCAAATGGACAATACAAGCAAACAGTGAAAGTCCTCAGAGTTCTTTCACCAACGCCTTTTATTATCCTTTATTTATATGGCGCCACAAGGGTTCCGCAGCGCCCAATTACAGAGTACATGAATAATCAAACAGGAAAACAGCAACTTACAGTTGATGACAGTATAGGACAAGTACAGGGTAAATAAACATAGTTACATCAGCAGATGACACTGGAATAAGAATCAGGTGGCAGAAGACTGCTGGAGTTGATGCAGTTGAAGATTATTAAAGTAAGAAAGGATAAGCACATGAGGGAAGAGGGCCCTGCTCGTGAGAGCTTACATTCTAAAGGGGAGGGGTAGACAGACAGGGGTGACACAGATGGGGTACATGGAGAGTGTAGAACAGAGGGTTAGGATGAGATTTGGCTGGGTTTGGTGAAGAAGTGGGTCTTGAGAGCCGTTTGAAGTTTTGTAGAGAGGTGGAGAGTCTGAGGGGGAGAGGTAGGGAATTCCAGAGAAGTGGTGCAGCACGTGAAAAATCTTGGAGGTAGGAGTGGGAGGAGGTGATCCGTAGGCAGGAAAGTTGTCGTGCATTAGCAGAGCGAAGAGGACGTGTGGGAATGTAAAGGGAGATAAGATCAGAGATGTAGATGGGAGAGGAGTGGGTGAGGGCTTTGTAAGCGAGTGTGAGAAGCTTGAAATGGATTCTGAAAGGGAAGGGGAGCCAGTGAAGGTCTAGTAAGAGAGGAGAGGTAGACGTAGTGCGTTTGATGAGGAAAATGAGCCTGGCAGCAGCATTGAGGATAGATTGGAGTGGAGAGAGGTGTTTGTCAGGAATGCCAGTCAGGAGGAGATTACAGTAATCCAGGCTGGAGATGACCAGTGAGTGGATAAGAGTCTTAGTAGCATCCTAGGTCAGAAGGGGTCTGATCCTGGAAATATTTTTTAGATGAAAATGGCAGGTTTGTGAGAGGTGCTGAATGTGTGGTGTGAAGGAGAGGGAGGAGTCAAGGATTACTCCAAGACAGCGCACTTGGGGGCTAGAGGAGATAGTAGTGCCATCAATAGATAATGAGATTGTAGGAGGTGAGGTTATGAGGGAGGGAGGAAAGATGATCAGTTCGGTCTTAAACATGTTAAGTTTAAGAAAGCGCTGGGACATCCAGGAAGAGGTAGCAGAGAGACAGTTGGAGATACGAGTGAGGAGAGCAGGGGAGAGGTCTGGAGAGGAAAGATAGATTTGGGTGTCATCAGCATAGAGATGATATTGGAAACCAAAAGAACTAATGAGCTTACCTAGTGAGGACGTATAGAGAGAGAAGAGTTCTTAACTCTTTACTCAATCACCTCTGCGTATGCTAACACAGCACGTATGATGACTCTATTTGCGCAAAATGACGCAAAAAAAGTATCACATTGCGACGCGTATCAGATGAGCAGAGGTGCGGTCAAATCGCACGACTCACAAATACTTGTTATTTGTGTGCCTTACGATTATGAAAACAATTTTACTTTTACAGTAGGCTATGTCTCCATCACCTGGAGTGTTTTATATATGGGCTAACTCCACACCTGTCTATACTAACGTGTGGTTGCGAGCCACCACGCCACCACAGCTTCTCGCTGAGTGTCACTCTACGGGATCCTGAATTCCGGGGTTCAAGCCACTCACATTTATGTTCAACCCACACGATTTCACAATATTTTCTGTATAGAAAAAAGAATAATTTACCAGTGATTGATAACATCCCCCTAGAGGTATTACACTTCAATTCATATGGCTATTGACTATAATTTAAATCCTATGATTCAGATTTGATAGCTATCTTGCAGAACCTACAATGATATAAATATCCATATATCCATATAATAATAGTTATACATACACACATATATATATATATATATATATATATATATATTATTATTACACTCTCACACAGCATATATTTTTATACACACATACTGATTGTGGTTTCCACAGCAGCTGTAATTTGCATCTCAACAGATGTCTCACTAGGTCTTGTCCTGTTCCAGAGTGGTTGAACAAGTTCATTTACATTTCAATTGTTTAGATCTTGTAACAAGCAGAGGGCTCATCTTACACACTCTGTATCTTCCAAGTCTAAAACAAATCATGGAAAAACTTTCTCATCTGTGTGTATTACATCAAGCTAAGTATTAATCTCACTAGGCCTAATTGAAACACTATTTCTCTGACGTCCTAGTGGATGCTGGGAACTCCGTAAGGACCACGGGGATAGCGGCTCCGCAGGAGACTGGGCACAACTAAAGAAAGCTTTAGGTCACCTGGTGTGCACTGGCTCCTCCCACTATGACCCTCCTCCAAGCCTCAGTTAGATTTTGTGCCCGGCCGAGGTTGGATGCACACTAGGGGCTCTCCTGAGCTTCTAGAAAGAAAGTATAGAATTAGGTTTTTTATTTTCAGTGAGACCTGCTGGCAACAGGCTCACTGCAGCGAGGGACTAAGGGGAGAAGAAGCGAACCTGCCTGCTTGCAGCCAGCTTGGGCTTCTTAGGCTACTGGACACCATTAGCTCCAGAGGGATCGACCGCAGGCCCAGCCTTGGTGTTCGGTCCCGGAGCCGCGCCGCCGTCCCCCTTACAGAGCCAGAAGCAAGAAGAGGTCCGGAAAATCGTCGGCAGAAGACATCAGTCTTCACCAAGGTAGCGCACAGCACTGCAGCTGTGCGCCATTGCTCCTCATACACACTTCACACTCCGGTCACTGAGGGTGCAGGGCGCTTGGGGGGGGCGCCCTGAGCAGCAATAAAAACACCTTGGCTGGCAAAAATACCACAATATAGAGCCCCAGAGGCTATATATGTGGTAAATACCCCTGCCAGAATCCAGAAAAAAGCGGGAGAAAAGTCAGCAAAAAAGGGGCGGAGCTATCTCCCTCAGACACACTGGCGCCATTTTCTCTTCACAGTGCAGCTGGAAGAAAGCTCCCCAGGCTCTCCCCTGTAGTTTTCAGGCTCAAAGGGTTAAAAAGAGAGGGGGGGCACTAAATTTAGGCGCAATATTATATATACAAGCAGCTATTGGGGAAATTTCGCTCAGTTATAGTGTTAATCCCCACATTATATAGCGCTCTGGTGTGTGCTGGCATACTCTCTCTCTGTCTCCCCAAAGGGCTTTGTGGGGTCCTGTCCTCAGTCAGAGCATTCCCTGTGTGTGTGCGGTGTGTCGGTACGGCTGTGTCGACATGTTTAATGAGGAGGCTTATATGGTGACGGGGCAGATGCCGATAAATGTGATGTCGCTCCCTGTGGGGCCGACACCAGAGTGGATGGTTAGGTGAAAGGTATTAACCGACAGTGTCAACTCCTTACATAAAAGGGTGGATGACGTAACAGCTGTGGGACAGCCGGCTTCTCAGTCCGCGCCTGCCCAGGCGTCTCAAAGGCCATCGGGGGCTCAAAAACGCCCGCTCACTCAGATGGCAGACACAGATGTCGACACGGAGTATGACTACAGTGTCGACAAGGTTGATACATATACACAATCCACTAGGAACATCCGTGACTTGATCCCGCCAATAAAAAAATGTGTTACACATTTCTGACATTAACCCTCTAAAAATGGGTTTTTATGTTGGGGAGAAAAAGCAGGCAGTGTTTTGTTCCCCCATCAGATGAATGAATGAAGTGTGTGAAAAGCGTGGGTTCCCCCCGATAAGAAACTGGTAATTTCTAAAAAGTTACTGATGGCGTACCCTTTCCCGCCAGAGGATAAGTTACGCTGGGAGATATCCCCTAGGGTGGATAAGGCGCTCACACGGTTGTCAAAAAAGGTGGCACTGCCGTTTTAGGAACGGCCACTTTGAAGGTACCTGTTGATAAAAAGCAGGAGGCTATTCTGAAGTCTGTATTTACACACTCAGGTACTAGACTGAGACCTGCAGATCGTGCTGCTGCAGCGTGGTCGGTGACCCTGTCAAACATGAGAACATATTAAAGACGTCGTCTTATATATGAGGGATGCACAGAGGGATATTTTGCCGGCTGGCATCCAAAATGAATGTAATGTCCATTCTGTCAGGAGGGTATTAGAGACCTGTCACTGGACAGGTGATGCTGACTTTAAAAGGCGCATAGAGATTCTGCCTTATAAGGGTGAGGAATTATTTGGGGATGGTCTCTGGGACCTCGTATCCACAGCAACAGCTGGGAAGAAATATTTTTACCTCAGGTTTCCTCACAGACTAAGAAAGCACTGTATTATCAGGTACAGTCCTTTCGGCTTCAGAAAAGCAAGCGGGTCAAAGGCGCTTCCTTTCTGTACAGAGACATGGGAAGAGGGAAAAAGCTGCACCAGTCAGCCTGTTCCCAGAATCAAAATTCTTCTCTCGCTTCCTCTGAGTCCACAGCATGACGCGGGGGCTCCACAGGTGTAGCCAGGTACGGTGGGGGGCCGTCTCAAAAATTTCAGCGATCAGTGGGCTCGCTCACAGGTGGATCCCTGTTTCATTCAAGTAGTATTTCAGGGGTACAAGCTGGAATTCGAGATGTCTCCCCCCCGCCGTTTCCTCAAATATGCCTTGCCGACAACTCCCTCAGGCAGGGAGGCTGCGCTAGAGGCAATTAATAAGCTGTATTCCCAGCAGGTAATACTCAAGGTGCCCCTACTTCAACAAGGACGGGGTTACTATTCCACACGGTTTGGGGTACCGAAACCGCATGGTTCGGTGTGACCCATTTTATATTTAAAATCCTTGAACACATACATAAAAAAATTCAAGTTCAAGATGGAATCGCTCAGGGCGGTTATTGCAAGCCTGGACGAGGGGGATTACATGGGATCCCGGGACATCAAGGATGTTTACCTGCATGTCCCCATTTACCATCCTCGCCAGGAGTACCTCAGATTTGTGGTACAGGATTACCATTACCAAGTCCAGACACTGCCGTTTGGACTGTACATGGCACCGAGGGTGTTTACCAAGGTAATGGCCGAAATGATGATACTCCTTCGAAAAAAGGGAGTTTTAATTATCCCGTACTTGGACAATCTCCTTATAAGGGCAAGGTCCAAGGAGCAGTTGCTAGTCGGGGTAGCACTATTTTGGAAAGTGCTACAACAGCACGGTTGGATTCTAAACAGTCCAAAGTCACAGCTGGTTCCTACGACACGTCTACTGTTCCTGGGGATGGTTCTGGACACAGAACAGAAATAAGTGTTTCTCCCGGAGGAGAAAGCCAAGGAGCTGTCATCTCTAGTCAGAGACCTCCTGAAGCCAAAACAGGTATCGGTGCATCATTGCACGCGAGTCCTGGGAAAAATGGTAGCTTCCTACGAAGCAATCCCATTCGGCAGGTTCCATGCAAGAACTTTTCAGTGGGACCTGTTGGACAAGTGGTCCGGATCACATCTTCAGATGCATCGGCTGATAACCCTGTCTTCAAGGACCAGGGTATCTCTACTGTGGTGGCTGCAGAGTGCCCATCTTCAAGAGGGCCGCAGGTTCGGCATACAGGACTAGGTCCTAGTGACCATGGATGCCAGCCTTTGAGGCTGGGGGGCAGTCACACAGGGAAGAAACTTCCAGGGACTTTGGTCAAGTCAGGTGACTTCCCTACACATAAATATTCTGGAACTGAGGGCCATTTACAATGCCCTGAGTCAGGCAAGGCCTCTGCTTCAAAACCAGCCGGTACTGATCCAATCAGACAACATCACGGCAGTCGCCCATGTAAACCAACGGGGCGGCACAAGAAGCAGGATGGCGATGGCAGAAGCCACAAGGATTCTCCGATGGGCGGAAAATCATGTGTTAGCACTGTCAGCAGTGTTCATTCCCGGAGTGGACGACTGGGAAGCAGATCTTCTCAGCAGACACGACCTCCACCCGGGAGAGTGGGGATTTCATCCAGAAGTCTTCCAATGGATTGTACACCATTGGGAAAGGCCACAGGTGGACATGATGGCGTCCCGCCTCAACAAAAAGCTATAAAAGATATTGCGCCAGGTCAAGGGACCCTCAGGCGATAGCTGTGGATGCTCTGGTAACACCGTGGGTGTACCAGTCGGTTTATGTGTTCCCCCCTCTGCCTCTCATACAAAAGGTACTGAGAATAATAGGAAGGCGAGGAGTAAGAACGATACTCGTGGTTCCGGATTGGCCAAGAAGAGCTTGGTACCCAGAACTTCAAGAAATTATATCTGAGGACCCATGGCCTCTGCCGCTCAGACAGGACCTGCGGCAGCAGGGGCCCTGTCTGTTCCAAGACTTACCGCGGCTACGTTTTGACGGCATGGCGGTTGAACGCCGGATCCTAAAGGAAAAGGGCATTCCGGAGGAAGTCATTCCTACGTTGATTCAAGCCAGGAAAGATGTAACTGCAAAACATTATCACCGCATATGGCGGAAATATGTTGCTTGGTGTGAGGCCAAAAAAGGCCCCAACAGAGGAATTTCAACTAGGTCGATTTCTGCATTTCCTACAAGCAGGAGTGTCTATGGGCCTAAAATTAGGCTCCATTAAGATACAGATCTCGGCTCTGTCGATTTTCTTCCAGAAAGAACTAGCTTCAGTACCTGAAGTTCAGACATTGTAAAAGGAGTGCTGCATATTCAGCCCCCGGTTGTGCCTCCAGTGGCACCTTGGGTTCTCAACGTGGTGTTGAGTTTCTTAAAATCACATTGGTGTGAGCCACTAAAAACCGTGGATCTAAAATATCTCACGCGGAAAGTGGTCATGTTATTGGCCTTGGCTTCGGCCAGGCGTGTATCAGAATTGGCGGCTTTGTCATATAAAAGTCCTTATCTGATTTTCCATATGGATAGGGCAGAATTGAGGACTCGTCCCCAGTTTCTCCCTAAGGTGGTATCAGCTTTTCACTTGAACCAACCTATTGTAGTGCCTGCGGCTACTAGGGACTTGGAGGATTCCAAGTTACTGGACGTAGTCAGGGCCTTGAAAAATTATGTTTCCAGGACGGCTAGAGTCAGGAGAACTGACTCGCTGTTTATCCTGTATGCACCCAACAAACTGGGTGCTCCTGCTTCAAAGCAGACTATTGCTCGCTGGATTTGTAGCACAATTCAGCTGGCGCATTCTGCGGCTGGACTACCGCAGCCAAAATCTGTAAAAGCCCATTCCACAAGGAAGGTGGGCTCATCTTTGGCAGCTGCCCGAGGGGTCTCGGCTTTCCAACTTTGCCGAGCTGCAACTTGGTCAGGGGCAAACACGTTTGCTAAATTCTACAAAATTGATACCCTGGCTGAGGAGGACCTGGAGCTCTCTCTTTCGGTGCTGCAGAGTCATCCGCACTCTCCCGCCCGTTTGGGAGCTTTGGTATAATCCCCATGGTCCTTTCGGAGTTCCCAGCATCCACTAGGACGTCAGAGAAAATAAGATTTTACTCACCGGTAAATCTATTTCTCGTAGTCCGTAGTGGATGCTGGGCGCCCATCCCAAGTGCGGATTGTCTGCAATACTTGTATATAGTTATTGCCTAACTAAAGGGTTATTGTTGAGCCATCTGTTGAGAGGCTCAGTTATATTCATACTGTTAACTGGGTATAGTATCACGGGTTATACGGTGTGATTGGTGTGGCTGGTAGGAGTCTTACCCGGGATTCAAAATCCTTCCTTATTATGTCAGCTCGTCCGGGCACAGTGTCCTAACTGAGGCTTGGAGGAGGGTCATAGTGGGAGGAGCCAGTGCACACCAGGTGACCTAAAGCTTTCTTTAGTTGTGCCCAGTCTCCTGCGGAGCCGCTATCCCCGTGGTCCTTACGGAGTTCCCAGCATCCACTACGGACTACGAGAAATAGATTTACCGGTGAGTAAAATCTTATTTTATAATTGACTATGGCATGGGTTGGTTAAATTAATTGGTAACTTTTAAATGGTGATGGATTTGTACATATATATTGTTCACTTATTACATATTGTTTGACAATGGCTTTCAGGAACAGCTGAAAGACAGCTGTTAGCTAGGTGGGTAGAGAGTGACCTTAAATTATGTGGCTTTTAAGACCAATGCAGATTTGTACAGCAGAAACAACAGGTAATATTTGCTATTCATTACTGTACCTTGCACTAGACCTAAAATGGCCACTGCTCCTCCCCCCTTCCAAGCCATGTGCCCAGACACAAAATGGTGTCCATGCCATGCGGCCAGAATACAAACACTAGTTCTATCCTGTGTCACAAATGAATCCCAAATTATACAAGCACCAGAAGTCGCCCTGATGGACAATTCCCACTGCATGGTAACACAATTTCCACACGCTTTTTTCACTGTGAACAAAGCCTTGTTACTTCAGGCCTGTGTTAGCAGTATGCGAATAGGACGCAGCATGCTAACACAGCTATATCCGTTATGCACCAACTTTTAAACGCTCTTTGAATTGTTTATCTGTTAAGTAAATTTAATCTGAATCAAACACAATATGACTTATTGAACCTCGTTAGCAACAATAAAAAGTACGTTGTGACATTTCTAATCTTGTGTGGTTTTGTCACACTCAAAGGCAACAAAAAAAATCTATTGTCCCTTGATTCATATCAGCGCCTTACTGAAAACGCAAAAAAAGGATGTGGTTCAGCAGCATCAGATGCGTCCATCCTTAGCTGGTAGACCACAGCAGAGTCTGTACTGCGCATCATTAAGTATATGATATCCTGGCTGCGAGCCCCCAACTGTGAATTTCCATTTCTTTTTTTTTAAAAACATTTCAATGCCAGCATTAATATATACTGCGGACGCAAGGCGCATCTTATTACCATATACGATAATAGTGTGCTGAACGTCGCAGCACTATGTCCCTTAAGAGAAAGCAAGTAGTCGCACACATGGTATTACTGAGGTCCAATGCTCGGAGATATATATGTATTTGATATTAAAAGTTATGCATACAAAATAACATGTACAATATATGATTCAGTATAACAAATAAATATAAGATAGGGATACAGTGTTACAGTTACATAAGAATCAGTTACAGCCAGTATACGTCACCCCTATGCTCAGTGGACAGTCGTCTCCATGTTAGAATCAGCACAAACCGAGCTTCCTGGGTGAGGGGAAATGCTTATATACTGTGTATTGGGGAAGGTATATGTCTGGGGCTGAGTCTTCTGCTATTGGTACAGGGGAGGGAGGTCTCTCATTCATTGTATGTTATTGCTCAGTTCATATGCAAGCAATGTCCAGTTTCAAGATGCAGTCACAGGGGTCAGCCACTGGTTTTCTGCACACATGCTTTCTTCAGGAAGTCCTTTGTTCCTATAAGAGTGACTAGATTTCATACATTTTATCATAACTAATCGTTGCAATGTGCTACAATTTACCCATAGCTATCAAATTAATCCACTCATTCTCCTGATCATTTTGACACTAAGCATGATATAATTAACTTGTTCCGTCCCAATAATACATATATATCTGATGTTACACTCTTATATAAATACAATTTAAAACATGTCTGGGGCTAAACATATTTTATCTATGTGTTGTATGAATATGTGTTGAATATGTCTTTGTGGCTTCTCTGTGCGAATGCGTATGCTACCGTATATCCTGTGCACGCTGCGTGTATGAGCACGCATGCCAGTAACGCACACAAACAGAGGCCACTCTGTTTGGAGTTTGTATGTTGTGTGTATGTAATATTTTTGACTTTGACAAGTACAAGTTACCAGCTTATCTTTAAGGGCAGGTGCCTGAAAGGAATTCAGCCTCTTCTTTTACCCCTCGATGTGATGGCCACTGACGTCAGTGAGAGCAATCCTTAACGTTACAGATAATACACGACACCATGTAGTTAAGAATCACTCTGCTTTATTGAATGTTTTAACATTGGTATAAAAAGAGAACACATAAGGGTGTAACTGATAAGTGTAAAAGGGCTCATTGGCTTAGGGGTGGTGCCCTAGTGGGGTACGTAGGGGTGGTTAATACTTGACATAACATAATTGGATATAGCAGTTGCTAGGCAGATGTTATATACGTTGCATCAGACGGAACTTAACACAAGATCTTTTAGTAACACACAGAAGTAGAAAAAGCAGGTTTCATCTGGTATAGAACTGACCTTGGATGCCAGACCCACACAAGCCTGGTATCTGTATGAGAGACAAAGGCACCTAGCACAGGGCAGCACGCATCCATGCAAACACATAAGAGTTCATATAGCATGTTTTAACCCTTCACTAGGGAAATAGAAATATTCACTTTTACACTGTAACCACCACAAGGAAACTGATCATATAAAAAGTAATATGTACAAAGACAGAAGAGGTAACCCTTCAATCCCCTCTTAGAATCATGATTATTATATGACATGATTCTGGAGTGAGGCTCCTTTCTTGTTTCTCCAGTTCTTGAGATATTGGACATAATCGTCGGGTCCCTCACTATCAGAGGAGGTGACAGGACTGGTAGTTATATCATAATACATCAGGGCCTTATCAATGCCTTTGGAGGTAAGTTTCTTTCCACAGGGAATTACACAATAAACTATAATGCCTAAAAGAATTAAAGTTATGAGTATAAATATGCTTATTTGCACAAGAGCCTGTTTCCAATTTTCAAACCACCCAAAATATTGGCTCCATGGGTTATCAATACCTGAATTTTTCTTAAGTTCTATGGATAAGGTTTCTAACTTGTTTATGGCTAAAGTAACCTTACCATTGGGACCAGTGTTGTCAGGAATATATGTACAACAGCCTTCCACCTTACTAATGTAAACACATGTACCGCCTTTTTCTGCTAGAATCATGTCAAGGGCCATTCTATTTTGAAATGTCATTTGGGAAGTGGCTTCTAGCTGTTCAGCTATACCTTTAAGAGCATCTTTGGTATCATTAACAAATCTTTGTTGATTATAATATATATAATTAATCCAGGCTACGTTTTTATTTACAGTTACTATAGGAAACAATGATTCAAAACCCGCAGCCACTTCATCTCTAGCTTTGAACTCATTTGGAACACCTCTTGGGACCCCTATAGCATCAATGTATACGTGGGGGTCAAAGCTACCTCCTGGGAGTGCTCTTTTCTTTCGATTAGCAGGAGTATTAGAGGGAGGAGTGGGGTCATCGGTGATCATTAGGAGTGGCATTATGACTTTGGCCAGGGCACACTCACCATACCATGGTGTGTCTAATTTAATTCTAAGTTTCATATCCCCACATATGTAATAAATGTCGCCTAATGATCTAGTTTGGTTGACTAAAACAGTTGTTCTTTTATTTGCACAATACCCTGGTGGGAAGGTTTTTAGATTTCTCCCTGTGGTGGTGTTAGATGTATAACAGGTATAGTTTCCAGGATATATGGTTATGGTGCTTCCTGGGTTGGGATTTTTTGACAATATGGGATATTCCCTTTTCCACATTTCGCACTGACTATCATTTGTTTTGGTGTCATTAAAAAGGCTGAAAAAACAATTTTCCTGTTCTAGGGGTATATTAAGGGGCACTGTACCGAGGTGGGGCCTAGATTTGCCACAGACATAACAGTTGCTTTTATTGTGTTTGTTAGCACTATACTTCATCCATTCCAACCAGAAATTGATGTCAGAGAAACCAGTTTCAATAGCTAGGGTGTCTTTAAAGGTGGGATTGTTAACGGCCATCATATCCTTGAAGGTGGTTATATGAGGTTTCAAGAGGTTGGGGCGTGGTTTAGAGGGCTTGAGCTGGGCATACTTTTCATTGTTAAACATATCCTGTAACAAGAATGGTGTAAGGGATGGGTTTAAAAAAAAAGATTCACCTAGGACATAGGTGCCTGCATCAGTAGACTGGGGATGTTTTATGCTTAATATGAATTTACTATCACATCTGTTTTGTCTATGAAGGGTAAGACGGGTAAGCAGGGACTCACCATATTTGTCTTTACTTGAGAGAGCCTCTTTGGGCTGGTATCCATAACTATGGCCAGAATTCCATCCCACTGATCCCCAATACGCACATTTATTTCCCCAATATTTACTAGTAACACAAATATAGGCTTCAGTGGGGGTATTACGTGTACCATACTGATCACACTGCCAGGAATAATATTTGTTAAGACAGGGAGCAATGGTACAGAAATCTATTTTGTAGGTGGCAACCTCAGTATTGGAGGAGTTATACCAAAATGTGTAGGTGCCGGATTTTTGTGTAATGTCTGCTTCAGCTGTAGCTTGGCAAGTGAGGACCATTAGGATTATCAACATAGTCCCCAGGATAGAGGTAGGGGACAGGTTCCTCATCTTCCTCTGTTCTTCTGTCTTCGCTAGGTGGGAGGTCAGGGCTGTCTGCCCCCGTTCGTACCTCGCTGGAATCACTTGCTTCCCTCTCTAGGTCTGGTCTAGGAACCTTTTTCACTCGGGATGCATGGATCCAGGTGGGGCTTTCCTCTGTCAGGACTGCTGTTCTGGTTACTGCTACGACCTCTGTCTCTGGACCGTAGGTAAAGTCTCCTGGGCTCTTGTTCCTGGGGAGCACCTTCACCACGACTCTGTCTCCGACTTTAAAGGGGTGTGTAGGTTCCTGTGGATTCAAAGGGTTTTTACAAACAACCTCATGTTCAATTTCATTCAGTTTTATTATCAGGGACCTGACATACTCTTCTCTGATAAGTTCTAGATCTCCCTCCTGTATTACTAGTGGTTTCTTAGCCCAAGGTGTAGGGAAGGGCCTACCCATTAATATTTCAAAGGGGGAGTAACCCAAAGTCTTTTGTGGTGTCATTCTAATTTCTGCCAAGATAATGGGAAGGACTTGCTTCCATTTGTGGAAGGTGCCTCCTGTGGCCTTCCTAAGCTTGTCTTTGAGGGTCCTATTCATGCGTTCTACGACCCCTGAACTCTGCGGGTGATACGGGATGTGGAACTTCCATTCCACCTGCAGGGCCTTTACCAAGGCCTGTGTAATTTTTGCTGTAAAGGCGGAGCCTTTATCACTATTGATTTGCAATGGGCACCCCCATCTGGGGATGATTTCCTGAGTTAGGATCCTAGCAACTGTCTTTGCATCCTCAGATTTAGTGGGGAATACCTCTGGCCATCGAGAGAACATGTCTACAATGACCAGGGCATACTCCTGTTTACCAGTACCTGGGATATGGGTGAAGTCAATTTGCAGGTGTGTAAAGGGTGTGGTGGGGTATTCAAGATGCTGGTGTTTTGCCTTATCAGGGTTGTTGGGGTTGTTTCGCAGGCAAGTGATGCATCTACTGACATACTGATCTACTAATGACTTGGCATCCGTGACATAGAAATCATTACGTAAGAGTAAGGTAGTTGTTGCCTTACTGTGGTGTCCTATGCCATGGTAGTGGGCAATAAACAAGGGTGCACTGGACTGGGGTATACAAGGTTTCCCCTCTTTGCAGATTAATCCTGTTTTAGGATTCTTCTGCAAAACAGGGTAAGTCCAGTCAGCTAGGTCGGCATTGGAGGCCGAGGCCTGTAACTGGGTGATCAGGTAATGGTTGTCGAGAGCTGGGGGGGTCATGATAGTCATGTGGGCCTGAGTGATGGGCTGTGAGGCTGCATGTTTGGCAGCAGAGTCAGCAAGGGCATTTCCAAGGGAGACTGCATCCTTCCCCCCCGTGTGTGCCCTGCAATGGAGGATTGCAATGTCAGAGGGTAGGGTTATGGCATGCAGAAGGTCAGAGATGAGTTGGGCATGTGATATGCCTTTTCCATCAGCTCCAAGGAAACCACGGCGTCGCCAAATGACCCCATGGTCATGCACGACGCCGTGCGCGTATTTGGAGTCAATGTAGATGGTGACTGGTTTATTCTGGTAAAGGTGACAAGCCCTTGTGAGAGCAATGAGCTCTGCAGCCTGTGCTGACTGGTAAGGAATGGGCTGTGCTTCCAGAATAATGTCAGGGAGAGTGACAATAGCATAACCCGCTTGGTACGTGGTGTCATTGGGTCTGCTACAGGAACCATCTACAAAAATGACATCCGCGTCGGGGACAGGGACAGGGGACATGTCCAGTCTGGGGGATGTTTCTGACTCAATGGAAGCTGAGCAGTCATGGGGTTCAGGAGGGTGGTCTTCAGGACCTTTGAGCCCCAGTAGAGCGTTGAGAATGGGTGCAGGACCTGAAGAGTTGGTGGCATACTTAATGGTGAGTGAGGGGTTGTTCAAAAGGAGAACCTCATATCCACTGAGGCGCTGAGCTGACATGTGTTGTGTGTGTAACCCTTTTAAAATGGTTAGAACATCATGAGTGGTGTGAAGTATTGTTGTGTGGCCTAGGGTGAGTGTGGTGGCCATTTCAGTTACCATTGCACAGGCTGCAAGTGCCCTGAGGCAAGCAGGCATACCTTGCACTGTGACAGGCATTACTTTGGAAAAAAATGCCACTGGGCGCAACTTTCCTCCATGAAACTGTGTGAGCACCCCCGCCATGGTTTTACAATTGTCCCTTGCAAACAAATGAAAAGGTAGTACATAGTTGGGGAGGCCAAGTGCCGGACTTTTCATTAACATACACTTTAAGCTTTCATATGCAGTTAACATTTCTTGTGACCATTGTACAATATTAGGTTTGTCTTTCAGTGTGGCTTGTCTCAAAATGTTATCATAATAGGAACAATCAGATATCCACTGTCTGCAGTAATTTACCATACCCAGAAAAGACAGCAGTTCTTTCTGGGTAGTTGGGGTGACCAGGCCCAATACAGACTGAATGCGCTGTGGACTGACTTTCCTTTCCCCCTGAGTGAGCACAAAACCTAAGTAATCCACATGCTTCTTACACCATTGCATTTTTGTTTTGGACACCTTGTGTCCACATTCACAGAGCCAGTTTAACAGTGATATACCATCCTCCCGGCAGGCCTCCTCAGTTTGACTACAGAGCAGCAGATCATCTGCATACTGTAGCAGGACTGAACCATGGTGAGGGTGCCAGGGCCCCAATGTGGCCTGGAGTACAATGCTATACACAACAGGTGCGTCAATGTAGCCCTGGGGTAAACGACACCAGGTGAGTTGCTTGCCCTCAAAAGAAAATGCAAAAAGTAACTGTGTCTGTGCATCCACTGGAATGCTAAAAAATGCATTTTTTTAATCAATCACAGAAAAAAATGCAGCATCTGCAGGGATAGCTGAAATGAGTGAGTTAATGTCAGGTACAATGGGTGCTATAGGCACAATGAGTTGGTTAATTGCCCTAAGGTCTTGTACAAACCTTACACTGCCATCTGACTTAGCAACTGGGTTGACTGGTGTGCAGTAAGGTGAAATTACGTGTCTGAGAATGCCTTGTTGGAGAAACTGTTGTATCATTGGTCTAAGACCTTCAACCTTCTCTTGTGACAAGGGGTATTGCTTTTGATAGACAGGTTGTGTGTCAGGTTTCAGGGTTGCTCTATATGGTGTGCAAGGAATGAGGCCAGTGTCATAGGGACCCTCCGACCATAGAGCAGGGTTTGCTTTGTCAAAATCAGGTGTAATGTCTGTTGCTTCCCACACCGGTAGGTGTGGGGACTCGACCTCCAGGCCGCTGCTAGTGGGTGAAGGGAGAATGGAGATTTCGAGTTTGCTAAGAAGATCCCTTCCCAGAAGATTAATTGGACATTCAGGTATTACAGTGAAATTGTGTTTACCCATATACGTGCCTCCCGTGGTTCTGACACTAAGGGCATCTGTCAGGTAAGCATCTGTGGGTATCCCATTGATTCCCATTGAAGGAGCAGTCTTTTCCAAGTGACCGTCGTACAGGTCGACACACAAAACACTAGTAGTTGCCCCGCTATCCACCAGGAAAGGGATTGCTCTCTTTCCTATAATCAAGGTTAGTAGCGGTGGGTCCTTCCAGTGTCTGGTGAGTTGGGCAAAGGCTGGGATACCCTCCTCCGGGCCCCGTCAGTGGGAGGGATCCTACCAGTCAACTCGGAATCGGACATGATCCTGAAAGGGGTTGTTTTGTGACTGTCGGGGATGATCCCGGGAGGGAGCCGGAGCTTGGGGCTGTCGCTGGTTTTGTGAGGGACAAGGGCAATCCCTTGCCCAGTGATCGTCCCTTCCACAGTTGAAGCAGGAGGTTTGTTTCCTGCTGGCAGAGTCAGGGGGGTGGGGTGGCCTGGCTTGTGGGTTTTGATATCGGGCTTGTGGGTTTTGATATCGGGCTGGATTGCGGGGTGGGCCAGTAAAGTGCTGCTGGCGTCTATCTCCCCGGTTTCTCTGATTTTGGTAATTATGAGTTGGGGCATTCTGCAAGGGTTTTTTAACATCAAAGCATCCTGCAGCTTCCTTTTCATATAAGTGCTTTTCAAATTCCTTAATATTATCAGAGGTCCAGGAAGAAACACCTTGCTTAACAGGGACCATAACAGATGGCAACAAGTTATTTACAAAGGTAGAAATTAGTAAATGGTCTGTATCTACAAGAGTGAGACCTGCATCTTCAGACCAACACTTTTTAAACCTCTTCCAAAACTCAGTGACAGTTTCAGTAGGTTTTTGCTTGCATGCTACAGCAATGGGAAGGGAGGCACGGGTCTTAAAGATTTCTTTCATGTGTTCTCCAATTTCCTTCCACATTTGCTTTACACCTTCCTCGGTATTGAGGGGGTAATTAGTGGCATTGTTTAGGACTGCAGGAGTGTTGATAGAGGGAATCATTTTCCAATCCCACCCGTTGTAATGGTCTATAACCCCATCTATGATCAGCTTCATATCTTCTTGAGTATAGCTGCGTCCTGTGCAAGCCTTTTTCAAGTAAGCTATGCAGCCGTCAGGTGCAACAGTAGGTTTGGGGCAGTTCTTAACAATTCTGTCCAAATCCTCTATTTCAATGGGTTTCTTTAACAACTGATCCCCTACTGTCATAAAGGGCAGGTGTTGGGTGGCGACACTGCTGGCACCAGCACTGTTTTCAAGGAAACCAGTGCCGGATCGCGTTATGGAGGGGGTAAGAGGGTGGTTAATGACAACAGTTGAGTCAGCGTTACGGCGGGAGGTGATTTGTTTGCTAGGAGTCTGGACTGTAGTTTCAAGCTGGGTTACATATATTTGATCATGGCCCGAGCGGCCACCACCTTCAATAGGAATGTCAGAGTTGCCACCCACAATAGCTGCGTCAGGGGCACTAGGGGCGGGGGTGGTTATGCCTGTGTGGAGGGTACTGTCAGGGGGGGCTGTTCCCCCTTCAGAGCCTCCTGAGCCTCCTTCCCCTCCTCCTCCTCCCCCTCCCCCTTGCATCGGCATTCGTGACAAAGCAACTGCAGCTAAAAGATCTGTGTCTTTTAAGGAGGGATATAGGGGAGTGTAGGGCGGGGGAGAAGAGTTTTTTAGAAACTTGTTGCTTCTAAATTCCTCAGCTTTATGTAGTCTGGAAGTTACAGTTTTTATTCTACGCTGTTTCTGCTTGATATTCTTGTCATACCAATGAGGTGCTATCGTGAGCCATTGCTCTCCTCCAGCACGCATATATGTCATGTCCCATTGTGGGTCATGATCATACCACGGCCAGGCTTCCTTGTCTTCCAGACAAAGACCTTTGACCATGTCCATATAAAAGGGATAATTAATACCGTCACGGGGGAATGGACTGGGGCTGCCAACTTTCTCTGTCCATCCTGCTAAGTTATCCACCCAAGGGTTAACTAAATAATAATCTGTGGTGGAGTTACGGGCAACATACTCCTTACATGTCTCTCCTGGTAAAGGTGGAGGATAAATGACTGTCTTACTCTGACCCCCTCCCATAGTAAAGAATACAATCTACACCAGCTTTCTACGCAATTTCTACAACAACTTACAACAACTGTCTATGCAATATCACAACAAAAATGCAGTTTACAAAAAAACCTTCTATGCAATTTCACAACAAAAATACTTTCTATGCAATTTCACAACAAAAAATGCAATTTACAAAAACTTTCTATGCATGCATTAGCTAACACCAGTTAATTAGTCATTGACAATATCACAATATTATCTGTATAATGAGAACATGAAATCTTTTGACGGGTACGATACTTACCATTCGTACAAGATGTCAGAAAAATACAGCGTTTTAAACAGGAAGCAAGAAAAGTGTTTGAGTAAAGATATCTGGCAGACGAAAACTTACCAGCCGTCTGGACCAAATATAAGAACTTATCTCACTACAAACATACAAGAATATATAGGCGATCAAATCGGGGTATTCTCTACGTTACGTATAGACCCCAGGTCTATTTTTTTTTTTTTTTAAGTATCCCAGATACTAACGTCTTTGGAGAATTGCGCTTGGACCCCTGGTCCTTTCTCAGACGTATCTTTCAGTCCCAGACATTAAAGATTCTATGGTATCCCTGATACCTGTTTTATGCTTTTACATAAAACTTCGTAATATTAAGTCCCGGACTTAAATATTACCTTGTCACGTGTTCCCGGAACACGGAGTGAGTTCAAATTCAGTGTTTGAACGCAATCCCTTACGGCAAAGACAGACAATAAATTCTCTATCTTACCGGTCCGGGGGCGATCAACTGAATCCAGGACTGAGCCCCCACTTTGAAAGGAATTCAGCCTCTTCTTTTACCCCTCGATGTGATGGCCACTGACGTCAGTGAGAGCAATCCTTAACGTTACAGATAATACACGACACCATGTAGTTAAGAATCACTCTGCTTTATTGAATGTTTTAACATTGGTATAAAAAGAGAACACATAAGGGTGTAACTGATAAGTGTAAAAGGGCTCATTGGCTTAGGGGTGGTGCCCTAGTGGGGTACGTAGGGGTGGTTAATACTTGACATAACATAATTGGATATAGCAGTTGCTAGGCAGATGTTATATACGTTGCATCAGACGGAACTTAACACAAGATCTTTTAGTAACACACAGAAGTAGAAAAAGCAGGTTTCATCTGGTATAGAACTGACCTTGGATGCCAGACCCACACAAGCCTGGTATCTGTATGAGAGACAAAGGCACCTAGCACAGGGCAGCACGCATCCATGCAAACACATAAGAGTTCATATAGCATGTTTTAACCCTTCACTAGGGAAATAGAAATATTCACTTTTACACTGTAACCACCACAAGGAAACTGATCATATAAAAAGTAATATGTACAAAGACAGAAGAGGTAACCCTTCAGTGCCCTTCTATAAATAAACACCAGCCGTTCAGGGATAACATCTCCCATTATAGGGTCTTGCCTCAACAGATTCCAATTGTTTTTGAACACTCTTTCAACTGCTTTATGACAAACATTATATTGACTAATAAAGGCCCATTCCAAGTTGTTGTTTTTACTTTTATCAGGTACCTTTTCCTTTTGTTATTTGCTTGATTCCTTGTGTATTTGCGTGATTCCAAAAGCACTACTACACTATATATTTGTTCAACATTGTGTCTCTCTAACCCATCAATACTGTTTGAATCTGTGGGATAAGGTAAACACACACTTTCTTTCAGATATAAGCTGTTCGATGTTGGAGTATATCAAGTTGTGATCAATAACTACAAACTGATTCAAGACTAAAAAGGGTGAATCCTTTATGTCTTTATTTTAATCATGTTGGCAAATGGATGCATGTTAACTCTGGGTGCCTAATTCAGAGATGATCGCAGCAGCAAACTTGTTAGTTGGGCAAAACCATGTGCACTGCAGGGGGGGAGGGGGCAGATATAACATGTGCAGAGAGAGTTAGATTTGGGTGGCGAGTGTTCAAACTGAAATCTAAATTTCAGTGTAAAAATAAAGCAGCCAATTATTACCCTGCCCAGAAACAAAATAACCCACCCAAATCTAAAGGCCCATATAGACGGGAGAGATGTGTGCTGAGCGAACCGCTCAGCACACATCTCTCCCCCCGCTCAGCACAGTGCGATGTGTGCTGAGCGATGCGGGGGAGGACGGGGGGGGGGGGGGGGGGCGCTCATTTCACCCAGTGGGTGAAATGAGCGACGTGCTAGATTGGCCTGCATGCAGGCTAGTCTAGCACCGGCGATAGCGATGTGCGTGACCGCGCATTGCTATCGCTGAGGGGGGTACACACGAGTGATCTGTGCTTAAAATCTAAGCAATCTAGTCAGATTGCTTAGATTTTAAGCATGGATCTCTCCGTGAGTACTCCCCTTAACGCTCTCTGCAAATGTTGTATCTGCCACACCTGCAAAAATTTGCTGCTGCGATCAACTCTGAATTACCCCCTGAGTGCGCTGTAGTAATTTGTGCAACCCTTTATTGTTTATAGCATCTAATGGGGGTGCAATGTCAGAGCGGGAACAGACTGCGTCAGCTGCTTGTTGGTCACTGCGGCATTACAGATCCGTGCTGTGAGGGCTTGAATATTCAGAGAGTGGAGGTGAGAGTAGGCACAGGGCAGAAGTGGGTATCAATGCATTTCATCTCCTAGCAGCCTGGTGACTTTCTCAAAACAAATAACTTCCTTCTCCTGGCTCCCCGGGTACACATTAGATGATATATAGAATGATATATCGTTCCGACGTAGATCGCCACGCATTTTTTATACAATGAGCAACAATACATTGCGCAGTCGGTCACCAGTGTGTATGGGCGACCCAATATATTGTGCCATCGGCTGGGGTACCCATCATTCTGATGGGTACCCAGCCTTAGAGTACCGTTTGCTTGCACATTTGCATATTAATCAGATATCTGATCAGGCATAATTACTCACACTGTTGCCTAAACAATCTTGATTTGATCTTATTTTCAGCTTCACTTGCAGTAACCTGATGCTGCAGTTTCTCTACAACAAAACACTTGTGCAGCCCTTGACAAAGGAGCTCAAGTCACCTAAAAAATAGGACCGGAGTCTGCAAAAGTGCTCCCATACAGCCACAGGCAAATGGAGAAAATATTGTTCTCAAACTCATCTGTCTCCACTACAAATTTGTCTCATTTTCTTGCAGTGCCCCCATTTTCACCAAGCACCTACCTCAAGTCCCTATTGTCTACCCATTCTATCAGCACACTTCCTCTTTGCCATCTTCAACTCTAGAATCCTTCAAAACAGACTCAAAAGTCTCCTGTTTAAGCAAGCAATTCCTCAATGTCCCTTTAGTGTCTCCATGCTCTTTGTATTTTATGGATAGCATTTCTCTACTTCATTGTTTATTCTATCTGTTAAGCGCCTTGAGTCTTATGGGAGAAAGAGTGCTATATAAATGAATATACCTGTGCACTTGCTGGGTAACCTGGAAAAGATTTAATTGTTCGGGGTCCTGAGGACAGAGATTGAGAACCAATTCTGTATCCTATGCCGAACAACATCCCCTCATCCCCTCATCTCTTCAGTGCTCTTGAGTTTTCCATTTACATTAAAGATAAAATTGGTATCTTTTAAAAAATCGTCTTGCCACATCCAGAACTCCACTTTTCATACCTCTATCCGCCTTCTGTTCTTTCTCCTGTTACTGCGGTTGAGGTCTTGGTGCTCCTCTCTTCCTCTTTCTCCTTACCCGGTCACCTTGGCACTGTTTCCTCCTAAACCTGCTGTAACCTCCGCAGAATGTTTGCACACATCAAACTTACTAATTCAACCACTTCCTCTCACCTGGATTTTTTCCTTCCATATTCATTCATTTTCTAATTATTGCAAACATCAAGTAACAATCTCATGATCCTACATATCTTTTCAACAACCACGTTGCGTGAGGGCCGACCAACGCGCTACAGTGTAGCAGCTCACTGTTAAAATGAAACTGGGGGCTACCAGGCGTGTGTTTAAAACAGGGGTGGGGAACCTCTGGCCCACGGGCCGTATAAGGCCTGCAAAAGCCGTTTGCTCCGGCCCACCCGCTTGTGTCAGTGAGACACGCCGTCGCTCAGTCCGGCGGCAGCGTGTCTCAGCTGTCAGGGCAGGAGGAGAGCGCGGCTATGTCGGGCGGCGGCAGTGTGTAGGACTTCAAACCAGCCGCCGGTTCGTGAGCCAATCAGAGCTCACGGACCAGCAACCAATCAGGAGCTGCCGCTGCCGTTCCGCGAGCTCTGATTGGCTCACGAACCGGCGGCTGGTTTGAAGTCCTACACGCCGCCGACATAGCTGCGCTCTCCTCCCTGTCCTGACACCCGAGACACGCCGCCGGATGGAGCAGCAGCAGCGGTAAGAAGCACAGTGGAGTGGGGGGGCACTGTGGGGGCATTTGTATACCTGGCACTGTGGGGGCATTATGATCTGGCACTGTGGGGGCAATTGTGGATATGGCACTGCACTATTGGGGGCATATGTGTATCACGTCCCATTTTAATTGGCCACACCCACAGTACCTCTAAGGGGCAGACCTACTGGGGGGCAGGGTAATTTTTTAAGTTGAGACTTTTTGTATGGCCCCCGAAGGATTTTATAAATATCCAAATGGCCCTTGGTAGAAAAAGGGTTCCCCACCCCTGGTCTAAAACGACAATTCAGCGAACGTCTAACTCATGGGTCTGCTAACTCGGTCCTCATTACCGCACACAGTGCATGTTTTGCAGGTAACCCAGCAGGTGAACTGGTGTATTAATTACTCACAGACACATTTTAAAAGGTCCGCAGGTGGAGTTAATTATTTCACTTATGATTATGTGAGGAGACCTGCAAAACATGCACTGTGTGGGGTAATGAGGACCGAGTTTGCAGACCTATGGTCTAGCTGGTTACTCTGGCTGTTAGCTGGTGGTCATAATAATGTGACTCGACTGTGTATTTACAGACGGATCAGGCAGTGTGTTGTGATGCACACTGCCTGATCCGTCGTGACTGACGCCACGAACTGGGCGGGCATTTACATGTGCCCACCCAGTTGCGCTATCAATCACTGCCGGCTTGTGCAGCATGTGTAAGGAGGGTTGGCTGACTGCCCGTACACACAGCACAATGCATCAATATATCTGTAGATATATTGGTCATCATCTGTACTGCACACCCAAAGTGATATGTCTGTGAATGAAGTCATTCACAGACCTATCGCTGGTACACACTGGCTGATGGACCAGCAATATCTCAGTCATTCAATTGAATGGCCGATATATCGGCCAGTGTGTACCCAGCAGAAGTTTTTCAGTAGACCAACCAACTTTTCTCCAACTTGTGATGTCACAGAATTAAGGGACAGGGTTTGCCTACTTCTGGATGTTTTGAATAAATCTTTTTATTGTACCTGTCATGACAGGCCAGCTGATTTCCCAGTCAAGCACGGGTCAATCTGAAAATCGCCTCCCCTGACTTATGGCTACCTCAGCACACGTGGTTAATAAAAACCCGGTAACTGCCGCCAGCAAAGGAACCCCACAACCTCAATATATGGACACCAGACTGTCCTTTGCAGCTATCTGCATCCAGATTTATTAATTGCAAGGTTACTTAAACTTTGTTAGTAGCTTTGGCCGGACAGGCTCGTAGATTCAACAAGAGGCACGGAGAATACGCTAGAATTAATTATCCTTTAATTCGAACAAAATCGACCCAGGTGTGGTTATAAAAAATATAGATATTGACAGACTTAGGGGGGTATTCAATTGTTGTTGGAAACTGCCGTCTTGTTGGAAAGAAGGGAGACTGGTACTAATTCCAGCTTCACTCCCTCCCACCTTCCTGATTTTTAACTAGCTTAATGCTGGACACTGGATGAAGGCATTGAATCCTTTCTCTACACAGATTTCTTGCAAATAGATTGGGGAGGGGGGAAGTGACATTCCATCCTCTTTAAAAGTTGAAATTTCACTTTATGGCCCAGCTCTCATAGGTCTGCAAACTCAGTCCTCATTATCCCACACAGTGCATGTTTGGCAGGTAACCCAGCAGGTGCACAGGTATATTAATGACAGTACTCAGACACTTTTTTATTTTTTTTTACATTTTTTATTTTTGTTTGGTCATACATAGTCATTAAACAACCACTGAGAAAGAGGACAAACGGCCAAAGAACCATCGTCTAGCAAAGACCAAAATTTTTTTTCTTAGACTGAAGAACAAGAACAATCAGAAAGAAACATTGGTAACAAAGTATCAAATGCAGGGGGGGAGGGGAAAAAGAAGGGAGGGGGGACCACGGTGTTAACAAATATCAGTAGGTATTACGAGAACTAGTAGACAAGAAAAAAAAAAAAGGAAAGGAGGTGAAATGGAGAAAAAACTAGAAGCGGTCGCCCATGGGCCTACGGACGGAGTCCAGAGCAAGAGGGCGAGGGTGGTGGTCCACGCTCTGCGAGGAGCCAGGGAGCCCATACCTGCTCAAAGGCATGACCCCGATCATGGAGGTAATATGTAATCCTCTCCATTGATGCAATATGCCAGATTTTGGCTTTAAGCGAAGGGAGAGAAGGGGGAGAAGAATTTTTCCAATTGAGAGCAATCAACAATTTTGCCGCAGTTAAAATGTGCATGGCCAATTTTTTGGAAAAGTTTTCAAGGGTCGGGGGAGGATAACACAGCAAAAAGATCCAGGGATCTTTCAGCACAGGAGATTCCAGAAGGGTGGTCAGGAGGGAATGGACTAGGTTCCAGAAGGGAACAATGATTGGGCAGGGCCACCATATATGAAGCATAGTGCCTTTACAACCGCAATTCCTCCAACAATTTGGGGAGGAGGAAGGGAAGAATTTATGGAGTCTATCAGGGGTATAGTACAAACGATAGTAAACTTTGTATGCCGTCTCTTTGAAAGCAGTTGCAATAGAGCTCCTAGCTATCCCCAGTCTCATGTCATCCCAGTCCTCACTCACCGGGGGATGTCCAAGATCACGCTCCCAAGCGAGTTTGTGGGACCTGGAAGAGGGAAGGGTAGAATCTAGTAGAAGAGAATAAAGTTGGGAAATCAAGCCTTTGGAAAGGTGTGAGTTTTTACACAAATTTTCAAAGGGGGTGAGGTCGCGGAGTAGAGCAGAAGAGGGCAAGGTACATAAAAAGTGATGAATCTGTAGAAATTGGAAGGTATTTAGTGTGTGTGAAGGTGTCTTCTGTTGAAGATCAGGTAGGGACAACCATTGGCCTCGATCGGCAAAATCAACCGGGAATTTAAAGCCCAGCTGCATCCACGCACGGAACCTTGTAATCGAGAGCCCAGGAGGGAACAGAGGGTTCTGACAAATAGAGGTCAAGGGTGAAGGAGTGGAGGTAAGGTTCATCTTCAGAGAGTGAAGGTCCCAAAGTTTAAGATTAAATTTAATAGTGGGGAGTAGTTTGGATGTTGGGGGTCGGGAAGCGGCGGACAAACCCCATAAGGGGAGGTTGAGATAGGCCGCCTCAATATCCAACCAGGAGGAGCGTAGGAGGTGACAACTTGAGAGAAATGAGAGGCCAGGTAGTAGAGCTTGATATCGGGAAGACCCCTACCGCCGGCGGAGGGCGGTCTTTTCAGGGTGTTGGCAGCGATGCGGGGGGGCCTATGGTTCCAGATAAAACGAACGAGGGCTTTCTAAATGTTACGAAGGAAGGAAGCAGGGACAGCTATAGGGAGGGTCTGAAAAAGATAGAGCCATTTGGGGATTATATTCATTTTAACCGCTATAATCCTACCCAGCCACGAGATGAACAGACTGTTCCAGGATGTTAAATCAGTTTGAGTTTTAGTAAGAAGAGGCGGAAAATTTTCACGAAAGAGAGATTCGTAGCGGGAGGTCAAATAGATCCCTAGATATTTGATTTTTATAGGCTGCCATTTAAAGTTGAAGTTGGCGCGAAGGGAATCAGCATCCCCTGGGGAGACGTGGAGCAGCATAGCCTCCGATTTAGTGTAGTTGATTTTGTAGCCCGAAATAAGACTGTAGGATTGGAGTACCGAAAATAAAGTTGGAAGTGAGATAAGCAGCTGAGTCAGGGAAAGTAGTATGTCATCCGCGAAGAGAGAGATTTTAGGATCGGTATTGCCCACGCGAATGCCATGTATACCCTGATGAGATCTAATTTGGGAGGCGAGCGGCTCAATAATAAGGGCGAATATTAATGGGGATAGAGGGCAGCCCTGACTGGTTCCATTAGAGATGCGGACGGGGGCAGACGGGACGCCATTGATCAAGACCGTAGCGGAGGGGGTGGAGTATAGTGCCAGAACACCAGTGAGAAAGACACCAGAAAGGCCATAGGCCTCCAAGGCAGCCCTCAGGAACCTCCAGGAGATCCGATCGAAAGCTTTCTCAGCATCTAAGGAGAGCATGATAGTACCCCCTGGAGTTCGAGATGTGGATAAGATCGATAGCATGTCTGGTGTTGTCCCTCGCCTGGCGGCCCGGAATAAATCCCACTTGGTCATAGTGAATGAGAGAGGGGAGATATGGATTCAGGCGGTTGGCCAAGATTTTAGCAAATATTTTTAAGTCCAAGTTCAGGAGGGAGATAGGTAGATAGCTAGCACAGTTAAGGGCGTCCTTACCTTCCTTAGGGATCACAATTCTAGCCTCCAACATCTCAGGAGGGAAAGAGTCACCATGGATAATCCTATTAAATAGGGACTGAAGGTGGGAGGAGAGGAGGTTGGAAATTTTTTTATAGTACAAAGCCGTAAACCCATCTCGGCTGGGAGACTTGCCAATTTTTTGTGTGAGTATAGTCTGGGTAATCTCTTCCACCGAGATCTCACTGTTAAGATGATCCATGGCATCTTGAGGAAGTTTAGGCAGACTCGAAGCCGAGAGAAAGTGAGAGATCAGGTCAGAGTGAGGCGGGGAAGAAGAAGCAGACGAAGGGGAAGGTAAATTGTACAAACCCTCGTAGTAGGATTGGAAGGCGGCCCTAATGGCAATAGGATCATGGACTAAGTTATTGTGAGGGTCTCTAATAGAGATAATATTTGTTTTGGCCCTAGCGGATCGGAGTCGTGCCGCCAGGATTTTGTCTGCTTTATCCCCCTTCTCATAGAAAGACTGGCGAAGCCATTTAAGGCGTTTGGCCACTTGTCTGGAGAGAAGGAGATCAAAGTCCGCTTTAACTTTACGGAGTTCAGACAAAACCGCCTGGTCAGAAGACGCCTTGTGCTGAGCTTCAAGGGTATGAAGTTTAATGGAGAGCTTATTAAACTGGGTAAGAGACTGTTTTTTGATCTTAGAGGCCAGACTAATGATGTGTCCCCGAAGAACCGCCTTATGTGCTAGCCAAAGAGTGGCTCTGGAAATGTCTGGAGAGTCATTCAGGGCAAAGTAATCGGAAAGCTTGTCTTGAAAATGGGACCGAAATTCCGGGTTGTGAAGCAGGGAGTCGTTAAGACGCCATGTCATTGGACGAGGGCGAGTAAGTAGACCTGAGAGGTCACACAATATACGGGCATGGTCAGACCAGATAAGAGGATAAATATGGGCGGAACAGAGATTCAAAGTAAGTTCGTGGCTGAGCAGGATCATATCGATGCAGGAGTAGGAATTATGAGGGGAAGAGTAAAAAGTGTAGTCACGTGCAGAGGGGTCTTTTATCCTCCACGAATCATAGAGGAGCTGGGACTTCATGAGACGGAGTAGGGATTTAGAGCGGAGGGAGTCTGACGAGGAGGTAGAGGGCAGAGATGGAGAGCGATCCAAGGTAGGATTTAAAATGGAGTTAAAATTCCCTGCGAGTATCAGTTCCCCCTGTCGGACTTGAGTAAGAAGGGTATCCAATTTGGCAAAGAACATCTCTTGATGCTGGTTAGGGGTGTATATGTTAGCTAAGGTGCATAATTTGTTGTTAAGTTTCCCCACCAAAATAAAAAAACGGCCCTCCTTGTCAACTTGGGAATCAATAAGCTAAAAAGTAAGGTGACTGGCAATCAGGATCGCGACCCCCCTTTTTTTGGCCGTATGATCACAGGCATAGAAAGAATCAGGGTATGGTTTACATTGCAGCGTAGGGTGGGACTTACGTAGGAAATGAGTCTCCTGAAGGAAGACCAAATCGCCTTTATGGAGTTTAAGAGATGCAAATAGCTTTCCCCGTTTCTGGGACTATTTAGCCCCTTTACATTAAAAGAAAGGACCCGGAGACCCATAAGCAAGCAGCAAAGAAGCAGGCAAGATAGAAAAAAGATAGATCCGTTGAGGCAGCATAAGAATGTAGAGAGAAAGAAAAAGGAGATGAGAGGCAGAAGACAGCGTGGTCAAAAGGAAGGGCGGAGGGGAGGAAAACCGGGAGGGAGGGAAGGGTGGGTGGTCATCCGGCAGTGGAGGCCAGGACCGGCGGCGCTGACAGGGGGAAGGGATACTAGGTGCTGGGAAGGCACTTAGGTTAGCTAAAGGGCTATCAGCCCCGAGGGGGCGCAGCAAGGCGTCCAGGCGGTACATCACAGAGCATGCAGTGAGACAGACCCCCCCCCCCCGTCGGACCTCTCTCATAATGGCCTCTTTTGCAGTGAAGTAATGCATTCTAAGAATAACATCCCTAGGTTGGGAAGAATCTTGAGAGCGAGGTCGGAGGGCTCGGTGAGCTCGGTCCAGAAGGAGATGATCTTCAGGGGTGCTAGGGGACAGTTGGGTAAAGAGGCGCTTGAGGTAAAGATCAAGGTGGGTCGTTTCAATCTCTTCAGGAATACCCCGAATCCTCAGGTTATTCCTCCTTGCCCTATTGTCTTGATCCTCATGCTCCTCCCTCAGTTGGGCAACATCCTGATGGATCTGTTGGAAGTCGGTCTCGACCGATTGTTGGAACGTCATCACCTCCTCCACCCTCCTTTCAAGTTGATCGGTTCTGGAGCCAATTTCCGCAATATCGGATTTCAGGGAGTGGAGAGCTTGAACTGAGGTCTCCACATCTCTGACCTCCTTAAGGAGAGAGAGAAAGTCACGGCGGGTGAGGGGTGTGAGATCGTCGTCTTCTGGGTCGGAGTCAGAGATACCGTGGGAGAGTTCAGAAGTGTCAGACCTACTTTTGGCCGGGGTGCTTTTTTTTAGTAAGGAAAGGCGTGAGGTCAGACCCCTGCGATTTTTTTACCACCTCTAGGCATCTTAAGGGGATGGAGACGGGGACAGTCGACAAGATAGGAGGGAGAAAGGGTGCTCCAGCAGCTTAGCTCAGGACCAGGGGGGGTAGGATAGCAAGGTTAGGGGAGAGTCATGAGGGGGTCAACAGCGAGCCCTGGGTGAGGTAGGGCCAGGGATCTCCGGCTCTGGAGTAGAGGCTACGTGGAATGTGGAGGTAGGTAGGGCTGGGTGTTGTATACTGCTGGATCCGGAGCCCAGCACAGCAGGACCTACCCACCAGGAGAGGGAGCCAGACAGCCTGAGGACAGTGGCTGCAGAGTATGTCAAGGCGGCCCCTGAATCTTCACCCCTGTTTAGGGGGAACAGATGGGGTTGAGCAGAGGGCACCGGGGGTCAAAGATATTTAGAGCAGGGCCAATATGGGTGCGCAGGCCTCCAGCCAGCGCACCCCGCGCACCGAGGGGATCCCCGGCAGGGACAGCGCCAGCCCAAAGGTCAGAGCAGCGGGGTGTGTGAGGTCACCAGAGTGACTGGTGCAGCGCAGGAGCGGCGAGTTGCAGGGCTCCAGGAGGCTTGAGGAGGACGGAGGGAGCAGTGAGGGCTGTGAAAGGAGGGGAAGGGAGCGTGCAGGGCCGCCAGCGGGCACCGCGGCGGCTGCAAGGCGTACCCGGAGCTCACCTCTAACTCACTGCGGCAGGCACCCGACCAGGGAGCGATCGCGGGAACCGTCCTGGGGGGAACGCTCATCCGCCGGGTGCCGCGGCAGCTCCGATGTGTGGAGTCCCCGTCAGAAGGCTGTCTGCAGCGCTGGGTGCTGGCGGCTCTCCCCGCAGTCACACAGGGCAGCTGGAGCCAGGCGATATCCGGAGGAAGCAGGCCGGACGGCAGGACCCTACCGCGGGATCCAAGGCAGCGGGACTTCCGGTCACGGGGAGGGGGGAGAAATCAAGGTCCCGGCTGGATAGTGGTGAGTCGGCCGCAACCCGCAGGAGCCGGGAAACCGGCTCCCCGATTCCGCAGCACGGACCCACCAGTGCCTCCACAGACACATTTTAAAAGGTCTGCAGGTGGAGTTAATTATTTCACTAGTGATTCTGTGAGGAGACCAGCAAAACATGCACTGTGTGGGGTAATGAGGACTGAGTTTGCAGACCTATGGCCTAGCATGACTAGCTAGGCCTGGCTTGTTTGAGGATGAAGAATGTAATTTCCTACTCCCAAACATGTATGACTGATAAAAGATCCTTATCTGAATGATCCCTGAACATACATTTTTCCCTCTCCCGTTTCATTGCTGGGGTCTGGATACAAAATCATTATCTAATTTCTTGGCTCCAAAAGCTATCAATACTTTGCCCATGTTTCTACTACATAAGGTCATATATACTGTGGGACACATGAGATTGATCCATCTAGGTGAAATAAAACAATTTATTCACATATTGTAACATAAGATACTTTTCTGATATTGCAGTTCTGCGTGTAATTGTAACATCTCCGTCACAGTACTTCTGGACAGCTGTACCAGGTAAGTATGAAATAACATACAGTGCCTGTCTCCTGGGAAGAGCAGTGCTGTAAATAGAATTTTGAGGTGCAGGGTGGCTTTCAGTGGACTGTAGAGGTGCTGCTGAGGGACTGATCACGCAGTGGTGGTGGGGGGAGGGTGTTGGGCTGTGCGGGCAGGGGAAACTGAAGGTGCTGCTGTTCTCAGGGATGCGGGCATGGAGAGAATGAAGGTGCTGCTGTTGGGGGAGGGGGGTCAGAGGTGAGGCAAGGGAAGATGATTGCTTATATACCTAGCAGAGCACTATAGAAAATGTAAAGTTATTTTATGCAGAAGGTGGAACTACAGAATGATGTCCCCAAATTTCTTCTCCAAACTAGTAATTATAAGTATAATTATGGAAATAAGCATAATTATCTATTGAATTCACGATAAAGGCACAAATATTTATGATAAGGCAGCCTTTAAAATAACACGAAACATAGTGCCTGATGAGTCTTACCGATGCATCAAAAATGTTATTCTGTGATGTCTCGGGGGGATGTTGATTTGGGGGGTGTTTGGGTGGATTTGCTAACTGGAGATCCTAAAGGTGCTGCTGTACCAGAGGAGGGGTGATCACAGGGGTGCTGCTCATTCTGTGACGTCAGAGTCAATAGGGATATAATCCCCCTGTGCTCAGTTTGTGCCATCAGCATTACTAGGGAGACAGCCCCCACACTGATAAGTTTGTGACATCAACGTCATTAGGGAGACAAATCCCACTGTGCCTTAGTTTGCGATGTCAGCATCACTTAGGAAATAATCCCCACTGTGCTAGGTTTATTACATCAGCTTTACTAGAGATACAACCCCCACCAGGGCCGGACTACCTATCTGGAACTGCTGGCAAATGCCAGAAGGGCAGATGGGCTGGTGGCACGGTCCACAGAGAGCCGGGAAGGCTGCGCACAGTGCAGCTCTCGGCTCTCTGCTTTGTCTCCTGCTGCTGCAGCCCGTAGTGCCCCATTGTTAAGCAATATGCCACCTGACTCGCAGCACACCCCTATTTGCAGTGTCAGCGCACCACTTTGTCTAGGGTGACCATATTATGCCTTTTACCTGGGACGCTCATGGATTACATAGGTTCTGTGGCTGGCTGACTTCAAGCCTACATTTCAGCTGGTTTTAATTAGAGATGTGCACCGGAAATTTTTCGGGTTTTGGTTTTTGATTCGGTTCCGCGGCCGTGTTTTGGATTCGGACGCGTTTTGGCAAAACCTCCCTGAAAATTTTTTGTCGGATTCCGGTGTTTTTTTTTTAAAAAAACAACCTTAAAAACAGCTTAAATCATAGAATTTGGGGGTAATTTTGATCCTATAGTATTATTAACCTCAATAACCATAATTTTCACTCATTTCCAGTCTATTCTGAACACCTCACACCTCACAATATTATTTTTACTCCTAAAATTTACACCGAGGTCGCTGGATGACTAAGCTGAGCGACCCAAGAGGGCGGCTCAAACACCTGACCCATCTAGGAGTGGCACTGCAGTGTCAGACAGGATGGCACTTATAAAAATTGGCCCCAAACATCACATGATGCAAAGATAAATAAATAAAAAAAAGAGGTGCAAGATGGAATTGTCCTTGGGCCCTCCCACCCACCCTTATGTTGTATAAACAGGACATGCACACTTTAAGAAAACCCATCATTTCAGCCACAGGGTCTGCCACACGACTGTGGCTGAAATGACTGGTTGGTTTGGGCACCCGCCAAAAAAAGAAGCAATCAATCTCTCCTTGCTCAAACTGGCTCTACAGAGGCAAGATGTCGACCTCATCATTATCCTCCGATTCCTCACCCCTTTCACTGTGTACATACCCCTCCTCACAGAGTATTAATTCGTCCCCACTGGAATCCACCATCACAGGTCCCTGTGTACTTTCTGGAGGCAATTGCTGGTGAATGTCTCCACGGAGGAATTGATCATAATTCATTTTTATGAACATCATCTTCTCCACATTTTGTGGAAGTAACCTCGTACGCCGATCGCTGACAAGGTGACCGGCTGCACTAAACACTCTTTCGGAGTACACACTGGAGGGGGGCAACTTAGGTAAAATAAAGCCAGTTTGTGCAAGGGCCTCCAAATTGCCTCTTTTTCCTGCCAGTATACGTACGGACTGTCTGACGTGCCTACTTGGATGCGGTCACTCATATAATCCTCCACCATTCTTTCAATGGTGACAAAATCATATGCAGTGACAGTAGACGATATGTCAGTAATCGTTGGCAGGTCCTTCAGACCGGACCAGATGTCAGCACTCGCTCCTGACTGCCCTGCATCACTGCCAGCGGGTGGGCTCGGAATTCTTATCCTTTTCCTCGCAGCCCCAGTTGTGGGAGAATGTGAAGGAGGAGCTGTTGACGGGTCACATTCCGCTTGACTTGACAATTTTCTCACCAACAGGTCTTTGAACCTCTGCAGACTTGTGTCTGCCGGAAATAGAGATACAACGTAGGCTTTAAACCTAGGATCGAGCACGGTGGCCAAAATGTAGTGCTCTGATTCCAACAGATTGACCACCCGTGAATCCTGGTTAAGCGAATTAAGGGCTCCATCCACAAGTCCCACATGCCTAGCGGAATCGCTCCGTCTTAGCTCCTCCTTCAATCTCTCCAGCTGCTTCTGCAAAAGCCTGGTGAGGGGAATGACCTGACTCAGGCTGGCAGTGTCTGAACTGACTTCATGTGTGGCAAGTTCAAAGGGTTGCAGAACCTTGCACAACGTTGAAATCATTCTCCACTGCGCTTGAGTCAGGTGCATTCCCCATCCTTTGCCGATATCGTAGGCAGATGTATAGGCTTGAATGGCCTTTTGCTGCTCCTCCATCCTCTGCAGCATATAGAGGATTGAAATCCACCTCGTTACCACCTCTTGCTTCAGCTGATGGAGGGGCTGGTTCAGGAGTGTTTGCTGGTGCTCCAGTCTTGCACGCCCCTGTCATTTTTAAAAAAATTCTGCACCACCAAATTAATTGTATGTGCAAAACATGGGACGTGCTGGAATTTGCCCACATGTAACGCACGCACAATATTGGTGGCGTTGTCTGATGTCACAATCCCCAGGAGAGTCCAATTGGGGTAAGCCAATCTGCGATGATGTTCCTCAGTTTCCGTAAGAGGTTGCCAGCTGTGTGCTTCTTATGGAAGGCGGTGATACAAAGCGTAGCCTGCCTAGGAACGAGTTGGCGTTTGCGAGATGCTGCTACTGGTGCCGCTGCTGCTGTTGTTGCTGCGGGAGGCAATACATCTACCCAGTGGGCTGTCACAGTCATATAGTCCTGAGTCTGCTTTGCTCCACTTGTCCACATGTCCGTGGTTAAGTGGACATTGGGTACAACTGCATTGTTTAGGACACTGGTGACTCTTTTTCTGATGTCTGTGTACATTCTCAATATCGCCTGCCTAGAGAAATGGAACCTAGATGGGATTTGGTACAGGGGACACACTACCTCAAGAAATTCTCTAAGTCCCTGTGAATTAACGGTGGATACCGGACACACGTCTAACACCAACACAGCTGCCAAGGCCTGAGTTATCCGCTTTGCAACAGGATGACTGCTGTGCTATTTCATCTTCCTCGCAAAGGACTGTTGGACAGTCAATTGCTTACTGGAAGTAGTACAAGTGGTCTTCCGACTTCCCCTCTGGGATGACGATCGACTCCCAGCAGCAGCAACAGCAGCAGTAGGCATTACACTCAAGGATCCATCGGAGGAATCCCAGGCAGGAGAGGACTCGTCAGACTTGCCAGTGACATGTCCTGCAGGACTATTGGTGTTCCTGTCTAAGGAGGAAATTGACACTGAGAGAGTTGGTGGTGTGGTTTGCAGGAGCTTGGGTACAAGAGGAAGGGATTTAGTTGTCAGTGGACTGCTTCCGCTGTCACCCAAAGTTTTTTAACTTGTCAATGACTCCTGATGAATGCGCTCCAGGTGACGTATAAGGGAGGATGTTCCTAGGTGGTTAACGTCCTTACCCCTACTTATTACAGCTTGGCAAAGGCAACACATGGCTTGACACCTGTTGTCCGCATTTCTGTTAAAATAATTCCACACCGAAGAGGTGATTTTTTTTGTAATTTGACCAGGCATGTCAATGGCCATATTCATCCCACGAACAACTGTTAGGTTCCTGGTGCTCAGAACAAGGGAGATGTTGCATAGTGAGTCCAGAGCACCAGAACGTGATGCTGAAATAAGGTGTGGTGTGGAAATAGCCCCTAGCACCCTACCTCCATTGTTTCACCCGTGTGGTCAGTTCACGCATGAGTGACTATGGTTTCTTGGGCCGACGGCAGCCGCGTTTGAAGGGCGGATTAGGTCTGCCCAACTCCGATGCCCCCAGGTCTTAGAGTGAGACAAGGCGTGAACCGAGACAGGATAATAACAAGGGACCTCTAACTAAAGCAAACAGAAGGCTAAGGGCTACTAACAACCCTAAAACTAAATATATGTGCGGCACGCTGCCAAAGGAAAAGAACAACAAAGGAAATGCTGTCCACTCGCCGAAACAATACTGTTGTGTACCGGCGGTGACAGCACAAGCAGAACCCTCTGCAAAACACCAGTAACAAAATATAACCAAAGAATACTGCGGCCTAGGCCGACAGACGCGGCAAAGCCGCTACTCACGGAACCGGTACCAATACTGGCAAACGGACAGGAACCCCCAATGTAGCCGACACAGACTCTCAGAACCGGAGGACAGGCAGAATCCCAAACGACAGACCGGTGGACACCAAGAAGCCAGATACTCGACCAGGCACAGACAAAGCCACAGGACTTCTGGACAGGAACGCTTCACGGCAGGATACGGAATCAGACACTGGAACCGACACTCGAAGCAGCTAGACAGACACTGCTAGACAGGAGCTCAGGAACGGGCAGGGACTAGCTCAGAACTCAAGAACTCTGGAAATATCACTAGCGTCTGTGAATTGCACTGAGCCAGAATATAACAGAGTCTTAATTAATTATGTCGTGCAGCTGCCCTGCTGCACAACTGAGAGGTGCAATCAACAGACAGGTGAGGCTGAACACATGGGAACAAGCTGCAATCCTACAGACTCACCACCGGCAGCAAACAAGAGTCTTCTCAAACCAGAGCAACGGGAAATCCTGGCCTGCAAGACAACTATAAACATAGAATAGGAATGAAACACTACCTGTGGTTCATAACAGTACCCTCTCAAGGGTGAGCTCCGAACACCCCATGACACCCACGGGGAACATAAACAGAAGTATAACATAAAATACATAACCAAAATGCAAAACAGGAATGAGCCACAGCCGTGGCTCATAACAGTACCCCCCCCATTGAGGAGGGGTCAAAGGACCCCAAAATTCGGGTTTTCCAAAACAAGGTATACAAAAAAAAACCTGACACACTGGTCTAACAGAAACAAGCTGTGGCAACAGCTTGTAACGGTGACCCCCCCCCCCCCCTTGACGGTGGCCACTGGACACAAGACAAGGAATTTTTTTTTTTTTTTTATATCAAGGCAAGAGTCAATAATTATTTCTTTTTCTTCTTCTTATTATTTTTACAAAGTTCTTGAGGTCTGACCAAGGTAATTCCCCAAACATTGTCTGAACTGATGGTACCTCCCAGCAAGGCTGGGTTCAAATCAGAGATTGGTTTCTTAACCTTGGGAGCTGAACTTTCAGGCAAAGTACTACTATTAGAAGAAGACAGAAAAGCACATCCTGCAGTCAAAACAACGGGCTGAGACTCTTGTGCCGAGTTTACAGTATACGGTGAACTCTCAGCAGATAAGACGGGTGACCTAGAGGAACCTGAACCAATTTCTTTGGAACCATATCTTTTAATAACTGCATCACTGAATGCTGGGGGATCCTGATGAATGGGATCTTCAGCTTTCATTAGGCTGGTCGCCCACTCAAAAGGCTCTCCTCTAAAGGAATATATCAGAGAGCACAAGGTTCTCTGAAGTGATGCCCAGAAATGGTCTAGACAACAAAATGGTGTAATAGTGTTTATAAAGCGCCAGAAATTGGACTAAGTCCCCATCAAAGATTATAGATGTTGAGAGATCAACAGAGTCAGGATCTGCTTCCTTCCCATCTGACTGACTAGAGTGCTTTGCTAGGACCTGGTCACTATTGACCTTACTCGAGGCTGAGACTTTCTGAACCCCACCTGGGGCAGTGACTTTCTGAACCCCACCTGGGGCAGTGGCACTCGGAACCCCACCTGGGGCAGTGGCACTCGGAACCCCACCTGGGGCAGTGGCACTCGGAACCCCACCTGGGGCAGTGGCCCTCGGAACCCCACCCGGGGCAGTGGCCCTCGGAACCCCACCCGGGGCAGTGACTTTCTGAACCCCACCCGGGGCAGTGACTTTCTGAACCCCACCCGGGGCAGTGACTTTCGGGAACCCCGCTGGGGCAGTGACTTTCGGGAACCCCGCTCGGGCAGTGACTTTCGGGAACCCCGCTGGGGCAGTGGCCTTCGGGAACCCCGCTGGGGCAGTGGCCTTCGGGAACCCCGCTGGGGCAGTGGCCTTCAGGAACACCGCTGGGGCAGTGGCCTTCGGGAACCCCGCTGGGGTCAGCACCTCGGATTCTTTTACTGGGACCGGGCCGTCAGCCTCCCTCTCTGGGACCGGGCCGTCAGCCTCCCTCTCCGAGTCGATAATTATCGAAACTTCTACCGGGACAATGACTTCCGGGACTTTTGCTGAAGCTATAACCTTCAGAACCTCCACTAACGCTATGCCTCTTGAGTCCTTTCCTGGGGAAGTGACTTCTAGACCCTTCTTTGGGGCTTTGTCTCTCGAGACCCCACTTGGGGATATTACTTCAAAGATCCCTTCTGGGGTTTTGCTTCGAGTTCCCTTCTAGAACTATGGTTTTAGACACCTACTCTGGAGTTGCGCTTTTCAAGTCTCTACCTGGGGTAACAGCTTCTGAGACCCCTTCTGGTATTGACACCTGAGCTATAATATTCGATGTCCCTCTATAACCTAGAGCATCAGGTACCGCTCCAGGACTCTGGGCATCGGGTACCGCTCCAGGACTCTGGGCATCGGGTACCGCTCCAGGACTCTGGGCATCGGGTACCGCTCCAGGACTCCGGGCATCGGGTACCGCTCCAGGACTCCGGGCATCGGGTACCGCTCCAGGACTCCGGGCATCGGGCACCGCTCCAGGACCCTGGGCATCGGGCACCGCTCCAGGACCCCGGGCACCGCTCCAGGGGTTTGCAACTCTGCTTCAACAGGAAAATCAAGAGAGGAGAGAAACATTCTCCTTTGGTTCCTGAATCTATAATGGGGCTCCCTAGCCCAAGGACCCCAATTATAGGACAGAGTGCTTTTTAGTGTGGGTTGTGTGACAAGTACCTCTGCCACAGTAGAGACAGGAGTAGGTCTTGTATCCTGACTCAACTTGGCCAGAGGGCAGGACTTGTCACCACACTTTGGCTTGCGCAACTCACAGGTCTGCAGATAGTGGCCTAAACCCCCACAATATAGGCATAAATCTAAGTTTCTGCGACACAGACGCTCCTCTTCTGAGAGCCTGGGCCGCAGAAAACTTTCAAACTTTTTCTCTCTAATTAAACCTGAGGATTCACTTGTCACCATACTGTGAACAAGAGTCTCTTTAGAGAATGAACTCTCAACTACTTCTGGCAATATAAGCAAAATTTTGGTCAGAAGGTTTTGCAGTTGCTTTAAGGATTGCTGCAAAACTTCCAGCCGCTCAGGTTTCAAAGCACTGAAAGCAGAGTTCAGGGCTGAGAGAGATGCTTGCAGGGCTTGCATAGTAGGCATAGGAGGATTTCAAACTAGACAAGACAAGATTAGACACGATTCTAAGACAAGATTCTTAGACAAGATTCTAGACACGATTCTAAGACAAGATTCTAAGACAAGATTCTTAGACAAGAGTCTAGACAAGACAAGACTGGACTGGATTTTTAAACTAGACAAGACAAGACTGGACTGGATTTTAAACACCGGACTGGATTCTGCACACTGAATTCTAGACAGGACTGGATTCTAAACACCGGACTGGATTCTGCACACTGAATTCTAGACAGGACTGGATTCGAAACACCGGACTGGATTCTGCACACTGAGTTCTAGACAGGACTGGATTCTTGACAGGAAACTGGACTGGGCCAAAAAAGAAAAAGCTTTATTTCTTTTTTGTTGTATGGCTGGTGATAATGTTAGGTTCCTGGTGCTCAGAACAAGGGAGATGTTGCGTAGTGAGTCCAGAGCACCAGAACGTGACGCTGAAATAAGGTATGGTGTGGAAATAGCCCCTAGCACCCTACCTCCATTGTTTCACCCATGTGGTCAGTTCACGCCTGAGTGACTATGGTTTCTTGGGCCGACGGCAGCCGCGTTTGAAGGGCGGATTAGGTCTGCCCAACTCCGATGCCCCCAGGTCTTAGAGTGAGACAAGGCGTGAACCGAGACAGGATAATAACAAGGGGACCTCTAACTAAAGCAAACAGAAGGCTAAGGGCTACTAACAACCCTAAAACTAAATATATGTGCGGCACGCCGCCAAAGGAAAAGAACAACAAAGGAAATGCTGTCCACTAGCCGACACAATACTGTTGTGTACCGGCGGTGACAGCACAAGCAGAACCCTCTGCAAAACACCAGTAACAAAATATAACCAAAGAATACTGCGGCCTAGGCCGACGGACGCGGCAAAGCCGCTACTCACTGAACCGGTACCAATACTGGCAAACGGACAGGAACCCCCAATGTAGCCGACACAGACTCTCAGAACCGGAGGACAGGCAGAATCCCAAACGACAGACCGGTGGACACCAAGAAGCCAGATACTCGACCAGGCACAGACAAAGCCACAGGACTTCTGGACAGGAACGCTTCACGGCAGGACACGGGATCAGACACTGGAACCGACACTGGAACCGACACTCGAAGCAGCTAGACAGACACTGCTAGACAGGAGCTCAGGAACTGGCAGGGACTAGCTCAGAACTCAAGAACTCTGGAACTCTGGAAATATCACCAGCGTCTGTGAATTGCACTGAGTCAGAATATAACAGAGTCTTAATTAATTATGTCGTGCAGCTGCCCTGCTGCACCACTGAGAGGTGCAATCAACAGACAGGTGAGGCTGAACACATGGGAACAAGCTGCAATTCCACAGACTCACCACCGGCAGCAAACAAGAGTCTTCTCAAACCAGAGCAACGGGAAATCCTGCCCTCAAGACAACTATAAACATAGAATAGGAATGAACCACTACCTGTGGTTCATAACAGTACCCTCTCCTTAAGGGTGAGCTCCGAACACCCCATGACACCCACGGGGAACATAAACAGAAGTATAACATAAAATACATAACCAAAATGCAAAACAGGAATGAGCCACAGCCGTGGCTCATAACAACAACAGGTTTCTCCCCGGGTGCCTGACTTAAACAAACCACCTCACCATCAGAATCCTCCTTGTCAATTTCCTCCTCAGCGCCAGCAACACCCATATCCTCATCCTGGTGTACTTCAACAGTGACATCTTCAGGAACTGGACTGTGGGTGCTCCTTCCAGCACTTGCAGGGGGCGTGCAAATGGTGGAAGGAGCCACCTCTTCCCGTCCAGTGTTGGGAAGGTCAGGCATCGCAACCGCCGACACAATTGGACTCTCCTTGGGGATTTGTGATTTAGAAGAACGCACAGTTCTTTGTTGTGCTTTTGCCATCTTAACTCTTTTCAGTTTTCTAGCGGGAGGATGAGTGCTTCCATCCTCATGTGAAGCTGAACCACTAGTCATGAACATAGTCCAGGGCCTAAGCCGTTCCTTGCCACTCCGTGTCGTAAATGGCATATTGGCAAGTTTACGCTTCTCCTCAGATGCTTTTAATTTAGATTTTTGGGTCATTTTACTGAACTTTAGTTTTTTGGATTTTACATGCTCTCTACTATGACATTGGGCATCGGCCTTGGCAGACGACGTTGATGGCATTGAATCGTCTCTGCCATGACTAGTGACAGCAGCTTCAGCACTACGTGGAAGTGGATCTTGATCTTTCCCTATTTCACCCTCCACATTTTTGTTCTCCATTTTTTAATGTGTGGAATTATATGCCAGTAATATTATTATATCAGTAGCAATGGCCTACTGTACTGTACAACTATATACTGTTGGTCACCAAAATGCTGCACTGTACTACTATATATACTGTTCACAAAAATGCAGCACAGATATGCAATGGATACTTGCAGTGACACGGAGCTGCAAGATACAGCAATGGCCTACTGTACTGTACAACTATATACTGTTGGTCACCAAAATGCAGCACTGAGCACAGATATTTGCAGCACACTGAGCACAGATATGGAGCTTTTCAGGCAGAAAATGTAGATATTTGCAGCACACTGAGCACAGATATTTGCAGCACACTGAGCACAGATATTTGCAGCACACTGAGCACAGATATGGAGCTTTTCAGGCAGAGAACGTAGCCACGTCCTCTCCGTTCAATCTACAATGCATGAGTGAAAATGGCGGCGATGCGCGGCTCTTTATATAGAATACAAATCTCGCGAGAATCTGACAGCGGGATGATGACGTTCGGCCGCGTTCGGGAAGAGCAAGGCGGGAAGATCCGAGGCTGCCTCGGACTTGTGTAAAATAGGTGAAGTTCGGGGGGGTTCGGATCTCGACGAACCAAACCCGCTCATCATTAGTTTTAATCAGCCACAGAACCTGTGTAATCCATGAGTGTCCCAGGTAAAAGGGATAATATGGTCATCCTACCTTTGTCATCGTGCGCGCCCCCTTTCATGTGCACGCACATATGCCAGTGCCGGAAAGGGGCCCCAGTCCGTCCCCACGTGCGCAGTCGATATCAGCATCATTGTGGAGATAACATCTATGTGTTCAGTCTATTACATAAGTATCAATAGAGAGACATCCCACTGTGCTCAATTTGTGACATCAGGGTCACTATGGAGATAACTCACACTGGGGCAGATGTATTAAGCCTGGAGAAGTGATAAAGCAGTGATAAATGGAAGGTGATAACGCACCAGCCAATCACTACGTGTTTGAAAAATGACAGGAGCTGATTGGCTGGCGCGTTATCACCTTCCACTTATCACTGCCTTATCACTTTTCCAGGCTTAATCAGGGACATGTAGTCAGGGGAGGAAGGGGAGGCCTCTCCTGTCATACATTTATAACATATAATCATCTTCTTTGTATTAAAGTAATCATTTGTATAGTTAAAACTCTCCAGATTTTAGGATCTCTGTATAACTGCAGGGAGAAATGAGATGTGAGGCAGCAACAGCTCTGCCTCACGTCTCATTGTTGGGGACTGCTGCAGCGCTGCCTGTAGATCGAGGCGGGGTTGCGTAGAGACCAATCACACCACTTAAAACAGAGCCAAGTGAGGCATGCCTCACAGTAGCTTGAGCTGTGATTGGAGACCTCAGATGTGTCATATGACCATCCAGAAGGAGACCGGAGCTCCGTTAGCACTGCAGCACAATGGCCGAGGCTGCTTATTTTCTGCATCCCGGACCTGCAGTTATAGTGAGCGCACCACGCACACCTTCAGCTGCACATGAGATGCATCCGTCTCCCACTGCAACGCCGGGCCCCGCATACTGGGAAGCCTGGTCGCATCTCGAGGAGGGGAAAGGGACGCAGACCCGAGTACCCTGTCCGCCGCCGAGCTCAGTCTCTCAGTCACTTCCAGATTAAAATTCCAGTGGGCTAGTGACAGGAGAGGACCCTGATACTGCCAGCAAAAGTTGGGGGGAAAGTAGACCAGCAGGTACCCGGCTGATATGAGGCAATGAGTGGGCTCCGCTCTCTCATTATATAGATGGGAGGGCTTATACTGTGCATGTGTGTGTGTACTGCTCTGCATATATGTCCATACTTCATTCAGTGTCTTTTTTTTTTCTTATATATAATCCGGTCAGGATCCTGGCAGTCGCAATACCGACGTTGGAATCCCAACACTACTTGGAATGCCGGCGCCGGTATCCAGACGTTCATCACTATCCCGCTTCCGGGATACCAAATGATGCTATCACGGGCTGCCGGAGAGGTAAGCCGTGGGGGGCGGGGGATTAGGGTTAGGCTGCGGCGAAGGGGGGATGTGAGGGTTAGGCTGGGGGATGAGGGTTAGGCTGCGGGGAGGGAGGGTTACGCTATGCAGGAGGGAGGATTAGGTTTAAGATGCGGGGCGTGGAGGGTTAGGATGCGCAGGAGGGAGGATTAGGTTTAGGCTGCGTGGAGGGAAGGTTAGGGGGTTTAGGGATCAGGGTTAGCTTTTAAAATTAGCCAGTGTCAGTATTTTATACATCTGGATGCTGCGGTCGCATCCCGACCGCTGGGATCCCGATACCAACGTAAATATATATATATATATATATATATATATATATATATATATCTCCATAGAGAGGGGGAGCACTCACCAGAATTCTTTAAAAGGCAAATTCTTTATTCAAGACATAGGATAAAAGTTCACATCGACGTTTCGGACCGAAACGTCTATGTGAACTTTTATCCTATGTTTTGAATAAAGGATTTGTCTTTTAAAGAAGTCTGGTGAGTGCTCCTCCTCTCTATGGATATATTGGAACAATAACCAGCTGGTTGTTTTTCATTTGGAATGCACCCCAGCATGAAATTTGCAAACGTGAGTGTGGATCACATGGACTGTGTATATATGGTCTTGATAAAAGGGCAGAAGCCCTGAAACGTTGATTACATTATTGTGTCTGCGTGTTTGTTAAGCCTCCACGAGTGCCAGCTTTCCTTGGATCTATTGAATTGTTTATTTGAGCAGGGCACCGGAGCTTACACTATATTAACCCTTGGAGTGCTGGACGTAAATTGAATTTTATATATATATATATATATATATATATATATATATATATATATATACACACACACACACACGTGTATTTTTATATAATGTGTGTAAATCTTACTCTAATGCTAGTTTGTGCCTCCCCAGTCATTAACCTCACCGCACGTCACTGGGCTTAATACATTTGCCCCACTGTGCTCAATCTGTGGCATTAGCATCACTAGAGTAAGAATCCCCACACTGATCAGACTGTGACTTTAGTGTTACTAGGGAGCCACATCTCAATTTGCCTAGTCTGAGACATCAGAGCCTCTAGGGCTGGCAGACAACCCCCACTGTGCTCTGTTTGTGACATCAGTGCCACTAGGGAAACAACCCCCTATACTGATCACAGTCTGTAACATCAGCGTCACTAGGGAGATACCTGTAAATGTCACACTGATTACAGTCAGTGACATCAGCATTACTAGGAAGCCAACCCCCATACAGATCACAGTCTGACATAAGTATCACTAGGGAAACAAATCCCATTGTGCCCAGTTTGTGAAATCAGAGTCCCTAGGGCAGGGGTAGGCAACCTGCAGCTCTCCTGCTGCTGTGGAAGTACATATCCCAGTATGCCCTGCCACAGTTTTAGAACAATCTATCTAACAGCAAAACTGTGGTACAGCATGCTGGGATGTGTAGTTCCACAGTAGCTGGTGAGCCGCAGGTTGCCTACCCCTGCCCTAGGGAGATCACCCCCAATGTGCTGAGCCTGTGACATCAGAGTTCCAAGGCCGATATCCCCCACTGCAAACAGACTGTGATATCAGAGTCACTAGGGATATCACCCCCAGTGTCTCATTCTGTGACATAAGGGTCGCTAGATAGTTAATCCCTAGACCAGTGGTAGCCAACCCTGGCCCTCGAGAGCTACCAATAGTTCACGTTTTCCAGCTAACCTAGCACAGGTGCAGTCATTACTCACTGACACATTTTTAAAAAGCCACAGATGGAGCTAATTACTTAACTTGTGATTCTGTGAGCAAACCTGGAAAACGTTACCTGTTAGTAGGTCTCGAGGACCAGGGTTGGCTGCACCTGCCCAGGACTGATTAAAGTCTGCGATGTCAGCGTCACTAGAAAGACAACCCCCACTGTGCACGGTCTATGACATCACCATCACTTGGGAGACAAATTCCATTGTGTTCAGTTTGTGACATCACTAGAGAGAGAACCCCTCCTGTGCTCAGTCTGTGAAATCAAATAGGGAAATAATCCCCACACTAATCAGTTAACGACATCAGCATCACTAGGGAGACATATCCAGTGCCAGGGCGGGATGTACTAAGCACTTGCGGCACATCCTGCCACACATTGCATTGGTACTAATCGCATATGTACTAACATATGCGATTAGTATCACAAAGGACAGCTCTCCCGATAAAAGCTGCCCTTGTGATCAGCGGTGGTCACTGGACTCCCATGTTTATGACCCGGGAGTCCATCTGCACATGCACAGAGTGACACGAGGGGTGCTGGGAGGGATCCAATTGAATCACTCTCGGTTCTGAATGCAGAAAGAAGCCCACAGGCTTCTATAGGGTAATGCCAGCAAAAGCTGCCGTTACCCTCTGCATCGAAGCCCTGGAAGCAAGGGCTTAGCACATATGGGAGTGTATTAAAACCCTGACCCCAATGTGCTTAATCTTTGGCATTAGAATATCCAGGATACTAAATCCCACTGTGACTTCAGAGTAACAAGCCAGATCACCCTCGCTATGATAGTCCTCTTTGACATCAACGTCCCTAGGGAAATAACCTGTGCTCATACTATGACATCAGCATCACTAGAGAGACAATTTCCCCCCCACAAACAACTGTGCTCAGTTAATTACATTAGAGTCTCCAGGGAGATGATTCCCACAATGGTCAATCTGTGATATCAGTATCACAAGGGAGGTAACCCTCACTTACTCATTCTATGATATCAGCGTCACTAGAGAGACCAATCCCACTGTTCTCAGGATTTTACATCAGCATCACTAGGAAGATCTCCCCCAATGTGCTCATTCAGCTTTCCTAGGATGACAAATCCCACCAAGCTCAGCCCATGACATCAGAGTCACAAGGCAGATAATCCTCTCTGTGAACAATCTGTGACATGAGTCCCTAAGAGGATATCCTGCACTGTGCTCAGACTGTGAAAACAAATGGAGTAGATGGGTTAACTGCCGTTATGGGAGAAGTGGTATAGGGTGGGATGTATTCATATACATCGCCGACCAACTCTAGTCATCGCAGCAATGCTAAGTGCATATGTACTAACATATGCGATTAGTATCACAATGCAAAGATAGAAGCCCCCTGCGATGTTGATGGCCCAAAGTGCGGGGGTCTCTGGTGGTCTCCGTCACCTTACAGCCCCAGGAGGTGACATGTGCAGCAGGTCCCGGGCTCCTCCGCCTCCTCCTCCCTGCAGCCAGAAGGACCTCTGGCTGTGTTGCTGGGGGAGGAAGACTTTGCATGAAGGCTGGCTGGCCGGCAGGAGGAGGCGCCCTCGTCCAGAGGTACACGGGGGGGTGCACCGAAAACCAGGCAGTAGTACCGCATTTTCCCTTTAGTGCATCCTGCCCATTAGCACACGTTGTGTATGCTGATACCGATTCTCCTCATGTATCAATGTGGTAGTGTGTGCTACCTGTCTATATCAGCACTACAAGAGTGTTTAGGACCCCGATGCTGGTCGGGCGTCCTGACAGCAAGCATGTGATGTGAGAGATTTAGTGATTACAAAATACGCGCTACAGGCATTTTGTGACCCCCGTTTTTTTAAAATGAGCGGGACCTGTAGGACATGCTGTGCAGCCAATGACAATTCTCAGCGTCTCTCACTGCCGGCAGCGATCTCATCCAATCGCAGCCTGAGACCTATGTCCTCCCCTCTGCCCACCAGTGCAGACTGTGCCACTCTACAATTTATATCAGGTGTGACTTATGTGCACGTCGGGGGAGAGCTTGTTGGTGTGACCCGGGCTGCAGCGTCGGCAGAGCTGTGCTGGTGCTGACAAGGACCATGAAGCTGAGCCGTCAGATCATCGCGGCTCGGCAGCGCTTTCTGCATAGTAATCTTCTTCCTCTACCTGATGCTGGAACAGGCCAATGTGGCCAGCCAAAAACCCCCACAGAGAGGTGGCCATCCTCAAGGTGAGAGAGGTTACCGACACCCGGCATGTGTTAACCCTTATATGCTGGGTACTGCCTATTACCCTGTACTGCGCATTACAGAGTTATTTGTCTGACGTGTGCCTCCTGTACCTGACAGATGATGTCTTACTGTTTACTCTCCTCACAGCCCCACATACTGCCTCCCTGTGCCAGACACAGCACCTCATGGTACATACACTCCTATACCCACACATGCTGTACTACCTCCCTGTACTCCACATAGCACCTGTATCTGACCCGCACTGTATCCAACCTGTGCTGTATCTGACTGCATTGTATCCGTCCCGCACTGTAACCTGCACTGTATCCAACCTGTGCTGTATGTGACCAGCACTGTATCTGACTGCATTGTATCCGTCCCGCACTGTAACCTGCACTGTATCCAATCCGCACTGTGTGTCCCACACTGTAACTCGCTGAATATTTAGCTGTGTCCCCCAATGTATTCCACACTGTACCCCACACAGTATCCAGCATGTATGGAGCACTGTTTTTATGGTTGGGGACATTTTGGGGAGCTGCTCAACAAAGAGGCTGATTGATTGGGGCTTTACATGGGCTCAGAGTGATCGTTATCAGTGTCCCGGGGCTCCCAGGAGGGAGGTTCAGATTTGGCACTGAGAATAGGCATGTGCACATGGCTAAGGGGACTAGTTACTAAGCCTTCAATGGAGATAAAGTGGATGCAGATAACGTACCAGCCAATCGGCTCCTAACTGTCATTTTTCAAACCCAGCCTGTGACATGGCAGTTAGGAGCCGATTGGCTGGTACCTGGGGGTTAATTCTGAGTTGATCGCAGCAGGAACTTTGTTAGCAGTTGGGCAAAACCATGTGCACTGCAGGGGAGGCAGATATAACATGTGCAGAGAGAGTTAGATTTGGGTGGGTTATAGTGTTTCTGTGCAGGGTAAATACTGGCTGCTTTATTTTTACACTGCAATTTAGATTACAGATTAAACACACCCTACCCAAATCTAACTCTCTCTGCACGTTATATCTGCCTCCCCTGCAGTGCACATGGGTTTGCCCAACTGCTAACAAAGTTTCTGCTGCGATCAACTCAGAATTACCCGCCTTATCTCCGTCTACTTTATCTCCATCCAAGGCTTTTGTAAACAGACCTCTGAGTCAGCTACCCATGGGCTGATGCACTGCAGTGAGTAAGCAGACATCCAGAGTAGTCCCTCTCATCCCTATCCTCAGGCCATAGCCAGATTAAGGGGGAGTCGCAAGGCATACAGTACTCCGGACCCACCTTTGTTAGGGGACCCCCCACAGAGAGCACCAACATCGCTAGCTTTCCCTCTCATGCAGTAGCAGCACCAGACAGCCAGAATGCGAGGAGGGCAGTATGCACTGCAGGCAGAGTATCAGGTTTTATGAGCTACCAAATGAGCTTTCTGACCAGAGGAGAGATGTCAACAATTAGTTTAAACATACCTCCCAACATGACCCTCTCCAGGAGGGACACAATGCTCTGCTTCTGGACTTTTCTCTTAATGTATGATAGCCGGTACCTGTTTAGAACAGGTAATAGATAAGAAAGGTGTTTCAGCATGGGTGATGGGAATCATAAATGAAGAGGGAAGTCCAGGAGCAGAGCATTCTGTCCCTCCTGGAGAGGGTCATGTTGGGAGGTATGGTTTAAATCTAATATACTCCATTGGATTCAATTTAATATACACAATCCATATATCCTAACATGACTTAGTCCTGGATCCTGGATGGATAACATGCTATATTAAGTTATGATTGCAATCACCTGTGTTGAAACACCTTTCATATCTATGAAATAGTTCAAACACAGGTGACACCAATCATATATTAAGAAAGAAGTCCAGGTAAACAGCATTTTATCCCTCCTGGAATGGGTCATGTTGGGAGGTATGCACAATCTAAAATACACTCCCCTGCCTTCCACCGGGGGGCCCCCTTGTCTTTAGTGCCCCAGGCCATACTTGCTTACCTGACCCTCTCCATGAGGGAGAAAATGCTCTGTTCCTGGACTTTCCTGGTAATGTATGATTGCCATCACCTGTGGTGAGCTAGTTAATTGATAAGAAAGGTGTTTCACCACATGTGATGGCAATTATACACTACCAGGAAAGTCCAGGAACAGAGTATTTTCTCCATCATGGAGAGGGTCAGGTAGGCAAGTATGCCCCAGGCACCCCCAAGGCTTAATCCTTCCCTGCCTCAGGCCCACCCCTTCTTACCCCCTACCTCAGGCATTCCCAACCGCGGTCCTCAAGGCACACCAACAGTGCAGGTTATAGTGATGTCCAGGCTTCAGCACAGATGGTTAAATCAAAATAACTGAGGTACTAATTAAGTCACCTGTGTTCAAGCCTGGATATCACTAAAACCAGGACTGATAGTGTGCCTTGAGGACCGTGGTTGGGAAACACTGCCCTACCTTGACTGCATTACTCTAAACTTCTCCTCCAGAGCTGCTCTGCATGCAAAGACCAGAGCAAAGATAAAAATAAAAATGTAGTTTGGGGAGGCAATACAGTGTTGTGTATAGTGATGTATTGTGGTGAAGAAGTGCAATTATACAATGTGAGGGAGACAGTGTAGCTAGCACATACCTCCATACTTGCCTACCTGACCCTCTCCATGAGGGAGAAAATGCTCTGTTCCTGGACTTTCCTGGTAATGTATGATTGCCATCACCTATGGTGAGCTAGTTAATTGATAAGAAATGTGTTTCACCACAGGTGATGGCAATCATACATTACCAGGAAAGTCCAGGAACAGAGCATTTTCTCCCTCATGGAGAGGGTCAGGTAGGCAAGTATGCATACCTCTCAACATGGCCCTCTCCAGGAGGGAAAGAAAGCTCTGCTTCTGGACATCCCTCTTAAGTTATAATTGCAATCACCTGTGCTGAAACACCTTTCTTATCCAGTAGCCTGTTCAACACAGGTGCCGGCAATCATGAATTAAGAGAAAATCCAGGAGCAGAGCATTTTGTCCCTCCTGAAGAGGGTCCTGTTGGGAGGTATGGTAGCAAGCGGTGAGGTCAGTGGCTAGGGAGGCACTGGCTTGCATCAGTGACACATTTAAGAATCACTATTCTCCCTGCATACCTGACTCTCTGCACCTGTACTGCCTGGCTGATTTCATGCCAGGTTTCACTTCAAGGGGCTGGAGAGCAATGAACCCCTGGCCAAGTGCCCTCAGTGAGTCTCTCTGAACAGCGGGCTGCTGACCCCCCCGGCTCCCCACTCAGTACTTCTCCCCAGCATCTACATGCCGGCTGCTGTCCGCTCCCCGCACAGCACTTCTCCCCGGCATCTACATGCCGACTGCTGCCCACTCCCCTATTCTCCCAGGGGCAAACGCAGGAATTATAAGGGGGGGTTTCCCATTGAAAAAGAAATAAAATTTTACACACACACACACACACACACACACACACACACACACACACACACACACACACATATATATAACCATTGGAGTGACCTGTATTACGTACCTGTAATATGTGAGGGCACCCAGCTTAAGTAATGTTTTTTAAGTGGTAGTTAAAGACCTATTGCATGTGTGATAACTATGACTACACCACTAACTGTTACACAATTCTGCTTTCTGATACTACAGCTCATACCAGTTATTAGTTTGTGTTATTAAATACAAGATATACAGATGGATAGATAGACATGTAGAAAGACAGCGGCACTCGATGCAGACTTGATGAAGTTTTAAATGACAACTTTATTAGTCCAACGGCGTTTCGGGGATACACCCCCGTCAGGGACAGGCGTTCGTGAACGCCTGTCCCTGACGACGGGGTGTATCCCCATGCCGCTATCTTTCTACATGTCTATATTGGCCCACGCAGTTGGCGCTATGGAGGGCACCGCAGCAACAAGCAATTCTATCCATTACTAAGTGCTGGGCTATTGTGCCGGGCTATATGAAATAATAGGATTTTAATTACCTGCCACTAAATCCTTTTCTCGTAGTTCGTAGAGGATGCTGGGGTCCATTTTAGTACCATGGGGTATAGACGGTTCCGCAGGAGCCTTCGGCACTTTAAGACTTTTTAACAGTGTGAACTGGCTCCTCCCTCTATGCCCCTCCTTCAGACCTCAGTATAGGAACTGCCTGAGGAGACGGACAACTTCGAGAGAAGAATTTACATTAAACTAGTGGTGAGATTCACACCAGCTCACACCATACAACAAAAAACATGCCGCCTAACATGGCCTTTAACATAACCCATGATAACGTGCATGCATAACGCAACAGCAACCGCTGTAAAACATCTTAACACATGAGAATTTGTGTAAAAAGATAAACGTAATACTGCAGGAAAAATGAGCACTGGGCGGGCGCCCAGCATCCTCTACGGACTATGAGAAAAGGATTTACCGGCAGGTAATTAAAATCCTATTTTCTCTTACGTCCTAGAGGATGCTGGGGTCCATTTTAGTACCATGGGGATGTACCAAAGCTCCCAGTATGGGCGGGAAAGTGCTAATGTTCCTGCAGAACTGACTGACCAAAATTAAGGTCGTCAGCAGCCAAGGTGTCAAACTTATAAAACTTAGCAAACGTGTTTGCACCCGACCAAGTAGCAGCCCGGCAGATTTGAAATGCCGAGACCCCCCGGGCAGCAGCCCAGGACGAACCCACTTTCCTAGTAGAGTGGGCTTTTACCGAAGTCGGTAACGGCAATCCTGCCGTGGAATGAGCGCGCTGAATGGTACCCCTGATCCAGCGCGCAATAGTCTGCTTAGAAGCAGGACACCCAATCTTGTAGGGGCCATAAAGGAAAAACAAAGATTCTGTTTTCCTTATCCGAGCCGTTCTTGTAACATAAATCCTCAACGCTCTGACGACATCCAAGAACTTTGAAATGGCTGAGGTGTCAGAAGCCACTGGCACCACCACTGGTTGGTTGATATGGAAAGAAGACACAACCTTCGGAAGAAAGTGCTGACGTGTTCTCAGTTCAGCTCTATCTTCATGAAATATCAAATAAGGACTCTTGCCTGAAGCCAAGGCCAACAGCATGACCACTTTCCAAGTGTGAAACTTCAACTTCACCTCTTGCAGAGGCTCAAACCAGTCCGATTTAAGGAACTGCAACACCACGTTAAGATCCCATGGCGCCACAGGAGGCACAAAGGGAGGTTGGATGCGCAGAACCCCCTTCACGAACGTCTGAACCTCAGGGAGGGAAGCCAACTGTTTCTGAAAGAAAACGGACAAGGCCGAAATTTGGACCTTGATAGACCCTAATCTCAGTCCAGCATCCACACCCGCCTGCAGAAATAGGAGAAGTCGCCCTAATTGAAACTCAACCGCAGGAGACTTCTTGGATTCACACCAAGATACATATTTTCTCCAAATACGATGGTAATGTTTGGACGTTACTCCTTTCCTGGCCAGAATAAGTGTGGGAATGACTTCATTGGGAATACCCTTACGAGCTAGGATCTGGCGCTCAACAGCCATGCCGTCTAACGCAGCCGCGGTAAGTCCTGATAGACTAACGGCCCCTGCTGAAGCAGATCCTCGCGAAGAGGAAGAGGCCGGGGATCTTCCAGTAATAACTCCTGAAGATCTGGATACCAAGCCCTCCTTGGCCAGTCTGGAGCAATGAGGATTGCTCGAACCCTTGTTCTTCTGATGATCTTTAGAACTTTTGGTATTAGTGGAAGTGGAGGGAACAGATACACCGACTGAAACACCCACTGGGTCATCAGTGCATCCACTGCTATTGCTTGTGGGTCTCTTGACCTGGAACAATATTTCTGAAGCTTCTTGTTGAGGCGTGATGCCATCATATCCACTTGACAAACGCCCCAACAACTTGCTACCTCCACAAAGACTTCAGGGTGGAGGCCCCATTCTCCTGGATGGAGATCGTGTCTGCTGAGGAAATCTGCTTCCCAGTTGTCCACTCCCGGAATGAAAATTGCCGACAGAGCTTTTGCATGCCTTTCTGCCCAGAGGAGTATCTTTGTCACCTCTGCCATTGCTGCTCTGCTTTTTGTTCCGCCTTGACGGTTTATGTAAGCTACTGCCGTTACATTGTCTGACTGGATCTGTATGGGACGACCTTGAAGAGGTGTGCTGCTTGATGAAGGCTGTTGTACCCAGCTTTCAATTCCAGAATGTTTATGTGAAGGAGAGTTTCTTGACTTGAGCATCTTCCTTGAAAGCTTTCCCCTTGTGTGACTGCTCCCCAACCTCGGAGACTTGCATCCGTGGTCACCAGGATCCAGGCCTGAATCCCGAACCCGCGTTCCTCCAATCCCGAACCCGCGTTCCTCCAGGAGGTGAGAAATTTGTAACCACCACAGGAGCAAAATTCTGGCTTTCGCTGACAAGATTATCCTTTGATGCATGTGGAGATGCGACCCGGACCACTTGTCCAGTAGGTCCCACTGGAAGACTCTGGCATGGAATTGGCCATATTGTAGTGCCTCGTAAGCTGCTACCATTTTCCCCAGCAGGCGAATGCACTGATGAATCGATACTCTTCGTGGTCTCAAAATTTGTTTGACCATGCTCTGGATCTCCTGAGCCTTTTCCACCGGTAGAAATACTCTCTGTACCTCGGTGTCCAGTATCATTCCCAGAAATGAATGGTGAATATTCTCGGAGCCGTGGAGAGCCCGAACGGTAATGTTTGGAATTTTGGAATTGGTAGTGGCAATCCTGAACCGCAAACGTCAGGTATGCTTGATGTGGCAGGTAAATGGGGACATGCAAGTAAGCATCCTTGATGTTCACTGACACCAGAAATTCTTTTTCTTCCAAGCTGGAAATCACCGCTCTGAATTTGAACCTTTTCAAATAAAGATTCAGAGATTTTAGGTTTAAAATCGGTCGGACCGAGCCATCCGGCTTCGGCACCACAAACAGGCTTGAATAAAAGCCTTGGTTCCTTTGTTCGGCAGGAACCAAGGAAATCACTTTGTTTTGACATAATTTGTGTATTGCGTTCAGCATATTTGTGCTGTCCTGAACAGAAACTGGCAAGACTGATTTGAAAAATCGGCATGGGGGGAAGGTCTTGAAATTCCAACCTGTAACCGTGGGATACTATCTGTAATATCCAAGGATCCAGATCTGAGTGAACCCAGACCTGGCTGAAAAATAGTAGACGTGCCCCCACCCGATCGCACTCCCACAGGGGAGCCCCAGCGTCATTCTGCGGCTTTAGCAGAAGTAGTTGCTGACTTCCGCTCCTGCGAGCCTGATGGTGTTGTAGGTTTTCTACCTCTTCCTCTCCCTTTTCCTGTGAAAAAAGGGGTACCCTTAGCCTTTTTGTACTTGTTGGGCCGAAAGGACTGCATAGTATGAGAATGATATACTTTTCTAGCTGGTGCAGCTGCCGATGGCAGAAATGCTGATTTGCCAGATGTAGTAGTTGATATCATGGCATCCAGCTTCTCACCAAAGAGGTCCTCACCATTGTAGGGGAGCGCCTCAATATTTCTTTTGGATTCCGCATCAGCATTCCATTGTCGGATCCAAAGTGCCCTGCGGGCTGAAATCGCCATAGCAGAGGCTCTTGAGTCCAGTAAGCCAACGTCCTTCATAGCCTCAACTAAGTAACCTGCAGAATCTTTGATATGACCTAGAATTAGAAGCATATCATCTTTATCGACCGTGTCAATATTAACAATCAAGTTGTCTGCCCACTTTTCCACTGCGTTACCTACCCACGCAGAAGCAATTGTGGGCCTGAGTAACGTACCCGTAGCAATATAGATGGATTTTAAAGTCGTCTCTAACTTGCGGTCAGCAGGTTCTTTTAATGAAGCTGACCCTGGGGCAGGCAAAATGATTTTCTTTGGCAACCTAGAGACTGAGGTGTCTACCATTGGGGGCGACTCTCACTTACGCCTGTCCTCTTCAGGGAAAGGGTACGCTACCCGCAACCTCCTAGGAATAGCAAACTTCTTTTCCGGGTTAGCACAGGATTCCTCAAAGAATGCATTTAATTCCTTATATGGAGGAAAAGTCACCACCTATTTTTTATTTAATTTAAAATAATCTTTTTCCTCAGGTGCAGGTGTTGTATCAGTAAATTCTAACACCCCTTTTATAGCGACTATCATACATTGAATGCTCTTAGCCAGTTTGGGGTCTACCCCTCTCAAATCCCCAGTGTCGACCTCAGTGTCGGAATCTGTGTCAGTGTCCCTTTGCATAATTTGGGCCAGAGACCTTTTCTGGGAACTGGAGGGGTCCCGAGTGGATGACGTGGAGGAATCAGCAAACAGTGCATCCTCCACAGACTATCTCCAGTACTTTAGCGAGAAAAAGGAAATTTGCTCTCTGCGCATTACCACAATAGGAAAATAACTGAAGAATTACAAAGGACTTTCTTAATATTTCTCCAATAAAAATGTTTATTGATATATAACATATAGATTATAGCGTATTCCTGCAAGGATCTAAATGAATGGAAAAGGTATATCCAAGGTTATATACCTCAAATGGTCGTGGGGAGGAAAAGAGTGGGTATGTATAATTGGGGTTAAAAATGGGTGCCCTAGTACCGGTACAATATGAGACAAAACAATTAAACCACACAAGGACTAACACCACATACAACATATAACAAATAAAAGCAGAGAGAAGCGCTGTGTGCGTCTTACTCTGTCTGGGAGGCAATCCTTTAATAGGTTCCCAGAACAGTTGCCGTGTGTCCCCACCATAGGGGTTAATTCTTAGCTCTGTCCCGTCCTAAAGTCTAATTAACACTTTAAGTCCGTTCACTGACACACTTTTGTGAATGTTAACGTGGAACCTCAACCTCTGAGTTAATGGGAACTGTCTGAAATGACAATAAATGAAAATCCGGTATTTCACAGAGCTTCACGGATAGAGCTATTTGTGAAAACAGAGTCCCAGCTGATCCGTTATGAGTGAGGTAGTAGTGCACTGCTTACCTCCTCCGTTGCGGGTCCTCCTTCGTAGCGGGTCTTAATTTGCACAATTGGTCCGTGCAATGTAAATGAGAAATGTGTAGCTGCACCTTCTCTGTAAGCGGGTCCTCCTCCGTGACGGATCTCATATGACCAAATGGTCTCCCAGCGGTGATGACCTTTTCGGGCGAGAGGGGAGAGATGTCTGCCGGCAGACTCCTAACAGCACGCTGTAGATGTCCAGCACTGCTGTCAGGGAATCCAGTCGATCGGTAATCGACGTGTTTCGCCTTGGTGGCTTCGTCAGGATAGCCGATAGGCTGGTCTCATCTATTCCCCTCGTTTAAAAAGGTTAATGCGTTCCATTCACTCGAATACTTCCGGGTTTATTGCGTTCCAGCTCTTCATTACGGTGCTGCAGGGATCGTGAATCCTGCTACATTATACCAAATGCTCTTGTTTCTCCTGGAGAGTTTTGGCTGTGCATGGAAGTGGCCACCGATCGACTGGATTCCCTGACAGCAGCGCTATGAACTATATGAAGTTACTATATAACTATATATATAACTATATGAAGTTACTTGTAATTGTCAGAGAAATAACTTCATATAGTTGGAATTCTCATGCTTCCTTTATAGGAGCAAATAGCTTCATCAGTAAGGTGTCTGCTTCCAGTGTATCTATAATAAAGAGGGTGTGATTTGTAAGGTGTAGTGACTAGTGGGGTAGTCGGCAAAGGAAGAGATACTGGCTGCTGTCAATTAACTTAATTGATTAATGTCGCTGAGCACACAGAACCGGAGGAGAAGTGCCCCCCTTCAAAGCAGGAGCCCGGCGGCAGTTGACTCTGTTGCCTCCCAGAGTTCTGCCTCTGCTCCCCTCCACTTCTATAACACCCTGGTACTTGTAACAGCGTTGTGAGAGGAGAAGCAGCATTCAGGATCAGCGCTCCGGCGTCTCTGTGAGGAGAAAATGGCGCCAAATGAGTGTTACTGGCCAGTCTGAGGAGAAGCCCCGCCTCCTGTAATGGCGCGTTTCAGCCTCAGTAATTACAATATTTATACTGGCAGGGGTATGTACACCAGCGGCTCCCATGTGTGTACTGTTATGCCAGTGAGAGTAAGGATTTCACCATGTCCCCCAGAGCGCGACCCCCCACCGCACACTCTGCACCCTGTGCTGAGAGACATGTTTGTGCGCAGCGTCCCGCGCTGCGCTGGTACCTTTATGCCGCCATGATGACCGGAGGACCCCTCTCTGCAGGTCTCTGGTAAATACTCACCAGCCTTCTGACTTCTGGCTCTGTTAGGGGGTGGCGGCAGTGCTGTGGGAGTGAGCAGCAGCCAGGCAAGGGCTGTGTTCAGTACCCTTCAGGAGCTAATGGTGTCCTGTCAGCGGAAGCAGAGCCATTGAACTAATGGAGAAGTTGGTTCCTACTTCCCCCCCTAAGTCCCACGAAGCAGGGAAGCTGTTGCCAGCAGCTTCCCTGTAAAATAAAAAACCTAACAAAGTCTTTTCCAGCAAAGCTCAGTAGAGCTCTACTGATGTGCATTCAGTCTTCCGGGCACATTTTCTAAACTGAGGTCTGGAGGAGGGGCATAGAGGGAGGAGCCAGTTCACACTGTTAAAAAGTCTTAAAGTACCGAAGGCTCCTGCAGAACCATCTATAGCCCATGGTACTAAAATGGACCCCAGTATCCTCTAGGACATAAGAGAAAGATAGATAAACTCCCTAGAGAGAGACAGAGAGAGAAAGAAAGATACTGACCCTTCTTAGTGAGATCTCTGGAATTTCCATGAGTCAGGTCCTGCCTCTGAGCTGCATGCCATCCCTCTGCTCAGTGATTGTGATCAGCAGGCCCAGGGTTGACTGTGGCACAAATGGAGATGGGGACATCTAGTGGCACCCGGAAGTACTGCACTCAGCAGTTACACTGACGGCAGGTGGCCATACGCCCATGTCAAGGCACGCATGTCAGAGCTGCCTCCACTGGCACTTTTTTCAATGCAGTGAAACTGCATGAGGTGCGGCCCCGCCCCAACTCCGCCCCCAGCTCCAAGCAGATTCTGGTGCTGGAGGGAGGCAGAGATTTCACTGACTCTCCTCTGTCTCTCTCTACGTGCAGGGGAGTGCTGCTAATTCATACCCCAATGAAAATAGCAGATATTTCCACTGATCTGTGTTATACCACAGATCAGTGGAAAAACAGCTATTTTCATTGAAGTATGACAGGGGAGGCTCCGCCCCCCCTGACTGCACGTCCCTGGTAGCAAGCATACCTCCCAATATGACCCTCTTCAGGAGGGACAGAATGCTCTGCTCCTGGACTTCCCTCTTAATTTATGATTGCCATCACCTGTGCTGAAACACCTTTCTTATCAAATAACTAGTTCAGCACAGGTGCCAGCAATCATACATTAATAAGGAAGTCCAGGAACAGAGCATTCTGTCCCTCCTGGAGAGGGTCATGTAGGGTGGAGAGTTAGTGCAGGGATATAGGGGGTAATTCAGATCTGATCGCTGGGCTGCTAATTTTGCTGTCCTGCGATAAGATAGTCTCCGCCTCCAGGGAGAGTGTAAATTCGCAATGCAAGTGTGCGTTCGCATGTGTATGGCGAGCTGCGAAAATCCACTTTGTGAAGTCTATGCGCAACCCAGGACTTACTCCTCCAGTGCGATGAGATCAGGCTGATCGGGGCTGGAGCTGATGTCAGACACCCTCTCTGAAAACGCTTGGGCACTCCTGTGTTTTTCCAGACACTAAATGCTCAGTTGCCATCCACAAACCCTCTTCAATTGTAGCCATCCACAAACGGCCTCTTCCTGTAAATCACCTTGCAAACGCCAGTGCGATCGTATTTTTTGTACCATTACGTCTCTGACCGGCGATGCCCTTTGTTGTTGTGCGATGCGGTGCATACGCATGCGGAGTTAGGACCAGATCGCCCGCTATGCGAAAATGCACAGCAGCGATCAGATCTGAATTACCCCCATATGAATTACCCCCAATTACCCCCATAGTGCTGAATTACCCCCCTTGTATGGGAAGGTAGCATAGTGATGTAGTGTGGGGAGGTAGTGTAGTGGTGAGGTGTAGTGTGGGGAGGTAGTGTAGTGATGTAGTGTGAGTTGGTAGTGCAGTGATATGGACCCGCACACACTGCACCCATTATAGATACACCCCTGCAGAGTGATGTATTGCAGGGATATAGGTGGTCATTCCGAGTTGTTCGTTCCACTATAGGAATATTGGAATTGATACATGTCCGTACGGAATAAGGACTGTTTGGGACTTCCACATAATAAGTAAGTTACCATCGGCACACAGACCCATTGTTGATCATAAGAGTCTAAAAATTATTATTATTCTCTGGGTCATATGTTTTAGAACATCAGGAATTGCCTAATAAGAATTCCACTATTACAACCCATTTGGGCACAGTGATTTTGTACCGTGTAGATTTATGATAATTAATTCATTTTAATTGTACTCCCGGGAGAATTGTCAAATTTTTAAAATAAATGTTTTTCATCTTTGATTGTTGAGCGCAACTTGGTTTTTGTTCTATTACCTTTACGTGTAATACCTGCGATCATCCACCAGATGTCGCTTTTTACAATCACTACTGCGTATGGTCTCCTGTAAAATACAATACTGAAATATATAGTAAGGACTACTTTACTAAGGCGTCTCATTACGCTGCATACAGTAAATACTCATTATGCTGCATTATTTAATACAGTATATACGGTACAGACGCAAATAGTACAGCATGCAGTATATGATCCATTTACAGTACTTTATGAATATGTGAGCGTCCAAGTCCCGCAGACAAAACAACATAAAACCAGTAGTGTACACTGTCGCAAATGGACCTGTTAGAAGTTCACTATTGCATATTGAGATTAGGAATACAGTATTGTACAGTATGTTAGCGTCCTAATCCCATAGCCATTACAGCATAATCAAAACCAATGGATTTATTCATCTGTCTGCGGCGAAGTGGTGAAGTGTTCAGCTTCCTATACTCAGAGTCCCGGGTTCGATTCCTAAAGTACGAATGCATGTTAGTTTTTCCAGACACTTTATTATTTTTTTTAATTCACATAAACCAGGGCAAAGCTGCAGGAGCGGTTCTACTGTTAAGGTTCTATGCACCGTACAGTACACATACAATTCTGTAGCAGGGTAGACTCAATAGAAATGGCTACCACCTGTGACTCCTTGCCCCATGGAGGCCCTAGCCTATGGAGCAAGTAACAGTCCAGATTTTGCAGGCTATGGGGCAATGCTGAAGGAGCGTCACAATCCCCTAGCTATAAGCGAGGTTTATGCACATTACGGTACTTCGGACTCGATCGCATAGCACACTCGCAAAATGTCCGCCGCCCCTAAACCCCCAGCACGTGGCAGGCAGCGCTCGGATATGGAGTGAGAGATGGCATAAGTTTTACAGGCTACGGGGCAATGCTGAAGGAGCATCACAATCCCCTAGCTAAAATACACAGGGGCGATAGGGATAAGCAAGGTCTATGCACATTGGACTCGATCGCATAGCACACTGGCAAAATGTCCGCTGCCCCTGAACCCCCACCACGTGGCAAGCAGCGCTCGGGTATGGAGTGAGAGATGGCATAAGTTTTGCAGGTCACGGGGCAATGCTGAAGGAGCGTCACAATCCCCTAGCTAAAATAACAGTACACAGAGGCAATGAGGTCCCGTAGAATGATCAAATAATAAATGCTGTATAATGTACAGTATACAGACCCAAAACAAGGAGTTTAAGCAACAGTGTGGTTTATTAAAGTCAGGGATATGGTACAGTACAGTAAGTCAGCGGCCAAGTCCCCTAGCCATTAGGGCTTAATATAAAACCAATGGCAAGGGATCACTGCTTACTGTACATTTAGACATGAGCTTGTGTACAGTACAGTATCTGTCATGAGGTTTTTTTTTTCACTGACACTATTATTTATTCTATTGTAATATACAGAGCCGGCAAACTAGCCAAACAAGGCACAATCAACTTCTGCTGAATAAAATAAGATGCTACATGCCTATATTCTGTGTGTGACTGCGGCTCTATGAAATGAAATATGAAAATTGAAATATGAAATGCATTACTAATGTGCGGCATTATGTGTATAAGGTGTACTACAATATTTTCTGGCGTAACATAAAGAAAGGGCACTACTGCATGGTCTAATGTGAATAAAGATCAATGTGGTGTGGTGTAATGTGAATAAGGGGCAATACTGTGAGGAGTAATGTGGTACTATCATATGATGTAACGAGAATAAGAGACATTATTGCATGATATAATGTGAATAACGTTGCAGTACTGTGTTGTGTAATTTCAACTGGGGGAATTATTGTGTTGCCATGCCCCTTCCCAGCAAGAACATGCACCGTTTTGGGCTGGCACTAAGTGTGCACACTGTTCCTATTTAAAATATAGGGGGTAGGAGCACCAAAATGGGTGATGGTGCTGGGAAAGGGATGCAGAGTTAGAGGCGGAACTAGCATCTGTGCAAGGGGGCATCAGCCCAAATCTAGCCTAGGGTATCATGTTGGTCAGGTACGGCTCCGGTAATACTGTATACTGTACTGTTACTGTACTTTGCATTCAATAGAGACACTATTTGTACACAGGTTTAACATGAATCATTGGCAATGCTGCAGGAGTGTCTCATTAGGCTATCTAAAATATACCACGACTATGGGTGGGAATACAGTAGGTAAGTTCTGTCACCATAAGCTGTCTGCTGTGTATAGCAGATTTCCGTCTGGGATGCATTTGTGTGTTTGTAATAAAAAAAAAAAAACATTTTACTGTACATTTAGTGTATACAGTATTTCTCCCCCATAACGGCACATCATACTGTACATTTACCCCATGTACTGTACCATACCATACTGTATAACAGAATATTTATTGGAAAAGCATCAATATTAATGTAAAAAAAGTATTTATTACAACATCCGATTCCATATACTGTACTGATCAAAAATGTACAGTACTCTTATTCAGGACTTATAAAACTGAAAATAACTGTTCATACACATCAATAACATTACTACTATATAGTAAAATGTATAATATTGTACATTAGCTTAAGCAATAATCAGACAAAGGCAATTTTATAAACATTTTTAATAATGCATCAATTTAAAATTTTAAACAGAAAATACAGTACAGAACTACATATTTGTGGTTTGACCATTTCTTTTGACTATAACAGGTAATACTTTATACAGGTGATTTATATAATTATTACAATGTTCAGGTGTGAGTACTTTTAGCCAAAAGTTCTTTATCCCATCCAACAGCTGCTGTTTTGTTGTTGGCTTCGCAACACTCCTAATGTATCTCTTCAATTGAGCCCACACTAATTCAATTGGATTCGTCTGGTGATCTAAAAAAAAAATAGGGGACTCGGATGCTCAAACTTGTATTTCAAAGGCACGGTATTTTCCACCGACTCCCTCTACCCCCATCGCCTTTCCCCCCTGGGAGCCTGCACAGGTCATGCAGTAGACAGGGAGGCAGTTCAGGTTTGTAAACGTCGGTTTATGTACAGGACTAAAAGCAACACTTTAAAAAGACATTTCATACATTTTAAATGGAGCCGCTGCAGCCGCTGTACTTAATCCTCAACCTACGTACTTATTACACCATTAGCGTACAGAGCCCCGTACCATGTACGTACTTTGTGTACAAACGCCGCGCTGGCTGTACAAAGTACACTCAGTGCGTACACACCCAAAGATACTCCGTGAGCCCTTAACAGCTATACATGTGATAGTAATACACTTATAACTTTAGCAGGGAAAGGAAAACACGACACCAGCTTGTATTTAAAATGCTGGGTTCCGACACCACAACATATTATTACTGAAAGGGGGTTACAATAACAAAGCAATACACTACAATAGAATAATGGTCAATGATACATACGTGTTTGGTTTTCTCGCCTGCGCTTCCCAGTCTGGTCCTCAGTCATCTGGGTAGATGACCTCTAGAGTCTGTGTGTGACCAGGCATGCAGCTGGCTCTTTTATACAATCTTCCAAAACTTAACACAATGGATACTGTAATCTCTTTGTCCATTGGACACAGGGATGGTCATTTACAGTACAGGAGAGGTCATAGGTTGGTTTGAATAGGTGGGCGATGTCTGTTCCAGGTGCACTTGTGGGTGGTCTCCTCTGGGTTCCCGCCGCATACCAAATGTACAGTAAATACAGTTTAAATTTATATTCTGCTCCTGCGCATAACTATTCGCAGGAACGTGCGATCTTCTGCAAACCAACACCGGAATATTGCCCTTAAAATACCCTACAGCTGGATACCAAACACCACCTTATAACCTTGTTCTGTCCCCTTCTATCCTGTAAAGGTGAATCCCTTTGTTCTGATACCATTTAAATTGCTATAACTTGCTGGTGCGGTGCAGGGAGACTATGTGTACATTGTGCACTATTTGGATTAAATATGTAATGTGTTTTGATGGCTATTCCATGCATTCACAAACTCTACCGTAAACACTCATACCACGCGCTAATGCGCAGGACCGCGGGAGTGACCATACACAAATAGCAAATATGCGCACGCACGGCAGAACAAGTACACGCACAGAGGCCATCTGTGTGTAATATGTACGTGATGTGTGCACTGCAATATTTTTCGACTTCAACAGTCCACCCTTTGGCAGTCACCAATAACTGCCACTACCTAATCAATAAACAGAAAAATATCTATACAATATCTACAGAAGCTTAGATGGTCGGGGGAGAGTTGTAGGTGGGAAATGTATGACCTAGTAGGATAGTAAAAGCATGTATGTATGAATCTATGTCTGAGGGGCATATATCATCGTGCCGTATATGTTCTACATAAGCTTCGAGGTATTGCGAAGTATACATTAAATCGTTCTCATCCCGTATTAAGGGTCTGTAAATGGCCAACAAACACTACCGGGCTCTTTTCGGCTTCTTGTTCCAACAAATGGGGTGCACATTTAGTTGATGATACATGGAGGGGGAAACATATGTGAGTGCTAGTATATGTGGATATCACCTGTCGACTATGTGTGCCATTAGCTGGTGGTTTGCAGAGATGAAGATAAGACACATATATAAAAATACATTCACATAAACATTTTGGGTTGGGCTGACGTCTTTTCTGGTTGGATGTATCTGGGCAGAGGGGGAGACAAAGAAAAACGGGTGAAAGAAACAGGCCATGAAATTCATTTGCAATCCTTATCATAACACTGTCTCTATGGATGGATCATAGATTAAATCTGCTGCTGTAACAGCGCCCTCGCTCCGTAGACTCATCAAATTTGTGCCGTGCTTGCGGCGCGTTAGAATTTGAACACACCTAAATATCAAAACAATAATTATGATGACTCCCAGGATACAAAGGAGAAATCTTCCCCACACTCATAATGACATTTTGAGCCCACTCTCCTCAACCTGAGAGCCATTTGCGTGGGTTCAACCATGAGACCCAGCCGGTCAGTTCATTACTCACAGTCGCAAAGGTAAGGTTGTGTTTCCTCGTGAACTCCCACTTCAACTGCAAGATCTCGTCCATCTTCTGATCGATGATCTCCGTTGGGTCGTCAGTGCTGTTCGTAATATATGTACAGCACTTCACGCCATATTGAGTTGCCAGAGTAACACAGTACCCACCTGTCACGGCTGTGACATAATTAAGGACCATCCTGTGCTGAATCAGTTCCTTCTTGAAGGCTTGTAACTCCCTTCCTGTGTACCTGAAGGTGTCATCATGCATCTCAGTGATATTATCTATCAAGTTCACTAGCGCATGGATATACCTATAATTTATAGTTCCTCTGGCAGTACGGGTGATATCTAATGCAAAAAGGACCTGAATCCCGGTGGATTCGTGGATCAAATCAGAGGCTGCGTGCTCTGCCCTATCTATGAGGTGTCTCTTGATGATGTGTTCATAGTGAGTATGAGTATAAGGAGCCTGAGCACTGTGGTGAACGTCTTTCATTTTATCATGGGTTATGGTCATGACCTCCAGTAGTACTCTCCCAATATAACACAATCCTTCTGAGCTCGGGGCAAGCCACTTGTACGCCTTCCTCCCACATATGAAATAGGCATCATCTGGGAGAACATAGGGGACAAAATATAACATCACCATATTACAAATTTTCCAAGTAAAGAATACAATCCCTAGTTCTCCCATCTGCTCAGTACAAGTATTGGGCTGGATGATATGAGCACAATACCCTGATGATACTTTTCCAACCCACATGGTCTTGCTTCCACGAGTATACCTATACTGAAAATACCTCCCACTGTTGGCTATTTGGCGTACAAGTTTAGAGTCTATGGGTATCCTATCAGCTCTGTGTGAAAAGGTCATTGGTTATTCCACGTCACTTCACAATTTCCCGGTTTTCGGTAATTGGAAATATTAAAACACAATAAGGACCTGTCTACATGATACTGGTGGAGCTTCAAACTAGGGGGCCTAGAGATATTGAATTTCTTGTCCACCGGTCTCCCAACCCACAATTCGAGTACCTCATCTATTGCTAAAGGGTATGGTACTAATCCTGACTTACTCTGACCTTGAGGCACTTGTGAGCACACCCAGCATTCTGTCTGGTTTAAGCCTTACCCACTAGTGAGTGATAATCACTCAACGGATGGTGGTCCATGTCGATATTAAGGTTGGACTGACATCTCTGGATGCACCCATCCTTTACTATATTCTCACAATTCCTACAAATACAATATTCTTCAGACAATAACCCTTCACAGTGCCTCCGAGCTCCATGACTACCAGAGCGCTTACTGATACCAGCCTTTACTCGAGTGATGTGCTGCTCCTGAGATCCTACAAATTCATACTCGCCATCAGAACCCATTCCAGATCCCTGCTCGACCTCTCTGGGACCCTCACCAAAGCAAATTGCCTTGATCAAAAACAGAATTACTAGCAGAACCCGAAACGCAGTCTCTTGTGATCGATCCATTTCATTAGGGGAAAGAAGGAAAATAAGATGGCGAAAAGAAAGGAAAATGCAGGGGGAGGTGAAAAAAGAAAATGGTACGACAACCGTTCTAGATCTTGTTGCTCTCAGTGCTCAGATGCCCTTCAACATTCCTGCCTCTCAACTTTCCCAGAACAAACACTCCAGTGATACGAGATTCTCTACACTCTGCTCTTTGTCACGAGTTCTCTCCGGGTCAGCGACCTTCTTGCAGTGGGACGAGTGGACCAAAGTCTTTCTTTCGGCAACCTTCAATGCTGTCGTGCTGGTTAACAAGACTTGGTATGGTCCTTCCCACCTGTCTATGAGGCAACCTGAGCGTAAGAAATTTCAAATCATCACATAATCCCCAGGCTCAATGTCATGACAATTACTGTTCGGTAGTTCAGGAATCACCAGCTTTAAATTTCTTTGTTGATTTCTCAGGTGCTGGCTCATCCCAACCAAATATTTCACAGTCACTTCATTATTACATTTCAAATCATCCTGGGGGTCTATCATTACATGAGGTTGTCGACCAAAAAGAATTTCAAAGGGTGATAAGTTAAGTGGAGACCTGGGAGTGGTTCTGATGCTGTACAACACTAGTGGCAAAGCTTCTGGCCACAACAATCCAGTTTCAGCCATTACTTTGCTCAGCTTGTTCTTAATAGTGCTGTTCACTCTCTCTACCTTTGCACTCACCTGTGGCCGGTACGGAATATACAGCTTGCTATTAATTCCCATCAGTTTGCACATGACCTGAAAGACTTCACCTGTAACATGGGTACCCCTGTCACTTTCAATCATTCTAGGGATACCATATCTACACACAAATTCCTGCACAATTTTCTTTGCAGTGAATGTAGCAGTATTTGTGGCAGCAGGGAATGCTTTCACCCAGTTGGAGAATACATCAATACAAACTAACACATATTTCAAATTCCTACAGGGTGGTAACTGTATGAAATCGATTTGTATTACCTGAAAAGGTCCGTCTGTAGGAGGGATATGGGATGGCTCTGTTGGTATTGTCTTTCTAATATTCTTTCTCAAGCAAGTAAAACATGTCATTGCTCTCTTACCTGCATGAGAAGAGAATCCTGGCGCACACCAGTAGGCTCTTACCAACTTGCACATACCCTCTTTGCCCAGATGAGTCAGACAGTGTGCCACCTCAGCTAGGCTTGGAAGATATGCTCTGGGGTCCACCGGCTTACCGTGTCCACCTGTCCACAGTCCTGAGGACTCCTGGCCATACCCCTTTGCCCTCCAGACTGCCTTTTCCTGTAGGGAACACAAATTTTGCATTTCAATTAATTGTTGTGTGTTGATCGTGTTAAATGTCATCAGTGATGTGATGTTTGTTTGTATGGGGGTGCTTGCTGCTGATTTAGCAGCTTCGTCTGCCCGACTGTTACCAAGTGAAATTGGGTCTTGGTTGTAAGTGTGTGCTTTGCACTTGATAACAGCCACTCTGTCTGGTTCCTGTATTGCTGTCAGAAGCCTTTTGATGTGGGATGCATGCGCTACAGGTGTGCCAGCTGCCATCATTAAATTTCTGAGACGCCATAGGGCCCCAAAATCATGCACCACTCCAAAAGCGTACCTAGAATCTGTGTATATATTAGCTGACTTACCCTTGGCCAATTCACACACTCTGGTTAGGGCGACCGACTCAGCAACTGTGCTGAGTGCTTCTATGATACCTTCGTCATCTGCAACTGCATATACAGTGCACAAGTCTCCCGATTCTGTCTGTCTGTGGCAACTACCGTCAGTGTAGAAGGTAAAGTCTACTCCTTCCAGTAGGTTTTCACTGATATCAGGTCTCGCTGTGAAAGTCTGATTCAGGTATTCTATACAATCATGCGTATCAGTGTCTGTACTAAATCCTCCTTCACCATCATTCTCATCCTCCACCCTTTGTGCCTATCCAGGCACACTTGGCAAGTACGTTGCAGGATTTAGTGAGCTGCATCTCTTAATGGTGATGTTTACAGTGATAATTCCCACTTTGTAAACCGAGCAGATGAGACATGTCTGGTTTGGGCTGAGTTTAGTAAGGCTGATACTGCAGGAGGTGTATGACTGGTCATGTCATGTCCTAACACTACGTCCTCGTTTTTAGTTACCAGCAAAGCTATCGCTGCAACACTTCGCAAGCAAGTGGGGAGAGACCGCGCTACAGTGTCCAACTGTGCACTGTAGTAAGCTAACGGTCTGCTGGCATCACCATGTCTCTGAGTTAAGACCCCTGCCGCGCACCCAGCACATTCTGTACCGTACAATTCAAAGGGCTTCTCATAATCTGGCATACCTAATTCAGGTGCCTGTGATAGGCACTGTTTGAGTCTCTCAAACGCCAGTTCGGACTCATCTGTGTGAGAGATCCGTTCCGGTTTGTTCGAAGAGACCATTTCTTGCAAAGGTAAAGCCAGTATAGAGAACCCTGGAATCCAGTTTCAGCAGTACCCACACATTCCAAGGAAAGTGCGGATCTGTTGCTGAGTTTGTGGCAGAGTCATGTCGCGAATTGCCTGTATTCTATCAGCAGTGAGATGTCTAAGTCCTTGAGTCAAGCAATGTCCCAAATATTTGACCCTGGTCCGGCACAACTGCAACTTATCCTTTGAAACCTTGGGGTAAATTTACTAAGGTGGGAGATTTTTAGAACTAGTGATGTTGCCCATAGCAACCAATCAGATTATATCTATTATCTGCTAGAAGCAGCTAGATAAATGGTAAGTAGAATCTGATTGGTTGCCATGGGCAACATCACCAGTTCTAAAAATCTCCCACCTTAGTAAATTTACCCCCTTGTGTCCCGTATGGGAAAGATGAAACAGAAGCTGTTTCGTGTCTTTCAAGGATGATTTGAGTGAGTCAGAACACAACAATAAGTCATCAACATACTGTATTAGTACTGATCCACTCTCAGGTTGAAAGGATTGTAAACAGTCATGCAAGGCCTGGGAGAAAATACTCGGGCTGTCAATAAAACCTTGGGGGAGACGAGTCCAGGTGTACTGTACTCCCCTGTATGTAAAGGCAAAAAGGTACTGGCTGTCAGGGTGAAGAGGGACAGAAAAGAAAGCAGAACAGAGGTCAATGACAGTGAAGAATTTTTGCAGTAGAGGGAATTTGCATGAGGATGACAGCTGGATTTGGCACTACAGGGAATCGGCTCTCAACTATCTTGTTTATTCCCCTTAGATCCTGCACTAGCCTGTAACCCCTCCCCCCACTCTTTTTCACAGGGAAGATGGGACTATTGGCGGTGCTGGACGTCCTGACTAGGATGTCCTGCTGTAGCAGCCGCTCTATGACGGGGTACACTCCTAACTCTACCTCTGGCTTCAGAGGATACTGAGGTATTTTTGGAGTTATCCTACCATCTTTTACTTGTACTACTACTGGAGCTACATTCGCCATCAATCCAGTGTCTTGTCCATCTTTGGTCCAAAGGGAATTCGGTATTTGTGAGATCATTTCCTCTACCTTTGATGGACACTTGTCTATAAGAGTAGAATGCGACATTAGCCTTTGAGGGGTGTCTAATATATCTTGTACTTCTTGAGCGTGGTTCTCAGGTATATCCAAGAAGACACCCTCAGGAGTACAATATATGACACACCGCATTTTACACAATAAGTCTCTGCTGAGTAGATTAGTCGGAGCCGATGCAGCCAGCAGAAAAGAATGTTTGGTTTGCAAGGCCCTATCGTAATCTCCGCAGGTCTACTCAAAGGGTATTGTTGCACCGTTCCTGTTACTCCCATTGCCGAAATCATTTTTCCCGTGGTCTTTATACCTGATGTGGAATTCAACACTGACCAGTCCGCCCCTGTATATACAAGAAATGGTAATGGTACACCAGCTACATCAACCGTGACCTCAGGTTCACTACCAAGGCTAGCAATCAACTTCACTGGCTGTAGACTACAGGTGTGGCCCAACCCCTATTGTGTATTTAGACCCTCCCGCAGCGCATTGGCAGCTACAATATGTGAGGGGGGCAGCTGAGAATTTTCGGAGGTCTGCCAATCTCTCCTTGGTGGATACCTTCTTGTTTCCCCTCTATGTGGCTCATAATCTCTTCTATATGGTCCCTGATCCCAATTATGTGAATTGTAGTGTGGTTCATATTCTGGTCTAGGGGGTCGGTATACGTTATGTGTACCTTTATTCCTACAGTCCCTTTCAAAATGTCCTTCCTTTTTACAATAGAAGCATATTATTGACCGTGACTTACCATCAGGGGTCTGGAGTTTTGGCTGATGTGGTTTTGTTGTAAGAGCATTTATACTTACTGTCATCAGCTTATCCCCCTGAGACTCCGTGTGCTTACTGATGTTTCGGTCGTGCTCGATAGCGGACTCTCTCAATGCAGCCATCGAGATACCTCTCCAGTTAGGTAGAGAGGTTTGTACCCTTGTTCTTAATGCTTCCTTTAACCCATCCATTAATACAGTAACAGCTACCTCCCTGTGATGTGCATTATCTTTAATGTCCTCGATCCCAGTGTATCTAGCTATTTCCTGCAGTGATCGATGGAAATATTCGGATGCCATTTCACCTTCCTTTTGTCTTATGGAGAAAATGTTATTCCATTTGACAACAGTAGGGAAATACACTCCTAGTTGCAGATTGATTTGCTTTACGTTCTCCTGATTGTATTCATCAGTGAGAGGTACTTCTGCATCTAACTTACTGTCTGCTATGAATTTCGTGGTGTCAATATTTGAGGGTTAACACACTCGTAGCACTGTTCGCCAATCTTTGTTTGTGGGCTCATGTGCGTTACCTAACTCTTTAATGAACCTCTGGCATCCAACTAGATCTTTTCTGAGATCGGGAAATTCAGACATAATTGACCTTAACTCTGCTCGGGACCAAGGACAATGCATGGCTATGTTCCTGATGGGAGTTACTCCCTGATTGTCAGTTCTCCCGTTGGGAACTGCAATCACCCTGACCGGATTTAATTCAATTATGTCATTCTGGTTTAACTCTCTAATGTGAGGGGCTATTGTTTCTGCATAGTGTATGGTACCGTGCTTACCTGTGGACACGACCTCACTTATCCCTCCGCTAGGGGGCCTTGCTACAACTCTTGGTGGTTGGGCCGTGCCCACCTGGGTATTCTGTATGGTGGCTGCTAGAGAGAGTGCCGATATCGTGCTGGGCTCATCTTCCTGCTCACAATCCTGGGGAAAATTTAAAATGGGATACAGCTGGCAAGGGTTAGTGTTAGTACATTTATCAATCACATTCCTATCCTGTACCAATGCACCATTGCTTGTAGCCACTTTCTCCCCAACAATATATGGTGGTGGTGGTGCGGTCGCCATTGTTTTCCCGCTAGGTTTGGAACCTGCTGCGTGAGTTAATTCCCTTTGCAAATCCCCCTCTTGCTGTCATAAATTTAAACAATCTGTATGTCTAATCCTTTGTTTTCTGGATTTTATCAGACATATCCCTATCCTTAAGTTCTGCAATACCTCTGGTTCAAAGCTGCCCACCCTAGGGAATGGTACCCTATCTTTGTCAGTCATACGTAACCATTAATTGCAAAAAGCCTCTGTGTGTGAACCATATTTTTCACACATAGTAAACCTTGCTGACCCTCTTGGCCGCACTTCTGACCTTCTCGGTCCCACTTCTTCAGCCTGAACCCTGGCTACCAAACGCCCACTGCTTGTGCAATTGGATCCCATCGCGGACTTTTTGCCAATAAACGCAATCCCCAATGCACACCGCAAATAGACGGTGAAAGACACCTAGCGCTTTCACTCGCTCCTTCTCCGCTGAGTACCACAACTCACTCCAATAGTGACCACTGCGTACCCAGTGAGGTCGACCTAATTGGTTTATATTTACTGGAAGTGTTAGGAGTGACTTACCTTTTCCAGCAAATTTCCACCGTTGGAGATTTTCCTGAGAGAGACCAGCGAAAACTCCCTATTCCCTTTTTATACACAAATCACGCTTGCGTATGCTCTACACAGCGCTAATGATACCGCGATTTTACGCAAAAGCTCATAAAGGGGTATCAAGTTGCGCTATATATCGCACCCACAAACGCGCGGTCCAATCGCACAGCGTATAGGTACTTGTTACCTATCTGCCGTACGACCCCGGGTCGATGTACAAACTGCGACCCTCAGCCGGAGCGTAACACAAAAACTTTTTACTTCAATACTACACAATGCACAATTCCCTATTATGCTCCTCTGCAAATCTCACGATTTGCGTATTTCAATCTATATTAATGTGAGTCAGCCGCCTCACGCCGCCAAGCCTCCACTTACTTGGTGTACCACGGGACCCGATTTCCGTGGTTCAATCCACTCACTCCTACGTTCGCTCACTCAAATACACTTTGTTTTTCTGTACAGAAAATTTTCACTCGTTCTGATTGGCAGCTTTACCCCCCAGAGGCAACACAGTTTAAACAAAAGTTTTATACTAATCTGCTTTAGAAACCGGGTAGTTTTGTATTATTGTAGCATGGCTACTGTCCCACCTTTTAACTAAACGACACTATTGTGTAATTTGTACTTAGCGCCCGCACTCTTACGCACTTTGCATAAACACGCGACCGTGTATGTCTTTTGCGCTGCATGCGCAGTCCTGTACTTTGTCCGCGACACGTGTACAAAACCGTGCATCCGCAATAAAACAAATCTCATAACCTCTATAAATGTGAGCAATGCTAACTATAATCGCTCACAAGCACAACCCACGCTTGTTCTGTGTAACCTTTAACGACCGGGCCAGACCTGCGTGTTGTGCTTTATATTTACTTCCTTAAACACTTTTATTTCAGTTTTAACTATATAGCAACAAATGTATCCGATTTCACACAGATCTAAATGGATCTAGCAATCTGAGTTTTGCGACAACAATGTGAGAGGGTATGCAAAGTATCGGTGCCCTTTATGCACGCTTTTGGCACAAAAAAAAATTCACAGATTTTAAAAAGCTTTTTTCCTGTGTTTTATGGGTTCTACCAACACCTCTGCAGACCAGACAGAGCAGACGCCATCTAATCAGCACACAAGTAGGGTTTCCAGCGTATCCATCGATCAAGAAAAGGTTACGTAGGATAACTTTCCACTCTTTGCTGATAGATTAAGTCTGCTATGACCTGTTAGGCTGTGAGAATGTGGAAACCGGACGATGCCCCCAATTGTAAACGTCGGTTTATGTACAGGACTAAAAGCAACACTTTAAAAAGACATTTCATACACTTTAAATGGAGCCGCTGCGGCCACTGTACTTAATCCTCAACCTACGTACTGTGACAAGAACACTGGGATAGTGTTTGAGGGCAGATATGTTTGTCCCAGGTTCTTGTCTTACATGTATTAGAAAAATGAAAACTTCTAGGAATATGTTTTGTTTTGTTAGAACCTTTTCAGTTTGTTGGAAAAGCTGGGTAAGGGCCCTGAAAGAGAGATGGGGCAAGTTCCAGACAGTGGGCCCAGTTCGGGTCTTTGGCCTCACAGAAGGCTAATCAGGCTTTCAGCTGTGTAAGAGTGTTATAGAGCTGCTGGCCTGATTAGGGTGTGCAGACTGCCTGGGAAGACTGCAGGATCTCTGTGAGAGAAACACGCTCCTGATACAAGTAAGCTATACAGTGCTTACTGGAGAACTCTGTGGGTTTTTTGTTTAGTGATAGTTAGGAACATCTTGTGTTTAGTTAGTGCCGGACAGGCAAGGTATTTTCTTTTGGTGTTTGTTTTATTTTCTGTATAATAAAACTGGCTGGGGCCAGTTGTACTAGAACCTGGACTTGTGTTGTTCCTCAGCTGCTGCGTGCTGCCATATACCCCAGGAAACGGCACCTTGCACCCTTACAGTGTTACAATTTGGTGGAGAATGAGAGCATGCCGTTCTGCGCATAAGTGAAAGCAGCAGCTTTGTGAGGCCTGCAGAAAACGGTGGTTTATGCAGATACAGCCCAGTGTGAAGTTACTGAGACTCGCCCTGAGGATTTGATATATGTCCTGGGTGAAAGCAGCTACAAAGCCACCTGAAAAAATCTGTCGACATGGAGGAACTGCTTAAAGCCTTGCTGCAAGCTACAGCGGCTCAGCAGAAGGCCAACAGACAGCAGTAGGTGGCAATGGAGGAAATTTGGAGACAGCAGCAGGTGGCAATGGAGGAAAATAGGAGACAACAGCAGGCAGCTGTTGACAAACTTTACAGCCAACAGCGTCAGGATAGAGAGGCCTTAACAAAAGTGGTGCAGAGCCTTACAGCCCGGATTGGAGATGTGGCCGTCAGTGCTCCGACCAGCTCTAGTTCTATACGGGCCAGTCACTTCCTGCAGAAAATGACAGAGGCTGATGATGTGGAGGCCTACCTGACCACGTTTGAAAGGACTGCCGAGCGTGAGAACTGGCCGAAAGCACAGTGGGCCAGCCTGCTGGCACCTTTTCTGTCAGGTGAGCCCCAAAAAGCGTACTTTGATTTAAGCCCTGCTGAGGCTCGGGACTATGATAAACTAAAGACTGAGATCCTGACCCGCCTGGGAGTCACGCTGTCAGTACGAGCACAACGGGTGCACCTTTGGGTGTACGCCATGGAGAAGCCGCCTCGCTCCCAGATGCACGACCTTATTCAGCTAACAAAAAAATGGTTACAGCAAGAGACATTAACTGGTCCCCAGATGGTTGAAAGAGTCGTCATGGACCGCTACTTGAGATCTTTGCCCATGGTCCTGCACTAGTGGGTGAGCCATGGAGACCCGGGTATTGCTGACCAATTAGTGGACATGGTAGAGAGGTATTTGGCAGCAGAGGAACTACTGATGACCACCCAGCAACCCATAGATCCTCGACAGCGCCCTTCAGTAAAGACTGGTAAGACTGTTCCGTGGGAAAATGTTGCTGGGCGGTTAAGAGAACGCAAGGCTGGAGAGACTGTAAACACTGGCCCTGGAGACAGGCCAATGGGGCTAGAACGGTCTGTGCTGCCCAAACGGGTTGATAATCGTGTGGTTAAATGTTTTAGGTGTGGTATGCCAGGTCATGTTATTGCCAATTGCCCAGTCACGCAAGAACCCATGCAATGTGATGCTGCCTTTGAATGTCGCAGAATGTCTTTCTTTGCTAGGTTAGCCTGTACTGTGGTACCTTCACCTGAGCTGGAAAAACAAATGTGTGATGTGTTCTTAGAGGGTAACCGGGTAGAGGCCTTGCTAGATTCAGGAAGTTTAGTTACCCTCGTGAAAGCGGGGTTAGTGAACCCCTTAAAGGTCCAGCAAATACCTATTGACGTAACTTGCATACATGGGGATACCCAACATTATGTCACTGCTGAAGTGAATATAGAAACTTGTTGTGGGTCAGCAATTGTTAAAGTAGGACTGGTCCCCACCTTGGTGCATGAGGCCATTATAGGGAGGGATTTTCCTAATTTTTGGAAACTGTGGGAATCACGTTTATCAACAGATGTGAGAAGTAAAGAGCCAGTTGATAATACCGGTGATTTCATGGATGTACGTGTGTCTTTGGAACTTTCTGACCCTTTGCCTTTTGCTAGTTTGGTTGGGGAAGGGACAGATGGGGAATCCAGTGAAGACCCTCTTGCTGGGAACAGAGACATAGTAGTTAAAACTGAAAGCATGCCTGACCTGGAGGTAAAGAAGGATCTGTTTGCGTCTGAACAGTTAAAGGATCCTACCTTAATAAAGGCTAGAGAGAATGTTAAGATTGTTAATGGAGGACCTGTGGTACCAGGTGACAGGGTTACGTATCCCCACATGGCCATCTGTAATGAGCTCTTGTACCACATTGTCAAAAGGGGTGAGGATGTGGTGGAACAGCTGGTAGTACCCCAGCCTTATCGGAGAATGGTACTAGATTTAGCTCATAGTCGCGTTACCGCAGGACATTTAGGGGCAGAACAAAACACTGAAAGAGTTTTACAAAGGTTCCTTTGGCCAGGGGTTTATAAAGAAGTTTCTGAATATTGTTCTTCCTGTCCTGAATGCCAGTATCATGCCCCTAGACCCCATTTCAGGAGCCCACTAGTTCCCATGCCTATTATAGAGGTCCCGTTTGACAGAATAGCCATGGATCTCGTGGGGCCCTTGTTAAAGTCTGATCGGGGCCATCAGTATATCCTGGTAATTATGGACTATGCCACTCGATATTCTGAGGCTGTCCCTTTACGCACTATCACAACCAAGGCGATAGCTAGGGAGCTGGTGCAGGTTTTTAGTAGAGTGGAAATACCAAAAGAAATTTTGACTGACCAAGGTACTCCATTTATGTCAAGGATCATGAAAGAATTGTGCAAATTATTTAAGGTCACTCACCTCAGGACGTCCATCTACCATCCCCAAACTGACGGGTTGGTGGAAAGGTTTAATAAAACATTAAAAAGTATGCTAAAAAAGGTTGTTGAGAGAGATGGGAAAAACTGGGATTGTTTGTTGCCCTACTTGTTAATGGCCATCAGAGAAGTTCCTCAGTCCTCTACGGGGTTTTCTCCATTTGATTTGTTGTATGGTAGACACCCCAGAGGGTTGTTGGACAGATGCCTCAGAGGTAGGGATAGGCGCTGTGCTGTCCCAAACCAGAGATGGGGACGAACACCCTATAATTTATTTGAGTAGGAAACTCAATGAGCATGAAAAAAGGTATGCCATTGTGGAAAAGGAGGCTTTGGCCATTAAGTGGGCACTAGATACCGTGAGATATTACCTCTTGGGTAGACAATTCAGACTAGTGACGGATCATGCCCCTTTAAAATGGATGTATGTAAATAGAGGCAAGAATGCTCGTGTAACCAGATGGTTTCTAGCGTTGCAGGATTTTAAGTTTACTGTCGAACATAGACCGGGTACACAATTGGCCAACGCAGATGCATTGTCCCGCATCTTCTGTTTGGGGGCTACAAGTGTTCCGGCCCCTAGGTCGAAACAGGGGAGGGGGATATGTGACAAGAACACTGGGATAGTGTTTGAGGGCAGGTATGTTTGTCCCAGGTTCTTGTCTTATATGTATTAGAAAAATGAAAACTTCTAGGAATATGTTTTGTTTTGTTAGAACCTTTTCAGTTTGTTGGAAAAGCTGGGTAAGGGCCCTGAAAGAGAGGTGGGGCAAGTTCCAGACAGTGGGCCAAGTTCGGGTCTTTGGCCTCACAGAAGGCTAATCAGGCTTTCAGCTGTGTAAGAGTGTTATAGAGCTGCTGGCCTGATTAGGGTGTGCAGTCTGCCTGGGAAGACTGCAGGATCTCTGTGAGAGAAACACGCTCCTGATACAAGTAAGCTATACAGTGCTTACTGGAGAACTTTGTGGGTTTTTTGTTTAGTGATAGTTAGGAACATCTTTTTTTTTAGTTAGTGCCGGACAGGCAAGGTATTTTCTTTTGGTGTTTGTTTTATTTTCTGTATAATAAAACTGGCTGGGCCAGTTGTACCAGAACCTGGACTTGTGTTGTTCCTCAGCTGCTGCGTGCTGCCATATACCCCAGGAAACGGCACCTTGCACCCTTACAGTGTTACAGTACTTATTACACCATTAGCATACAGAGCCCCGTACTGTGTACGTACTTTGTGTACAAACGCCGCGCTGGCTGTACAAAGTACACTCAGTGCGTACACACCCAAAGATACTCCGTGAGCCCTTAACAGCTATACATGTGATAGTAATACACTTATAACCTTAGCAGGGAAAGGAAAACACGACACCAGTTTGTATTTAAAATGCCGGGTTCCGACATCACAACATATTATTACTGAAAGGGGGTTACAATAACAAAGCAATACACTACAATAGAATAATGGCTACAGTCAATGGTACATACATGTTTGGTTTTCTCGCCTGTGCTTCCTAGTCTGGTCCTCAGACATCTGGGTAGATGACCTCTAGAGTCTGTGTGTGACCAGGCATGCAGCTGGCTCTTTTATACAATCTTCCAAAACTTAACACAATGGATACTGTAATCTCTTTGTCCATTGGACACAGGGATGGTCATTTACAGTACAGGAGAGGTCATAGGTTGGTTTGAATAGGTGGGCGATGTCTGTTCCAGATGCACTTGTAGGTGGTCTCCTCTGGGTTCCCACCGCATACCAAATGTACAGTAAATGCAGTTTATATTTATATTCTGCTCCTGCGCATAACTATTTGCAGGAACGTGCGATCTTCTGCAAACCAACACCGGAATATTGCCCTTAAAATACCCTACAGCTGGATACCAAACACCACCTTATAACCTTGTTCTGTCCCCTCCTATCCTGTAAGGGTGAATCCCTTTGTTCTGATACCATTTAAACTGTTGTAACTTGCTGGTGCGGTGCAGGGAGACTATGTGTACATTGTGCACTATTTGGATTAAATATGTAATGTGTTTTGATGGCTTTTCCATGCGTTCACAAACTCTACCGTAAACACTCATACCACGCGCTAATGCGCAGGACCGCGGGAGCGACCATATGCAAATTGCGAATATGCGCACGCACGGCAGAACAAGTACACGCACGGAGGCCATCTGTGTATAGTTTGTACGTGATGTGTGTACTGCAATATTTTTCGACTTCGACAGGTTATGTGCAATACACAAACGCCGAAGATCTACAGTACTGTTTTGCTCAGTCAGAATACACTCATTTATACTCATTACCGCTGTGTATTTGCATTTAGCGTAAAGAATCGCTCCTGCAGATTTACTCTGATTTATGTGAAATCTGTGTGCACCCTTCCATTGAATGTATTAGAGAGAAAAAATAATAATATTAAAGTGAATGTAACGGGAACACATTAAAAAAAAAGGTTGGCACTTCCTTCCCATTGGTGTTGGTTTATGCCTTAGGGGACTCGGACGCTCATACTTGCATTTCAAAAGCACAGTATTTTCCACCGCCTCCCGCTAGCCCATCGCCCTTCCCCCATGGAGCCTGCACAGGTCATGCAGTAGACAGGGGGGAGTTCAGGTTATGTGCAATACACAAACGCCGAAGATCTACAGTACTGTGTTGCTCAGTTAGTTGCGTCAGAATACACTCATTTATACTCATTACCGCTGTGTATTTGCATTTAGCGTAAAGAATCCCTCCTGCAGATTCACTCTAATTTATGTGAAACTTGTGTGCACCCTTCCATTGACTGTCTTACAAAGAAAAAAAAAAAATATGTACTGTAAGTGAATATCACGGGAACACATAAAAAAAAAATGGCACTTCAGGACTCGAACCCTGGACCCCCAGCATCAGAGGTGGGAGCCTTCATCGCTAGCCCACGACGCCTCATGAGAGATTCACAATTTCATGTGTAAAAGTACTGCAAAGAGCGACCACTCCCCATTGGTGTTGGTTTATGCCTTAGAGGACTCGGACGCTCGCATTTCAAAAGCACAGTATTTTCCACCACCCCCATTATGCCTTAGGGAACTCAGATGCTCATGTACATCACTGGAATTAATTGGCAAAATCACTGTAATTAATAATTATACATCCAAATCTCTGGAATTATACTGCAAAATCACTGTAATTAAATTATACGTCCAAATCATTGGCAAAATCACAGTAATTAATAATTATACGTCCAAATCACTGGAATTTTACTGCAAAATCACTGTAATTATACATCCAAATCACTGGAATTAATTGGCAAAATCACTGTAGTTAATAATTATACGTCAAAATCACTGGAATTAAATGGCAAAATCTCAGTATCGTCTGCCTAGTGAAGTGGAATCTAGATGGGATTTGGTACCGGGGACACAATACCTCCATCAATTGTCTAAATCCCACTGCTCTTATGGCGGATACCGGACGCACGTCTAACACCAACATAAGTGTCAAGGCCTCAGTTATGAGGGCTTCCATCGTCATGTGAAGCTGAACCACTAGTCATGAACATAGGCCAGGGCCTCAGCCGTTCCTTGCCACTCCGTGGCGTAAATGGCATATTGGCAAGTTTACGTTTCTCCTCAGACCATTTCAATTTCTTTTTTTTGGGTCTTTTACTGAACTTTGGCTTTTTGGATTTTACATGCCCTCTACTATCACAAAGGGCATCGCCTTGGCAGACGACGTTGATGTCATTTCATCATCTATGTCACGGCTAGTGGCAGCAGCTTCAGCACTAGGAGGAAGTGGTTCTTGATCTTTCCCTATTTTATCCTCCAAATGTTTGTTCTCCATTATTTTTCTGGAGTTATATAACACAATATGCAGCACAGGAGAGCGTACCCCTACACCTCACAGGACAAACACTGTAAAAATTATTTAGATTAAATATTAATAACCCCTTTATTTGGAGCAAATAATATACAGCACAGGACAGCACCACTGAACTTATATGGCAGCACCACTGGACAGGATTTATATGGAATTATATGGATTTATATGGAATTATACGGTAGGATAACTGGAATTATACGGCAGTATCACAGGAATAATACGCCAGTATCACGGGAATTATACGCCAGTATTCCGAGAATTATATGGCAATATCACAGGAATTATACGGCAATGTCACTGGAATTATACGCCAGTATCTCGGGAATTATATGCCAGTATCACAGGAATTATATGCCAGTATTCTGAGAATTATATGGCAATATCACAGGAATTATACGGCAATATCATAGGAATTATACGCCAGTATTCCAAGAATTATATGGCAATGTCACAGGAATTATACGCCGGTATTCCGAGAATTATACAACAATGTCACAGGAATTATACGCCAGTATTCCGAGAATTATACGGCAATATCACAGGAATTATACAGTAATATCATAGGAATTATACGCCAGTATTCCGAGAATTATACGGCAATATCACAGGAATTATGCGCCAGTATCACAGGAATTATATGGCATTATCAATTATTATGTCATCAGGACATAAGCAACTAAATATTTATATCTGGACATCTGGGGAACACTTTGGTCCTGTATCAGTGATATAAAATTTAGTTAATATATATGTGTTTAGTTGCACATCTATATCAGTGCAGCATTATTGATTAGTGGGACTCACAATGCCAGTATCAGTACAATATAACGATGTCCAGATATAAATATTTAGTTGCTTATGTCCTGATGACACAGTAGCGTATTTTATTATGTGCACTTATTTACACGTAACCAGTCCATATCCACCGCGGCCTGACGTGCCTGTAAGTTCCTGTGCCCCCGTGACAACCGCTGGGCCGAGCGGCATGTACACGGAAGGTTGCCATGGGAACCAGGACGTCCAATGACGCGATGCCGGAACATGTGACCGGAGCTCACACACCACGTCACTGCACTCACGCACAGGGCAGGAAGTTCAGAACTGTCCCTGATAACGCTGCTGCACCTCCCGTTTGCGGGATTTCCTCACCCCCTTCAGCTATAAAGGTAAGCACACTGTTTTATCACTCACTTCTGTTTTGTTCACCTTGACAAAGGGGTGTCAGCACCCCGAAACGTTGGATCTGTTTTCTATCACTATGGAATAAATACCACTTGTTTGGAATACCCATGAGTGTTTTTCCCTGAGTGCCGCTGCATGCTAGGAGTCGCTGTATGTACTACAGATTCCAGAGGGCACCGGGGCCGCGTGTATCGTGAAGGGTGAGTGCCAATCCGCTGCTGTATATATATATATATATATATATATATATATATATGTGTGTGTATCTTGGGGAATCCGGCACTCACATAAATTGAGAAAAGGACTGGGTGCTCGTGCTGTATAACAATAGTCTCCGTGTTGCTATAAAAGCAAACTGCACGTCACGCCAGAATTTAGTAAAACGTTTTCTTTATTGCTGGTGCAAAAGTAGATGAATGAATAACAGCATAAAGGAATGTAAGTAGCCTGTCTTAAATCATGGCATCAACGGCTCGTTTCGGGACTTAGTGCTGTCCTGTCGTCAGGATGTATGAATGCTGCTGGGGTCAAACATGACTATACTGGTGTTACTCCGTCAAAAGGAAACAAATGTGAATTAAAATACCTTACCTTATATCCCCTAACTAATGTGTCAGTGCGGCGCCACGTCCGGAGTGCAGAGAAGGCGTGTCCCCGCTCCCGATGACGTACTTCCGGCGGGGACCGCCATAGGCTGACTCCGGTTGCTGTAGCAACCAGGGAAGTCTCCCTGGACTCCGGAGCCGCGGCTGAAATTATAAAATACAATGATGATACTCATGAGGATTACTGTGTAAAGCTGACTATAATAACTATGTTAGAACACAGGATCAGGGGTGTATCTAGGGGTCTGAGCGCCCCTGCTAAAGTAAGGAAATGGAGGGCTTACAGGGAGGCTGAGGTCAGGGACACTGAGGGGCAATTACAGGGAGGGTGTGGGCAGGAACACTGAGGGGGAATTACAGGAGTGTGTGGGCAGGGACACTGAGGGGGAATTACGGGGGGGTACAGGCAAGGACACTGAGGTGGAATTACAGGAGGGTGTGGGCAGGGACACTGAGCGGAGAGTCACAGGAAGACGGAGGTCAGGGACACTAAGGGGTAATTACAGGGTGGGTTTGGGTAGGGAAATAGCGGGAGGGGCTACAGCGAGGCTGAGGTCAGGGACACTGAGGGGCAATTACACGGAGGGTGTGGGAAGGGACACTGAGGAGGAATTACGAGAAGGGTGCGGGCAGGGACACCGAGATGGAATTATGGGGAGGGTGCAGGCAGGGACACTGGGGAGCAGTGCTGTAACTAGACATTTTTATTTATTTTTTAAATCAAGTGCTTTTATTTTTTCAAGAAAGTGAAAAGAAAAAGAAAAATATTACAATAAACATTGCAATTAAACCATTACAAAGTCCAATTTGTGCTTTTCAGAGAACTCCTCTGTAAATTAGTGTTGTTGTGTAAATACTGAACAGCATTCACTTCACTTTCAGAATAATCTTAAACAACTACAGAAGAAAACAAAGAGAACAAAATATGTGCTATATTGCGTGAAGGGGGAGAGGAACGTAGAGATGGCCGGTCCGCGTCAAGAGTAACACATCACCACAGACAGTATCTATGACCAATGTTTAAAGTGAGGGGTCATTAAAGTATTGGGAGTTTCTCCATACACCCCATATCTTATCAAATTTCAGTAGTGAATTACATTTAGTATACATAAAGCGTTCATGAGAAAGAGTAGCATTTACAAGAGCAACCCATTCAGCAGATGACGGGGGAGCATGAGCCATCCAATTACGAGCGATGCATACCCGGGCCAATGCTAGGACTATAGTTACATAAAGATAGGAGTGTACTGGGAGGCATTCCCTCAAATCAAGGCCGAATATGCAAATGCCCGGAGTCATCAGCGGAATACGGACACCCGTATGATCGATAGATGTCATGACGTTTTCCCAAAAGGCATTCACCCATGGGCACAGCCAAAGCAAATGCCAGAAACCAGCAGCCGGAGCAGAGCACCTCGGACATTTATCAGAAGTTGAGCCTCCAATTTTAAACAGACGGGAAGGAGTCCAGTAGACTCTGTGTAAAATATATAGTTGTATCTGCTGGAATCTAGCACTCGCCGAGGCCGCACGCGGGGAAGCCAGGATATGTGTCCAATCCTCCTCATCGATTTCACCTAAATCCTGCATCCATTTAGCTCGGAGGGCGGTCAGCCCATCCAATCCAGAGGAGGAGAGGAGGGAGGAGTATGAAGATGAGACCCTCCCGCGAGAAGGCAAAGTGCGAATCATCTTGTGAACAGGGGATTCAGCGAGTTGCGGAGCAGAGCCCCGCCTCTGTGCCGTCAATGCATGCCAGAGCTGTAAATAACGAAAAAAATAACATCTAGGAATATCATAAGTAGTAGACAGATACTCAAAGCTATGGAGCACCCCATCCTGATAAAGTTGCCCCACTGCAGTCACCTCATACGAAGTCCAGACAGAGCTACCCTCCAACCTAAAAAGCTCGGCAAAATTTATATTATTCCAAAGTGGAGAGCAAGGATCTACAGTGGAAGCTCCCAGCAGCCTCTCAGTCACCAGCCATACTCTACAAGCCTGCTGTAATAAAGGGGGGAGGGAGGATAACGAAGACTTTGCTAGTAGAAACTGTATTAAAGAGAATGAGAGCCCAGCCTTATCTAGAAGAGCCACCGGTAGGTTCCCGTAATCCCCCGGAGCAACCCATTAATAAAGTTGTACTAATTGGGTAGCTAAGTAGTATAGGCATATGTCAGGCAATGCCAAGCCTCCTTCCGATTTTGGTCTACAGAGTGTTTTATATGCAATATGAGCCCGTTTAGCACCCCAGATAAAAGAAGCAATATATCGGGAAATCAGCAAAAATTGTGAGGCAGGGATATAGACTGGTGCATTCTGCAGTATATAAAGAAATCTGGGTTGAATAATCATTTTTATAATATTCACACGACCTGTTACAGTTAAAGGGAGTTTCTGCCAAATTCTCGACTTGATGCGCAAATGATCAATCTGGGGAATCAGATTCAAAGCCACAAAATCTTTTGGGAAATGAGAGATTTGAATACCAAGGTACTTAAACTGGGTGCACCACTGAAGAGGAAAATCATAAGAGGACGGAGGTGACATAGAGGAACTTAACGGGACACCACTGATTTACCCCAATTTATACAGATAACAGAATAAACTCCAAACTCCCGGACCAGGTCTAGGAGAGCGGGCAAGGAGGGGAATATATGTTTTAGAAATAATATCATATTGTCTGCATATAAACCAATTTTTTCTTCTTGACCCACAACCCTAAGTCCCACTATATTTGTTGCGGCCCTAACTGCGCAAAGCCAAGGGTTCTATAGCAAGAGCAAAAAGCAGTGGGGACAAAGGACACCCCTGTCGAGTCCCCCACACTAACAGAAAAGACTCAGTAGTAAAACCATTAACCACAACTCTCGCAGCCGGACAGGAATAAAAAAGTTTAACCCAGGACCGAAAATTCAGGCCTATCCCAAATCTGGCAAGGGCCTCCCAGAGATACACCCATTCTACGGAGTCAAAAGCACAGGCAGCGGCAAGGGAAACCACTATAGCACCGTCCAACTCACCCCCCACCAACTGCATATACGTAAATAATCGTCTAAGATTAACAGTGGTAGACCTGCCCAGCATAAAGCCTGTTTGATCACAATGAACTATCTCCAGGACCACAGTGTTGAGCCAGAGCGCTAACATTTTGGCAAGAATCTTTATATCATTCGACAACAGGGAGATAGGACAGTACGAGTCTAGGAGGAGGGGATCCTTACCCGCCTTCGGAATTAGCAGCACCAGTGTCTCTGCCTTAGAAGGGGGAAGAGTGCCACCCTGCAACAGTAATTGAAATAACAACAGGAGCTGGGGGCAAAAAAATCCAAATGGGACCTCCACCAACCGCAATATGGCGCCCGGCAGGGATTCACAGGCAGCGGCTCCGCAGCGGGAATCCAGCACAGGAGGGGGCCAAATTTTCAGGCGCTCACGGCGGCAGGGCCCAGCGGTCCGTCCTTCAGGCAACAGCAGAGCAGATTAGTTGGGGGGTATAATCAAGGCCATGGACCCAGGCAGGAGAAACTCAAGATGGCGCCGGCCGCATGCAGGCCGGTCTCGGCCAGAGAAGCACAGCACCTGTAAATGCCTCTAGCCAAGGAACAGGGCATAAAATCACAATACAGCACGTCCCAGAGTGGTCAGGAGCCCTTCAGACAACAGTGTAGGGCCCAGTGGGCATTCACACAGGGCAGCAGGATACTTTACAGGAGTCCAAGCATGCTCTATCATGTAATGTCTGTCAGAGCATGATGGGACTTGTGGTTCCACAGCATCAGGACCCAGGCACTTCTCTCCTCTCACCTTTCTAAGGGCTGGCAAGAAGAGTCCCTACCACTTGTTGCTGTTCTTCTCACCCAGTTGTAGTTGTGTAACTGCTGCATGATCCTGATATCATGGGACCCTGTCAATCCGTTGCCCGGAGACCAGGCCGCTCACTGACAAGCACAGGCTGGGGCAGAGGGGCTGCTTAGGTGCAGTCCAGGAGCTCGCTGGCCGCTCACTGCTGCTGTGTGTGGTTATAGATCTAGAGATTTTCAGCCGGCATGTCCCCTGGGAGTACAGGTAACCTCCGGGCAGGAGGGGGAGGACATGACTGTCGGGTTGCTGTTGTATGCACTACATTGTAACTCTGGCAGAAGCGGGTGCGAGGTGAGGGGAGGAACGGGCACTACAGCAACCCGATCGGGCAGTATTGTTGCGGCTCATTATATCCTCTGGTGGAGGAAGGGGGGGGGTCACGGGCGAGTGGTCTGGCTGTACTGTAAGCTCATGTTTCCGAGGGTGGGGGCAGGGCTTTACTGCCCGTGGCTGCACTTAACTACCGCAGGCTCACACTGCATTGCGGAACTACGGGTGTTACCAGCGGTACTGCGCCCACAGTGCATGTGTGCTGTGTGCCAGGCACCACTGGCACGCACCTAGTTATGGCCCTGCTGAGGAGGAATTACGAGAAGGGTGCAGGCAGGGACACTGAGATGGAATTATGGGGAGGGTGCAGCAGGGACACTGAGGAGGAATTACGTGGAGGGTGCAGGCAGGGACAATGAGGAGGAATTACGAGGAGGGTGCGGGCAGGGAGACTGAGGGGGAATTATGAGGAGTGTGCAGGCAGGGAGACTGAGGGTGAATTATGAGGAGTGTGCAGGCAGGGAGACTGAGGGGGAATTACGAGGAGTGTGCAGGCAGGGACACTGAGGGGGAATAACGGTTAGGGTGCTGGTAGGGACACTGAGAGGGAATTACGGGGAGGGTGCTGGCAGGGATACTGACAGGGAATTACAGGAGTGTATGAGCAGGGTCACTGAGGGGGCAGTTACAAGGATGGTGCGGGCAGTGACACTAAGGGGGAATTACAAGGAGGGTGTGGACAGGGGCACCGAGGGGATATATGCACACATACATACAGTTAAAAACCACTCTCTAGGTGTGATTGCACTAAATGTCCCAGCAAATCCAATTGATAAGGTGTGCTGGGACTTGTAGTCTCAACACAGCTGGACAGGCAGTCACTGGTCTAGATACCATTCCATACAGAGCTCTTTGTAACCTGTGATCCAGACTGCCAGGATAGACCATGCAGTGTAGCTACGGTACCGCAGAAAATGTACAGGTATGCTCATAGGGGGTAATTCCAAGTTGATCGCAGCAGGAATTCTGTTAGCAACTGGGCAAAACCATGTGCACTGCAGGGGGGGGCAGATATAACATGTGCAGAGAGAATTAGATTTGGGTGTGATGTGTTCAATCTGCAATCTAATTTGCAGTGTAAAAATAAAGCAGCCAGTATTACCCTGCACAGAAATAAAATAACCCGCCCAAATCTAACTCTCTCTGCAAATGTTTTTTTTGTATAATCTGTTTTTATTGAAACAATACAGACTTATAACATGTTGTAAACATATCTGGGTTACAATCAATAGCAAAATGGTGTGACAACTTGAGCATACACAGATTGATAATCGTATGCTCAATACAGTTATAGTCCATATTAACATTTTGAATTAAAGAAACATAATATAGCATAGGTAAATAACAAGAAAAAGAAAAAGAAGCAACAAAGAAGTGAGGTGACTGAACCGAGTACGTTGAGAAAAGGATAGTAAGATATGTGCAATGAGTTAAGAGTAGAGCATATTTGTCTAGGACCCCCTAGTAATTGTGTCTGAAAGCGGTTCCCATCATCCACTCTATTTCGCAGAGGAAATGTAAGTCCTATACGACTCGGATGTCTTGTAGTCTATCCAAGGCCACCACACAGCAGTAAATTCCGAACGCCTGTCACCAGCGCTCATTAATACATCCTCCATATTCATGTAATAATCTAGTCTGGAGAACCAGGTGTACCTTGTGGGAGGGCTAATAGATTTCCACATTGTGGGGATTACTGCTCGTGCGGCATTGCCCAGGTGTCGTAATAAAGATGACTTGTAGGTAGAAATTGGGGTAGTGGAATGATTTAGTAACCAAAAGGCCGGGTCAGATGGGACGGAGGTATGTAAAATAGCACCGGAGGTTGAAATTACGTCATCCCAGTAATTTTTAATAAGTGGGCAGGTCCACCATATGTGTAGTAGAGATCCTAGGTCCCCATGACATCTCCAACAAGTAGGTGAGATAGATGGGGAAATGACGTGTAAGAGAGTGGGGTGTCTGTACCATCTCATCAGGATCTTATATTGCGTTTCTCTAACCTGGATACAGATGGAGCTCTTATGGGTTTTAAGAAAGATAGAGTCCCATTCCTTGTCTGAGAGTGAGATGTTTAGATCCCTCTCCCATTTTTGAGTAAAATGGGGAGGTGTCAGGGAGTCAGACGCATGTAGGAGTTTGTACAGGGTGGAGACAGTGTGTATGGGATTCATAGGGGCCACGCACATTTTTTCAAACGCGGTCAGCTCCCTTGATGCCTCACGGTATACATTATTTGTGTGTAGGAAGTGTCGGACCTGCAGGAATTTCCAGAAGTCTGTCCGTGGAATCTCCCATTTCTCTCGTATCTCCGAGAACTGTTTAACCCCAGATGGGTGGACTAACTGCCCCACTCTAAAGAGTCCCTCTAGTGCCCAGTTTTGATAATACCCCAGTGAGAGGCCAGGTGGGAAGGTCGGATTGCTCAGAAAGGAGGTGAGGGGGCCAAAGACAGAAGAGATGCACGATCTGCGTCGTGTCCCCTTCCAAAAAGAAAGTGTAGGAGAAATGGTCGGGTGAGGGTGTAGTAGTTTGGGCAAAGCCGGGAGCCACGGGAAGATTTCTGGGAACAGTTGTAAGCACAAACCTTCTAAGACCACCCATTGTTTAATCTCCCGGCTCCTGGTCCAATCTAAGACTCTGTTCAAGAGGATTGCTTGGTAGTAGAGTTTAATATCTGGTAACAGGAATCCACCCCTCTGGGGTGGTCGAGTCAGGATTGATCCTTTGATTCTAGGTCTCTTACGACGCCAAATAAATTGCTGGATCAAAGATCTCACAGTCCGGAACCAGGAGTCGGGGATCTGAATTGGTAAGGTCTGAAGGAGATAGAGCAGTTTGGGTAATGTGTTCATCTTTACTACGTTGATTCTACCTAGCCAAGAGAGATTATTGTACTGCCATCTGCAATAGTCATTTCTAATGGCTTGGAGAATAGGATGGAAGTTCAAGGACAATAGGCGTGAGGGGTCACTAGATAGCTGAACTCCCAGGTATGTGATGTGGGAGTCCCTCCACTGAAAGGGAAATGTGGCTTTCAGGCCGGTTAAGACCGACTGGGGGGTTGAGATATGAAGGGCATAGGATTTGGATGAGTTGATTTTAAAGCCTGATAGTGAGCTGAAGGTGTCCAACTCGCTCATCAGGTTGGGGAGCGAGAGCACGGGGTCTGTGACCGTCGTCAGCAGATCGTCTGCAAATAAAGCAAGTTTATAATCTATATCCCCTACTTGTAGTCCCTTGATCTTGTCATTTGCTCTAATCGCCCTGGCTAGAGCTTCAATGCAGAGGACGAAAATCAGGGGGGATAAGGGGCAGCCCTGTCTCGTTCCATTACTGATAAGAAAGTTATCAGAGAGGGTCCCGTTAACCCGTACTTTAGCTGATGGTTGTGTATACAAAGACAGTATTCTATGGAGGGCTCGTGGGCCCAACCCAATATGCTCCAGCACTGCTCTCATGAAGTCCCAATTTATCCTGTCGAAGGCCTTTTCGGCATCTGTAGACAACAGTACAGTGGATGTCTTACTGCTAGAGGCCAGATGGATGAGATTGAGAAGTTTAGTCGTGTTATCTTTAGCTTCACGACCGGGGACGAAGCCCACTTGGTCGTTATGGACGAGCGACGGGAGAAATTCATTTAGTCTAAGAGCCATTAACTTCGCGAAGAATTTGAGATCTAGATTAAGCAGGGAAATTGGCCTGTAGCTGGAGCATACTGAGGGGTCCTTTCCTTGCTTAGGGATCACCGTGATATGGGCCTCAAGTGATTGTCTGGAGAAGTGGGTTTCGGCGGATATGGAGTTAAAAGCCCGCAGTATTTTAGGAGCAAGAACTTCTTTAAATATCTTATAATAGGTGGCTGTGAAGCCGTCTGGGCCCGGACTTTTACGTAGGGGAGCGGAAGAGATAACATGTTCCACCTCGGTTAAGGTGAAAGGTGCTTCTAAAGATTTCCGAGCAGACCTTGATAGTTGAGGAAATGCCACATCGGCTAGATATTTCCTGGCTCTTAACATATTGGAGAGGGGGTCATGGGCCTGGTGTTAGGCGCCGGGGTCCGCTCGTCGGTGCGGCCCGGCGCCTAGCAACCAGGGACGCCGTGCGCGTACAGCCGCCGGCTCCCTGGCAACGCTAGACGCCGGGCGCACGGAGCCGCACGGACCCTAGCAACGGGGACGCCACTTACGGACTGCGTTTCCCCGTTGCTGGGTTCAATTTAATTAATAGATATCTGTTTTCCTGGCCATGCAGCTTGGCAGCTGTATGGCATCCAATCCAATCAGCCTCCAAACAGCTGATTGGAGGACTCCCTGTTAAATACACTTCCTGGGCTTCTCACAGACGCCGGTAATAGCTTCCTGCATGCTGAATCTGTTTGCTGTGAGTGTTTCCAGTCCTGCTGTATCCGGTCGTTCCTGTTCTCAGTTGTCCTGTACTCGGAAGTCGTCATCTGTTCCTGGAGTCCTGACTGAGCACCTTTTGAACATCCAGTGGTGTTCGTGAGTCACGGCGTAGCCGTGTGTTGCGGCTTGGGCCGCTTTATTATTTGTCATTTATTATTTGTGTTTCGGAGCTTTTGCGGAGGATTCCGCTCCCACAGATCCACTCTGGTATCCAGCGGTGCTGGGTAGGAGTACGGACTAGTGGATTTTGGTTGTCCTTTTCCCTGGCGGGTTACCGCACATACCTCAGGTTTAGTCAGTTAGCTTGTAGCCCCTGGCCTGGTTGTTTAGTCAGAGGGCCCCTTGTTATCACCCTGTCTCGGATTTCCCTTTGTCTCCCATTAAGACCTGAGGGGGCATCGGAGTTGGGCAGACATAATCCGCCCTTCAAACGCGGCTGCCATGGGCTCAAGCAACCATAGTCTCGCAGGGGATTTCTGACAACACGGGCGAGACAACGGAGTTAGGGCGCCAGGGGCTACTTTCTATTCCCGCTCCCTTCCCCAGCATTCCGTTCCAGTGCTCCGGTCCTTGCAATAGGACCACCTCAGACCAGAGTGCTGGAATCATAACATTATTACCGGCCAAACCAAAACTTAAAATTAAACAGGGTTTGATTTTTTTCCCTTATTCAGTTTTGTAAGAATTGTCGGCCCCATGAATCCCACTGGTTTAGGGCCAAATCCTGGCCAGCTTCTAGTTAGCCAGATTCAAGAACTTACTCAAATGGTTCAGGATCTTTCCCTTCGGGTGAAGTCGCAGGAAGATCTTTTACGAACTTCCCCGAGGGTAGTCCCTGAACCAAAAATGCACTTGCCTGACCGTTTTTCTGGTGATAGGAAGCAGTTTTTTAATTTTAAAGAGTCCTGTAAACTTTATTTTCGTTTAAGACCAATCTCCTCAGGTACTGAATCTCAGCGGGTCGGAATTATTATTTCTTTGCTCCAGGGGGATCCCCAGACCTGGGCTTTTGGTTTAAAAGCAGAGGATCCGGCATTGTTGTCAGTAGACGCCTTTCTGGGGTCTTTAGGGCTTTTGTATGATGACCCTGATAGGGAGGCATCCGCCGAGAGTCAGTTACGCGCTCTCAGACAAGGTAGAAATCCTGCAGAGGTTTATTGTACAGAGTTTCGCCGTTGGTCGAACGACTGTGGCTGGAATGACCCAGCTCTGCGCAGTCAGTTTCGCCTCGGCTTATCTGAGTCTATAAAAGACAGTCTCCTTCAGTATCCCGCTCCTGAGACGCTCGATAAACTCATGGAGCTTTCTATTAAGATTGATCGTCGTCTCAGAGAGTGGAGGGCTGAAAAAGGAGCACCTGTCAGGTCTACTCCTTGTGTATTTTCCATTCCTGAAGACATAGAGGAGCCCATGCAGATGGGTCTCTCCAGGCTGTCTCCAGAAGAAAGAGCCAGAAGGCAAAACTCTGGTCTTTGTTTGTACTGTGGGGGTAAGGGACATTTTGCCCGTAATTGTCCGAACAAGTCGGGAAACGCCTCGACCAAGTGAATTGTGAGGGGGTTCACTTTGGTCTGCAGCTTATCTCCTCGAGTAACTCCCTGTTAGTCCCAGCTAAAGTTTCCTTTGGCAGCCTCAGTTCTTCGGTGTCGGCTTTTGTTGACAGTGGAGCTGCAGGGAACTTTATGGACTTAACGTGGGCCAAGGCCTTAGGTATTCCTCAGTTAACCTTGGGTAGGTGTATCACCATGCATGGTTTAGATGGGAGTCCCTTGTCCAATGGGGTTATTTCCCTCTGTACACCCCCTGTACTACTTACGGTAGGAGCTCTTCATTCCGAAAAGATTGAGTTTTTCCTTACCCATTGCCCAGCAGTTCCAGTGGTTCTGGGTCACCCTTGGCTGGCCTTTCATAATCCCATCATTGATTGGCAGTCGGGGGAGATCTCACAATGGGGTACCATCTGTAATAAGGAATGTATTACGTTTCCCGTCAGAATAGCTGCTGCCATTCCTGAACCCATTCCCGTGGAATACCCGGACTTTGTTGATGTATTTTCCAAGGGCAATGCGGACATTCTGTCTCCCCATCGGCCTTATGATTGTGCTATTGAGCTAATTCCTGGTGCCACATTGCCAAAGGGAAGGTTATATGCATTGTCCGGACCAGAAACTGCGGCCATGAATGAGTATGTTAAGGAGAGCCTAGGGAAAGGATTTATCAGGCCATCTAAATCCCCTTTAAGTGCAGGCTTCTTCTTTGTGGAGAAGAAAGATGGATCACTCAGACCTTGCATTGACTTTAGAGCTCTGAATAAGATCTCAATTAAAAATACTTACCCTCTGCCGCTGATTTCTGTCCTCTTTGATCAGCTGCGTTCGGCTGTGATTTTTTCTAAGATTGACCTGAGGGGAGCGTATAACCTCATCCGAATCAAGTCGGGAGATGAGTGGAAAACGGCGTTCAGTACTCAGTCGGGTCACTACGAGTATCTGGTGATGCCGTTCGGCTTGTCTAACGCTCCGGCAGTTTTCCAGGATCTCATTAACGATGTGCTCCGTGATTTTCTTGGAAGATTCGTGGTCGTTTACTTAGACGATATCCTGATCTATTCTGACTCTATAAAACAACATGTTACCCAGGTGCGTCAGGTTCTTCAAAAATTACGTGAAAATCACCTTTATGCCAAGCTGGAGAAGTGTGAGTTTCATGTCACGGAGGTATCCTTTTTAGGGTACATTATTTCCCCTCGGGGATTCTGTATGGAACCAAAGAAGCTCCAAGCCATCCTTAGTTGGGCGCAACCCACCAACTTAAAAGCAATTCAGCGCTTTTTAGGGTTTGCGAATTATTATAGAAGATTTATTCATTCTTTTTCCGACCTGGTTGCTCCCATTGTGGCACTGACTAGGAAGGGAGCGGATCCTACCAACTGGTCACGTGAAGCTGAGTTATCATTTCAGGCCTTGAAACAAGCTTTCGTCTCAGCCCCAGTCCTCAGACATCCCAACCCAGAATTGCCCTTCATTGTTGAGGTTGATGCCTCGGAGGTTGGAGTGGGGGCTATCCTATCTCAGAAGGATCCGGACTCTCTAGAATTACATCCTTGTGCCTTTATGTCCAGGAAATTCTCTTCCGCTGAATCCAACTACGATGTTGGTAACCGGGAGTTACTGGCTATTAAATGGGCTTTCGAGGAGTGGAGGCATTGGCTTGAGGGAGCAACACATACCATTTCAGTATTGACTGACCACAAAAATCTTCAGTACATCGAATCAGCTAAACGGCTGAATGCCCGGCAGGCTCGTTGGGCTTTATTTTTTACTCGTTTCAAGTTTATTATCACCTTCAGGCCAGGTTCCAAGAATACCAAGGCGGATGCCCTGTCACGCAGTTTTCTTCCAGTTCATAATAACAGTCCTGTTACTCCCATACTTCCGTCTTCAGTCATTTGGGCAGGCCTCACACAAGATTTATTTACCCAGTTAAAGCAGCTTCAACATCAAGCTCCTGGAAATACTCCTGCTGGTCGTCTTTATGTCCCTGAGTTTTTGAAAGCTACTGTTTTGACTGAGGTTCATGATAGCAAAGTTGCCGGGCATCCGGGGACCTCTAAGACTTTGGAATTAGTCTCCCGCTCAGTATGGTGGCCTGGTCTTCTAAAGACATTAAGGAGTTTGTTTTTTCTTGTCAGGTCTGTGCACAGCATAAAGTTCCCCGTTCCTTACCCATCGGGCAACTTATGCCCTTAAATGTTCCTCTCAGGCCATGGTCTCATATTTCCATGGATTTTGTGGTAGACCTCCCTCTGTCAGCCGGATTCCGAGTCATATGGGTGGTAGTGGACCGTTTTAGCAAGATGGCCCAGTTCATTGCTCTTCCCCGACTGCCATCTGCCCAGGAATTGGCAGTTTTGTTTCTCCGCCATGTTTTCAGACTTCATGGGTTACCCACTGATATTGTTTCTGATCGGGGTCCACAATTCATTGCACAATTTTGGAAGTCTTTTTGTGCCTCATTAAAGATGAAATTGTCTTTAACGTCCGGCTACCATCCCCAATCCAACGGGCAGACCGAGCGAGTTAATCAATCATTAAAACAGTATTTGCGTTTGTACTCAGCCAAACTCCAGAATGATTGGTCCGAGTTTCTTCCTTTGGCGGACTTTGCTTACAACAATTCTTGTCATTCCTCCACTAATGTGTCTCCATTCTTTTCAGTTTTTGGTTTTCACCCCAGAGCTAATTCTTTTTTTCAACATTCCTCTGTCTCCTCGCTAACCTTAACCTCTCATCTCAGACTCATTTGGAGAAAAGTGCACCTTGCTCTCAGAAAAGTGGCATTTCGAGAGAAAAATTTTTCTGACAGGCTCCGGCGGCCTTGCACTTTTAAGGTGGGAGATAGGGTATGGTTGTCGACTCGTAACATTAAACTTCGACAAACCTCAGCTAGATTGGGCCCCAAATTTATTGGACCATTTCATATTATTAAAAAAATCAATCCAGTTGCTTTCCGGTTACGTTTACCAAGAGCTCTCCGGATCGGAAATACGTTCCATTGCTCCTTGTTGAAACCATACGTTTCTTCCAGTAGATTTCCTCGGAAGATCTCTCAGGGGAAATCACCAGTAGATGTACAGGGTCATCAGGAGTTCTTGGTGGAGAAGGTTCTCGATTCCAAATTGTCCCGGGGTCGGCTTTATTTTCTGGTGCACTGGAGAGGCTATGGTCCAGAGGAAAGGTCTTGGGTCCTGGATAAGGATCTCCATGCCCCGAGGCTCAAGAGGGCATTTTTTCGGGAATTTCCTCGGAAACCTGGCTTTAGGGGTTCCTTGACCCCTCCTCAAGGGGGGGGTACTGTTAGGCGCCGGGGTCCGCTCGTCGGTGCGGCCCGGCGCCTAGCAACCAGGGACGCCGTGCGCGTACAGCCGCCGGCTCCCTGGCAATGCTAGACGCCGGGCGCACGGAGCCGCAAGGACCCTAGCAACGGGGACGCCACTTATGTACTGCGTTTCCCCGTTGCTGGGTTCAAATTAATTAGTAGATATCTGTTTTCCTGGCCATGCAGCTTGGCAGCTGTATGGCATCCAATCCAATCAGCCTCCAAACAGCTGATTGGAGGACTCCCTGTTAAATACACTTCCTGGGCTTCTCACAGACGCCGGTAATAGCTTCCTGCATGCTGAATCTGTTTGCTGTGAGTGTTTCCAGTCCTGCTGTATCCGGTCGTTCCTGTTCTCAGTTGTCCTGTACTCGGAAGTCGTCATCTGTTCCTGGAGTCCTGACTGAGCACCTTTTGAACATCCAGTGGTGTTCGTGAGTCACGGCGTAGCCGTGTGTTGCGGCTTGGGCCGCTTTATTATTTGTCATTTATTATTTGTGTTTCGGAGCTTTTGCGGAGGATTCCGCTCCCACAGATCCACTCTGGTATCCAGCGGTGCTGGGTAGGAGTACGGACTAGTGGATTTTGGTTGTCCTTTTCCCTGGCGGGTTACCGCACATACCTCAGGTTTAGTCAGTTAGCTTGTAGCCCCTGGCCTGGTTGTTTAGTCAGAGGGCCCCTTGTTATCACCCTGTCTCGGATTTCCCTTTGTCTCCCATTAAGACCTGAGGGGGCATCGGAGTTGGGCAGACATAATCCGCCCTTCAAACGCGGCTGCCATGGGCTCAAGCAACCATAGTCTCGCAGGGGATTTCTGACAACACGGGCGAGACAACGGAGTTAGGGCGCCAGGGGCTACTTTCTATTCCCACTCCCTTCCCCAGCATTCCGTTCCAGTGCTCCGGTCCTTGCAATAGGACCACCTCAGACCAGAGTGCTGGAATCATAACACCTGGGAAGGATCACCTAGGTTATATAGAGTATTATAGTAATTTTTAAAGCATGCTGCTATCTCCGGGGATTTAAAGCATGTGGATCCCGTGTTATTTTTCATTGAAGGAATGAAGGAGGCCAGTCTCTGGGATCTAAGTGCTTGGGCTAAGAGCCTGCCTGGTTTATTCCCCCACTTATAATATTTACTATTACATCTACGCAAGGAGGCTTGGGTTTTGTTATTAAGGGTTGTTCGGAGTTGTGCTCGGGCTGCAGACAGCTCTACTAAATCTGATGGGGTCAGGGAAGATTTGTGACGGGATTCTAAGGCATGAATTTTATGTAATAATGTAGTGATCAAGGCCTGACTGTTTTTCTTCACAAATGAGCCTAATTGGATCAGTTTACCCCGTATAACACATTTGTGGGCCTCCCAGATCGTAATTTCAGACAACTCTCCTGTATCGTTAATATCAAAGTAGTCGGACAGTGCCTTATCCAATTCTGATTTGCAATATGTATCATATAAGAGCGATTCATTAAGGCGCCAGGTCCAAGGACCGGGGGTTCGAGAGGGGGCCGATAGGGACAAGGATACTGGGGCATGGTCCGACCACGTGATGGAGCTAATAGAGGCATCTACGATTAGGGGGAGGTGTCTATGGCTTAAGAACATATAGTCAAGGCATGAGTAAACCTGATGTGGGTGTGAGAAAAAAGAGAAATCTCTGTCAGTGGGATGTGTGACCCGCCAGGAGTCGGCCAATTGAAATTCGTGGAAAATCTTCCTAACCTGTCTATGTTTGTGTTCAGAGAATTTAGGGGCTGGTGGAGAAGTGTCGATGGAGGGATCCATGGACCAGTTTAGGTCGCCTCCCAAAACCACTATACCCACCACAAGGGCCTCAAGTCGGGGAAGGAAGGATCGAAAAAAGGATATTTGACCTTGATTAGGAGCGTAAAGGGATATGAGGGTGTATGTCTGGGAAAATATATTGCATTGGACCACTAATAACCTCCCTGGGACAAGTTTGTGGACCGAGACGTTAGACACTTGGAGGGCTTTGGAAAAAATTATAGCGACTCCTTTAGATTTACTTTCAGGGTTATTGGAATAAAAAGCAAGGGGATATCTTTGATTTACTAAGGAAGGGCCTCGAGCAGAGATCTTAAAATGTGTCTCCTGAATTAGAGCTACATCCACTCTGTCAGATCGTAGTGTCCGAAGTAAATGGGATCTTTTCTCGGAGGTGTTAAGTCCCTTTGCATTGATCGACGGCAATTTAAGTACACCTGGGAGAGACATCACATTGTATCATAACACAAAGAAGTGTAGCACTCGGACAGGTCACCAACGAAAAAGAAAAAACAATGAGGAGAAAAAGAGTGAAAAAAAAGAGCAGGATGCAAAGAATAGGAACATCGTGAACATAGTAACATCCGCAATGGAGAAGCAGGTAGGTATATTAACCAGCATCCCCATGGGGCACAAAGGCCGTATGCGGGGTCGGGGTAAGGGAGTCACCCCTACAGGCACTATTTTTAGCATAAACATCGTAATAGTACAATACTAACTTGGTAAAGATTATAATAACCAATAATATTAATCGGTGGGAACAAGTAACTAACTTCTGATAAAGTCCCGTCTCTGAATTCTAGGACTGAAAATGAGACCGGGGGGGAGAAAGGGGGGACACAGTAAAACGAGGTTGAATTGGCACTAGGCCGCGTGTAACGTGTCTCACCCGGTACATCACAGTCAAGTTATTCAGTCCTCCCCAAGAAAACAGCAGAATTCAATCAGCAGAGTAATGGGAATCAATTTCTTCAGGTAGGGGGGGAATCCTGGCGTGCAGGAAGTGGTTTTGAAGATTTCTTTTGAGAGCTGCCGACCACTTGCCATGGCTCTCCCCCTTTCGAAGGCTGTGGTGGGTGTAGATCCGGGAGAGCGAAGTCCCAGTCCGGGACCTTTAAAGGCGGGAGACCGAGACCGGAGCAGAAAGTGGGGAGGTCAGATATGGTATGGAGAGAGTGTATCTTGCCTGACGAAGATACCTGTAAGCTGAAAGGAAAACCCCATCTGTATTTCAGCTGTCGCTTGCGGAGTTCGTCCGTCAGGGGGCGAAGAATCTTCCTTTGTTGCAGGGTGTGCCAGGAGAGATCTTGAAAGATGGAGATAGGGTCGCCTTTGTAGTCCAAGTCATCAATATGACGTGCTTTATTCATGATTTCTTCCTTCTGGGAAAAATAATGCAGGCGACATATGACGTCTCGGGGTTGATCGGTAGAAAGCCCCCTCGGTTTTAGAGCGCGGTGGGCTCTATCAAATGTTATAGCGGCAGCTGGATCTTTGCCCAGAATTGTATTGAAGATTGTCGTCAGGGCATCCACTATACCTGTCTGGGGGATCTCTTCTGGAATACCTCTCACCCGGATATTATTCCTCCTACCTCTGTTATCCAAATCCAATACACGGGACCGTAGCGATCTGATCTCATCTGACTGGGATTTGATAACGTCTGTCAAGGACCCCAAGAAGTTATCGGTGGAGTCTCTGTGCTCTTCCAGCGTGTTTACTCTATCAGAGAGCTGTGAGATATCTTGTTTGATTGATGCCAGCTCTCTTCGCATGGTATCTTGGATATCCTGCTTAGTCGGGAGTGTTTTCAGAAATTGCAGGATATCTTGAAGAGCGGTATCGCTGTGAGTGTGTGAGGTAGGCTGCTCCATCCTTAACGGGGAGGCAGAGGAAGCAGAATGACAGGAAGACGGGCTGGAGGGAGAGAGGTTTCCGGATAGCCTTGCGGGTGTAGGTTGTAGGAACGATCTCATTCCCGGTTGGGTCGCGGTCTCCTTAGGTTGTGCGGTATTACATTTCTTTTTCCCAGATCTAACCATGCTTAGAAGTGAGTAGATGAATACTTGATTGTAAAAGATATCATAAGTGTGGACTTGGCATTGCTTGGTACGCTGTGAAGCGCCTATAGCATGGTGACTCCCAATGGAATGGCACTAACACGCCATTAATCGGTGATCGTTGTTAAAATAACAGGCAGATAGTGGGCATCAGATCCCGTTTTTTCGGTAATGTGGAGATAGATATGAGGCGCCCGCATTGCCGGCTCCCAGAGAGCGACCCGCTTCCTTTGCAGATTCTATCAGGGAATTATAAAGGGACCTGAGTGACATATGTATAACTATGTATATGAGTAGGCCACTAGGGGGAGCTCCAGCTCAAGATATAAATCTCAAAGGGCACTGCCACTTAAAAATAGGAATTAAGCCCCTTGATCTAAATAAGTATAATATCAAAACTGTAAATCGTTAAGGGTCCTCTAAGGAACTCAGCAGACACAGTGGGATATGATGAGGTAAATGGTGCAGGGTCTCCAAGGAGTGTATTCACTTCAGTGGGCTGTGTGTTGTTTGGGGAATATAATAATAAATAATAAATAAATGCCCCCAGATAATGAGTGCTAATAGGGCCTGTTAATAGGCCTGCCACAGGTGGAGAGGGGCCCTATGGATGGGGAAGGTGTTTGAGGGTGCGTGCTTGGGGCCCGCCGTGTCTTCGTTCCGGTCCCGGAACTCACGGCCGGGCCTCTTCCAAACTGCAGTCCCTGGCCCACGGATGCGGGGAGCGGAGGCCTCGGATGTCGGGCCTATGATGCGCGCCTTCCTGGCTGAGCGACAGCGAGTGGGAGAGGCGTTGTGGGTGCCGCAGGGCCGCCGGACGGTGAGGGACTAGCAGGCTAGTCAAAACCTACCAGCCGTCGCCTCCGTCTGGTCCGCGGGTTTTCAGGGCCTCCGTCAGCGCCGCCGCGCTTCACGAGCGAAGGTCCGAGGGGCCCACGACTTCACGGCCCGCGGTCTCCTCCTCCTCTTGTCGCTGCCTCTTGATGTGGGCAAGTGCAGGCTCCGTCTCCGGGCTTCCGAGCAGGGGTATTTCACTCGGCCGAGTGTCGGAACGGGTCCGGGGGGGGATCTCCACTTTAGTCCCCGGCTTCACAGGGAGGGGTAGGCCGCAACCCGCAGAGACCCTTAAAAGGGTCCCCCGGCTCCGCAGTCGTTACCCCTCGATCAGGTGGATTAGGGTAGAGCCACTAGGTGCTATGGGGTCGATGAAAGACCCGTTTCGTTTATTTTAAATGCTAAATTCGTGAAGGGTTAGCAGGAGCTCCCATATAACCCTTCCTTTCAGCTTGCTGGCCAAACCACGCCCCCCCTCTCTGCAAATGTTATATCTGCCCCCCCTGCAGTGCACATGGTTTTGCCCAACTGCTAAAAAATTTCCTGCTGCGATCAACTTGGAATTACCCCCATGCTGCACTGCTGACTGGTGCTGATTGTAGTGGCTGGTGTTTAGTGACAGACTGCGTGGGACCAATGAGAAGGGGAGTGGATGAGGAAGAGGAGGTGCCTCGCCCCTCCCCATACCTGAAAGTGCCCCGCTCCCTGGCTATATTCACCATCATTGTGACTGTAGTCACAGATAGTGTCAGAGTGCAATACGCTTCTGAGAGTTCGGCAGTGGACGAGCACTGCTAAGGGATGTACTCAGTGAGAACTACTATGTCATTCTACCCCCTGGCGCGGGTCGCACTGCCGGGTGGCGCCCCCTCTTGTCCGGCGCCCCTGGCAAGTGCCATCCTGGCCAATAGGAAGATACACCCCTGCACAGGATATGTAGGCACGATATATACAATTAAGTAATAATGGTATAAATATAAATATGATATAAGTAATTTAGCAATACTAATAAACTTCTATTGATATTATAGAACGGATATATAAAAATCCCTGATCAATAAATATATATGTGCATACAACCTCAAGGCCTCAATGAAAAAATGAATTGGAACATTTTCTGAACTAATATCGACCGTACCTTTCTAGTAGCAACATTCGGGTTCTGTTATGTATAGTCTGTTATATATATTTTGCTACATCAGGGTTTGCTTTGCTCTACTCAGTTTCATGCACATATACATTTATTGATCATGGATTTTTATATATCCATTCTATAATATCAGTATAAGTTTATTAGTGTTAGTGGCTGCTGTCTGACAGACTGTCGGTGTGCCCGGTGCTGCTGTGCCGCTACTCGGCTCCTCGGAGTTGGCGGCAGCGGTAGGGAGAGACAGGGAAGGGTGCAGAGTCATGCGTACTGTGTACATAGTGCGTACAGCATGTGAACACAGCACAGGACCGGATTGTACCAAGTGACCAGGTAACGGGGGTGGGGGAGGTTGTTTGTGTTAGTGGGCCTGATAATAATTTTCTTTTACTTCACTTGTCTGCAGTCCGGAGCGCACCACTTGAAAAAGCATTCTTAAGCACTGTGTACCCATTTTTTGTTCGCTCTGACCTTCGGGTTCCGGTATGGATGTCCCCTTTGTCCCCCCCTATCACTGGGCCTGCGTGTCACATCCTGCCCCCTGCGTCTCTCAGCTACACCATCTCCCCCTTGCATCTCTCAGCCACACCATCTACCCTTTGCGTCTTTCAGCCACACCATCATCTGCCGCCGTGTCATCTCAGTCACACCATCACCTACCCCCTGCGTCACCTCTCAGCACACCATACCTATCCCCTGATTTGCCTCTCAGCACACCACACTTCCCCGTGTGTCATCTCTCAGCACACCATCAACTCCCGCTGCGTCATCTTTCAACAGACCATCACCTACCCCTTGCATCATCTCTCAGAACACCATCACCTCCCCCTGTGTTGTCTCTCAGCACACCATCATTTCCCACTCTACATCGTCTCTCTGCACACCATCACCTCCCACCCTGCGTCATCTCTCTGCACATCCTCATCTCACACCGTGCGTCATCTCTCTACACACCATCACTTCCCACCCTGCATCATCTCTCAGCTCACCATCACCTCCTCCTGCATTGTCTCTCAGCACTCACCTTGGGAGTACTTTATGCTGTCACTCTCCAAGCGAAGAACACAAATTCTTGGTACACTGCTCGGCCCAGACCCCGGCTTCCGGCTACACCCATCATATGAACGTGGATTCTGCTTCACCACCTCCTGGCTGCATTCAGCAACCTCCCTCCGTTTCTCAAGCTGACTGTTGGAGAGATAACGGGTAGCTGGCTGCGGCCACAGTAGCTCCTCCTCAAACAGTAGAGAGACTGCAGGAGCAGAGAAGACAGCTCTGACAGACAGCGGATCCCCACCTCGGGCCTCAGCTTTCCCTGCCACACTTGGAGCATGGGCTGGCAGCAGGCTTAACACGTTCATATCGCAGGTTGAGCAGGAACGCGGCGGTGACTGGGTGCAGGGAGGAGTCTGGTGCGGGGTGGCGGCTTGGGGCTGTGTGCTGCGATCGCTTCCCCCCTGAATCCACCTATGACGGGAGGACAGGTGGAGCTCTTACGGCGGTGGGCGCAATGGTGGCACAGTCAGTGGGATGAGCGGGCCATGTGGGTGACCTCAGTTCATAAATATTTTGATCTCTTTGTGCTTATATATGTTCGTGAACTTATATGCAGATATCATATTCAACTTAGTGCATTGTAATTCTGTTATTATGGATGTTTCCCCCCTTATAAATGTTTATCAATCCCCCCCCCCCCCTTTCTTTCTGTACCCTACCCTATTTTTTGTTGGAAATAATAAAAAATTATTGATGGTAAAAAAAGACCCAATTTTAGGTCCAACCCTTCCGTCAAAACCAATAGTCATCTTTAATAGAGCAAAAAATTTGAAAAGCATCCAGGTTCCAAGTAAACTTAGGCCTATTAAGACACTTAGTTCCAGTCAAGATACGTTCCTGTCATTGAGAAAGAAGGGTGGCTGTTTCCCTTGTGGGCATTGTATTTGTTGTAAACACATGGAAAGGAAACCTTTCGTGTGGTTACAGGAGGATGGATCAGAATATAGATTGAAGGAGGTGGTTAACTGTAATACAGAGTTTGTATTTATAGAATTACATGTACTTGTAATTTGTCATATATTGGTAAAACAAAACGCTTGGCTACATTGAGGATTCAGGAACATATGCGTAGTATTAAAAATAAAATAGTAAGTCATAATCTGCCTAGGCATTTTTTAGAGTGCAACAATTCGGATCTAAAAGGATTCTCATTAACGATATTGAGATGTGTGAAATTAGGAGATAGAGGGGGAAGTAGGGAACTTTTGTTATCAAAAAGAGAGACTTATTGGATCTACAATCTTAACACTTTGACACCAAGTGGACTAAATGAAAATATTGATATATAGATGGGTCCACATTTATCTTGACCTTTAATAGGATTAATTGAAACTGGCCAGTTGTACTTAATCCCCTGCTGTAATGATTTAATCCCCTGCTGTATTGTTCTCTGTACTGTATTGCAGTTGAGAACAATAGATGAAGGGTTTATGCTAATAAATCATGTTGTGCTTAGGCGCAGAAAACTAGTCAAGATAACCAAGCACCCATCTGTAGTCTCCTTTTTATGATGTTCCCATATTCTTTCCCTGTTCTACCTCCGTTCTTCCTTTTGAAAAGGCCTCTCTATTTTTTATATTAATACTGATGCTTTAATGATGTTTATCACTTTGTTGTAAGGTACATTGTGGGAGTTGTCAAAGCACTGCATTTAGGAGGGATAAATGTACGTGTAGACACATGTGGTAGATATTGATATATATATTTAATAGATAACATGCTGGTTCGTTGGTATAATTTAAGAGCTTTATTAAAAATTAGTATCCCGTATAATATGGATGCATCTGCACAATAAATATTTATTGCTATAGCATTCGTGATTATGTATACAATTAGGTAATGTGTTGGTAAATGCACCTTGCTATAGTGAGACATTGTTGAGAGATTATAGTTTAGTATCCTCTAAATTACAAATATGTCACCTATATAATTAATGTATCCTGCAATAGTGAAATATAAATGTTTTGCATAATACATCTTAAATGTATTTTGTTATTAGTACTATACCCCACAAATGTGAGATTTTATATACTTTGATTGTATCCCACAATCGTAGATCTAAATGATCCGGTTTTTGAATAACATAGGGATTAACATTTGCGTTCCACCGCGGATGATGGTGGAATGTATGTGACGCATTTTCGGCGGGATGAGCGCTCTAGGTGTGAGGTAACGTGGAGCGCACGGTCCTTGCTTCCAGGGGGTGTGTTCCGCCACGGCACACACAAGAGTGTTCCACTGATGACGCATTCTTCCGGTGAGGAGTGGGGGTTTGTCCCGCCGTAAGAGAAGGCGGTGCACACGTGACACTCTCGGGGTGACGCGTGCATTCCACAGATAAGGAAGTGGGATGCACATGCATCCCATTGACCAGGAAGAGGGACAGAGATAGGAATCAGCTTTGCTAACAGCTGTGGGCTATTTAGGAAATAATTAAATATAATTGAGAAATATAGTAGCTTCTCTTTAGGATTAATGCCTTACTCCTTAGAGGACGCTGTTTAATAATGAGTTTTATGGTAAGAACTTACCTTTGTTAAAACTCTTTCTGCGAGGTACACTGGGCTCCACAAGGAAAGACATAGAGGTGTAGAGTAGGATCTTGATCCGAGGCATCAACAGGCTGAAAAGCTTTGACTGTTCCCAGAATGCCTAGCGCCGCCTCCTCTATAACCCCGCCTCCCTGCACAGGAGCTCAGTTTTTAGTTAACCAGCCCAATGCAGTAGCATGAAAAGAGACGACAACGGTTAGTAGCCACATACACCACACTCTCACGACAGGAGAAGTGTCAGCGGCTAATGCCATACCAACCCAAAGAAGCTAAGTGCATCAGGGTGGGCGCCTTGTGGAGCCCAGTGTACCTCGCAGAAAGAGTTTTAACAAAGGTAAGTTCTTACCATAAAACTCGTTTTCTGCTGCGGGGTACACTGGGCTCCACAAGGAAAGACATAGGGGATGTCCTAAAACAGTTCCTTATGGGAGGGGACGCACTGTAGCGGGCACAAGAACCCGGCGTCCAAAGGAAGCATCCTGGGAAGCGGCAGTATCGAAGGCATAGAACCTTATGAACGTGTTCACTGAAGACCACGTAGCCGCCTTGCACAATTGTTCAAGGGTCGCACCACGGCGGGCCGCCCAAGAAGGTCCAACAGACCGAGTAGAATGGGCCGTAATATGAGCAGGAGCTGATAGACCAGCCCTCACATAAGCATGTGCAATCACCATTCTAATCCATCTGGCCAAAGTTTGCTTGTGAGCAGGCCAGTCACGTTTGTGAAATCCAAACAGCACAAAGAGAGAATCAGATTTCCTAATAGAAGCAGTTCTCTTCACATAGATACGGAGAGCCCGTACCACATCCAAAGACCGCTCTTTGGGAGACAGATCAGGAGAAACAAGTGCCGGAACCACGATCTCCTGGTTAAGGTGGAACGAAGAAACCACCTTAGGTAAATATCCGGGACGAGTCCTAAGAACCGCCTGGTCACGGTGAAATATCAGATATGGGGAACTACAAGACAAGGCACCCAAATCTGACGCTCTTCTAGCAATAGCCAGCAGAAACGCCACCTTAAGGGAAAGCCACTTAAGATCAGCTGAACCAAGAAGTTCAAACGGAGACTCTTGTAACGCCACCAAAACCACCAACAAGTCCCAAGGAGCCACAGGCGGGACAAAGGGAGGTTGGATACGCAACACACCCTGAGTGAAGGTATGCACATCAGGTAAGGTCGCAATCTTTCTCTGAAACCACACCGACAAGGCAGATATTTGAACCTTGAGGGAGGCCAGACGCAGGCCTAAGTCCAGGCCCTGCTGAAGAAAGGCCAACAACTTGGCTGTACTATACTTGGAAGCGTCATAATTGTTAGATGCGCACCAAACAAAGTAAGAATGCCAGACCCTATAGTAAATCCGAGCAGAAGCCGGTTTCCGGGCCCGCAACAGAGTTTGAATGACCGCCTCAGAAAACCCTTTAGCCCTTAAGACGGAAGCTTCAAGAGCCACGCCGTCAAAGACAGCCGGGCTAGGTCCTGGTAGACACAGGGGCCCTGAACGAGGAGGTCTGGGCGTTGCGGAAGTAGAATTGGACGCTCTGACGATAGGCCCTGCAGGTCTGAGAACCAGTGCCATCTGGGCCACGCTGGAGCTATGAGAAGCAGAATTCCTCTTTCTTGCTTGAACTTCCGAATTATCCTGGGCAGGAGTGACACTGGAGGAAACGCGTACGGCAGCCGAATCTTCCATGGCACCGCCAGCGTATCAATGAATGCTGCTTGAGGATCCCTTGTCCTTGCTCCGAAGACCGGAACCTTGTGATTGTGTCGAGACGCCATCAGATCTACGTCTGGAAGGCCCCACTTTTCCACTAGGAGTTGAAACACTTCTGGATGGAGGCCCCACTCGCCGGCATGTACGTCCTGACGACTGAGAATGTCCGCTTCCCAATTCAGGACTCCCGGAATGAATATTGCCGATACGGCCGGTAGATGGCGTTCCACCCAATGTAGAACCCGTGAGACTTCCTTCATTGCCAAACGGCTTCGAGTGCCGCCTTGATGATTTATGTAAGCCACTGTGGTGGCGTTGTCCGACTGTACTTGAACAGGACGGTTGTGAATTAAATGCTGGGCCAGGTTCAATGCACTGAAGACCGCCCGCAATTCGAGAATGTTGATCGGGAGGAGGGATTCCTCCTTGGTCCACCGACCCTGAAGGGAGTGTTGCTCCAACACCGCGCCCCGACCTCTTAGACTGGCATCTGTCATCAACAGGACCCAGTCGGATATCCAGAAGGGACGGCCCCTGCACAATTGTCGGTACTTGAGCCACCAGAGCAGCGTCAGACGGACCTCCGGAGTCAATGAGATCATGTGAGACCTGATCTGATGAGGAAGGCTGTCCCACTTGGCTAGAATCAGCTTCTGGAGGGGGCGAGAATGGAATTGAGCATACTCCACCATGTCGAATGATGACACCATGAGGCCCAGCACCTGCATGGCCGAATGTATCGACACTTGCGGACGAGAAAGGAAGCAACGAATCCTGTCCTGAAGCTTCAGGACTTTCTCCTGAGATAAGAACAACCTCTGGTTGTGTGTCCAATAGTGCTCCCAGGTGCACCATGCTCTGAGCAGGGAGCAGGGAGGATTTCTTCCAGTTGATGAGCCACCCGTGGGCTTGTAGAAACCGGACAGTCATATCCAGATGACGTAGGAGAAGTTCTGGGGAATTTTCCAGGATTAACAAGTCGTCCAGATACGGCAGTATCCTGACCCCTTGACGGCGGAGTACCACCGTCATCACCGCCATGACTTTGGTGAAGACTCGTGGAGCCGTAGTTAAAAGGTAATGCCCGAAACTGGTAATGGAGGTTGCCAATCGCAAACCTCAGGTATTGCTGATGTGACGCTGCTATAGGAATATGCAGGTAAGCATCCTGTATGTCCAGGGAGACCATGTAGTCCCCAGGTTCCAATGCCAGAACTATAGAGCGAAGGGTTTCCATACGGAACTTGGAAACCTTCACAAACCTGTTCAATGCCTTGAGGTTGAGAATGGGCCGGGAGGATCCATTCGGTTTCAGGACTAGAAACATTGGAGAATAGTACCCCCGGCTCCTCTGCGCAAGAGGCACCTGTACTACGACTCCTGTATCCAGGAGGGTCTGTACCACCGAATGTAGAGTGTTTGCCTTTGTCTGGTCCAACGGGACATCTGTCCGGCAAAATCGATGAGGGGGTCGGTTCTTGAAGGCTATGGCGTAACCTCGAGTGACGACTTCCCGTACCCAGGCATCTGAAGTGGTCTTCAACCATTCCTGGGTATACCCTAGAAGCCGGCCCCCCACCCTGGGATCCCCCAGGGGGAGGCCCGCCCCGTCATGCGGCAGGCTTATCGGTCTTGGAAGCTGGCTGACGGGCCGCCCAGGCTCTTTTGGGCTCCAGTTTACCAGGTTTGGAAGTGCGGGCCTGCTTGTTGTACGCCTGACCTTTTGCTTTACCTGAAGGACGAAAGGGGCGAAAGGAAGTACCTTTAGCCTTCGACACAGAACGAGCGGTACTTGGCAGACAGTCAGTTTTGGCAGTAGCCAAGTCAGCCACTATCTTATTTAAGTCCTCCCCAAACAGAATATCTCCCTTGAAAGGGAGTACCTCCAGGGTTTTTCTAGAGTCCAGATCCACAGACCAGGAACTCAGCCACAATATCCGGCGAGCCAGGACTGATGTAGTAGAGGCCTTGGCTGCTAAGATACCGGCATCACAAGCCGCCTCTTTAATATAGCGAGAAGCTGTGACAATATATGACAAGTATTGTCTAGCATGGTCAGAAGAGATTTCAGCTTCTAACTCCAAGGCCCATGCTTCAATAGCCTCTGCAGCCCATGTAGCTGCAATAGTGGGCCTTTGTGCAGCACCCGTGAGGGTGTAAATCACTTTCAGACAACCCTCCACACGTTTATCCGTAGGTTCTTTTAGAGACGTGACGGTAGTGACAGGTAGAGCTGAGGAAACCACCACCCTAGCCACATGTGAGTCTACTGGAGGAGGCATTTCCCAATTTTTAGACAGCTCTGGCGCGAGGGGATAGCGAGCCAGCATCTTCTTTTGAGGCACGAACTTCTTACCCGGGTTTTCCCAGGGTTCCTGACGTATATCCACTAGGTGGTCAGAGTGAGGTAAAAATTGTTTAACCACCTTCTGACGCTTGAACCTATCTGGTTTCTTAGGAGGGACGGATGGCTCGGGATCATCCGTAATCTGTAAAATTAATTTAATAGCCTCCAAAAGATCAGGAACATCCACATGCGAACTACCCTCCCCATCAGGAGTATCTGAGTCAGAATCTGTGGGGTCAGTGTAAGTGCCATCTTCATCAGATGAGGTGTCAGTGACAGCAGTGGATTGTGAGGAGATAAGAGCTCGCTTAGAGGAGCCGTTGGACTTAGGCGAGCGAGGGTCAGACTTTTTAGTAGTCAGGGACTGGTTCAACTTCTTCAATTGAGCAGATAAATCGTCCGCCCACGGCGGATTAGCTGCAGGGACCACATACGGTTGCACCGGCATAGGGGGTCCCATAGGGGGTGTTAGTTTATTAACTAGCGTATATAGAAGCGTGGAAAAAGCAGCCCATGGTGGGTCATTAAGTACCTCTGTTGCCACAGTCCCACTGGGGGGCAAGGATCCCCCGGAACCAGAGCCCACAGCTGCTATATTCTCCCCATATGGATCTGTGGCTTCAGCAACACCGGCAGTGTGTTCAGCCCCAGAACCGTTACCTTCAGAAGTAGACATGATATAACTTGCAGTATCAGGTAACACAGTACAATTGGCAGCAGCACAATACCTCTTACCCAAACCCCTGCGCAGTGTAGTCAGCACAAGCAGAGATATAGGAGAGATATGGTGACTAAAATCACAGAGAAAAATACGTATCAGTATATCTTGTGAATAACCTATATTATTATAAAACCTGACGCACCAAGCCCCCTCAGGTTATAGAATATAGGGATAGCAAGTTGAGTGAGAGACACGAATGGAAACTACTCAGCAAGCTAATGCACACACATATAGTCACAGTTAGACAATGCAGAGGTTATTACTAACAATAATACTGCACTGGACCAGCTTATATAGCTATGTAGTCAATAGATATAACACTGCACAGTAAGAACTGGATGTATATCACAGGGTAATTGTACTAGAAACCCCTGACTAAATGCACTCTTTCTTAACTAACACTGTCTAAGTGACAGGTAGAATACTTAAGTGTCATGTAAAGTCACAGCGCTGTCAACCAGGCGGCTTTACACAGGAGGATTTGCCCAAGCAGTCACAGGAACAGTGTAACTGAGAGAAATGGCGCCCAAACACTGACAGGGAGTGAGGAAGAGACAGATATGCAGCTCCAGGGCTGGAACATTTGTGGGAAATGGCGCCCTGGGGCTGGGGGAGGGGCTTCAGGTCTAAGCCTTATCCCCCTGCTGGCAAAACCACCGGGTACTGCGGGCTACTAGTAAAATGGTTTTAAGGGAAAACCTGACCTGCAGCCATGCCCTGGTGATCTAGTGGGATGGCCTGTACTGCCACACTGTCCTCCGCCAGCGCGCGCGGCCCCTATAGCACTGGTCGCACCGGATCGCGATAATGTACGGGTCCCGCAAGCGGGACCCACTCACCACCTCCCGAAGCGCGGCCACGCGATCCCGGAGAGCCCCCGGCGTGTGTGCCTGACCATAGAAGAAAACCGGAGCCTCCTGCTGTAGTTACCCAGCAACCAGGGCTCGGGAGTGTACAGCGCCGCTGGGGAGAGATGGAGCTGCAGCAGTGAATGTCACTAGACATGTACACACTGCTGCAGCCCTTGAAGTCTTCACTTTTCTTTTTTCTTCTCAAAAAGCTCTTCTTAGGGCTGCCCAGAGCAGCCCCTCTGTTATGTGCCTGCTATCTGCGGCACCAACTACAAAACTGAGCTCCTGTGCAGGGAGGCGGGGTTATAGAGGAGGCGGCGCTATGCATTCTGGGAACAGTCAAAGCTTTTCAGCCTGTTTGTGCCTCGGATCAAGATCCTACTCTACACCCCTATGTCTTTCCTTGTGGAGCCCAGTGTACCCCGCAGCAGAAATAATGTTTATAGGTTCTATTGCCCTATAATCAATTTTGGGTGGACCAACTGATTCAATCAATTTTAACTTATATATATGGAATATGGATGCCATCATTTGTGAGGGCTTTTTTCTCTTTGGTATGTATCTTCCTCCTCCCCCAATATGTAAATAATAGAGATGAGCGCCTGAAATTTTTCGGGTTTTGTGTTTTGGTTTTGGGTTCGGTTCCGCGGCCGTGTTTTGGGTTCGAACGCGTTTTGGCAAAACCTCACCGAATTATTTTTGTCGGATTCGGGTGTGTTTTGGATTCGGGTGTTTTTTTCCAAAAACACTAAAAAACAGCTTAAATCATAGAATTTGGGGGTCATTTTGATCCCAAAGTATTATTAACCTCAAAAACCATAATTTACACTCATTTTCAGTCTATTCTGAATACCTCACACCTCACAATATTATTTTTAGTCCTAAAATTTGCACCGAGGTCGCTGTGTGAGTAAGATAAGCGACCCTAGTGGCCGACACAAACACCGGGCCCATCTAGGAGTGGCACTGCAGTGTCACGCAGGATGTCCCTTCCAAAAAACCCTCCCCAAACAGCACATGACGCAAAGAAAAAAAGAGGCGCAATGAGGTAGCTGTGTGAGTAAGATTAGCGACCCTAGTGGCCGACACAAACACCGGGCCCATCTAGGAGTGGCACTGCAGTGTCACGCAGGATGGCCCTTCCAAAAAACCCTCCCCAAACAGCACATGACGCAAAGAAAAAAAGAGGCGCAATGAGGTAGCTGTGTGAGTAAGATTAGCGACCCTAGTGGCCGACACAAACACCGGGCCCATCTAGGAGTGGCACTGCAGTGTCACGCAGGATGGCCCTTCCAAAAAACCCTCCCCAAACAGCACATGACGCAAAGAAAAAAAGAGGCGCAATGAGGTAGCTGACTGTGTGAGTAAGATTAGCGACCCTAGTGGCCGACACAAACACCGGGCCCATCTAGGAGTGGCACTGCAGTGTCACGCAGGATGTCCCTTCCAAAAAACCCTCCCCAAACAGCACATGACGCAAAGAAAAAAAGAGGCGCAATGAGGTAGCTGTGTGAGTAAGATTAGCGACCCTAGTGGCCGACACAAACACCGGGCCCATCTAGGAGTGGCACTGCAGTGTCACGCAGGATGTCCCTTCCAAAAAACCCTCCCCAATCAGCACATGATGCAAAGAAAAAGAAAAGAAAAAAGAGGTGCAAGATGGAATTGTCCTTGGGCCCTCCCACCCACCCTTATGTTGTATAAACAAAACAGGACATGCACACTTTAACCAACCCATCATTTCAGTGACAGGGTCTGCCACACGACTGTGACTGATATGACGGGTTGGTTTGGACCCCCCCCAAAAAAGAAGCAATTAATCTCTCCTTGCACAAACTGGCTCTACAGAGGCAAGATGTCCACCTCATCTTCACCCTCCGATATATCACCGTGTACATCCCCCTCCTCACAGATTATCAATTCGTCCCCACTGGAATCCACCATCTCAGCTCCCTGTGTACTTTGTGGAGGCAATTGCTGCTGGTCAATGTCTCCGCGGAGGAATTGATTATAATTCATTTTAATGAACATCATCTTCTCCACATTTTCTGGATGTAACCTCGTACGCCGATTGCTGACAAGGTGAGCGGCGGCACTAAACACTCTTTCGGAGTACACACTTGTGGGAGGGCAACTTAGGTAGAATAAAGCCAGTTTGTGCAAGGGCCTCCAAATTGCCTCTTTTTCCTGCCAGTATAAGTACGGACTGTGTGACGTGCCTACTTGGATGCGGTCACTCATATAATCCTCCACCATTCTATCAATGTTGAGAGAATCATATGCAGTGACAGTAGACGACATGTCCGTAATCGTTGTCAGGTCCTTCAGTCCGGACCAGATGTCAGCATCAGCAGTCGCTCCAGACTGCCCTGCATCACCGCCAGCGGGTGGGCTCGGAATTCTGAGCCTTTTCCTCGCACCCCCAGTTGCGGGAGAATGTGAAGGAGGAGATGTTGACAGGTCGCGTTCCGCTTGACTTGACAATTTTGTCACCAGCAGGTCTTTCAACCCCAGCAGACCTGTGTCTGCCGGAAAGAGAGATCCAAGGTAGGCTTTAAATCTAGGATCGAGCACGGTGGCCAAAATGTAGTGCACTGATTTCAACAGATTGACCACCCGTGAATCCTTGTTAAGCGAATTAAGGGCTGCATCCACAAGTCCCACATGCCTAGCGGAATCGCTCCGTGTTAGCTCCTTCTTCAATGCCTCCAGCTTCTTCTGCAAAAGCCTGATGAGGGGAATGACCTGACTCAGGCTAGCAGTGTCTGAACTGACTTCACGTGTGGCAAGTTCAAAGGGCATCAGAACCTTGCACAACGTTGAAATCATTCTCCACTGCACTTGAGACAGGTGCATTCCATCTCCTATATCGTGCTCAATTGTATAGGCTTGAATGGCCTTTTGCTGCTCCTCCAACCTCTGAAGCATATAGAGGGTTGAATTCCACCTCGTTACCACTTCTTGCTTCAGATGATGGCAGGGCAGGTTCAGTAGTTTTTGGTGGTGCTCCAGTCTTCTGTACGTGGTGCCTGTACGCCGAAAGTGTCCCGCAATTTTTCTGGCCACCGACAGCATCTCTTGCACGCCCCTGTCGTTTTTTAAAAAATTCTGCACCACCAAATTCAAGGTATGTGCAAAACATGGGACGTGCTGGAATTTGCCCATATTTAATGCACACACAATATTGCTGGCGTTGTCCGATGCCACAAATCCACAGGAGAGTCCAATTGGGGTAAGCCATTCCGCGATGATCTTCCTCAGTTGCCGTAAGAGGTTTTCAGCTGTGTGCGTATTCTGGAAAGCGGTGATACAAAGCGTAGCCTGCCTAGGAAAGAGTTGGCGTTTGCGAGATGCTGCTACTGGTGCCGCCGCTGCTGTTCTTGCGGCGGGAGTCCATACATCTACCCAGTGGGCTGTCACAGTCATATAGTCCTGACCCTGCCCTGCTCCACTTGTCCACATGTCCGTGGTTAAGTGGACATTGGGTACAGCTGCATTTTTTAGGACACTGGTGACTCTTTTTTGAAGGTCTGTGTACATTTTCGGTATCGCCTGCCTAGAGAAATGGAACCTAGATGGTATTTGGTACCGGGGACACAGTACCTCCAACAAGTCTCTAGTTGGCTCTGCAGTAATGATGGATACCGGAACCACGTTTCTCACCACCCAGGATGCCAAGGCCTCAGTTATCCGCTTTGCAGTAGGATGACTGCTGTGATATTTCATCTTCCTCGCAAAGGACTGTTGAACAGTCAATTGCTTACTGGAAGTAGTACAAGTGGGCTTACGACTTCCCCTCTGGGATGACCATCGACTCCCAGCGGCAACAACAGCAGCGCCAGCTGCAGTAGGCGTTACACGCAAGGATGCATCGGAGGAATCCCAGGCAGGAGAGGACTCGTCAGACTTGCCAGTGACATGGCCTGCAGGACTATTGGCATTCCTGGGGAAGGAGGAAATTGACATTGAGGGAGTTGGTGGGGTGGTTTGCGTGAGCTTGGTTACAAGAGGAAGGGATTTACTGGTCAGTGGACTGCTTCCGCTGTCACCCAAAGTTTTTGAACTTGTCACTGACTTATTATGAATGCGCTGCAGGTGACGTATAAGGGAGGATGTTCCGAGGTGGTTAACGTCCTTACCCCTACTTATTACAGCTTGACAAAGGGAACACACGGCTTGACACCTGTTGTCCGCATTTCTGGTGAAATACCTCCACACCGAAGAGCTGATTTTTTTGGTATTTTCACCTGGCATGTCAACGGCCATATTCCTCCCACGGACAACAGGTGTCTCCCCGGGTGCCTGACTTAAACAAACCACCTCACCATCAGAATCCTTCTGGTCAATTTCCTCCCCAGCGCCAGCAACACCCATATCCTCCTCATCCTGGTGTACTTCAACACTGACATCTTCAATCTGACTATCAGGAACTGGACTGCGGGTGCTCCTTCCAGCACTTGCAGGGGGCATGCAAATAGTGGAAGGCGCATGCTCTTCACGTCCAGTGTTGGGAAGGTCAGGCATCGCAACCGACACAATTGGACTCTCCTTGTGGATTTGGGATTTCAAAGAACGCACAGTTCTTTGCGGTGCTTTTGCCAGCTTGAGTCTTTTCAGTTTTCTAGCGAGAGGCTGAGTGCTTCCATCCTCATGTGAAGCTGAACCACTAGCCATGAACATAGGCCAGGGCCTCAGCCGTTCCTTGCCACTCCGTGTGGTAAATGGCATATTGGCAAGTTTACGCTTCTCCTCCGACAATTTTATTTTAGGTTTTGGAGTCCTTTTTTTTCTGATATTTGGTGTTTTGGATTTGACATGCTCTGTACTATGACATTGGGCATCGGCCTTGGCAGACGACGTTGCTGGCATTTCATCGTCTCGGCCATGACTAGTGGCAGCAGCTTCAGCACGAGGTGGAAGTGGATCTTGATCTTTCCCTAATTTTGGAACCTCAACTTTTTTGTTCTCCATATTTTATAGGCAGAACTAAAAGGCACCTCAGGTAAACAATGGAGATGGATGGATTGGATACTAGTATACAATTATGGACGGACTGCCACGGTTAGGTGGTATAAAAAAACCACGGTTAGGTGGTATATATTGTAATACAATTATGGATGGACGGACTGCCTGCCGAGTGCCGACACAGAGGTAGCCACAGCCGTGAACTACCGCACTGTACACTGGTTGATAAAGAGATAGTAGTATACTCGTAACAACTAGTATGACTGACTATGACGGTATAAAGAATGAAAAAAAAACCACGGTTAGGTGGTATATATTGTAATACAATTATGGATGGACGGACTGCCTGCCGAGTTCCGACACAGAGGTAGCCACAGCCGTGAACTACCGCACTGTACACTGGTTGATAAAGAGATGGTAGTATACTCGTAACAACTAGTATGACACTATGACGGTATAAAGAATGAAAAAAAAACCACGGTTAGGTGGTATATATTATAATAATACAATTATGGATGGACGGACTGCCTGCCGAGTTCCGACACAGAGGTAGCCACAGCCGTGAACTACCGCACTGTACACTGGTTGATAAAGAGATAGTAGTATACTCGTAACAACTAGTATGACTGACTATGACGGTATAAAGAATGAAAAAAAAACCACGGTTAGGTGGTATATATTGTAATACAATTATGGATGGACGGACTGCCTGCCGAGTTCCGACACAGAGGTAGCCACAGCCGTGAACTACCGCACTGTACACTGGTTGATAAAGAGATAGTAGTATACTCGTAACAACTAGTATGACTGACTATGACGGTATAAAGAATGAAAAAAAAACCACGGTTAGGTGGTATATATTGTAATACAATTATGGATGGACGGACTGCCTGCCGAGTTCCGACACAGAGGTAGCCACAGCCGTGAACTACCGCACTGTACACTGGTTGATAAAGAGATAGTAGTATACTCGTAACAACTAGTATGACTGACTATGACGGTATAAAGAATGAAAAAAAAACCACGGTTAGGTGGTATATATTATAATACAATTATGGATGGACGGACTGCCTGCCGACTGCCGACACAGAGGTAGCCACAGCCGTGAACTACCGCACTGTACACTGGTTGATAAAGAGATAGTAGTATACTCGTAACAACTAGTATGACTGACTATGACGGTATAAAGAATGAAAAAAAAACCACGGTTAGGTGGTATATATTGTAATACAATTATGGATGGACGGACTGCCTGCCGACTGCCGACACAGAGGTAGCCACAGCCGTGAACTACCGCACTGTACACTGGTTGATAAAGAGATAGTAGTATACTCGTAACAACTAGTATGACACTATGACGGTATAAAGAATGAAAAAAAAACCACGGTTAGGTGGTATATATTATAATACAATTATGGATGGACGGACTGCCTGCCGACTGCCGACACAGAGGTAGCCACAGCCGTGAACTACCGCACTGTACACTGGTTGATAAAGAGATAGTAGTATACTCGTAACAACTAGTATGACACTATGACGGTATAAAGAATGAAAAAAAAACCACGGTTAGGTGGTATATATTATAATACAATTATGGATGGACGGACTGCCTGCCGAGTGCCGACACAGAGGTAGCCACAGCCGTGAACTACCGCACTGTACACTGGTTGATAAAGAGATAGTAGTATACTCGTAACAACTAGTATGACTGACTATGACGGTATAAAGAATGAAAAAAAAAACACGGTTAGGTGGTATATATTATAATACAATTATGGATGGACGGACTGCCTGCCGACTGCCGACACAGAGGTAGCCACAGCCGTGAACTACCGCACTGTACACTGGTTGATAAAGAGATAGTAGTATACTCGTAACAACTAGTATGACACTATGACGGTATAAAGAATGAAAAAAAAACCACGGTTAGGTGGTATATATTATAATACAATTATGGATGGACGGACTGCCTGCCGACTGCCGACACAGAGGTAGCCACAGCCGTGAACTACCGCACTGTACACTGGTTGATAAAGAGATAGTAGTATACTCGTAACAACTAGTATGACACTATGACGGTATAAAGAATGAAAAAAAAACCACGGTTAGGTGGTATATATTATAATAATACAATTATGGATGGACGGACTGCCTGCCGACTGCCGACACAGAGGTAGCCACAGCCGTGAACTACCGCACTGTACACTGGTTGATAAAGAGATAGTAGTATACTCGTAACAACTAGTATGACTATGACGACGGTATAAAGAAAGAAAAAAAAATACCACGGTTAGGTGGTATATAATTATACAATTATGGATGGACGGACTGCCTGCCGAGTGCCGAGTGCCGACACAGAGGTAGCCACAGCCGTGAACTACCGCACTGTACTGTGTCTGCTGCTAATATAGACTGGTTGATAAAGAGATAGTATACAACAATATACTACTATACTGGTGGTCAGGCACTGGTCACCACTAGTCACACTGGCAGTGGCACTCCTGCAGCAAAAGTGTGCACTGTTTAATTTTAAATTAATATAATATTATGTACTCCTGGCTCCTGCTATAACAACCTGCAGTGCTCCCCAGTCTCCCCCACAATTATTATAAGCTTTTATACATTGATGTGCAGCACACTGGGCTGAGCTGAGTGCACACAGACTGAGTCACACTGTGTGACTGCTGTGTATCGTTTTTTTCAGGCAGAGAACGGATATAGCAGAGAACGGATATATTAAATAAAAGTTAACTTAACAACAACTGCACTGGTCACTGTGGTAAACTCTGTCTGCACAATCTCTCTCTCTCTCTCTCTCTTCTAATCTATTCTAATGGAGAGGACGCCAGCCACGTCCTCTCCCTATCAATCTCAATGCACGTGTGAAAATGGCGGCGACGCGCGGCTCCTTATATAGAATCCGAGTCTCGCGAGAATCCGACAGCGTCATGATGACGTTCGGGCGCGCTCGGGTTAACCGAGCAAGGCGGGAAGATCCGAGTCGCTCGGACCCGTGAAAAAAAAAGTGAAGTTCGTGCGGGTTCGGATTCAAAGAAACCGAACCCGCTCATCTCTAGTAAATAATACACAAAAAATATATATAATTATAATAGGATTTTGATAACCTACCGGTAAATCCTTTTCTCCTAGTCCGTAGAGGATGCTGGGGTCCACTTCATGACCATGCGGTATAGACGGGATCCGCAGGAGACATGGGCACTCTAAAGACTTTTCATTGGGTGTGAATTGGCTTCTCCCTCTATGCCCCTCCTCCAGACCTCAGTTGTAGGAACTGTGCCCAGGGAGACTAACATTTCGAGGAAAGGAATTACTTAACTAGTGGTGAGATATCTACCAACTCACACCCTCAACCATGCCGCACACATGGCATTCAACATAACACATGCCAACAGGCATGAACTAATTGCAGCAACATGCTGAACCAAGATAACACAACTTGTGTAACTGTAATAACTAAACTGCAGGTAAAGTACACACTGGGACGGGCGCCCAGCATCCTCTACGGACTAGGAGTAAAGGATTTACCGGTAGGTTATCAAAATCCTATTTTCTCATACGTCCTAGAGGATGCTGGGGTCCACTTCATGACCATGGGGTTTATACCAAAGCTCCAGTACGGGCGGGAGAGTGCAGATGACCCTGCAGCACCGATTGACCGAACTTGAGGTCCTCATCGGCCAAGGTGTCAAACTTGTAGAATTTTGCAAATGTGTTTGACCCTGACCAAGTAGCTGCTCGGCAAAGTTGTAATGCCGAGACCCCCCCGGGCAGCCGCCCAGGAGGAGCCCACCTTCCTAGTAGAATGGGCCTTCCCCGACATCGGTAACGGCAATCCAGCCGTAGAATGAGCTTGCTGAATCGTACCTCTGATCCAGCGCGCAGTAGTCTGCTTGGAAGCAGGACACCCAATCTTGTTGGGAGCATACAGGACAAACAAAACCTCTGTTTTCCATATTCGAGCTGTTCTAGCGACATAAATCTTCAAAGCTCTAACCACATCTAGAGACTTTGACTCAGCAAACGTGTCAGTAGCAACTGCCACCACAATAGGTTGGTTTATGTGGAAAGAGGAAACTACCTTTGGAAGAAAATGTTGACGAGTTCTCAACTCTGCCCTATCTTCATGGAAGATCAGGTAAGGGCTCTTGTGGGACAAAGCCCCCAATTCAGACACCCGCCTTGCGGATGCCAACGCCAAAAGCATCACCACTTTCCAAGTGAGAAACTTCAACTCTATTTCTTGTAGAGGCTCAAACCAACCCGATTGAAGGAACTGCAACACCACATTAAGGTCCCATGGTGCCACTGGAAGCACAAATGGAGGCTGGATGTGCAGAACCCCTTTCACGAACATCTGAACTTCTGGAAAGGAGGCCAATTGTTTTTGAAAGAAAACTTATAAGGCCGAAATTTGGACCTTGATTGACCCCAATCTAAGACCTGCATCCACACCAGTCTGCAGAAAATGGAGAAAACGTCCCTAATCAAACTCTTCCATAGGAGCCTTCTTGGATTCACACCAAGACACATATTTTCTCCAAATACGGTGGAAATGTTTAGACGTTACTCCTTTCCTGGCCTGAATAAGAGTGGGGATGACTTCTTTGGGAATACCCTTTTGGGCTAAGATCCAACGCTCAACAGCCATGCCGTCAAACGTAGCCGCTGTAAGTCTTGATACACACACGGTCCCTGCTGTAGTAGGTCCTCTCGAGGAGGAAGAGGCAGAGGATCTTCTATGAGCAACTCCTGAAGATCTGGATACCAAGCCCTCCTTGGCCAGTCTGGGGCAATGAAGATTGCTCAAACTCTTGTTCTTATTATTATTTTGAGACCTTTTGGAATCAGTGGAAGTGGAGGGAAAACATATACCGACCAAAACACCCACTGGGTCACCAGTGTATCCACTGCTATTGCTTGAGGGTCTCTCGATCTGGAACAATATCTCTGAAGCTTCTTGTTTAGACGAGATGCCATCATGTCTACTTGAGGAACTCCCCAAAGACTCGTCACCTCTGCGAAGACTTCTTGGTGGAGGCCCCACTCTCCTGGATGGAGATCGTGTCTGCTGAGGAAGTCTTCTTCCCAGTTGTCCACTCCCGGAATGAAAATTGCTGACAGAGCTCTAACATGTCTTTCTGCCCAGAGGAGAATCCTTGTCACCTCTGCCATTGCCGCTCTGCTTTTCGTTCCGCCTTGCCTGTTTATGTACGCGACTGCTGTTACATTGTCCGACTGGATCTGCACGGGACCTTGAAGAAGATGTACCGCTTGTAGAAGGCCGCTGTAAATGGCTCTCAATTCCAGAACGTTTATGTGAAGGCAAGCTTCCTGACTTGACCATTTTTCCTTGGAAGCTTTCCCCCTGTGTGACAGCTCTCCAGCCTCGGAAACTTGCATCCGTGGTTATTAGGACCCAGTCGTGAATCCCAAACCTGCGTCCCTCTAGTAGGTGAGAACTGTGTAGCCACCACAGGAGCGAAATCCTGGCTTTGGGGGACAGGATTATTTTCCGGTGTATGTGTAGGTGGCATCCGGACCACTTGTCCAACAGGTCCCACTGGAATACTCTGGCATGAAATCGGACAAACTGTATGGCCTCGTAGGCCGCTACCATTTTCCCCAACAACCGAATGCATTGATGGATCGACACGCTTGTTGGTTTCAATATTTGTTTGACCATTTTCTGGATTTCCAGAGCCTTTTCCACTAGAAGAAATACTCTCCGTACTTCTGTGTCCAGAATCATCCCTAAAAAGGACAATCTTGTCATCGGTTCCAACTGCGACTTTGGAAAATTCATGATTCAACCATGTTGTTGGAGTATTGACAGGGAGAGTGCGATGTTCTGCACCAACTGTTCCCTGGATCTCGCTGTTATCAGGAGATCGTCCAGATAAGGAATTATATTGACTCCTTTTTAACGAAGGAGGACCATCATCTCCACCATCACCTTGGTGAATACCCTCGGTGCCGTGGAGAGTCCGAACGGCAACGTCTGAAACTGGTAATGGCAATCCTGTACTGCGAATCTCAGATAAGCTTGGTGAGGAGGATAAATGGGAACATGGAAGTAAGCATATTTTATGTCTACTGACACCATGGAGTCCCCCTCTTCCAGACTGGATATCACTACCCTCAGGGATTCCATCTTGAACTTGAACCTTTTCAGGTAGAGATTCAGATTTTTCAGGTTTAAAATCGGTCTGACCGAGCCGTCCGGCTTCGGAACTACGAAGAGGCTTGAATAAAAAAACCTTCTCCATACTGTGCCACGGGTACCAGGACAATGACCTGATCCTGACATAATTTTTTAATTGCCGTTGTTACTGCCTCTCTTCCGGGAAGAGAAGCTGGCAAGGTCGATTTGAAAAATCGGCAGGGGTAGACGTCTTGAAACTCTAGTTTGTACCCATTGGACAGTATTTGTAAGACCCATTGGTCCAGGCCAGATTGAATCCAGATTTGGCTGAAAAGTTTCCGGCGTGCTCCCACCCAAGCGGACTCCCGCAAGGGAGCCCCAGCATTATGCTGCAGATTTGGCAGAAGCAGGGGTAGACTTCTGCTCCTGCGATCCGGGCGATGCTGCGGATTTCTTTCCTTTTCCCCTTCCCCTACCTGCAAAAAAAGGGGAGACCTTTGGCCTTTTTGTATTTGTTGGGCCGAAAGGACTGTATGTGAGAGTGATGTGTCTTTTTCGCCGGTGTAGGAGCATAAGGCAAGAATGTCGACTTACCTGCGGTAGCCGCCGTGACTAACGCATCCAGCCCATCACCAAACAAGGTCTCACCTTTATACGGGAGAGCCTCCATATTTTATTTTGGAATCTACATCAGCATTCCACTGACGAATCCACAACGCCCTCCGAGCCGATACTGCCATGGTAGCGGTTCTTGATCCCAAGAAACCAATATATTTAATGGATTCTAGTACATACGCAGCAGCGTCTTTGATATGACCTAACATTAGGAGTATCTCGTCTCCATCTATTGTGTCAATGTCTAATGACAAGTTTTCTGACCACTTTTCAATAGCACTACTCACCCACTCACATACAATGGTAGGCCTGAGTAGTGTCCCATTGGCCACATCAATAAATCACCTCACTCACTTGCGGTCTGTCGGCTCCTTAAGTGAAGCCATTCCAGGCACAGGGAGAAACACCTTTTCTCTTTTATGACAGGGTCCTGTCTAAAATGCGGGGTGACTCCCACCTTTTTGGAAAAAGGTAAGCTGCCTGAATTCCTTTTGGGAATTTGAAATTTCTTTTCAGGTTAAATCAGACCTGAGGTGGAGGGAAAATTACATTACTTCTTTACTAAAGTAAACCCTCTCCTTGTGTTAAAAGAGGGGGCTTCATAACTTCTAACACCTCCTTTATAGCTAAAACATGTTTTGAATGCTTTTTTGCTAACTTAGGACCTATTCCCCTGGAATCACTAGTGTCGACACAGGAATCAGAGTCCGTGTCGGTATCAGTTTGTACTACTTGTGCAAATTTGTATCCCTGTGGATGAAAGGCAGAACTATTAAAAATCACATCTTCAACAGATTATTTTCATTTTCTGTATGAGATTCAGTCCAACCTCTTACTGATATGATTCACACTATCATGTAACCTTTCACCCAGTCAGGCTCTTGGTGTCATATTACACCTCTGTGTCCCTAACATGTCTCCACAGAGTTCTCTGCCACAGACATGTCACACACGTGCAGAACCACACCACAGACACTCCGGGATTTCTAGGGGATAGACCCACAGTAAAATCTGTCAGAGGGACACAGATGGGATTTGCCAGTAACACAATGTCTGTGAACACAAAATGCCCACTGACATTCAGCACTTTTATAATGTTAATCACACAAGTATATAGCACCAAATTCACTGTGGCCCCCCCTGTCAGTGGTGGAGGAGGACCAGTGTTGTCTCTGCAGCCTGAGGAGAGAGATAAAATGGTGCTGAGCAGTGTACTGGCTGACTGAGGAGAAAGCTCCACTCTTCAATGATGTGTTTCTCCTCAGCTTTTATGAGGTAATTTTTTATACTGGCGGGGGTAGGCCTGTGCCTCAGCAACTTATGCCCCTTATTTATGCCAGTTTCCATAGGTTTCATGCTGCCCAGGGCGCCCCCCCCCCCCCCCGCACCCTGCAGTGCCTGTGTATGTGTGGGTAACATGGCGCGCTGCACTCCCGACAGCCGCACGATACCTTTAGCAGTCACTTTCTTGATTGAAGATCTGTCTTCTAACACTCACCTGTCTTCTGGCTCTGTGAGGGGGGTGACAGCGTGCTGTGGGAGTGAGCATCTAGGCACGGCTAGCGTTCAGTTCCCTTCAGGAGCTAATGGTGTCCTGTCAGCCAGAAGCAGAGCCATGAAACTCTTTAGGAAGTTGGTTCCTACTTCTGCCCCCTCAGTCCCACGAAGCAGGGAGTCTGATGCCAGCAGATCTCCCTGAAAATAAAAAACCTAACATAAGTCTTTTCAGAGAAACTCAGTAGAGCTCCTCAGAGTGCATCCAGTCGACCTGGGCACATCTCTACAACTGAGGTCTGGAGGAGGGGCATAGAGGGAGGAGCCAGTTCACATCCAATGAAAAGTCTTTAGAGTGCCCATGTCTCCTGCGGATCCCGTCTATACTCCCTGGTCATGAAGTGGACCCCAGCATCCTCTAGGATGTATGAGAAATATTTTTTCTGCAAATCATCTGATCACCCGTTTTATTTTGTAGTGATACCATATGCTAACCCCTGAAGAAGTCATCTTGACGAAACGCATTAGGTCAAATCAGTTACGGTCTTCTGTCTAGTTCACAATTACACCTTTTGAGCTCACACCTGTGAAGGTGAAGGTGTTTGTTCCAACTGTTGAGATTGACGGATTTCCTGAACTGTATTGTGATGTTATTTTAACTGTACATGCATTTCTTTTAATAAAAAGCCCTTGGTATCTTATCTAACTAGGCCTTTGGCCATCTTTTTCGGGTGATCTCTTGGTGTGAGGGTATATTTACAGGCATCCAATACAAAGTATCCCACACCATGGAGAAAATTCTCTGGAATATACATGAAACTAAGAAATTGAGTACAAATATTTTTCAAGGCTATATACTAAGCGCAATTGTGTGTAGAAATTGGGTTGCAGGAGTCCACTAACAGGGGCTCCTTCCATATCACTGCTAGTGTTCAGTGTGCAAGTTTAGACATTTCTGTATCTGTGTGTGTGAGTATATGTATATATATATATATATATATATAACACAGTACTTGGTCTGGCACTCCTCGTTCCCGCAGGGTAACGGCTCCGGTGCCCTCCCTGAGCAAACAGGCTCTGTATAGGTTGGTGGAAGGCGGCACTCAGGAGACTTTCACAAATGTAGGAAAACGTGCTTTAATGTGCGTCTACGTTTCGGGAGTCGCACTCCCTTCCTCAGGACACAGCAAAACAAAGTGCCAAACAGTGCAAAATACAGTACTTAAATAACTTACCATCCCCTGGCTCATCAGTCTCCAACACGGCCAGCGGCGTCCCGGTCCCCGGAGCCCGCACTTCCGGATCCGGCTGCATACGCCCCTCCAGAGTGACGTCATTCCGTTGCCGAGCGACGCGGCCGTGGGGAGAGTGCACGCAGGCACTGAACATCCGTTGTCATGGGGATGGATCCCTATGGTAACATAACAAAAATGCAACTAAAACAGTGTCAATATGACCACGATTGTGGATAACAGTGTAAACAAATCATAGTGCATAGGACACACATTGCAAACACAACGAGTGAGATCTGTAAAATCAATGATAAATAAATACAAAAAATTACATATATAAAGTATTAAAACACGGCACACTCCTGCTCTTATTGGTTTGCATAACTTGCCATCAAATAACGCGTGTTGAAAGAGCGGACAGAAGGCCACCAAACTCCTACACTTAGTAGGCACCCTTAGTGAGAACATGTCTCACCGAGGGACTGAAGACACGGGGTATACAGTGGCTAGAATATGGAGTGGTTTAGCATATTAACACTAATTTAGTGTGATCTTTTAATACGCTACGTGATGCTTATGACATGCAGGCATACTAGTTTATCCAGTTTATCACCATGCAACTTTTAATCTCATAAAAAGCTGCTCAAACTTAAATATTCATTTAAACCACGCGGATGGATCGTGTCTAACTTATAAATCCATCTCGCCTCTAGTTGCAGCAGTTTTTTGGCTCGATTGCCCCCTCGCACTGACTCAGGGACCTGATCAGAGCCGGCCCTAACCAATATGATGCCCTAGGCAAGATTTTGGCTGGTGCCCCCTAGCACCGCCACTGGTTCTGCAGGAGATGCCTGGCATGAGTCAGCTGGCAGCTCTGCTAACGTCGGGCGCCTTTTGTTTATGAAAATGCATCATATTATTTGCATTACTATGTGGCTAGGATGCACAAGCAGCTTCTGCTGATTAATATGATATGCAGCATGCCTATATTCTGTGTGCAACTGCGGCTGTATCTGCATATGAAATGCTATAGTACAGTGATTTTCAGGAATACACTGTAACATAGCATTTCGTATGCAGATACAGCCGCAGTCACACACAGAATATAGGCATGCCGCATATCATTTTAATCAGCAGAAGCTGCTGGTGCCCCTAAGCATACCAAATGCCCTAGGCAATTGCCTAGTTTGCCTATGCCTAAGGCCGGCTCTGGACCTGATCCACTATTCTGTAGCGAACTGACGCAAGATTGTGGCGCTTCTGTACAAAGTGGCGCGCCACAGGTTGGTCACTACTGCCTGATGTTAAGGCTGCCCTGATCGCAGACCTGTGTTGGGCCATCCGTTCTTTAAAAAGACACTGCGTCTTCCCCACATAATACAGGCTGCAGGGGCACATTAATACATAGATTACAAATGTTGAATTACATGTTAGTGGTTTAAGGATTCTCAACTTTTTCCCAGTATGGGGATGTGAAATGAAATCCCCAGTCAGCATATAGCTGCACGTGGTGCAACCCAGGCACTTATAACAACCTGCCTTGCGTGTCAAAAAATGTGTCGCGGGCTGTGTCTTTGTAAATCCCGTGACATCATTTTTGACCACCAGATCTTTAATGTTGAAGCTGCGGGTGTAACAGGGCATGATTTTGCTTTGTTTTAAACTGGGTAAACTAGGGTCAGAGGTGATCATAGGCCACATTTGTTTAACTTTTGTATTGGTCCTTCTGCTGGTGGTATTAAACTGGTTTACCCAAGCAATCTTGGGGGCAGAGTGTTAGGGTCTCCTGCCCTGTGCTGCCACGTCGTCATGGCAACCGGGAGACAAGTGCTAGCGGAGTGACCTGAGCGCAGCTGATACTCCGGTTCGGGTCTTTTGCTGTGCAGTGGTTATAGGCTCTGTGCATGGCAGGGGATCCGGTGCTGGTTTTTGTGCTCACAGTCTGTGAGGTCTGAGTGGGGCGTGGACAGCACCTGCTTTATAAGGCCTCTTCTCAGGGTAAGCAGATGCTGCTGAATCTTTGTTGGTTAGTCAGTTTCTGAAAGTTAGCCAGTACTGTGTAGCTTTGTATTTGTTTGTTGCTTACTGCAAATAGGCCTGGGGATTTGGTATTACACTCTGCCAATCCAGACCTAGCAGTAAGACTGGAGTCAGTCGTTTAGCTTGCTGGGGTTCTGTTACTACTCTGTGAATTTAGCAAGTTTGCGGCTGTATTCTAAGACTTGCCTGTCTAATCCTGTCTCACTGTGCTAGGTGTCAGGGGTCAGTTTAGTGGCAGAAAGCTGAACCTGTGCACTGCAAGTGAGAATTAGGATTGTGGAGACTCTCCTTGTGTCTATCATTCCATCTCTGACCAAGGAGTTTACTGCCACACCCGTTGGTAACCCTTTAGGGTTTTGCTGTTGCCCTTAGCAACAGCATTTCGGGTTCTCTACGTATTAAAACACAACATCTTGCTTTTCCCATCTGAGCAGTTCTAATACAAGGGAGATACCCAGTTCCTTAGCCTCTGGGCTTCTTTGTTCACTTTGTGTGTATTTTGTTACCCTATCACCTTCTGTGTACGTTATGTCATATTCCCCAGTCTGTCTGTAAGTCCATTTGTTTTGCATTACAGTTCAAACACCAGTACATTCCTGCAGGCACTGGAGTGCATAATAGTCCTGACACCAGTACTTTCCTGCAGGCACTGGTGTGCATAACATATTCAGCAGCCTAATACTCCTGTTGAAATTTTGTGGGAATATGGAGCATACCCCTCAAAATACGTTGCAACAGGTGGTCGATCAGGTGCAGGTCCTGACTCGACAATTTAATGATTTGTCCATTAAAATGCACACCTCCCAGGCTGCTGGCGGAGCTCCCGCAGCAGCAGCACCTGCAGGGGTTAAGGAGCCGAAAGTAAATCTCCCGGATCGTTTTTCTGGAGATCGCTCGCAGTTCTTTTGTTTCAAGGAGAGCTGCAAGCTATACTTCCGGCTTAGGCCTCAGTCTTCTGGGTCGGAGATTCAGCGGGTGGGCATAGTGATTTCCTTGCTACAAGGTGACCCACAGGTCTGGGCATATGGGTTGCAGCCTGACTGTCCGTCGCTTAAAAGTGTTGATGCTTTTTTTACGGCACTGGGCATGTTGTATGATGACCCTGACAAGACGGCCTCAGCCGAGGCTCAGATTTCGATCCTTAAGCAAGGGCGAAGGCAAGTTGAGGTTTACTGTACGGAGTTTCGGAGGTTGGCCCATGATACCCAGTGGAATGACCCAGCCCTGAGACACCAGTACCGAAGAGGTCTTTCTAACCAGATAAAGGACCAACTGGTACAATATCCCTTGCCTGATAGCTTGGATCAGCTCATGCAGTTATCCATCCGGGTGGATAGACGGCTGAGAGAGCGTAGGCTTGAAAGGGAGACTGAGATTTCCTTCCTTCCCAAGGGAACCTCAGACTCTGAGGAATTTTCCGAGGAGCCTATGCAGATTGGGGCTACCCGCCTCTCCTCGCGTGAGAAGACGCGGAGGAGACAGCAGGGGTTGTGTTTGTACTGTGGGAATAAAGGTCATGTGGTAGTATCATGCCCAGAAAAGCCGGAAAACTTCAGGGCCTGAGGGTGATGGGAAATATCCTGTCAGGCCAGAAGTCAGAATTTCCCAAGAAGACTTTTATCATTCCGGTGACCTTGAAGATCCTCGGTCAAACTGTCAAGACTGAGGCCTTTGTGGACAGTGGGGCCGACGGGGTTTTTATGGACCGCCAATTCGCCCTGAAACACTCTGTTCCCTTAGTACCCTTGGCATCGGAAATTGAGATTTGTGGGTTAAACGGGGAACCATTATCCCAAGGTAAAATTACCTCTTGCACTAGCCAGATTTCTTTGTTTATTGGAGCCACACACTCTGAAAAATTGTCCTTTTATGTGACTGTCTGTACTTTTGCCCCATTGGTGTTGGGGTTACCCTGGTTAAGGGCCCACAATCCTCAATTTGACTGGGTCTCTGGGGAGATTCTTAGTTGGGGTACTGATTGTTTCAGGAGTTGCTTGAGCCTTCCAGTCAGGCTCTCGCAGCTAAGTTTGCCAGGATTGCCAGGGTGTTATGCAGATTTTGCGGACGTGTTCTCCAAAAAAGTTGCAGAGGTACTACCTCCCCATCGCCCCTATGACTGTGCCATTGATTTGTTGCCAAATGCTAAGCTTCCCAAGAGCAGGTTGTACTCCCTGTCACGTCCTGAGACTCAGGCTATGGCAGAGTACATTCAGGAGAACTTGGCTAAGGGATTTATCAGACCTTCACAGTCTCCAGTTGGGTCGGGGTTCTTCTTTGTGGGTAAAAAGGACGGTTCGTTGCGACCCTGCATCGACTTCAGGGAATTGAACCGTATCACGATTAAAAACTCATACCCACTGCCTCTCATTTCGGTCTTGTTTGACCAGCTTCGTACTGCCACCATTTTTTCTAAGATTGACCTACGCGGTGCGTACAATCTAATCCGAATAAGAGAGGGGGATGAATGGAAGACTGCCTTTAATACCCACTCAGGGCATTATGAATATTTGGTGATGCCTTTTGGGCTCTGTAATGCCCCGGCAGTCTTCCAGGATTTCATGAATGATGTGCTCAGGGAATATTTGGATAGATTCTTAGTTGTATACTTAGATGACATCCTAATCTTCTCCCATTCCCTGGAGGAACATCGGAAGCATGTACGCTTAGTCCTCCAGAAACTCAGAGACCACCGGCTTGGGGCAAAGCTGGAGAAGTGCGAAATTGAAGTTCAGCAAATCGCATTTCTAGGATATATTATCTCCCCAGAAGGTTTTCAAATGGAGGGTTCCAAGGTACAGGCAGTCCTGGATTGGGTGCAGCCCACTAGTTTGAAGGCGCTTCAGCGTTTCCTGGGCTTTGCGAATTTTTATAGACGATTTATCGCTGGATTTTCGTCTATAGTGGCGCCCTTGGTAGCATTCACTAAGAAAGGGGCGGATGTTGCTCACTGGTCTTGTGAGGCTAAAGCGGCTTTTGCCCGTCTCAAAAGGGCATTTGTTTCGGCCAAGGTGCTGCGACACCCAGATCCAGAGCGTCCTTTTGTGGTGGAGGTGGATGCCTCTGAGATGGGTATTGGGGCAGTGCTTTCTCAGATGGGAGTGTCTGATAATCGCCTTCAACCCTGTGCTTACTTTTCCCGTAAATTTTCGCCTGCCGAGATGAATTATGACGTGGGTAACCGGGAATTGTTGGCTATTAAGGATGCACTCGAGGAGTGGAGACACTGGCTTGAGGGGGCTAAGTTTGTGGTCTCAATTCTCACTGACCATAAGAATCTGGCATATTTAGAGTCAGCGAAGCGTCTCAATGCCAGGCAGGCACGATGGGCTTTGTTTTTTGCTCGCTTTAATTTTTTGATAACATATCGCCCTGGGTCAAAAAACATCAAGGCTGATGCGCTCTCGCGGAGTTTTGCTCCAATCCAGGAGACCACCGAGGAGCCGTTGCCCATTGTTTCCCCATCATGTATTAAAGTGGGCATTACCCAGGACCTCTTATCATTAGTCCTTAGAGCACAGGAGCAGGCTCCTCCAGACCTTCCGGTAGGTCTTTTGTTTGTGCCTCCTAGGTTAAGACAGCGAGTGTTCCTGGAATTCCATGCCAAGAAGTCTGCAGGTCACCCGGGTATTGCCAGAACTCGGGAGTTGCTATCTAGGGCGGTGTGGTGGCCCTCGGTGGCTAAGGATGTGGATCAGTGGGTTCGGGCATGTGACATCTGTGCCCGAAATAAGACTCCTAGAGGGGTTCCTGTTGGCCCATTACATCCACTCTCTATCCCATCTAAGCCATGGACCCACATTTCAATGGATTTTGTGGTGGACTTGCCCAAATCCTCGGGGATGACAGCCATCTGGGTTGTCGTTGACAGGTTTTCGAAGATGGCGCACTTCGTTCCACTGGTTGGGCTGCCATCGGCCAGACGCCTGTCTGAATTATTTATGCTGCATGTTGTGCGTCTCCACGGGTTGCCACTTGATGTGGTCTCTGACCGCGGATCCCAGTTTGTGGCCAAATTCTGGAGGGCATTTTGTTCCGATCTCCAGATTTCTGTCAGCTTGTCGTCGGGCTACCATCCGCAGTCTAATGGGCAGACTGAAAGGGTGAACCAGTCCTTGGAGCAGTTCCTCAGGTGTTATGTCTCCAAGTGTCAGACTGACTGGGTTGCTCATCTGTCCATGGCGGAGTTTGCCTATAACAACGTGGCTCACTCTGCTACAGGGATCTCTCCCTTCCTTTGTGTGTATGGGCATCATCCTAAGGCCAATTCTTTTGACCCCCTGGACTCCACGCCTGGTGGTTCCTCTGTGGTTTCGGTCCTTAGAGGTATTTGGCGGAAAGTGAAGAAAGCCCTTGTGTCTGTGTCATTAGTGACCAAAAGGGTTTTTGATAAGCGGAAAAGACCCTGCAGCTTCAAATTAGGAGACTTCGTCTGGTTGTCTACCAAGAATTTGAAGTTGAGACAGCCATCTCATAAGTTAGGCCCCCGGTTCATCGGCCCTTATAAGATCACCAGGGTTATCAATCCGGTGGCATTTCAGTTAGATCTGCCCCGTTCTTTGGGTATCAATAAAACATTTCATTGTTCCCTTTTAAAACGGGCGATTAGTAATCCTTCTTCCAGTGGAAGACCTTCCCCTCTTCTGATACGTGGCCAGAGGGAGTTTGTTGTTGAAAGGATTCTTGACTCCAAGGTGGTTCGGGGTCGGCTGTCATTTTTGGTGCACTGGAAGGGGTATGGCCCGGAGGAGCGGTCGTGGGTGCGCAGTTGTGATCTTCATGCCCCCAGACTGATACGCTCTTTCTTCTCGCAGTTCCCCGATAAACCCGGTGGTAGGGGTTCTTTGACCCCTCGTCAGAGGGGGGGTACTGTTAGGGTCTCCTGCCCTGTGCTGCCACGTCGTCATGGCAACCGGGAGACAAGTGCTAGCGGAGTGACCTGAGCGCAGCTGATACTCCGGTTCGGGTCTTTTGCTGTGCAGTGGTTATAGGCTCTGTGCATGGCAGGGGATCCGGTGCTGGTTTTTGTGCTCACAGTCTGTGAGGTCTGAGTGGGGCGTGGACAGCACCTGCTTTATAAGGCCTCTTCTCAGGGTAAGCAGATGCTGCTGAATCTTTGTTGGTTAGTCAGTTTCTGAAAGTTAGCCAGTACTGTGTAGCTTTGTATTTGTTTGTTGCTTACTGCAAATAGGCCTGGGGATTTGGTATTACACTCTGCCAATCCAGACCTAGCAGTAAGACTGGAGTCAGTCGTTTAGCTTGCTGGGGTTCTGTTACTACTCTGTGAACTTAGCAAGTTTGCGGCTGTATTCTAAGACTTGCCTGTCTAATCCTGTCTCACTGTGCTAGGTGTCAGGGGTCAGTTTAGTGGCAGTAAGCTGAACCTGTGCACTGCAAGTGAGAATTAGGATTGTGGAGACTCTCCTTGTGTCTATCATTCCATCTCTGACCAAGGAGTTTACTGCCACACCCGTTGGTAACCCTTTAGGGTTTTGCTGTTGCCCTTAGCAACAGCATTTCGGGTTCTCTACGTATTAAAACACAACATCTTGCTTTTCCCATCTGAGCAGTTCTAATACAAGGGAGATACCCAGTTCCTTAGCCTCTGGGCTTCTTTGTTCACTTTGTGTGTATTTTGTTACCCTATCACCTTCTGTGTACGTTATGTCATATTCCCCAGTCTGTCTGTAAGTCCATTTGTTTTGCATTACAGTTCAAACACCAGTACATTCCTGCAGGCACTGGAGTGCATAACAGTCCTGACACCAGTACTTTCCTGCAGGCACTGGTGTGCATAACACAGAGGTTGTGGGCTGTTTGACCTGTAGCAATTCCTGTCTGTTCTTGGATTTGGCCCTTGCGCATGCTTGCTTCAAGAGGCCTGCCGGATAGCCCCTTTGTAAGAATCTATTGGTCATGGCTTCTAATTGAACCTCCAGTTCATCAGGGGCGCTGGTGATTCTGCACACCCTAAGGAACTGGGAATATGGTAAGCCTTGTATTAAAGCTGGAGGATGAAAGCTGTCATAACGGAGAAGTGTATTGCGGTCCGTGGGCTTAGAATATAATGTGGTCTGCAACTCGCCATCTCGTATCAGGATCTTAGTATCCAAAAAACAAATTTCAGACCTATGCGTGGACAGCGTGAGTTTAATCGGACTGGACGAGTTGTTATGTGTTTCTAGGATTCCTCGTCCCCAGTCCAGAGTAGCAGAAGATCGTCTATATATCGCGTTTAAAAAGCGATAAACTTTGCGATCTCTACGTCCTCAAAAAACACTTGTTTCTCCACCTCCCACATGTATGTATTGGCTAGCGATGGGGCCACCGCTGACCCCATCGCACAGCCGGTCTTCTGGAGGAAAAACCTACCATTAAACAGAAAGTAATTATGGCTGAGGGTATAGTCCAGCAGATTAATGAATAAGTCCACATCAGGGCCCGAGTACCTGGGGTTATTAGTAATAAGGTGTCTCACGGCTGCTAACCCAGCCTGATGTGGGTTGCAAGTATATAAGCTGGCCACATCCAACGTGGCCAGCACCGTACCTGATTGGATGGACCCTAATTGTGCAAACTGCCTCAACAACATGCTCGTGTCTTTCAAATGTGTATGGGTGGCCTGAATGCAGGGTTGCAGAAAAAAATCCAAATATCTGGCAATGGGCTCACACAATGAGCCTCTGGCTGAAATAATGGGGCGCACTATGATTTGTTCACACTGTTATCCACGATTGTGGTCATATTGACACTGTTTTAGTTGCATTTTTGTTATGTTACCATAGGGATCCATCCCCATGACAACGAATGTTCAGTGCCTGCGTGCACTCTCCCCACGGCCGCGTCGCTCGGCAACGGAATGACGTCACTCTGGAGGGGCGTATGCAGCCGGATCCGGAAGTGCGGGCTCCGGGGACCGGGACGCCGCTGGCCGTGTTGGAGACTGATGAGCCAGGGGATGGTAAGTTATTTAAGTACTGTATTTTGCACTGTTTGGCACTTTGTTTTGCTGTGTCCTGAGGAAGGGAGTGCGACTCCCGAAACGTAGACGCACATTAAAGCACGTTTTCCTACATTTGTGAAAGTCTCCTGAGTGCCGCCTTCCACCAACCTATATATATATATATATATATATATATATATGATAGCCCAGTTCACGGCACTCCTAATTCCCAAAGGCTTGTAGATTCCACAATGAATGGCCGGTGCCCTCCCTGGTTACAGCAAACGCTGTGTCCAAATGTAGAATGCAAAGTTGGGCGGCACTCACGGCGCAGAAAAAAACAGACAAGCAAGTCTGAAAGTTGCGGTCAACGTTTCAATGTGTTTTATAACATTTTCGTCAGGATGAAAATGTTATAAAACGTTGACCGCAACTTTCAGACTTGCTTGTCTGTTTTTTTCTGCGCCGTGAGTGCCGCCCAACTTTGCATTCTATATATATATATATATATATATATATATAAAATATAGTTTCTGATCCGCGCACACTGTGTTGAGTCCAGAGTTTGTTTGATTAACACATGCAGTGCCTGCTCATCCACTCCTGCCAGGAGCCACGGGTTTCTAGGTAATATTAAAAATAAGGAGAGCGCACCAGTGAATAATAGTAAAAAGTAACAATTTACTCATGTAAATATCCACGTACATCAAGGTTAAATTTCATGCACTTAGCCACTTTCTCCGATAACCGCCGCCACAGTACAGTCCTTCAGTCAGCGGGGTATTCTTCCCGGAGATGCCGTCTGCTCTGTATCAGGCGGAAGACAGGATTCGTCTTGCACTTGTAAGCCACGACCAACGCGTTTCGTCACAGACAGCTCCTGACGAAGTCCCCAAGTGACGAAACGCGTTGGGCGTGGCTTACAAGTGCAAGACGAATCCTGTCTTCCGCCTGATACAGAGCAGACGGCATCTCCGGGAAGAATACCCCGCTGACTGAAGGACTGTACTGTGGCGGCGGTTATCGGAGAAAGTGGCTAAGTGCATGAATTTTAACCTTGATGTACGTGGATATTTACATGAGTAAATTGTTACTTTTTACTATTATTCACTGGTGCGCTCTCCTTATTTTTAATATTATATATATATATATATATATATAATAAAATCACAGCGCAATCTCAGACTGGAGGACATAGCAGAATACTCATACTATGGGGTATTTTCAGACTTGATCGCTGCTGTGCATTTTAGCACAGTGGGGGTTCAGGTCTGAACTGTGCATTCGTAGGTGCCACAGTGCGCTAGCGCATGCCAGAGATGCGATCGGCATCTCTACCCAGCGATCGCTTCTGCCTGATTGACAAGCAGAGGCATTCGCTGGGTGGTAGGGGTCGGGCTGGCGGCGTCGGCCCGCCGTTTTGGGGGCGCGACGCGGCTACGATCAGGTCTGACTTAGGCCCTTTAAACTCTGCAATGTACACCTTTTCTCAACTAACGCTGTCTCTAAGACATGTAGGATACTCAAGTGATGAATGTAAAGACACAGCGCTGTACACAGGTGGCTTTACATGGGAGGCCTTGCCCAGCAATCCCGGAGACCTGCTGCTGCTATGCTGTTAAGATGGTGCCCAGAGTCTCTGTGAGGGAGTGAGGGAAAGTGAGGCAGCTTCAGGGCGGGAAATCTGCAGGAGATGACAGGAGGCTACAGGTCAAGCGCTGCCTCCCCTATGCTGGTCTTCCATCCCAGATACTATGGAGCTTCACTAAACAGGTGTTAATACACCTGACCTGCGCTCCGGATGCCCTGGTGGTCTGGTGGGGTCCCTTCCCAGTGACAGTGTCCACGCCAGCACCTCGGTAGGTCTCCCCAGACCACGGACTGATCGCGGATTAATGGCGGGTCCCGCCTAGGGAACCCTCTTACCTTCTCCCCATAGCAGTTATGCGATCCAGGAGAGCAGTCTGCGATCTTGCCTAAGTCAGGACGACTCCACCGCAGGTACCCGGGAACAAGGCCAACGGGAGTGTGCGATGCCGCTTGTGAGGTGATGGAGCTGCAGCACTGAATGTCACACTGACTTAGAGTGCTGCCAGCTCAGTTAGCAAAGTCAAATTCTTTCTGTAGGAAAAGCTTTTAAGGCTGCTCAGCGCAGCCCCCCTGTTCAGTGACCTGCACCAACTCAAAACTGAGCTCACAGTGCCTGGAGGTAAGGCCCCTAGGCATCTTGGGACAGCTAAAGCTTTACCTGTTGGTGCCTCTGGAACCTGATCCACTCTACACCCCGATGTTTCCCTGTGGAACCCAATGTACCCTGCTGCAGAAATTGAGGATTCGTGTGTGGAAGTGGGACAGGATGAGGGGGATATATGTGTACTATCTGAAAGTGAGGATGTTGATGATGTTGTTTGTGTAAGTCAGCCACTGGTGGCTGCAGTTGTTGACTGTGATAAAAAAAAAAGGCTTTGCGATGCCTAGGCATAAGACCAAAAAAGCCAATGGGTGTGGGATTATTTTTACCCCAATCCTGACAATGTGTATGAAAGCATCTGCTCCATTTGTGAGGCCAAATTTAGTAATTTGCGGCGAAGACTTGAAATTTATTGTACAAGACTATAATATAATTAACACCTCCTCATCAACATCCTCAGAGTAATTACTTAATGGAGGAAGTACTTCTAAAAAATTGTTTTGTGGGGGCCTAAACAAACCAATCATTTCAGTCAACATTTATACAACATAAGGTTGCGTGGGAGTGCCCAAGGACAATTCCATTTTACAGCTTATTTGTTTGCGTTATGTGCTCTTTGGAGCATAATTTGGACATTGTTTATAAAACTGCCATCCTGTCTGACACTGCAGTGACACTCCTAGATGGGCCAGGTAATTGTGCAACCCACTTCTGTCGCATAGCTTAGTCATCCAGCTACCTCGATGCAACCTTTTGGCCTAAACTGGATAAAAACAATATTGTGATTTGCTCGGTGTTCAAAATAGACTGGAAATGAGTGGAAATGAATATTATTGAGGTTAATAATACTGTACTAACAAAAACACCCCCAAAATCTGTGATTTTAGCTGTTTTTATGATTTAAAAAAGGAGATTTATGGTAAGAACTTACCTTTGTTAAATCTTTCTGCGAGGTACACTGGATTCCACAGGGTATAACATTGGGGTGTAGAGTAGGATCTTGACCCGAGGCACCAACAGGCTAAAAGCTTTGACTGTTCCCAAGATGCTCAGCGCCGCTTCCTCTATAACCCCGCCTCCATGCACAGGAGCTCAGTTTTGTTAACCAGTCCAATGCAGTAGCAGGTAAAACAGACGACACCAGTTAGTAGCCACAGACACCAGATTCTCACGACAGGAGAAGGTATCAGCGGCTAATGCCATACCAACCCAAAGAAGCTAAGTGCGTCAGGGTGGGCACCCTGTGGAATCCAGTGTACCTCGCAGAAAGAGATTTAACAAAGGTAAATTCTTACCATAAATCTCCTTTTCTGCAGCGGGGCACAGGGAATTCCACAGGGAATAACATTGGGGATGTCCTAAAGCAGTTCCTTATGGGAGGGGACGCACTGTAGCGGGCACAAGAACCCGGCGTCCAAAGGAAGCATCCTGGGAGGCTGAAGTATCGAAGGCATAGAACCTTATGAACGTGTTTTCTGAGGACCATGTAGCCACCTTGCAGAATTTTCCAAGGGTCGCATTACGGCTGGCCGCCCAAGAAGGTCCAACAGACCGAGTAGAATGGGCTTTTATGGTAGCAGGAGCTGGAAGGCCAGCCTGTATATAAGCATGTGCAATCACCATTCTAATCCATCTGGCCAAGGTCTGCTTGTTACCAGGCCAGCCACGTTTGTGAAAACCAAATAGTACAAAGAGAGAATCAGACTTCCTAACGGAGGCTGTCCTCTTCACAAAGATACGGAGAGCCTGTACCACATCCAAAGACTGCTCTTTGGAGGATAAATCCGGAGAGACAAAGGCCGGAACCACAATCTCTTGGTTAAGGTGGAAAGAAGAAACCACCTTAGGTAGATAACCAGGGCGCGTTCGAAGAACCGCCCGGTCACGGTGAAAAATCAGATATGGGGACCTACAAGACAAGGCACCCAAATCTGATACCTGTCTAGCAGAGGGAACAGAAAGCAGAAACAAGACCTTGAGGGAAAGCCACTTAAGGTCCGCAGATTCAAGAGGTTCAAACGGAGACTCTTGCAAAGCCTCCAGAACCACCGACAAATCCCAAGGAGCCACAAGCGGGACATAGGGAGGTTGAATCCGTAAAACACCCTGAGTGAATGTATGAACTTCAGGCAGAGTCGCAATTTTCCTCTGAAACCATACTGACAAGGCAGAAATATGGGCCCTCATTCCGAGTTGATCGGTCGCAAGGCGATTTTAGCAGAGTTACACACGCTAAGCCGCCGCCTACTGGGAGTGAATCTTAGCTTCTTAAAATTGCGACCGATGTATTCGCAATATTGCGATTACTAACTACTTAGCAGTTTCAGAGTAGCTCCAGACTTACTCTGCCTGTGCGATCATTTCAGTGCTTGTCGTTCCTGGTTGACGTCACAAACACACCCAGCGTTCGCCCAGGCACTCCCACCGTTTCCCCGGCCACTCCTGCGTTTTTTCCGGAAACGGTAGCGTTTTCAGCCACACGCCCCGGAAACGCCGTGTTTCCGCCCAGTAACACCCATTTCCTGTCAATCACATTACGATCGCCGGAGCGAAGAAAAAGCCGTGAGTAAAAATACTTTCATCATAGTAAAGTTACTTGGCGCAGTCGCAGTGCGAACATTGCGCATGCGTACTAAGCGGATTTTCACTGCGATGCGATGAAAAATACCGAGCGAACAACTCGGAATGAGGGCCATGAACCTTGAGGGAGGCAAGCCGAAGGCCCAAGTCCAGGCCCTGTTGTAGGAATGCCAAAAGTTTGGCCGTACTAAACTTGTAAACGTCATGATTGTTAGATGCGCACCAAGCAAAGTAAGAATTCCAGACCCTATGGTAAATCCGAGCAGAAGCCGGCTTACGGGCCTTTAACATAGTTTGAATGACCGCCTCAGAAAATCCTTTGGCCCTCAGTACGGAAGCTTCAAGAGCCACGCCGTCAAAGCCAGTCGGGCCAAATACAGGTAAACACAAGGGCCCTGAACGAGGAGGTCTGGTCGTTGCGGAAGTAGAAGAGGACGCTCTAGTGAGAGACCCTGTAGGCCTGAGAACCAATGCCGCCTGGGCCACGCTGGAGCTATTAGAAGAAGGATTCTTGCTTGAACTTCCTCACTACTCTGGGCAGGAGTGACACCGGAGGGAACACGTATGGCAGCCGACAGTTCCGTGGAATTGCCAGTGCATCCACGAACGTCGCTTGAGGATCCCTTGTTCTTGCTCCGAAGACCGTAACCTTGTGATTGTGTCGAGACGCCATCAGGTCTACATCTGGTAGGCCCCACTTGTCCACTAGGAAGTCCACTAGGAGTTGAAATACTTCTGGATGAAGGCTCCACTCTCCGGCGTGTACATCCTGACGACTGAAGAAGTCCGCTTCCCAGTTGAGGACCCCCGGAATGAACACTGCTGACATGGCTGGCGGATGGTGTTCCGCCCATTGAAGAATCTTTGACACTTGCATCATTGCCATGCGGCTTCGAGTGCCGCCTTGATGATTTATGTACGCCACCGTGGTGGCGTTGTCTGACTGTACTTGAACGGGCCTGTTCAGTACCAGATGCCGGTCCAGTTTCAGAGCATTGAACACTGCCCGCAATTCCAGAATGTTTATCGGAAGCAGAGACTTCTCCCTGGTCCAGCGACCCTGAAGAGAGTGTTGCTCCAACACCGCACCCCAACCCCTCAGAATGGCATCCATCGTCAGAAGGACCCAGTTGTAGATCCAGAATGAACGACTCCTGCTCAATCGTTGGTCCTGCAGCCACCACGTCAGTGACAGACGGACCACCGGAGACAAAGAGATCATTTGAGACCTGATCCGGTAAGGCAGGCTGTCCCACTTGGCAAGAATCAGTTTCTGCAGAGGGCAGGAATGAAATTGAGCATACTCCACCATCTCGAAAGCTGACACCATGAGCCCTAGTACTTGCATCGCCGAGTGTATCGACACACGTGGACGAGAGAGGAAGCAACGTATCTTGTCCTGAAGCTTCAGGACTTTCTCCTGTGACAAAAACAACCTCTGGTTGTGTGTGTCCAACAACGCTCCCAGATGCACCATGCTCTGGGCAGGGACCAGGGATGATTTCTTCCAGTTGATGAGCCACCCGTGGGCTTGCAGAAACTGGACCGTCAGATCGAAATGAAGGAGGAGAACTTCTGGGGAATTGGCCAGGATCAGCAGGTCGTCCAGAGACGGCAGGATCCTGATGCCCTGACGGCAGCGTGAAGCCGTCATAACTGCCACGACCTTGGTGAAAATTTGCAGAGCCGTGGTCAGACCAAACAGTAAGGCCCGGAATTGGTAATAGAGATTGCCAATAGCAAACTGCAGGTATTGCTAATGTGACATGGCAATAGGGATATGCAGGTAAGCATCCTGTATATCCAGGGATACCATATAGTCCCCTGGTTCCAAAGCCAGGACAATAGAGTGAAGGGTCTCCATAGGAAACTTGGAGACCCTCACAAACTTGTTCAAAGATTTGAGGTTGAGAATGGGTCGGGAGCAACCATTCGGTTTGGGGACTAGGAACAGCGTTGAATAGTACCCCCTGCCCCTCTGAGCCAGAGGCACCAGCACTACCACTCTGGTGTCCAGGAGGGATTGTACCACTAAACGGAGAGTTGTTGCTTTCACCTGATCCGAAGGTATGTCCGTCAGCCAACAGCGAGGAGAGTGACGTGTCTTGAAGGATATAGCGTCTCCGTAACGACTTCCCGTACCCAAGCGTCTGAAGTGGTCTTCAACCATACCTGGGTGAACTGTAGAAGTCGGCCTCCCACCCTGGGATCCCCCAGGCGGAGGCCCGCCCCGTCATGCCGCAGGCTTGTCAGATTTGGAAGCCGGCTGATGGGCAGCCCAGGCACGTATAGGCTTGAGCTTAGTGGTTTTGGAAGAGCGAGACTGTTTCGGGTACGCCTGACCCTTTGCTTTACCCCGAGGGCGAAAGGGACGAAAGGAAGTACTCTTAGCCTTCGGGGCCAAAGGAGTAGTACTAGGTAGATATGCAGTCTTAGCAGACGCCAAGTCAGCGACAATCTTGTTGAGATCCTCACCAAAGAGGATGTTTCCTTTAAATGGGAACACTTCCAGGGTTTTCTTAGAGTCCAAGTCCACTGACCAGGACCGCAACCAGAGAATAAGGCGAGCCAAAATGGATGTTGTAGCAGCCTTGGCAGCCAAAACACCTGCATCTGAAGCTGCTTCTTTAATGTAATGAGATGCCGAGACAATATAAGAGAGACATTGTCTGGCATGTTCAGAAAAATTGGACGGAAACTCAGCCTCTATTTCCTGTGCCCACGCCTCAATAGCTTCTGCGGCCCAAGTAGCCGCAATGGTGGGCCTATGTGACGGTAGTGACAGGCAGAGCAGATGACACCACCAGCCGAGCGATTTGCGAATCCACCGGCGGTGGCGTTTCCCAATTTTTACTCAATTCTGCCGCAAGGGGATAGCAGGCTAGCATCTTCTTATACAGGGTGAATTTCTTTTCTGGGTTCTCCCAGGAGATTCCTGACGTACAGATGGGTCCATGGTTATCTTGGCTAGTTTGCTGCGCCTAGTCACAACATGGTTTATTAACATAAACCCTTCATCTACTGCCCAGTCTCAGGTAATCCTATTAAAGGTCAAGATAAACATGGACCCATCTGTATGTCAACCAAGTGGTCAGAATGAGGTAAAACCAATTTAGTAACCTTCTGACGTTTGAACCTGTCCGGTTTTTTAGATGTAGTAGCAGGCTCAGGATCATCATCAATCTGAAGAATGAGCCTGATAGCCTCTAATAGATCAGGAACATCCACCTGTGAAACAGATTCCCCATCAGAAACGTCATTATCAGAGTCTGTGGGGTCAGTATACACGCCATCTTCATCGGAAGAGGTATCCGGAACATGCGTGGATTGAGAGGAAGTAACAACCGCTTAGAGAACTTCTTAGGTTTAGTCTTAGGCGGGCGAGGGTCAGGAATACGTTTATCCAAAGAGTTATTCAATTGCTGTAACTGAGTGGACAGAGCATCTGTCCATGGCGGATTAACCGCATTAACCACAGTAGGTCCCATAGGAGGGCGCAAGTCTAGTTACCAGCGTAGTCAGTAAATTAGAAAAGGCAGACCAAGGTTGGTCCTGATGTGCCCCCGTTGTTACAAACTGACTGGGGTGTACAGAACCCCTAGAACCTGAACCCTCCGCAGCCATGTTATCCTCAAATGCATCTGGGACATCATAACCGCGCATGGCGGAATGAGCCCCAGACCCATTGCCCCCTGTAGCTGACATGATATGAAAGCGAAACCACGGGCGACACAGTACAATATCAGCAGATATAATACCTAACACAAACCTCCCCCGTGCAGTGTGACAGCACAAACAGGATTTCTGAGGTAAAATGTGACTGAAAAACACAGAGAAAAATACAAAATACGTATATCCTGTGAAATACCTATATTATCTAATAACCCTGACGCACGGAGCCCCCTCAGATTACAGAATATAGGGATAGCAGTAGGAGTGAGATACATGGAGTAGAAATCACCCAGCAGCTATATACACACACACACACACACACGCGCGCGCGCGCTATGTATATAAACAGATATATCAATGCACAGTAAATACTGGATGAATATCACAGGGTACTTGTACTAAATAACCCTATAGTATGCACTTGTTCTTAACTAACACTGTCTAAACGACATGTAGAATACTTAAGTGTCCTGTAAATGCACAACGCTGATGATGCAGGCGGCTTTACATAGGAGGCATCACCCAGCAGTCCCAGAATCAGCGCAGCTGTGTTTAATGGCACCCAAACGCTGACAGGGAGTGAGGGAAACAGAGAGATGCAGCTCCAGGAAGGGAACATTTATTCTAAATGGCGCCCAGGGGCTGGGGGAGGAACTACAGGTCAGAGCCTTATCCCCTTGCTGGACTTCACCACCGGGTGCTGCGGGCCTTAATAAAATGTATTATAGCGTAATCCGACCGGTGCCCTTGCCCTGGTGGTCTAGTGGGGTCCCTGTACTGCGACAGAGTCCACGCCAGCGCGCGCGGCCCGCATCCTAATGACCGTGGCGGATAGCGATTTCCAGCGGGTCCCGCCTGAGGGACCCTCTTACCTCCTCCCTGAGTGCGGCCACGCGATCCCGGAGAACTTCGGTTAGTGTGTGTGCCCTGGGTGAAGAACCGGAGCCTCCGCTGTAAGTACCCGGCAACCAGGGACAGGGGAGTATACAGCGCCACTGGGGGAGGTGATGGAGCTGCAGCAGAAGATATCAGAATGATATCTAGCACTAGAGGGCCTCTGCTGCAGCCCTTGAAGTCTTCTATCTTCTTTAAAATAGCTCTTCTTAGGGCTTGTCACAACTGAGGGCCTGAGCTGACGGGAGGCAGCCTCAGTTGTAGGGGCTGAGATGTACCGGAACCTGGGAGGTTGTATCAGACCCCTGGACATGTAAGTAACATGAATAATAACTGCCCGAAGGCGTGACCACGACAACTTGGATAAAAGTCAATGATGTTTATTATGACAACTCCGCAACACAGCAGCAGTAAAAGAAAACGTAAAAGTCAGCAAGGAATAAATACAGTTCCTGGGTACTACAGGATGGCAGGAGCCACAGGGCACTGGTAGTGTGAGATAGTTCTTATGATCTTCTAGATGGAAAGTCCTTACCAGGCCCGACTGTAGCAATGGAGATAACCCAGGATTGTGCCAGCTGGTGTTCCAGGAAAAGCTGGGTTGCTGAAGATAAAACAGCTGCTGTGGATACTGGCTGGAACCAGACTGTTGTTAGCACGGAGTGGATACTGGCTGGAACCAGTTAAATAATAAATGAACTTGGGAGCGATGAAATATGAACTGAAATGTAGAACTTGAGAGCGGAGAAATAATAATACCGGTGGAGAGTGGTAAAGTGTAGAAAGGACACCGGCCCTTTAAGGGAAGCTGTACTCTGCTGGAAGCTGAGCTGGAAGCAGGTAATGTTGTAGCTGGAAACAGATGAATCCACAATGGATTGGAGAGTCAGGCTACACCGCAGGTGGAATGCTGGTGCGGGTCTCTATGGTGGAAGTCTTGAGACAGGAGCTGGAACCTGGAAGACAATCACAGGAGAGAGACAAACAGGAACTAGGTTTGACAACCAAAGCACTGACGCCTTCCTTGCTCAGGCACAGTGTATTTATACCTGCAGCAAGGAAGGGATTGGCTAGGCAATTATGCAGATTATCAATACTGAGAACAGATTGGTGGAAATGATCAGCTGACAGAATCCAAGATGGCTGCGCCCATGCAGACACTTGGAGGGAAGTTTGGTTTGTAATCCATGTGGTAATGAAAACAGTAATGGCGGCGCCGGCCACCGGAGACAGGAGGCGCCAGGCTGACAGATGCACATCCAACCACGCGAATACAGCGGAGGCCGCGGCTGACGTAATCGCCACTCAGACACTCTGCATGCAGAAGTTCAGGGACGGCGGCGGAGGCCGCGGGAGACGCCATGCCAGGTGTAATATGGCGTTTACTGTGACAGCGTCCCAGAGTGACAGGAGAGGATACAGGAATGTACACATCAGGATAACAGATGGGATCCGGTCCTGGAACGCTGAGCCAGCCTTAGGAGGCATCTGATGGGTAAGAAATGGCGTCCAGATACCCGGATCGTGACAGCACCCCCCCCTTTAGGAGTGGCCCCAGGACACTTCTTTGGCTTTTGAGGAAACTTGGAATGGAATCTCCGTACCAAGGCAGGAGCATGGACATCAGAAGCATTGGTCCATGAACGTTCCTCAGGACCATAACCCTTCCAGTCAATAAGATATTGTAGTTGACCGTAACAGTGACGTGAGTCCAGGATCTTGGCCACTTCATACTCAACGCCTCGTTGAGTTTGGACTTTCGGAGTTGGAGGAAGTGAGGAATGAAACCGATTCAAGATCAGCGGTTTCAACAGGGAAACATGGAATGTCCTGGGTATTTTTAAGAAGGGAGGCAACTGGAGTCTGTAAGCAACAGGATTGATGACTTGTTCAATCTTGAAAGGACCGATATAGCGAGGTGCAAACTTCATACTGGGAACTCTTAACCTCAAATTCTTCGTGGATAACCATACCCGATCACCCACCTTGAGAGCAGGAACTGCTCGACGCTTCTTATCCGCAAACTTCTTGTACCTGAACGATGCCTTGAGCAGAGCTGATCGTACGCTCTTCCAGATATTGGCAAACTGATGCAAGGTGATATCCACTGCGGGAACAGAAGTTGCTGGAAGCGGTTGGAACTCAGGGACTTTAGGGTGGAATCCAAAGTTAGTGAAGAATGGTGTTGAAGCAGATGAAGAATGATACTGGTTGTTATGACAGAACTCAGCCCAGGGAAGTAATTGAACCCAGTCATCTTGAGAGGAGGACACATAGATGCGGAGGAAGGCCTCCAAGTCCTGATTCACCCTCTCGGTTTGACCATTGGTCTGAGGATGGTAAGCCGTGGAAAACTTTAGCTTGACTTGGAGGACTTGACATAAACTTCGCCAGAATTTGGCTGTGAATTGAACTCCTCGATCTGAGATAATTTCTTCAGGAAGACCGTGGAGTCGGAAGATCTCTTGTATGAATACTTGAGCCAACTTGGAAGCTGACGGAAGACCGGTGAGAGGAATGAAGTGTGCCATCTTGGTGAACCGGTCAACTACCACCCAGATGGTATTGAACTTGTTGCACATGGGTAAGTCTGTAATGAAATCCATCGACAAGTGGGTCCATGGTCGACGGGGAACGGATAGTGGAACCAGTTGCCCCGCAGGCGACTGGCGGGATACTTTATGTTGGGCACACTTTGGGCAAGATGCAATAAACTCCAAGACGTCCTTTTTCAGAGTTGGCCACCAATAGGACCTAGAGATAAACTCCAGGGTTTTTTGGATACCTGTATGTCCGGCAAAACGGGAAGCATGGGCCCAATGCATGAGCTTCTTCCTTAGCATCGGCTTCACAAAACTTTTCCCTGATGGGGGCGTAGAGTCCATCCCTACCGTGGAGAATGCCAACGGATTTATAATAGGATGCTTGTCTGAAGACTCTGACTCATTTTCTTGCTCCCATGAGCGGGAAAGGGCATCGGCCTTGCGATTCTGAGAGCCCGGACAGAACTGGAGTTTAAAGTCGAACCTGGAAAAGAAAAGTGCCCATCTGGCCTGACGAGGGTTGAGACATTGTGCGCCCTTCAGGTATAAAAGGTTCTTGTGGTCTGTAAGTATGGTGATTGAATGAGAAGCTCCCTCCAACAGATACCTCCACTCTTCTAGAGCGAGCTTGATGGCTAGCAACTCCTGGTCGCCAATGGCATAGTTGCGCTCAGCTGGGGAGAACTTCCGGGAGAAGAAACTGCAAGGGTGTAAATGGCCATCTTTAGCCCTCTGAGATAACACCGCTCCTACTCCAACGGAGGAGGCATCCACCTCTAAGATGAAAGGAGAGTCGATGTCAGGCTGTTTCAGAACAGGCGCAGAGATGAACCTTTGTTTTAAAAGATGAAATGCTTGCATGGCTTCTTCAGACCACTTGGACGGGTTAGCACCCTTCTTAGTGAAAGCAGTAATAGGCGCCACAATGGTGGAAAAGTCTCGTATAAACTTTCGGTAATAGTTGGCGAACCCTAAGAACCTCTGGACCCCTTTGAGGGTTAAGGGTACCGGCCAATTTTGGATTGCTTGTAGTTTCTCAGGATCCATCTCTAGTCCGGAACCGGACACAATGTACCCTAGAAACGGAATGGACTTGACTTCAAAGACGCATTTTTCTAATTTGCAATAGAGATGATTGACACGGAGACGGGACAGAACCTCTTTAACCCAAAAACGATGTTCCTCTAAATCGTTGGCAAAAATGAGGATATCGTCTAGATAGACCACGACATGACGGTATAGAATGTCTCTGAAGATCTCATTGACAAAATGCTGGAAGACAGCTGGAGCATTGCTCAATCCGAAGGGCATGACGAGGTACTCATAATGTCCGTCACGGGTGTTAAAGGCGGTCTTCCACTCGTCACCCTCACGGATCCGGATGAGATTGTATGCACCTCGCAAGTCCAGCTTTGTAAAGATGGTAGCTCCGCTAACTCTGTCAAAGAGCTCAGTAATCAGGGGTAAAGGATAACGGTTCTTGATGGTAATGTCGTTCAAACCTCTGTAGTCGATGCACGGCCGCAGACCACCATCTTTCTTTTTTACAAAAAAGAAGCCTGCGCCGGCTGGAGAAGAAGAAGGTCGAATGAACCCCTTTGCTAGGTTCTCTTTAATATATTCCTCCATAGAATGCGTCTCAGGCAGAGACAACGGATAAGTTCGGCCTCGAGGTGGAACCTTCCCTGGAACGAGATCAATCGGACAGTCCCATTCTCTATGAGGAGGAAGGATATCAGCAGAAGCTTTACTGAACACATCCGTGAAATCTTGATATGGAGGAGGTGGAACATCAGACGACCTGGGGGAGGAAGAACAGACAGGCAATACTTTAAACAAACATGTCTCAGCACAGGAGGAACCCCATGCCAGGATTTGCGTAGTCGTCCAATCAATTGTAGGATTGTGAAGACGGAGCCATGGAAGGCCCAGGACCACAGGAAGTGTGGCTCTTGGAATCACTAAAAAAGAAATAAGTTCGGAATGAAGAACTCCCACTCTCAGACGAACTGGTAGAGTCCTTAAAGAAATAACTGCATCAAAAATTTTGCTGCCATCCACGGCAGTTAAAGAAATGGACGAAGGAAGTCTCTCGGTGGGTAGGGACCACCGTTTAACATAGGCTTCGGTAATAAAGTTCCCAGCTGCTCCGGAATCAAGGAGGGCAATGACGTTCCGATAACGTTGAGCAACTTGAAGCGAGACTGGGAGATTACAATCTTGAGGAGATGGAGAGGAGATCATTACTCCTAGCTGGCCCTCTCCTTGGCGAGCTAGGATTTTGAGTTTCCCGGACGTTTGGGACAGGCATTAATGGTGTGAGACGGAGCTGCACAATAGAGACAGAGAAACTCGGAGAGACGTCTTCGGCGCTCAGCAGGAGTTAAACGGGAACGGCCAAGTTGCATGGGCTCATCTTTAGATGGTGACAGTTGACGAGGAGGAGGAGCAGAAGATTTTGGAGCAGATGATCTTCCACGCTCAGTTGCTCTCTCTCTGAAACGTAAATCAACTTTCGTGCAGAGTGAGATTAGCTCATCTAACTTAGAAGGTAAGTCTCTGGTAGCTAACTCATCTTTAATACGCTCAGATAAGCCATGCCAGAATGCAGCATACAGGGCCTCGTCGTTCCATGCCAGTTCGGATGCCAGGATCTGGAACTGTATCAGATATTGTCCTACAGTACGTGACCCCTGGCGTAAACGGAGAATCTCGGATGAAGCTGAGGTTACCCGGCCTGGCTCGTCGAAGATGCGCCTGAATGTTGACACGAAGGCAGTGTAGGAAGATAGCAGGGTGTCGGACCTCTCCCATAACGGTGATGCCCAATCAAGGGCTGAGCCACTGAGAAGAGAAATAATGTAGGCAATTTTTGTACGGTCACTGGGAAAATTGCCAGGTTGTAGCTCAAACTGAATCTCACACTGGTTGAGAAATCCCCTGCAGAATCTGGGAGATCCGTCAAATTTTGCTGGCGTTGGAAGATGAAGACGTGGAGCAGAAATGGGTAAGGTGGGTGGGGTTATAGCTGGAGTCACTGTGGTTGACGCACCAGACGCGCCTGATCCACGGAGAGTTGTCTGAATCCCATCCAGCCGAGTAGAGAGATCCTGGAGACAGCGGATGATGTGGCCCTGTGCAGCCTCCTGATGTTCTAGTCGGGCTGCCAGTTCTTGGATCGGCCTGGCCGCTTGATCCTGGTCTCCGGCAGGATTCATTAGGTCAGTGCTTACTGTCACAACTGAGGGCCTGAGCTGACGGGAGGCAGCCTCAGTTGTAGGGGCTGAGATGTACCGGAACCTGGGAGGTTGTATCAGACCCCTGGACATGTAAGTAACATGAATAATAACTGCCCGAAGGCGTGACCACGACAACTTGGATAAAAGTCAATGATGTTTATTATGACAACTCCGCAACACAGCAGCAGTAAAAGAAAACGTAAAAGTCAGCAAAGAATAAATACAGTTCCTGGGTACTACAGGATGGCAGGAGCCACAGGGCACTGGTAGTGTGAGATAGTTCTTATGATCTTCTAGATGGAAAGTCCTTACCAGGCCCGACTGTAGCAATGGAGATAACCCAGGATTGTGCCAGCTGGTGTTCCAGGAAAAGCTGGGTTGCTGAAGATAAAACAGCTGCTGTGGATACTGGCTGGAACCAGACTGTTGTTAGCACAGAGTGGATACTGGCTGGAACCAGTTAAATAATAAATGAACTTGGGAGCGATGAAATATGAACTGAAATGTAGAACTTGAGAGCGGAGAAATAATAATACCGGTGGAGAGTGGTAAAGTGTAGAAAGGACACCGGCCCTTTAAGGGAAGCTGTACTCTGCTGGAAGCTGAGCTGGAAGCAGGTAATGTTGTAGCTGGAAACAGATGAATCCACAATGGATTGGAGAGTCAGGCTACACCGCAGGTGGAATGCTGGTGCGGGTCTCTATGGTGGAAGTCTTGAGACAGGAGCTGGAACCTGGAAGACAATCACAGGAGAGAGACAAACAGGAACTAGGTTTGACAACCAAAGCACTGACGCCTTCCTTGCTCAGGCACAGTGTATTTATACCTGCAGCAAGGAAGGGATTGGCTAGGCAATTATGCAGATTATCAATACTGAGAACAGATTGGTGGAAATGATCAGCTGACAGAATCCAAGATGGCTGCGCCCATGCAGACACTTGGAGGGAAGTTTGGTTTGTAATCCATGTGGTAATGAAAACAGTAATGGCGGCGCCGGCCACCGGAGACAGGAGGCGCCAGGCTGACAGATGCACATCCAACCACGCGAACACAGCGGAGGCCGCGGCTGACGTAATCGCCACTCAGACACTCTGCATGCAGAAGTTCAGGGACGGCGGCGGAGGCCGCGGGAGACGCCATGCCAGGTGTAATATGGCGTTTACTGTGACAGCGTCCCAGAGTGACAGGAGAGGATACAGGAATGTACACATCAGGATAACAGATGGGATCCGGTCCTGGAACGCTGAGCCAGCCTTAGGAGGCATCTGATGGGTAAGAAATGGCGTCCAGATACCCGGATCGTGACAGGGCTGCTGGAGCAACCCTGCCTGTTAGCTGCCTGCACTGCAGGCACCAACTTACAAACTGAGCTCCTGTGCATGGAGGCGGGGTTATAGAGCATCTTGGGAACAGTCAAAGCTTTTAGCCTGCTGGTGCCTCGGATCAAGATCCTACTCTACACCCCAATGTTATTCCCTGTGGAATACAGTAAACCCCGCTGCAGAAAACAAAATTAGAATCGAAATCAAAACACGAAAAAACAAAACAAAATCAAAACACGAAAAAAAAAAATCAAAATACGAAAAATGGCCAGGCGCACATCTCTAGTAAATGCTTTGGGGAAAGGAGAGGAGACACCCAACCATCACTGACTCGCTACCATCGATGGTGGAGAATTATTGGTTCTCTGCCATCATCAATGGCAAAACCAGTGGCGGAAGTCCTGGAGGCAATGGAGTCGGTTGCCGCCGGGCTCCAGCATTGAGAGGGCAACTTCTCCATTGCCTCTAGTTCACTTCCATCACTGCGCGCCAGCCAGTCACTTACACAGTGAGCGTACAGTATATGCTCACTAGCGGCATTTCAATTACCCTAAGTGTAGGCGTTGTTTGCCGGCTGTGTATCCGCCTCCTGACATCCCAGCAGCTCTGCCCTGCCCCCTGAAAACCTGCAGCTCGGCCCCGCCCACTTACAAACCGGCAGCTCGGCCCCGCCCCCTGACAACCCGGCTGCACGCTCCTGCCCTCGCACACGGGTGCCTGACTCCCACCTCCTGATGCCCGGCTGCATGAATCCCTCCCCAGACACCCCGGCTGGTCAGCTCCCGCATGCAGTGGCATGTCCAGCAGCTGAAGCGGTGTCTGCATGAGGAGTAATGGGTGAGTAGAGGGGATTGAGAGGAGAGAGTGCCGGTGCAGGGACAGAGAAAGAGAGTATAATAGGCTATGTGTGTGTTCATGTATATCTATATATATCGTGTATGTGTATATATATATATATATATATATATATAGATGGTCAGAACAGGCGGCACTCTCAGGAATTCTTCAAGAAAAAATATTCAGACCAAGCAGTCTATTCAGTCAACGTTTCAATTTAGTAAATAAATTTTCGTCAGGACATCAATAAAAACAAACATGCTCACCTTTTAAAGCTTCACCCCAGTGCACAGTTCATGCCGCCGCTTCCCGCGCTGGTCTCGTCTGACGTCATCGTAATGCGCCCGTCCCGGGTCTCCTGACGTCAGGTTGCCAGGTTACAGGGAAGCATAGCGGCCAGTGTAAACAAACCCCTCACCATTAAATACTGTAAGAAAATGTAACAACATGAAAGGCTCCATTCTTTAGTTATATCAAAAAGCCAGTGTTATAATAACTTAATTTCTTAAAGCGACAATATACATCCAAACGTTCCTTAATAATTAAAGCTATAGTTATGTCGCTAAATTTATATGAAGCAGTGGAGGCTAAGCTGATCATTAAGTCCATGAGGTTTCACTGTATTTATTTCATAAATCCAGCGTGCCTCTCGCTGCAGTAATAATCTTGCTCGGTCTCCTCCTCTAGGGCTTTCAGGGACAAAATCAATCATTTTATACCGGAGTGTTGAAAGATTGTGTTTAAACTCCTTAAAATGCTTAGCGACCGGCTGGTCGATTTGTTTTCCATCCAGCGCTTGGCGAATGGCACTTCTATGTTGCGCCATGCGTTCACGTAAGGTACAAACCGTCTTTCCAATGTAGAATAGACCGCAAGGGCAGCGTATAAAATATACGACAAAGCGGCTAGTACAGGTCAGGACATGGTGAATTTTAAATTTCTTTCCCGTTCTGGGATGTGTAAATGTATCTCCTGGTTCAAGGAAACTGCAAGTGGTGCAGCCAATGCAACGATAATTTCCTGGCTTCTTGGTTAGAAAATGCTGTGACTTACTGTTCTTCGAAGATGTTAGATCAGTGATATCAGTGTGTACCAGCCAATCACGGATATTTTTAGATCTCCTATAGCATGGTAGTAGTTTAGTATTCTGCAACAGAGAAAGATTTTTATCTGTGACAATTCTGTCGATGAAAGTGAACAACTTAATCTCATGACAAAAAGGTTTTTGCAAAAAGGGTACTCAGCACAGACTCTACATAAAGCAATGAATAGAGCCATGTCTGTTCCAAGATTGGAACTATTGAAGAAGAAGCATAAGAAAGACAGCTTAGAAGATAGAATCACTTATATTAATGAATATTCAACATCCAGTATGGAAATCACTGGAGTAGCTAAGAGACATTGGCCAATCATTACAAGTGATAAAAATCTTTCTCTGTTGCAGAATACTAAACTACTACCATGCTATAGGAGATCTAAAAATATCCGTGATTGGGTGGTACACACTGATATCACTGATCTAACATCTTCGAAGAACAGTAAGTCACAGCATTTTCTAACCAAGAAGCCAGGAAATTATCGTTGCATTGGCTGCACCACTTGCAGTTTCCTTGAACCAGGAGATACATTTACACATCCCAGAACGGGAAAGAAATTTAAAATTCACCATGTCCTGACCTGTACTAGCCGCTTTGTCGTATATTTTATACGCTGCCCTTGCGGTCTATTCTACATTGGAAAGACGGTTTGTACCTTATGTGAACGCATGGCGCAACATAGAAGTGCCATTCGCCAAGCGCTGGATGGAAAACAAATCGACCAGCCGGTCGCTAAGCATTTTAAGGAGTTTAAACACAACCTTTCAACACTCCGGTATAAAATGATTGATTTTGTCCCTGAAAGCCCTAGAGGAGGAGACCGAGCAAGATTATTACTGCAGCGAGAGGCACGCTGGATTTATGAACTAAATACAGTGAAACCTCATGGACTTAATGATCAGCTTAGCCTCCACTGCTTCATATAAATTTAGCGACATAACTATAGCTTTAATTATTAAGGAACGTTTGGATGTATATTGTCGCTTTAAGAAATTAAGTTATTATAACACTGGCTTTTTGATATAACTAAAGAATGGAGCCTTTCATGTTGTTAGATTTTCTTACAGTATTTGATGGTGAGGGGTTTGTTTACACTGGCCGCTATGCTTCCCTGTAACCTGGCAACCTGACGTCAGGAGACCCGGGACGGGCGCATTACGATGACGTCAGACGAGACCAGCGCGGGACGCGGCGGCATGAACTGTGCACTGGGGTGAAGCTTTAAAAGGTGAGCATGTTTGTTTTTATTGATGTCCTGACGAAAATGTATTTACTAAATTGAAACGTTGACTGAATAGACTGCTTGGTCTGAATATTTTTTCTTGAAGAATTCCTGCGAGTGCCGCCTGTTCTGACCATCTACACATTATCTTTGGAGTGCACCAAGGTCGATGTTATCTATAAGGTGGAGTGCAGGGCATTTGTCTGCATATATATATATATATATATATATTTATTTATTTTGTGGTTGTGTGTGTACATATGTATATATGTGGCTGTGTACATACATATATGTGGCTGTGTATATGTTATGTGTGTGTGAATATGTATATACATATGTGGTTGTGTGTACATATATGTATAGTTGTGGTTGTTTGTGTATATTATATGTTTATATGTGGCTGTGTATATGTACTGTATATGTGGTTGTGTGTATATGTGGCTGTGTATGTTTTTATGTTGCTGCATGTGTGTATATGTATATATGTGGTTGTGTGTGTGTATGTAGCAGTGTATGTGTTATATGTGGCCTTGTGTCTGTGTGTGTTTATATGTGGCTATGTATACATGTGGCTGTGTGTATACGTATATAGATATACCTGTTTGATCTTGGCTTGTCCAGACCATGGAGATGGGATAGCACAGTGCATATTACACACCACCAGCACGCTCACAGCTACCATCATCCTCTATTGATTTTGACCGTCACGGGCTACGGAAATGGGAGACGGGACATCTTTATAGTTATTTCACACTGTCTAGCCGTATTTTTGGCTGTCAGCTGTAAATCGGACAGATTTTTACCTTTGTTTTGTTCCGGTGGAGGAACAACTACATTAGGCCTTCCATACACTGCATGAACACAGAACGGCTGCCGTGTTACAGCCATCTTCACCACTGAGTAGGACAGCTGCCGTCTGGCTGCTGCTACTGTGCATGCTCAAACGTTCAACACGGCACAAAGCCATTGTGTGTGAAAGCCAGTAATCACGGCCAAAAAAACGGCGGGTTTTTGCCGACCGGTGAAAACTGCCCTACGTAAAATAGCCCTTAAGGAGTGGCTCACCTATTACCAGCTCCGGTTGTTGCCCCTGACCTCATACAGTACCTACATAAGACAGATGTCTGACCTGCCAGAAGCCACGCACCTGACCCAACAGCCGGCACTGAGTCAACAGGCTCCATAGGATCAGACTGGTCTGGCACCTGCATGAGGTCGGCCCACAGTGTGTTGGTAGGGAGAGTTTTTCTCTCACCAGTACATTTTATAAACACTTGTCTTTTTTGGAACAACAACTTTGGAATATTTATGCTGGGGCCCCAGTTACACCATCTCTGGGGGCAGCGCACCTTCCATTTTTAGTACTGAGTATTTTTGAATCATTCTTTATCTGCATTTTTTTTTTCTAATACTGTATATGTTTTTTCCTCTTATTTTCATATTTTAAAATGTTTAACCAAAAGAGCTGTGAATATTCATGTGTGTATGTTTGTGTTTGTGTGGTCTATGGTTCCTGCTGCTTTTGGGACATACTGATAATGTATTCTACTCACTGATACAAATGTAGGTTTTACACTTATTAGGACACATTGTATATACATTGTTTTACTAGTGCTTCATCTATTTTACTTTTAATTGGATTTTTGATCTCTTGAAGCTGCTTCAAACAAAAAGGAGGAAAAGCGCTGGCGTCTGACGTCCATATGTTTATATACAATATGTAACTGTGTATATGTGGATATATATATATATATATATATATATATATGTGGATATATATATACTGTGGATATATAGCTGCTTGTGTATATGTATATATGTGGCTGTGTGTATGTATATGTATATATGTGGTTATGTGGCTGTGTGTGTACATACATCAGGGGATATGGGTGGACACACACATGGTAGTGGAGCTGGTGTTAAGTAGAGCATGGATATATGGTTATGGGGTAGGAGAACTTTCTAGAGGTTGTGTGAAGTGGTGATCAGTGGGAGGTGAAGATGCGGTCATTATTTGAATGGACCGAGGGAGTGAAAGTGTGTGTGTGTGGGGGGGAGAGGAGGGGGGCACCATCGTCCATTTCGCCTCCGGGCGTCTGGTATGAACTTACATCCCTGGGCAAAACTATTTGGCATCCGCATTAGCCATCGATGCTTTGTAATCACTGATGAACCCTATTAGCATTTAAATATTTTCACAGCTAAGGCAGCGTCCATCTCTGAACGAGGCCAACAAGGTGACTAACATAACAATGGATTCAATCCATAAAGTGTTAAGCGCATCATTGTCGCAGCTTTGCTGCATCTGTTGCCTTGACAACGTGCAGGCGTGTTCAGGATAGTCACACCTCTCGTGCATGCACATGCTCTGGGGGCGTGGCCTCTCGGGACCTGAACGTGCTGCGTCATGACGTACTCCTGCGTTAGGATCTGTTCTGCGCTTCGTCATCGCTGTGGGTCCGGATAGCAGTGACAGGCGCCTGGCTGTGGGAGAGCTCCAGGCCGGCGACATGCTGTGGTTTCAGGGCTCCATACCGGAGGCCATTGCAGCGGCCAAACAGATGAGCTCCGTGTTTGTCGTGTTCGTGGCGGGTAAGGAGACAGATGACGCTTGGCAACACAGCTACAGCCTATCAGGGGACGTGTGTCAGTCTGGCTCTGTATAGGAGTCACAGAGTGATTGGGTCTAGGGGCTGTTCCTGTCTGTAGGGATTGGAGTCGTGTGACAGTGTGGGGTGACAGGTGCCTTTGGTCACAGTGTTGGGGGACAGGTGCCTTTGGTCAGGCAGTGTGGTGTGACAGGGGCCTTGGGGAAGGCAGTGTGGTGTGACAGGGGCCTTGGGGAAGGCAGTGTGGTGTGACAGGGGCCTTGGGGAAGGCAGTGTGGTGTGACAGGGGCCTTGGGAAAGGCAGTGTGGTGTGACAGGGGCCTTGGGGAAGGCAGTGTGGTGTGACAGGGACCTTGGGGAAGGCAGTGTGGTGTGACAGGGGCCTTGGGGAAGGCAGTGTGGTGTGACAGGGGCCTTGGGGAAGGCAGTGTGGTGTGACAGGGGCCTTGGGGAAGGCAGTGTGGTGTGACAGGGGCCTTGGGGAAGGCAGTGTGGTGTGACAGGGGCCTTGGGGAAGGCAGTGTGGTGTGACAGGGGCCTTGGGGAAGACATTGTGGGGTGACAGAGGCCTTAGGTCAGGCATTGTGGGGTGACGGGTCCCTTTGGTTCAGGCAGTGTGGGGTGACAGGTGCTTTTGGTCAGACAGTGTAGGGTGACAGAGGCCTTTGGGTCAGGTAGTGTGGGGTGACCGGTGCCTTTGGTTAGACAGTGTTGGGTGACAGGTGCCTTGGGGCAGGCAGTGTGGGATGACAGGTGCCTTGGGGCAGGCAGTGTGGGATGACAGGTGCCTTGGGGCAGGCAGTGTGGGATGACAGGTGCATTAGGTCAGGCAGTGTGGGGTGACAGGTGCCTTTGGGGTGACAGAGGCCTTAGGTCAGGCATTGTGGGGTGACGGGTCCCTTTGGGTCAGGCAGTGTGGGGTGACGGGTCCCTTTGGGTCAGGCAGTGTGGGGTGACAGGTGCCTTTGGGTCAGGCAGTGTGGGGTGACAGGTGCCTTTGGGTCAGGCAGTGTGGGGTGACAGGTGCCTTTGGGTCAGGCAGTGTGGGGTGACAGGTGCCTTTGGGTCAGGCAGTGTGGGGTGACAGGTGCCTTTGGGTCAGGCAGTGTGGGGTGACAGGTGCCTTTGGGTCAGGCAGTGTGGGGTGACAGGTGCCTTTGGGTCAGGCAGTGTGGGGTGACAGGTGCCTTTTGGTTAGGCAGTGTGGGGTGACAGGTGCCTTTTGGTTAGGCAGTGTGGGGTGACAGGTGCCTTTTGGTTAGGCAGTGTGGGGTGACAGGTGCCTTTTGGTCAGGCAGTGTGGGGTGACAGGTGCCTTTTGGTTAGGCAGTGTGGGGTGACAGGTGCCTTTTGGTTAGGCAGTGTGGGGTGACAGGTGCCTTTGGGTTAGGCAGTGTGGGGTTACAGGTGCCTTTGGGTTAGGCAGTGTGGGGTTACAGGTGCCTTTGGGTTAGGCAGTGTGGGGTTACAGGTGCCTTTGGGTTAGGCAGTGTGGGGTGACAGGTGCCTTTTGGTTAGGCAGTGTGGGGTGACAGGTGCCTTTGGTTCAGGCAGTGTGGGGTGACAGGTGCCTTTGGTTCAGGCAGTGTGGGGTGACAGGTGCCTTTGGTTCAGGCAGTGTGGGGTGACAGGTGCCTTTGGTTCAGGCAGTGTGGGGTAGCAGGTGCCTTTGGGTCAGGCAGTGTGGGGTAGCAGTTGCCTTTGGGTCAGGCAGTGTGGGGTAGCAGTTGCCTTTGGGTCAGGCAGTGTGGGGTAGCAGTTGCCTTTGGGTCAGGCAGTGTGGGGCGACAGGTGTTTTACAGTGGACAGTGTAGAGCGACAGTGCTCTTGGCACTGGGTTGTGATGATGCTTTTGGGATCATCATGGGATGAGTAGCGACGGGTGGGGGTGGGGATTTGAGGGATGGTGAGAGTGTGTGGGGGGGTACGGGAGTTGTGGGATGGGGAGAGAGTATGGGGGTATGGGAGTCACGAGTTGGGGAGAGTGTGGAGTATCTGCAGTTTGGGAGATCCAGTGTCTTGGGATGAGGAATATGTGGTGTCGGAATAGTGCAGTGAAAGGTGTCTTGGGGAAGGCAATGTGGAGTGACCTTTGTCATAGTATTGGGACTGGCAGGCAGTGTGGTGGGACTGGGAACGACAGGGAGAGTTGATAGGGAGTAGTGGGTGTGGGATGTAGGCAGGACATGTGGGTTGACAGGGCCGTGGGATGACTGTGCTTGTGGGACAAGTATAAAAATAAAGTTGTTTCAACAATTACATTTTTAACACACAATGCAGATACAGGTTACAGTGTTTGAGTGATGACTGTGATTCATTTTGGGTGCTTGGGGTTAATGCTGGAAATGCATTTCAGGAAGCTGTGCTGCACACAGATGTTTCCTCTCACATCTTTGCTCAGTGCACTACAAGTCGCATTACACATAATGGCGTGTGACTCGGTAGTGCCGAGCATCTTTTTATGTCCCCCCTTCCTCCCCCCGCAAAGTAATGCAATAGGATGCGCAAGCAAATCTGGTTGATTACAATTATTTACAGCATGCCTATATTCTGTGTGTGACTGCAACTGTATCTGCATGCAAAATGGTATGCTACACTGTTACCTGGAAAACACTAACGTGGCATTTCAGAAGCAGATACAGCCTCAATTATACACAGAATATAGGCATGCTGCATGTCATTTTAATCAGCAGGATCTGTTTGTTCGTCCTTTTGCACGACCTTGTGACTAAGACACATTTTCGGCAGCAAGGATGTAAGAGGACACATCTGTATGTGTAATTGGCAACTATTGATTGGTTAATTTGCATATTCTGTTGTATGCAGTTTATAAGAAAATAGGATTTCTCTTACGTCCTAGAGGATACTTGGGGCCATATTAGTACCATGGGGTATAGTCGGGTCCACTTGGAGCCATGGGCACTTTAAGAATTTGATAGTGTGGGCTGGCTCCTCCCTCTATGCCCCTCCTACCAGACTCAGTCTAGAAAATGTGCCCAGAAGAGCCGGTCACGCTTTGGAAGCTCCTGAAGAGTTTTCTGCATTTATTTTCTATTTTTTATTTTCAGGCAAGTCTGGTTGGCACCAGCCTGCCTGCCTGCTTCGTGGGACTTGGGGGGGGGACGGGCCTACCTCCCTCCCTCCCTAGGGTTAATGGTCCCATTCCCCGTTGACAGGACACTGAGCTCCTGAGGGTCCTATTCGCAAAGCCCCACCACGGCGAACGTACAGACCCGCAGCTCATGAATAGAGATTCAGTGGTCTTTCCAGCGTCTCAGACACCTGCCATTTGTCCACAGAAACGTACTCTGGCCCAAATCATGCAGGCTGACACCGATAATAATGATGTATCCGACTCAGAGGAGGGTGAGGTGGACTCAGGATGGGGGGGATGCAGTTTTGTCACAGGCCCTAATAGTAGCTATAAGAGATGTCCTGCACATTCCTGATAAAGTGTCAGAGGACGAGGAGGAATCTTACTTTAATGTGAAAAAGAAATCCTCAGCTACTTTCCCTGCATCTAAGGAATTAAATTCCCTATTTGAAGCAACTTGGGTAAATCCTTACAAGAAGTTTCAGTTCCCAAAACGGTTACTCACATCCTTCCTGTTTTCTCAGGATGATAGGAAAAAATGGAAAAAAATCCTCCGATCGTTGATGCATCGGTTTCTAGACTGTCACGTAAGATAGTTTTACCTATTCCTGTAGCAGGTTACTTGAAGGATGCTGCAGACCGCAAGATTGAGACCACTCTCAAATCTTTGTACATAGCTGTGGGGGTGGCCCAGAGAACCACTATAGCTTGTGCATGGATCTCTAGGGCCATTGCAAAATGGTCAGGTAATCTAATTGATGGGTTAGATTCCTTATCCAGGGGGGAGATAATTTTACTCCTGCAGCATATACAGGATTCTGCTAACTTTATGGTGGAGGCCATAAAGGAAATTGGTTTACTGAATGCAGGCACCACTGCCATGGAAGTGTCAGCACGCAGGGGCTTGTGGCTACGCCAGTGGATGCAGATTCCAGGAAAGGCGTGGAAAGCCTTTCTTTCACAGGTGAAGCCCTTTTTGGAGATGAACTGGTTACGTATATATCCAAGGCTACGGCGGGCAAGTCTACATACCTTCCTTCCGCAGCTCCCCCGGCTACAAAATCCTACTCTGCTCCAACTCTGCAGTCCTTTTGGACAGCGAAGTTTAAAAACAAAACCAAAGGTTCTTCTACGGACTTCAATGGCAATAGAGGTAAACCCAGAAAACCAGCAACTGCAGGTTCATAGGAACAGAACCCTTTTCTGCTTCCTCTAAGCCTTCAGCATGACGGTGACTGCACTGCCTGGAAGACAGGCAGGTGGGCGCCCATTTAAGATTCTTCAGTCATATATGGGAAACGTCATGCCAGAATCCCTGGGTCAAAGATCTTATAGCCCAGGGTTACAGACTGGAGTTTCAGGAACTCCCACCTCACAGATTCTTCAAATCAGGCTTACCAGCTTCTCAAGAAGCAAGTATGACTTTACAGGCAGCGATTCAAAAACTGGTACAGACTCGGGTCATTGTTCCAGTTCCGCTTCAGCTGCAAAACCAGGGTTATTATTCCAACCTGTTTGTAGTACCGAAACCGGTTCGGTAAGGCCCATTTAAATCTCAAGTCGTTGAACCCGTACGGTGTTCAAGTTCAAGATGGAGTCTCTGAGAGCGGTGATCTCGGGTCTGGAGGAGGTGGAATTCTTGGTGTCTCTGGATATCAAGGATGCGTACCTTCATATTCCGATTTGGCCGCCTCATCAGGCTTATCTAAGGTTTGCTTTACGGGACTGTCACTACTAGTTCCAGGCCTTGCCACTTGGCCTCTCTACGGCACCGAGGGTGTTCACCAAGGTAATGGCAGAGATGATGTTTCTCCTCCGCAAACTTGGAGTGAACATAATTCTGCACCTGAACGATCTGCTGATAAAAGCACCATCCAGGGAGAGGTTGTTAGACAACATTGCCCTCTCAACCCGACTACTCCAGGATCACGGGTGTATTCTGAACCTACCAAAATCTCATCTGGAACCAACACGGAGGCTTCCGTTCCTGGGGATGATACTGGATACGGAGGCACAGAAGGTATTCCTTCCGTTGGAAAAGGCATTGGTGATCCAGTCGATGGTGCGGGATGTCCTGAAATCAACCCTGATATCGGTGCATCTATGCATTCGCCTTCTGGGAAAGATGGTAGCCGCCTATGAGGCGCTACAGTACGGAAGGTTCCATGCAAGGCCCTTCCAACATGATCTTTTGAACAAATGGTCCGGATCGCATCTACACATGCATCAGAGGGTCCATCTGTCCCCAAAAGCCAGGATTTCTCTTCTGTGGTGGCTTTAGACTTCTCACTTGACCGAGGGCTGAAGGTTCGGGATTCAAAATTGGGTTCTGCAAGCCTCAGAGGTTGGGGAGCAGTCACCCAAGGGGAACAGTTCCAAGGAAAATGGTAAAGTCAGGAAGCCATTCTTCCGATCAACATTCTGGAACTAAGGGCCATAAACAACGCCCTTCTACAGGCATCGCATCTTCTTCAAGATCAAGTCATTCAAGTTTAATCGGACAATGTGCCGGCAGTAACGTACATAAACCGGCGGAACGAAGAGCAGAGCAACAATGTCAGAGGTAACGAGGATTCTCCTCTGGGCAGAAAGACATGCTGTGGCGTTGTCTGCAATTTTCATTCCGGGAGTAGACAACTGGGAAGCAGACTTCCTCAGCAGACACGACCTCCACCCAGGAGAGTGGGGCCTTCACTTGGAGGTGTTTGGGTGCATGACACGTCGGTGGGGAATTCCACAAATCGACATGATGGCCTCTTGTCTCAACAAGAGGCTCAAGCGGTATTGTTCCAGGTTGAGGGACCCACAAGTGGTGGCAGTGGACGTTCTGATGACTCCGTGGGTCTACCAGATGGTATACGTGTTTCCACCACTCCCATTGATCCCAAAGATTCTCAAAAGAATAAAAAGGCAAAAAGGTTCAAGCAGTTCTCATTGCTCCAGACTGGCCAAGAAGGGCCTGGTATCCGGACCTACTGGCGATGCTCCTAGAGGGCCCGTGGACTCTACTACTTCGCGAGGACCTTCTCCAACAGGGGCCGTTCGTCTATCAAGACTTGCCACAACTACGTTTGACGGCATGGAGGTTGAGCGTCAAATTGTAGCCCGGAAAGGGATCCCGGATAGGGTTATTCCAACCCTGATCCAAGCCAGAAAGGGGGTAATGTCTAAACATTACCACCGTATTTTAAAAAAATAAGTCTCTTGGTGCGAGAACAGGAAATTTCCTGCGGTGGAATTCAAATTGGACGTTTTCTCCTTTTTTCTGCAGTCAGGTGTGGATGTGGGCCTATGTTTGGGCTCCATAAAAGTCCAGATTTCACCCTTATCCATTTTTTTCCAGAAACAATTGGCTTCTCTCCCTGAGGTTCAGACATTTTTGAAGGGGGTTCTGCACATCCAACCGCCCTTTGTGCTTCCTATGGCACCTTGGGATCTCATTGTGGTGTTGCAGTTCCTGCAATCAGAATGGTTTGAGCCTTTACAGGACGTAGACGTCAAGTTTGTTACGTGGAAGGCCGTCACACTGTTGGCATTGGCTTCTGCGAGGCATGTGTCGGAGCTGGGGGCGTTGTATCACAAGAGCCCCTATTTGATTTTTCATGAAGATAGGGCTGAATTCAGAACTCGTCAGCAATTTCTTCCAAAGGTGGTGTCTGCGTTTCATATTAACCAATCTATTATGGTTCCGGTGGTTACCGACACCTCTGCCACTTCAAAGTCCTTGAATGTTGTGAGGGCTTTGAAGATCTATGTGAAGCGGACAGCTCGTCACAGAAAATCTGACTCGCTGTTTGTTCTCTATGATCCCAATAAAATTGGGTGTCCTGCTTCAAAGCAGACAATTGCACGCTGGATCAGGCTTACTACCCAGCATGTGACGCGTTTCGCTGCGTTCAGCTAGCAGCTTTTTTTTAAAAAAAAGAAAAAGCTGCTCGCTGAACGCAGCGAAACGCGTCAGGTGCACAGGGGACCCAAAGCCAGAGACTACTAATTGGAAGACCGAACCACCCCCCACGCACATTCCGGATCGCCATATACGAATTGGAGGACTTAAATAGCAGATTGGACCGACAACTTCTACAATCCGCATTGCATGAGGAGCTCACCATTCAAAATCCAAGAACACCGATTCCTCTAGCGGTAATTGCTATCCTATGGGACACTGCTTACCTCCTAAACATTCATATATACCGGACTCAGATCGATCTGGGGGATCAATTTGGAACGGACTCTTCCACTCACCGATTAATTTCAATTCTGGCCAATTGGGTAACCCCTTTTCTCTGACGTCCTAGTGGATGCTGGGAACTCCGTAAGGACCATGGGGAATAGCGGCTCCGCAGGAGACTGGGCACATCTAAAGAAAGCTTTAGGACTATCTGGTGTGCACTGGCTCCTCCCCCTATGACCCTCCTCCAAGCCTCCGTTAGATTTTTGTGCCCGACCGAGCAGGGTGCAATCTAGGAGGCTCTCCTGAGCTTCTTAGAAAAAGTTAGTTTTAGGTTTTTTATTTTCAGTGAGACCTGCTGGCAACAGGCTCACTGCATCGAGGGACTAAGGGGAGAAGAAGCGAACCTGCCTGCTTGCAGCCAGCTTGGGCTTCTTAGGCTACTGGACACCATTAGCTCCAGAGGGACCGAACACAGGCCCAGCCTCGGAGTCCGGTCCCAGAGCCGCGCCGCCGGCCCCCTTACAGAGCCAGAAGCAAGAAGAGGTCCGGAAAATCGGCGGCAGAAGACATCAGTCTTCACCAAGGTAGCGCACAGCACTGCAGCTGTGCGCCATTGCTCCTCATGCACACCACACACTCCGGTCACTGAGGGTGCAGGGCGCTGGGTGGGGGGGCGCCCTGAGCAGCAATATAAACACCTTGGCTGGCAAAAATACATCACATATAACCCCCAGGGCTATATGGATGTATATTAACCCCTGCCAGATTCCATAAAAATGCGGGAGAAAAGTCCGCGGAGCTATCTCCTTCAGCACACTGGCGCCATTTTTCCCTCACAGCTCCGTTGGAGGGAAGCTCCCTGGCTCTCCCCTGCAGTTAATACACTACAGAAAGGGTTAAAAAGAGAGGGGGGGGCACAATTTAGGCGCAGTATACAACATATATGCAGCTATAAGGGAAAACACTTTTTTATAGGTGCTATCCCTGTGACATATAGCGCCCTGGTGTGTGCTGGCATACTCTCCCTCTGTCTCCCCAAAGGGCTTTGTGGGGTCCTGTCCTCTATCAGAGCATTCCCTGTGTGTGTGCTGTGTGTCGGTACGGCTGTGTCGACAGGTATGTGGAGGATAATGAGGTGGAGGCGGAGCGAATGCCTGTAAATATGTTGTCACCCCCTGCGGGGTCGACACCGGTGTGGTTGAACTTATGGAAGGATTACGTGAAAGTGTCAACTCCTTACATAAAAGGTCGACGACACGGAACAGCCGGCTACTCAGCTTGTGCCTGTTCCAGCGTCTCAAATGTCATGGGGGGCTCTAAAATCGCCCGCTACCTCAGATAACAGACACAGATGTCGACACGGATACTGACTCCAGTGTCGACATTGATGAGACTGGTGTACCCTCCAAATAGGTCCACCCGTTACAGGATTGAGACAATGAAAAATGTATTACACATTTATGATTATACCCCAGGTACCACATAAAAGGGTATTGTGTTTGGTGAGAGAAAACTATTTGTAGTTTTTCCTGCATCTGAGAAATTAAATGATGTGAGGAAGAGTGGTCTTCCCCCGGTAAGAAATTGATAATTTCTACAACGGTTATTGGCAGCGTACCCTTTCCCGCCAGAGGATAGGTCACGCGGGGAAACACCCCATAGGGTAGATACAGCGCTTACACGCTTATCAGAAAAGGTGGCACTACCGTCTTCGGGTACGGCCGCCCTGAAGGAACCTGCTGATAGAAAGCAGGAGGTTACCCTATAAGATATGGTCACACACTAGGGCATTATATTGCGACCAGCCGTTGCTTCGGCATGGATGTGCAGTGCTCCCGCTGCGTGGTCAGATTCCCTGTCGGAAAATAACTATGGATAGGGACAATATTTTGCTGAAAATAGAGCATATAAAAGACGTGGTCTTATACATGCGTGATGCACAGAGGGATATTTGCCGGCTGGCGTCAAAAATAAGCGCTAGGTCCATTGCCGCCAGACGGGGGTTATGGACTTGGCAATGGTCAGGCGATGCCGACTCGAATCGGCACATGGAAGTTGCCCTATAAGGGGGTAAAACTGTTTGGGGATAGTTTTTCCGACCTCGTTTCCACAGCTACTGCTGGGAAATTAATTTTTTTGCCACAGGCTACCCCACAACAAAAGAAAGCACCGTATCATCAAGTACAGTCCTTTCGGCCCCAGAAAAACAAGTGGGCTAGAGGCTCATCCTTTCTGCCGAGAGGCAAAGGTAGAGGAAAAAAGCTGCAACACACAGCTAGTTCCCAAGAGCAGAAGTCCTCCCTGCGTCCGGTAGGTCCACAGCATGGTGCTGGGGCTGCTCAGGCGGACCCGGGTACGGTGGGGGCCCGTCTCAGATATTTCAGCGGACAGTGGGCTCTCTCACATGGATCCCTGGGTCCTTCAAGTAGTATCTCAGGGGTACAGGCTGGAGTTCGAGACGTTCTTCCCCCCGCCGTTTCCTAAAATCTGCCTTACCGGCACCTCCCTCTGCCAGGGAGACGGTGTTGGTGGATATTCAACACTATAATCACAACAAGTGATTGTCAAGGTGCCCCTCCTTCAGCAAGGAAGGGGTTACTATTCCACAGTGGTTGTGGTACCGCAACGGTTCGGTGAGACCCATCTTGAAATTAAAATACTTGAACTTTTATATCAGAAGTTTCAAGTTCAAGATGGAATCGCTCAGGGCGCTTATTACGAGCCTGGACGAGGGGGATTACAGGGTCTCCCTGGACATCAAGGATGCGTACCTGTATGTCCCCATTCCCCCCCCTCACCAGGAGTACCTCAGATATGTGGTACAGGACTGTCACTATCAGTTCCAGACGCGGCCGTTGGAGTTGTCCACGGCACCGAAGGTCTTTACCTAGGTAATGGCCGAAGTGATTATACTCCTTCGCAAGAAGGAAGTTTTTATTATCCCGTACTTGGACGATCTCCTGATAAAGGCGAGGTCCAAAGAACAGTTGGTAGTGGGGGTAGCACTCTCTCGGGAAGTGCTACAACAGCACGACTGGATTCTCAATATTCCAAAGTCACAGCTGGTCCCGACGACACGTCTTCTGTTCCTGGGAATGTTTCTGAACGCAGACCAGAAAAGAGTGTTTCTTCCAGTGGAAAAAGCCGAGGAGTTGTCATCTCTAGTCAGAGACATCCTAAAACCAGGACAGGTGTCTGTACATCAATGCACACGAGTCCTGGGAAAAATGGTAGCTTAGTACGAAGCATAATTCCATTCGGAAGACTCCACGCAAGGACGTTCCAGTGGGACCTGTGGGACTAATGGTCCGGGTCCCATGTACAGATACAACAGCGGATAACCCTGTCAGCAAGAAACAGGGTGTCGCTGCTGTGGTGGCTGCAGAGGGCTCATCTACTAGTGGGCCGCAGATTCGGAATACAGGACTGGGTCCTGGTGACCACGGATGCCAGCCTTCGGGGCTGGGGTGCAGTCACACAGGGAAGAAATTTCCAAGGAGATTTCGCTTCACATAAATATTCTGCAGCTAAGGGCCATTTACAATGCCCTAAGACAAGCAAGGCCCCTGCTTCAGAACCAGCCGGTACTGATCCAATCAGACGACATCACGGCGGTCGCCCATGTAAACAGACAGGGCGGCACAAGAAACAGGATGGCGATGGCAGAAGCCACAAGGATTCTCCGATGGGCGACCTACACCCAGGAGAATGGGGACTTCATCCAGAAGTTTTCCAAATGCGGGTAAACTGTTGGGAATGACCACGGGTGGACATGATGGCGTCCCGCCTCAACAAGAAGTTGAAAAGATATTGCGCCAGGTCAAGGGACCCTCAGGCGATTGCTGGGGACGCTCTAGTGACACCGTGGGTGTACCAGTCGGTTTATGTGTCTCCTCCTCCTACCTCTCATACCCAAGGTACTGAGAATAATAAGAAGGCGAGGAGTGAAAACCATACTCGGGGTTCCGGATTGGCCATGAAGAGCTTGGTACCCGGAACTTCAAGAGATGCTGGCAGAGGACCCTTGGCCTCTGCCGCTCAGACAAGACCTGCTGCAGCAGGGACCCTGTCTGTTCCAAGACTTACCGCGGCTGCGTTTGACGGCATGGCGGTAGAATACCGGATCCTAAAGGAAAAGGGTATTCCGAAGGAAGTCATCCCTACCCTGATCATAGCCAGGAAGGATGTCACCGCAAGACATTATCGCCGCGTTTGGCGAAAATTTGTTGCTTGGTGGGAGGCCATGAAGGCCCCGACGGAGGAATTTCAACTATGTCGATTCCTGCACTTCCTGCAAGCAGGGGTGACGTTTGGGCCTCAAATTGGGGTCCATCAAGGTCCAGATTTCGGCTCTGTCGATTTTCTTCCAGAAAGAACTGGCTTCACTGCCTGAAGTTCAGACTTTGGTTAAAGGAGTACTACATATTCAGCCTCCTTTTGTGCCTCCTGTGGCACTTTTTGGATCTCAACGTGGTGTTGGATTTCCTAATGTCGCATTGGTTGAGCCACTTAAAACCATGGAGCTAAAGTATCTCGCGTGGAAAGTGGTCATGCTGTTGGCCTTGGCCTTGGCCAGGCGTGTGTCAGAATTGGCGGCTTTGTCATGTAAAAGGCCTTATCTGATTTTCTGTATGGATAGGGCAGAGTTGAGGACTCGTCCTCAGTTTCTCCCGAAGGTGGTCTCAGGTTTTCACTTGAACCAACCTATTGTGGTGCCTGCGGCTACTGGGGACTTGGAGGATTCCAAGTTGCTGGACGTAGTCAGGGCCCTGAAAATTTTATTTTTCCAGGACGGCTGGAGTCAGGAAAACTGACTCGCTGTTTATCCTGATGGCACCCAACAAGCTGGGTGCTCCTGCTTCTAAGCAGTCTATTGCGCGCTGGATTTGTAGCACTATTCAGCTGGCGCATTCTGCGGTTGGATTACCGCAGCCTAAATCAATAAAAGCCCATTCCACAAGGACGGTGGGCTCATCTTGGGCGGCTGCCCGAGGGGTCTCGGCTTTACAACTTTGCCGAGCAGCTACTTGGTCAGGGGCAAACACGTTTGCTAAATTCTACGAATTTGATACCCTGGCTGAGGAGGACCTGGAGTTCTCTCATTCGGTGCTGCAGAGTCATCCGCACTCTCCCGCCCGTTTGGGAGCTTTGGTATAATCCCCATGGTCCTTACGGAGTTCCCAGCATCCACTAGGATGTCAGAGAAAATAAGAATTTACTTACCGATAATTCTATTTCTCGTAGTCCGTAGCGGATGCTGGGCGCCCATCCCAAGTGCGGATTGTCTGCAATACTTGTACATAGTTATTGTTAACTAATCGGGTTCTTGTTGTGAGCCATCTATTCAGAGGCTCCTCTGTTATCATGCTGTTAACTGGGTTTCTCTAACGTCCTAAGTGGATGCTGGGGACTCCGTCAGGACCATGGGGAATAGCGGCTCCGCAGGAGACAGGGCACAAAAAGTAAAAGCTTTTGGACCTAGGTGGTGTGCACTGGCTCCTCCCCCTATGACCCTCCTCCAAGCCTCAGTTAGATCTTTGTGCCCGGCCGAGAAGGGTGCAATCTAGGTGGCTCTCCTGAGCTGCTTAGAAGTAAAAGTATACTTAGGTTTTTTTATTTTCAGTGAGTCCTGCTGGCAACAGGCTCACTGCAGCGTGGGACTAAGGGGAGAAGAAGCGAACTCACCTGCGTGCAGAGTGGATTGGGCTTCTTGGCTACTGGACATTCGCTCCAGAGGGACGATCACAGGCCCAGCCATGGATGGGTCCCGGAGCCGCGCCGCCGGCCCCCTTACAGATGCTGAAGCAAGAAGAGGTCCATAAATCGGCGGCAGAAGACTTTCCTGTTTTCATAAGGTAGCGCACAGCACTGCAGCTGTGCGCCATTGCTCTCAGCACACTTCACACTTCGGTCACTGAGGGTGCAGGGCGCTGGGGGGGGCGCCCTGGGAAGCAATTAATTTACCTTATTTGGCAAAAAATACATCACATATAGCTCCTGGGCTATATGGATGTATTTAACCCCTGCCAGTTTTCCAGAAAAAAGCGGGAGAAGAGCCCGCCGAGAAGGGGGCGGGGCCTATCTCCTCAGCACACAGCGCCATTTTTCCCACACAGCTCCGCTGGTAGGAAGGCTCCCAGAATCTCCCCTGCATCCTGCACTACAGAAACAGGGTAAAAAAGAGAGGGGGGCACTTATTTGGCAAAATAACAGATATAAGCAGCTATAAGGGATAGACACTTATTGTAAGGTTGTCCCTATACATATATAGCGCTCTGGTGTGTGCTGGCAAACTCTCCCTCTGTCTCCCCAAGGGGCTAAGTGGGGTCCTGTCCTCTATCAGAGCATTCCCTGTGTGTGTGCTGGGTGTCGGTACATGTGTGTCGACATGTATGAGGAGGAAAATGATGTGGAGGCGGAGCAATTGCCTATAATGGTGATGTCACCCCCTAGGGAGTCGACACCTGAATGGATGGCCGTAATTAAGGAATTACGTGACAGTGTCGGCACGTTACAAAAAACTGTTGACGACATGAGACAGCCGGCAGCTCAGTTAGTGCCTGTCCAGGCGTCTCAAACACCGTCAGGGGCTATAAAACGCCCGTTACCTCAGTGGGTCGACACGGACCCAGACACAGACACTGACTCCAGTGTCGACGGTGAAGAAACAAACGTATTTTCCAGTAGGGCCACACGTTACATGATCACGGCAATGAAGGAGGTTTTGCACATCTCTGATACTGCAAGTACCACGAAAAGGGGTATTATGTGGGTGTGAAAAAACTACCCGTAGTTTTTCCTGAATCAGAGGAATTGAATGAAGTGTGTGATGAAGCGTGGGTTACCCCCGACAAAAAACTGCTAATTTCTAAAAAATTATTGGCACTATATCCCTTCCCACCAGAGGTTAGGGCTCGTTGGGAAACACCCCCTACACCCGCTCACACGCTTATCAAAACAAGTGGCGTTACCGTCTCCAGAAACGGCCGCCCTTAAGGAGCCAGCAGATAGGAGGCTGGAAAATATCCTTAAAAGTATATACACACATACTGGTGTTATACTGCGACCAGCAATCGCCTCAGCCTGGATGTGCAGTGCTGGGGTGGCGTGGTCGGACTCCCTGACTGAGAATATTGATACCCTGGATAGGGACAGTATTTTATTGACTATTGAGCAATTAAAAGATGCATTTTTATATATGCGAGATGCACAGAGAGATATTTGCACTCTGGCATCAAGAGTAAGTGCGCTGTCCATTTCTGCCAGAAGAGGGTTATGGACGCGACAGTGGTCAGGTGATGCGGATTCAAAACGGCACATGGAGGTATTGCCGTATAAAGGGGAGGAGTTATTTGGGGTCGGTCTATCAGACCTGGTAACCACGGCAACGGCTGGGAAATCCACATTTTTACCTCAAGTCACCTCTCAACAGAAAAAGACACCGTCTTTTCAGCATCAGTCCTTTCGTTCCCATAAAGGCAAGCGGACAAAAGGACAGTCATATCTGCCCCGGGGTAGAGGAAGGGGAAAAAGACTGCAGCAGACAGCTTCTTCCCAAGAACAGAAGCCCTCTTCCGCTTCTGCCAAGTCCTCAGCATGACGCTGGGTCCTTACAAGCAGACTCAGGTACGGTGGGAGGTCATCTCAGAAATTTCAGCGCGCAGTGGGCTCACTCGCAAGTGAACCCCTGGATCCTGCAAGTAGTATCTCAGGGGTACAAATTGGAATTCGAGACGTCTCTCCCTCGCCGGTTCCTGAAGTCTGCTTTACCAATAGCTCCCTCCGACAGGGAGGCGGTATTGGGAGCCATTCACAAGCTGTACTCCCAACAGGTGATAATAAAAGTACCCCTCCTACAACAAGGGAAGGGATATTACTCCACACTGTTTGTGGTACCGAAACCAGACGGTTCGGTGAGACCGATTTTAAATCTAAAATCTTTGAACACTTATATCAAAAGGTTCAAATTCAAGATGGAATCACTCAGAGCAGTGATAGCGAACCTGGAAGAAGGGGACTATATGGTGTCTCTGGACATCAAGGATGCCTATCTCCATGTCCCGATTTGCCCTTCTCACCAAGGGTATCTCAGGTTCGTAATACAGAACTGTCATTATCAGTTTCAGACGCTGCCGTTTGGATTGTCCACGGCACCCCGGGTCTTTACCAAGGTAATGGCCGAAATGATGATTCTTCTTCGAAGAAAAGGCGTATTAATTATCCCTTACTTGGACGATCTCCTAATAAGGGCAAGGTCCAGAGAACAGTTAGAAGTCGGAGTAGCACTATCTCAAGAAGTACTACAACAGCACGGGTGGATTTTAAATATTCCAAAATCGCAGCTGATTCCGACGACACGTCTGCTGTTCCTAGGGATGATTCTGGACACAGTCCAGAAAAAGGTGTTTCTCCCGGAGGAGAAAGCCAGGGAGTTATCCGAGCTAGTCAGGAACCTCCTAAAACCAGGAAAGGTGTCAGTGCATCAATGCACAAGGGTCCTGGGAAAAATGGTGGCTTCTTACGAAGCGATTCCATTCGGCAGATTCCACGCAAGAATTTTTCAGTGGGATCTGCTGGACAAATGGTCCGGATCGCATCTTCAGATGCATCAGAAAATAACCCTGTCTCCAAGGACAAGGGTATCTCTTCTGTGGTGGCTGCAAAGTGCTCATCTCCTAGAGGGCCGCAGATTCGGCATTCAGGACTGGATCCTGGTGACCACGGATGCCAGCCTGAGAGGCTGGGGAGCAGTCACACAAGGAAGAAACTTCCAGGGAGTGTGGTCAAGCCTGGAGACTTCACTTCACATAAATATACTGGAACTAAGGGCAATTTACAATGCTCTAAGCCTAGCAAAGCCTCTGCTTCAGGGTCAGCCGGTGTTGATCCAGTCGGACAACATCACAGCAGTCGCCCACATAAACAGGCAGGGCGGCACAAGAAGCAGGAGGGCAATGACAGAAGCTGCAAGGATTCTGCAATGGGCGGAAAATCATGTGATAGCACTGTCAGCAGTGTTCATTCCGGGAGTGGACAACTGGGAAGCAGACTTCCTCAGCAGACACGACCTACACCCGGGGGAGTGGGGACTTCATCCGGAAGTCTTCCTCATGATTGTGAACCGTTGGGAAAAACCAAAGGTGGACATGATGGCGTCACGCCTCAACAAAAAACTAGACAGGTATTGCGCCAGGTCAAGAGACCCGCAGGCAATAGCTGTGGACGCTCTGGTAACACCTTGGGTGTTCCAGTCGGTGTATGTGTTCCCTCCTCTGCCTCTCTTACCCAAGGTACTGAGAATTATAAGACGGAGAGGAGTAAGAACTATACTAGTGGCTCCGGATTGGCCAAGAAGGACTTGGTACCCGGAACTTCAAGAGATGCTTACAGAGGACCCGTGGCCTCTGCCGCTAAGAAGGGACCTGCTTCAGCAGGGACCCTGTCTGTTCCAAGACTTACCGCGGCTGCGTTTGACGGCATGGCGGTTGAACGCCGGATTCTGAAGGAAAAAGGCATTCCAGATGAAGTTATTCCTACCCTGATTAAAGCTAGGAAGGATGTAACCGCACAGCATTATCACCGTATTTGGCGAAAATGTGGTGCGAGACCAAGAAGGCCCCGACAGAGGAATTTCAACTAGGTCGTTTCCTACATTTCCTGCAAACAGGACTGTCCATGGGCCTAAAGTTAGGGTCCATTAAGGTTCAAATTTCGGCCTTGTCGATTTTCTTTCAGAGAGAATTGGCTTCATTCCCTGAAGTTCAGACTTTTGTAAAAGGGGTACTGCATATACAGCCTCCCTTTGTGCCCCCAGTGGCACCTTGGGATCTCAATGTAGTTTTGGGATTCCTAAAATCACATTGGTTTGAGCCACTTGCCACGGTGGAATTAAAATATCTCACATGGAAAGTGGTAATGTTGTTGGCCCTGGCTTCTGCCAGGCGAGTATCTGAATTGGCGGCTTTATCCTATAAAAGCCCTTACCTGATATTTCATTCGGATAGGGCGGAATTGAGGACTCGTCCTCAATTTCTTCCTAAGGTGGTTTCAGCGTTTCACCTAAACCAACCTATTGTGGTGCCTGCGGCTACTAGGGACTTGGAGGACTCCAAGTTGCTGGACGTAGTCAGGGCCCTGAAAATATATGTTTCCAGGACGGCTGGAGTCAGGAAATCTGACTCGCTGTTTATCCTGTATGCACCCAACAAGCTGGGTGCTCCTGCTTCTAAGCAGACTATTGCGCGTTGGATTTGTAGTACAATTCAGCTTGCACATTCTGTGGCAGGCCTGCCACAGCCAAAATCTGTAAAAGCCCATTCCACAAGGAAGGTGGGCTCATCTTGGGCGGCTGCCCGAGGGGTCTCGGCTTTACAACTTTGCCGAGCAGCTACTTGGTCAGGGGCAAACACGTTTGCTAAATTCTACAAATTTGATACCCTGGCTGAGGAGGACCTGGAGTTCTCTCATTCGGTGCTGCAGAGTCATCCGCACTCTCCCGCCCGTTTGGGAGCTTTGGTATAATCCCCATGGTCCTGACGGAGTCCCCAGCATCCACTTAGGACGTTAGAGAAAATAAGATTTTACTCACCGATAAATCTATTTCTCTGACGTCCTAAGTGGATGCTGGGGACTCCGTCAGGACCATGGGGATTAGCGGCTCCGCAGGAGACAGGGCACAAAATTAAAAGTTTGACCACTAGGTGGTGTGCACTGGCTCCTCCCCCTATGACCCTCCTCCAAGCCTCAGTTAGGTTTTTGTGCCCGGCCGAGAAGGGTGCAATCTAGGTGGCTCTCCTAAAGAGCTGCTTAGAATAAAAGTTTGTTAGGTTTTTTATTTTCAGTGAGTCCTGCTGGCAACAGGCTCACTGCAACGCGGGACTAAGGGGAGAAGAAGCGAACTCACCTGCGTGCAGGATGGATTGGCTTCTTAGGCTACTGGACACTAGCTCCAGAGGGACGATCACAGGTACAGCCTGGATGGGTCACCGGAGCCGCGCCGCCGGCCCCCTTACAGATGCTGAAGAGAGAAGAGGTCCAGAAATCGGCGGCTGAAGACATCCCAGTCTTCTTAAGGTAGCGCACAGCACTGCAGCTGTGCGCCATTGCTCTCAGCACACTTCACACCGCGGTCACTGAGGGTGCAGGGCGCTGGGGGGGGGCGCCCTGGGCAGCAATGTAATTACCTTTACTGGCTAAAAATACATCACATATAGCCCCTGGGCTATATGGATGTATTTAACCCCTGCCAGGATTACAGAAAAAACCGGGAGAAGAGCCCGCCGTGAAGGGGGCGGGGCCTATCTCCTCAGCACACAGCGCCATTTTTCCCACACAGATCCCGCTGGTGGGAAGGCTCCCAGGCTCTCCCCTGCACTGCACTACAGAAACAGGGTTAAAACAGAGAGGGGGGGCATATTTTGGCGATATTAATATATTAAGCTGCTATAAGGGAAAACACTTACTATAAGGTTGTCCCTGTATAATTATAGCGCCTTGGTGTGTGCTGGCAAACTCTCCCTCTGTCTCCCCAAAGGGCTAGTGGGGTCCTGTCCTCTATCAGAGCATTCCCTGTGTGTGTGCTGTGTGTCGGTACGTGTGTGTCGACAGGTATGAGGACGATGTTAGTGGAGGCGGAGCAATTGCCTGTAATGGGATGTCACCCCCTAGGGAGTCGACACCGGAATGGATGGCTTTATTTATGGAATTACGTGATAGTGTCAACACGCTACAAGGTCGGTTGACGATATGAGACGGCCGGCAAACCAATTAGTACCTGTCCAGGCGTCTCAAACACCGTCAGGGGCTTTAAAACGCCCATTACCTCAGTCGGTCGACATAGACACAGACACGGACACTGACTCCAGTGTCGACGGTGAAGAAACAAACGTATTTTCCAGTAGGGCCACACGTTACATAATCACGGCAATGAAGGAGGCGTTACATATTTCTGATACTACAAGTACCACAAAAATGGGTATTATGTGGGGTGTGAAAAAAACTACCTGTAGTTTTTCCTGAATCAGAAAAATTGATTGAAGTGTGTGATGAAGCGTGGGTTACCCCCGATAGGAAGTTGCTAATTTCAAAGAAGTTATTGGCATTATACCCTTTCCCGCCAGAGGTTAGGGCGCGCTGGGAAACACCCCCTAGGGTAGATAAGGCGCTCACACGCTTATCAAAACAAGTGGCGTTACCGTCTCCTGATACGGCCGCCCTCAAAGATCCAGCTGATAGGAGGCTGGAAAATACTCTAAAAAGTATATACACACATACTGATGTTATACTGCGACCAGCAATCGCTCCAGCATGGATGTGCAGTGCTGGGGGGGTTTGGTCGGAATCTCTGACTGGAAATATTGATACCCTGAATAGCGACAATATTTTATTGACTATAGAGCATTTAAAGGATGCATTTTCTTTATATGCGAGATGCACAGAGGGATATTGGCACTCTGGCATCAAGGGTAAGTGCGCTGTCCATTTCTGCCAGAAGAAGTTTATGGACGCGACAGTGGTCAGGTTATGCGGATTCCAAGCGGCATATGGAAGTTTGCCGTATAAAGGGGAGGAATTATTTGGGGTCGGTCTATCGGACTTGGTGGCCACGGCAACAGCCGGAAAATCCACCTTTTTTACCTCAGGTCACCTCTTAACAGAAAAAGACACCGTCTTTTCAGCCTCAGTCCTTTTCGTTCTCATAAGAACAAGCGGGCAAAAGGCCATTCATATCTGCCCGAGGCAAAGGAAAGGGTAAGAGACTGCAGCAAGCAGCTCCTTCCCAGGAGCAGAAGCCTTCCTCCGCTTCTGAAAAGTCCTCAGCATGTCGCTGGGGCCCTACAAGCGGACTCAGGTCCGGTGGGGGGGTCGTCTCAAGAATTTCAGCGCGCAGTGGGCTCACTCGCAAGTCGACCCCTGGATCCTGCAGGTAGTATCACAGGGGTACAGATTGGAATTCGAGACGTCTCTTCCTCGCAGATTCCTGAAGTCTGCTTTACCAACATCTCCCTCCGACAGGGAGACGGTGTTGGAAGCTATTCACAAGCTGTATTCCCAGCAAGTAATAGTCAAGGTACCCCTACTACAACAAGGAAAGGGGTATTATTCCACGCTGTTTGTGGTACCGAAGCCGGACGGCTCGGTGAGACCTATTCTAAGTCTGAAATCTTTTGAACACTTACATACAAAGGTTCAAGTTCAAGGTGAAATCACTCAGAGCAGTGATAGCGAATCTGGAAGAAGGGGACTTTATGGTGTCCTGGGACATCAAGGATGCTTACCTCCATGTCCCAATTTGCCCTTCACACCAAGGGTACCTCAGGTTCGTGCTACAAAACTGTCACTATCAGTTTCAGACGTTGCCGTTTGGATTGTCCACGGCACCCCGGGTCTTTACCAAGGTAAAGGCTGAAATGATGTTTCTACTTCAAAGAAAAGGCGTATTAATTATCCCTTACTTGAACGTTCTCCTGATAAGGGCAAGATCCAGAGAACAGTTAGAGGTCGCAGTAGCACTATACCAAGTAGTGCTACAACAGCACGGGTGGATTCTAAATATTCCAAAATCCCAGCTGATCCCGACAACACGTCTGCTGTTCCTAGGGATGATTCTGGACACAGTTCAGAAAAAGGTTTTTCTCCCGGAGGAGAAAGCCAGGGAGTTATCCGAGCTAGTCAGGAACCTCCTAAAACCAAGAAAAGTGTCAGTGCATCAATGCACAAGAGTCCTGGGTAAATGATGGCTTCTTACGAAGCGATTCCATTCGGCAGATTCCACGCAAGAACCTTTCAGTGGGATCTGCTGGACAAATGGTCCGGATCGCATCTTCAGATGCATCAGCGGATAGCCCCGTCTCCAAGGACAAGGGGGTCTCTTCTGTGGTGGTTGCAGAGTGCTCACCTTTTTGGAGGGCCGCAGATTCGGCATTCAGGACTGGGTCCTGGTGACCACGAATGCCAGCCTGAGAGGCTGGGGAGCAGTCACACAGGGAAGAAATTTCCAGGGAGTGTGGTCAAGCCTGGAGACTTCACTTCACATAAATATACTGGAGCTAAGGGCAATTTACAATGCTCTAAGCCTGGCAAGACCTCTGCTTCAGGGTCAGCCGGTGTTGATCCAGTAGGACAACACCACGGCAGTCGCCCACGTAAACAGACAGGGCGACACAAGAAGCAGGAGGGCAATGGCAGAAGCTGCAAGGATTTTTCGCTGGGCAGAAAATCATGTGATAGCACTGTCAGCAGTGTTCATTCCGGGAGTGGACAACTGGGAAGCAGACTTCCTCAGCAGACACGATCACCACCCGGGAGAGTGGGGACTTCACCCAGAAGTCTTCCACATGATTGTGTACCGTTGGGAAAAACCAAAGGTGGACATGATGGCGTCCCGCCTCAACAAAAAACTGGACAGGTATTGCGCCGGGTCAAGAGACCCTCAGGCAATAGCTGGGGACGCATTGGTAACACCATGGGTGTACCAGTCAATGTATGTGTTCCCCCCTCTGCCTCTCATACCCAAGGTACTGAGAATTATAAGGCGAAGGGGAGTAAGAACGATAATCGTGGCTCCGGATTGGCCAAGAAGGACTTGGTACCCGGAACTTCAAGAGATGCGCACGGAGGATCCGTGCACTCTACCTCTAGACTTACCGCGGCTGCGTTTGACGGCATGGCGGTTGAACGCCGGATCCTGAAGGAGAGGGCTCCGACGGAGGAATTTCAACTGGGTCGATTCCTACATTTCCTGCAAACAGGATTGTCTATGGGCCTCAAATTGGGGTCCATTAAGGTTCAAATTTCGGCCCTGTCGATTTTCTTCCAGAAAGAATTGGCTTCAATTCCTGAAGTCCAAGCTTTTGTCAAAGGAGTACTACATATACAGCCCGGTTGTGCCTCCAGTGGCACCGTGGGATCTCAATGTAGTTTTGGGATTTCTCAAATCCCATTGGTTTGAGCCACTCAAATCGGTGGATTTGAAATATCTTACATGGAAAGTGACCATGCTACTGGCCCTGGCTTCGGCCAGGAGAGTGTAAGAATTGGCGGCTTTATCGTACAAAAGCCCATATCTGATTTTCCATTGGGACAGGGCAGAACTGCGGACGCGTCCTCAGTTTCTCCCTAAGGTGGTATCAGCGTTTCACCTGAACCAACCTATTGTGGTGCCTGCGGCTTCTAGCGACTTGGAGGACTCCAAGTTGTTCGACGTTGTCAGAGCCTTAAAAAAATATATATATATATATTTAAAGGACGGCTGGAGTCAGAAAGGCTGACTCGCTGTTTATACTGTATGCACCCAACAAGCTGGGTGTTCCTGCGTCTAAGCAGACGGTTGCTCGTTGGATTTGTAGCACAATTCAACTTGCGCATTCTGTGGCAGGCCTGCCACAGCCAAAATCTGTAAATGCCCACTCCACAAGGAAGGTGGGCTCACCTTGGGCGGCTGCCCGAGGGGTCTCTGCATTACAACGCTGCCGAGCAGCTAAGTGGTCAGGGGAGAACACGTTTGTAAAATTCTACAAATTTGATACCCTGGCTAAGGAGGACCTTGAGTTCTCTCATTCGGTGCTGCAGAGTCATCCGCACTCTCCCGCCCGTTTGGGAGCTTTGGTATAATCCCCATGGTCCTGACGGAGTCCCCAGCATCCACTTAGGACGTCAGAGAAAATAAGAATTTACTTACCGATTAATTCTATTTCTCGTAGTCCGTAGTGGATGCTGGGCGCCCATCCCAAGTGCGGATTGTCTGCAATACTTGTACATAGTTATTGTTACAAAAATCGGGTTATTATTGTTGGAAGCCATCTTTTCAGAGGCTCCTCTGTTATCATACTGTTAACTGGGTTCAGATCACAAGTTGTACGGTGTGATTGGTGTGGCTGGTATGAGTCTCTTACCCGGGATTCAAAATCCTTCCTTATTGTGTACGCTCGTCCGGGCACAGTATCCTAACTGAGGCTTGGAGGAGGGTCATAGGGGGAGGAGCCAGTGCACACCACCTAGGTCCAAAAGCTTTTACTTTTTGTGCCCTGTCTCCTGCGGAGCCGCTATTCCCCATGGTCCTGACGGAGTCCCCAGCATCCACTACGGACTACGAGAAATAGATTTATCGGTGAGTAAAATCTTATTTTCATATCACAAGTTGTACGGTGTGATTGGTGTGGCTGGTATGAGTCTTACCCGGGATTCAAAATCCTTCCTTATTGTGTACGCTCGTCCGGGCACAGTATCCTTACTGAGGCTTGGAGGAGGGTCATAGGGGGAGGAGCCAGTGCACACCAGATAGTCCTAAAGCTTTCTTTAGATGTGCCCAGTCTCCTGCGGAGCCGCTATTCCCCATGGTCCTTACGGAGTTCCCAGCATCCACTACGGACTACGAGAAATAGAATTATCGGTAAGTAAATTCTTATTTTTATTATATCTACTGTATGATTTTATCAAGTTTTATTTATGTTGCATGCATTTTATGACATATTGATCATAAGAATTTAGTGATATTATCTGTTTATAATAAATTGTACTAGTAATATACTAACATCATTATTGTCAGAACGTATTTATTTAGCGCAGCCTTCCATTTTCCTTTGTTATCTACCTTGTGGGGGTGACTCCCCCTAATTTAAGGTAGCAGCTCGGTGAAACACCTTATACCCAAAGCGCCCGAGTACCCTTGGGTAATCAAACATTTACTACCCAGCATGCTTATTCCACGGCAGGTTTGCCGTGTCCAAAATCTGTATAGGCCCACTCTACCAGATTGGTGGGTTCTTCCTGGGCGGCTGCCAGGGGTGTCTCGGCTTTACAGCTCTGCCGAGCAGCTACTTGGTCAGGTTCGAACACGTTTGCTAAGTTCTACAAGTTCGATACTTTGTCCAAACTGAAGGTCCTCAGAGGCCAATGAGTTCTGCAGGAACCCAGCGTGTAATTGTCTGCTTTGAAGCAGGACACCCAATCTTATTGGAATCATAAAGAACAAACAGCGAGTCCATCTTTCTGTGATGAGCTGTTCTTTTCACATACACCTTCAAAGCCCTCACAACATCCAAAGACTTTGAAGTGGCAGAGGTGTCTGTAACAACCAGAAACACAATAGGTTGGTTGATGTGAAATGCGAACACCACTTTAGAAAGAAATTGCTGACACGTTATGAGTTCAGCTCTGTCCTCATAGAAAATTAAATAGGGACTTTTGTGAGACAAATTCCCCAGCTCCGACACATGTCTTGCTGAAGCCAAGGCCAACAGTGTGACGGTCTTCCACGTAAGATATTTTACGTCCACCTCCTGTAATGGTTCAAACCGTTCCGATTGGAGGAACTGCATCACCACATTGGATGTGCAGAACACCTTTCAAGAACGTCTGGACCTCAGGGAGAGAAGCCAATTGTTTCTAAAAGAAAATGGACAAGGCCGAAATGTGGACTTTTATGGAGCCCAGACGCAGGCTCACATCCACGCCTGCCTGCAGAAAAAGCAGGACATGTCCCAGATGAAATTCCACCGCAGAATAATTTCTGCTCTCACACCAAGAAACGTATTTTTTCCAAATACGATGGTAATGCTTAGACGTTACCCCCTTCCTGGCTTGGATCATTATTGGGATAACCTTGTTAGGGATCCCTCTGCTGGCTAGAATCAGCCGTTCAACTTCCATGCCGTCAAACGTAGCTGCTGTAAGTCCTAATAGATGAACGGGCCCTGCTGCAGAAGATCCTCTCGAAGAGGTAGAGGCCACGGATCTTCGAGGAGCATCTCCAGAAGGTCCGCGTACCAGGCCCTTCTTGGCCTATACCAGAGCAATGAGTATTGATACAAAAAAACGATTAAAAAAAAAAAGCTCTAGTTTTTAAAAGTATTGAAACTTCAAAGATAAAACATCGGACGAGAAAACTTGGAAACCGGAGACTTCATCCACATCAGCAATCAGGTGGTTCCACGTAATTGAAAAGACACTCGCATTAAAATTCAATCTCGCATTCCTATAAGAAGTTTTTCTGCTGTGACGAATTGCCCACCGACTGCGGCACGTCTGTTGCAGTATTCATGTTCACTATGTTCCATGAATAAACCTGTGTGTGTTTTTAAGTACATCGGTCTGCCTGCCTCCTATCTGCAGCGTTTGGGGGACTAGAAAGAAACGTTTCAGTGCACTCTATACTGAACACTAATGTAAGTGTCATTCTTATGGTCCACTTCCTCTGATAAAGTAATCATCCAGCTTCCACTGGTCTAAAGATACCTTTATAGGAATGCAAGATTGAATTTTAATCTGAGTGTCTTGTCAATTACGTGGAAGCACCTAATTGCTGATGTGGATGAAGTCTCATGTTTCCAAGTTTTCTCGTCAGATGTTTTATCTTTGAAGTTTCAATACTTTAAAAAAAAAAAGCAGTGCTAGGTTTTTAAATCCTTTTTTTTGTATCCGTTTATGTATTTTGGAATTCTGAAGGGTAAATTCCATGTATTAAAAACCAGCAGCTTATTTCTGTAGAGCAGGGCTGCATCCAGTGCATATACTTGTTAGAGCAATGAGTATTGCTTGAACCTTTTCCCTTTTTATTCGTTTTAGAATTCTTGGGATCAGAGGAAGTGGAGGAAATACGTACACCATCTGATAGACCCATGGAGTAGTCAGGCGTCTATCGCCACCGCCTGTGGGTCTCTCTACCTGGAACAATACCGTCTGAGCTTCTTGTTGAGACGAGAGGCCATCATGTTGACCTGTGAATATCCCCATCGACTAGTCAAGCACCTGAACACTTCCGGGTGAAGGCCCCACTCCCCCGGGTGTAGGTCGTGTCTGCTGAGGAAATCTGCTTCCCAGTTGTCTACTCCGGGAATGAAGACGGCTGACAACGCCACAGCGTTTCTTTCTGCCCAGAGGAGAATTCTTGACACCTCTGACATTGCTGCTCTGCTTTTCGTTCCACCCTGTCGGTTTATGTACGTTACTGCTGTCACATTGTCCAACTGAACCTAAATTGCCCAATCCTGAAGAAGATGTGAGGCCTGCAGAAGGGCGTTGTATATGGCACTGAGTTCCAGAATGTTGATTGGAAGGATGACTTCCTGACTTGACTATCTTCCCTGAAACTGCACCCCCTGAGTGACTGCTCCCCAACCTGTGAGGCTTGCGTCTGTGGTTAACAGAACCCAGTTCTGAATTCCGAACTTCCGTCCTGCGATGAGGTGAGAAGTCTGCAGCCACCACAGAAGGGAGATCCTGGCCTTTGGCGACAGACTGATCCTCTGGTGCATGTGAAGATGCGATTCGGACCATTTGTCCAACAGATCGAGCTGGAAGGGTCTTGCGTGAAACCTTCCATATTGAAATGCCTCGTAAGAGGCCACTCTCTTCTTCAGAAGGTGAATGCACAGATGCACTGACACCCAGGTTGGCTTCAGGACTTCCCGAACCATCGACTGGATTACCAATGCCTTTTCCAACGGAAGGAACACCTTTTGTGACTCTGTGTCCAGTATCATTCCCAGGAATGGTAGCCTCCGTGTTGGCTCTAGATGAGATTTCGGAAGGTTCAGAATCCACCCGTGATCCTGGTGGAGTTTGGTTGAGAGCAATGCTGTCCAGCAACCTCTCCCTGGACGGCACTTTTATCAGGATATCGTCCAGGTACAGAATTATGTTCACTCCCTGTTTGCGGAGTAGAAACATCATCTCTGCCATCACCTTGGTGAACACCCTCGGTGCCATGGAGAGACCAAATGGCAGGGCCTGGAACTGGTAGTGACAGTCTTGCAGCGCAAACCGTAAATAAGCCTGTTGTGGCGGCCAGATCGGAATATGAAGGCACGCATCCTTGATATTTCCAAGACACTAGGAATTCCCCCTCCTCTCTCAGAGACTCCATCTTGATTTTTTAACACTTGTAAGTACGGGTTCAAGGACTTGAGTGAGGTTCAGAATCGGTCTTACCGAACCGTCCGGCTTCGGTACATCGAACAAGTTGGAATAGTACTCCTTGTTTAGTAGATGAGGTGGCACTGGAACAATGACCCGAGTCTGTACCAGTTTTTGGATGGCATGCTTTAAGGTTATACTTGCCTCTTTTGAAACTGGCAAGCCTGATTTGAAGAAGCTGTGAGGTGGGAGCCCTTGGAACTCCAGTCTGTAGTCCTGGGAAATAAGATCTATGACCCAGGGATCCTGGCACGAATTTGACCAGATCTGACTGAAGAGTTGTAGTCGGGCTCCCACCCGACAGCTTTCCAGGCATTGCGGTCCACCGTCATGCTGAAGTCTTGTAGGAAGCAGAGCCTGAGCTCTGTTCCTGAGCACCGACAGTTGCTGGTTTGCGTGGTTTACCTCTTGCGCCGCTGGAGGACGTAGAAGCACCTCTGGATTTGCCCTTGAACTTGGCCGTCCGAAAGGACTGTAACTTAGAAGCTGAATAAGTCTTCTTTGTTGGGGGGGGGGCTGTGGAAGGAAGATACGTAGACTTACCCGCAGTAGCTTTGGAGATCCATTTGTCTAGTTCATCTCCAAACAAGGCCTCTTCTGTGAATGGTAGGCCTTCCACGCCTTTCCCGGAGTCCGCGTCAGCAGTCCACTGGCGTAGCCACAAGCCCCTGCGTGCCGTCACTGCCATAGCGGGGGTGCGTGCATTAATTACGCCTATGTCCTTTATGGCTTCTAACATAAAGTTTGCAGAGTCCTGTATATGCTGCAGGAGTAAGACAACATCCCCCCCTAGATAAGGAATCTAACACCTCAATTAGGTTACCTGACCATTTCGCAATGGCTTTAGTGATCCACGCACATGCAGTAGTGGGTCTTTGGGCCACCCCAGCAGCTGTGTTCATGGATTTGAGTGTAGTTTCAATGTTTTGATCAGCTGTGTCTTTTAGGGAGGCATCCTCAGGAACAGGCAATACAATTTTACGTGACAGCCTAGAGACTGATGCGTCCACTATCGGTGGATTTTACCATTTTTTCCTATAGTCCAGAGTAAAGTGAAAAGATGAGAGCAACCTTTTAGGGATCTGAAATTTCTTATCAGGCTTAACCCACGGTTCTTCAAACAGGGTATTCAATTCCTTTGACACAGGGAAAGTAACTGAGGACTTCTTTACATTAAAATAAGATTCCTCACTCTCCTCTGACACCTTATCAGGAATATGCAGAACATCTCTGATAGCTTCTATAAGAGCCCCTATTCCCTGTGACAGAGCCACATCCCCCACCTCCAAGTCTACCTCACCCTCCTCCTCCAAGTCTGACCCGTCAGAGTCAGATTGCAGGATATGGGCCAGAGATCACTTTTGCGGACAAATGGGAGGGGACTGAGTATCTGTTCATAAACTCATCCACAGTTTGTTTTAAGTATTGCGTCTCTTTCTCATTGCGGGACAATTTTGTAGAAAGCGTGGAAATCATTCCTTTGAGAGAAGTAACCCACTCTGGTTCAGCCCTGCTAGCTTGTGAACCCTGAGTACCCAGTAGTGAGTCCCCTGGTAAAGAGAAACACTCTGCTGTACAAGAAATACACTCTTTGCCTGACATAATGTAAATGTGACAACACACACACACACACACACACACACACACACACACACACACACACACACACACACACACACGTTAAGCACAATTAACCCCTTAAGAGCTCTTCAGGGAGACACAGAGTTGTTTGGAGCCAGCCCCCACCGCACCCTTATTGCTAATGCTAAGCTTAGCCGGGTCGCAGACTAAGTACCCTGATATGGGACTTGGTACACTAACAGTCGCTCCCCACCCCCCCTGCTATGACCCCCTGGTACCGCTGAAGTAATCTGGAGTCACACCGGAGGAGCTGCGCGTCCCTGTCCTGTCAGCGTCTGTGACCACCGCAGAGGGAAAATGGCGCTGGTGAGCTGCTGGATCCTCTCATAGTGAAGCCCCGCCCCTTCAATGGCGCGTGGTCTTCCTGCTTTTTTTTTTTAAATACTTTTTTATGTTGCCAGTCTGGGTACAGTGTACTGAGACGCAGTTGTGTACTGTGTCTGGAGACGCATTCCGCCCCATTTAGAAGCTGCGTCTCCGTACCCTCTGCGCTGTTAGGGGTGGCGGTGTGCTGCGGGAATGTACGCTCGCCGTGGTGGGGCCTGCAAATAGTTCCCTCAGGAGCTCAGTGTCCTGTCAGCGGGTAACAGGACCATTAACCCTTCAAGAGCTTGGGCCGTTACCCCCATCCCCTAAGTCCCACGAAGCAGGCAGGCTGGTGCCAACCAGCCCTGCCTGAAAACAACAAACAGAGAAAATAAATGCAGAAAACTCTTCAGGAGCTTCCTTCAGCGTGACCGGCTCGTCCTGGCACATTTTCTAAACTGAGTCTGGTAGGAGGGGCATAAAGGGAGGAGTCGGCCCACACTATCAAATTCTTAAAGGGCCCATTGCTTCTAGTTGACCTGTCTATACCCCATGGTACTAAATGGACCCCAGTATTCTCTAGGATGTAAGAGAAATGTAACTTTATATTGTAGGATGAACAATGTGCTAGTTTTTGTATGGAGTGGCACAGGCCACTGCCCTTGATGAACTGTTAATGCCACTTGCTGACATGTATTAGCAGACAGCTATTTTTGCAGTTTTATCAACTTTTTTGTGTAGTTTCTGCTGCTTGAACAAACCTGTAGTAATAATTTGCTTTGCACACAGTCGTCCACTATTCCATCTTTTTTTCATCTGCCTACAAATCTTTTTAGACTGTTTCATAAAGTTGTCTGGGTATTTTTTACAATTTGAAGTACATGAAGACTACTGAAACCAGTAATAATTAAACATACTATACATTTTTTTTTCTTTCCTGCATTTTACTGATTAACCAGAAAGTTTCCATTGTGTATATCATTTAATCTAAGTGGGAATTTAATGTTAGACATTTATAGGGGAAAATCAATAGTTGTTTGGGTGCCCATTATTGATGGGAGCTATTCAATTCTTTGTGCCGATGGGCGGCTATTATTTCTGCTTGCACCCTTACTGAGGTGGTTAGCTTGCCCAGTACTTTAGACCAGATTGGCAAATTTACGCATCTAAACCGGGTGCATTTGTGCGTGTCATGCGCAGTAACTATTGGACGTCCACCGCTAGTCAGTTAATTATAATCCCATCACTGTAGACGGGAGATAGGTAAAAAAAAAAGTGATTGTCCCCATAAAACATAATAGGCCTAGTTTCTGAGCGAGTCTGCCACATGCTCATATCCATTAACAAACATAATCTAGCAAAACAAATGTGAAAGCAAATATTTTTATCAGTAGATATCATTACAATTAAAAAAAAAAAAACCTGCGTGATTTCCTAAGGGTAATTTGAGCACACAGTTCCAATGTCTGCTTGTTGCAGGAGACGATGAGCAATCCAAACATATGGAGGAGAGCTGGATGAATAATGATGTTGTTCGAACGGCTTCAGATGGTTTTGTTGCTATAAAGATTGACAGTCAGAGGTTTGTAAATATATCTTTCTCTTCTACATTGCAGTTTACAGGGTTTTTTTTTTTTTTGGGGGTGGGGTTCCTTTTATATTATACATCTTTTTGTCATGCATCAGTTTACTTTATCTAGATATTTTCCAGTTAGTTCAGTTTCAATTTTGGTCACAAATAAGAACAGTAATATTTAAACATACAATACATGTGACAATAGGAACTTGGACACTTTAGATTCATAGGTGGATGCAGTTGATTGATGTATTTGCTGCTGCACTTGCGCAAAAAAGTCTTGGAAACCATTACTGCGCATGCATGAGCCAGTTTGTGCGATGATATACGTATTTGCAACCGATATTGTTCTTACTGGAGGAGACGTCTGTGATTTATAAGCGATTCAGTGGAGAAGGTGGCAATGTCATGGTGTGTTTCGGCACGCGTCTGCATTCTCTTTCGCTTGACCACAACCATATTGGCCATATTATGAGAAAGTTACAAGGGAGGCTCTGCGCCAGGCCAGGGATGTTTAAAGAGTCTATGTTGTGACCTATGGTGCATCAATGGTGGAGTAATCGGATCCGCTAGCACAGTTGAAGATTGCTCACATATGCAAAGTGGGTAATGCAGGCTTTGCTCAGTTCAGCACATGGAAGTACACAAGAGGAATGGTCAAGCTTACATTTGCATAATTCACCGCTGAAAAATCTGAGAAATTGCAGCCACGCGTCATTTGCACGCACCTCTGAATTCAGTTCCTCTATAAAGTTAGCTGCACCTCCACTGGTCTCTTCCTCTGCCTGGTAGTTCTAACTTGTTTCAGTTATTGTAATGTATTGTTATTGTTTCACCTGTCTCATTATAGTATACATGATTAGTTCTGGAAACTCCAGAAAGTGGATGTGCCTATACAGCCCATTTGTTTGGTTATTCTGGGGAGTGCCATAATTGTTCTACTTTTACTCATGTAAGCACATAGAAAACAGCTGCGTTAAAATATTTCATTCTTCTTCTTCCTACAGTGAGACCTGCCTTCAGTTTTCCCAGATTTGTATCCTTTTCTTGTTTATGGTTAAGTAAAGGTCCAACTTGATTAGTTTACATCAGGAACATAGGATTCCTGCAAATCCAATAGCATTGAGTGTTCTTGAATGCATCCATCACTTTGTGGGTTGATGATCATTACAATGTCCAAAACTCAAAGTGAAAACCTGTTCTCTACTCTTCAAATTTTTTTAAGCCTTGTATTTATATAAATAATTGGAAATACATGGATATGTTCTATTTGAAACAATGATTTCCACAATCTCTCACCAATGAGCACAATGACAGCTTAGATATGATATACTGTACCTGAGATTTTACAAATGTGCATTAAAGAATCCTCACTTAAATATTACGATTTAGTGCAGACCTGGAGAGATGTGGTACCAGAGGCTTTGAAACTACAAGCCCCATGTATGCTGGAACTGATAGCTTCACAACACCCGGAGAGCTACAAGATATCCAGGCAATAGGCTAATTATCATATAATGGTAAATTAGAATAATCATTCTGAGGACGTTGGGCCCAATTCATGTTTGTACACAATGTTCATGCAATGTGCATGCGCCAAGGTAGCTTTGCTATACCGTTTGCAGTGAGAATTTTCAGGGTATCTATCTACATTCAGCTGAGATCATGTGTGCAGAGAAACATGGTGCCAGCGTCGCTACTGCCGCGGTCAGTCAGCGATACTATAAACTCACTCGGGGAGTAATTAACCAGACAATAAGACGGCGCTTCTCACTTTGTATCAAAGTATTTTTACTTCATATATAAATTAAACACAATAAGACACCGGCCAGTGCCAATACTAAAACATACAAATATTGTTTAAAACATGTTTTACCACATGCAAATAACATATATTTCTCTGACGTCCTAAGTGGATGCTGGGGACTCCGTCAGGACCATGGGGATTAGCGGCTCCGCAGGAGACAGGGCACAAAAGTAAAAGCTTTAGGATCAGGTGGTGTGCACTGGCTCCTCCCCCTATGACCCTCCTCCAAGCCTCAGTTAGATTTTTGTGCCCGGCCGAGAAGGGTGCAATCTAGGTGGCTCTCCTAAAGAGCTGCTTAGAGTAAAAGTTTTGTTAGGTTTTTTATTTTCAGTGAGTCCTGCTGGCAACAGGCTCACTGCTACGAGGGACTTAGGGGAGAAGAAGTGAACTCACCTGCGTGCAGGATGGATTGGCTTCTTAGGCTACTGGACACGATTAGCTCCAGAGGGATCGAACACAGGCCCAGCCATGGAGTCCGGTCCCAGAGCCGCGCCGCCGACCCCCTTGCAGATGCCGAAGAGTGAAGAGGTCCAGAAACCGGCGGCAGAAGACTTTTCAGTCTTCATGAGGTAGCGCACAGCACTGCAGCTGTGCGCCATTGTTGTCAGCACACTTCACACCAGCGGTCACTGAGGGTGCAGGGCGCTGGGGGGGGGCGCCCTGGGCAGCAATGAAATACCTATACTGGCTAAAAGATACATCACATATAGCCCCTGGGGCTATATGGATGTATTTAACCCCTGCCAGGTCTCAGAAAAACGGGAGAAGAAGCCCGCCGAAAAGGGGGCGGAGCCTATTCTCCTCAGCACACAGCGCCATTTTCCCTCACAGAAATGCTGGTGGGAAGGCTCCCAGGCTCTCCCCTGCACTGCACTACAGAAACAGGGTTAAAACAGAGAGGGGGGGCACTTATTTGGCGATATGATTATATATATTAAGATGCTATAAGGGAAAAACACTTATATAAAGGTTGTCCCTGTATAATTATAGCGTTTTGGTGTGTGCTGGCAAACTCTCCCTCTGTCTCCCCAAAGGGCTAGTGGGGTCCTGTCCTCTATCAGAGCATTCCCTGTGTGTGTGCTGTGTGTCGGTACGTGTGTGTCGACATGTATGAGGACGATGTTGGTGAGGAGGCGGAGCAATTGCCTGTAGTGGTGATGTCACTCTCTAGGGAGTCGACACCGGAATGGATGGCTTATTTAGGGAATTACGTGATAATGTCAACACGCTGCAAGGTCGGTTGACGACATGAGACGGCCGGCAAACCAATTAGTACCTGTCCAGGTGTCTCAAACACCGTCAGGGGCTTTAAAACGCCCATTTACCTCAGTCGGTCGACACAGACACGGACACTGACTCCAGTGTCGACGGTGAAGAAACAAACGTATTTTCCATTTGGGCCACACGTTACATGTTAAGGGCAATGAAGGAGGTGTTACATATTTCTGATACTACAAGTACCACAAAAGAGGGTATTATGTGGGGTGTGAAAAAACTACCTGTAGTTTTTCCTGAATCAGATAAATTAAATGAAGTGTGTGATGATGCGTGGGTTTTCCCCGATAGAAAATTATTGGCGTTATACCCTTTCCCGCCAGAAGTTAGGGCGCGTTGGGAAACACCCCTTAGGGTGGATAAGGCGCTCACACGCTTATCAAAACAAGTGGCGTTACCGTCTCCAGATACGGCCGCCCTCAAGGAGCCAGCTGATAGGAGGCTGGAAAATATCCTAAAAAGTATATACACACATACTGGTGTTATACTGCGACCAGCGATCGCCTCAGCCTGGATGTGCAGCGCTGGGGTGGCTTGGTCGGATTCCCTGACTGAAAATATTGATACCCTTGACAGGGACAGTATTTTATTGACTATAGAGCATTTAAAGGATGCATTTCTATATATGCGAGATGCACAGAGGGATATTTGCACTCTGGCATCAAGAGTAAGTGCGATGTCCATATCTGCCAGAAGATGTTTATGGACACGACAGTGGTCAGGTGATGCAGATTCCAAACGGCACATGGAAGTATTGCCGTATAAAGGGGAGGAGTTATTTGGGGTCGGTCCATCGGACCTGGTGGCCACAGCAACAGCTGGAAAATCCATCTTTTTTACCCCAAGTCACATCTCAGCAGAAAAAGACACCGTCTTTTCAGCCTCAGTCCTTTCGTCCCCATAAGGGCAAGCAGGCAAAAGGCCAGTCATATCTGCCCAGGGATAGAGGAAAGGGAAGAAGACTGCAGCAGGCAGCCCATTCCCAGGAACAGAAGCCCTCCACCGCTTTTGCCAAGTCCTCAGCATGACGCTGGGGCCGTACAAGCGGACTCAGCTGCGGTGGGGGGTCGTCTCAAGAGTTTCAGCGCGCAGTGGGCTCACTCGCAAGTGGACCCCTGGATCCTACAAGTAGTATCCCAGGGGTACAGATTGGAGATTCGAGACGTCTCCCCCTCGCAGGTTCCTGAAGTCTGCTTTACCAACGTCTCCCTCCGACAGGGAGGCAGTATTGGAAACAATTCACAAGCTGTATTCCCAGCAGGTGATAATCAAAGTACCCCTCCTACAACAAGGAAAGGGGTATTATTCCACACTATATTGTGGCACTGAAGCCAGACGGCTCGGTGAGACCTATTCTAAATCTGAAATATTTGAACACTTACATACAAAGGTTCAAATCAAGATGGAGTCACTCAGAGCAGTGATAGCGAACCAGGAAGAAGGGGACTATATGGTGTCCCTGGACATCAAGGATGCTTACCTCCATGTCCCAATTTGCCCTTCTCACCAAGGGTACCTCAGGTTCGTGGTACAAAACTGTCACTATCAGTTTCAGACGCTGCCGTTTGGATTGTCCACGGCACCCCGGGTCTTTACCAAGGTAATGGCCGAAATGATGATTCTTCTTCAAAGAAAAGGCGTCTTAATTATCCCTTACTTGGACGATCTCCTGATAAGGGCAAGGTCCAGAGAACAGTTGGAGGTCGGAGTAGCACTATCTCAAGTAGTTCTACGACAGCACGGGTGGATTCTAAATATTCCAAAATCGCAGCTGTCTCCGACGACACGTCTGCTGTTCCTAGGGATTATTCTGGACACAGTCCAGAAAAAGGTGTTTCTCCCGGAGGAGAAAGCCAGGGAGTTATCCGAGCTAGTCAGGAACCTCCTAAAACCAGGAAAAGTGTCAGTGCATCATTGCACAAGGGTCCTGGGAAAAATGGTGGCTTCTTACGAAGCGATTCCATTCGGCAGATTTCACGCAAGAACTTTTCAGTGGGATCTGCTGGAAAAATGGTCCGGATCGCATCTTCAGATGCATCAGCGGATAACCCTGTCTCCAAGGACAAGGGTGTCTCTTCTGTGGTGGCTGCAGAGTGCTCATCTACTAAAGGGCCACAGATTCGGCATTCAGGACTGGGTCCTGGTGACCACGGATGCCAGCCTGAAAGGCTGGGGAGCAGTCACACAAGGAAAAAATTTCCAGGGAGTGTGATCAAGTCTGGAGACTTCTCTCCACATAAATATACTGGAGCTAAGAGCAATTTACAATGCTCTAAGCTTAGCAAGACCTCTGCTTCAAGGTCAGCCGGTATTGATCCAGTGGGACAACATCACGGCAGTCGCCCACGTAAACAGACTGGGCGGCACAAGAAGCAGGAGGGCAATGGCAGAAACTGCAAGGATTCTTCGCTGGGCGGAAAATCATGTGTTAGCACTGTCAGCAGTGTTCATTCCGGGAGTGGACAACTGGGAAGCAGACTTCCTCAGCACGACCTCCACCCGGGAGAGTGGGGACTTCATCGGGAAGTCTTCCACATGATTGTGAACCGTTGGAAAAGACCAAAGGTGGACATGATGGCGTCCCGCCTGAACAAAAAACTGGACAGGTTTTGCGCCAGGTCAAGAGACCCTCAGGCAATAGCTGTGGACGTTCTGGTAACACCGTGGGTGTACCAGTCGGTGTATGTGTTCCCTCCTCTGCTTCTCATACCTAAGGTACTGAGAATTATAAGACGTAGAGGAGTAAGAACTATACTCGTGGCTCCGGATTGGCCAAGAAGGACTTGGTACCCGGAACTTCAAGAGATGCTCACAGAGGACTCATGGCCTCTGCCGCTAAGAAGGGACTTGCTTCAGCAAGTACCATGTCTGTTCCAAGACTTACCGCGGCTGCGTTTGACGGCATGGCGGTTGAACGCCGGATCCTAAGGGAAAAAGGCATTCCGGAAAAGGTCATTCCTACCCTGGTCAAAGCCAGGAAGGAGGTGACCGCACAACATTATCACCACATGTGGCGAAAATATGTTGCGTGGTGTGAGGCCAGGAAGGCCCCACGAAGAAATTTCAACTCGGTCGATTCCTGCATTTCCTGCAAACAGGAGTGTCTATGGGCCTCAAATTGGGGTCCATTAAGGTTCAAATTTCGGCCCTGTCGATTTTCTTCCAGAAAGAATTGGCTTCAGTTCCTGAAGTCCAGAAGTTTGTCAAGGGAGTACTGCATATACAACCCCCTTTTGTGCCTCCAGTGGCACTGTGGGATCTCAACGTAGTTCTGGGATTCCTCAAATCACATTGGTTTAAACCGCTCAAATCTGTGGATTTGAAATATTTCACATGGAAAGTGACCATGATGTTGGCCCTGGCCTCGGCCAGGCGAGTGTCAGAATTGGCGGCTTTGTCTCACAAAAGCCCATATCTGATTGTCCATTCGGACAGGGCAGAGCTGCGGACTCGTCCCCAGTTTCTCCCTAAGGTGGTGTCAGCGTTTCACCTGAACCAGCTTATTGTGGTACCTGCGGCTACTAGGGACTTGGAGGACTCCAAGTTGCTAGATGTTGTCAGGGCCCTGAAAATATAGGTTTCCAGGACGGCTGGAGTCAGGAAAACTGACTTGCTGTTATCCTGTATGCACCCAACAAACTGGGTGCTCTTGCTTCTAAGCAGACGATTGCTAGTTGGATGTGTAGTACAATTCAGCTTGCACATTCTGTGGCAGGCCTGCCACAGCCAAAATATGTAAATGCCCATTCCACAAGGAAGGTGGGCTCATCTTGGGCGGCTGCCCGAGGGGTCTCGGCTTTACAACTTTGCCGAGCTGCTACTTGGTCATGGGCACACCCTGGCTGAGGACCTGGAGTTCTCTCACTCGGTGCTGCAGAGTCATCCGCACTCTCCCGCCCGTTTGGGAGCTTTGGTATAATCCCCATGGTCCTGACGGAGTCCCCAGCATCCACTTAGGACGTCAGAGAAAATAAGAATTTACTTACCGATAATTCTATTTCTCGTAGTCCGTAGTGGATGCTGGGCGCCCATCCCAAGTGCGGATTGTCTGCAATACTTGTACATAGTTATTGTTACAAAAATCGGGTTATTATTGTTGTGAGCCATCTTTTCAGAGGCTCCGCTGTTATCATGCTGTTAACTGGGTTCAGATCACAGGTTGTACAGTGTGATTGGTGTGGCTGGTATGAGTCTTACCCGGGATTCAAAATCCTTCCTTATTGTGTACGCTCGTCCGGGCACAGTATCCTAACTGAGGCTTGGAGGAGGGTCATAGGGGGAGGAGCCAGTGCACACCACCTGATCCTAAAGCTTTTACTTTTGTGCCCTGTCTCCTGCGGAGCCGCTAATCCCCATGGTCCTGACGGAGTCCCCAGCATCCACTACGGACTACGAGAAATAGAATTATCGGTAAGTAAATTCTTATTTACACATAGATAATCGCAATCCCAATATAACTATTTAAAAAGATATATAGAAATATATATAGTATCTAAACGGGCTTCAATAATGACACAAGCAAACTTATATAGATAGATCTTCATTAACTAATGAGCCCACATGTGAGGTGCAAGGTGTTAATGCAACAAGCAGCATGGCGTTAATAAGCCAGTCCACATGCAGGTAAGGCACGATGTTAATCAAGCAGATATCATTGGTTAAAGTCCATCCATGTTAGTACTTGTAAATTTATAGCTGGTAAATCTAGATTTAGCTGATATGAAAGCATATATTTGGGAGGCAATATTTAAACACTGCAGTCCACAGTCCACCTAGGGTACATTTACTGTGTACCCAAAATTGATACCTCTCCTTAGTTGGTTACCAACTAAGGAGAGGTATCAATTTAAATATTGCCTCCCAAATATATGCTTTCATATCAGCTAAATCTAGATTTACCAGCTATAAATTTACAAGTACTAACATGGATGGACTTTAACCAATGATATCTGCTTGATTAACATCGTGCCTTACCTGCATGTGGACTGGCTTATTAACTCCATGCTGCTTGTTGCATTAACACCTTGCACCTCACATGTGGGCTCATTAGTTAATGAAGATCTATCTATATAAGTTTGCTTGTGTCATTATTGAAGCCCGTTTAGATACTATATATATTTCTATATATCTTTTTAAATAGAGTTATATTGGGATTGCGATTATCTATGTGTAATATATGTTATTTGCATGTGGTAAAACATGTTTTAAACAATATTTGTATGTTTTAGTATTGGCACTGGCCGGTGTCTTATTGTGTTTAATTTATATATGTAAGTAAAAATACTTTGATACAAAGTGAGAAGCGCTGTCTTATTGTCTGGTTAATTTCTTTTATTTTTTGAGGAAATTTGTGATCAAATTCCCTAAGATTAGCTGCTCTCACTCTGTAGGTGACAGCGCCAGGTGTACATATTTGTATTATCACTCGGGGAGTAGGTGCTCTCCACTATTGAGCCGATGCTGCGTATGCAGTTGCTTATGGACTTTGCAATGTCTAGGTGGGCGTATACATACCTTTGTGGGCGGCAGCTTCACTTACAGTAATTAGCAAGTCTGTAGGCTGAAAAACCGCAGCTGCTAAGGCACTAGCATACAAACATGAATTCGCCCCTCTGTCTTTTTCGGTCACTTCAGTTGCCATACATATAGATGTTATTATGGGTCTCCCCTTCTAGGATTTTATCTTAAATTAAAAAAGGAATTGTGTCTTTCGACATAGAGAATGTTTTATTGTGTATATTACTTTTCACTTTGGGTATAAGCTGTTATACAGTATTTGTTTGCGCTGATGGAAATATCAACCGTAGACCCCACTGGAAAGCTGCCTCTTGTCCTGATTCACCATGAAAATAGAGTTGAGCAATAACACTGGTAAATGGAGATAACTTCACCCACATTAATAAATAACATTTGTTATTATTTTGTTTACTGTCATTGCAGCAACATGTCATCCAGCTTCCGTTATACTGCGTTACCTTTATTAAGAACAGCAGTGTGACTGATAAGTTGTGAAGGATTGTATAACAACAGATTTGGCAGCATTGTTCTTTATAGCAGGAGGAGCACACGCCTTCTGTTCGGAACATCCCAGAGTTAGGGGCATAAAAGGCCATATTGTGCCGCGCTTCTGATACCCTCTACTTGAAAATTATATATATATATATATATATATATATATATATATATATATATATAAATTCCATTCAATATAGCACTCACTCAAATGCAAGCACATAGTGATTCTACTCGTTCTGACTTTTATTGCTATATAGGTAGGGTTCGTACGTGTTTCCGTGTCAATGTTAACTCTTATGGCCCTTTACTAGCTGTTTCTCAGATCCTGTGGTGTGTGTCCCATCCAGCTTCTTCATTGGCGAGAACGGAATTCCACTGGAAGTGATTGCTGGCAGTATAGCTGCAGAGGAATTAATAGCAAAGATAACCAAAGTTAAACAGGTGCTGTTTGCCTCTAATACTTGATGCCAGTTATAGTTGTCATGTTTGATCTTAGTTGGTTTGTAGAGCAGCCAGGAAACCCAGTGCCACAAAGCCTCTTATTCTGTTTCATTTAGTGGCTGAAATCTATTTAGAGATTAGTATTTCTGCCGTGCTTCAATTGTTAACTCTTTACCACACGGGCCTATTAAGCTGCCTAGGGCTTTTTATAGTGAATATATATTAAAACCACTTGCATTCAATAAGCTAACTAGACAAATCCTACTTGCTTCCAAGCTTAACTAATCATGCCCTTAGTTTTATTAGGTACACAGTACTTTATTTATTCCCAGCTTCCAGCACTGATCAGACTCATTGCTGGCTTCATAATGCCCCGCAATCATTTATAGTGTGTTATAGAGGCATAGCAGTGCCTTTGTAGAACGCTGGCCTCTGGGGAGCTGATAACAAATAACCAGGTTTGGCAGCGGGGTGCTAACCATCGGGTGCCCTCAGTGTGTAATTGATGCTTTGCCCCACGACAGCCATGTTAATTTTCTGCAGAATGGGAGTGAGAGTAACAGCGCAGACTTTTAGAAAGCGGCAAACCGTTTTCCTAATGGTCCATGTGAATGCCCCGAGACCACACGGGCAGCACCTACAAAAGCTGCTGAAAAGACCCGACCCCCCTCACCCCCCCTCCTCCCATAATTCCAGAACTCTTAAGAGCCTCATACATCTGGCAGCAGATTCTCTCGTCCAATCGGAAACCACCTATCAGAAACTCCAGTCGGCGGCCATCTAGGATCGATGATCCAGGGGAAATTCTTCATGTTGCAGATCTCCAACATATTAAGGTTGGGGAATCTGAATTTTTTTACTTTTTGAAGATCCCCGATTCTGCGATCCGGCGTCGGGGGATTGGAGAATTTCAACAATCCATTGCAGCTTAGTTTGACTGTGTTTGAGGTTGAAGGGTTACAGAGTCCTGAGAGGGTGCAGAATGGGAAGGCAGAAAGAACCTAAAGGATTACGGGGGGGGGGGGGGGCGGGGTAATTCAGATCTTTTCGCACAGTGGGCGATCAGGGCCTAACTGCGTATGCCCCGCAATGGGCATGCGCGTCGGACAACAACAACTGGCATCGCTGGTCAGCGACGGGATGGTGCGAAAAATCCGATCGCACGGGCGTTCGCAAGGTTATTGACAGGAAGAGGCCGTTTGTCGGTGGCAACTGAGCGTTTACAGGGAGGGAGTGTCCTGAAAAAAACGCAGGCGTGCCCAAGCGTTTTCAGGGAGGGTGTGTGTGACATCAGCTCCGGCCCCTATCGGCCTGTTCATATCGCACTGGAGAAGTAAGTCCTGTGTTGCGCACAGACTGCGCTCACTGGATTTTCGCAGCTCGGCGTACACATGCGATCGCACACTTGCACAGCAAATTTACACTCCCCCTGGATTCGGCGACTAACTGATCGCAGGACCGCAAAATTAGTAGCCCAGCGATCAGATCTGAATTACCCCCTTCTGTATGTCCATTTATTCTTTTCAGGAGCTGTTTTACTAAGGTCACCGCTCCTTTTTATAATGAGTCTTAATCTCCTCCTGCTCCATATGAATGGAATATTCATAGAAGCACAGAGTATTTCAGGGATGAATGTGCTGGTCTTGTGATCATTAAGTGAGATTTTTGTAAGTGAGGAAAGGTGCGCCAAGTACATTGCATGCCACCTAACAAAACCTAGGCAAAATAAACCCTGACTCGCCAAACACCACCTGATTTTGTTCTACCCTTGCCCCTTATGTGCACACACACATGCTTTTGGTTGAAACCCTGTCCCTATTAAGAGCAGCCTATTAGCACAGTTGGGAAGTATGGGCAGTATCTTGGTGCGAGAGTGGAAATAAGGTGAGCAAAAAGCCACAGGTTTGATTGTGGATAGAGCAAGTAGAGATGAGACGCTCCTATCGCACTAAGATTGTGGTACCAAACCAATCTCCTTATGAAAAAAAAGTTCACGCATATCCGCTTCTGTCACAGTAGATCAGTTTATATTGTGTAATCCTTTCAATGTAATCATTGGTTTGTTACTGTGGATATTGCAGAGAGGGGAGATACTGCCTGCGTTCTGGTTGGATCACTAACTGTTTCCATCTACTTTTAGATGAACACTGGAAAAAATGATAGGTTACCAGAAGACGCCAACCTGTCTACCAATTCTCAAGTGAGTTGTTCTACTGAATCGTGTACTGTGTCTCAGTGTGATCTACAATCAGAAGATTCAGCACCTGCAGAGGCACAGCCTATACCCCCAGTGACTTCATCAGGTCAGATTCTCATGATACATCAGAGAGCCAACAATTGCAGTCATCCACTAGCTATTCCTTGTGTTCAATTCATGTTCTATTGTTATATCTATCCCAGCCCAAGGCGAGGATTCACCCGCTGACCAAACAGAGCAGCTTCAGGAAGATGCCAGTGGCACGACATCCAAAGACACAACAGAAGAAATACAAAGGTTGGATTTTTCATCTTTAAAGCATGTCCTACATTGTGCAGGGTGGTCTTCAGTTTGCCGAATGTCGGGATCCCGGCGCACAGTATACCGGCGCCGGAATCCCGACACCCGGCATACCGGCACATATTCTCCCTCGTGGGGGTCCACGACCCCCCTGGAGGGAGATTAAAATAGCGTGGGTGTCGGTATGCCGGCGGTCGGGCTCCCGGCGCCGGTATGTTGGTCGCCGGGAGCACGACCGCCGGCATACCATACTACACCCATTGTGTCCATATACAATTCAAAGTCTTCAACTAATACAAAATTGTGGGTTTGTGAACAAACATATTTAACTGTAAAAATTTACAATTTATATTTTTATTTATTTATTTTGGTCGTCTACCATAAACATCATGAATTCAGTCTGTTCCATACTTTTTTGGACTTGTCCACCTGAAGCTGTACGTTCAAGGACTTCAGGTTGAGAATGATCGGAGTTTTCCATCTCGCCATGTGCATGCTGATAAGGTCGACAGTCATTAGCTCGACCACTGTTGGTCGACATGGTCATTAGGTCGACTTTTTTTAACTTTTCCTAGTGTCGTTTTCTTTGTAAAGTGACTGGGAACCCTATTTAGAGCACCGTGTCCCCTCGCATCTGCGCTCGGCACAGGTTATTATTCCCAATAGTAGTACACGTGCATCGTAAAGTATAAAAAAGTTAAAAAAATTAAGGAAAAAAAAAAAAGTGAACGCATGTTGACCTTTTTCCATGTCGACCTAATGACCGTATCCCGCTGATAAGCAAATAGAAGGATTGCAAGTGGTGTGAGACCTGAATCTGCAATCAGGTTGAACCCATGCTTTGCACATGATATCTTCCAACCAATGAGAAAAAGGAAAATAAAGTTTGATTTTCCTTTTCAACAGTGATGACTGAGACTTCAGGCTTCTCACTGTCCTGCAATGTGTAGAACCTGTTTGCCTGTACTAATGCCTCCACTCTGTGTGCACTACTGCAGTCCTCAGTGAGTGGGGGACTGCTCCAGCACAGAGTATCATAGACACTTGCCCTCCCCTTAGGAAGAGAGATCTGAAGTGGAACCCTTCCAGGTCTCACGGGCTACAGGAAGCTGGTGCCTCTGGGGCCAGGATGTGAAAGCAGACCCCAACATCCATTCCATGGAGGACACCTGTACCAATTGATACCTGAACCCCAAGTTGCTCATCAGGACCAGCTTGCAAGGGGCCACAAGATCCCTGTTCCTGAGCTAGAGGGGGACTAGGTTGCTCTTTGTTTCTGGAGAGAGATGCGTCTCTGTCTTGGATCCCTGCTTTCAACAAATTGCTTAGAGAGCTCAGACCTCACCTTGGCGTTAGCTTTAGCCCAGGATGGCTGTGCTGTGTCCATGGGGATAATCGCAGGCAAGCGCAGAGGCTGTCCCTCTGTTAAACAACATCCTGGTCTAACCGGGCCCTCAGCCATTTAGACTGGCACCTAGGGCAAACAGCAATTTTAGCCGCAGCACCCACGTCTTCAGGGTGGTCCCTTGAAGCATTGCCATTCCAAGACATAGAAAAGGTGAGGGAAGAATACTTTGCAGTACACAATTCAGGAGATGTCTGATACTTGCAGACGCCCATCTAAGAATGTCTGCAACTACCCAGAGACAGGAGAAAAGGAAGGGGTAGAGATAAAGAAATACTCCATAAAAACCTTCCACTCACTTAACTTCCTTATCCTAAACAGGGTTAGAAAACGAGGCGAGGGAGCTGCCAAGCTGCTGGTGCGATTGCTTGCTCTGTATTCTTTTTATGGTTGGCTTTCGAGCGTGTGAAGCCCACCATGAGGTGCTGTACAGGGATGCCAGCTCCTCCTGGGCCAGCAATGTCAGCCTCCTGTGTTTAGTGGGGATGCTGATAGTAACCATCCTTCCTCAACTTCCCTGCAAGCGTCCAAACTCTGCCCCTACAACTATTGTCATGTGCCAGAAAAACGGAGAAGCCTGTCTAGTAACGCGTAGGTCCTTCTTTCGATTTAATTAAAGCAGCAACACAGTGGGGTATAAACTCCACAAGCTCTCTAAGTACTGTGTAGATAGTGTACACCATACTTCTTAAATAATGCTTCATACTTTCCGCACTGTTGTTCTGAAAGAGGCCACTTCACTCTGAATCTATGACATGAACTGGTGCAAATGAACCACAGGGATGGTCAAGTAGTGTTTGCTGGTCAGTGATGCCTGCAGATAGAACCCCTGATACAATACACGCCAGCTGAAAATACTCCACCGTTAGAGTCACTGCCTCCCTGGACTGTCACTTGTTGGCATATAGGGTCTATTGCCTCGTCTGTTTTTCTCCACATGTGTGAACGTCGACTTATTTGGACCAGGCTTCATGTTTCCAGTCATTTTGTATCCAGTGGTGATGTGCAGAGTCAGCAATGTGACCTGAGTGGACAGTCTACTCCTGTACCCTTTAGAAGAAAGAGGGTGTTGGCCTGATAGAAATGTTACGTGTGGTGCCAGCATTAGATTTTGCTGTTATCTGCGTTGATGTTGCGTTCCAGACGGCTATTACAAGGCATACCAGACTACGCTCGCCACAGTTTTTTTTTTTTGCACACTGAATGTCTTCCCTAATGTTGTGTAGTCTTGGTACACCCTTGAAATTGTTGCCTATGAAAATCCACATTTTGTGTTTATTTTGGAGAGAGTGACACATCTCTCTGGCACCTACTGTTAACAAATATCTGCCTATATACTGTATATTATTTTAACTGAGTAATATACCTTTTAATGCGGCAGTGTGGTGGCGTGTACTGTGAATAGAAGTGGCTGTCAGTGTTTCTGGCACATGGAGTCACCACTGTGCCTCTACAGTCTTTAAAGCATGGACTTGAGCTACTGGTGGCCTGAGCTGCTAGAAGCACAGGGTTTCTGATTGTATTCCTCAGACTGTTGTGACCAGGACAATCCCTCTTGGGGGGGCTTCTAGGGATGTTGGTAGAAATACAAGGTAATAAAGGTAAAAGTAATAAAAACAAAGGGGGTCATTCCGAGTTGATCGCTAGCTGCCGTTGTTCGCAGCGCAGCGATCAGGCTAAAAATCGGCACTTCTGCGCATGCGTATGCGGCTCAATGCGCACGCGCGACGTACTTTCACAAAAGCCGATGCAGTTTTACACAAGCTCTAGCGACGCTTTTCAGTCGCACTGCTGGCCGCAGAGTGATTGACAGGAAATGGGTGTTTCTGGGAGGTAACTCACCGCTTTCGGGGAGTGTGTGTAAAAACGCAGGCGTGCCAGATAAAAACGCAGGAGTGGCTGGGGAAACGTAGGCGTGGCTGGCTGAACGCAGGGCATGTTCGTGACGTCAAAACAGGAACTAAATAGTCTGCAGTGATAGCAAGCTAGGAGTAGGTCTCTAGCTACTCAGAAACTGCACAATCTTTTTTAGTAGCAGCGCTGTGATCCTTTCTTTCGCACTTCTGCTAAGCTATGATACACTCCTAGAGGGCGGCGGCTTAGCATTTGCATGGCTGCTAAAAGCAGCTAGAGAGCGAACAACTCGGAATGAGGGCCAGAATGCAGTCATCAACAGCCTTGTGAAGGTGCCTGGTTCCATCGAGCACTTTTCAGAAGGTAGCCAATCTGGGTATGTGCCTTAGTTGGTAAAATGAAGCACCCAGGTTCATCACACAACTTGCTATAATCCATAGTTCTCCAAGGATGAAGAAGAAAAATGGTTAATAACGACAAACAACAAACTGTGTAGGTGGATTTTGCACACCTCCCATTAAGAGGAGAGTCATAATTCACGAACAATAAAGATTGTGGTCTGCCTGCAACTAGGTAGAGATAAATATCAAATTTCAATGTAATGTTCCAGACGTCACGGAGGTAAGAGAAACTTGGGCAGTGATCAAGTCTAAAGGAAGTGCAGTCTATGAGAATAAAGGTAGGCCATTACTAGACCACTGAGATATAAAACATAAATAGGGAAATAATCACAGTCCCAGCAACTGAAAGCTTCTTGGAGATCAGACCTCAAATTGATTTTTATCTTCATGGCACACAATCTTCAGAACGGTCATAAATTGTGTGTGAAGAAAGCATTAGTTTTTAGCTATTTTTTAATGTAAGTAAAATTTAGCAAAAACATGTTAATTTTTAGTGTGTTAGCGCTTTAGCCATTATTATTGTAGTTGTTTTCCCTCCATCGCAATGGTTTGTTGCTTTTCGCTAGTCTGCAAGCATACGCTTCCATCGCTGCTTTGATTTTTGCATTGCCCATAACTTGGGTATCCTGAGCCCGGCTACATACATGACTGTAGGTATTGCAATAATTAATTTATATTGCGCTTTTCTCCAATTGTATTGTCAGGAGTTGATGACTTCTGGGCAAAGCTCTTGTAGAGACTCACTGAACTGGTCTATAGCGATTCCAAACCCATAATAATACAGACACATGTTTTATAATCTTGATTAGAGGACTCCTCAATATATTTAAAAGTAATACTGTTTAGAATATATACAGACCTATCCCTTTGTTTACGCTATATCCTTTGCTCCACCTTCTTCCTTATATTTTTGTTTCTTTTTTTCCTGTTGTATGTTAGTATATTTTTATTTTATTTCTCCTTTAGTCCCTGGTTTGCATACGTGTTTAATACATAGCATGCAAAGTTAACAGGCCTATTGTCTTCAGTCTAGAGCCTGTACTTGTCACTCTTGGCTTTTTATGATTTTGATTACCATTGTTTTACTGATTACTGCTGAGTCTTGCTAGTATGACTGACTTTTTGGCTTTGTTTGAAATTCAATATATATATAATTATGCACTAAACATAATACAGTTGTATAAAATAAAAATGTGTGTATATATAACTTATTTATATAATTCGTACAGTGGATAATTTAGAGATCACTCGCCAGGCTTTTTCAATTGCGGAAGAAAAAGCTTTATTCATTCAGCGCAGCTTAATGGGAGATATCTGCTGCTATGAGTGAATAAAGCTTTTTTACTTCTGCAATTGAAAAGCCTAAAGAGTGCTCTCTAATGATCCACTGTTTCTGTACTAAGGCATTCGGCTAAACCGATGTCCTTGAGACTACGCACCCCAACATCAATTCTAGTAACCGTATGTGTGGCTCTAATCTTTGGGGGAAAATAAAATATATATATATATATATATATATATATATATATATATATATATATATATATATATATATATAAATATGATTAAGCATGTATTTGCACATATATGAGCTTGCAGCAAATCTGTATTCATTTCATTTAGGCTAGCCTCACTGCTGGAAAATAAAATGGAGAAGAAAAAGAAGGACGAGCAAGAGGTGAGTAAGTTTGATCTGATATTTTGTATGAGCCTGAGAAGAGACTGGCAGCATGCACCTTCGTTTATTGCTCCACCCCCTCCCACACCCTAGGCCAGGCTGTAGATGAGTACCGAGATGTGTTATGTTTTTGCATTTTGCAGCTGGTCTGTTAGTATCGGTTGTAGAATGATTTTACAGCCAAGTGTGATTTCCATGTCTTGGATTTCAAACACCCTATGTAAACTGAGCATCACAGTACTGCTATTGCTCCTGTGGCACCAAATTGATTCTGCAGGTACAGAAGTCTGTAATACAAAAGATTGACCGTCCCATTAATAAGTGAACTGTGAGCAAGCTGTGAAACCTGCTGAATGTTGCCTGCACAGAATTGTTCATCATTACCGTTCTGATTCCTGCAGAAAGAGATCAAGAGGGAGGTTGAAAGGAGAAAAGTGGGTAAAGATATGCTGGAGTATAAAAAAAAACAGGAGGATGAGCAGGCCAAACGGGCGCTGGAGGAGAGGAACCGCGAGAAGGCAGAGGATAAAGCCGCCTTGGAACGGATTAGACAGCAGATTGCTCAGGTAGATGTGCTTTCTGGCAGCCCCTGATTTTCCTCCCATCACTTGTTACCTGCTTTTTCTCCTGCTGGTAAAGGCTCATCTCTATCTATGGCCACCAGCTCCTAGTAGTACGCTGATCACTCCCTCGCTACTTACATCTAAGCTGTATTATGTTTTGAGAATTTTAGTGCTCTTTGTTACCTGTACTCTATTATTTACTGTAATGTTAAGTTTTGTCTCCCTGTACTGTCCTTTATAAATAAAATGTGATAATAATAACAACTTGTTGATAATCTTAAATGTGATAAAGAGCCATATTGTGTTTAAATGGAAGAGTATCCTAAAAAAGTACATTTTATATGTTCGGATCTGATTTTTCCAATACGTGAAATGTTTACGGTCATATGCAAATATTTGTGTTTATTGAATTGCATGATCACCTGCCTTTATAATTACATTCTGGCCTCTAGGTGGATCTATGTGTCTGATTCAGAGGTCAGGGGCAAACGCAGGATTTGTAGAGGGGGGTTTCCAGACATGATATTTTTCAGATCTCACAAACTTACTTAAACGTTTCGGAGTGTAATCCATCATCGGGTAAGGATACACAGCAATGTTATGTACCTTTCCCGATGGTGGATTAAACTCCCAGATGCTGAAGTAAGCGTGTGTGATTTTTGCCATGCGTTTAACCTGCCGGAGTGCCAATCATTTCAGCCAAGTATTATATTTCAGTGCTGCAATGTGCGCACAGTGCATTCCTGATGGACTGTGTGTATATATGTGTATATATATATATATATATATATGTATGTATATGTGTGTGTGTGTGTGTATATGTATATGTATATATATATATATATATATATATATATCTATCCGACGAGACCCCTTCCAGACAGGCAAATTCTCAGTGGCACTCCAGGACTCAAGTAACTAACAAAGCACTGATTTAATGACGTTTCAGATATTGAATATATCTTTTTTTTCAAGGCTGATCCTTGAAAAAAGATGTATTACACGAATGATACAGTACGTTGGTAAATCAGTCATGTTAGTTACTTGAGGCCTGGTGCCAGAGAATTTGCCTATATACTGTATATCACATAGAAGGAACCCCCAACACACATTTTATATGGAAATTAATGAAACCCCCCCAAAAAAAGATATATACTACATACATACATACATACACACACACACACACACACACACACACACACACATATGTGTGACACACGCACGCACACTTAATGCAGCAGCTGCACCTGGAACATGGAGTCCTTCACTGACTCTCTACTCCTGCTTGATAGTACACTGCACCCACGGGGGAGGAAGAGCAGCAGCTACCTTTCGGTCCTCTACTAGCTGTATCGATGGCCTCCAGTGACCCGCTCCTGCTGTACAGTATGTCAGTGCCGCTCACCAAGCGCCGTCGATTGCCCGCTGCTGCAAGGGGTTGTGGGGAGGTGTAGTGCTGTTTTGCGTATTCCAAAGCAGAGAGCTCTCACGGGTAGCGCTCTTCTCTGCGGAGCTGTCGGCAGCTACGCTCACGGCTGCGGGTGGCAGTAACTGTAGAGGAGGCAGCTGCCTCTGACTAAAAAAGAAAACTGTCTGTGGGGGGGTTTCAGAGTACTCAGAAACCCCCCCTGCGTGCGCTACTGCAGGTGGACACAATTAAAACATTTCTAATGTGTATGTGTCCCAATGGTAATCACCATAAGATGTTGATCGCAATTGCATGGATGCAATTCTGATAGGCGTTCCTTCCTTGGTGGTAGTTTGAGTTGGTGGACATGTTGGGGGTGTTCCTGTATTAGGGCCTTCACTGGAACATGTAGTTCTAGTGACACCAGCATCCATATACCGTATGGTTGCTCAGAAGTCCTATAGTGCGGATGCTTGATAGTGCGCCTTGGTGTTCATCACAGTGGATTAGAGTTACAACTGATGGACGTCTCATTGGCTGCAGCATTAACATCGTTTTGTAGTAGTGGGTGAGACAAAACTGGCAGCTGCTACTGCTTAGCATCACCTCTGAATCAGGCCCTATATGTAGAGTATAGAGAGAGATAACATTTTGTTTTAAATTCCTTATGTTTAAATATTGTATAATTCGACCGAATAATATTCGAATACATAAATTGGTAGAATACATTTTATTTTTAAAGTTTAACTGTAGTTTCAGTAAAGCATTGTTCTCCTTCGCATTCGTTGCCAATATAATATGCATTCTGGAGAGTGATATCCTGGAGTTTACAGTTTTGTGATATTCCCCCCCCCCCCCCCCCCCCCCCCAGGATCGTGCTGATCGAGCTGCTCGTTTTGCAAAGTCTAAAGAAGAACAAGAGGCAGCAAAGGTAGCAGAATTGCAGGCACGACAGGCTGAGATGGAAGCTCGGAAGGAGGCTGCACAAAGAGAGAGAAGGTTAATGCGATCTCCTTGTCTCTGCATTTCGGTGTCTGTATTATACATGCACTACACTGTTCTCTCCAATTTTTCAGGACTGTCGCCAGGATACATTTCAGGCTTCCTGATGGCTCTTCCTTTACTAATCAGTTTCCATCAGAATCCCTTCTGGAAGAAGCACGACAGTATGCAGCACAGGTAAATGTCTTTCCTTCCAGGCAAGTAAGACAGAAGAATGGCCTTGTTTGTTTGCGCTAACATCTGTTATGAAAAGTTTAAAACTTTAAATCTGCATGGTTACTCATCCCATTGGTACCTCTGTGGTGATGTGTATGTTATACATGGTCGAGTCACATTATGACCACCTCCTACATTTGACATCGGCAGGTTGTAGCCCAAGAAGTACGTCACGTGTCATGCGCTGGCTTGGTGGGTATTTAAAGTGTGCGATAGGCCATCTGCACACACACAAATGGAGCCGCACTCCTCCAGTGCGGCATCATCGCAGGCGTGCACTCCTGGCGTGACTAGGCGACCCATCCGCCTAGCCCCGCCGGAGTGCACAGAGACGCTTTCCCATTCTAGTGGCTCCATCCGTATCACTCGTTGCTGTCATGGGTAAAAGGGGGTGATTATCGGCTTTCAGGGCCAAGGGTGGCAGTATTTCTGAGACAGCGCAGTTTGTGAAATGTTTGCGTGCTGCTTTGGTGAAAGTGTATCGTGACTGGACAAATGGCACCATTGCAAATAACAGACGTGGAAACTGGAGCACCACGTGCCATTGATGTGAGAGGTGAACGTCTGCTATGAAGGTGCGTGAGCGCTGACTGACACGCTAGAGTGGGGGAGCTCACTGTCAGAATGAAGCTGGGGGCTACCAGACGTGTGTCCAAAACGACAGTTCAGCGGACCCTGCTGCGTATACGGCTCCGGAGCAAACGGATGGTCACTGCACCTAGCTGGTGGTCATAATAATGTGACTCGACCGTGTATATTTAAACGTGAAATACAAACATTTTTAAAAGTTCACCCATCGCCTACATAAGTTTTTAGTTGATACCAGTGACCTCAAGAAGGAAGGCTACCAGTTGAATGAAACGCACATTATTGTGGCACAAAGTGCCAAGTGTTGCCACTGGTTGCTAGTAACCTGTGCAGGTGACGGGTGCATTTCCACTTTTTGTTAATGGAAGGAGAGAGACACAGTTTTCACCACCTATTCCAGAGGAAGGCCAGCAATCTTTGCAAATATTTTGGCTTAAACTGCTCATATAGATATTAAGTAATTATTTTTTATTATTATTTCTTGCTCAATCATGAAGCCCTACCAGAGAAAGATTACGTAACTACTTTATTTTTTCTTGGTAGTTTTCAGGTTGAGGGCAAAATATTTACAGTATGTTGCAAAAAGAGTTTATAAGATCAGTTTATGGGTGGTGCAGAACTTCAATATGGTTTCTGTCTTGTGTTCACAGACAGTTGGGAACACCTACGGCAATTTTTCCTTGGCAGCTATGTTTCCTCGAAGGGACTTTACTAAAGAGGATTTTGGGAAATCTTTGCTGTCTTTGGAACTTGCACCCAGCGCATCAATAGTCATCTTGCCGGTAGGTGTACTGTAAATGTCCTGTAAATTGCTATCATTCTACTCTCTTTAAAGTCTTGTTGAACTTAAGTCTTCAGAGGCCAAGTAAGGATCAGGATTCTGCTTGATCTTCCAATGATTATTTATTATTGCAAATACAGTTTTTTCCCGTTGTGGCCCCTCAGAGTCAAAGGGCAGTTGTGCACACACCGTGATATTCTCCTACATGTGTCACTAGTGTGAAGGTCACAGAATTTCATTGCTTCACTCCTTTAACCACTTGCCTGGCATGGTCGCATCGTTTGTGACCGCACCAGGCAGTGCATTATCTGAGAAAGAAAAGGAAATTACCCTAGGGTAATTCGCTCCTGGCGCTGGATAGGGAGGTTCAACATAGCAGCTGAACTAAAAAAAAGAGGTTGGTCAGACCCCAACTGGAATATGTGAACAAATAGAGCATGCAGCGCTAATGGGTCACAGATGAGATGAGTAGGTGATAACAATACACATATTTAATTAAATATTCTGAGCAAAAATTCACAATGAATTAAAAACACAAATAATACATATTAAAACTCAAGAAATGAATGCAGTGCTGTTCCCATTTAAGATATCATGTGGAACATGAAGAGTTCAACGGACCTGTTCCATATATACAGTCCCCTTAGTCCCGTATGGATCTATTCAAAGTGAATCGTGGGTGATAGTTACCCCAAGCGTGTTTCAAGGCGTTGAAGCGTCCCACAAGATGACAGTCCCTTGATCAATGTTGCAAAGAAATTTCCACGGTGTGGGGGACTGTATATATGGAACAGGTCCGTTGAACTCTTCATGATCCACATGATATCTTAAATGGGAACAGCACTGCATGCATTTCTTTTAATTCAGTGCATTATCTGATCTGGTTGCAAACAATGTGACCAGTCAGATGCACAGTGTGGTCTTCTGCTGGAACATAAACTCCTAGCAGCTACTACTCACAGTGGGACCTCCCGGCCCCTTTGCCTCCTTGTACCTTACCCCAGGTGTCTGCCGTGCTGCCGTTCACTGCTGAGTCAGTATGACAGGACCCCTCATCCGGTGACTGCAGAGAGGAATAGCTGCCTGGGAAATGTAAATTGCCCCCAGGGTGTAATTGGCTGCTCATATATGCAGCCGCTGGGAAAATCTTAGTTCCGATGTTTGATAAAACAATATTTTAGAAATATATAAATAAATTATTATAATTTGAGATGTTTAAATACATGTTCTTCACCTAATTCACTCTTAATTTTTTTTTTTTTTTAAATCCCACAATATCTGAATCGTTTTTGGATTATTTTTTTTTGCCAATTTAGTGGTTAAAAAGTTGTACTTACTGTCTACACTACTGATTCACGTCCAGCTTCTTGTCTAACCTTATTACAGCGGGGAGCCTGATGAGTTAGTGGGAAGTGGGAAATATCCTGTTGTCAAACAATTTAATTTCAATAAAATGTAAAAAAGGGGGGTTCTTCCACCTCCCGCATTTGGGATTATTAGGAAGTATCTGCCAGTCTTTTATGATAGGTTGCATAGTCAATCACTTTCTCTTAGTGAATCTCCCACCATGTACAGACACGTGTATCGTTATAGTCCACATTAAATGCATTAGAATATTGTAGCTATGTTCTTCCGAGACGTTGGCTTTAGCTATAAGCTGCCACTGGTAACCACAGCTACTGTGTGAAAGCAGTATGTAATACAGTACATATATAGGGTTATAATTGTATATGTAGTGTTCTACCTGTCTTTTCTAATTGCAGGCTGGGAGGCCAGCAAGGTCCATTGTGTCGTCATCAGATACTGGTGTCTGGGGTCTATTGAGTACGCTGTTGTATCCCCTCCTTGCAGTATGGCGGTTTCTCAGCAGTTTCTTATTTGGTAGCCCTCCGCCAGCACAACACACAGACAGAGCTCCGTATCCACAGCAGGATACTACAAATTCCCAAGCATCCAACAGTTCAGAGACAAAGAAGTAAGTGTAGCTGAGGGCTTAGAGGTAATTCTTGATGCTTAGTGTAAATGTGTGTACCCAGAACGCTCACTGAGAAATGCCCATATATGCACTGCTTAATACTGCAAGCCTTACCTTTTCCCTCCAATGAAGACATTTGTGAATGTGTAAAATAGAGAGCCGTTTACCGATAGCATCCTTTTGTCCAAAAACGTAATTCATTGTACATTTAGAGGGACAGATCCATCGTGTTTATCTGACATGCATTTACTGACCATTTCTTTTCTGTGTTCGCCAGGGACGTGGTTCGAAAACGAGTACTTGATAAGCGAGCAGATGAATTTAAAAAAGAAGGCAAAATCTACCGGTTGAGGACGCAGGACGACGAGGATGAAAACAACACCTGGAATGGGAACTCTACTCAGCAGATGTAGGAGCAGGAATGATGGCTAATTATGCAGATTTTGTTTTGTTTTGCCACATTGCTGCAGTTGGGACTCCTGTATTTTAATCCACAGTCATACTGCCACTGATTACTTAGCTCAATGCATGAAATTAGGATCCCGATATCATTTCTAATTAAGCTTTTGTTACAGACGCTGCTCCCTGTAGAATAAGCTTATCTAATAAACATGATTTCAGGATTTCTTTTTTGTTGGATAAAGACTAAACTCCGTGTCACCTTCTCAGATACTTTTAGCACACTTTTTCCACTGAAAGCCGGGGTTTTCCAGACAGGTTTTGATACTGTAATGTTGCAGCAATTTTAAATGCCACAATCCATAACTTATTTATATTTACTGGTTTTCTTCATCGATGCAGGAAGATCCCAGCCGTTTCATCATCCGTTTCAAATGTTGCCAATAAAGGTTTAGCTTTTGCTTTTCAATAATAATAATAATTTTTTTTTAGGGTTCCTAGAAGACTTGTTTTTGGTTTATAATAATTTGTTCCATAAAACAATATTTTGGGACTTATTTTCATCTTTTCAGCTGTGGTGTGCAAAGAAAATATTGATTTATATATATATATATATTTGTAACATGTTACTTCTATATAAACATTAATACTATAAGAATATTGACAGACTACTTGATTTTTTTTTTCTTTGGAGTTAGTTTTACAGAATATTTTAGTTGATTCACTGTACAAGCAGTCCAGAAAAGTACTTGTGATAGTGATGATTTATGAAGCTTATATTTAAGTGAGTTTTGTAGCATACAAATAGGAGTGTCCGGTTTATTGATGACATAACAGAGATAGCTTTTACCCAGTCTATTATATTATCACAGATTTGTAAATTGCCACATGTTCGGTAGCTACATATAGGGGGTAATTCCAAGTTGATCGCAGCAGGAATTTTGTTAGCAGTTGGGCAAAACCATGTGCACTGCAGGGGAGGCAGATATAACATGTGCAGAAAGAGTTAGATTTGGGTGGGTTATTTTATTTCTGTGCAGGGTAAATACTGGCTGCTTTATTTTTACACTGCAATTTAGATTGCAGATTGAACACACCACACCCAAATCTAACTCTTTCTGCACATGTTAAATCTGCCTCCCCTGCAGTGCACATGGTTTTGCCCAACTGCTAACAAAATTCCTGCTGCGATCAACTTGGAATTACCCCCATAGTGGGGACAGGACATACATAAAATGTGGACATACAAGCTAGACAAAATAAATACAGACCTGAAATAAAGCAAAGGGAGAGTCCTGCTCACGAGTGAGCTTACATTCTAGTTTGAAGAGGGCACAGCTTGAAACAAGAGAAGCAAGTCTGGATGGTAATCACTGAGGCTTGAGGCACAATGGGGCAGATGTATTGAGTCTATAGAAGTGATGAAGCAGTGATAAGTGCAAGGTGATAACGCACCAGCCAATCCGCTCGAATATGTACATTTACAGTGATTGGCTGGTGCGTTATCACCTTGCACTTATCACTGCTTCATCACTTCTCCAGGCTTAATACATCTGTCCCAAAGTACCCTGTTTTCTAGTACATTGATAGACGTTTGTAGTTCCAACTCACAATGATAATCCCAACCTACAAATCATACTCATATGGTCATTATGATTGTGTCACTAGCCTGATTATGTGCTGAGCAGCAGCTAAATGAAAATGAAACGTGGACATCCTTACACTTTAATACAAATTTATTATTTATTATTTTTAAGGATAATTGTACAAAATTGCTAATTCCATTCAGAAAGTCTGTACAAAGTGGGGCAGAATTAAACATGGTAATTACATTTTCAGTATGAAAGTAATACATAGGGGTATATGCAATAGCGGGCGAAATCGCGGCAATTATCGCCGTTTTTTCAATTCGACCAAATTCGCCAGGTGAATTCCGGAAGGTGGCTTCCGGAATTCACCATATGCAATGAAAAACGGATTCGCCAGAGTCGCGGGCGAAAATCGGCCGATTTTGCGGATTTTACCGCGATTTTAAAAAACGGGAAAAAACGGGGAAAAACCCGAAAAAAAAATGGCGTGGGGTCCCCCCTCCAAAGCATAACCAGCCTCGGGCTCATTGAGCTGGTCCTGGTTCTAAAAATGCGGGGAAAAAATTGACAGGGGATCCCCCGTATTTTTAAAACCAGCACCGGGCTCTGCGCCTGATGCTGGTGCCAAAAATACGGGGGACAAAACGAGTAGGGGTCCCCCGTATTTTTAACACCAGCATCGGGCTCCACTAGCTGGACAGATAATGCCACAGCCGGGGGTCACTTTTATACAGTGCCCTGCGGCCGTGGCATCAAATATCCAACTAGTCACCCCTGGCCGGGGAACCCTGGGGGAATGGGGACCCCTTCAATCAAGGGGTCCCCCCCCCCCCAGCCACCCAAGGGCCAGGGGTGAAGCCCGAGGCTGTCCCCCCCCATCCAATGGGCTGCGGATGGGAGGGCTGATAGCCTTTGTGTTCAAATAAAAAGATATTGTTTTTTCCATTAGTACTACAAGTCCCAGCAAGCCTCCCCTGCAAGCTGGTACTTGGAGAACCACAAGTACCAGCATGCGGGAGAAAAACGGGCCCGCTGGTACCTGTAGTTCTAATGGAAAAAAAATACCCAAATAAAAACAGGACACAGACACCGTCGACAGTAAAACTTTATTACACACTGCCGACACACACATACTTACCTATGTTCACACGCCGACTTCGGTCCTCTTCTCCATGTAGAATCCCGGGGTACCTGAAAATAAAAGATCAATTATACTCACCTCAACAGGCTCCAGAGATAAATCCACGGACTTGGCAAAAAAAGAAAACGAACAACCGGACCTGCGGACCGAAAGGGGTCCCATGCTGACACATGGGACCCCTCTCCCCGAATGTCGGGACATCACGTGACTCCTGTCACTGATGTCCCTTCAGCCAATCAGGAAGCGCTACTGCCGTGGCGCTCATCTGATTGGCTGGACGCCGTCTGTACTCTGACAGCGCCTCGCACAGCTCCCTCCATTACTTTCAATGGTGGGAACTTAGCGGCTAGCGGTGGGGTCACCCGCCGGTCACCGCTGACCGGCGGGTGACCTCACCGCTAGCCGCTAAGTTCCCACCATTGAATATAATGGAGGGAGCTGTGCGATGCGCTGTCACAGCGATCAGCCAATCAGGTTAGCGCAACGAAGTTGCGCTTCCTGATTGGCTTAGAGACCTGTCAGTGACAACTGTCACTGACAGATCTTAATCGTGGATAGGTGTCCCATGTGTCAGCATGGGACACCTTTCAGTCCGTTTTTGGTGCGGGTAAATGCGCTTTCTTTTTTTGCCAAGTCCGTGGATTTATCTCTGGAGCCTGTTGAGGTGAGTATAATTGATCTTTTATTTTCAGGTACCCCGGGATTCTACATGGAGAAGAGGACCGATGTCGGCGTGTGAACATAGGTAAGTATGTGTGTGTCGGCAGTGTGTAATAAAGTTTTACTGTCGACGGTGTCTGTGTCCTGTTTTTATTTGGGTATTTTTTTTCCATTAGAACTACAGGTACCAGCGGGCCCGTTTTTCTCCCGCATGCTGGTACTTGTGGTTCTCCAAGTACCAGCTTGCAGGGGAGGCTTGCTGGGACTTGTAGTACTAATGGAAAAAACAATATCTTTTTATTTGAACACAAAGGCTATCAGCCCTCCCATCCGCAGCCCATTGGATGGGGGGGGACAGCCTCGGGCTTCACCCCTGGCCCTTGGGTGGCTGGGGGGGGACCCCTTGATTGAAGGGGTCCCCATTCCCCCAGGGTTCCCCGGCCAGGGGTGACTAGTTGGATATTTGATGCCACGGCCGCAGGGCACTGTATAAAAGTGACCCCCGGCTGTGGCATTATCTGTCCAGCTAGTGGAGCCCGATGCTGGTGTTAAAAATACGGGGGACCCCTACTCGTTTTGTCCCCCGTATTTTTGGCACCAGCATCAGGCGCAGAGCCCGGTGCTGGTTTTAAAAATACGGGGGATCCCCTGTCAATTTTTTCCCCGCATTTTTAGAACCAGGACCAGCTCAATGAGCCCGAGGCTGGTTATGCTTTGGAGGGGGGACCCCACGCCATTTTTTTCCCGGATTTTACCGTTCCAGCAATAAAAAAATAAAAAAAAATATTATTTTAAAAAATATATAAATAATATTTGTGCCTCCCCCAAAAAAAAAAAAAAAAACCTAATCCCTTCTAATATAAATAGATCTGCTATTCCTAAAAAAAAAAACACAAAAAAAAACATGTTTAAAAATTTTTTATTTGTTTTCACCCTCCAAAGTGTGGCGGAGTGAAAATCGCGAATTTGCTGTCTAAAAGCACTGCAGGCGAATTTCCAAACTTGAATTGAATATGCTGGAGGCGAATTGCAGCATCTGTACCATTGCAGAAAAGGCGAATTCGGAAAAAGGCGAATTGAGAAAAGGCGAATTTTGACGGGCCGTTTTTTTGCGAAAAATGACTGCACTGCATAGGCGAATTGATTTTTGGAGGCGAAAACGGCCCGGAATTCGCCTATTTTGCCAATTCGCCCGCTATTGCATATACCCCATAATCTGATGGTGAGATCTAAAATAATTGAGCAAATTTAAATTTCTTGTGCAATTTACTGTACAGAACTGAAAACACAATGATGCCCAAAACAGCAGCAAGTAAAAGTCCAAACTCCACATACAGAGCGATCATCGCATCTGATGTAGAGATGTCTAGTCCGAGGAAGTTAACGGTCTCTGATTCTGGAGCTCCCGAGGGTCCTGTGTGACTGCTGCTGGCTGTCTTTGCTGTAGTGGCTGTTGTGTGACTGCTGCTGGCTGTTGTGGTGTCTGTGCCTGTAGGAATGAAGATTTCTGTGTAAATGGTTCTTAATTTACTTACGTATAACATGAGTTAGGATACAGGTTGAGTATCCCATATCCAAATATTCCGAAATACGGACTTTTTTGAGTGAGATAGTTAAACCTTTTGTTTTTTAATGGCTCATTGTACACAAACTTTGTTTAATACACAGTTATTAAAAATATTGTATTATATGACCTTCAGGCTGTGTGTATAAGGTGTATATGAAACATAAATGCTTTCTGTGCTTAGACTTAGGTCTCTTCACCATGATATCTCATTATGGTATGCGATTATTCCAAAATACAGAAAAATCCGATATCCAAAATACCTCTGGTCCCAAGCATTTTGGATAAGGGATACTCAACCTGTAATAGTATTTACAGTTCAAGCACATAATAAGAAAGACATTAACCACAAACAGTACAGTATTTGCTATAATAAGTGACATTCAGAAAAAAAACATAGTAACCATATGGTCTTAAATTCTAGAACTTCAATAGTTTACATGGTATGACTTGTAGGTTGTGCCTGTAGCAGGAGAGCGAGCTGGATAAAAATATGAAATCCTAGAACCACCAGAGCAAAAGTCTAATATTAGGATTAGTGTCATTCACGTGGCTGCAGTCTTTCTCATGATGCCAGTTTCTCTTACACAGGAAAAGTAATGTACGTTGGGGTTAGGAATAATGTTACTTTTTTTTTTCTTGCAAAGATAAAAGTTATGCTATAGGGGGTCATTCCAAGTTGATCGCTAGCTGCCGATGTTCGCAGCGCAGCGATCAGGCTAAAAATCAGCATTTCTGTGCATGTGTATGCATCGCAATGTGCACGTGCGACGTACAGGTCCTTTGTGGTTTTGCACAGGTTCTAGCGACGTTTTCAATTGCACTGGCGGCCGCAAGAAGATTGACAGGAAATGGGCATTTCTGGGTGTCAACTGACCGTTTTCAGGGAGTGCTTAGAATAACGCAGGCTTGCCAGGGAAAACGCAGGCGTGGCTGGGCGGGTGTGTGACGTCAAAAGCCAACCCTCCAACGTTAGAATCAACACACACGAAAAGTAAGTTCAGGGCTGGTCTTGTTTTGCACAAAATATTTTTGCAGGCGCTCTGCTGCACAGGCGTTTGCACTTCTGCAAAGTGAAAATACACTCCCCAGTGGGCGGCGACAATGCGTTTGCATGGCTGCTAAAAACTGCTAGCGAGCAATCAACTCGGAATGACCCCCATAGTCTCTAGTGATGATTCCTTTTTTCAGAGAAGTCATTAGGAGTTCTTTCCCCAAATGTTTTACCAATTGGGAATGCTGCACATTACCACATTCTGACAGATTGTTCAGCCCTTATTGAAGATAATCAGTGCTGTACAGAGATTTTCAACTTCCAGTAACTGCTGAAGAGGAGTTGCCTCTTTTCAGTCATGTCACTAGATAAGGTTAAAATGCATCCTGTCAGTGAGGTTGCTTCTATAGTGTTTGACGTTTTCAGTGTGAGTTAAAGGCAAACCCCTCACCTACACCGAAGACCTTAATAAGGGCAAAGAAGTCTGGTCTGTTTTTGGGGATTTACCCGAGTGGATAAATGTTTCACTCGAAGGGTAGCCATGTAAACATTGTTTCCCAGAATTCACTCCTCTCTTAGGTGTGACTGAAGACATATGTTAAAGGGATTTATGAATTAAGAAAATGTATTCTATTCAGTTCTAAAATTCTAAAAACCTTTCAAGTAACAGCTGACATTTTTGTCTGCTTCTGGATAAATGCCTATCCAATTTTAACTGTATGGAGGAATGCTGGTAGGTGGTGGTATGACTGGACACAATGGCTGGTTGCTATCATGTCTCCCCCTATTATAATTGCTCTTCCTTACCTTCAGGTTCTGGCTGCAGACAGGGGTGAGAGGTATTTATTGGATCCGGGAATCCGTTGCACTGAATGAGTTTCCGGTAATACTTTGTAGACTTTTTAGGGATACGAGCCAGATTTGGATCTGTGTAATTAGTGTAGTACAAACCGAAACGCTCGGCAAACCCTGTTGCCCACTCAAAATTATCCATTAGGCACCAAGCTGTATAACCACGGATATCCACACCATCGTACTTGGCAGCTGTGTAAAAATAACCGGAGAGTATTCCACTTTTGGTTAATTTTAAGTGCACAAATGTGCATTTCATTATACTAAACTGTCCCTAATTTGTCTAGTACAATAGGTTATTGCACTACTGCAATTCATCCCATCAGTCCTCTTCATAGTGATAACACTGCCCTCTTCCTGACTGTGATTGCTATGAGATCATTATGCATCTAACTGTACCTACTCCTGCACAATGTTTTTCCTAGATGGAACACTCACCTGCAGTATACCCTACAGCAGGCATTCCCAACCTCTGTCCTCAAGGCACACTAACGGTGCAGGTTTTAGTGATAGACAGGCTTCAGCACAGAAGGTTAAATCAAAGTTATTGAGGTACTAATTAAGTCACCTGTGCTCAAAACCTGGACCGTTAGTGGGCCTTGTGGACAGTGGTTCAGAATGCCTGCCCTAAAGTCCCCAAGGTTTTACCCCGTTGTAAATAGCATTTTGTACCTTTCAAAGCCTCGTTAACATAATGCTTATAGTAATGTTCTCTCCACTTGTCATTCAGATTGGTCCCCCGTTCAGATATACCATTCTCTGTAATATAAATAGGCGGGTTGTTGTACTCTTCCTTTATCCAGTTTAGTATCCTGCGGAACCCGAAAGGAGTCACCTTCAACCAAATGGAGCCAGAGCCAAGCCAACTACGGTCAGTCAAGGATCCTACACCCCTGTATGGAGTCCATAGTACAAATACATTAGCACAATACTGTATAATTAGACCGGTTCACAAAAATGAGTGCTTCAAAATTAACTATTAATATACCAAGCCTACCTCGTCAACGTACTTTACCAAGCTGGGGTCTTCATAGGACCCCACGTTTTTTTTGTCTAAATTCTCAACTGTTTGATGCGGTGAATTACTAAAATTATGTTTTTTGGGATTCTGAAGGGTTACATTCTAGTAAGGGTTCGGCAGCAAAAAATATTTTGTTTTTCTCTAACGTCCTAGAGGATGCTGGGGACTCCGTAAGGACCATGGGGATAGACGGGCTCCGCAGGAGACATGGGCACTTTAAGAAAGAATTTAGTTCCTGGTGTGCACTGGCTCCTCCCTCTATGCCCCTCCTCCAGACCTCAGTTTGATACTGTGCCCAGACGAGCTGGGTGCTTTTCAGTGAGCTCTCCTGAGTTTACTGATAGAAAGTATTTTGTTAGGTTTTTTATTTTCAGGGAGCTCTGCTGGCAACAGACTCCCTGCATCGAGGGACTGAGGGGAGAGAAGCAGCCCTACTCTCTGAAGCTAGGTCCTGCTTCTTAGGCTACTGGACACCATTAGCTCCAGAGGGATTGGTACGCAGGATCTCACCCTCGCCGTCCGTCCCGGAGCCGCGCCGCCGTCCCCCTCACAGAGCCGGAAGATAGAAGCCGGGTGAGTATGAGAAGAAAAGAAGACTTCAGAGGCGGCAGAAGACTTCATGATCTTCACTGAGATAACGCACAGCACTGCAGCTGTGCGCCATTGCTCCCACACACCTCACATACTCCGGTCACTGTAAGGGTGCAGGGGGGGAGGGGGGGCGACCTGGGCAGCAATATAAACCTCTTATTTGGAAAAAGGAGCATATATACAGCTGGACACTGTATATATGCATGAGCCCCCGCCAATTTTACACTTTTAGCGGGACAGAAGCCCGCCGTCGAGGGGGCGGGGCTTCTCCCTCCACTCACCAGCGCCATGTTTTTCTCCACAGCACCGCTGAGAGGAAGCTCCCCGGACTCTCCCCTGCTTATACCACGGTAGAAGAGAGGGTTTTAAAGAAGAGGGGGGGCACATAATTCGGCGCAGATAATAACAGCGCTACTGGGTAAACATTAAATTGCTGTGTTTTTTCCTGAGTCATATAGCGCTGGGGTGTGTGCTGGCATACACTCTCTCTGTCTCTCCAAAGGGCCTTGTGGGGGAATTATCTTCAGATGAGCATTCCCTGAGTGTGTGGTGTGTCGGTACGTGTGTGTCGACATGTCTGAGGTAAAAGGCTCTCCTAAGGAGGAGATGGAGCAAATGTGTGTGTGAGTGGTGTCTCCGTCGACAACGCCGACACCTGATTGGATGTGTGAAATAAAGTGCTGAGGTAAATTTATTGCACAAAAGATTAGAGAACAGACAGTGAATCTACACAGGTCTGTCCCTATGTCGCAGAGACCTTCAGAGTCTCACAATGCTCACTATCCAAAATAATAGACACTGATATCGACACGGAGTCTGACTCCAGTGTCGACTACGATAATGCAAAGTTACAGCCAAAAATGGCAGAAAAGTATTCAATATATGATTATTGTAATAAAAGATGTTTTGCATATCACTGATGACTCATCTGTCCCTGACACGAGGGTACACATGTTGAAGGGGAAGAAAGCTGAGGTAAATTTCCCTCCTCTCATGAAGAAAAAGAGCGGGAATCTCCAGACAAGAAGCTGCAGCTTCCCAAAAAGAATTCTCAGGGAGTATCCTTTCCCTACTAGGGCCAGGATACGATGGGAATCTCCCCCTAGGGTGGACAAAGCTTTGTCACGTTTACCCAAAAGGTAGCGCTGACTTAACAGCTATCCTCGGGGATCCTGCAGATAGCTTGCAGTAAAAGTACGTTGAAGTCCATTTACACACATTCTGGTACACTACTCAGACCGGCGATTGTGTCGGCATGGGTTTATAGCGCTGTAGCAGCGTGGACAGATACCTTATCAGCGGAGATTGAAACCTTAGATAAGGATACCATGTTATTGACCCTAGTGTATGTGTATATATATATATATATATATATATATATAAAAGATGCTGTTATATATATATATATATATATATATATATATATATATATATATATAGAAGCAAAACGGCCGGCACTCCCCCTGCTGCTACAGAAACTGCTCCGGTGCCCTCCATAAGATGCAGGCATCCAAATTGTAGAAGGAAGAATCTGGCGGCACTCAGGAGACTTGTATCAAACAGTGTAAATGTTTATTGGAGCAACATCCAACAATTGTTTCGGGCCTCCGCCCGTCGTCAGGGATGTGAATCACATACAGAACATACATTTTATACCACAGTGAAGACCTCCCCCACACATGTGCAATACATTAATCATCTCACCTGTGGGTCACTCACCTTGACAAACGCCAAACTGTTAGCCGCCGCCACGAGCCGTTCCGCTCATCAGCTGCCGCACAGTGGATGACGTCATCAAGGAGCGCCCACAGAGAGACAGAGATCAAGCATCAGAATCGGTTACCTAGGCAACCAATATAACAAAACGTGTTTAAACAAACATTAGTGTATTCAACAAAACCTAAATACAGACAAGTTTTAAAAAAACATGTAGTGAAAACATGAATATCAGTTCATAATAAAAACAAATAAACAGACTATGGGACGCAATATTATAAATTTTCCCAAGAATAAAGAATTAATCAATGTGGCATGTAAATAAACACATACGATCATGTTAATCACGGCATTGATTGGGTGCTGAATCCTTCATTTAGTAGTCTAAATGATACATAATAAATACAGAAATATATTCTATATGCAATAAAGATCTATAAAAAGCTATGTAGCCCATGTTGTTCATTTAGGCCTTTAGGGGCCAATGTGTCCAGTCTAAAGATCCAACGACACTCCAATTGGAGCAATTTCTTGCCCCTGTTTCCACCCCTAATTGATGCCGGTACATGATCTATAAGCCTACTCCTAATACTCGCAATGCTATGCAATTGCTGCGCACAATGGCGGGCCATGGGTTGGTCACTAGATCCTGATTCCAAGGCTGCCCTAATGGCCGACCGATGGTTGGCCATCCTCTCTTTAAATTGGCATTCTGTCTTGCCCACGTAGTACAATCCACATGGGCAAGACAGTACATATATTACAAATCTTGACGTACAGGTAAGGGGGAAGTTAATAGTGTATTTTTTACCCGATCTTGGGTGTGAGATATAATCACCCACTAACATAGAGCGACAGGTGACACAGCCAGTGCATCTGAAGCATCCAGGTTTACGTGACAGAAAGTGTTGTTTAGGTTTGGCCTTCACAAGCTCTGTTACATCAACTTTTACCAGCAAGTCCTTTAGATTTTTACCTCTAGAATATGCAGGCATTATTCTAGTGTTAAGTAGACCTGGAAGATCTTTATCAGTATTGATAATAGGCCAGAATTTCTTGATTTCCCTTTTAGTGTTGTTACTTGCTTCAGTGAATCTATTGACCCAGGGAATCTTTTGTACCCCATTATCAATCTCAGTCTTACTTATTAAAGATGTTTCTCTAGGAATCTCAAGGACCCTTTGTTTGGTGGCCAATAACCTCTTGTAATCATAACCCCTTTGCTCAAACTTTGATACCATATCATCCAATGCTCCATCAATCTTAGAGGGATCACTTGTAATGCGACGCACCCTGAGCATCTGGGAATATGGTAAACCATATTTTAATGGGGGGGGATGGAAGCTATCCGATTTAAGGATAGTGTTGCGATCTGTATCTTTAACGTATAATGATGTAGATAATTGATTGTCAGTATGTGTAATACATACATCCAAGAAATTTACAGTTGACAAACTCATATCATACGTGAATTTTACAACACTAGAAGATGCATTATGACCATCAAGAAGATTCCTCAAACATTCCATTGGTCCACCCCATATGATTAACAAATCATCTATGAATCTAACGTACATAATGATGTAATGACTGAAAGGATTAGTTAATAACAGGGGTTTCTCCACACAACACATGAAGGCGTTGGCGTACGACGGGGCCACATTCGACCCCATCGCACAGCCAAGACGCTGTAAATAGAAATTTCCATTAAATAAGAAATAATTCCTGGTCAACACCAAAAGTAGTAATTCCAGAAAAAATTCCACTGGGGGGCCAACATAATAAGGATTATCTGTAATAAGTGATGCAACCGCTGATATACCCAAATCATGGGGAATGCATGTATATAGCCCAACGACATCAGCACTACAGAAAACTGTGTTAGGTGCCAATTCACCCAAGCTATCCAGACGAGCAAGAAGATCGTTTGTATCTTTGAGATAAGACAATGATTGTTGTACACATGGATTCAGTAGGGCATCTAAATATACTGAGACTGGCTGGAATAGGGATCCCCTGGCCGATATAATCGGTCTGCCAGGGGGTTTCTCACTATTTTTATGTAACTTGGGCAGTGTGTAAAACATGGGCACCATTGGATAAGAGGTTTTTAAAGCAATAGATAATTCATTAGAAATCCATGTTTTATCTACAGCCCTAGTTAGCACACTGTCCAATTCACTTTTATAATCCATAGTAGGATCTCTCATCAATCTCTCATATACATTGACATCTGACAACTGTCTTTCACATTCTGAAATGTAATCTGATAGGTCCTGAACGACTATGGCTCCGCCCTTATCGGCGCTTCTAATAACTATGTCAGTACGAGACTGAAGATTTTTAAGTGCCTGCCGTTCAGGGCCTGTCATATTGTTACAACCTTTTATATGCTGATTACATTTGTTACCAAGATTGTCCATTAATCGTGAAAAAGTTCTGATCGATGGACTATTAGAGATGGGTTCAAATCTTGATTTAGGTTGCAGTTTTTTAAGCTGCCTGGGAATGTCCGTGTCAGTGTTGAACACTGTAGTTGTTTGGGTCTTAAAGTGTTCACGCAATTTCAATGTCCTATTGAACTTAAACGACTCAACCTTCCACTGAAAGGGATCATGGCGAACAGTAGGTATAAAAGAGAGCCCTTTAGCAAGGACCTTATATTCTAACTGAGATAGTGAGGTTTTAGATAAATTAAAAACCACTTCTCTTACTTGCGTGTCTTGGTTTTTGTTCTGCCTTTTTCTTTGGCCCCCTCGCCGCGTCCTTTTGGTGGCCTGCCAACAGCAGCTCGGGTAATTGCCCCTAAAGGGCGCTCTTGCTGTGAAGTGCTTGCCAGTTGTGGATCATTGTCGCTAATAGAGGTGCTTGATCCCTCATAGTCTGTAAAACGGGCCCTTGCTCTCCGGTTGTGATGGAACGGCTTCTGTTGATTACGGGGAGCTGGATTTGTTAACCATACATATACCCGATTTTGATCATAATCCTGTTGGACCAATCGCTTCTTGTCACGTTTAAATTTAATTAAGTCCTTTTTATACTGATCCAGCTGCGTGGATAATTTCTCCAACCAATTCACCTGTACATCCTGTGCAAGGGCAGGTTTAAATTTTGCCTCAAACTCTGTAATCCTCCCTCTTACTGTTGTCAATTCCTTTGAGGATTCTTCAATAACAAGTAGAAGCAAGTCCATGGAGCACTTATTGAGAATGCCGACCCATTTCTTACAAAAAGGTGCATTATAACGACCTATAGTTGGGGTATTCCGAACCCTAAAACCTCTGGGGATCTGTTTTTCTTTATAATAATCTGCCAGAGTTAGGGCATGATACATATAGTCCAGTTCACGTTTTTTCAGAAAATATAGATCCTTATATAAGTCAGCATTCTCAGGATCAGATGATTCAGCCTGTATTTTACAGGAACTGAGTATGTGCTCAGCTTCCACATCAGAATAACTGAAACATTCTTTGGTGTTTAATTGTGCAAATGCACATCCCGGCACAGCCTGTTCTTCCATTTGTGCAACAAATTCTATTTAGAATGCCACTTAAATCAACGTCCCATAGAATGAAGGGAGGATTTGATCCACTGTAGTATAACAAACTAAGCAATATATCGCTTGGGGTGCCTTGCTATAAGGTATGTAATTGCAGCATACCTCAAACATGTAGAAGCAAAACGGCCGGCACTCCCCCTGCTGCTACAGAAACTGCTCCGGTGCCCTCCATAAGATGCAGGCATCCAAATTGTAGAAGGAAGAATCTGGCGGCACTCAGGAGACTTGTATCAAACAGTGTAAATGTTTATTGGAGCAACATCCAACAATTGTTTCGGGCCTCCGCCCGTCGTCAGGGATGTGAATCACATACAGAACATACATTTTATACCACAGTGAAGACCTCCCCCACACATGTGCAATACATTAATCATCTCACCTGTGGGTCACTCACCTTGACAAACGCCAAACTGTTAGCCGCCGCCACGAGCCGTTCCGCTCATCAGCTGCCGCACAGTGGATGACGTCATCAAGGAGCGCCCACAGAGAGACAGAGATCAAGCATCAGAATCGGTTACCTAGGCAACCAATATAACAAAACGTGTTTAAACAAACATTAGTGTATTCAACAAAACCTAAATACAGACAAGTTTTAAAAAAACATGTAGTGAAAACATGAATATCAGTTCATAATAAAAACAAATAAACAGACTATGGGACGCAATATTATAAATTTTCCCAAGAATAAAGAATTAATCAATGTGGCATGTAAAGAGAGGATGGCCAACCATCGGTCGGCCATTAGGGCAGCCTTGGAATCAGGATCTAGTGACCAACCCATGGCCCGCCATTGTGCGCAGCAATTGCATAGCATTGCGAGTATTAGGAGTAGGCTTATAGATCATGTACCGGCATCAATTAGGGGTGGAAACAGGGGCAAGAAATTGCTCCAATTGGAGTGTCGTTGGATCTTTAGACTGGACACATTGGCCCCTAAAGGCCTAAATGAACAACATGGGCTACATAGCTTTTTATAGATCTTTATTGCATATAGAATATATTTCTGTATTTATTATGTATCATTTAGACTACTAAATGAAGGATTCAGCACCCAATCAATGCCGTGATTAACATGATCGTATGTGTTTATTTACATGCCACATTGATTAATTCTTTATTCTTGGGAAAATTTATAATATTGCGTCCCATAGTCTGTTTATTTGTTTTTATTATGAACTGATATTCATGTTTTCACTACATGTTTTTTTAAAACTTGTCTGTATTTAGGTTTTGTTGAATACACTAATGTTTGTTTAAACACGTTTTGTTATATTGGTTGCCTAGGTAACCGATTCTGATGCTTGATCTCTGTCTCTCTGTGGGCGCTCCTTGATGACGTCATCCACTGTGCGGCAGCTGATGAGCGGAACGGCTCGTGGCGGCGGCTAACAGTTTGGCGTTTGTCAAGGTGAGTGACCCACAGGTGAGATGATTAATGTATTGCACATGTGTGGGGGAGGTCTTCACTGTGGTATAAAATGTATGTTCTGTATGTGATTCACATCCCTGACGACGGGCGGAGGCCCGAAACAATTGTTGGATGTTGCTCCAATAAACATTTACACTGTTTGATACAAGTCTCCTGAGTGCCGCCAGATTCTTCCTTCTACAATTTGGATGCCTGCATCTTATGGAGGGCACCGGAGCAGTTTCTGTAGCAGCAGGGGGAGTGCCGGCCGTTTTGCTTCTACATGTTTGAGGTATGCTGCAATTACATACCTTATAGCAAGGCACCCCAAGCGATATATTGCTTAGTTTGTTATACTACAGTGGATCAAATCCTCCCTTCATTCTATGGGACGTTGATTTAAGTGGCATTCTAAATAGAATTTGTTGCACAAATGGAAGAACAGGCTGTGCCGGGATGTGCATTTGCACAATTAAACACCAAAGAATGTTTCAGTTATTCTGATGTGGAAGCTGAGCACATACTCAGTTCCTGTAAAATACAGGCTGAATCATCTGATCCTGAGAATGCTGACTTATATAAGGATCTATATTTTCTGAAAAAACGTGAACTGGACTATATGTATCATGCCCTAACTCTGGCAGATTATTATAAAGAAAAACAGATCCCCAGAGGTTTTAGGGTTCGGAATACCCCAACTATAGGTCGTTATAATGCACCTTTTTGTAAGAAATGGGTCGGCATTCTCAATAAGTGCTCCATGGACTTGCTTCTACTTGTTATTGAAGAATCCTCAAAGGAATTGACAACAGTAAGAGGGAGGATTACAGAGTTTGAGGCAAAATTTAAACCTGCCCTTGCACAGGATGTACAGGTGAATTGGTTGGAGAAATTATCCACGCAGCTGGATCAGTATAAAAAGGACTTAATTAAATTTAAACGTGACAAGAAGCGATTGGTCCAACAGGATTATGATCAAAATCGGGTATATGTATGGTTAACAAATCCAGCTCCCCGTAATCAACAGAAGCCGTTCCATCACAACCGGAGAGCAAGGGCCCGTTTTACAGACTATGAGGGATCAAGCACCTCTATTAGCGACAATGATCCACAACTGGCAAGCACTTCACAGCAAGAGCGCCCTTTAGGGGCAATTACCCGAGCTGCTGTTGGCAGGCCACCAAAAGGACGCGGCGAGGGGGCCAAAGAAAAAGGCAGAACAAAAACCAAGACACGCAAGTAAGAGAAGTGGTTTTTAATTTATCTAAAACCTCACTATCTCAGTTAGAATATAAGGTCCTTGCTAAAGGGCTCTCTTTTATACCTACTGTTCGCCATGATCCCTTTCAGTGGAAGGTTGAGTCGTTTAAGTTCAATAGGACATTGAAATTGCGTGAACACTTTAAGACCCAAACAACTACAGTGTTCAACACTGACACGGACATTCCCAGGCAGCTTAAAAAACTGCAACCTAAATCAAGATTTGAACCCATCTCTAATAGTCCATCGATCAGAACTTTTTCACGATTAATGGACAATCTTGGTAACAAATGTAATCAGCATATAAAAGGTTGTAACAATATGACAGGCCCTGAACGGCAGGCACTTAAAAATCTTCAGTCTCGTACTGACATAGTTATTAGAAGCGCCGATAAGGGCGGAGCCATAGTCGTTCAGGACCTATCAGATTACATTTCAGAATGTGAAAGACAGTTGTCAGATGTCAATGTATATGAGAGATTGATGAGAGATCCTACTATGGATTATAAAAGTGAATTGGACAGTGTGCTAACTAGGGCTGTAGATAAAACATGGATTTCTAATGAATTATCTATTGCTTTAAAAACCTCTTATCCAATGGTGCCCATGTTTTACACACTGCCCAAGTTACATAAAAATAGTGAGAAACCCCCTGGCAGACCGATTATATCGGCCAGGGGATCCCTATTCCAGCCAGTCTCAGTATATTTAGATGCCCTACTGAATCCATGTGTACAACAATCATTGTCTTATCTCAAAGATACAAACGATCTTCTTGCTCGTCTGGATAGCTTGGGTGAATTGGCACCTAACACAGTTTTCTGTAGTGCTGATGTCGTTGGGCTATATACATGCATTCCCCATGATTTGGGTATATCAGCGGTTGCATCACTTATTACAGATAATCCTTATTATGTTGGCCCCCCAGTGGAATTTTTTCTGGAATTACTACTTTTGGTGTTGACCAGGAATTATTTCTTATTTAATGGAAATTTCTATTTACAGCGTCTTGGCTGTGCGATGGGGTCGAATGTGGCCCCGTCGTACGCCAACGCCTTCATGTGTTGTGTGGAGAAACCCCTGTTATTAACTAATCCTTTCAGTCATTACATCATTATGTACGTTAGATTCATAGATGATTTGTTAATCATATGGGGTGGACCAATGGAATGTTTGAGGAATCTTCTTGATGGTCATAATGCATCTTCTAGTGTTGTAAAATTCACGTATGATATGAGTTTGTCAACTGTAAATTTCTTGGATGTATGTATTACACATACTGACAATCAATTATCTACATCATTATACGTTAAAGATACAGATCGCAACACTATCCTTAAATCGGATAGCTTCCATCCCCCCCCATTAAAATATGGTTTACCATATTCCCAGATGCTCAGGGTGCGTCGCATTACAAGTGATCCCTCTAAGATTGATGGAGCATTGGATGATATGGTATCAAAGTTTGAGCAAAGGGGTTATGATTACAAGAGGTTATTGGCCACCAAACAAAGGGTCCTTGAGATTCCTAGAGAAACATCTTTAATAAGTAAGACTGAGATTGATAAAGGGGTACAAAAGATTCCCTGGGTCAATAGATTCACTGAAGCAAGTAACAACACTAAAAGGGAAATCAAGAAATTCTGGCCTATTATCAATACTGATAAAGATCTTCCAGGTCTACTTAACACTAGAATAATGCCTGCATATTCTAGAGGTAAAAATCTAAAGGACTTGCTGGTAAAAGTTGATGTAACAGAGCTTGTGAAGGCCAAACCTAAACAACACTTTCTGTCACGTAAACCTGGATGCTTCAGATGCACTGGCTGTGTCACCTGTCGCTCTATGTTAGTGGGTGATTATATCTCACACCCAAGATCGGGTAAAAAATACACTATTAACTTCCCCCTTACCTGTACGTCAAGATTTGTAATATATGTACTGTCTTGCCCATGTGGATTGTACTACGTGGGCAAGACAGAATGCCAATTTAAAGAGAGGATGGCCAACCATCGGTCGGCCATTAGGGCAGCCTTGGAATCAGGATCTAGTGACCAACCCATGGCCCGCCATTGTGCGCAGCAATTGCATAGCATTGCGAGTATTAGGAGTAGGCTTATAGATCATGTACCGGCATCAATTAGGGGTGGAAACAGGGGCAAGAAATTGCTCCAATTGGAGTGTCGTTGGATCTTTAGACTGGACACAATGGCCCCTAAAGGCCTAAATGAACAACATGGGCTACATAGCTTTTTATAGATCTTTATTGCATATAGAATATATTTCTGTATTTATTATGTATCATTTAGACTACTAAATGAAGGATTCAGCACCCAATCAATGCCGTGATTAACATGATCGTATGTGTTTATTTACATGCCATATTGATTAATTCTTTATTCTTGGGAAAATTTATAATATTGCGTCCCATAGTCTGTTTATTTGTTTTTATTATGAACTGATATTCATGTTTTCACTACATGTTTTTTTAAAACTTGTCTGTATTTAGGTTTTGTTGAATACACTAATGTTTGTTTAAACACGTTTTGTTATATTGGTTGCCTAGGTAACCGATTCTGATGCTTGATCTCTGTCTCTCTGTGGGCGCTCCTTGATGACGTCATCCACTGTGCGGCAGCTGATGAGCGGAACGGCTCGTGGCGGCGGCTAACAGTTTGGCGTTTGTCAAGGTGAGTGACCCACAGGTGAGATGATTAATGTATTGCACATGTGTGGGGGAGGTCTTCACTGTGGTATAAAATGTATGTTCTGTATGTGATTCACATCCCTGACGACGGGCGGAGGCCCGAAACAATTGTTGGATGTTGCTCCAATAAACATTTACACTGTTTGATACAAGTCTCCTGAGTGCCGCCAGATTCTTCCTTCAATATATATATATATATATATATATATATATATATATATAAAACATGCCCAAAGAGACATTGGTCTGCTGAGTTCTAGAGTCAACGCTATGTCGATTTCTGCTAGAAGTGTCCTGTGGAACATGCAATGGACAGGTGATGCCGACTAAAAGAGGCATATGGAAGGTTTACCTTACAAGGCTGAGGAATTGTGTGGAGAAGGGCTCTCGGACCTGGTCTCCACAGCTATAGCTGGTAATTCTGATCTTTTGCCTTATATTCCCTCACAGCCTAAGAAAGCACGACATTATCAAATGCAGTCCTTTCGGTCGCAGAATAACAAGAAAGTACGAGGAGCGTCCTTTCTTACCAGAGGTAAGGGTACAGGGCACAGCTAGTTCCCAGGAACAGAAGTCCTCCCCGGCCTCTACTACATCCAACGCATGACGCTGGAGCTCCGCTAAGGGAGTCCGCCCAAGTGGGAGCACGTCTTCGACTCTTCAGCCACATCTGAGTTCACTCACAGGTGGTTCCCGGGGCAATAAAAAATTGTTTCTCAGGGTTACAAGCTGGAATTCGAAAGGTGCCTCCTCGCCGGTTTTTCCTTATCGGACCTACCGGCTTCTCCCCCAGAAAGGGAGATAATATTAGATACAATTCACACATTGTATCTCCAACAGGTGGTGCTCAAGGTTCCCCTCCTGCAACAAGGAAGGCGATATGACTCAGCCTTGGCTGTAGTCCCGAAACCGTACGGTTCGGTCAGACCTATTTTTAAAATTAAAATCTCTGAACCTATACTGGAAAAGGTTCAAATTTAAAGTGGAATCGCCCAGAGCGATCATCGCCAGCCTGGAAGGGGGGGATTTGATGGTGTATCTAAACATAAAGGCTGCATACCTTCATGTTCCCATTTATCCACCCCATCAGCCATACCTGACAATTGCGGTACAGGATTGTCATTACCAATTTCAGGGTAATTGGCGGAAATAATGGTGCTCCTACGCAAGCAAGGAGTCACAGTTGTCCCATACTTGGACGATCTCCTAATAAGGGCGAGATCAAAAGAGCAGTTGTTGAACAGCGTGTCACTTTCGCTGAAGGTGTCACAGCAACACGGCTGGATTCTCAATTTCCCGAGGTCACAGTTGGTTCCTATAACTCGTCTGCCCTTCTTGGGTATGATTCTGGATACAGACCAGAAATGGGTTTACCTTCAGATAGAGAAGGCCCAGGAACTCATGACTCTAGTCAGGGACCTATTGAAACCAACACAAAAGAATGTCTCGGCGCTAGTTGCTGGGTAGAAATAGGTACACATAAATTAAAATCAACATAAAGGAACATACTAATCAATAGCAGCTGTTGAAAGGGAGAGTACTCTACCCTTAAAAAAACAGAAACTAAATACACAAATAACAGCGCTTGTTAAAAAGATATGTACCTTTATTAATACAGTTTAAAAATTCCAATAGTTAATAATAACAAATCTCATCCTACGTGCCGGTCAGTCCTGCAGAGCATTAAACACAAATGCAATTTAACTCCAAGTCTTATTGGTATGGTTAGTATATAGGCTTTTCAAGCTCAGCTGATTAGTTAGTCTCTTGACTCTATATGATTAGGAATAATTAGCAGTGCAGTAATTAGTGTCACTGATATTGGCTGATTAGTTGCAACAAACGTCAGAAATAGTGTTAGTAATTAGTACAGCATGCTGTTTTCTTTAGCTTTGAAACAATAGCAGTGGTCCACACTGGTTGGTAAGTGAAAAACCTGTTTTAGCCTCTGGTTCCATGTAGTGGTATCTCCCGGCTCCTGGTGCTTTAATCATCCCATTATAGGTGCCATATCTGGAGTATCCAAGCAATGGAGGAGGTGCCTGCAGGTAGTTGAAAAATCGGACCGGTACCGGGCAAGTATTGAAACCAAGACAGGTGTCAGTGCATCACTGCACTCGAGTCCTGGGAAAAACATTCCCTTCAGCAGGCTCCATGCGAGGACTTTCCAATGGGACCTACTGGACAAGTGGTCCGGGTCACATCTACAGATTCATCAGTTGATCACCCTATCCCCCAGGGCCAGGGTATCTCTCCTGTGGTGGCTGCAGAGTGCTCACTTTCTAGAGGGCCGCAGATTCGGCATTCAGGACTAGATCCTGGTGACCACGGACGCGAGCCTCCGAGGCTGGGGAGCAGTCACACAGGTAAGAAATTTCCAAGGTCTTTGGTCAAGTCAAGAGACTTGTCTTCACATCAACATATTGGAACTAAGGGCCATATACAACGCCCTACGTCAAGCGGAGACCTTTCTTCGCGACCAACCGGTTCTGATCCAGTCAGACAACGTCACCGCAGTAGCTCATGTAAACCGCCAATGCGGCACAAGGAGCAGAGTGGCGATGGCGAAAGCCACCAGAATTCTTCGCTGGGCGGAGAATCATGTAAGAGCACTGTCAACAGTGTTCATTCCAGAAGTGAACAACTGGGAAGCAGACTTCCTCACCAGACATACGTCCTGGAGAGTGGAGACTTCATCAGGAAGTCTTCGCACAGATTGCAGTTCGGTGGGGACTGCCACAGATAGACAGGATGGCGTTCCGCCTTAAGAAAAAGCTGCAGAGTTATTGCGCCTGGTCAAGAGACCCTCAGGCAGTAGCGGTAGACGCCCTAGTGACACCGTGGGTGTTCCAGTCAGTCTATGTATTTCCTCTTCTTCCTCTCATACCCAAGGGTTGAGAATAATAAGAAAAAGGAGGAGTGAGAACAATCCTCATTGTTCCAGATTGGCCACGAAAGATCTGGTATCCGGATCTGCAGGAAATGCTTACAGAAAATCCGTGGCCTCTTCTTCTAAGGCAGGACCTGTTGCAACAGGGCCCATGTCTGTTCCAAGACTTACCGCGGCTGCGTTTGACGGCATGGCGGTTGAACGCCGGATCCTAGCAGAAAAAGGCATTCCGTATGAGGTCATTCCTACGCTGATAAAGGTTAGGAAGGACGTGACATCTTAACATAATCACCGTATATGGCGAAAATATGTTTCTTGGTGTGAGGCCAGGAATGCTCCTACGGAAGAATTCCATCTGGGCCGTTTCCTTCACTTCCTACAAACTGGAGTGAATTTGGGCCTAAAACTTAGGCTCCATTAAGGTTCAGATTTCGGCCCTATCCATTTTCTTTCAAAAAGAGTTGGCTTCTCTACCAGAAGTTCAGACGTTTGTAAAAGGAGTCCTTGGGATCTTAACGTGGTGTTAAGTTTCCTAAAGTCACACTGGTTTGAACCACTTAAAACGGTGGAGTTAAAATATCTCACGTGGAAGGTGGTCATGTTATTAGCCTTGGCTTCGGCTAGACGTGTGTCAGAATTAGCGGCTTTGTCACATAAAAGCCCCTATCTGGTTTTCCATAGGGATAGAGCTGAATTGCGGACCCGTTCGCAATTTCTGCCGAAAGTGGTATCATCTTTTCATATGAACCAACCTATTGTGGTGCCTGTGGCTACACGTGACTTGGAGGATTCCGAGTTACTTGATGTGGTCAGGGCTTTGAAAATTTACATGGCCAGAACGGCTAGAGTCAGGAAAACTGAAGCGCTGTTTATCCTGTATGCATCCAACAAGATTGGTGCCCCTGCTTCAAAGCAAACTATTGCTCGCTGGATTTGTAACACGATTCAGCAAGCGCATTCTACGGCTGGATTGCCGTTACCAAAATCGGTCTAGGCCCATTCCACTAGGAAGGTGGGCTCTTCTTGGGCGGCTGCCCGGGGGGTCTCGGCACTACAGCTGTGTCGAGCTGCTACTTGGTCGGGTTCAAACACTTTTGCTAAATTCTATAGGTTTGATACCCTGGCTGAGGAGGACCTCATGTTTGCTCAATCGGTGCTGCAGAGTCATCCGCACTCTCCCGCCCGTTTGGGAGCTTTGGTATAATCCCCATGGTCCTTACGGAGTCCCCAGCATCCTCTAGGACGTTAGAGAAAATAAGATTTTACTTACCGGTAAATCTATTTCTCGTAGTCCATAGAGGATGCTGGGCGCCCGTCCCAAGTGCGGACTTCTTCTGCAATAAGGGTTACGTTATAGTTGCATCGGTCTTGCACTGATGATATGTTGTTTTCATACTGTTAACTGGGTAGTTATCACAAGTTATACGGTGTGATTGGTGTGGGCTGGTATGAATCTTGCCCTTGGATTAACAAAATCCTTTCCTTGTACTGTCCATCTCTTCTGGGCACAGTTTCTCTAACTGAGGTCTGGAGGAGGGGCATAGAGGGAGGAGCCAGTGCACACCAGGAACTAAATTCTTTCTTAAAGTGCCCATGTCTCCTGCGGAGCCCGTCTATCCCCATGGTCCTTACGGAGTCCCCAGCATCCTCTACGGACTACGAGAAATAGATTTACCGGTAAGTAAAATCTTATTATTTATTTCAAGAGTATTTAGCCAATAAAAGTCATATATTCTTCTTCATTTTTACATCCGATTGGATACTGTATATTCTTGGAAAAAGGTTATATCATTTTACTACGGTAACAATACATCACTATTCATGTGTTGCCATTGCTATAGTCCTTAGCACATGTCACAGTAGTTGTTGTTTGCCTGTGTTTCTCACATGTAAAACGTTCTGCATTTGTAACGTATCGTGGTTTTTTTTATTTACATTTTTTTGAAAGAACATTTTATAAACCTAATTACACAGTATTTATCTTAATCCGAGGCGAGACACACAGAAAAATCAGTAGTAAAATAGTTGTTATAGATACGGCAGGAAGGATCACAAAAAATAACATTCTGGGGTCCTCAGAAGACCCCCCTTGGTATACTAAGGGTTAAAGAAGTTGAATATTGAAAAGCAGATTTCTGCAGCAGGGTACATTGGTTTCCACAGGGAAACATCGGGGTGTAGAGCGGGATCTTTATCCATAGTCACCATCAGGCAAAGCTTTGACTGTCCCAGGATGCATTGGGGCCTCCTGTATAACTCCGCCTCCAGGCACTGAGAGCTCAGTTTTGAGTGGTGCCTGCAGCAGGTCGCCTAACAGGCGGGCTGCACTGGGCAGCCCTGAAAAAGCTAAGAAGACTTCAAGGGCCGCAGCACTGATATGTCAGGGTGCTATTCAGTGCTGCGTCTCCGTCACCTCCCAAGCAGCGTCGTATACTCCCACTGCTCAGTTCCCGGGTACTTGCGGCGGAGACGCTCTGGCTTAGGCACATGGTCGCAGACGCTCTCCTGGTTCGCGTGGCTGCTACGAAGGGAGGAAGTAAGAGTGTCCCCCAGGCGGGACCCGCCACTAAATCGCGTTCCTGATTGCAGTCTAGGGAGATGGACTGCAACGCTGGCATGGACACTGTTACCGAGCAGGGACCCCACTATATCCGCCAGGGCAAAGGTGTACAGGTCAGGTGTACTAACGCCCCTATTGATAAGGCTCCGTAGTACTGCCGGTGAGGTCCAGCATAGGGCAGCCGGTGCTTGACCTGTAGCCCGTCCCCCGGCCCAGGGCGCCATCTCCTTGCAGATTTCCCACCCTGAAGCTGCCTCACACTCTCCCTCAGTTCCTGACTGACGCTGGGCGCCATCTTCTGAGCATAGCTGCTGCTGGTCTCTGGGATTGCAGGGCAAGGTCTCCCCTGTAAAGCCGCCTGTATACAGCGCTGAGACTTTACAGACACTTGACTGTTCTACATGTCTTTTTACAGACAGCGTTAGTTAAGAAAGAGTTTACCTATTACAGAATATATTGTACGAGTATTTTGATATATAAATCCGGTCTAGGGGCCTATTTCAGAGTTGATCGCAGCAGCAAATTTGTTAGCAGTTGGGCAAAACCATGGGGGTCATTCTGAGTTGATCGCTCGCTAGCTCTTTTTTGCAGGTCAAAACTCTGCAAAACTGCGCATGCACCGCAATGCGCAGGCACGTCGTACGGGTACAAAGAGGATCGGTGCTGAGCGATGGATTTAACGAAGAATCCATTTGCACAGCCGTTCGCAAGCTGATTGACTGAAAGAGGGCATTTATGGGTGGCAACTGACCGTTTTCTGGGAGTGTTTGGTAAAACGCAGGCGTGTCCAAGCGTTTGCAGGGCGGGTGTCTGACGTCAATTTCGGGACCAAAAAGACTGAAGTGATCGCAGCGGCTGAGTAAGTCCAGAGCTACTCAGAAACGGCAAAAAAATGTTTTGTACTGCTCAGCTGCAAAAGCGTTTGCACACTTGCAAAGCGAAAATACACTCCCCCATAGGCGGTGACTATCTGATCTCTGCGCTGCAAAAAATAGCTAGCGAGCGATCAACTTGGAATGACCCCCAATGTGCACTGCAGGATGGGGGCAGATATAACATGCGCAGAGAGAGTTAGATTTGGGTGGAGTGTGTTCAAACTGAAATCTAAATTGCAGTGTAAAAATAAAGCAGCCAGTATTCACCCTGCACAGAAACAAAATAACCCACCCAAATCTAACTCTCTCTCTGCACATGTTATATCTGCCTCCCCCCCCCCCCCCCCCCCTGCAGTGCGCATGTTTTTGGCTGACTGCTAACAAATTTGCTGCTGCAATCAACTCTGAATTACCCCCTAGGACCGCGCTATCTGTACATACACATACATACACACACACACACACACACACACTAGTCCAGTGCAGTTTTATTGTGCTTATAATAATCTCTGCATTGCCTGTAACTGCGTGTGCCTGTATCTGCTGTATGGTTTCACTCTCATGTGTATCCCATCTAAAGTAGCTATCACTATATTCTGTACCCAAAGGTACTAGGTGCGTCAGGGTCCTCTAATATAGTGTACACACTACTTATCACTATACGGATATTTTACTGTGCTACAGTCACGTACAACGGGATTTAGTTCATACGTTTGTGTACTCTTAAGCAGGTTGTGTACTTTGTTCGCAGATTGTGTATTTTGTTTGGCTTCATCGTACTATTAGCCTTTGTTGCTTTATTACAACGTAACAATAAGGGCAGTAAAACTCTGGAGGCTCCTGTAAGTTGCAAGGTATGCTCCAGAGGTTTACCTGAGGGGGAAGTATTGTGTGATGGTCTGTGTACTAAATGTTATACACCTCCCATTCAGCCTGCAGCTCCTGTGACTACAATGGAGCCACCCTGGGCTATGTTCACTACCCTCCTGGGGACTCTGGTGGACCGTTTAGCCCTCCCATGGGACCTCCGGTGCCACTGCCACCACAAGTTGTCCCTATGGTAAATCCGCCTTGAAAATTTAGCCAGCTGCAGCAGTTAAATCAGTCTTTGGTTAGACAGAAATCTACTCCAGGTCACTCCATGTCCCTGGGTCCTTTAAGCTGGCGGCTTCTCCTCACAATCCACTACCCTCTCTGATGTTTCATCTGATGAGGAGGGGGAGCATACTGTCCTGTCAGACACTGAATCCTGTGTTACTGACGAGGATTCTCCCTCACAAGTTGATGTCCCTGCCCTAGTGGTTCCTCTTAAGCAGATTCTACAAATCTCTGAAGATGAGGATTCCACTACAGTGGCCAAAGAAACTGATATGTTTAAACAGCAGAAAGTGGTTAAAACTGTATTACCCCATTCTGATCATCTTGTGGACATCAGGAGGGAACCCTGGTCTACCCCGGTCTACCCCAGGTAAGAGATTCCCGCTCCCTAAATGGGCTTTAGCTCAATATCCTCTCTCTGCAGAGTTATGCAATAAGTGGGAGAATCCGCCGCCGGTGAATTCTTATGTCACCTGTCTCGTGGTGTCATCTACTCTGCCTGTCACCACTGTCACCTCACTGAAGGAACCGACAGATAAGTGTGTGGAGGGATGCCTGAAATCTATATATTTCCTCACAGGGGCCATTCATAGACCCACGATAACTGCCTCTTGGGCTGCAAAAGGTATTGAGGCGTGGGTTCAGGCTTTAGAGGAAGAGCTGCCCGAGGATATTTCTGACAATGCCACATATGCACCACCGCCTATTACATTCAGGAGCGTCCTCTGAGGCGGGGATATTGCCAGCCAAAGCGTCATCCACGTCTGTCCTGGCTCGCCGCATACTGTGGTTAAGGTCGTGGAAAGTGGATTTTGGAGGTACTCCCCTTCACTGGGGACATTTTATTTGGATAGGACCTAAATAAAATAGTGTCTGAATTAGCAGCTGCTAAGACTGCTTTCCTTCCTCCTTCTAATCCTTCTGCACAGAAGGTGAAGACTACCACTTTTCATTCCTTTCGACCTCAAGGGAAAGCTTGGGTCAGACTTACCCAAGACAATCTCGTGCTCTCAAGACCACCAAGTCCAAGATGAAACAGCCCTGGGCAGCCTGCTTCAAAACAAGGCAAGCCTGCTGTATGACGGAGCAGGCCTCCCCCTGGGGACCCAAGGGTGGGAGGCTGACTTCTACAGTTCTCCTAGGTCTGGTTAAAGACCACTTCAGACGCTTGGATACTGGAAGTTGTCGGTCTCGGGTACGCTGTCTCCTTCAAGAGACGGCCCCTTCACCAGTTCTGCACTACGGTACTCCCTTTGGATCCATTGAAGGCGCAGGCTCTACAAACAGTGGTAGGAGTGGTTGTGCCGGTACCTCAGTCCCAGCGTGGCAGAAGCTATTATTCAACCCTGTTTCTAGTGCAGAAACCCAGTGGGTCTTTTCGGCCCATACTCAGCCTCAAATCACTGAACAAGTTTGTGAGGGTAGCCAAGTTCTGTATGGAAATGTTGCGCTCACTCGTGCTGGCTATGGAACCCGGAGATTACATGGTATCCCTGGATATACAGGATGCTTATCTGCATATTCCTATTGCCATATCGCATCAGCAGTTCCTGCTGTTTGCTATTGGCAACAGTCACTACCAATTCCAGGCTCTGCCGTTTGGACTGGCCACGGCTCCTCGGATCTTAACCAAGGTTATGGCCATGATGACGGCGCACCTCCATCGCCAGGGAGTCAGAATCCTACCGTACTTGGACGAACTGCTGATTCTGGCGAGTTCCCAAGATGTCCTCCTCAGTCATCTACAATTGCCGGTGAGTTATTTACAAGCTCACGGATGGCTGATCAATTGGAAGAAGTCCTCGCTGGTCCCATCTCAAAGCATGGCGCACCTAGGGGTGTTTTTGGAACACAAAGAGACTGTTCCTGTCTCCCGACAAGGTCCTGAAAATCCAGGACAGGATAAGACACTTCATCCGTCACCCCAGAGTGTCGATACACTCGGCGATGCAAGTACTTGGCCTGATGATGTCGATGTTCGACATGGTGGAGTACGCTCAATTTCATTCCCGCCCTGTGCAACGATTAATTCTTGCCAAGTGGGACGGCCTGCCTTATTGGATCTGATCCCAAATGATCTCTTTGACTTTGGAGGTTTGTTTGTCGCTGACCTGGTGGCTCCAGTGTCCGTCCCTTCTGGATCCCCAACTGGGTCCTTCTGACAACGGACGCCAGTCTGAGGGGATGGGGAGTGGTGTTGGAGCAACACTCTTTTCAGGGTCAGTGGACCAAGGAAGAATCACTCCTCCCAATAAACATCCTAGAGCTGAGGGTGGTGTTCAATGCATTATCACTTGCCCTGCCTCTGTAACAGAACTGCCCAGTTCAGGTACGGTCAGACAACGCCACCACAGTGGCATGCATAAACCATCAAGGCGGCACTCGAAGCCGCATGGCTATGAAGTGTCAAAAATCCTTTGTTGGGCAGAACGCCATCTGCCAAGTATATCTTCAGTGTTCATTCCGGGTGTCCTGAACTGGGAAGCGGACTACCTCAGTTGCCAGGACGTACATGCTGGAGAATGGAGTCTTCATCCAGAAGTCTTTCAACTCCTACTGGACAGGTGGGGTGTACCGGACGTAGATCTCATGGCGTCTAGACACAATCACAAGGTTCCGGTCTTTGGATCTCGGACCAGGGATCCTCAAGCAGCGTTCGTGGATGCACTGGCGGTGTCATGGAACTTTCGGCTGCCTTACGTGTTCCCTCCAGTGTCACTCCTGCCCAGGGTTCTACGGAAGTTCAAACAGGAAGGAGGAATGCTGCTTCTCGTTGCTCCAGCGTGGCCCAGAAGGCATTGGTTCTCAGACCTGCAGGGTCTATCGACAGGGCATCCCCTTCTACTTCCGCAATGACCAGACCTCCTCATACAGGGCCCTTGTCTCTACCCAGACCTGGCCAGACTAGCTTTGATGGTGTGGCTCTTGAAGCATCACCCCTGAGGGCCAAAGGATTTTCAGAGGCAGTTATTCAAACTATGTTGAAAGCCTGCAAACCAGCCTCTGCCCAGATTTATTACAGGGTTTGGAATTCTTACTTCACCTGGTGTTCTGAGAGGAATTACAATGTCCATAGATTCAGAACTTCCAGAATACTGGCTTTCTGCAAGGTTCATATATCTGCCTTGTCGGTTTGGTTTCAGATAAAAATTGCCTCTATACCTGATGTTCATACGTTCATTCAGGGCGTTATTTGGATTCAGCCTCCCTATGTCCCTCCTGTGACTCCATGGGATTTGTCTGTTGTGCTGAATGCCCTGCACGAGTCTCCATTTGAACGTCTTGAATCGGTGGACCTTAAGTGGCTATTGCCTCTGCAAGACGGGTGTCGGACTTAGGCGCTTTGTCCTGTCGTCCACCCTTTCTCATATTCCACCGGGCTGCGGGCAGTTCTATGAACTCGCCCAGGTTATTTGCCTAAGGTGGTGTCATCTTTTCACCTTAACCAAGAGATTGTGGTTCTGGACTTCTCTTCGGATTTGTCTCCCAAAGAAAGGAGAGATATGGTAGACTTACCATTGTTAACTCTCTTTCTGCGAAGTACATTGGGTTCCACAGGGTGCCCTCCCTGACGCACCTTGCTACTTTGTGTTGTATGTATGGCATTAGCTGCTGGTACCCTCTCCTGTCGTGAGTATGTGGTTCTATGTGACTTATGCCCCCTACACACTTGGCGATCTGCCGCTGAGCTGCCCGACGGCGGATACGGGTGACCCAGCGGCAGGGAGGGGTGGTGACAGGGGGAGTGAAGTTTCTTCACTCCCCCCGTCACCCTGCTCCATAGGTTGTCCATATTGGCCTGCATGCATAAGCGGCGGGGCACCAACGATGAACGAGCGCGGGGCCGAGCATCGTTCATCGTTGGTGCCTACACACTGACCAATATGAACGAGTTCTCATTCATTAATGAATGAGACCGTTCATATTGTTCAGTCTTATCGCCTAATGTGTAGGGCCCATAATATCTGCCTTCTCTTTTACCTGCTTCTGCATTGGACTGGTTAACGAAACTGAGCTCTCAGTGCCTGGAGGCGGGGTTATAGAGAATGCCCCAATGCATACTAGGACAGTCAAAGCTTTGCCTGATGGTGCCTCTGAATCAAAATCCCGCCCTACACCCCGATGTTCCCCTGTGGAACCCAATGTACTTCGCAGAAAGAGAGTTAACAATGGTAAGTTTACCATAACTCTTCCTTTTATCCCCTATGCAAGAAAGGCAGAAATTCCAATATCAGTGAGGAACTTCATAACTAGTATTATGGAGGGACTCCAACTTAGAGCATAACTAGGCTACAGTCTCATGAATATTAATCCAGCCATCCAAATGGCTGCCTTCATAGGGCAATGGCAACAGGTGCACTTTAAATCAGTGTTATTCCAAATCATGCTAAAAAATAAATTACCAAGTAATTGGTCTGGCGCTAATTATGGGCTAGTTTTGTTGTAAGCAGCCAATAAAATAGGGATAGTTAGTCCCAATACGAAACGATACCAAAACAAATAAATTAGCGCTAATGAACTGGATATGTTTAAAAGAAATTACAAATGTATTACATATGCCACATAATTGGTTGTTGCAACATATTTAAAAACCATCTAAAAAATAATGATATGGGCCCAGGTAATTTATACCTATGTCCCTCACCTCTCCACACCTGAGCTGAGCAAGCAGTATGACCTTGCTTCTCCTCGCCACATAGATATACCAGTGTGTGGATGTGAGCTGAATTGGGATGTTACTGAACATTAGTTTAAATAATAAAAATACAGGTTCTGAAGAAGTACATATCAATTCAGTAGGCATATTACTAATATAAATTAATATTTTCTGTTAAAAGGCTACTTACTACTATACTATTTATAAAACTTATTTTTATTAGAATGTTTGTTATACATTGCTGTTTTACTATTGTGTGCCTTGTGATTGAAATATGGCACTTCACAGGTGTCTGGAATCTTCTGTGCCAAACAAATATTATCCAAGAGTATATACTACTGCCTTTGTGATTAAGTGCAATGTCTACTATGTTTGTATGCATTTGGTTATCCTAATAGAAACAGTATGCAAGAAAATAATAACTATATATTATATTAATTTTGTATACAAATATATATACCGTATATACTCGAGTATAAGTCGACCCGAATATAAGCCGAGGCACCTAATTCTACCACAAAAACCTGGGAAAACTTATTGACTCGAGTATAAGCCTAGGGTGGGAAATGCAGCTCTAGCCGTACACAGCCCTCAGTGCCAGATATGCCCTCATAGTGCCAGATATGCCCCCACAGTGCTGCCAGATATGCCCCCACAGTGCTGCCAGATATGCCCCCACAGTGCTGCCAGATATGCCCCCACAGTGCTGCCAGTTATGCCCCCACAGTGCTGCCAGTTATGCCCCCACAGTGCTGCCAGATATGCCCCCACAGTGCTGCCAGATATGCCCCCACAGTGCTGCCAGATATGCCCCCACAGTGCTGCCAGATATGCCCCCACAGTGCTGCCAGTTATGCCCCCACAGTGCTGCCAGATATGCCCCCACAGTGCTGCCAGATATGCCCCCACAGTGCTGCCAGATATGCCCCCACAGTGCTGCCAGTTATGCCCCCACAGTGCTGCCAGATATGCCCCCACAGTGCTGCCAGTGCTGCCAGATATGCCCCCACAGTGCTGCCAGATATGCCCCCACAGTGCTGCCAGATATGCCCCCACAGTGCTGCCAGATATGCCCCCACAGTGCTGCCAGTTATGCCCCCACAGTGCTGCCAGATATGCCCCCACAGTGCTGCCAGATATGCCCCCACAGTGCTGCCAGATATGCCCCCACAGTGCTGCCAGATACGCCCCCTCATGATGCCAGATACGTTCCCTCCCCAAGTGCCAGGTATGCCCCACAGTGTTGTTACTTACCCCTCCGTCGATCCCGCGCTGTCTTCTGGAGGGACACGAAGCGCACAGCACGCGCCTCTCCTGTGTCCCTCCTGCATCTTCGGCGGCCGCGGCGGGTCTATTAAAGGAAGTGCCGGTTCGTGATCAGAGGTCACGAACGGGTACTTCCTGTAATAGAACCGCCGCTGCTGCCGCCGGAGATGCAGGAGGGACACAGGAGAGCCGCGCGCTGTGCGCTCCGTGTCCCTCCTTCACACTGCTCTGCCTCTGCCTGTCACTGACTCGAGTATAAGCCGAGGTGGCTTTTTCAGCACAAAAAAAAGTGCTGAAAAAGTCGGCTTATACTCGAGTATATACGGTATATATATATATCCCAAATGGGACTGGCACTCTCCTGACTGGCGTTCAAGTACCCCGGTGCCTTCTGTAGTAGCAGTAATGTAGAGATCCAAAAAGAACAGCGGCACTCGAGGATTTTGGTGAAGCAATCAAATTGTATTCAGAAAATGTTTACAGAAAAGCCAACGTTTCGGGGCTTACATGCCCCTTTGTCAAGGTGTGTTGACAAAGGGGCATGTAAGCCCCGAAACGTTGGCTTTTCTGTAAACATTTTCTGAATACAATTTGATTGCTTCACCAAAATCCTCGAGTGCCGCTGTTCTTTTTGGATCTCTATATATATATATATATATATATATATATATATATATATATAAATTATTTATTTGATTTTTTATTTATTTTTTGTCCAAGAGTAAACAAAAATTGCAGTACCAACCATGACCATCACAGTTCTTCCTAATGCTGGGCTGTGAGGTAATGAGAGATCTATGACAATTAATATAGTTATGCCTCATTGCCAACTTCAAATATGTACTTTTTATCCCCCTATGCCTATACATTGTTTCTCATACGTCCTAGAGGATGCTGGGGTCACCATTAGAACCATGGGGTATAGATGGGATCCGCAGGAGACATGGGCACTTTAAGACTTTGAAAGGGTGTGAACTGGCTCCTCCCTCTATGCCCCTCCTCCAGACTCCAGTTTTAGAATTGTGCCCAGGCAGACTGGATGCACTCTGAGGAGCTCTATTGAGTTTCTCTGAAAAAGACTTATGTTAGGTTTTTTATTTTCAGGGAGGCTGCTGGCTGACTGAAGCGCGCCATTAAGGGGGCGGAGCTCCGTCCTCACAGCTCACACAGCTCAGCGCCATTTTCCTCTACACAAGCTGCAGATACGCTGGTCCTTCCTCACACTTCTGCATAAGTTTCAGGGTGCAAAACGGAGGGGTGGGGGGGGGGGGCACAGAAATATTGGTGCAATATATGTATATATATTTAATATAAAGCGCTGCAGGTCTGGGGCATTCTTTAGTGTTCCAGAACCGGTGATTAGGCGCTGGGTTGTGAGCTGGCAAACTCCCTCTGTGTCCCTCTGACAGACTTTACTGTGGGTCTGTCCCCTATATGCCCGGTGTGTCTGTGGGTGTTTGGTGCACGAGTGTCAACATGTCTGAGGCTGAAGGCTCTTCCCAGGAGGAGACTGTATTAGGGACGCAGACGGCTGCGGGGGTGACCCTGTCGGCACCGCCGACACCTGATTGGGTAAATGTGTTGACGCCTTGAATGCTAATGTGGCTCTTATTAGTAAGAGGCTAGATAAGTCTGAGTCACAGACCCAGGCATGGAAGAAATCTGTGGAAGATATGTTATTCCAAAGTCAGGTCCCCTCAGGGTCACAAAAATGTACGTTGGCCCACTTGGCAGACACTGACACCGACACGAACACTGATTCCAGTGTCGACTATAGCGATTCCAGGTTAGACCCAAAATTGGCAAAAAGCATTCAGTACATGATTGTGGCGATTAAAGATGTGTTACATATCACTGAGGACCCAGCCGTCCCGGATAAAAGGGTCTGTATGTATAAAGAAAGAAAACCTGAAATAACGTTTCCTCCCTCTCATGAACTGAACATGCTATTTGAAAAAGTTTGGGAAGGTCCTGACAGAAAGTTTCAGATTCCCAAAAGAATTATGGCAGCTTATCCGTTTCCCTCGACGGATAGGGAAAAATGGGAGTCACCCCCCACTGTGGACAAGGCCTTGTCTCGTTTGTCTAAGAAGGTGGCTCTCCCGTCACCTGACACTGCGGCCCTGAAGGATCCTGCGGATCGTAAACAAGAAACTACATTGAAGTCCATTTATGTGACCACAGGTACACTACTCCGACCTGTCATTGCGTCTGCGTGGGTAAGTAGTGCTATCAAAAAGTGGGCAGATAACTTGTCATCTGATATAGATACCCTAGACAGGGATAGCGTCCTATTGACATTGGGTTATATCAAGGACGCTGCAGCATACATTAAGGAAGCTGCGTGAGATATTGGTCTTTTGGGATCAAAGGCCAATGCCATGGCTGTCTCAGCTAGGCGTGCGTTGTGGATTCACCAATGGAATGCTGATGCTGACTCCAAGAAAAGTATGGAAGCTCTACCATATAAAGGTAAGGCCTTATTTGGAGATGGCCTTGATGATTTGGTGTCTACGGCTACCATGGGTAAGTCATCCTTTCTACCCTATGTTCCTCCACAACAAAAGAAAATGCACCATTATCAGATGCAGTCCTTTCGGTCCAATAAATACAGAAAGGGCCGGGGTTCTTCCTTCCTTGCTACTAGAGGAAGGGGAAGAGGTAAACGATCTCCAGCCTTGTCAGGCTCCCAGGAGCAGAAGTCCTCCCAGGCTTCTGCCACCTCCACCGTATGACGTTGGGACTCCAATGCGGGAGTCCGCACCGGTGGGGGCCCGTCTAAAACTCTTCAGTTTTGGGTTCGTTCGAACCTAGATCCTTGGATCTTACAAATGGTATCCCAAGGGTACAGGCTGGAATTTCAAGACGTCCCACCTCGCCGTTTTTTCAAGTCGGCCATACCAGCTTCTCTTCCCGACAGGGAGGTAGTTTGCGACGCAATACAAAAATTGTGTCTAAATCAAGTTATCGTCAAGGTTCCCCAATCACAACAGGGAGAAGGTTTATTTTTGAGCCTGTTTGTGGTCCCGAAGCCGGGCGGCCCGGTCAGACCAATCCTAAACCTGAAATCCCTGAACTTCTACCTAAAGAGATTCAAGATGGAGTCTCTCCGAGCAGTGATCTCCAGTCTGGAGGAAAGGGATTATATGGTGTCGGTGGACATAAAAGATGCCTACTTACATGTTCCCATTTATCCTCCACATCAGGCTTACCTGAGATTTGCAGTTCAGGATTGTCATTACCAATTTCAAACGTTGCCGTTTGGACTTTCCACGGCTCCGAGGATTTTCACCAAGGTGATGGCGGAGATGATGGTTCTCCTTCGCAAACAAGGAGTCACAATTATCCCATACTTGGACGATCTCCTGATAAAATCGAGATCCAGGGACCAGTTGGTCCAAAACATTGCACTCTCCATGACAGTTCTTCAGCAACATGGTTGGCTCCTAAACTTGCCAAAATCACAGTTGATTCCGACGACGCAGTTGTCATTTTTGGGAATGATATTGGACACAGAACTACAGAGAGTCTTCCTGTGGAAAAGGCGCTGGAAATTCAAAGTCTGGTCAAACAAATTCTGAAACCAGCAAGAGTGTCAATCCATCAATGCATTCGGTTGCTGGGGAAGATGGTTGCGGCCTACGAGGCCATTCAGTTTGGCAAGTTCCATGCCAGAGTATTTCCAGTGGGACCAGTTGGACAAGTGGTCCGGGTCCCATCTACACATGCACCAGAGGATAATCCTGTCGTCCAAGACCAGGATATTGCTCCTGTGGTGGCTGCACAGCTCTCACCTCCTAGAGGGGCGCAGGTTCGGGATACAGGATTGGATCCTGGTGACCACGGATGCAAGCCTACGAGGCTGGGGGGCAGTCACAATGGGAAAACTCTTCCAAGGAAGATGGTCAAGTCAGGAAACTTATCTCCACGTAAATGTTCTGGAGTTAAGGGCCATTTACAACGGCCTCCTACAAGCGGAATATCTTCTTCGAGATCTGCCGGTACTGATCCAGTCGGACAATGTAACAGCAGTAGCGTACATAAACCGTCAGGGCAGAACGAAGAGCAGAGCGGCAATGGCAGAAACCCCAAGGATTTTCCACTGGGCGGAAAAACATACAAGCGCTCTGTCAGCAATATTCATTCCAGGAGTGGACAACTGGGAAGCAGACTTCCTCAGCAGACACGATCTCCATCCAGGAGAGTGGGGCCTCCACCAAGAAGTCTTCGCAGAGATAAAAAGTCGTTGGGGAGTTGCTCAAATAGACATGATGGGATCTCGTCTCAACAAGAAGCTTAGGAGATATTGTTCCAGGTCAAGGGACCCTCAAGCAATAGCAGTGGATGTACTGGTGACACCGTGGGTGTTTCAGTCGGTGTATGTATTCTCCCCACTTCCTCTAATTCCGAAAGTTCTAAAGATCATAAGAAGAACAAAGATCAGGGCAATCGTCATTGTCCCAGACTGGCCAAGGAGGGCCTGGTATCCAGATCTTCAGGAATTACTCATAGGAGATCCCTGGCCTCTTCCTCTGTGCGAGGACCTGTTACAACAAAGGCCGTGCGTGTATCAGGACTTACTGCGGCTGCGTTTGACGGCGTGGCTGTTGAACGCAAAATCCTAGCTCGGAGGGGTATTCCCAGTGAAGTCATTCCCACACTTATTCAGGCCAGAAAAGGGGTAACGTCTATACATTACCACCGTATTTAGAGAAAATATGTTTCTTGGTGTGAATCCAAGAAGGCTCCTACGGAAGAGTTTCAGCTAGGACGGTTTCTCCATTTTCTACAAGCAGGTGTGGATGCGGGCTTAAAATTGGGCTCAATGAAGGTTCAGATTTCAGCCTTATCGGTTTTCTTTCAGAAACAATTGGCCACCCTTCCAGAAGTTCAGACTTTCGTGAAACGCGTGTTGCACATCCAACCTCCATTTGTGCCTCCGGTGGCACCATGGGACCTTAATGTGGTGTTGCAGTACCTTCAATCACATTGGTTTGAGCCATTGCGGAAGGTGGAGTTGAAGTTCCTCACTTGGAAAGTGGTCATCCTGTTGGCCTTGGCATCTGCAAGGCAGGTGTTTGAGTTAGCGGCCTTGTCTCACAAGAGCCCTTATTTGATATTCCATGAAGATAGAGCTGAATTGAGGACACGTCAGCAATTTTTACCGAAGGTAGTTTCCTCTTCCTATCATGGTTCCTGTGGCTACTGACGCCTTCGTTGAATCAAAATCTCTGGATGTGGTCAGAGCTTTGAAGATTAGGAAAACAGAGGCTCTGTTTGTCCTGTGGGCTCCCAACAAGATTGGGGCTCCTGCTTCCAAGCAGACCATCGCGTGCTGGATCTGTAACACGATTCAGCAGGCCCATTCCACAGCTGGATTGCCGCTACCGAAATCGGTGAAAGCCCATTCTACCAGAAAGGTGGGCTCATCATAGGGGTCTCGGCATTGCAACTTTGCCGAGCAGCTACTTGGTCGGGGTCAAACACTTTTGCAAAGTTCTACAAGTTTGACACCTTGGCCGATGAAGACCTTAGGTTTGGTCAATCGGCGCTGCAGAGTTGTCCGCACTCTCCCGCCCGTTCTAGAGCTTTGGTATAACCCCATGGTTCTAATGGTGACCCCAGCATCCTCTAGGACGTATGAGAAAATAGGATTTTAATACCTACCGGTAAATCCTTTTCTCTTAGTCTGTAGAGGATGCTGGGCGCCCATCCCAGTGCGTACTGTATCTGCAGTTAATAGTTCTGGTTACACTCATGTTGTGTTACGGTTATTGTCAGCCTGTTGCTGCAATTGTTCATGCCGTTGGCCTGCATTCTGTTGAATGCCATGTTGTGCGGCATGGTTGAGGTGTGAGCTGGTATGAATCTCACCTTAGTTTAACAATAAATCCTTTCCTCGAAATGTCCGTCTCCCTGGGCACAGTTCCTATAACTGGAGTCTGGAGGAGGGGCATAGAGGGAAGAGCCAGTTCACACCCTTTCAAAGTCTTAAAGTGCCCATGTCTCCTGCGGATCCCGTCTATACTTAATGGTTCAAATGGTGACCCCAGCATCCTCTACGGACTAAGAGAAAAGGATATACCGGTAGGTATTAAAGTCCTATTTTTTCTATTTGTTCATTCTTAATAGCATGTCCCTGCTCACCCCCATACTGTGTTTGAATCTGCCTCAATATTGTAATATTATCTGTTACACTATTGGCATAGTGTAACAGTGTAACAGCCCCTGCCTATAGTGTAACAGATAATGTAATATTATCTGTTATCTGTTACACTATAGGCAGGGGCCTATCTAGAGAAGAGGAGGCACGTGTGCAGGCTCCGTCAGGGCCCCCTCCTCTGCAGCTGGCGGTAGCGCTGTGATTATGGGGGACCTAGCACTTTCCTAGAGTTTAATGCGCATGTGCAAAACACTGGGAAAATGGCGACCTGCAGCGTTGCTGCTTCGCCGCGAGACTCTGGAGGGTATTACAAGTAATGGGTGCAGGGTGTGCGGTGTGGGACCCGGGGTCCCGCGTGCTCCGCAAAGACTGCACCCATTATAAATACGCCAGTGACTCTAGGTAATGTATTCATGTTAGCCATAGTTTTTTATTGTTTACTTACACCACAATGGACACTCAGAGGTTGAGTCTTTTAAGGTACCATTGTCTCTTATGTTTATCCCTATTGTCCAACAGTAAGCTGGCCAGACAGGGTGGCTCACTGGCTGATGTAATCACCTTGATTAGAATGTGTATTGTATTCCAATGCCTTAAGATCCTAAGACAAAGAAGAAAGTAAAACACACCCCTGCAATATGAAGCTTCTGGGGTTTAAGTAGAGCTGAAAGGAACACAGGTTGTTGATCTTGCACCGAACTAGATTCAAAAATACAGAGAATTAAGTAAGAGCCAGAGATGGACGATCATAAATTGGAGATCCCTATCTGTCCGTATGGCGGTGCGCCCAGGGTCATAAAAACGAAGTACACATATGACTACAGAGAGAAAAAGTATGACACTAGTTTGGGCGCACTCTTATTATTGTTTTCTTTTAAATTATGAACATATGAGAAATAATGACAACTTAGACTTGTACTCTACACCTCATTAGAAAACTAAAGAATAAATATATACTGCACGTATCATCTGTATGACAGTGGTATCAGGGAGGAACATCTATGAATGTATATAGGATGGTGTATGGAATGTTCAGATCCTTAATTATGCCTGGATAATTGCATAATGGAGGATGGCTACATCACAAGCAACCTCCGTCTGCCAAGGATCTGTACAAACTTGGTTTGTATTAATGCAACCCTGGATGGGGTAGGATTAGTGAATGAGAGAGCCCACACACTATATGTGATGATATCTGGTAGTTATCCACTGTCTTAAATTGATGAACTTATTGGAAAAATAGTTGGAATCAGTAAAGTAGTGATACTGCTGTTGGCGTTCTTGCCCAAGGTGGATCTTCCTACTTCACCGGGTATTCCCTAGTGGTCACCCGTCTAGGTACTTACCCAGCCCACCTCCGTTTAGCTTCCAAGATCGGACGAGATTGGGCGTGAATGGAGGGGTATGGTCGTAGGGAGAAAATGTCCTACCTCGCCAATGAGAGTGCACCGAAATGGAAAAATGGGTTCCTTCTAAGAAGGAGAAATTTTGTAGAAAAAAGACGTGAATCTGCTGTCCACGTTAGACTGACGGGACGTGTCCTGTGGTGGACTAGTCCGCCTGAATCGTGGATGAGAGTTCACAGAAGGAAGAAAAGCAAGAATGAAGAAAAGGAATAACACAGTTATATAAGACTCCAAAAAGAAAGGCATATGGTGCCGAAAATTAACAAAAATGCTGTGTATTTACTTGTGACAGTGGAAAGATTTGAATTTATTACAAGCAGTGGTGGGCATACAGTTTTAACCTAGAAAATGACTGTATTTTTGTGTGTTAGAGAAGTAAAAATACACACTGATAGATTGAATATACACTCCTATACGAAGGTGTTGCAGATAGTGTTCCTGCTTGGAATACCTGATGGTCTTGCAGAAAATAAGTAAATTGTTTTAATATACACACAGAGTCGTTAGTATATCAATACCTATGTAAGGGTTTTTGAGAAAAAGGATTTTTTTATGTTTTAAAGAAAAAGTCTGATTGTGTGCCTGCTGGAACAGCAGGAAGACAGATTGTTAAAGGATGCACCTCTTAGCGGGGTCAGACATAGGAGGTGCCCCTTGGACAACACACCTGTAACAAGGAATAGGATATGCACTATAACAATGACAGATGTGTAAAATTTACCCTAAGCAAATATCAGGGTATTGCAGGTACCGTTCCTGCTTACCAATAATATTTGAAGCAAAAAAAAGGATGGTTAAGGAATATATATCACATATCCAGATGTCAGACATAAGAGGTGCCCCTTGAAAGACACACCTATTGTAAGAAATAGGATATCCACTGTTTCAATGACAGATATGCAATATTTACCCTAAGCTAGATAACGAGAACATTGGATATCATCCATTGCTAATGTCAAATATAAAAGTTGCCCCTTGAAAATCCAGAAAATACAATTGTCATAAATACACATACAGACTTATTTGGATATAAACACCTATGGAAAGGTATTTTGGATGGTATTCCTGCTTGTGAGAAAAAGCCTGTGTTCTAAAGCAGGTATAATTACGTGCCTGCTAGAGCAGCAGGAAGACAATTAGTTATAGATAAGCACCCCTTAGGTGGGGTGTTGCAGGTATTGTTCCTGCTGATATCACATATCACATATTCACATGTAAGACATAGGAGGTGCCCCCTTGAAAGGCACACCTGTTGTAGGAAATATATATTCTTGCAATAATTAATTGGCAATAAAATTGCCCTACACAAGATCAAGAAAATATTAGATATCACCCATTCCTGATGTCAGACATGAGAGGTGCCCCTTGGAAAAACGCGTTTCACCCGGTAACGGGCTTGTTCACTTTCTTTCTGTGCAGCAAAAGGAAGTCTGAAGCCTGGCTATTTAATGGAGCCAGCAGTGGCTGTGATAGGTCATGTGGGCGGGAATAATCTGATATGGTATTCCGATAGGGAGAGAGACTGTCAATCAATGTTGAGCCAATGTGGGGCGGAAGTTTAACATGGTGCTTCCGCCCTCACTATGTGGCTAGGTAATAAATAAAGAAAGTACCTATATATGTGGAAACCTCTAGTGTGAGCTTATGTTTATGTTTAAAAATAGTACGTAAGGTTTGTGATGATTGGCCGCATTAGAAGTGTGCGGCGGGCGTGATAGGTGGGCGGGGGTCGTTACGTTCGCTTCAGCCCTGCTGGGCTGAAGCGGGTTGTCATAGTAACAGTGTCCAGCGAATGGGAGCCGCGACCGGCGGTGTGATGACGCTGGAGGAGTATGGGCGGAAGTCGTTTACATACACTTCCGCCCGTAGTCATGGTAACTGTATCCAGCGAATAGGAGCCGCGATCGGCGGTGCAGTGACGCTGGAGGAGAGTGGGCGGAAGTCGTTACATATACTTCCGCCCATGTAGGTTCTGGCTAGTTGCTATAGAGACTGTGTACAGTTGCTACGGTAACTGGACATACGCTGTTATGGAAATATGAGTAAAATCGAACTGCTGTGCTTGTATTCTTGTTATGGAGCATGGTGAATACATGAGGGTGTGTAAGTGAATGACCGGTTGTGGCAATAAAACTAATAATATAAATATGAAAATAACAATTAGTAAGTAAAAATTAAAATAAATATAAATGAAAATAAGTATGGAAAAAATATATATATGGAAATAAAAGTGAATTAATTAAAACTGGTTGGATAGGAGAAACTTGACTTGCAGATTGTTTGCAAAGCTGTGGGGGGGGGGGAAAGAAAAAGGGGGGGGGGGGCGGGAAAATGGCAATCAGGTGTGTGGTGCTTTCTAGACTGGATATGTGAATGTATATTATGTAAAATGGGAAAATTAATTAGTGAGAGGGGAATGCCAAGTATTGTGTATATTGTGTAAGTACATGTGGTTAATAAGCAGTGTTGAGTGTGTTACTTTATGTGAGTGTGTGTGTAAATGGGGAATATGAAAATGGGTTGGCAGGTTGAAATTGAGTGTACGGGATAGGGGAGTGTGTGGGATATGGAGTGTGAAGGAAGATAATGTGTGGAAGTGTGAATTCTGGGTCGGCATGATCTGGACTTGTATTGTGATATGGCATGATTATGCTGGGTGTTGTTGTGAATGCGTGGGGCGGTGGTGGAAAGAAGGGGGGGGGGTTATTGGAGGGGGAAGGGGGTGGATTAGTTGGGGAGGGGGAAAGAAGGGGGGGAAAGGAATAAGGGTGGACAGGGAGGTGGTGGTGTGGTGATGAAAAGTGTGTTGGAGTACATGGTGAACCTTGGGTGTGCGGGTGATGTGAGATGAGGCTATAAATTATTTGCAATTGCTATGTGGAATTGCATGAGTGTCTGGTGTGGGTGGGGGGTGACAGGATGATGTGGATGGGGCGTGCGAGAATTAGGTTAATAGAGTGCTATACAGGTGGGGTCTCACAAGAAAACACTGTAATTAATATTCTCATTGAGGCCATTAGGTCGCAGACCATTAAGCTTGAAGGTCCATTCACTCTCTTTTTTCAAGAGTTCTTTCGTGATATCCCCGCCTCTGATTCCCAGGTGAATTTGTTCCAAGCCAAAGATCTTGAAATCGTTCAGGTGATCCTTATGGAAAGTATGAAAATGTCTTGCAACAGTTGTTAGTTGCTTCATCCTCGTAAGATCCGTTGCGGCATTGCGACAGGTGCCCAGATGTTCCAAGGCTCTTTCCTTGAGTTTGCGTGTTGTCATGCCTATGTACCTAGTGTCGCAGCTGCATGTGATACAGTAAATAAGTGCTTGTGTATCACAGTTGAAAAATTGTTTAATCATTATGTTCTTTCCATATCTGTCCACTACCGAGTTTGTTTTTAGAATATGAGGGCATATTTTACATTTGCCACAGGGAAAGGAGCCTGTCACCCTAGTATTGGGTGTTCCACTTGTCATGTAGTCCGTTATTCGGCTTTGTCTTGTTGTTTCACGGACAAAGTGACTCCTGACTAAGTGATCCTTGAGATTATTGGACCTTCGCCAGCTCATGTTAATTTTGGAATCGACATATGGTGATAAATCCGTATCTAATTGTAGAATAGGCAGATGTTTTTCAATTGCCTGTTTTAACAGCCTCCATTCAGGACAGAAGGTTCCAATGAACCTAACTGTAGACTCATCTTTGTTTTTGGGTTGCCGTTGAGAAATCAGACTCTCTCTGCTGGTATGTAGGGCTTCCTTCTGAGCCCTCTTTAAAGAACGCTTACTGTATCCCCTTTCTTGGAGCCGATCAATCAAATCATGACTTTTCCTTTTGTAGACCTCTACCTCCGAGCAATTACGCCTCAGTCTCAGGAATTCTCCCTTAGGAATGTTCTCAATTGTGGGAGGGAAGTGTGCGCTGGTTTGGAGGAGAATACTATTAGTCGCAGTTTCTTTGCGATAGAGTTCTGTGGCCAGAGTGCCTTCAGGGGATTTATAAATCTGTAAGTCCAAGAAGGCAACCTTGTCCTTGCTGATCGTGTGCGTTTTTTTCCATACTTATTTTCATTTATATTTATTTTAATTTTTACTTACTAATTGTTATTTTCATATTTATATTATTAGTTTTATTGCCACAACCGGTCATTCACTTACACACCCTCATGTATTCACCATGCTCCATAACAAGAATACAAGCACAGCAGTTCGATTTTACTCATATTTCCATAACAGCGTATGTCCAGTTACCGTAGCAACTGTACACAGTCTCTATAGCAACTAGCCAGAACCTACATGGGCGGAAGTATATGTAACGACTTCCGCCCACTCTCCTCCAGCGTCACTGCACCGCCGATCGCGGCTCCTATTCGCTGGATACAGTTACCATGACTACGGGCGGAAGTGTATGTAAACGACTTCCGCCCATACTCCTCCAGCGTCATCACACCGCCGGTCGCGGCTCCCATTCGCTGGACACTGTTACTATGACAACCCGCTTCAGCCCAGCAGGGCTGAAGCGAACGTAACGACCCCCGCCCACCTATCACGCCCGCCGCACACTTCTAATGCGGCCAATCATCACAAACCTTACGTACTATTTTTAAACATAAACATAAGCTCACACTAGAGGTTTCCACATATATAGGTACTTTCTTTATTTATTACCTAGCCACATAGTGAGGGCGGAAGCACCATGTTAAACTTCCGCCCCACATTGGCTCAACATTGATTGACAGTCTCTCTCCCTATCGGAATACCATATCAGATTATTCCCGCCCACATGACCTATCACAGCCACTGCTGGCTCCATTAAATAGCCAGGCTTCAGACTTCCTTTTGCTGCACAGAAAGAAAGTGAACAAGCCCGTTACCGGGTGAAACGCGTTTTTCCAAGGGGCACCTCTCATGTCTGACATCAGGAATGGGTGATATCTAATATTTTCTTGATCTTGTGTAGGGCAATTTTATTGCCAATTAATTATTGCAAGAATATATATTTCCTACAACAGGTGTGCCTTTCAAGGGGGCACCTCCTATGTCTTACATGTGAATATGTGATATGTGATATCAGCAGGAACAATACCTGCAACACCCCACCTAAGGGGTGCTTATCTATAACTAATTGTCTTCCTGCTGCTCTAGCAGGCACGTAATTATACCTGCTTTAGAACACAGGCTTTTTCTCACAAGCAGGAATACCATCCAAAATACCTTTCCATAGGTGTTTATATCCAAATAAGTCTGTATGTGTATTTATGACAATTGTATTTTCTGGATTTTCAAGGGGCAACTTTTATATTTGACATTAGCAATGGATGATATCCAATGTTCTCGTTATCTAGCTTAGGGTAAATATTGCATATCTGTCATTGAAACAGTGGATATCCTATTTCTTACAATAGGTGTGTCTTTCAAGGGGCACCTCTTATGTCTGACATCTGGATATGTGATATATATTCCTTAACCATCCTTTTTTTTGCTTCAAATATTATTGGTAAGCAGGAACGGTACCTGCAATACCCTGATATTTGCTTAGGGTAAATTTTACACATCTGTCATTGTTATAGTGCATATCCTATTCCTTGTTACAGGTGTGTTGTCCAAGGGGCACCTCCTATGTCTGACCCCGCTAAGAGGTGCATCCTTTAACAATCTGTCTTCCTGCTGTTCCAGCAGGCACACAATCAGACTTTTTCTTTAAAACATAAAAAAATCCTTTTTCTCAAAAACCCTTACATAGGTATTGATATACTAACGACTCTGTGTGTATATTAAAACAATTTACTTATTTTCTGCAAGACCATCAGGTATTCCAAGCAGGAACACTATCTGCAACACCTTCGTATAGGAGTGTATATTCAATCTATCAGTGTGTATTTTTACTTCTCTAACACACAAAAATACAGTCATTTTCTAGGTTAAAACTGTATGCCCACCACTGCTTGTAATAAATTCAAATCTTTCCACTGTCACAAGTAAATACACAGCATTTTTGTTAATTTTCGGCACCATATGCCTTTCTTTTTGGAGTCTTATATAACTGTGTTATTCCTTTTCTTCATTCTTGCTTTTCTTCCTTCTGTGAACTCTCATCCACGATTCAGGCGGACTAGTCCACCACAGGACACGTCCCGTCAGTCTAACGTGGACAGCAGATTCACGTCTTTTTTCTACAAAATTTCTCCTTCTTAGAAGGAACCCATTTTTCCATTTCGGTGCACTCTCATTGGCGAGGTAGGACATTTTCTCCCTACGACCATACCCCTCCATTCACGCCCAATCTCGTCCGATCTTGGAAGCTAAACGGAGGTGGGCTGGGTAAGTACCTAGACGGGTGACCACTAGGGAATACCCGGTGAAGTAGGAAGATCCACCTTGGGCAAGAACGCCAACAGCAGTATCACTACTTTACTGATTCCAACTATTTTTCCAATAAGTTCATCAATTTAAGACAGTGGATAACTACCAGATATCATCACATATAGTGTGTGGGCTCTCTCATTCACTAATCCTACCCCATCCAGGGTTGCATTAATACAAACCAAGTTTGTACAGATCCTTGGCAGACGGAGGTTGCTTGTGATGTAGCCATCCTCCATTATGCAATTATCCAGGCATAATTAAGGATCTGAACATTCCATACACCATCCTATATACATTCATAGATGTTCCTACCTGATACCACTGTCATACAGATGATACGTGCAGTATATATTTATTCTTTAGTTTTCTAATGAGGTGTAGAGTACAAGTCTAAGTTGTCATTATTTCTCATATGTTCATAATTTAAAAGAAAACAATAATAAGAGTGCGCCCAAACTAGTGTCATACTTTTTCTCTCTGTAGTCATATGTTTAAGTAGAGCTACCGAGAGAGCTGAAGGGATATCCTCTGCTCCTTGGCTAAGAAGCAATGTTCTGTCAGGAGTTTGCGGTGGGATTTGTCGTGTGGAATTGGATTACAGAAGAGTGCTGAACTGTTTCTAACATGATCTGTTCAATAAACCACTGTTGGTTTTTAATCTGCCACCGTACCTGAGTGATTTGGAACCCTGTATCTTCACATGGGCATATACGCTACAATTGTTTGGTCAATTTGCCTGATATCAGTGTATCAGACAGATAATTGCAGCATGTATGTGGGTGACCGATACGGTAATATCGTTCGGTCAGACCATACGATTCGATATTTTGTGTATGCCCTGCCCTGACAGACTGACTTCATGTATGCTGGTCTCGAACCTGTGACCATCTCTGCCGTAGTCCTGTTACTTACTTGTTGAGCCACTGGAGCTCAGTCCTGACATTTCCCCTGTTCCTTCACATGGGAAGGAACAGGGAAATGTCTCCTCACCGGGGATGGAGGGCTGATATCAGTGCCAATACACTGTAAGAGATCACACAGTGTATGCCTGTGATATCTACAGTGTCAGATAAAATGCCTGTTGGTCTGGCAGGCATTTTATCTACCTGTGCATGCCTGGCAAAATGCCCATTTGTTTATTAGCAAAGTGCATCTGATGTATTTGCTAAAGATCTTTGCTTTTGCACATGGCTGGGCTCAGTGCTCAGGAAGATACACATCTTTTCTCTCTTGGGAGACACTTTTGCAAACTAGAGGTGGGTGCATCCAGTTGTTTGTAGAATTGCAAAGAGTTGTACTGTGCAAAAGTGTAAATGTCACATCATAGTCCAACCTCTTACCAATATTTATGAACACTTTTTCCATTATATTAATCTGCCCCATTTTTTCCTAAAATGTTTAGCTAGTAATATTTTAAATTAATCATGAGAGTGTACCTTATGCCAAATAAGGACAACATAGCACCTGCCCTGCTCCCAATCTGCCAAATCCCACTCATAAACACCCACTTGTTTTGGAAACTCTGTCCCTCTTGCATCACACAAACTGAGACTGCACCTAGACCATTGGGATGTATGAGGAGATATTGGGACTGGCTTTTATTGTGTGTATGTGTAGATTGTTTTACATTGCTTCGAGTGCAACTGGAAATGTGGTTATACCATGAAGTGCAAAATGCATTCCATCATAAATTAATGACCGCCAGGTCTGAATTAGTACTAAATTCAATTTTGCACAGTGAAAATAGTTGTGTTCCTCTAAAAATGTGCCCTGTCCACTCCTTAAATCACATATTTGCGCTCGTTGGCAACTTCTCACCTTGGCCAGTGTAACATTACAAAGTACAAGAGTCCTCACACAGGGTAATTACATATAAGAAAACACATTTACAGCTATACAAAATAAATTTGCGCAGATTACATAGCAACACTGAGGGAGAAAGGGCCCAATAACAAGAGTTTACATCAGGGGTGTTCAACATGTGGTCCTCCAGCCGCTGTGAAACTACACATCCCAGCATGCCTTGCTACAGTTTTCTTATTAGGGCATGCTAAACCTGTGGCAGGGCATGCTGGGAGGCCAGGTAGTTTGGAGACAGGGTGGTATTTGGCTAAATAGATGAAATGTGAGGGCACATTTGAAGGTGGGTAGGCTGGATGAATATCTGATGCGGTGTGGGAGGGATTTCCAGAGTATAAAAGCAGCACAGGAAAAATCATGGATTTGGGTGGGTGGGGGGAGGTGCTGATCATGTAACAGGTGAGACATCAGTCATTGAAAGAGGGAAGAGACCAGGTTGAGTGTGATTGGGAAAAATGTTGGAGATGTATGGAATGCAGGAGTGACTGAGGGCTCTGAAGATGAGAGTAGTTTGAATTTCATTCTGAGAGGATGAGAGAGCCACTGGAGTGATTGACAAGAGGGGGCAGCAGTGGTGGAGAGTTGCAAGAGGAAAATAAGGCATGCAGTAGAATTAATGATAGCTTGAAGTGGAGTAAACTGGGCAGGTAAATGAGGAGTAAAGGCCCCCATACATCTAAAGTCTGATTCCCTGAAGAAACGCAGATCATCGATGGCCTCTGATCGGCGGTCACTGATGATTGCAATCCGCCAGGAAATCAGGGAAATTCTTAATTTTAAAAATCCCTGATTTAATATTCTTGATTCCCCAATTTGGCCATCGGGAGACTGGGACATTGCAACATTATATCGGTAATGCATGGGGGCCTTAAGATTACAGTAATCACAACAAGAAATGATAAGGGCATGGATAAGGGTTGTAGTAGCTCCTAGGGAAAGGAACTACTGGATATTTGTAATATTGCAGAAATGGAAGCAGCAAGAGTGGGAGAGGGACTGGATGTGGAGAGAGAAAGAGAAGGCAGAGTCAGAAATGACACCCAGACATCGGTCTTCGGAAATGGAGGTATTGTCAAATTAGTGTTAGGGACCCACCAGAGACGAAGTCACCTAGACGCTGGTTGGTGGGCTAAAATTTTTGGGACAAAAAGTATACCAAGAATTTGCTCTATGTTAGAATGCCGAGTTTACTAGAATTATTCTGACTAGCAGTTCTTGGTATGGAGAAGTGTGCGTCAGCCCTGTATTTTCTTTCTTTGGGGAACTACAAGTCCCAGCATGGTAGAACCTCCCACTATATATATGTAATTAGGGTGTACAGTCCAGGATCCCCTCCCTCATATATTCAATATTGTGGACACCGTACACATAAAGGTTTGGACTCCTTCAGCTTGGAGCGGCACTCCTCCCAACTGCCCTGATTGATTTTAACTAGCATGGGTACTCACATACTGCACATTGAAACTAAAAGCACAATGAAGGTAAATCCTACAAATCTGTACAATTTATCAGTTTTGGGGATGGGTTCAGGGCACAGGCCCCCTGGCATGGTATGGCCAGGTTGCCTTGAGGTAGCATGCTATGAAATTTAATTTAGCACTTAACACTCTGAATATTTTATTCCCACTAATACTACACTAATTTTTTCCCCACTAATACTTTTTACAATGTCCCCCCTCCCAGCACCTTTCACCTCTGTAACACTTTTTAATACATAGCTTATTGCTTCTTTCTTGACACTCATTAGCACCTTAGTGCTCATTAGCACCACTGGTGTGCTGCCCCGGGGTGACAGGCTCTCACCGTCTTTCTGGGGTCCTGCGTCCCGGATTCAAACTAAGTGTTAGGGAGCCACCAGAGCTGAGGCCACCTACTGTAGATGCTGATTGGTGGGCTAATATTTTTTGGCCAAAAAGTATACCAAGAACCTCAAATTTGCTCTGTTAGATTGCAGAGTTTACTATAATTATTCTGACTAGCAGTTATTGGTACTGTGGAGTGTGCATCAGCACTGTATTTTCTTTCTTTGTTGAACTACAAATCCCAGCATGGTAGCACCTCCCACTATATATGTAATTCGGGTGTGAAGTCCAGGCTCCCCCCTCCCCCAACTGTGAGGGAAGGAAATACAATAATTTTAGAAAGAAAATTATTGTAGTTTTAAAGAATCCGAGTTTAAGGACGTAGTTGGATATTCAATAGAAGGCCAGCAGAGGAAGGAAGGTGAGGGAGGAGAGGGAGGGAGGAAGGAAGGAAGGAAGGAAGGAAGGAAGGAAGGAAGGAAGGAAGGAAGGAAGGAAGGAAGGAAGGAAGGAAGGAAGGAAGGAAAGGAAAGGTCAGTTAGGGGTCATCAGCATACAAGTGATATTGCAGGCTAAAGGTGATTATTAGCTTGTGAGTGAAGAAGAGTAGGGGAAAAGAGGAGGGCACTATGAACAGAGCATTGGGTAGTAGTTGGAAGCAGGGGTTGGGTATAGATGAATCGCCGGTCACATATCCGCATCCCGGAGAAGGATAGGTTGCACAAGAATGAAGAGAACCATGAGAGTGCAATGTCACAGAGGCCAATGGAGTTGAGGACACCAGGAGATATCTGAAGAAGGAGAGGAAGGTACCTGATGAGAGAGTGATAGGTTGAGCAGATGAGCAATGTGGGAGCAGGCACCAGGGGGGCTTTTCAATTGTTCGTCCTAACGTGATAATTAAAGGACACCCATTGTTGCTATTCAATTGTTTTGGGCGCTCTTTAATTATCGCGCCCAGGTAGACAGGGTTTGGTCACCTAAAGCGGCAAACCCTGTCTAAACTAATGGGCACAACAGGAAAAATTCCTGTTTGGTCGCCCAAACAGCCAACTTTTGCACATTTAAGCTTGCTGCCTCCTGGGTTGTGAGCGGAGATGTGACTGCCGCGGCTAATGTGCGTCTGATCGGAGCAACAACTGAATAGCTCTGATAGACGCCCATTAATTAAAACACTCTCGCCAGCAATTAAACAGCCCCCTAGGAGTAGGTGAATAGTGACTGGATCTGCATGGGTAGAGAGGAGAGGATTCCCTGAATTTAAATTTCTGAGAAAGGGAGAGAGGAAAACATTGTTATCAGTCCTGTTTTTTGGGGAGAGGGGGTGGGGCAGAGGAATACACAGGAAGGTGATGTCAGTGTAGGTGAAATTGGTTAATTTGCCTGATATCAGTGTATCGGACAGATCATTGCAGCATGTATGTGGGTGACCGATACGGTAATATCGTTCGGTCAGACCATACGATTCGATATTTTGTGTATGCCCTGCCCTGACAGACTGACTTCATGTATGCTGGTCTCGAACCTGTGACCATTTCTGCCATAGTCCTGTTACTTACTTGTTGAGCCACTGGAGCTCAGTCCTGACATTTCACCTGCTCCTTCACATGGGAAGGAACAGGGAAATGTCTCCTCACCGGGGATGGAGGGCTGCTATCAGTGCCAATACACTGTAAGAGATTACACAGTGTATGCCTGTGATATCTACAGTGTCAGATAAAATGCCTGTTGGTCTGGCAGGCATTTTATCTACCTGTGCATGCCTGGCATAATGCCCATTTATTTATTAACAAAGTGCATCTGATGTATTTGCTAAAGATCTTTGCTTTTGCACATGGCTGGGCTCAGTGCTTAGGAAGATACACATCTTTTCTCTCTTGGGAGACACTTTTGCAAACTAGAGGTGGGTGCATCCAGTTGTTTGTAGAATTTCAAAGAGTTGTACTGTGCAAAAGTGTAAATGTCACATCATAGTCCAACCTCTTACCAATATTTATGAACACTTTTTCCATTATATTAATCTGCCCCATTTTTTCCTAAAATGTTTAGCTAGTAATATTTTAAATTAATCATGAGAGTGTACCTTAGCCAAATAAGGACAACATAGCACCTGCCCTGCTCCCAATCTGCCAAATCCCATCCATAAACACCCACTTGTTTTGGAAACTCTGTCCCTCTTGCATCACGCAAACTGAGACTGCCCATAGACCATTGGGATGTATGAGGAGATATTGGGACTGGCTTTTATTGTGTGTATGTGTAGATTGTTTTACATTGCTTCGAGTGCAACTGGAAATGTGGTTATACCATGAAGTGCAAAATGCATTCCATCATAAGTTAATGACCGCCAGGTCTGAATTAGTACTAAATTCAATTTTGCACAGTGAAAACAGTTGTGTTCCTCTAAAAATGTGCCCTGTCCACTCCTTAAATCACATATTTGCACTCGTTGGCAACTTCTCACCTTGGCCAGTGTAACATTACAAAGTACAAGAGTCCTCACACAGGGTAATTACATATAAGAAAACACATTTACAGCTATACAAAATAAATTTGCGCAGATTACATAGCAACACTGAGGGAGAAAGGGCCCAATAACAAGAGTTTACATCAGGGGTGTTCAACATGTGGTCCTCCAGCCACTGTGAAACTACACATCCCAGCATGCCTTGCTACAGTTTTCTTATTAGGGCATGCTAAACCTGTGGCAGGGCATGCTGGGAGGCCAGGTAGTTTGGAGACAGGGTGGTATTTGGCTAAATAGATGAAGTGTGAGGGCACATTTGAAGGTGGGTAGGCTGGATGAATATCTGATGCGGTGTGGGAGGGATTTCCAGAGTATAAAAGCAGCACAGGAAAAATCATGGATTTGGGTGGGTGGGGGGAGGTGCTGATCATGTAACAGGTGAGACATCAGTCATTGAAAGAGGGAAGAGACCAGGTTGAGTGTGATTGGGAAAAATGTTGGAGATGTATGGAATGCAGGAGTGACTGAGGGCTCTGAAGATGAGAGTAGTTTGAATTTCACTCTGAGAGGATGAGAGAGCCACTGGAGTGATTGACAGAGGGGGCAGCAGTGGTGGAGAGTTGCAAGAGGAAAATAAGGCATGCAGTAGAATTAATGATAGCTTGAAGTGGAGTAAACTGGGCAGGTAAATGAGGAGTAAAGGCCCCCATACATCTAAAGTCTGATTCCCTGAAGAAACGCAGATCATCGGTGGCCTCTGATCGGCGGTCACTGATGATTGCAATCCGTCAGGAAATCAGGGAAATTCTTAATTTTAAAAATCCCTGATTTAATATTCTTGATTCCCCAATTTGGCCATCGGGAGACTGGGACATTGCAACATTATATCGGTAATGCATGGGGGCCTTAAGATTACAGTAATCACAACAAGAAATGATAAGGGCATGGATAAGGGTTGTAGTAGCTCCTAGGGAAAGGAACTACTGGATTTTTGTAATATTGCAGAAATGGAAGCAGCAAGAGTGGGAGAGGGACTGGATGTGGAGAGAGAAAGAGAAGGCAGAGTCAGAAATGACACCCAGACATCGGTCTTCGGAAATGGAGGTATTGTCAAATTAGTGTTAGGGACCCACCAGAGACGAAGTCACCTAGACGCTGGTTGGTGGGCTAAAATTTTTGGGACAAAAAGTATACCAAGAATTTGCTCTATGTTAGAATGCCGAGTTTACTAGAATTATTCTGACTAGCAGTTCTTGGTATGGAGAAGTGTGCGTCAGCCCTGTATTTTCTTTCTTTGGGGAACTACAAGTCCCAGCATGGTAGAACCTCCCACTATATATATGTAATTAGGGTGTACAGTCCAGGATCCCCTACCTCATATATTCAATATTGTGGACACCGTACACATAAAGGTTTGGACTCCTTCAGCTTGGAGCGGCACTCCTCCCAACTGCCCTGATTGATTTTAACTAGCATGGGTACTCACATACTGCACATTGAAACTAAAAGCACAATGAAGGTACATCCTACAAATTTGTACAATTTATCAGTTTTGGGGATGGGTTCAGGGCACAGGCCCCCTGGCATGGTATGGCCAGGTTGCCTTGAGGTAGCATGCTATGAAATTTAATTTAGCACTTAACACTCTGAATATTTTATTCCCACTAATACTACACTAATTTTTTCCCCACTAATACTTTTCACAATGTCCCCCTCCCCCCCCAGCACCTTTCACCTCTGTAACACTTTTTAATACATAGCTTATTGCTTCTTTCTTGACACTCATTAGCACCTTAGTGCTCATTAGCACCACTGGTGTGCTGCCCCGGGGTGACAGGCTCTCACCGTCTTCCTGGGGTCCTGCGTCCCGGATTCAAACTAAGTGTTAGGGAGCCACCAGAGCTGAGGCCACCTACTGTAGATGCTGATTGGTGGGCTAATATTTTTTGGTCAAAAAGTATACCAAGAACCTCAAATTTGCTCTGTTAGATTGCAGAGTTTACTATAATTATTCTGACTAGCAGTTATTGGTACTGTGGAGTGTGCATCAGCACTGTATTTTCTTTCTTTGTTGAACTACAAATCCCAGCATGGTAGCACCTCCCACTATATATGTAATTCGGGTGTGAAGTCCAGGCTCCCCCCTCCCCCAACTGTGAGGGAAGGAAATACAATAATTTTAGAAAGAAAATTATTATAGTTTTAAAGAATGCGAGTTTAAGGACGTAGTTGGATATTCAATAGAAGGCCAGCAGAGGAAGGAAGGTGAGGGAGGGAGGGAGGGAGGAAGGAAAGGTCAGTTAGGGGTCATCAGCATACAAGTGATATTGAAGGCTAAAGGTGATTATTAGCTTGTGAGTGAAGAAGAGTAGGGGAAAAGAGGAGGGCACTATGAACAGAGCATTGGGTAGTAGTTGGAAGCAGGGGTTGGGTATAGATGAATCGCCGGTCACATATCCGCATCCCGGAGAAGGATAGGTTGCACAAGAATGAAGAGAACCATGAGAGTGCAATGTCACAGAGGCCAATGGAGTTGAGGACACCAGGAGATATCTGAAGAAGGAGAGGAAGGTACCTGATGAGAGAGTGATAGGTTGAGCAGATGAGCAATGTGGGAGCAGGCACTAGGGGGGCTTTTCAATTGTTCGTCCTAACGTGATAATTAAAGGACACCCATTGTTGCTATTCAATTGTTTTGGGCGCTCTTTAATTATCGCGCCCAGGTAGACAGGGTTTGGTCACCTAAAGCGGCAAACCCTGTCTAAACTAATGGGCACAACAGGAAAAATTCCTGTTTGGTCGCCCAAACAGCCAACTTTTGCACATTTAAGCTTGCTGCCTCCTGGGTTGTGAGCGGAGATGTGACTGCCGCGGCTAATGTGCGTCTGATCGGAGCAACAACTGAATAGCTCTGATAGACGCCCATTAATTAAAACACTCTCGCCAGCAATTAAACAGCCCCCTAGGAGTAGGTGAATAGTGACTGGATCTGCATGGGTAGAGAGGAGAGGATTCCCTGAATTTAAATTTCTGAGAAAGGGAGAGAGGAAAACATTGTTATCAGTCCTGTTTTTTGGGGAGAGGGGGTGGGGCAGAGGAATACACAGGAAGGTGATGTCAGTGTAGGTGAAATTGGTTAATTTGCCTGATATCAGTGTATCGGACAGATAATTGCAGCATGTATGTGGGTGACCGATACGGTAATATCGTTCGCTCAGACCATACGATTCGATATTTTGTGTATGCCCTGCCCTGACAGACTGACTTCATGTATGCTGGTCTCGAACCTGTGACCATCTCTGCCGTAGTCCTGTTACTTACTTGTTGAGCCACTGGAGCTCAGTCCTGACATTTCACCTGCTCCTTCACAATGGAAGGAACAGGGAAATGTCTCCTCACCGGGGATGGAGGGCTGATATCAGTGCCAATACACTGTAAGAGATCACACAGTGTATGCCTGTGATATCTACAGTGTCAGATAAAATGCCTGTTGGTCTGGCAGGCATTTTATCTACCTGTGCATGCCTGGCATAATGCCCATTTATTTATTAACAAAGTGCATCTGATGTATTTGCTAAAGATCTTTGCTTTTGCACATGGCTGGGCTCAGTGCTCAGGAAGATACACATCTTTTCTCTCTTGGGAGACACTTTTGCAAACTAGAGGTGGGTGCATCCAGTTGTTTGTAGAATTTCAAAGAGTTGTACTGTGCAAAAGTGTAAATGTCACATCATAGTCCAACCTCTTACCAATATTTATGAACACTTTTTCCATTATATTAATCTGCCCCATTTTTTCCTAAAATGTTTAGCTAGTAATATTTTAAATTAATCATGAGAGTGTACCTTAGCCAAATAAGGACAACATAGCACCTGCCCTGCTCCCAATCTGCCAAATCCCATCCATAAACACCCACTTGTTTTGGAAACTATGTCCCTCTTGCATCACACAAACTGAGACTGCCCATAGACCATTGGGATGTATGAGGAGATATTGGGACTGGCTTTTATTGTGTGTATGTGTAGATTGTTTTACATTGCTTCGAGTGCAACTGGAAATGTGGTTATACCATGAAGTGCAAAATGCATTCCATCATAAGTTAATGACCGCCAGGTCTGAATTAGTACTAAATTCAATTTTGCACAGTAAAAACAGTTGTGTTCCTCTAAAAATGTGCCCTGTCCACTCCTTAAATCACATATTTGCACTCGTTGACAACTTCTCACCTTGGCCAGTGTAACATTACAAAGTACAAGAGTCCTCACACAGGGTAATTACATATAAGAAAACACATTTACAGCTATACAAAATAAATTTGTGCAGATTACATAGCAACACTGAGGGAGAAAGGGCCCAATAACAAGAGTTTACATCAGGGGTGTTCAACATGTGGTCCTCCAGCCACTGTGAAACTACACATCCCAGCATGCCTTGCTACAGTTTTCTTATTAGGGCATGCTAAACCTGTGGCAGGGCATGCTGGGAGGCCAGGTAGTTTGGAGACAGGGTGGTATTTGGCTAAATAGATGAAGTGTGAGGGCACATTTGAAGGTGGGTAGGCTGGATGAATATCTGATGCGGTGTGGGAGGGATTTCCAGAGTATAAAAGCAGCACAGGAAAAATCATGGATTTGGGTGGGTGAGGGGAGGTGCTGATCATGTAACAGGTGAGACATCAGTCATTGAAAGAGGGAAGAGACCAGGTTGAGTGTGATTGGGAAAAATGTTGGAGATGTATGGAATGCAGGAGTGACTGAGGGCTCTGAAGATGAGAGTAGTTTGAATTTCACTCTGAGAGGATGAGAGAGCCACTGGAGTGATTGACAGAGGGGGCAGCAGTGGTGGAGAGTTGCAAGAGGAAAATAAGGCATGCAGTAGAATTAATGATAGCTTGAAGTGGAGTAAACTGGGCAGGTAAATGAGGAGTAAAGGCCCCCATACATCTAAAGTCTGATTCCCTGAAGAAACGCAGATCATCGGTGGCCTCTGATCGGCGGTCACTGATGATTGCAATCCGTCAGGAAATCAGGGAAATTCTTAATTTTAAAAATCCCTGATTTAATATTCTTGATTCCCCAATTTGGCCATCGGGAGACTGGGACATTGCAACATTATATCGGTAATGCATGGGGGCCTTAAGATTACAGTAATCACAACAAGAAATGATAAGGGCATGGATAAGGGTTGTAGTAGCTCCTAGGGAAAGGAACTACTGGATTTTTGTAATATTGCAGAAATGGAAGCAGCAAGAGTGGGAGAAGGACTGGATGTGGAGAGAGAAAGAGAAGGCAGAGTCAGAAATGACACCCAGACATCGGTCTTCGGAAATGGAGGTATTGTCAAATTAGTGTTAGGGACCCACCAGAGACGAAGTCACCTAGACGCTGGTTGGTGGGCTAAAATTTTTGGGACAAAAAGTATACCAAGAATTTGCTCTATGTTAGAATGCCGAGTTTACTAGAATTATTCTGACTAGCAGTTCTTGGTATGGAGAAGTGTGCGTCAGCCCTGTATTTTCTTTCTTTGGGGAACTACAAGTCCCAGCATGGTAGAACCTCCCACTATATATATGTAATTAGGGTGTACAGTCCAGGATCCCCTACCTCATATATTCAATATTGTGGACACCGTACACATAAAGGTTTGGACTCCTTCAGCTTGGAGCGGCACTCCTCCCAACTGCCCTGATTGATTTTAACTAGCATGGGTACTCACATACTGCACATTGAAACTAAAAGCACAATGAAGGTAAATCCTACAAATCTGTACAATTTATCAGTTTTGGGGATGGGTTCAGGGCACAGGCCCCCTGGCATGGTATGGCCAGGTTGCCTTGAGGTAGCATGCTATGAAATTTAATTTAGCACTTAACACTCTGAATATTTTATTCCCACTAATACTACACTAATTTTTTCCCCACTAATACTTTTTACAATGTCCCCCCCCCCCAGCACCTTTCACCTCTGTAACACTTTTTAATACATAGCTTATTGCTTCTTTCTTGACACTCATTAGCACCTTAGTGCTCATTAGCACCACTGGTGTGCTGCCCCGGGGTGACAGGCTCTCACCGTCTTCCTGGGGTCCTGCGTCCCGGATTCAAACTAAGTGTTAGGGAGCCACCAGAGCTGAGGCCACCTACTGTAGATGCTGATTGGTGGGCTAATATTTTTTGGTCAAAAAGTATACCAAGAACCTCAAATTTGCTCTGTTAGATTGCAGAGTTTACTATAATTATTCTGACTAGCAGTTATTGGTACTGTGGAGTGTGCATCAGCACTGTATTTTCTTTCTTTGTTGAACTACAAATCCCAGCATGGTAGCACCTCCCACTATAGTAAACTCTGCAATCTAACCTCAAATTTGCTCTGTTAGATTGCAGAGTTTACTATAATTATTCTGACTAGCAGTTATTGGTACTGTGGAGTGTGCATCAGCACTGTATTTTCTTTCTTTGTTGAACTACAAATCCCAGCATGGTAGCACCTCCCACTATATATGTAATTCGGGTGTGAAGTCCAGGCTCCCCCCTCCCCCAACTGTGAGGGAAGGAAATACAATAATTTTAGAAAGAAAATTATTATAGTTTTAAAGAATGCGAGTTTAAGGACGTAGTTGGATATTCAATAGAAGGCCAGCAGAGGAAGGAAGGTGAGGGAGGGAGGAGAGGGAGGAAGGAAAGGTCAGTTAGGGGTCATCAGCATACAAGTGATATTGAAGGCTAAAGGTGATTATTAGCTTGTGAGTGAAGAAGAGTAGGGGAAAAGAGGAGGGCACTATGAACAGAGCATTGGGTAGTAGTTGGAAGCAGGGGTTGGGTATAGATGAATCGCCGGTCACATATCCGCATCCCGGAGAAGGATAGGTTGCACAAGAATGAAGAGAACCATGAGAGTGCAATGTCACAGAGGCCAATGGAGTTGAGGACACCAGGAGATATCTGAAGAAGGAGAGGAAGGTACCTGATGAGAGAGTGATAGGTTGAGCAGATGAGCAATGTGGGAGCAGGCACTAGGGGGGCTTTTCAATTGTTCGTCCTAACGTGATAATTAAAGGACACCCATTGTTGCTATTCAATTGTTTTGGGCGCTCTTTAATTATCGCGCCCAGGTAGACAGGGTTTGGTCACCTAAAGCGGCAAACCCTGTCTAAACTAATGGGCACAACAGGAAAAATTCCTGTTTGGTCGCCCAAACAGCCAACTTTTGCACATTTAAGCTTGCTGCCTCCTGGGTTGTGAGCGGAGATGTGACTGCCGCGGCTAATGTGCGTCTGATCGGAGCAACAACTGAATAGCTCTGATAGACGCCCATTAATTAAAACACTCTCGCCAGCAATTAAACAGCCCCCTAGGAGTAGGTGAATAGTGACTGGATCTGCATGGGTAGAGAGGAGAGGATTCCCTGAATTTAAATTTCTGAGAAAGGGAGAGAGGAAAACATTGTTATCAGTCCTGTTTTTTGGGGAGAGGGGGTGGGGCAGAGGAATACACAGGAAGGTGATGTCAGTGTAGGTGAAATTGGTTAATTTGCCTGATACCAGTGTATCGGACAGATAATTGCAGCATGTATGTGGGTGACCGATACGGTAATATCGTTCGGTCAGACCATACGATTCGATATTTTGTGTATGCCCTGCCCTGACAGACTGACTTCATGTATGCTGGTCTCGAACCTGTGACCATCTCTGCCGTAGTCCTGTTACTTACTTGTTGAGCCACTGGAGCTCAGTCCTGACATTTCACCTGCTCCTTCACATGGGAAGGAACAGGGAAATGTCTCCTCACCGGGGATGGAGGGCTGATATCAGTGCCAATACACTGTAAGAGATCACACAGTGTATGCCTGTGATATCTACAGTGTCAGATAAAATGCCTGTTGGTCTGGCAGGCATTTTATCTACCTGTGCATGCCTGGCATAATGCCCATTTATTTATTAACAAAGTGCATCTGATGTATTTGCTAAAGATCTTTGCTTTTGCACATGGCTGGGCTCAGTGCTCAGGAAGATACACATCTTTTCTCTCTTGGGAGACACTTTTGCAAACTAGAGGTGGGTGCATCCAGTTGTTTGTAGAATTTCAAAGAGTTGTACTGTGCAAAAGTGTAAATGTCACATCATAGTCCAACCTCTTACCAATATTTATGAACACTTTTTCCATTATATTAATCTGCCCCATTTTTTCCTAAAATGTTTAGCTAGTAATATTTTAAATTAATCATGAGAGTGTACCTTAGCCAAATAAGGACAACATAGCACCTGCCCTGCTCCCAATCTGCCAAATCCCATCCATAAACACCCACTTGTTTTGGAAACTCTGTCCCTCTTGCATCACACAAACTGAGACTGCCCATAGACCATTGGGATGTATGAGGAGATATTGGGACTGGCTTTTATTGTGTGTATGTGTAGATTGTTTTACATTGCTTCGAGTGCAACTGGAAATGTGGTTATACCATGAAGTGCAAAATGCATTCCATCATAAGTTAATGACCGCCAGGTCTGAATTAGTACTAAATTCAATTTTGCACAGTGAAAACAGTTGTGTTCCTCTAAAAATGTGCCCTGTCCACTCCTTAAATCACATATTTGCACTCGTTGGCAACTTCTCACCTTGGCCAGTGTAACATTACAAAGTACAAGAGTCCTCACACAGGGTAATTACATATAAGAAAACACATTTACAGCTATACAAAATAAATTTGTGCAGATTACATAGCAACACTGAGGGAGAAAGGGCCCAATAACAAGAGTTTACATCAGGGGTGTTCAACATGTGGTCCTCCAGCCACTGTGAAACTACACATCCCAGCATGCCTTGCTACAGTTTTCTTATTAGGGCATGCTAAACCTGTGGCAGGGCATGCTGGGAGGCCAGGTAGTTTGGAGACAGGGTGGTATTTGGCTAAATAGATGAAGTGTGAGGGCACATTTGAAGGTGGGTAGGCTGGATGAATATCTGATGCGGTGTGGGAGGGATTTCCAGAGTATAAAAGCAGCACAGGAAAAATCATGGATTTGGGTGGGTGGGGGGAGGTGCTGATCATGTAACAGGTGAGACATCAGTCATTGAAAGAGGGAAGAGACCAGGTTGAGTGTGATTGGGAAAAATGTTGGAGATGTATGGAATGCAGGAGTGACTGAGGGCTCTGAAGATGAGAGTAGTTTGAATTTCACTCTGAGAGGATGAGAGAGCCACTGGAGTGATTGACAGAGGGGGCAGCAGTGGTGGAGAGTTGCAAGAGGAAAATAAGGCATGCAGTAGAATTAATGATAGCTTGAAGTGGAGTAAACTGGGCAGGTAAATGAGGAGTAAAGGCCCCCATACATCTAAAGTCTGATTCCCTGAAGAAACGCAGATCATCGGTGGCCTCTGATCGGCGGTCACTGATGATTGCAATCCGTCAGGAAATCAGGGAAATTCTTAATTTTAAAAATCCCTGATTTAATATTCTTGATTCCCCAATTTGGCCATCGGGAGACTGGGACATTGCAACATTATATCGGTAATGCATGGGGGCCTTAAGATTACAGTAATCACAACAAGAAATGATAAGGGCATGGATAAGGGTTGTAGTAGCTCCTAGGGAAAGGAACTACTGGATTTTTGTAATATTGCAGAAATGGAAGCAGCAAGAGTGGGAGAAGGACTGGATGTGGAGAGAGAAAGAGAAGGCAGAGTCAGAAATGACACCCAGACATCGGTCTTCGGAAATGGAGGTATTGTCAAATTAGTGTTAGGGACCCACCAGAGACGAAGTCACCTAGACGCTGGTTGGTGGGCTAAAATTTTTGGGACAAAAAGTATACCAAGAATTTGCTCTATGTTAGAATGCCGAGTTTACTAGAATTATTCTGACTAGCAGTTCTTGGTATGGAGAAGTGTGCGTCAGCCCTGTATTTTCTTTCTTTGGGGAACTACAAGTCCCAGCATGGTAGAACCTCCCACTATATATATGTAATTAGGGTGTACAGTCCAGGATCCCCTACCTCATATATTCAATATTGTGGACACCGTACACATAAAGGTTTGGACTCCTTCAGCTTGGAGCGGCACTCCTCCCAACTGCCCTGATTGATTTTAACTAGCATGGGTACTCACATACTGCACATTGAAACTAAAAGCACAATGAAGGTAAATCCTACAAATCTGTACAATTTATCAGTTTTGGGGATGGGTTCAGGGCACAGGCCCCCTGGCATGGTATGGCCAGGTTGCCTTGAGGTAGCATGCTATGAAATTTAATTTAGCACTTAACACTCTGAATATTTTATTCCCACTAATACTACACTAATTTTTTCCCCACTAATACTTTTCACAATGTCCCCCCCCCCCCCCCAGCACCTTTCACCTCTGTAACACTTTTTAATACATAGCTTATTGCTTCTTTCTTGACACTCATTAGCACCTTAGTGCTCATTAGCACCACTGGTGTGCTGCCCCGGGGTGACAGGCTCTCACCGTCTTCCTGGGGTCCTGCATCCCGGATTCAAACTAAGTGTTAGGGAGCCACCAGAGCTGAGGCCACCTACTGTAGATGCTGATTGGTGGGCTAATATTTTTTGGCCAAAAAGTATACCAAGAACCTCAAATTTGCTCTGTTAGATTGCAGAGTTTACTATTATTATTCTGACTAGCAGTTATTGGTACTGTGGAGTGTGCATCAGCACTGTATTTTCTTTCTTTGTTGAACTACAAATCCCAGCATGGTAGCACCTCCCACTATATATGTAATTCGGGTGTGAAGTCCAGGCTCCCCCCTCCCCCAACTGTGAGGGAAGGAAATACAATAATTTTAGAAAGAAAATTATTATAGTTTTAAAGAATGCGAGTTTAAGGACGTAGTTGGATATTCAATAGAAGGCCAGCAGAGGAAGGAAGGTGAGGGAGGGAGGAGAGGGAGGAAGGAAAGGTCAGTTAGGGGTCATCAGCATACAAGTGATATTGAAGGCTAAAGGTGATTATTAGCTTGTGAGTGAAGAAGAGTAGGGGAAAAGAGGAGGGCACTATGAACAGAGCATTGGGTAGTAGTTGGAAGCAGGGGTTGGGTATAGATGAATCGCCGGTCACATATCCGCATCCCGGAGAAGGATAGGTTGCACAAGAATGAAGAGAACCATGAGAGTGCAATGTCACAGAGGCCAAAGGAGTTGAGGACACCAGGAGATATCTGAAGAAGGAGAGGAAGGTACCTGATGAGAGAGTGATAGGTTGAGCAGATGAGCAATGTGGGAGCAGGCACTAGGGGGGCTTTTCAATTGTTCGTCCTAACGTGATAATTAAAGGACACCCATTGTTGCTATTCAATTGTTTTGGGCGCTCTTTAATTATCGCGCCCAGGTAGACAGGGTTTGGTCACCTAAAGCGGCAAACCCTGTCTAAACTAATGGGCACAACAGGAAAAATTCCTGTTTGGTCGCCCAAACAGCCAACTTTTGCACATTTAAGCTTGCTGCCTCCTGGGTTGTGAGCGGAGATGTGACTGCCGCGGCTAATGTGCGTCTGATCGGAGCAACAACTGAATAGCTCTGATAGACGCCCATTAATTAAAACACTCTCGCCAGCAATTAAACAGCCCCCTAGGAGTAGGTGAATAGTGACTGGATCTGCATGGGTAGAGAGGAGAGGATTCCCTGAATTTAAATTTCTGAGAAAGGGAGAGAGGAAAACATTGTTATCAGTCCTGTTTTTTGGGGAGAGGGGGTGGGGCAGAGGAATACACAGGAAGGTGATGTCAGTGTAGGTGAAATTGGTTAATTTGCCTGATATCAGTGTATCGGACAGATAATTGCAGCATGTATGTGGGTGACCGATACGGTAATATCGTTCGCTCAGACCATACGATTCGATATTTTGTGTATGCCCTGCCCTGACAGACTGACTTCATGTATGCTGGTCTCGAACCTGTGACCATCTCTGCCGTAGTCCTGTTACTTACTTGTTGAGCCACTGGAGCTCAGTCCTGACATTTCACCTGCTCCTTCACATGGGAAGGAACAGGGAAATGTCTCCTCACCGGGGATGGAGGGCTGATATCAGTGCCAATACACTGTAAGAGATCACACAGTGTATGCCTGTGATATCTACAGTGTCAGATAAAATGCCTGTTGGTCTGGCAGGCATTTTATCTACCTGTGCATGCCTGGCATAATGCCCATTTATTTATTAACAAAGTGCATCTGATGTATTTGCTAAAGATCTTTGCTTTTGCACATGGCTGGGCTCAGTGCTCAGGAAGATACACATCTTTTCTCTCTTGGGAGACACTTTTGCAAACTAGAGGTGGGTGCATCCAGTTGTTTGTAGAATTTCAAAGAGTTGTACTGTGCAAAAGTGTAAATGTCACATCATAGTCCAACCTCTTACCAATATTTATGAACACTTTTTCCATTATATTAATCTGCCCCATTTTTTCCTAAAATGTTTAGCTAGTAATATTTTAAATTAATCATGAGAGTGTACCTTAGCCAAATAAGGACAACATAGCACCTGCCCTGCTCCCAATCTGCCAAATCCCATCCATAAACACCCACTTGTTTTGGAAACTCTGTCCCTCTTGCATCACACAAACTGAGACTGCCCATAGACCATTGGGATGTATGAGGAGATATTGGGACTGGCTTTTATTGTGTGTATGTGTAGATTGTTTTACATTGCTTCGAGTGCAACTGGAAATGTGGTTATACCACGAAGTGCAAAATGCATTCCATCATAAGTTAATGACCGCCAGGTCTGAATTAGTACTAAATTCAATTTTGCACAGTGAAAACAGTTGTGTTCCTCTAAAAATGTGCCCTGTCCACTCCTTAAATCACATATTTGCACTCGTTGACAACTTCTCACCTTGGCCAGTGTAACATTACAAAGTACAAGAGTCCTCACACAGGGTAATTACATATAAGAAAACACATTTACAGCTATACAAAATAAATTTGTGCAGATTACATAGCAACACTGAGGGAGAAAGGGCCCAATAACAAGAGTTTACATCAGGGGTGTTCAACATGTGGTCCTCCAGCCACTGTGAAACTACACATCCCAGCATGCCTTGCTACAGTTTTCTTATTAGGGCATGCTAAACCTGTGGCAGGGCATGCTGGGAGGCCAGGTAGTTTGGAGACAGGGTGGTATTTGGCTAAATAGATGAAGTGTGAGGGCACATTTGAAGGTGGTAGGCTGGATGAATATCTGATGCGGTGTGGGAGGGATTTCCAGAGTATAAAAGCAGCACAGGAAAAATCATGGATTTGGGTGGGTGAGGGGAGGTGCTGATCATGTAACAGGTGAGACATCAGTCATTGAAAGAGGGAAGAGACCAGGTTGAGTGTGATTGGGAAAAATGTTGGAGATGTATGGAATGCAGGAGTGACTGAGGGCTCTGAAGATGAGAGTAGTTTGAATTTCACTCTGAGAGGATGAGAGAGCCACTGGAGTGATTGACAGAGGGGGCAGCAGTGGTGGAGAGTTGCAAGAGGAAAATAAGGCATGCAGTAGAATTAATGATAGCTTGAAGTGGAGTAAACTGGGCAGGTAAATGAGGAGTAAAGGCCCCCATACATCTAAAGTCTGATTCCCTGAAGAAACGCAGATCATCGGTGGCCTCTGATCGGCGGTCACTGATGATTGCAATCCGTCAGGAAATCAGGGAAATTCTTAATTTTAAAAATCCCTGATTTAATATTCTTGATTCCCCAATTTGGCCATCGGGAGACTGGGACATTGCAACATTATATCGGTAATGCATGGGGGCCTTAAGATTACAGTAATCACAACAAGAAATGATAAGGGCATGGATAAGGGTTGTAGTAGCTCCTAGGGAAAGGAACTACTGGATTTTTGTAATATTGCAGAAATGGAAGCAGCAAGAGTGGGAGAAGGACTGGATGTGGAGAGAGAAAGAGAAGGCAGAGTCAGAAATGACACCCAGACATCGGTCTTCGGAAATGGAGGTATTGTCAAATTAGTGTTAGGGACCCACCAGAGACGAAGTCACCTAGACGCTGGTTGGTGGGCTAAAATTTTTGGGACAAAAAGTATACCAAGAATTTGCTCTATGTTAGAATGCCGAGTTTACTAGAATTATTCTGACTAGCAGTTCTTGGTATGGAGAAGTGTGCGTCAGCCCTGTATTTTCTTTCTTTGGGGAACTACAAGTCCCAGCATGGTAGAACCTCCCACTATATATATGTAATTAGGGTGTACAATCCAGGATCCCCTACCTCATATATTCAATATTGTGGACACCGTACACATAAAGGTTTGGACTCCTTCAGCTTGGAGCGGCACTCCTCCCAACTGCCCTGATTGATTTTAACTAGCATGGGTACTCACATACTGCACATTGAAACTAAAAGCACAATGAAGGTAAATCCTACAAATCTGTACAATTTATCAGTTTTGGGGATGGGTTCAGGGCACAGGCCCCCTGGCATGGTATGGCCAGGTTGCCTTGAGGTAGCATGCTATGAAATTTAATTTAGCACTTAACACTCTGAATATTTTATTCCCACTAATACTACACTAATTTTTTCCCCACTAATACTTTTTACAATGTCCCCCCCCCCAGCACCTTTCACCTCTGTAACACTTTTTAATACATAGCTTATTGCTTCTTTCTTGACACTCATTAGCACCTTAGTGCTCATTAGCACCACTGGTGTGCTGCCCCGGGGTGACAGGCTCTCACCGTCTTCCTGGGGTCCTGCGTCCCGGATTCAAACTAAGTGTTAGGGAGCCACCAGAGCTGAGGCCACCTACTGTAGATGCTGATTGGTGGGCTAATATTTTTTGGCCAAAAAGTATACCAAGAACCTCAAATTTGCTCTGTTAGATTGCAGAGTTTACTATAATTATTCTGACTAGCAGTTATTGGTACTGTGGAGTGTGCATCAGCACTGTATTTTCTTTCTTTGTTGAACTACAAATCCCAGCATGGTAGCACCTCCCACTATAGTAAACTCTGCAATCTAACCTCAAATTTGCTCTGTTAGATTGCAGAGTTTACTATAATTATTCTGACTAGCAGTTATTGGTACTGTGGAGTGTGCATCAGCACTGTATTTTCTTTCTTTGTTGAACTACAAATCCCAGCATGGTAGCACCTCCCACTATATATGTAATTCGGGTGTGAAGTCCAGGCTCCCCCCTCCCCCAACTGTGAGGGAAGGAAATACAATAATTTTAGAAAGAAAATTATTATAGTTTTAAAGAATGCGAGTTTAAGGACGTAGTTGGATATTCAATAGAAGGCCAGCAGAGGAAGGAAGGTGAGGGAGGGAGGAGAGGGAGGAAGGAAAGGTCAGTTAGGGGTCATCAGCATACAAGTGATATTGAAGGCTAAAGGTGATTATTAGCTTGTGAGTGAAGAAGAGTAGGGGAAAAGAGGAGGGCACTATGAACAGAGCATTGGGTAGTAGTTGGAAGCAGGGGTTGGGTATAGATGAATCGCCGGTCACATATCCGCATCCCGGAGAAGTATAGGTTGCACAAGAATGAAGAGAACCATGAGAGTGCAATGTCACAGAGGCCAATGGAGTTGAGGACACCAGGAGATATCTGAAGAAGGAGAGGAAGGTACCTGATGAGAGAGTGATAGGTTGAGCAGATGAGCAATGTGGGAGCAGGCACTAGGGGGGCTTTTCAATTGTTCATCCTAACGTGATAATTAAAGGACACCCATTGTTGCTATTCAATTGTTTTGGGCGCTCTTTAATTATCGCGCCCAGGTAGACAGGGTTTGGTCACCTAAAGCGGCAAACCCTGTCTAAACTAATGGGCACAACAGGAAAAATTCCTGTTTGGTCGCCCAAACAGCCAACTTTTGCACATTTAAGCTTGCTGCCTCCTGGGTTGTGAGCGGAGATGTGACTGCCGCGGCTAATGTGCGTCTGATCGGAGCAACAACTGAATAGCTCTGATAGACGCCCATTAATTAAAACACTCTCGCCAGCAATTAAACAGCCCCCTAGGAGTAGGTGAATAGTGACTGGATCTGCATGGGTAGAGAGGAGAGGATTCCCTGAATTTAAATTTCTGAGAAAGGGAGAGAGGAAAACATTGTTATCAGTCCTGTTTTTTGGGGAGAGGAGGTGGGGCAGAGGAATACACAGGAAGGTGATGTCAGTGTAGGTGAAATTGGTTAATTTGCCTGATACCAGTGTATCGGACAGATAATTGCAGCATGTATGTGGGTGACCGATACGGTAATATCGTTCGGTCAGACCATACGATTCGATATTTTGTGTATGCCCTGCCCTGACAGACTGACTTCATGTATGCTGGTCTCGAACCTGTGACCATCTCTGCCGTAGTCCTGTTACTTACTTGTTGAGCCACTGGAGCTCAGTCCTGACATTTCACCTGCTCCTTCACATGGGAAGGAACAGGGAAATGTCTCCTCACCGGGGATGGAGGGCTGATATCAGTGCCAATACACTGTAAGAGATCACACAGTGTATGCCTGTGATATCTACAGTGTCAGATAAAATGCCTGTTGGTCTGGCAGGCATTTTATCTACCTGTGCATGCCTGGCATAATGCCCATTTATTTATTAACAAAGTGCATCTGATGTATTTGCTAAAGATCTTTGCTTTTGCACATGGCTGGGCTCAGTGCTCAGGAAGATGCACATCTTTTCTCTCTTGGGAGACACTTTTGCAAACTAGAGGTGGGTGCATCCAGTTGTTTGTAGAATTTCAAAGAGTTGTACTGTGCAAAAGTGTAAATGTCACATCATAGTCCAACCTCTTACCAATATTTATGAACACTTTTTCCATTATATTAATCTGCCCCATTTTTTCCTAAAATGTTTAGCTAGTAATATTTTAAATTAATCATGAGAGTGTACCTTAGCCAAATAAGGACAACATAGCACCTGCCCTGCTCCCAATCTGCCAAATCCCATCCATAAACACCCACTTGTTTTGGAAACTCTGTCCCTCTTGCATCACGCAAACTGAGACTGCCCATAGACCATTGGGATGTATGAGGAGATATTGGGACTGGCTTTTATTGTGTGTATGTGTAGATTGTTTTACATTGCTTCGAGTGCAACTGGAAATGTGGTTATACCATGAAGTGCAAAATGCATTCCATCATAAGTTAATGACCGCCAGGTCTGAATTAGTACTAAATTCAATTTTGCACAGTGAAAACAGTTGTGTTCCTCTAAAAATGTGCCCTGTCCACTCCTTAAATCACATATTTGCACTCGTTGGCAACTTCTCACCTTGGCCAGTGTAACATTACAAAGTACAAGAGTCCTCACACAGGGTAATTACATATAAGAAAACACATTTACAGCTATACAAAATAAATTTGTGCAGATTACATAGCAACACTGAGGGAGAAAGGGCCCAATAACAAGAGTTTACATCAGGGGTGTTCAACATGTGGTCCTCCAGCCACTGTGAAACTACACATCCCAGCATGCCTTGCTACAGTTTTCTTATTAGGGCATGCTAAACCTGTGGCAGGGCATGCTGGGAGGCCAGGTAGTTTGGAGACAGGGTGGTATTTGGCTAAATAGATGAAGTGTGAGGGCACATTTGAAGGTGGGTAGGCTGGATGAATATCTGATGCGGTGTGGGAGGGATTTCCAGAGTATAAAAGCAGCACAGGAAAAATCATGGATTTGGGTGGGTGGGGGGAGGTGCTGATCATGTAACAGGTGAGACATCAGTCATTGAAAGAGGGAAGAGACCAGGTTGAGTGTGATTGGGAAAAATGTTGGAGATGTATGGAATGCAGGAGTGACTGAGGGCTCTGAAGATGAGAGTAGTTTGAATTTCACTCTGAGAGGATGAGAGAGCCACTGGAGTGATTGACAGAGGGGGCAGCAGTGGTGGAGAGTTGCAAGAGGAAAATAAGGCATGCAGTAGAATTAATGATAGCTTGAAGTGGAGTAAACTGGGCAGGTAAATGAGGAGTAAAGGCCCCCATACATCTAAAGTCTGATTCCCTGAAGAAACGCAGATCATCGGTGGCCTCTGATCGGCGGTCACTGATGATTGCAATCCGTCAGGAAATCAGGGAAATTCTTAATTTTAAAAATCCCTGATTTAATATTCTTGATTCCCCAATTTGGCCATCGGGAGACTGGGACATTGCAACATTATATCGGTAATGCATGGGGGCCTTAAGATTACAGTAATCACAACAAGAAATGATAAGGGCATGGATAAGGGTTGTAGTAGCTCCTAGGGAAAGGAACTACTGGATTTTTGTAATATTGCAGAAATGGAAGCAGCAAGAGTGGGAGAAGGACTGGATGTGGAGAGAGAAAGAGAAGGCAGAGTCAGAAATGACACCCAGACATCGGTCTTCGGAAATGGAGGTATTGTCAAATTAGTGTTAGGGACCCACCAGAGACGAAGTCACCTAGACGCTGGTTGGTGGGCTAAAATTTTTGGGACAAAAAGTATACCAAGAATTTGCTCTATGTTAGAATGCCGAGTTTACTAGAATTATTCTGACTAGCAGTTCTTGGTATGGAGAAGTGTGCGTCAGCCCTGTATTTTCTTTCTTTGGGGAACTACAAGTCCCAGCATGGTAGAACCTCCCACTATATATATGTAATTAGGGTGTACAGTCCAGGATCCCCTACCTCATATATTCAATATTGTGGACACCGTACACATAAAGGTTTGGACTCCTTCAGCTTGGAGCGGCACTCCTCCCAACTGCCCTGATTGATTTTAACTAGCATGGGTACTCACATACTGCACATTGAAACTAAAAGCACAATGAAGGTAAATCCTACAAATCTGTACAATTTATCAGTTTTGGGGATGGGTTCAGGGCACAGGCCCCCTGGCATGGTATGGCCAGGTTGCCTTGAGGTAGCATGCTATGAAATTTAATTTAGCACTTAACACTCTGAATATTTTATTCCCACTAATACTACACTAATTTTTTCCCCACTAATACTTTTCACAATGTCCCCCCCCCCCAGCACCTTTCACCTCTGTAACACTTTTTAATACATAGCTTATTGCTTCTTTCTTGACACTCATTAGCACCTTAGTGCTCATTAGCACCACTGGTGTGCTGCCCCGGGGTGACAGGCTCTCACCGTCTTCCTGGGGTCCTGCATCCCGGATTCAAACTAAGTGTTAGGGAGCCACCAGAGCTGAGGCCACCTACTGTAGATGCTGATTGGTGGGCTAATATTTTTTGGCCAAAAAGTATACCAAGAACCTCAAATTTGCTCTGTTAGATTGCAGAGTTTACTATAATTATTCTGACTAGCAGTTATTGGTACTGTGGAGTGTGCATCAGCACTGTATTTTCTTTCTTTGTTGAACTACAAATCCCAGCATGGTAGCACCTCCCACTATATATGTAATTCGGGTGTGAAGTCCAGGCTCCCCCCTCCCCCAACTGTGAGGGAAGGAAATACAATAATTTTAGAAAGAAAATTATTATAGTTTTAAAGAATGCGAGTTTAAGGACGTAGTTGGATATTCAATAGAAGGCCAGCAGAGGAAGGAAGGTGAGGGAGGGAGGAGAGGGAGGAAGGAAAGGTCAGTTAGGGGTCATCAGCATACAAGTGATATTGAAGGCTAAAGGTGATTATTAGCTTGTGAGTGAAGAAGAGTAGGGGAAAAGAGGAGGGCACTATGAACAGAGCATTGGGTAGTAGTTGGAAGCAGGGGTTGGGTATAGATGAATCGCCGGTCACATATCCGCATCCCGGAGAAGGATAGGTTGCACAAGAATGAAGAGAACCATGAGAGTGCAATGTCACAGAGGCCAATGGAGTTGAGGACACCAGGAGATATCTGAAGAAGGAGAGGAAGGTACCTGATGAGAGAGTGATAGGTTGAGCAGATGAGCAATGTGGGAGCAGGCACTAGGGGGGCTTTTCAATTGTTCATCCTAACGTGATAATTAAAGGACACCCATTGTTGCTATTCAATTGTTTTGGGCGCTCTTTAATTATCGCGCCATGGTAGACAGGGTTTGGTCACCTAAAGCGGCAAACCCTGTCTAAACTAATGGGCACAACAGGAAAAATTCCTGTTTGGTCGCCCAAACAGCCAACTTTTGCACATTTAAGCTTGCTGCCTCCTGGGTTGTGAGCGGAGATGTGACTGCCGCGGCTAATGTGCGTCTGATCGGAGCAACAACTGAATAGCTCTGATAGACGCCCATTAATTAAAACACTCTCGCCAGCAATTAAACAGCCCCCTAGGAGTAGGTGAATAGTGACTGGATCTGCATGGGTAGAGAGGAGAGGATTCCCTGAATTTAAATTTCTGAGAAAGGGAGAGAGGAAAACATTGTTATCAGTCCTGTTTTTTGGGGAGAGGGGGTGGGGCAGAGGAATACACAGGAAGGTGATGTCAGTGTAGTTGAAATTGGTTAATTTGCCTGATATCAGTGTATCGGACAGATAATTGCAGCATGTATGTGGGTGACCGATACGGTAATATCGTTCGCTCAGACCATACGATTCGATATTTTGTGTATGCCCTGCCCTGACAGACTGACTTCATGTATGCTGGTCTCGAACCTGTGACCATCTCTGCCGTAGTCCTGTTACTTACTTGTTGAGCCACTGGAGCTCAGTCCTGACATTTCACCTGCTCCTTCACATGGGAAGGAACAGGGAAATGTCTCCTCACCGGGGATGGAGGGCTGATATCAGTGCCAATACACTGTAAGAGATCACACAGTGTATGCCTGTGATATCTACAGTGTCAGATAAAATGCCTGTTGGTCTGGCAGGCATTTTATCTACCTGTGCATGCCTGGCATAATGCCCATTTATTTATTAACAAAGTGCATCTGATGTATTTGCTAAAGATCTTTGCTTTTGCACATGGCTGGGCTCAGTGCTCAGGAAGATACACATCTTTTCTCTCTTGGGAGACACTTTTGCAAACTAGAGGTGGGTGCATCCAGTTGTTTGTAGAATTTCAAAGAGTTGTACTGTGCAAAAGTGTAAATGTCACATCATAGTCCAACCTCTTACCAATATTTATGAACACTTTTTCCATTATATTAATCTGCCCCATTTTTTCCTAAAATGTTTAGCTAGTAATATTTTAAATTAATCATGAGAGTGTACCTTAGCCAAATAAGGACAACATAGCACCTGCCCTGCTCCCAATCTGCCAAATCCCATCCATAAACACCCACTTGTTTTGGAAACTCTGTCCCTCTTGCATCACACAAACTGAGACTGCCCATAGACCATTGGGATGTATGAGGAGATATTGGGACTGGCTTTTATTGTGTGTATGTGTAGATTGTTTTACATTGCTTCGAGTGCAACTGGAAATGTGGTTATACCATGAAGTGCAAAATGCATTCCATCATAAGTTAATGACCGCCAGGTCTGAATTAGTACTAAATTCAATTTTGCACAGTGAAAACAGTTGTGTTCCTCTAAAAATGTGCCCTGTCCACTCCTTAAATCACATATTTGCACTCGTTGGCAACTTCTCACCTTGGTCAGTGTAACATTACAAAGTACAAGAGTCCTCACACAGGGTAATTACATATAAGAAAACACATTTACAGCTATACAAAATAAATTTGTGCAGATTACATAGCAACACTGAGGGAGAAAGGGCCCAATAACAAGAGTTTACATCAGGGGTGTTCAACATGTGGTCCTCCAGCCACTGTGAAACTACACATCCCAGCATGCCTTGCTACAGTTTTCTTATTAGGGCATGCTAAACCTGTGGCAGGGCATGCTGGGAGGCCAGGTAGTTTGGAGACAGGGTGGTATTTGGCTAAATAGATGAAGTGTGAGGGCACATTTGAAGGTGGGTAGGCTGGATGAATATCTGATGCGGTGTGGGAGGGATTTCCAGAGTATAAAAGCAGCACAGGAAAAATCATGGATTTGGGTGGGTGGGGGGAGGTGCTGATCATGTAACAGGTGAGACATCAGTCATTGAAAGAGGGAAGAGACCAGGTTGAGTGTGATTGGGAAAAATGTTGGAGATGTATGGAATGCAGGAGTGACTGAGGGCTCTGAAGATGAGAGTAGTTTGAATTTCACTCTGAGAGGATGAGAGAGCCACTGGAGTGATTGACAGAGGGGGCAGCAGTGGTGGAGAGTTGCAAGAGGAAAATAAGGCATGCAGTAGAATTAATGATAGCTTGAAGTGGAGTAAACTGGGCAGGTAAATGAGGAGTAAAGGCCCCCATACATCTAAAGTCTGATTCCCTGAAGAAACGCAGATCATCGGTGGCCTCTGATCGGCGGTCACTGATGATTGCAATCCGTCAGGAAATCAGGGAAATTCTTAATTTTAAAAATCCCTGATTTAATATTCTTGATTCCCCAATTTGGCCATCGGGAGACTGGGACATTGCAACATTATATCGGTAATGCATGGGGGCCTTAAGATTACAGTAATCACAACAAGAAATGATAAGGGCATGGATAAGGGTTGTAGTAGCTCCTAGGGAAAGGAACTACTGGATTTTTGTAATATTGCAGAAATGGAAGCAGCAAGAGTGGGAGAAGGACTGGATGTGGAGAGAGAAAGAGAAGGCAGAGTCAGAAATGACACCCAGACATCGGTCTTCGGAAATGGAGGTATTGTCAAATTAGTGTTAGGGACCCACCAGAGACGAAGTCACCTAGACGCTGGTTGGTGGGCTAAAATTTTTGGGACAAAAAGTATACCAAGAATTTGCTCTATGTTAGAATGCCGAGTTTACTAGAATTATTCTGACTAGCAGTTCTTGGTATGGAGAAGTGTGCGTCAGCCCTGTATTTTCTTTCTTTGGGGAACTACAAGTCCCAGCATGGTAGAACCTCCCACTATATATATGTAATTAGGGTGTACAATCCAGGATCCCCTACCTCATATATTCAATATTGTGGACACCGTACACATAAAGGTTTGGACTCCTTCAGCTTGGAGCGGCACTCCTCCCAACTGCCCTGATTGATTTTAACTAGCATGGGTACTCACATACTGCACATTGAAACTAAAAGCACAATGAAGGTAAATCCTACAAATCTGTACAATTTATCAGTTTTGGGGATGGGTTCAGGGCACAGGCCCCCTGGCATGGTATGGCCAGGTTGCCTTGAGGTAGCATGCTATGAAATTTAATTTAGCACTTAACACTCTGAATATTTTATTCCCACTAATACTACACTAATTTTTTCCCCACTAATACTTTTTACAATGTCCCCCCCCCCCAGCACCTTTCACCTCTGTAACACTTTTTAATACATAGCTTATTGCTTCTTTCTTGACACTCATTAGCACCTTAGTGCTCATTAGCACCACTGGTGTGCTGCCCCGGGGTGACAGGCTCTCACCGTCTTCCTGGGGTCCTGCGTCCCGGATTCAAACTAAGTGTTAGGGAGCCACCAGAGCTGAGGCCACCTACTGTAGATGCTGATTGGTGGGCTAATATTTTTTGGCCAAAAAGTATACCAAGAACCTCAAATTTGCTCTGTTAGATTGCAGAGTTTACTATAATTATTCTGACTAGCAGTTATTGGTACTGTGGAGTGTGCATCAGCACTGTATTTTCTTTCTTTGTTGAACTACAAATCCCAGCATGGTAGCACCTCCCACTATAGTAAACTCTGCAATCTAACCTCAAATTTGCTCTGTTAGATTGCAGAGTTTACTATAATTATTCTGACTAGCAGTTATTGGTACTGTGGAGTGTGCATCAGCACTGTATTTTCTTTCTTTGTTGAACTACAAATCCCAGCATGGTAGCACCTCCCACTATATATGTAATTCGGGTGTGAAGTCCAGGCTCCCCCCTCCCCCAACTGTGAGGGAAGGAAATACAATAATTTTAGAAAGAAAATTATTATAGTTTTAAAGAATGCGAGTTTAAGGACGTAGTTGGATATTCAATAGAAGGCCAGCAGAGGAAGGAAGGTGAGGGAGGAAGGAAAGGTCAGTTAGGGGTCATCAGCATACAAGTGATATTGAAGGCTAAAGGTGATTATTAGCTTGTGAGTGAAGAAGAGTAGGGGAAAAGAGGAGGGCACTATGAACAGAGCATTGGGTAGTAGTTGGAAGCAGGGGTTGGGTATAGATGAATCGCCGGTCACATATCCGCATCCCGGAGAAGTATAGGTTGCACAAGAATGAAGAGAACCATGAGAGTGCAATGTCACAGAGGCCAATGGAGTTGAGGACACCAGGAGATATCTGAAGAAGGAGAGGAAGGTACCTGATGAGAGAGTGATAGGTTGAGCAGATGAGCAATGTGGGAGCAGGCACTAGGGGGGCTTTTCAATTGTTCATCCTAACGTGATAATTAAAGGACACCCATTGTTGCTATTCAATTGTTTTGGGCGCTCTTTAATTATCGCGCCCAGGTAGACAGGGTTTGGTCACCTAAAGCGGCAAACCCTGTCTAAACTAATGGGCACAACAGGAAAAATTCCTGTTTGGTCGCCCAAACAGCCAACTTTTGCACATTTAAGCTTGCTGCCTCCTGGGTTGTGAGCGGAGATGTGACTGCCGCGGCTAATGTGCGTCTGATCGGAGCAACAACTGAATAGCTCTGATAGACGCCCATTAATTAAAACACTCTCGCCAGCAATTAAACAGCCCCCTAGGAGTAGGTGAATAGTGACTGGATCTGCATGGGTAGAGAGGAGAGGATTCCCTGAATTTAAATTTCTGAGAAAGGGAGAGAGGAAAACATTGTTATCAGTCCTGTTTTTTGGGGAGAGGAGGTGGGGCAGAGGAATACACAGGAAGGTGATGTCAGTGTAGGTGAAATTGGTTAATTTGCCTGATACCAGTGTATCGGACAGATAATTGCAGCATGTATGTGGGTGACCGATACGGTAATATCGTTCGGTCAGACCATACGATTCGATATTTTGTGTATGCCCTGCCCTGACAGACTGACTTCATGTATGCTGGTCTCGAACCTGTGACCATCTCTGCCGTAGTCCTGTTACTTACTTGTTGAGCCACTGGAGCTCAGTCCTGACATTTCACCTGCTCCTTCACATGGGAAGGAACAGGGAAATGTCTCCTCACCGGGGATGGAGGGCTGATATCAGTGCCAATACACTGTAAGAGATCACACAGTGTATGCCTGTGATATCTACAGTGTCAGATAAAATGCCTGTTGGTCTGGCAGGCATTTTATCTACCTGTGCATGCCTGGCATAATGCCCATTTATTTATTAACAAAGTGCATCTGATGTATTTGCTAAAGATCTTTGCTTTTGCACATGGCTGGGCTCAGTGCTCAGGAAGATGCACATCTTTTCTCTCTTGGGAGACACTTTTGCAAACTAGAGGTGGGTGCATCCAGTTGTTTGTAGAATTTCAAAGAGTTGTACTGTGCAAAAGTGTAAATGTCACATCATAGTCCAACCTCTTACCAATATTTATGAACACTTTTTCCATTATATTAATCTGCCACATTTTTTCCTAAAATGTTTAGCTAGTAATATTTTAAATTAATCATGAGAGTGTACCTTAGCCAAATAAGGACAACATAGCACCTGCCCTGCTCCCAATCTGCCAAATCCCATCCATAAACACCCACTTGTTTTGGAAACTCTGTCCCTCTTGCATCACGCAAACTGAGACTGCCCATAGACCATTGGGATGTATGAGGAGATATTGGGACTGGCTTTTATTGTGTGTATGTGTAGATTGTTTTACATTGCTTCGAGTGCAACTGGAAATGTGGTTATACCATGAAGTGCAAAATGCATTCCATCATAAGTTAATGACCGCCAGGTCTGAATTAGTACTAAATTCAATTTTGCACAGTGAAAACAGTTGTGTTCCTCTAAAAATGTGCCCTGTCCACTCCTTAAATCACATATTTGCACTCGTTGGCAACTTCTCACCTTGGCCAGTGTAACATTACAAAGTACAAGAGTCCTCACACAGGGTAATTACATATAAGAAAACACATTTACAGCTATACAAAATAAATTTGTGCAGATTACATAGCAACACTGAGGGAGAAAGGGCCCAATAACAAGAGTTTACATCAGGGGTGTTCAACATGTGGTCCTCCAGCCACTGTGAAACTACACATCCCAGCATGCCTTGCTACAGTTTTCTTATTAGGGCATGCTAAACCTGTGGCAGGGCATGCTGGGAGGCCAGGTAGTTTGGAGACAGGGTGGTATTTGGCTAAATAGATGAAGTGTGAGGGCACATTTGAAGGTGGGTAGGCTGGATGAATATCTGATGCGGTGTGGGAGGGATTTCCAGAGTATAAAAGCAGCACAGGAAAAATCATGGATTTGGGTGGGTGGGGGGAGGTGCTGATCATGTAACAGGTGAGACATCAGTCATTGAAAGAGGGAAGAGACCAGGTTGAGTGTGATTGGGAAAAATGTTGGAGATGTATGGAATGCAGGAGTGACTGAGGGCTCTGAAGATGAGAGTAGTTTGAATTTCACTCTGAGAGGATGAGAGAGCCACTGGAGTGATTGACAGAGGGGGCAGCAGTGGTGGAGAGTTGCAAGAGGAAAATAAGGCATGCAGTAGAATTAATGATAGCTTGAAGTGGAGTAAACTGGGCAGGTAAATGAGGAGTAAAGGCCCCCATACATCTAAAGTCTGATTCCCTGAAGAAACGCAGATCATCGGTGGCCTCTGATCGGCGGTCACTGATGATTGCAATCCGTCAGGAAATCAGGGAAATTCTTAATTTTAAAAATCCCTGATTTAATATTCTTGATTCCCCAATTTGGCCATCGGGAGACTGGGACATTGCAACATTATATCGGTAATGCATGGGGGCCTTAAGATTACAGTAATCACAACAAGAAATGATAAGGGCATGGATAAGGGTTGTAGTAGCTCCTAGGGAAAGGAACTACTGGATTTTTGTAATATTGCAGAAATGGAAGCAGCAAGAGTGGGAGAAGGACTGGATGTGGAGAGAGAAAGAGAAGACAGAGTCAGAAATGACACCCAGACATCGGTCTTCGGAAATGGAGGTATTGTCAAATTAGTGTTAGGGACCCACCAGAGACGAAGTCACCTAGACGCTGGTTGGTGGGCTAAAATTTTTGGGACAAAAAGTATACCAAGAATTTGCTCTATGTTAGAATGCCGAGTTTACTAGAATTATTCTGACTAGCAGTTCTTGGTATGGAGAAGTGTGCGTCAGCCCTGTATTTTCTTTCTTTGGGGAACTACAAGTCCCAGCATGGTAGAACCTCCCACTATATATATGTAATTAGGGTGTACAGTCCAGGATCCCCTACCTCATATATTCAATATTGTGGACACCGTACACATAAAGGTTTGGACTCCTTCAGCTTGGAGCGGCACTCCTCCCAACTGCCCTGATTGATTTTAACTAGCATGGGTACTCACATACTGCACATTGAAACTAAAAGCACAATGAAGGTAAATCCTACAAATCTGTACAATTTATCAGTTTTGGGGATGGGTTCAGGGCACAGGCCCCCTGGCATGGTATGGCCAGGTTGCCTTGAGGTAGCATGCTATGAAATTTAATTTAGCACTTAACACTCTGAATATTTTATTCCCACTAATACTACACTAATTTTTTCCCCACTAATACTTTTCACAATGTCCACCCCCCCAGCACCTTTCACCTCTGTAACACTTTTTAATACATAGCTTATTGCTTCTTTCTTGACACTCATTAGCACCTTAGTGCTCATTAGCACCACTGGTGTGCTGCCCCGGGGTGACAGGCTCTCACCGTCTTCCTGGGGTCCTGCATCCCGGATTCAAACTAAGTGTTAGGGAGCCACCAGAGCTGAGGCCACCTACTGTAGATGCTGATTGGTGGGCTAATATTTTTTGGCCAAAAAGTATACCAAGAACCTCAAATTTGCTCTGTTAGATTGCAGAGTTTACTATAATTATTCTGACTAGCAGTTATTGGTACTGTGGAGTGTGCATCAGCACTGTATTTTCTTTCTTTGTTGAACTACAAATCCCAGCATGGTAGCACCTCCCACTATATATGTAATTCGGGTGTGAAGTCCAGGCTCCCCCCTCCCCCAACTGTGAGGGAAGGAAATACAATAATTTTAGAAAGAAAATTATTATAGTTTTAAAGAATGCGAGTTTAAGGACGTAGTTGGATATTCAATAGAAGGCCAGCAGAGGAAGGAAGGTGAGGGAGGGAGGAGAGGGAGGAAGGAAAGGTCAGTTAGGGGTCATCAGCATACAAGTGATATTGAAGGCTAAAGGTGATTATTAGCTTGTGAGTGAAGAAGAGTAGGGGAAAAGAGGAGGGCACTATGAACAGAGCATTGGGTAGTAGTTGGAAGCAGGGGTTGGGTATAGATGAATCGCCGGTCACATATCCGCATCCCGGAGAAGGATAGGTTGCACAAGAATGAAGAGAACCATGAGAGTGCAATGTCACAGAGGCCAATGGAGTTGAGGACACCAGGAGATATCTGAAGAAGGAGAGGAAGGTACCTGATGAGAGAGTGATAGGTTGAGCAGATGAGCAATGTGGGAGCAGGCACTAGGGGGGCTTTTCAATTGTTCGTCCTAACGTGATAATTAAAGGACACCCATTGTTGCTATTCAATTGTTTTGGGCGCTCTTTAATTATCGCGCCCAGGTAGACAGGGTTTGGTCACCTAAAGCGGCAAACCCTGTCTAAACTAATGGGCACAACAGGAAAAATTCCTGTTTGGTCGCCCAAACAGCCAACTTTTGCACATTTAAGCTTGCTGCCTCCTGGGTTGTGAGCGGAGATGTGACTGCCGCGGCTAATGTGCGTCTGATCGGAGCAACAACTGAATAGCTCTGGTAGACGCCCATTAATTAAAACACTCTCGCCAGCAATTAAACAGCCCCCTAGGAGTAGGTGAATAGTGACTGGATCTGCATGGGTAGAGAGGAGAGGATTCCCTGAATTTAAATTTCTGAGAAAGGGAGAGAGGAAAACATTGTTATCAGTCCTGTTTTTTGGGGAGAGGGGGTGGGGCAGAGGAATACACAGGAAGGTGATGTCAGTGTAGTTGAAATTGGTTAATTTGCCTGATATCAGTGTATCGGACAGATAATTGCAGCATGTATGTGGGTGACCGATACGGTAATATCGTTCGCTCAGACCATACGATTCGATATTTTGTGTATGCCCTGCCCTGACAGACTGACTTCATGTATGCTGGTCTCGAACCTGTGACCATCTCTGCCGTAGTCCTGTTACTTACTTGTTGAGCCACTGGAGCTCAGTCCTGACATTTCACCTGCTCCTTCACATGGGAAGGAACAGGGAAATGTCTCCTCACCGGGGATGGAGGGCTGATATCAGTGCCAATACACTGTAAGAGATCACACAGTGTATGCCTGTGATATCTACAGTGTCAGATAAAATGCCTGTTGGTCTGGCAGGCATTTTATCTACCTGTGCATGCCTGGCATAATGCCCATTTATTTATTAACAAAGTGCATCTGATGTATTTGCTAAAGATCTTTGCTTTTGCACATGGCTGGGCTCAGTGCTCAGGAAGATACACATCTTTTCTCTCTTGGGAGACACTTTTGCAAACTAGAGGTGGGTGCATCCAGTTGTTTGTAGAATTTCAAAGAGTTGTACTGTGCAAAAGTGTAAATGTCACATTATAGTCCAACCTCTTACCAATATTTATGAACACTTTTTCCATTATATTAATCTGCCCCATTTTTTCCTAAAATGTTTAGCTAGTAATATTTTAAATTAATCATGAGAGTGTACCTTAGCCAAATAAGGACAACATAGCACCTGCCCTGCTCCCAATCTGCCAAATCCCATCCATAAACACCCACTTGTTTTGGAAACTCTGTCCCTCTTGCATCACACAAACTGAGACTGCCCATAGACCATTGGGATGTATGAGGAGATATTGGGACTGGCTTTTATTGTGTGTATGTGTAGATTGTTTTACATTGCTTCGAGTGCAACTGGAAATGTGGTTATACCATGAAGTGCAAAATGCATTCCATCATAAGTTAATGACCGCCAGGTCTGAATTAGTACTAAATTCAATTTTGCACAGTGAAAACAGTTGTGTTCCTCTAAAAATGTGCCCTGTCCACTCCTTAAATCACATATTTGCACTCGTTGGCAACTTCTCACCTTGGCCAGTGTAACATTACAAAGTACAAGAGTCCTCACACAGGGTAATTACATATAAGAAAACACATTTACAGCTATACAAAATAAATTTGTGCAGATTACATAGCAACACTGAGGGAGAAAGGGCCCAATAACAAGAGTTTACATCAGGGGTGTTCAACATGTGGTCCTCCAGCCACTGTGAAACTACACATCCCAGCATGCCTTGCTACAGTTTTCTTATTAGGGCATGCTAAACCTGTGGCAGGGCATGCTGGGAGGCCAGGTAGTTTGGAGACAGGGTGGTATTTGGCTAAATAGATGAAGTGTGAGGGCACATTTGAAGGTGGGTAGGCTGGATGAATATCTGATGCGGTGTGGGAGGGATTTCCAGAGTATAAAAGCAGCACAGGAAAAATCATGGATTTGGGTGGGGGGAGGTGCTGATCATGTAACAGGTGAGACATCAGTCATTGAAAGAGGGAAGAGACCAGGTTGAGTGTGATTGGGAAAAATGTTGGAGATGTATGGAATGCAGGAGTGACTGAGGGCTCTGAAGATGAGAGTAGTTTGAATTTCACTCTGAGAGGATGAGAGAGCCACTGGAGTGATTGACAGAGGGGGCAGCAGTGGTGGAGAGTTGCAAGAGGAAAATAAGGCATGCAGTAGAATTAATGATAGCTTGAAGTGGAGTAAACTGGGCAGGTAAATGAGGAGTAAAGGCCCCCATACATCTAAAGTCTGATTCCCTGAAGAAACGCAGATCATCGGTGGCCTCTGATCGGCGGTCACTGATGATTGCAATCCGTCAGGAAATCAGGGAAATTCTTAATTTTAAAAATCCCTGATTTAATATTCTTGATTCCCCAATTTGGCCATCGGGAGACTGGGACATTGCAACATTATATCGGTAATGCATGGGGGCCTTAAGATTACAGTAATCACAACAAGAAATGATAAGGGCATGGATAAGGGTTGTAGTAGCTCCTAGGGAAAGGAACTACTGGATTTTTGTAATATTGCAGAAATGGAAGCAGCAAGAGTGGGAGAAGGACTGGATGTGGAGAGAGAAAGAGAAGGCAGAGTCAGAAATGACACCCAGACATCGGTCTTCGGAAATGGAGGTATTGTCAAATTAGTGTTAGGGACCCACCAGAGACGAAGTCACCTAGACGCTGGTTGGTGGGCTAAAATTTTTGGGACAAAAAGTATACCAAGAATTTGCTCTATGTTAGAATGCCGAGTTTACTAGAATTATTCTGACTAGCAGTTCTTGGTATGGAGAAGTGTGCGTCAGCCCTGTATTTTCTTTCTTTGGGGAACTACAAGTCCCAGCATGGTAGAACCTCCCACTATATATATGTAATTAGGGTGTACAGTCCAGGATCCCCTACCTCATATATTCAATATTGTGGACACCGTACACATAAAGGTTTGGACTCCTTCAGCTTGGAGCGGCACTCCTCCCAACTGCCCTGATTGATTTTAACTAGCATGGGTACTCACATACTGCACATTGAAACTAAAAGCACAATGAAGGTAAATCCTACAAATCTGTACAATTTATCAGTTTTGGGGATGGGTTCAGGGCACAGGCCCCCTGGCATGGTATGGCCAGGTTGCCTTGAGGTAGCATGCTATGAAATTTAATTTAGCACTTAACACTCTGAATATTTTATTCCCACTAATACTACACTAATTTTTTCCCCACTAATACTTTTCACAATGTCCCCCCCCCCCCAGCACCTTTCACCTCTGTAACACTTTTTAATACATAGCTTATTGCTTCTTTCTTGACACTCATTAGCACCTTAGTGCTCATTAGCACCACTGGTGTGCTGCCCCGGGGTGACAGGCTCTCACCGTCTTCCTGGGGTCCTGCATCCCGGATTCAAACTAAGTGTTAGGGAGCCACCAGAGCTGAGGCCACCTACTGTAGATGCTGATTGGTGGGCTAATATTTTTTGGCCAAAAAGTATACCAAGAACCTCAAATTTGCTCTGTTAGATTGCAGAGTTTACTATAATTATTCTGACTAGCAGTTATTGGTACTGTGGAGTGTGCATCAGCACTGTATTTTCTTTCTTTGTTGAACTACAAATCCCAGCATGGTAGCACCTCCCACTATATATGTAATTCGGGTGTGAAGTCCAGGCTCCCCCCTCCCCCAACTGTGAGGGAAGGAAATACAATAATTTTAGAAAGAAAATTATTATAGTTTTAAAGAATGCGAGTTTAAGGACGTAGTTGGATATTCAATAGAAGGCCAGCAGAGGAAGGAAGGTGAGGGAGGGAGGAGAGGGAGGAAGGAAAGGTCAGTTAGGGGTCATCAGCATACAAGTGATATTGAAGGCTAAAGGTGATTATTAGCTTGTGAGTGAAGAAGAGTAGGGGAAAAGAGGAGGGCACTATGAACAGAGCATTGGGTAGTAGTTGGAAGCAGGGGTTGGGTATAGATGAATCGCCGGTCACATATCCGCATCCCGGAGAAGGATAGGTTGCACAAGAATGAAGAGAACCATGAGAGTGCAATGTCACAGAGGCCAATGGAGTTGAGGACACCAGGAGATATCTGAAGAAGGAGAGGAAGGTACCTGATGAGAGAGTGATAGGTTGAGCAGATGAGCAATGTGGGAGCAGGCACTAGGGGGGCTTTTCAATTGTTCGTCCTAACGTGATAATTAAAGGACACCCATTGTTGCTATTCAATTGTTTTGGGCGCTCTTTAATTATCGCGCCCAGGTAGACAGGGTTTGGTCACCTAAAGCGGCAAACCCTGTCTAAACTAATGGGCACAACAGGAAAAATTCCTGTTTGGTCGCCCAAACAGCCAACTTTTGCACATTTAAGCTTGCTGCCTCCTGGGTTGTGAGCGGAGATGTGACTGCCGCGGCTAATGTGCGTCTGATCGGAGCAACAACTGAATAGCTCTGATAGACGCCCATTAATTAAAACACTCTCGCCAGCAATTAAACAGCCCCCTAGGAGTAGGTGAATAGTGACTGGATCTGCATGGGTAGAGAGGAGAGGATTCCCTGAATTTAAATTTCTGAGAAAGGGAGAGAGGAAAACATTGTTATCAGTCCTGTTTTTTGGGGAGAGGGGGTGGGGCAGAGGAATACACAGGAAGGTGATGTCAGTGTAGTTGAAATTGGTTAATTTGCCTGATATCAGTGTATCGGACAGATAATTGCAGCATGTATGTGGGTGACCGATACGGTAATATCGTTCGCTCAGACCATACGATTCGATATTTTGTGTATGCCCTGCCCTGACAGACTGACTTCATGTATGCTGGTCTCGAACCTGTGACCATCTCTGCCGTAGTCCTGTTACTTACTTGTTGAGCCACTGGAGCTCAGTCCTGACATTTCACCTGCTCCTTCACATGGGAAGGAACAGGGAAATGTCTCCTCACCGGGGATGGAGGGCTGATATCAGTGCCAATACACTGTAAGAGATCACACAGTGTATGCCTGTGATATCTACAGTGTCAGATAAAATGCCTGTTGGTCTGGCAGGCATTTTATCTACCTGTGCATGCCTGGCATAATGCCCATTTATTTATTAACAAAGTGCATCTGATGTATTTGCTAAAGATCTTTGCTTTTGCACATGGCTGGGCTCAGTGCTCAGGAAGATACACATCTTTTCTCTCTTGGGAGACACTTTTGCAAACTAGAGGTGGGTGCATCCAGTTGTTTGTAGAATTTCAAAGAGTTGTACTGTGCAAAAGTGTAAATGTCACATCATAGTCCAACCTCTTACCAATATTTATGAACACTTTTTCCATTATATTAATCTGCCCCATTTTTTCCTAAAATGTTTAGCTAGTAATATTTTAAATTAATCATGAGAGTGTACCTTAGCCAAATAAGGACAACATAGCACCTGCCCTGCTCCCAATCTGCCAAATCCCATCCATAAACACCCACTTGTTTTGGAAACTCTGTCCCTCTTGCATCACACAAACTGAGACTGCCCATAGACCATTGGGATGTATGAGGAGATATTGGGACTGGCTTTTATTGTGTGTATGTGTAGATTGTTTTACATTGCTTCGAGTGCAACTGGAAATGTGGTTATACCATGAAGTGCAAAATGCATTCCATCATAAGTTAATGACCGCCAGGTCTGAATTAGTACTAAATTCAATTTTGCACAGTGAAAACAGTTGTGTTCCTCTAAAAATGTGCCCTGTCCACTCCTTAAATCACATATTTGCACTCGTTGGCAACTTCTCACCTTGGCCAGTGTAACATTACAAAGTACAAGAGTCCTCACACAGGGTAATTACATATAAGAAAACACATTTACAGCTATACAAAATAAATTTGTGCAGATTACATAGCAACACTGAGGGAGAAAGGGCCCAATAACAAGAGTTTACATCAGGGGTGTTCAACATGTGGTCCTCCAGCCACTGTGAAACTACACATCCCAGCATGCCTTGCTACAGTTTTCTTATTAGGGCATGCTAAACCTGTGGCAGGGCATGCTGGGAGGCCAGGTAGTTTGGAGACAGGGTGGTATTTGGCTAAATAGATGAAGTGTGAGGGCACATTTGAAGGTGGGTAGGCTGGATGAATATCTGATGCGGTGTGGGAGGGATTTCCAGAGTATAAAAGCAGCACAGGAAAAATCATGGATTTGGGTGGGGGGAGGTGCTGATCATGTAACAGGTGAGACATCAGTCATTGAAAGAGGGAAGAGACCAGGTTGAGTGTGATTGGGAAAAATGTTGGAGATGTATGGAATGCAGGAGTGACTGAGGGCTCTGAAGATGAGAGTAGTTTGAATTTCACTCTGAGAGGATGAGAGAGCCACTGGAGTGATTGACAGAGGGGGCAGCAGTGGTGGAGAGTTGCAAGAGGAAAATAAGGCATGCAGTAGAATTAATGATAGCTTGAAGTGGAGTAAACTGGGCAGGTAAATGAGGAGTAAAGGCCCCCATACATCTAAAGTCTGATTCCCTGAAGAAACGCAGATCATCGGTGGCCTCTGATCGGCGGTCACTGATGATTGCAATCCGTCAGGAAATCAGGGAAATTCTTAATTTTAAAAATCCCTGATTTAATATTCTTGATTCCCCAATTTGGCCATCGGGAGACTGGGACATTGCAACATTATATCGGTAATGCATGGGGGCCTTAAGATTACAGTAATCACAACAAGAAATGATAAGGGCATGGATAAGGGTTGTAGTAGCTCCTAGGGAAAGGAACTACTGGATTTTTGTAATATTGCAGAAATGGAAGCAGCAAGAGTGGGAGAAGGACTGGATGTGGAGAGAGAAAGAGAAGGCAGAGTCAGAAATGACACCCAGACATCGGTCTTCGGAAATGGAGGTATTGTCAAATTAGTGTTAGGGACCCACCAGAGACGAAGTCACCTAGACGCTGGTTGGTGGGCTAAAATTTTTGGGACAAAAAGTATACCAAGAATTTGCTCTATGTTAGAATGCCGAGTTTACTAGAATTATTCTGACTAGCAGTTCTTGGTATGGAGAAGTGTGCGTCAGCCCTGTATTTTCTTTCTTTGGGGAACTACAAGTCCCAGCATGGTAGAACCTCCCACTATATATATGTAATTAGGGTGTACAGTCCAGGATCCCCTACCTCATATATTCAATATTGTGGACACCGTACACATAAAGGTTTGGACTCCTTCAGCTTGGAGCGGCACTCCTCCCAACTGCCCTGATTGATTTTAACTAGCATGGGTACTCACATACTGCACATTGAAACTAAAAGCACAATGAAGGTAAATCCTACAAATCTGTACAATTTATCAGTTTTGGGGATGGGTTCAGGGCACAGGCCCCCTGGCATGGTATGGCCAGGTTGCCTTGAGGTAGCATGCTATGAAATTTAATTTAGCACTTAACACTCTGAATATTTTATTCCCACTAATACTACACTAATTTTTCCCCCACTAATACTTTTCACAATGTCCCCCCCCCCCCCCCAGCACCTTTCACCTCTGTAACACTTTTTAATACATAGCTTATTGCTTCTTTCTTGACACTCATTAGCACCTTAGTGCTCATTAGCACCACTGGTGTGCTGCCCCGGGGTGACAGGCTCTCACCGTCTTCCTGGGGTCCTGCGTCCCGGATTCAAACTAAGTGTTAGGGAGCCACCAGAGCTGAGGCCACCTACTGTAGATGCTGATTGGTGGGCTAATATTTTTTGGCCAAAAAGTATACCAAGAACCTCAAATTTGCTCTGTTAGATTGCAGAGTTTACTATAATTATTCTGACTAGCAGTTATTGGTACTGTGGAGTGTGCATCAGCACTGTATTTTCTTTCTTTGTTGAACTACAAATCCCAGCATGGTAGCACCTCCCACTATAGATGTAATTCGGGTGTGAAGTCCAGGCTCCCCCCTCCCCCAACTGTGAGGGAAGGAAATACAATAATTTTAGAAAGAAAATTATTATAGTTTTAAAGAATGCGAGTTTAAGGACGTAGTTGGATATTCAATAGAAGGCCAGCAGAGGAAGGAAGGTGAGGGAGGGAGGAGAGGGAGGAAGGAAAGGTCAGTTAGGGGTCATCAGCATACAAGTGATATTGAAGGCTAAAGGTGATTATTAGCTTGTGAGTGAAGAAGAGTAGGGGAAAAGAGGAGGGCACTATGAACAGAGCATTGGGTAGTAGTTGGAAGCAGGGGTTGGGTATAGATGAATCGCCGGTCACATATCAGCATCCCGGAGAAGGATAGGTTGCACAAGAATGAAGAGAACCATGAGAGTGCAATGTCACAGAGGCCAATGGAGTTGAGGACACCAGGAGATATCTGAAGAAGGAGAGGAAGGTACCTGATGAGAGAGTGATAGGTTGAGCAGATGAGCAATGTGGGAGCAGGCACTAGGGGGGCTTTTCAATTGTTCATCCTAACGTGATAATTAAAGGACACCCATTGTTGCTATTCAATTGTTTTGGGCGCTCTTTAATTATCGCGCCCAGGTAGACAGGGTTTGGTCACCTAAAGCGGCAAACCCTGTCTAAACTAATGGGCACAACAGGAAAAATTCCTGTTTGGTCGCCCAAACAGCCAACTTTTGCACATTTAAGCTTGCTGCCTCCTGGGTTGTGAGCGGAGATGTGACTGCCGCGGCTAATGTGCGTCTGATCGGAGCAACAACTGAATAGCTCTGATAGACGCCCATTAATTAAAACACTCTCGCCAGCAATTAAACAGCCCCCTAGGAGTAGGTGAATAGTGACTGGATCTGCATGGGTAGAGAGGAGAGGATTCCCTGAATTTAAATTTCTGAGAAAGGGAGAGAGGAAAACATTGTTATCAGTCCTGTTTTTTGGGGAGAGGGGGTGGGGCAGAGGAATACACAGGAAGGTGATGTCAGTGTAGGTGAAATTGGTTAATTTGCCTGATACCAGTGTATCGGACAGATAATTGCAGCATGTATGTGGGTGACCGATACAGTAATATCGTTCGGTCAGACCATACGATTCGATATTTTGTGTATGCCCTGCCCTGACAGACTGACTTCATGTATGCTGGTCTCGAACCTGTGACCATCTCTGCCGTAGTCCTGTTACTTACTTGTTGAGCCACTGGAGCTCAGTCCTGACATTTCACCTGCTCCTTCACATGGGAAGGAACAGGGAAATGTCTCCTCACCGGGGATGGAGGGCTGATATCAGTGCCAATACACTGTAAGAGATCACACAGTGTATGCCTGTGATATCTACAGTGTCAGATAAAATGCCTGTTGGTCTGGCAGGCATTTTATCTACCTGTGCATGCCTGGCATAATGCCCATTTATTTATTAACAAAGTGCATCTGATGTATTTGCTAAAGATCTTTGCTTTTGCACATGGCTGGGCTCAGTGCTCAGGAAGATACACATCTTTTCTCTCTTGGGAGACACTTTTGCAAACTAGAGGTGGGTGCATCCAGTTGTTTGTAGAATTTCAAAGAGTTGTACTGTGCAAAAGTGTAAATGTCACATCATAGTCCAACCTCTTACCAATATTTATGAACACTTTTTCCATTATATTAATCTGCCCCATTTTTTCCTAAAATGTTTAGCTAGTAATATTTTAAATTAATCATGAGAGTGTACCTTAGCCAAATAAGGACAACATAGCACCTGCCCTGCTCCCAATCTGCCAAATCCCATCCATAAACACCCACTTGTTTTGGAAACTCTGTCCCTCTTGCATCACACAAACTGAGACTGCCCATAGACCATTGGGATGTATGAGGAGATATTGGGACTGGCTTTTATTGTGTGTATGTGTAGATTGTTTTACATTGCTTCGAGTGCAACTGGAAATGTGGTTATACCATGAAGTGCAAAATGCATTCCATCATAAGTTAATGACCGCCAGGTCTGAATTAGTACTAAATTCAATTTTGCACAGTGAAAACAGTTGTGTTCCTCTAAAAATGTGCCCTGTCCACTCCTTAAATCACATATTTGCACTCGTTGGCAACTTCTCACCTTGGCCAGTGTAACATTACAAAGTACAAGAGTCCTCACACAGGGTAATTACATATAAGAAAACACATTTACAGCTATACAAAATAAATTTGTGCAGATTACATAGCAACACTGAGGGAGAAAGGGCCCAATAACAAGAGTTTACATCAGGGGTGTTCAACATGTGGTCCTCCAGCCACTGTGAAACTACACATCCCAGCATGCCTTGCTACAGTTTTCTTATTAGGGCATGCTAAACCTGTGGCAGGGCATGCTGGGAGGCCAGGTAGTTTGGAGACAGGGTGGTATTTGGCTAAATAGATGAAGTGTGAGGGCACATTTGAAGGTGGGTAGGCTGGATGAATATCTGATGCGGTGTGGGAGGGATTTCCAGAGTATAAAAGCAGCACAGGAAAAATCATGGATTTGGGTGGGTGAGGGGAGGTGCTGATCATGTAACAGGTGAGACATCAGTCATTGAAAGAGGGAAGAGACCAGGTTGAGTGTGATTGGGAAAAATGTTGGAGATGTATGGAATGCAGGAGTGACTGAGGGCTCTGAAGATGAGAGTAGTTTGAATTTCACTCTGAGAGGATGAGAGAGCCACTGGAGTGATTGACAGAGGGGGCAGCAGTGGTGGAGAGTTGCAAGAGGAAAATAAGGCATGCAGTAGAATTAATGATAGCTTGAAGTGGAGTAAACTGGGCAGGTAAATGAGGAGTAAAGGCCCCCATACATCTAAAGTCTGATTCCCTGAAGAAACGCAGATCATCGGTGGCCTCTGATCGGCGGTCACTGATGATTGCAATCCGTCAGGAAATCAGGGAAATTCTTAATTTTAAAAATCCCTGATTTAATATTCTTGATTCCCCAATTTGGCCATCGGGAGACTGGGACATTGCAACATTATATCGGTAATGCATGGGGGCCTTAAGATTACAGTAATCACAACAAGAAATGATAAGGGCATGGATAAGGGTTGTAGTAGCTCCTAGGGAAAGGAACTACTGGATTTTTGTAATATTGCAGAAATGGAAGCAGCAAGAGTGGGAGAAGGACTGGATGTGGAGAGAGAAAGAGAAGGCAGAGTCAGAAATGACACCCAGACATCGGTCTTCGGAAATGGAGGTATTGTCAAATTAGTGTTAGGGACCCACCAGAGACGAAGTCACCTAGACGCTGGTTGGTGGGCTAAAATTTTTGGGACAAAAAGTATACCAAGAATTTGCTCTATGTTAGAATGCCGAGTTTACTAGAATTATTCTGACTAGCAGTTCTTGGTATGGAGAAGTGTGCGTCAGCCCTGTATTTTCTTTCTTTGGGGAACTACAAGTCCCAGCATGGTAGAACCTCCCACTATATATATGTAATTAGGGTGTACAGTCCAGGATCCCCTACCTCATATATTCAATATTGTGGACACCGTACACATAAAGGTTTGGACTCCTTCAGCTTGGAGCGGCACTCCTCCCAACTGCCCTGATTGATTTTAACTAGCATGGGTACTCACATACTGCACATTGAAACTAAAAGCACAATGAAGGTAAATCCTACAAATCTGTACAATTTATCAGTTTTGGGGATGGGTTCAGGGCACAGGCCCCCTGGCATGGTATGGCCAGGTTGCCTTGAGGTAGCATGCTATGAAATTTAATTTAGCACTTAACACTCTGAATATTTTATTCCCACTAATACTACACTAATTTTTCCCCCACTAATACTTTTCACAATGTCCCCCCCCCCCCCCCCAGCACCTTTCACCTCTGTAACACTTTTTAATACATAGCTTATTGCTTCTTTCTTGACACTCATTAGCACCTTAGTGCTCATTAGCACCACTGGTGTGCTGCCCCGGGGTGACAGGCTCTCACCGTCTTCCTGGGGTCCTGCGTCCCGGATTCAAACTAAGTGTTAGGGAGCCACCAGAGCTGAGGCCACCTACTGTAGATGCTGATTGGTGGGCTAATATTTTTTGGCCAAAAAGTATACCAAGAACCTCAAATTTGCTCTGTTAGATTGCAGAGTTTACTATAATTATTCTGACTAGCAGTTATTGGTACTGTGGAGTGTGCATCAGCACTGTATTTTCTTTCTTTGTTGAACTACAAATCCCAGCATGGTAGCACCTCCCACTATAGTAAACTCTGCAATCTAACCTCAAATTTGCTCTGTTAGATTGCAGAGTTTACTATAATTATTCTGACTAGCAGTTATTGGTACTGTGGAGTGTGCATCAGCACTGTATTTTCTTTCTTTGTTGAACTACAAATCCCAGCATGGTAGCACCTCCCACTATATATGTAATTCGGGTGTGAAGTCCAGGCTCCCCCCTCCCCCAACTGTGAGGGAAGGAAATACAATAATTTTAGAAAGAAAATTATTATAGTTTTAAAGAATGCGAGTTTAAGGACGTAGTTGGATATTCAATAGAAGGCCAGCAGAGGAAGGAAGGTGAGGGAGGGAGGAGAGGGAGGAAGGAAAGGTCAGTTAGGGGTCATCAGCATACAAGTGATATTGAAGGCTAAAGGTGATTATTAGCTTGTGAGTGAAGAAGAGTAGGGGAAAAGAGGAGGGCACTATGAACAGAGCATTGGGTAGTAGTTGGAAGCAGGGGTTGGGTATAGATGAATCGCCGGTCACATATCGGCATCCCGGAGAAGGATAGGTTGCACAAGAATGAAGAGAACCATGAGAGTGCAATGTCACAGAGGCCAATGGAGTTGAGGACACCAGGAGATATCTGAAGAAGGAGAGGAAGGTACCTGATGAGAGAGTGATAGGTTGAGCAGATGAGCAATGTGGGAGCAGGCACTAGGGGGGCTTTTCAATTGTTCATCCTAACGTGATAATTAAAGGACACCCATTGTTGCTATTCAATTGTTTTGGGCGCTCTTTAATTATCGCGCCCAGGTAGACAGGGTTTGGTCACCTAAAGCGGCAAACCCTGTCTAAACTAATGGGCACAACAGGAAAAATTCCTGTTTGGTCGCCCAAACAGCCAACTTTTGCACATTTAAGCTTGCTGCCTCCTGGGTTGTGAGCGGAGATGTGACTGCCGCGGCTAATGTGCGTCTGATCGGAGCAACAACTGAATAGCTCTGATAGACGCCCATTAATTAAAACACTCTCGCCAGCAATTAAACAGCCCCCTAGGAGTAGGTGAATAGTGACTGGATCTGCATGGGTAGAGAGGAGAGGATTCCCTGAATTTAAATTTCTGAGAAAGGGAGAGAGGAAAACATTGTTATCAGTCCTGTTTTTTGGGGAGAGGGGGTGGGGCAGAGGAATACACAGGAAGGTGATGTCAGTGTAGGTGAAATTGGTTAATTTGCCTGATACCAGTGTATCGGACAGATAATTGCAGCATGTATGTGGGTGACCGATACAGTAATATCGTTCGGTCAGACCATACGATTCGATATTTTGTGTATGCCCTGCCCTGACAGACTGACTTCATGTATGCTGGTCTCGAACCTGTGACCATCTCTGCCGTAGTCCTGTTACTTACTTGTTGAGCCACTGGAGCTCAGTCCTGACATTTCACCTGCTCCTTCACATGGGAAGGAACAGGGAAATGTCTCCTCACCGGGGATGGAGGGCTGATATCAGTGCCAATACACTGTAAGAGATCACACAGTGTATGCCTGTGATATCTACAGTGTCAGATAAAATGCCTGTTGGTCTGGCAGGCATTTTATCTACCTGTGCATGCCTGGCATAATGCCCATTTATTTATTAACAAAGTGCATCTGATGTATTTGCTAAAGATCTTTGCTTTTGCACATGGCTGGGCTCAGTGCTCAGGAAGATACACATCTTTTCTCTCTTGGGAGACACTTTTGCAAACTAGAGGTGGGTGCATCCAGTTGTTTGTAGAGTTTCAAAGAGTTGTACTGTGCAAAAGTGTAAATGTCACATCATAGTCCAACCTCTTACCAATATTTATGAACACTTTTTCCATTATATTAATCTGCCACATTTTTTCCTAAAATGTTTAGCTAGTAATATTTTAAATTAATCATGAGAGTGTACCTTAGCCAAATAAGGACAACATAGCACCTGCCCTGCTCCCAATCTGCCAAATCCCATCCATAAACACCCACTTGTTTTGGAAACTCTGTCCCTCTTGCATCACACAAACTGAGACTGCCCATAGACCATTGGGATGTATGAGGAGATATTGGGACTGGCTTTTATTGTGTGTATGTGTAGATTGTTTTACATTGCTTCGAGTGCAACTGGAAATGTGGTTATACCATGAAGTGCAAAATGCATTCCATCATAAGTTAATGACCGCCAGGTCTGAATTAGTACTAAATTCAATTTTGCACAGTGAAAACAGTTGTGTTCCTCTAAAAATGTGCCCTGTCCACTCCTTAAATCACATATTTGCACTCGTTGGCAACTTCTCACCTTGGCCAGTGTAACATTACAAAGTACAAGAGTCCTCACACAGGGTAATTACATATAAGAAAACACATTTACAGCTATACAAAATAAATTTGTGCAGATTACATAGCAACACTGAGGGAGAAAGGGCCCAATAACAAGAGTTTACATCAGGGGTGTTCAACATGTGGTCCTCCAGCCACTGTGAAACTACACATCCCAGCATGCCTTGCTACAGTTTTCTTATTAGGGCATGCTAAACCTGTGGCAGGGCATGCTGGGAGGCCAGGTAGTTTGGAGACAGGGTGGTATTTGGCTAAATAGATGAAGTGTGAGGGCACATTTGAAGGTGGGTAGGCTGGATGAATATCTGATGCGGTGTGGGAGGGATTTCCAGAGTATAAAAGCAGCACAGGAAAAATCATGGATTTGGGTGGGTGGGGGGAGGTGCTGATCATGTAACAGGTGAGACATCAGTCATTGAAAGAGGGAAGAGACCAGGTTGAGTGTGATTGGGAAAAATGTTGGAGATGTATGGAATGCAGGAGTGACTGAGGGCTCTGAAGATGAGAGTAGTTTGAATTTCACTCTGAGAGGATGAGAGAGCCACTGGAGTGATTGACAGAGGGGGCAGCAGTGGTGGAGAGTTGCAAGAGGAAAATAAGGCATGCAGTAGAATTAATGATAGCTTGAAGTGGAGTAAACTGGGCAGGTAAATGAGGAGTAAAGGCCCCCATACATCTAAAGTCTGATTCCCTGAAGAAACGCAGATCATCGGTGGCCTCTGATCGGCGGTCACTGATGATTGCAATCCGTCAGGAAATCAGGGAAATTCTTAATTTTAAAAATCCCTGATTTAATATTCTTGATTCCCCAATTTGGCCATCGGGAGACTGGGACATTGCAACATTATATCGGTAATGCATGGGGGCCTTAAGATTACAGTAATCACAACAAGAAATGATAAGGGCATGGATAAGGGTTGTAGTAGCTCCTAGGGAAAGGAACTACTGGATTTTTGTAATATTGCAGAAATGGAAGCAGCAAGAGTGGGAGAAGGACTGGATGTGGAGAGAGAAAGAGAAGGCAGAGTCAGAAATGACACCCAGACATCGGTCTTCGGAAATGGAGGTATTGTCAAATTAGTGTTAGGGACCCACCAGAGACGAAGTCACCTAGACGCTGGTTGGTGGGCTAAAATTTTTGGGACAAAAAGTATACCAAGAATTTGCTCTATGTTAGAATGCCGAGTTTACTAGAATTATTCTGACTAGCAGTTCTTGGTATGGAGAAGTGTGCGTCAGCCCTGTATTTTCTTTCTTTGGGGAACTACAAGTCCCAGCATGGTAGAACCTCCCACTATATATATGTAATTAGGGTGTACAGTCCAGGATCCCCTACCTCATATATTCAATATTGTGGACACCGTACACATAAAGGTTTGGACTCCTTCAGCTTGGAGCGGCACTCCTCCCAACTGCCCTGATTGATTTTAACTAGCATGGGTACTCACATACTGCACATTGAAACTAAAAGCACAATGAAGGTAAATCCTACAAATCTGTACAATTTATCAGTTTTGGGGATGGGTTCAGGGCACAGGCCCCCTGGCATGGTATGGCCAGGTTGCCTTGAGGTAGCATGCTATGAAATTTAATTTAGCACTTAACACTCTGAATATTTTATTCCCACTAATACTACACTAATTTTTTCCCCACTAATACTTTTCACAATGTCCCCCCCCCCCCAGCACCTTTCACCTCTGTAACACTTTTTAATACATAGCTTATTGCTTCTTTCTTGACACTCATTAGCACCTTAGTGCTCATTAGCACCACTGGTGTGCTGCCCCGGGGTGACAGGCTCTCACCGTCTTCCTGGGGTCCTGCATCCCGGATTCAAACTAAGTGTTAGGGAGCCACCAGAGCTGAGGCCACCTACTGTAGATGCTGATTGGTGGGCTAATATTTTTTGGCCAAAAAGTATACCAAGAACCTCAAATTTGCTCTGTTAGATTGCAGAGTTTACTATAATTATTCTGACTAGCAGTTATTGGTACTGTGGAGTGTGCATCAGCACTGTATTTTCTTTCTTTGTTGAACTACAAATCCCAGCATGGTAGCACCTCCCACTATATATGTAATTCGGGTGTGAAGTCCAGGCTCCCCCCTCCCCCAACTGTGAGGGAAGGAAATACAATAATTTTAGAAAGAAAATTATTATAGTTTTAAAGAATGCGAGTTTAAGGACGTAGTTGGATATTCAATAGAAGGCCAGCAGAGGAAGGAAGGTGAGGGAGGGAGGAGAGGGAGGAAGGAAAGGTCAGTTAGGGGTCATCAGCATACAAGTGATATTGAAGGCTAAAGGTGATTATTAGCTTGTGAGTGAAGAAGAGTAGGGGAAAAGAGGAGGGCACTATGAACAGAGCATTGGGTAGTAGTTGGAAGCAGGGGTTGGGTATAGATGAATCGCCGGTCACATATCCGCATCCCGGAGAAGGATAGGTTGCACAAGAATGAAGAGAACCATGAGAGTGCAATGTCACAGAGGCCAATGGAGTTGAGGACACCAGGAGATATCTGAAGAAGGAGAGGAAGGTACCTGATGAGAGAGTGATAGGTTGAGCAGATGAGCAATGTGGGAGCAGGCACTAGGGGGGCTTTTCAATTGTTCGTCCTAACGTGATAATTAAAGGACACCCATTGTTGCTATTCAATTGTTTTGGGCGCTCTTTAATTATCGCGCCCAGGTAGACAGGGTTTGGTCACCTAAAGCGGCAAACCCTGTCTAAACTAATGGGCACAACAGGAAAAATTCCCGTTTGGTCGCCCAAACAGCCAACTTTTGCACATTTAAGCTTGCTGCCTCCTGGGTTGTGAGCGGAGATGTGACTGCCGCGGCTAATGTGCGTCTGATCGGAGCAACAACTGAATAGCTCTGATAGACGCCCATTAATTAAAACACTCTCGCCAGCAATTAAACAGCCCCCTAGGAGTAGGTGAATAGTGACTGGATCTGCATGGGTAGAGAGGAGAGGATTCCCTGAATTTAAATTTCTGAGAAAGGGAGAGAGGAAAACATTGTTATCAGTCCTGTTTTTTGGGGAGAGGGGGTGGGGCAGAGGAATACACAGGAAGGTGATGTCAGTGTAGGTGAAATTGGTTAATTTGCCTGATATCAGTGTATCGGACAGATAATTGCAGCATGTATGTGGGTGACCGATACGGTAATATCGTTCGGTCAGACCATACGATTCGATATTTTGTGTATGCCCTGCCCTGACAGACTGACTTCATGTATGCTGGTCTCGAACCTGTGACCATCTCTGCCGTAGTCCTGTTACTTACTTGTTGAGCCACTGGAGCTCAGTCCTGACATTTCACCTGCTCCTTCACATGGGAAGGAACAGGGAATTGTCTCCTCACCGGGTATGGAGGGCTGATATCAGTGCCAATACACTGTAAGAGATCACACAGTGTATGCCTGTGATATCTACAGTGTCAGATAAAATGCCTGTTGGTCTGGCAGGCATTTTATCTACCTGTGCATGCCTGGCATAATGCCCATTTATTTATTAACAAAGTGCTTCTGATGTATTTGCTAAAGATCTTTGCTTTTGCACATGGCTAGGCTCAGTGCTCAGGAAGATACACATCTTTTCTCTCTTGGGAGACACTTTTGCAAACTAGAGGTGGTTGCATCCAGTTGTTTGTAGAATTTCAAAGAGTTGTACTGTGCAAAAGTGTAAATGTCACATCATAGTCCAACCTCTTACCAATATTTATGAACACTTTTTCCATTATATTAATCTGCCCCATTTTTTCCTAAAATGTTTAGCTAGTACAGGTTGAGTATCCCATATCCAAATATTCCGAAATACGGAATATTCCGAAATACGGAATTTTTTGAGTGAGACTGAGATAGTGAAACCTTTGTTTTCTGATGGCTCAATGTACACAAACTTTGTTTAATACACAAAGTTATTAAAAATATTGTATTAAATGACCTTCAGGATGTGTGTATATGGTTTATATGAAACATAAATGAATTGTGTGAATTTACACACACTTTGTATAATGCACAGTTTTTAAAAATATTACCTAAAATGACCTTCAGGCTGTGTGCATAAGGTGTGTATGAATCATAAATGCATTCTGTGCTTAGACTTGGGTCCCATCGCCATGATATCTCATTATGGTATGCAATTATTCCAAAATACAGAAAAATCCGATATCCAAAATACCTTTGGTCCCAAGCATTTTGGATAAGGGATACTCAACCTGTAATATTTTAAATTAATCATGAGAGTGTACCTTATGCCAAATAAGGACAACATAGCACCTGCCCTGCTCCCAATCTGCCAAATCCCACCCATAAACACCCACTTGTTTTGGAAACTCTGTCCCTCTTGCATCACACAAACTGAGACTGCCCATAGACCATTGGGATGTATGAGGAGATATTGGGACTGGCTTTTATTGTGTGTATGTGTAGATTGTTTTACATTGCTTCGAGTGCAACTGGAAATGTGGTTATACCATGAAGTGCAAAATGCATTCCATCATAAGTTAATGACCGCCAGGTCTGAATTAGTACTAAATTCAATTTTGCACAGTGAAAACAGTTGTGTTCCTCTAAAAATGTGCCCTGTCCACTCCTTAAATCACATATTTGCACTCGTTGGCAACTTCTCACCTTGGCCAGTGTCACATTACAAAGTACAAGAGTCCTCACACAGGGTAATTACATAGAATAAAACACATTTACAGCTATACAAAATAAATTTGTGCAGATTACATAGCAACACTGAGGGAGACAGAGCCCAATAACAAGAGTTTACATCAGGGGTGTTCAACATGTGGTCCTCCAGCCGCTGTGAAACTACACATCCCAGCATGCCTTGCTACAGTTTTCTTATTAGGGCATCCTAAACCTGTGGCAGGGCATGCTGGGAGGCCAGGTAGTTTGGAGACAGGGTGGTATTTGGCTAAATAGATGAAGTGTGAGGGCACATTTGAAGGTGGGTAGGCTGGATGAATATCTGATGCGGTGTGGGAGGGATTTCCAGAGTATAAAAGCAGCACAGGAAAAATCATGGATTTGGGTGGGTGGGGGGAGGTGCTGATCATGTAACAGGTGAGACATCGGTCATTGAAAGAGGGAAGAGACCAGGTTGAGTGTGATTGGGAAAAATGTTGGAGATGTATGGAAGGGCTCTGAAGATGAGAGTAGTTTGAATTTCATTCTGAGAGGATGAGAGAGCCACTGGAGTGATTGACAGAGGGGGCAGCAGTGGTGGAGAGTTGCAAGAGGAAAATAAGGCATGCAGTAGAATTAATGATAGCTTGAAGTGGAGTAAACTGGGCAGGTAAATGAGGAGTAAAGGCCCCCATACATCTAAAGTCTGATTCCCTGAAGAAACGCAGATCATTGATGGCCTCTGATCGGCGGTCACTGATGATTGCAATCCGTCAGGAAATCAGGGAAATTCTTAATTTTAAAAATCCCTGATTTAATATTCTTGATTCCCCAATTTGGCCATCGGGAAGCTGGGACATTGCAACATTATATCGGTAATGCATGGGGGCCTTACGATTACAGTAATCACAACAAGAAATGATAAGGGCATGGATAAGGGTTGTAGTAGCTCCTAGGGAAAGGAACTACTGGATTTTTGTAATATTGCAGACATGGAAGCAGCAAGAGTGGGAGAGGGACTGGATGTGGAGAGAGAAAGAGAAGGCAGAGTCAGAAATGACACCCAGACATCGGTCTTCGGAAATGGAGGTATTGTCAAATTAGTGTTAGGGACCCACCAGAGACGAAGTCACCTAGACGCTGGTTGGTGGGCTAAAATTTTTGGGACAAAAAGTATACCAAGAATTTGCTCTATGTTAGAATGCTGAGTTTACTAGAATTATTCTGACTAGCAGTTCTTGGTATGGAGAAGTGTGCGTCAGTCCTGCATTTTCTTTCTTTGTGGAACTACAAGTCCCAGTATGGAAGAACCTCCCACTATATATATGTAATTAGGGTGTACAGTCCAGGATCCCCTCCCTCATATATTCAATATTGTGGACACCGTACACATAAAGGTTTGGACTCCTTCAGCTTGGAGCGGCACTCCTCCCAACTGCCCTGATTGATTTTAACTAGCATGGGTACTCACATACTGCACATTGAAACTAAAAGCACAATGAAGGTAAATCCTACAAATCTGTACAATTTATCAGTTTTGGGGATGGGTTCAGGGCACAGGCCCCCCGGCATGGTATGGCCAGGTTGCCTTGAGGTAGCATGCTATGAAATTTAATTTAGCACCTAACACTCTGAATATTTTTTCCCCACTAATACTACACTAATTTTTCCCCCACTAATACTTTTCACAACCCCCCCCCCCCCCCCCCAGCACCATTCACCTCTGTAACACTTTTTAATACATAGCTTATTGCTTCTTTCTTGACACTCATTAGCACCTTAGTGCTCATTAGCACCACTGGTGTGCTGCTTCGGGGTGACAGGCTCTCACCGTCTTCCTGGGGTCCTGCGTCCCGGATTCAAACTAAGTGTTAGGGAGCCACCAGAGCTGAGGCCACCTACTGTAGATGCTGATTGGTGGGCTAATATTTTTTGGCCATAAAGTATACCAAGAACCTCAAATTTGCTCTGTTAGATTGCAGAGTTTACTATAATTATTCTGACTAGCAGTTATTGGTACTGTGGAGTGTGCATCATCACTGTATTTTCTTTCTTTGTTGAACTACAAATCCCAGCATGGTAGCACCTCCCACTATATATGTAATTCGGGTGTGAAGTCCAGGCTCCCCCCTCCCCCAACTGTGAGGGAAGGAAATACAATAATTTTAGAAAGAAAATTATTATAGTTTTAAAGAATCCGAGTTTAAGGACGTAGTTGGATATTCAATAGAAGGCCAGCAGAGGAAGGAAGGAAGGTGAGGGAGGGAGGGAGGGAGGGAGGAGAGGGAGGGAGGGAGGAAGGAAAGGTCAGTTAGGGGTCATCAGCATACAAGTGATATTGAAGGCTAAAGGTGATTATTAGCTTGTGAGTGAAGAAGAGTAGGGGAAAAGAGGAGGGCACTATGAACAGAGCATTGGGTAGTAGTTGGAAGCAGGGGTTGGGTATAGATGAATCGCCGGTCACATATCCGCATCCCGGAAGCAGAGGTGGAGACGGAGAGGGATAGGTTCCACAAGAATGAAGAGAACCATGAGAGTGCAATGTCACAGAGGCTAATGGAGTTGAGGACACCAGGAGATATCTGAAGAAGGAGAGGAAGGTACCTGATGAGAGAGTGATAGGTTGAGCAGATGAGCAATGTGGGAGCAGGCACTAGGGGGGCTTTTCAATTGTTCGTCCTAACGTGATAATTAAAGGACACCCATTGTTGCTATTCAATTGTTTTGGGCGCTCTTTAATTACCGCGCCCAGGTAGACAGGGTTTGGTCACCTAAAGCGGCAAACCCTCTTTAAACTAATGGGCACAACAGGAAAAATTCCTGTTTGGTCACCCAAACAGCCAACTTTTGCAAATTTAAGCTTGCTGCCTCCTGGGTTGTGAGCGGAGATGTGACTGCCGCGGCTAATGTGCGTCTGATCGGAGCAACAACTGAATAGCTCTGATAGACGCCCATTAATTAAAACACTCTCGCCAGCAATTAAACAGCCCCCTAGGAGTAGGTGAATAGTGACTGGATCTGCATGGGTAGAGAGGAGAGGATTCCCTGAATTTAAATTTCTGAGAAAGGGAGAGAGGAAAACATTTTTATCAGTCCTGTTTTTGGGGAGAGGGGGTGGGGCAGAGGAATACACAGGAAGGTGATGTCAGTGTAGGTGAAATTGATTTTGAAGGTAAAATGGGTGGCAAAGTCAGGTGCTGAGATGATGGAGGGATGGAGTACAGGAGAAAATTAAAGGTAGGGAAGAGGCAGCGTGGATTGGAGGATTGGGAGATGAGAGATTTAATGATGGACTGCTTAAAGAGAGAGGGCAGAACTGTAGGGTGAGAGATTTCCTCTAGAAGCAATCATGACAATATAAAAATTTTTGAAGAAAGAGGTCAGGGTGGAGAGCAAGATTGAGGTGAAAGCTGGGACAGCAGAGTAAATGATAAGGCTCAGTTGTAGAGGAAGACAGCAGGCTTAGGGCCTAATTCCGACCTGATCGCAGCAGCAAATTTGTTAGCTAATGGGCAAAACCATGTGCACTGCAGGGGGGGGGGGCAGATATAACATTTGCAGAGAGAGTTAGATGTGGGTGGGTTATATTGTTTCTGTGCAGGGTAAATACTGGCTGCTTTATTTTTACACTGCAATTTAGATTTCAGTTTGAACACACCTCACCCAAATCTAGAGCCCTGTACACACGGGGAGAGATGTGTTCTGAGCGATCTATCAGTGACCGCTCAGCACACATCTCAGCACACATCTCTCTCCCCGCTCAGCACAGTGTGATATGTGCTGAGCGAGGGGGCGGACGGGGGGAGCGATCATTTCACCGAGTGGTGAAATGAGTGACCTACTAGATTGTGCCTGCATGCAGGCCAATCTAGCACCGGCAATAGCGACGCGTGGGGCCGCGCATCGCTTACGGTGTTGGGCATACACACGGAGAGATCCGTGCTTATATTCTAAGCAATCTATTCAGAATCAGATTGCTTAGAATTTAAGTACTGGTCTCTCGTGTGTACCCCCCTTAACTCTCTCTGCACATGTTATATTTGCCCCCCTGCAGTGCACATGGTTTTGCCCATTAGCTAACAATGAGATCAGATCTGAATTAGGCCCTTAGTGCAGGAGATAGTGGGGATGGTGGAAAGAAATAAAGTGAACATTTGACACAACCATTATCTGCACTTGTTACTATTTTTCATGCTATTGACACTCTTTATATATCAATACTTTGTTTCATGTAAACTTTGTATTTGCTCCAATAAAAAAAAATGTTTTCTTTTAAATAAAAATGTGATGCATTATTTTTCTGAAAGGAATGAATGACACCCATATTTTTGTTTTAGTTGCAGATGTCTTTCCATAATCTGGTATCCCAACTCTCTTCCAAGTTGTACAGTATTATGACTACGTCACAGAATATTCTCTTCATGTACAATATAAAGTATATACTATAGCAGGGGATATAGGTCATTAGGTCGACAAGATTTAGGCCGAACACTATTGGTCGACAGGGTGACTAGGTCGACATGCTCATTAGGTCGACGTGAACAAGGTCGACATGAGTTTTTGAAACTTTTTTTGGAGTCGTTTTCTTTGTAAAGTGACGGGGAACACCAATTGGTGCACCGAGTCCCCTCGCACTAAGGGCAAAGTGCTTCGCTGAGACCGGCACAGGTTACCGTTTCCATTTGTAGTCCACGTGGATGGTATAGTATGAAAAAGTTCAAAAAAATAAAAAAAAAAATTCAAAACCTCATGTCAACCTTTTTTTCAGGTAGACCTTTTCTTGACGACCTAATGAATGTAAGCCATAGCAGGATGCTGTACCATCCGGGGCCCCAACACACTTTTCAGAAGTTTACACGTTTTGCACCAGTTGGATTAGTTTATGTTATAGTATTTGTGTGATATGTTTATCTGGACTAAGGACCTGATTATTATTATTATTATCCTTTATTTATACGGCAGCACAAGGGTTCAGCAGCGCCCAATTACAGAGTACATAAACAAATAATCAATACAGGAAAACAGAAACTTAAGGGGGGTACTGACGGGAGAGATGTGTGCTGAGCAATGTTAACACAGACAGCTCAGCACACATCTCTCCTCCCGCTCAGCACAGCGCAATGTGCTGAGCGAGGGGGCAGCGACGACCGGGGGCCGCTAACTTCACCCAGCGCTGAAGTGAGCGACCCGCTAGATTGAGCCTGCATGCAGGCTCAATCTAGCACCGGAGATAGCGATGCACATCCCTATCGCTGGGGGGAATACACACAGCAGATCCGTGCTTAAAATCTAAGCAATCTAGTCAGATTGCTTAGATATGAAACACGGATCTCTCCGTGTGTACCCCCCTTTACAGTTGACGACAATATAGGACAAGTACAGCAGGGTAAATAAACATAGGTACATCAGCAGATGACACTGGAATAAGTATCAGGTTGCAGATGACTGATGGATTTGGTGCAGTTGAAGATTATTAAAGTAAGAAAAAGGATAAGCACACGAGGGAAGAGGGCCCTGCTCAAGAGAGCTTACATTGTAAATGGGAGGGGTAGACAGACAGGGGAGACACAGCAGCTTCAGTTGCAGTTTTTCTAAATTAGCAAAACTGCAACTGCTTACGATCGCATGCTAGGGGGCCACTCAGTACTGTGCAAGGGCGTCTAATATGCAAATGGCCACCAGCGATACAATCGCAATTCAGCTGCGATCGCATCGCTGAATAAAGGAAGCCCCCTTGCCTGCGCAGTCTGACTGCGAAGGAAGGCGCAGCATGGCCATATTTTCTGTCGCAGTAGCCGCATGTGACACCATGCAGCCGCCTCGAAAACAGCCCAGACCCGCCCCCATTTTTGACACACCGCCCCACGTTTATGCCTCTGCCTGTCAATCAGGCAGAGGTGTTCGCATTATTGAGATGCAATCACATCTCCCTGCCTGCACACTCGCAGTGTGGGCCATGCGCATGCGCACTGGCTCGCTATACTGGAGTACCGCATCTTAGATGCGACGCATACTGAATAAGGACCTAAAGAACACTTGCCTTCAACAAGATCTCATAGTTCAAGACTGGTAACCTTAGTAACTTTCTTTCATATCTGGAGTTTGGTTGGGCTACGAGAACAAAGGTGAAGTTGGCATCCCAACGTTCATGATTACGGTGTTCAGAAGACTGACACCGGAATCCTGACACCGCTCAGAGGGGGTATTCAAAGTTGTTAGCAAACCAAAAAAAGCACACTAAGGGGCAAAACCATGTGCACTGCAGGTGGGGCAGATGTAACATGTGCAGAGAGAGTTAGATTTGGGTGGGGTGTGTTCAAACTGAAATCTAAATTGTGGTGTAAAATAAAGCAGTCATTATTTACCTTGCACAGAAACAACATAACCCACCCAAATCTAAATCTCTCTACACATGTTACATCTGCCCCACCTGCACTGCAACATGGTTTTGCACATAAGTGTGCTTTTTTGGTTTTCTAACAACTCTGAATAACCCCCAGAATCCCTAACGTAAGTATGTCGGGAAGGTTTAGGCTTAGGCTGCAGGAGTGGAGGAGAGGGTTAGGCACTAAGAGGAGGGTTAGGGTTAGGCTGCGGGTATGGAGACTTAGGGTTAGGTTGCGGGAGAAGAGAGTTAGGGATAGGCTTCGCATATGGAGAGTTAGGGTCAGGCAGCTGTTGGAGGGGAGGCTTAGGGTTAGACTGCGGGTAGGAAGGGTTGGGGTTAGGGAGAGGGGTAGGGTTACCTTTCAAAAAGTGTCAGGATTCTAACCGTCGGCATGCAATTGTTGGTATTCTGACTGTCGGGATCCTATACCAAACCAGCAAGAACATTTGTGTGTTTGGAAACTTATTGGTTAAACCAATTCCTTTGCAACACAAAATACTAATCCTAAGTATCTAAGACACTATATATGTATTTGTTTGCGGCCATGATGCAGATAAGACACAAACGTCAGGAAAAAGTACGAAAGTATAGGAATCATTACTAATAGCAGAGCGTCTAAGTTGCACAAGGCAGCTCTTCTCCATTTGGAGCAAATAGACAAGTCTATGAGGAGACATCTGTATTAAAAGCGCCTTGAGTCCTGTTGGAGAAAGAGCGCTATATAAATAAAATTATTATTATTATTATTATTATTATTATTAAAAAAATATATAACTTCCTCCGGGTTAGCTCATTAGCCTGTTCCCTTAGGAATTGGTTCAGACTACTTTCAAACTAACAGAGCTTTTGGTAATGCGGTCAGGATTGGCAAGTCATCACATATATTTCATTGCATCTATCCATCACAGGATATTACAGAGATTGTTTAAATTCAGAATGTATCCTTTGCTGTGTATGAAGGACCAGTGTAATCGTTTCTCTGGAACCTGTTCATCCTCTGATAAGGATTACTTTCCTCATGAATGTGTAGGAACAGTCAGCACTGTTGTGCATTTCTAAAGTATTGTATTGTTGAGGTGTAGTACGGTTATAACATACTGTAATGTCATATAAACAGGTTTGGGTTTGGTGTACTGCCTTTGATAACAGCAGGCCAGATGTTCAAGATGAGCAGAGATCCGGCCGGCCAAGTATGTCTACCACAGGCAGTGCACCAAATCTAAACCTGTTTCGGTGACATGACGTTATCACCTTATACCTCGACAAGTTGGTGATGAATTTCAGCTGCTGATATGCCCTTTTACGAATCTCAATGTTGGCCATGTTTCTGCCAGCCCCACCATCTTACAACTAATGTTGGGACAACATAACTGATATGAGGCTCAGTCTAATGGCCATGAGGAGAAACAGGTGTCTACCTGCTCTGGCCTGGCGGGAATTAGAATGATATACAGAACATTCCACACATGAGAGGTCTTGTTACCTTACTTATTGAATCAAAAATGTAGATGTTGCGCATAGCAACCAATCAGAACCTATCATTGTTCCCTGGTAAAGTATTTGGTATTGTCAGTTATCACAAAATACAGCAGATTTGAACCTCATAATGCTACTATGTGGTGTTGTGATCTGTAACACTTTGTAACATAATTGAATAAGATAGCATATTGTATGGGGAAATGTGCGTAGCGCATGGGGAGAAAGACAGGTTCCCACTGTTTCAGAGCTACCTGCCTCTCCTGCCAAATTGTGTGCAATGAAATGAGTGAGTGGTGAGAGAGCTGGCAGATGGTGGATGAAGACTCTGCCGGGTCTGCGGACCGGACGCACCTCCGACCCCAGGACTGGGACAGTCCTTAATCCCGTGGCCCCCCCCACATCGGATACAGGAGTGACGAAAACGACAGCGGCTGCCTAAGTCGCATTGTGCATTATTAAAAGCGAAGCATTTTCCATGCCCCGCGCGCCCTGAACCGCCGCGAAAGCCGGCAGAACGAGGGGTGGGACGCTTAGCCCATCTCTTCGCTGTGCCGCTCTCCTCAGCGCCGGCCGAACCCTGGGTCAGTTCCGAGCAAAGTTCCACATCTTTCTTGCCGAAGTTATGGATCTGCCGCCCGTGTTGTTTTCGGCGAAAATCCTCGTCATAACGACGCCAGGCCGACCCTTTATACTTGTGGTACAGAACATGTATGAGGAATTGATATCGAACTATGTTCATATGTTCGTCCGGGCGGGTCTCTAGATAACATGCCGCAAATATCAACATGCAGCGTACCCAATTCGGGTAGGAGCGCAGAGCGTCCTCGCTGCCCTGCCCCTTTTTCTTGGCGGAAAGTAAGGCTTTTCTATCGTCACTAGTAAGAGCGAAAATATTCACATATTGGCCCTTACGGATTCGATCCCGGACCCGGGGCCTAAGACCACGTTGCACCGCCGTATTAGCGCAGTGCACGGTGTCCGATTCCACCGAGACTTGGGAGGCGGACGAGGTTGAATACCGACGCTCGCGTCGTCTGCGGCGCTTAACCCTGTGCAGTCCGCCATCAGAGGAGGACAGGCCCTCCGAGGACGTGGAGGCAAGGGAAGAGTCCGTGTACCGACGCCTGCGGCTGCGCCTGCTGCGCTTGCTAGAAACCTTACGCACCCTGCCGCCAGCACTAGAGGAGCCGGAGTGAGAAACCGATCCCAAGCCGCTAAGGGGTGTAACCGCGCTTCCCCGGGACCAGTCGGGGTCCGATGAAGACTCACCTGCACGAGAGGGAACACCGTCCGTCCCGACGGCCACTGGTCGACTCGCGGATGCACCGACAGACTCCATTTCTCTCCTGACGTCCGCGGCCGGGGGGACAAAAGAGACATGGTTTTCCCGCTCCTCCACCGGGCTTGCCGCAGCCGGGAGCGGGGCAGGCGGGGGAACCGTCGCGCCAGAGGACAGAAGCGGGGCAAGAGCATGCGCAATGCTATCTGCCAAAGAAGTGGAGGACCGCCCAAGTCCCCCGGGTACGGGGGATAACAAGGGCGCCACTGCCGACACAACAGCCGCACAAATGGCGGACAGAACGGTGGTGTCCACCAAGGGTGCCGCTGACGTGGCGTGCGTAGGAAAATCAGAGCCGCCACGCGGGTCGTGCTCCCCATGGGAGGATCGTAAACCCCCCGTTGGGAGCAAGGACCCCGATGATCCCTCACTGTCGGGCGTCACGGTATCGCCGTCCCGCTGGGAGAAATCCCGCGCCAATTGCTCCCGCCGCGATCTTCTCCGATCCCGCGTATTGGCCACAGAAGGAGAAACTGAAGAGTCGTCGCTACTGGAAGGAGGAGGCGCAATGTAGGCATGTGACCCCTCCGTATCCACATTGGCAGGAGATGACCGGCCGCGAGGAGGTGCGGAACGGACACCCCCCGACTGCGCACGCCGCCCCCTGGGGTGAGGAACCCCCGTCGGAGGCGCATGGCCGTGGACGGCGGCCGCAGCGCCTCGAGCCAGACGCGGTATCCTGGAGGGGAGGGGCGCCACAGGGCCACCCCCGGTAGGAGAGGCCCAGTGGGGCACGCCGCCGCGGGCGGACGCAGAACGCCCCCGCCGTATGGGCCCCTCCCTAGCGGAGATAGGTAGAGGAGGGTGTGCAGTAGCGGGGCGGGGGCGACGCCCCTCCCTGTCGGGGGGGGGGGGGGGCGCAGGCTGGACCTGACTGGATGAGGGGGAGGGCTGAACAGCGGGGACAGGCCTCATCTGGGCCCCCCTAGCGGCAGTATCCCCTGTGCCACGCGCGCGCTGCCTGGCCTGTGCAGGTCTGGCAGCCGCACGACCCCCTTCCCGCCCACCACTTGCCACATTTTGTCTTCTAGTATGCGGCTGCTGATCCGCGGGCCGGGAGCTCTGTCCCGGCCCCACGTGATCAGGGCAGCCGCGGGTAGCGAGCGGCGAGCTCAGGGACGGCAGGACACCATCCTTGGCCCTTTGCCGCGTACCTCCCCGGCCGCCCAGCGCTCCGTTCCCCGCCGCGGCTAGCAGCGGGGACGGAGAGCGCACGCGCGGGGGAGCCCGGGCGGGCGGCCGAGCCCGGCCGCGCGCGCCCTGGGGCTCTTGTACGGCCGCCGCAGCATTTCTTCCCCGTGCCGGCTGGACATCAGACGCGTCCATGAGCCGGGCGGGGGGGCCAGCGGAGCGGCTGGGGCGATGGGGGAGGGAGGATCAGTATAAAATACAAAGAGTAGTGAGGATAGAAAAAGAGAGAAAGTAGAGGATTATAAGGATAGGAAAAAGCAAAAGGGGTTAAAGATCAGAGGAAAGGGAAATATAAAGTATGAAATGAGATGTGAGCAGAGAATAAGGAGATTATTTAAATGTAAGGAGAGTGATACTTGCAGTCCTAACGAAAAGGCTGAAGAGAGGCAGGAAGTATCCTGCCAGCTGCATATATGCATGACAGGCCAGCCCCCTCTCATGCTGCAGCCAATGGGCCCCCCGGCCCACTCTCTGAGTTCCTCCCAGCCAAAAAACATTAACCCCTCACAGGCCAGGTGATGCCTCGAGCGGCGCTGCGGAGGCCCTGGACGGTGCGTTTATGCCGCTGTGGTCACATTATGTTCCCTACGCGGTCTTACAGTAAAAGACATGTGTCTGCTGTTGAATGTAAGCTATCTAAAGGACGCTTATTCTTGGACATTGTAGACTCTAGCAGAAAGTTCAATGGGAGGACGCATGAAATATTGAAGAGACAGTGCCTCGTCCCATGTGTGAGCGATCAGTAGTTCTGTTGTGGATGAACAGTGTTCAAAGCAGTTAGATTTCATGTGCACAAGAACCTGGAAGTGTGGGGTGAGGACATACATTTCGATTGGGCTTTTTAAGTCATTTGTTTGTACCTACATATATCATATTATATACGCATCCAGATATACTGTGTTGCTGTGTTGTTAATATTGCCAGTACTTTTGTTGGTTTGATCATTTTAATTAATAGTATTATATTTATTCTATACGTCAACATATTGTTAAGTGCATACTTTTAGCAGTGCCGTAACTAGACATTTTAGCGCTGTGTGCAAGTAACTGCATCGGCGCCCCCCCTTAACGTAAACTGGCGGCAGTGCGCGTGCAAAAAATATAGGGGCGTGGCTTCACGGGAAAGGGGTGTGACCACAAAATAATACCAAATCATACAATGGTGCACAGTAGTCTCCATTATTCAAATTACGCCGCACAGTAGCGCCACTACACCAGGTAGTGCCCCTTTTTCACATTACGGCAGACAGATTCCCCTTTTTACACATTACGGCAGACAGCGTCCCCTTTTTTACACAGTACGGCAGGCAGATTCCCCCTTACACCCCCTACCCTTAGAGTGTAGTGTAGTGTAGTGAAGTGTACTGTACTGTGTAGTGTACTGTAGTGAAGTGTAGTGTAATATAGTGTAGTGTACTGTAGTGAAGTGTAGTGTAGTGTCTGTGTAGGCACTTACATGATGTGTACGTTCTTCCAGCGCTGTTGCCGGCTCCTGACTCCTCCTGACAGAGTCCACTTCACAGGCAGAACTCAGCCGCAGCGCTGCCAGGACCTCAGCAGCAGCGGCGGCTTCAGCGGGACACAGGTGCGCGGGCGGCGGCTTCAGCGGGCGAGCGGGCGGGCGCCCGCGGCTTGGCTGGGAGAAGAGGTGGGTGGGTGGAGGACGGACATTGCAGCTTCACGCGCTGCAGCACTATAAGCTCCGGCTTGGCTGGGGTAGGAGGCGGAGATCATCGCTGCTCTGTGTTGGCGGAGGGCGGGCATTACTCGCGGCTTCATGAGCTGTACTGCTAGCTCCGGCTTTGGGGCGGGGGGAGGCGGAGCTGACAGTCTCATCACCTGAGAGTAGATTGTGAGGCCGACTGATTGCGCCCCAGGTCATCCTGCGCTGTGTGCAAGGCACACAGCGCACATACCTAGTTACGGCACTGACTTTTAGCATAATAAATGTTTCTAAATATCTCAACTCCATTGAAGCACTACTACATCTATTTTTAATTGATAGATTGCTCCATAAAGGATACCTCTACTTATACTGTACTGTACATCATTATACTTTGATAGGTAGGTAGGAAAGACCTACCAATATCCCAGGCAGCTTCCCCTGGTCAACGCAGATTTACTAATACATCCTAGATAAGGGAGTGCAGTGCATCTCATTCCAGTATTATCATTTTCAAATCACCTTGACATTTGTTGGGAGCATATGATAATAACAATGTTTACAATTAAATTATACCACAGAGTTAAGTTTCAACATAATGAACTTCATTTAGTTAACTCTTACCTGTCTGCATCATATGATTGCATATTCTTGGGGAAGTTAAGAGGGGACGCCAAGATGGTCGTATAATGATTAAATCCAAAATAGTCATAAGTCCCCTTAATACGTTTCTTCTCTTCTTCAGTGAATTCAGGAAGCCTGTTAATGAATTACATTTTAACTGTTGCAATATTTCACCTTCCATGTTATTAAACATTATTAAGGACCATACACACTAGTCGATTTTGAGCTCAAAGTAGTTCACTTTTGGCATCTTGAGCTACTCTGAGCTCAAAATCTCCTACTGTGTATGGGCGGGCGATGAGTGGTGAGCGCTGACGTACGCTTCTGCATCATCGCTGGCCGCCGACGTCCATTGGCCTGTTTTACAAGCCGAGTGAACTACTTTCCACAGTCTCCTACTGTGGAAAGTGGTTCACCCCCGTGAACATCGCTGGGCTGGGGTGAAAATCACTCAGTGTGTATGCACTGAGCGATTTTTCACCCAGCGATGTTCACATCATCGCTCTGCATACATGGCATGCTGGGCAAAAACGCCCAGTGTGTATGCACCTTTAAACGAACCTTGAGAAGTAATCATGACTTGTAAACAGATCAGCTCTTTGTCCTACTCATGAAGTACACAAAATTATTATTTCAGATTATTGGTAACAGTAGGTATGTGGCCTAATTCAAGGTTGATTGCAAAATAAAAATTTTCCCTAATGGGCAAAACCATGTGCACTGCAGATATAACATGTGCAGAGAACGTTAGCATGGGTGGGTTATATTGTTTCTGTGCAGTGTAAATAAAGGCTGTTTAATTTTTACACTGCAATTTAGATTTCAGTTTGAACACACCCCACCCAAATCTAAATCTCTCTGCACATGTTACATCTGCCCCACCTGCACTGCACATGGTTTTCCCCATCAGGGGAAAATTTTATTTTGCAATCAACCTTGAATTAGGCCCAAAGTGTCAGTCAATAATGGCACTACTACACTACACTACACATAAATATCACATCATGGGCCCTCATTCCGAGTTGTTCGCTCGGTATTTTTCATCGCATCGCAGTGAAAATCCGCTTAGTACGCATGCGCAATGTTCGCACTGCGACTGCGCCAAGTAACTTTACTATGATGAAAGTATTTTTACTCACGGCTTTTTCTTCGCTCCGGCGATCGTAATGTGATTGACAGGAAATGGGTGTTACTGGGCGGAAACACGGCGTTTCAGGGGCGTGTGGCTGAAAACGCTACCGTTTCCGGAAAAAACGCAGGAGTGGCCGGAGAAACGGTGGGAGTGCCTGGGCGAACGCTGGGTGTGTTTGTGACGTCAACCAGGAACGACAAGCACTGAAATGATCGCACAGGCAGAGTAAGTCTGGAGCTACTCTGAAACTGCTAACTCGTTTGTAATCGCAATATTGCGCGTACGTCGGTCGCAATTTTAAGAAGCTAAGATTCACTCCCAGTAGGCGGCGGCTTAGCGTGTGTAACTCTGCTACATTCGCCTTGCGAGCGAACAACTCGGAATGAGGGCCATGGTTTGGGTGTGAGTATTGTAATTTCAGCTACAGACACATATAACTGTTACTAACCTGTCTTTTAGATTGTTCCATCTAAGATGCTAACACGCTTCTTGATGTGAAGGTGAGGTGGTATATTTACTAAAGTGCGGGTTTACAAAAGTGGAGATGTTGTCCATAGCAACCAATCATACTTTAGGTTTTATCTTCTAGAAGGCGCTAGATAAATAAGTAGAATCTGATTGGTTGCTATGGGTAACATCTCCACTTCTACAAACCTGCACTTTAGTAAATATCCCCCTAGTGATTAGAGTGCTATTTTGTGCATCACCATAACTATTGTAGCAGATGTACTCTGATTGTCCGGCCTTGTATGTGGTGCCAGTGACAGCTGTATCCAGTGGCGCCGAGAGAGGGGGGGAGAGGGTACAAATTACTAGGGCCCAGGTCTGATGGAGGGGCCCAGTGGGGGCCCAGTTCCCCCACCCCACCCCTCTTACCTGGATGCAGCAGCTGCAGCTTTTCTTCTCAGCCCAGCACACGCTGCTGTATGCTGGGCTGCAGTGTGGCCAAGGAAGTGTTTAAAATACTTTTTTTTTTTCTGTATTTTTTTCTAAGGGTGCATGACCATTCCTCCTGTGATTAGGCCATGCCCCCTGAAAAGTACCTAGGCCCAGCCAGGCTTTCTACTGCCCTGGCTGGCAGGCAGGCCATGTTCCTGTGAGTGGGTGCTTCTTATGTGCTAGACACGCCCCCAAAGAGGTATGGCCGTGCCCCCAGCATGATGCGGTCCCACCCCCTCCAGGGGGGGCATGGGTGCCTAGAAAGTTGTTGTACCAGGGCCCAGGATTTCTCTTGGCAGCCCTGGCTGTATCATTGTCAGCTGTGTTTTATATAACAGGTGGCAGCACTGGCATGTAGTATGAGTATGAAGCTCTGTGGGGTGCACTCCCCTCGGCTTATCTGACATGCGCGAAGGACCACGGAGTTGGTCACAGACTGCTGCAGCGCTTGTTTTGAGGAATTTGTGAGTAAGAAGTATGAGATCTGCGGAGGGGACACACACGTACATTCTCTCAAGAGGAGGAATGGGGTGTAGGGCTGTACCTGGCGTAATGTGTATAAGGGGCTTTACCGGGTGTAATGTGTGTAAGGGGCTCTACCGTGGCGTAACACATATAAGGGATACTACTGTGTGGTTTAATGTGAATAACGGACTCTACTTAGTGGTGTATTGTGAATTGATGCTTTTCTGTGGCCACACCCCTTCCCCATGAAGCCGCGTCACCATATTTTTGAAGCGCATCTTCGGCGCGCCCTGTCCCTGTTTTAAATATGGGGAAGGGGGGCACCAATTTTCTTTCTGACAAAGGGCTCCAAAATGTCTAGTTACGGCTCTTATTTTGTGTCTCTATATTTAAAACTGCTGATGTTGATAACCTATAGGTTCCCTTAATTAAAGTGTTGTGAGGGTCTCTAGTGTATAAAAACAAAATTTTGGTTCCCATTAGGCTCCGCACTCCAGGTTAGCCAATGGAAATCAATTGTGGGTCCACATCTGAGATGTTATCATCAGCAATCTAGAAGATAAATGTACGGTAATATTGTGTATATCATTCTTACATTACACAAACACTACATAAGTAAACCATTTTGGTAGCTAGTAAATTCCAAGGGCTGGTGATCGTCATAAATATCATACAAAAATAACAAAAACATATCGACTGCATGGAATCTCTGTTTATACATATATATATTTTTAACTAAAACAGTAGAAGGTGCATTAAAGAAACACATTGTATAAAAATGGGTAAAATAAAATGTTTGTGTTTTTACCGAGATTTAGGCAGTGACTGAGCAAGACTTCTCTCCCGCACCCTTGATTTCATGATCTCATTGTAGTCGCCATTTTTAAAAATTGGGTTTGCAAACCATCCGCCATAAAACTAGACAGCAAAAAAGAAATGTGTGTTTCCATTACTTAGGATGCTAATGCCACGCAAAGTACAAACCATTATATTTTGTTCTGTATTAGGCTTCCATAAGATGTTAAATCTGTGCAGTAAAATGATTTGATCACTCAGTGGCGCACGCAGGGGGGGTTTCTAAGTACCCAGAAACCCCCCTTACGGACCAAAACTGTTTTTTCAGCAGACGGGGACAGCCTTGTCGAAGTACCTGAAGTACGAAACGCGTTGGACGTGGCTGAGTGACGTGGACGCTGTGACATCATCCTCCGGAATCAGAGCCGGTGGTCGGAAGACGTTATCGGCTAAGTCGCGGTGGAAACACCTTTGCTGTTGAATTTTAACCTCAATGTATGTAATCAGATGTTACAAGTAAAAGTTGTTACTTTCCATATAATCAAGAGTGCGCTCTCCATTTTTTTTGACTATATATATTATATATATATATATAATGTTAACACTGCATATGGGTGGTCCCTGCAGTCTGTGTACAGACGGTCAGCGTGTCGCCCATACAGACATGCATATACATTGATATATCTATCAGGCGGTTCGGTAGTGCTTACCTGCTATGTCTGTGAACTACGTCGTTCATAGACATATCGGGTGTACACACCTGCTGATGAACTACAGATATATCATTTGTCATTAGAACAAATTATATATCTTTGTAGTGTGTACCCAGCATTACACAATGCTACTGTATGTTCAGCTCTCATCCCCAACTAGAAAAGTGTGACACTGGGAGGTTCGTGGGGGGAAAACGGAGGAGAACACTCTGGAAGTTGAAAAGTGATAAAAAATGCTGGCATGGCTCGCAAACACAGTATTTCCCCTACTCTTGAGGCCAAGGGTGAATTGGCCCGCCGAGACACTGGGTAGGTTCCTGCTGGGACGGTTCTATTTACCCCTCTGCCGAACCAGCTGCCTGTCGGCCCGGGCTGATACATGTGGCTGCTGGTCGGATGCTGAACTTCCGGTATTTGTGTTCCACTACTATGGAACGCAAACTGGAAGCTCTGATGTGCGCCAGTTAGCGGTCACTAACAGCGAGTGTGATTGTACTGTGACTCCCTGCAGCTGGAGTCAGGGAGAGCCCAGCACAGCAGCCACACATAGAAGACACACCAAGGGGGCAGAGAGAGGTTCTCTCTCTCTCACTTGAGCCCCACCTCCCCAAGAGACATGACCGGAGCATGGTGACTCCGGAGCCCCCCATAGGATCACCCCCAGGATGTGACTCCTGGATCCCCTTGCACAATAAGGAAACTTTCCAGCATGGCATCCACTATTTCTCCTCTGTCCATTCCCTGTGTCTCTCCTGGCTGCAGTCCTGTCTCTGCTGCTCTCTGACTGCCTCTGCTGCTCTTTGACTCACTGTCTGTGTCTCTCTGTCTGCTGCTCTCTGACTGTATTTGTTTTTGCTGCTCTCTGGCTGTCTCTTTTTGGCTGATACTGCTGCTCTCTTGCTGTCACTGTCTCTGCTGCTCTCTTGCTGTCTGTATCTGCTGCTTTTACAGGGGGCTGGCTTCTCAGACACAGAGGTAATATAGTACAGGGCGTGTTACTGGAGTGAAACAGGCATGTTGCTGGAAGTGATTGCGTATAGAAACGCTGAATTGCGCACATTGGAGACAATACTCAGATGGATGTTCTGCACCTAGCATAGGGCTAGTAAAAGTTTTAATGGTGTGAGCGATGGTGGTGTTAAAGACAGACAAAGCATGACTGCAGCACCTGAAGACACTGACAGAGGGCATCTCAGTTCTTGCATATTCGGACACATGGATGTTCACTAGGGATGGCAATGTAGTGGCATTAGCATAAAGTCACATACACAACTGCAGCAAAAGTCGCAAGGAAAGCTACAACTGCGTTTAACTCAGATCAGGCCCTATGAGGAGGGATCAAGCCCCCTGCACAGACTCCACCCCCATTAGAGCTGCTTACATAAATTTCCAAGGTTGGTTTTCCTCCCCCCAATCTGCCCCTTCATGAGGCCATGCCCCCTAATTTGGGGTGTGTGACTTCGGTGTGTGCAAATGCCCCTCTCTCTGGCTGATAGAAGTTATGCAGTATCCAGCAGCAACTGTGCCTCTGTGCTTCACGCCATGGGGCACATGCGATGTGCAACTTTTTAGTGACTTGAATGCAATCAGTTGAAAAACATCTACCATTTGCGTGAACATGGGCTTTGCTGCCCTAAATGTCATCAATTTTATATGAAAACAGTTTTTTTTGGGTATGCATTTTCCTAAAACAAATTGCAATGATCAGTTTTGCTATTTATTGTTTCCTTTCTACTTTAAAGGTCCTTGGGTGGTTATTTGGATCATACCATCATCAATCTTCTTGCTGCATCAACGTCTTCCTGCTTGTATGGATTTCTTGGTTCAGCCCAATCAGAATTGATAGTGATAGAAATGAGGCCTTCTTGTTTCGCCCTGTACGTACTGTTGTAGAGGTGCCAGGCCTCTGCGTGTGCCTTTATTAGATTATGCCCAGCTTCATATGGTGCACGCCCAGGCCTGCCAGCAATTCCTTAAAGGAATGAAACAAATATCAGATTTCAAACAAAAGAACAAACGTATCAAAAATAGGATTTTAATTACCTGCCGGTAAATCCTTTTCTCGTAGTCCATAGAGGGGCATAGACGGGTCCACTAGGAGCCATTGGCACTTTAAGAGTTTAAGAGTGTGGGCTGGCTCCTACCTCTATTCCCCTCCTACCAGACTCAGTATAGAAACTTCTTGTTGAGACGAGAGGCCATCATGTCTATTTGAGGTACACCCCAAAGATCTGTTACCTCCGTGAACACCTCCGTATGGAGTCCCCACTCTCCTGGATGGAGATCGTGTCTGCTGAGGAAGTCCGCTTCCCAGTTGTCTACTCCCGGAATGAAGATTGCTGATAGCGCCAACGCGTGTTTTTCTGCCCAGAGGATGATTCTTGACACCTCTGACATTGCAGCTCTGCTCTTCATTCCACCCTGTCGGTTTATGTAGGCCACCGTCATTACATTGTCCAACTGCACTTGAATGGCTCAATCTCGCAGAAGATGGGCCGCTTGGAGAAGACCGTTGTAGACGGCTTAGTTCCAGAATGTTTATTGAAAGGCTGGATTCCAGGCTTGACCACCTTCCTTGGAAGGTTTCCCCCTGAGTGACTGCGCCCCAGCCCCGGAGACTTGCATCCGTGGTTAGAAGGATCCAGTCCTGAATCCCAAACCTGCGGCCCTCCAGAAGGTGAGGTATTTGCAGCCACCAGAGGAGTGAAATCCTGGCTTTCAGCAACAGACGGATTCTCTAGTGCATGTGTAGATGAGATCCCGACCACTTGTCCAGGAGATCCAGTTGGAAGGACCGAGCATGAAAACTTCCATACTGTAGAGCCTCGTAAGAGGCCACCATCTTCCCCAGAAGGCGAATGCACTGATGAACTGATACCCGAGCTGGCTTCAGGACATCCTGGACCTTTGTTTGAATCACCAACACTTTCTCCTCTGGCAGAAACACCCTCTGCACTTCTGTGTCGAGGATCATTCCCAGAAAAGACAACCTCCTTGTTGGCTCCAAATGTGATTTTGGAAGGTTCAGGATCCAATCGTGTTCCCTGAGCAAACGAGTCGTGAGAGCAATGGACTGCAACAACGTCTCCCTGGACGATGCCTTCATCAGTATATCATCCAGATATGGGATTATGTTCACCCCCTGTCTGCGGAGAACCATCATCTCTGCCATCACCTTGGTGAACACTCTCGGGCCTGTGGATAGGCCGAATGGCAGCGCCTGAAATTGATAGTGACTGTCTAACAGTGCAAATCTGAGATAAGCCTGGTGCAACAGCCAAATTGGAATGTGGAGGTATGCATCCTTGATATCCAGGGATATCAGAAACTCTCCCTCCTCCAGACCTGAAATCACTGCTCTGAGAGACTCCATTTTGAATTTGAACACCTTCAGGTACGGGTTCAACGATTTCAAGTTCAAAATTGGTTTGACCGAACCATCCGGTTTTGGTACCACGAAAAGGTTTGAATAATAACCCTTGTTTTGCATATGAGGTGGAACTGGGACTATGGCCTGTGACTTTTCCAATTTTAGGATGGCTTCCTGTAGGAAAGCCCTGTCTATCAGCAAAGCTGGCAAGTCTGATTTGAAGAATCGGTAAGGCGGGAGTTTGTGAAACTCCAGTCTGTACCCCTGGGACACAACATCCTGTACCCAGGGATCCAGGCCGGACGACACCTAGACGTGTCCGAAATGTCTGAGTCTCGCACCCACCAGCCCGTCCTCCAGGCTTTGCGGTCCACCGTCATGCTGAGGATTTTGAGGAACCAGAAGCAGGCCTCTACTCCTGGGAGCATGCAGGTGCAGGCTTTTTGGATTTTGCACGACCACCTCTAAAGAAAGTGGTAGGCGGTTTGGACTTTTTTGCCTTAGCGGTCCGAAAGGACTGCGGAACAGCCGAAGAAAATGGTTTCTTCATAGAAGGCATAGCAGAGGGAAGGAAAGGTGACTTACCCACGGTTGCCATGGAAATCCACGCATCCAACGCTTCCCCAAATAGAGCCTGACCTGTGTAGGGTAGGTTCTCCACACTTCTCCTGGATTCCGCATCTGCAGACCATTGGCGTAGCCAGAGTCCCCTGCGGCCTGAGACCGACATGGAAGATATCCGTGCAGTCAGCATACCCAGGTCCTTCATGGATTCCACCATGAACCCCTGCAGAATCCTGTATGTTACGTAAAAACAATTCAATGTCACTTCTATCCATTGTATCCAAATCCTCTAGTAATGTGCCTGACCACTTTACTATGGCTTTAGAAATCCATGCACAGGCAATAGTGGGCCTTAACGCCACTCCTAAAGCAGTGTAAATCGATTTGAGCGTAGTGTCTTACGATCAGCCAGTTCTTTTAACGCGGTAGATCCAGGGACAGGTAAAACCACCTCTTTAGACTGTCTGGAGACAGATGCGTCAACAATGGGTGGGTTTTCCCATTTTTTCCTATCCTCCTCAGGGAAGGGAAAAGCAACCAGAACCCTTTTTGGGATCTGGAATTTTTTCTCCGGGTTTTCCCAGGATTTTTCAAATATAGCGTTTCATTCTTTGGACGCAGGGAAGGTTAGCGAGGCTTTCTTATTATCAGTGAAGTAAGCCTCCTCAACCTGCTCATGTGTTGTGTCAGTAATATTTGCACTTCAAGAGTAGCTCCCGACCAGCGCAGCTTTAGTGTGCTGGCCGGGAGCTACTCATCGCTCCCTGGCCCGCATCGGCTACGTGACATCACACAGCGCTGCGGCCTGACCCCCGTTTAGTCCCGCCACGCCTGTGTTGGCTGCACCGCCCCCAGGAAACGGCGGCCGCCGTTCCGTCCCTTCCCGCCCTGCGACCGCCTCTGCCTGTCAATCAGGCAGAGGTGATCGCAGCCCTGCTACGGCCTTCGTCCGACTGGCATGCGCCGGCACACTACGGCGCTGGTGCATGCGCAGTAAAGACCCGTTCGCTCTGCTGCGACAAACAGCAGCGAGCGAACGGGTCAGAATGACCCCCCGAGTCCCTAGACATGGCTGTGGGAGATAACAACACCCACACACACACACACACACACACACACACACACACACACACACGGAAATGTCAGACACAGTTTCCCCCCAAGGATGCCACAGAGAGACACAGAGATTGGAGCCAACCCACACACAGCACTTTCTGAAGTAGAACAAATAAAATGACCAGCGTTATCTGTGTGACTTAATAGACTACACATAATTTACACAGCCCCTCCCCCCCCCCCCCCCCTTCCTTCTACAACCCCCTGGTGCCGCACAGGATAGCTGGAGTTGCTTGGAGGGACAGCTCTCCCTGTCAGCATCTGTTGCACAGGAACTGCAGGCAGGAAAATGGCGCTGAACGCTGCTGGGTCCGCTCTGAAGAGAAGTTCCACCCCCTGAACCTGGCGCTGCTTCCCGTTCTTCATTTTATTATACTGGCCTGAGGATTCTGCTGGCAGTGATCCGGGGACCCTGACAGGCTTGCTGGCCAGTGTAGGGTATCGGAGCTGGCTCAGGGCGCCCCTCACAGCGCCGCACTATGTACCGCTGAGCCCCGGAGCGCAGTTAGCACTGCGCTCCCTACCCTGTTGCCACCATCTTCACACCGGCTCCCTGCTTGCCAGGGGGGGCGGTGACTCACTCCCCACCGAAGTCTTATGGCTCTGTAAGGGGGTGGCGGCATGCTGCGGGAGTGAGCGGTCGCCTGGAGCGGCTAACAATCAGCACCCTCAGGAGCACAGTGTCCTGTCAGCGGAGATAGTGGCTCAGACCCCTCAGGACGGACACTACTCCCCCCCCCCCCTTAGTCCCACGAAGCAGGGAGGCTGTTGCCAGCAGCCTCCCTGTGCCTAAACTTACTCTTAGAAAAAAACAAAACTAAAGAAGCTCTAGGAGCTCCCCTAGCTGTCACCGGCTCCTCCGGGCACATTTTCTAAACTGAGTCTGGTAGGAGGGGCATAGCGGGAGGAGCCAGCCCACACTCTCAAATGCTTAAAGTGCCAATGGCTCCTAGTGGACCCGTCTATACCCCATGGTAATAATGTGGACCCCAGCATCCTCTAGGACGTAAGATAAATATATTTTTCAAGGAACTTATACTCAGGCTGGGATGTCCTGTTACATATATGATTCTACAAAATAACAGTGGTGCGTAATTCAGTGGTACGCAATTCTCAAAGCAATACTTCTTATTTATAGTCAGAGTCAGATAATTTAGAAAGAAAAGATTAGTTTTTTTCATCTGATATATGTAGTTAAAAATAGTTCTGAAAGGAAAATGATAGTTCTGTCTGAGTGATTAAAGTTGTTGGGCCCTCCTTACAATCACAGTTATAGTCCTGTCCAATGTAAGAAAATAAAAAGAAGACCAGAAAAAAATGTGAAAATGAACTGTCCCCCACCCCCGAGGATTTCTCAATGGCAGAATTGACATGACACCCAGTGCCAGACTGTGACAGCGCACAAGGATCAATGGTTCAGATGTATTAAGCCTGGAGAAGTGATAAAACACTGATAAGTGGAAGGTGATAACGCACCAGCCAGTCAGCTCCTAACTGTCATTTTTCAAACCCGTAATGATTGGTTGGTGCGTTATCACCTTCCACTCATCACTGCTTTATTACATCTCCAGGCTTAATACATCTGCCCCATAATTACAAACCCCTCAGCTTTCATTTTAGCTATTACTGTATATACAGTATACCAACACAAATATATTGTATTACTTGTATTGATCATCTAATATGTGAAACTACTGTACAGGGGTCACCTTACTACCAATGAGAAGGAGGCCCATTTCTTTACAGTACAAATGGGTCTATATATCTATACAACATTGTATATATTTGCACGCTGATTGACAGGAGAAGGCCGTTTGTGGGTGGTAACTGCCCGTTTTCTGGTAGTGTCAGGGAAAATGCAGGCGTTCCCAAGCATTTTCAGGGAGGGTGTGTGGCGTCAGCTCCGGACCCAATCAGCCCGTTCTGATCGCACTGTAGGAGTAAGTCCTGGGCTGCACCCACACTGCACACAGTGGTAAAAACCATCCACTGGTGAGTGAGGTGCAAACGGATTTGCAGCTGTCTGCTGACTGAGGGATTTTTAGCAGCTCGGCGTACACATGCGATCGCACACTTGCACAGCGAATATACACTCCCCTTGGGCAGCGACTACTCGAATGCAGGACTACAATTTTAGCAGCCTAGCGATCAGGTCTGAATAACCCCCATGATCGTGTGATAATTGTTCAAGTGTATTATTTTATATCATCCGTAACAATCAATTTTGTGGTGTGTCAGTTTATTTCCTGAATTATGTCGTTAGGACATATTGGTGGTGGGAATCATTATAATAATATTATTTGCTATAGCCTAATACTTTTTAAACAGCAATCCCTCACATCCAAAGACCATCAAGTATCCACATTCCCTGTGGTCACAGTGAGAGCCTGTATGTGCGGGATGCGCTCCAGATATCGGTGGTCTAGATCCTGGCAGTCGAAATAACGACGCCAGAATCCCGACATTGCTTGAAATGCCGGCGCCAGCATTCTGACTGTACAAAGTGAGCTTTCAACAAATTCTATATTTTCTATGTATTTTTATACTTAGATCTATATTTCTTCTGATCAAGTTCTCCAATAACGTAAAATTTGGGTTTTTGACTCAAAAGTTGAATTTAGAATATATTCAAATGATTTAGATGTTTGCTATAAATGTTTGGTAAATCAGTATGCTATAATATTTACAGAAGTAGTACCATTGTTCAGTGTCTATAGAGTTAACTACTCATCATGCGCTATTGATTAAAACTGTTTTATTTAATCAAGCTAGACTTTGTGGATATAAAGTTTTCCTTCTGTTATTGGTGTTGCTACTCCAAGGCTTTGGGTACACAACAGAACAGGTTTTTGTGTCAAAGTTCTGACCAGCGTCCGGCCAGGACTCCAACCCCCTAGTATGTCTTCTGGGATCCAATCTTACGCCACAGCATGGCGTGACTAGAAGGGCTGTTTAACGTACCAGGAGGCTAGATGTATGTGGACACATCTGTATGTCTTCTGGAATCCAATGTTACCATTCTGTGAATGTTTCTTCCAAATCCATCTATTGGAAGGCCCAGAATATGTTCCCTGGTTAAAGTTCTAACTGGCGCATTCCGCCGTGAGGTTCTGCCTGGTGCATTCTGCTGTGACGACCCCAACCCTCTGGTATATCTTCAGGGATCCAATGTTACCACTCTGTGAAGTTTGCTTCCAAATCCATCCAGTGGAAGGCCCATGGTCCCTGGGTGAAATTTCTGCCTGGTGCATTACGCTGTGAGGCACGACAGGAACCCTAACCCCCCTAAAACCTGGCCAGTAGCCAACTGGACCACCTCACATTTGATTCCTCCTAAGTGGTGCAGGGGTGTCTGAATGCATAACCGGACAGGTAGACAATCAAACATACTAATAAAAATCTAAATGTAAATAAAATATGTTGCTACTTGCAGGCTGCTTCTAAGTTTCCTGTTAGTCTGGACCCAAAAAAACATACACAACAATAGTGAGTGAGCGCCCTAGAGGTGAATGGATATTAGGACCCAATTAAATGGTCCTCCAACCCCTCTTGACCAGGTGCAGTTCTTTTTAACGTCTGTTTAGACTAAACGACACATGTTCCACATTAGTACATTTCTTAAAAGGCTTTTTCACATAAAAACATTTGCAAAATAGCAGAATATCTATATTAGACAAATATCCGTCTCCCGACTTCTTCTCAGGAAGGTAAGGAATCACAATTGTAAGATAGAATCTGTGTGTGTGTGTGTGTGTGTGTGTGTGTGTGTGTGTGTGTGTGTGTGTGTGTATATGTATATGTATGCAACGTTTCGGCTCCACATCAAAATTGGGAGACTGGACCCGTTTATTCGAATTAAGTCCTGGAGTGCCGCTTCATTGTGCTTATATCTTCAACCTGTCATGAGTGCCGAATACAAATACTATTTATATATATATATATCTGGAGAAAACATTTAGGAGACGAAGTATCCACGAAACGCGTTGGGGCGGAGCCTGCCAGACGTGTGTGCCTCTGTTCCACTCGGCCTTCTTCTCCCTGTGTCCGCTGCGAGTGGCCAGACGGGTCCGGATTATCGGCGCGGTGCATGGTCCTGGCGTTCGTACACAGAGGCGGAGGTTTGCCTGGTGGATGTTTTTTATGCTCTGTGACTGGCCCAAAGTGTGGGTCTTATCTGGTACGGGAACACACTTACCTTTTACCTGTTTGTGTCTAATGATGCATGCATAAAACAAAAAATGATTTGACTATGGGTGCATTCTCCTAAATTTTTTCTCCAGGTATCTTTCTGCTCAAAGGGATTCTGAGCCTCTGGGGAATTGCTGCGGTGTTCATTACACCAGTGCCGAAAGCACAAGGTCCACTACCTGTGAACTGTGAATGAACTATTGATAGACTACCAGCGCACCTGTACATCGTTTATTTCAGCATATATATATATATATATATATATATATATAAAAGATATATATATCAGATATATGGCCCTGGCCCGACCTGTGTCATTCATGAGTGTGTCTGTTTAATGGGATAGTATAGTAGAGATAGTGGTATTCAACCACCTGTCTTGGGGCGCTACTGGTCTGCCATTGCTACAGTTGGGATCTTATATTTTTAAGATCCATTTTGGATAATTATCTTTGCTATACTATCCATTTAGATATTACATTGTATTTTAAGTGGAGAGACTGAGGCCTCTAATTATACTTGGAAAATGTCCTTAGAAGGGGTAACTGGTACCCATTATTGCTGTCCTGCATGATTCTTTACCTTTAGTACATTGCTTTATTTCTATGATGTAATTTCTGCAGATGTTAGTGTGTTATAATTTTATCATTATGTGCAATCACAGTGCATTAAAAGCACCTTCAGTGCTAAGGTTGGCAGTCAATAGTAGAGATGAGCGCCGGAAATTTTTCGGGTTTTGGTTTTGGGTTCGGTTCCGCGGCCGTGTTTTGGGTTCGACCGCGTTTTGGCAAAACCTCACCGAATTTTTTTTGTCGGATTCGGGTGTTTTGGATTCGGGTGTTTTTTTCAAAAAACCCTAAAAAACAGCTTAAATCATAGAATTTGGGGGTCATTTTGATCCCAAAGTATTATTAACCTCAAAAACCATAATTTCCACTCATTTTCAGTCTATTCTTAATACCTCACACCTCACAATATTATTTTTAGTCCTAAAATTTGCACGAGGTCGCTGTGTGAGTAAGATAAGCGACCCTAGTGGCCGACACAAACACCGGGCCCATCTAGGAGTGGCACTGCAGTGTCACGCAGGATGTCCCTTCCAAAAAACCCTCCCCAAACAGCACATGACGCAAAGAAAAAAAGAGGCGCAATGAGGTAGCTGTGTGAGTAAGATAAGCGACCCTAGTGGCCGACACAAACACCGGGCCCATCTAGGAGTGGCACTGCAGTGTCACGCAGGATGTCCCTTCCAAAAAACCCTCCCCAAACAGCACATGACGCAAAGAAAAAAAGAGGCGCAATGAGGTAGCTGACTGTGTGAGTAAGATAAGCGACCCTAGTGGCCGACACAAACACCGGGCCCATCTAGGAGTGGCACTGCAGTGTCACGCAGGATGTCCCTTCCAAAAAACCCTCCCCAAACAGCACATGACGCAAAGAAAAAAAGAGGCGCAATGAGGTAGCTGACTGTGTGAGTAAGATAAGCGACCCTAGTGGCCGACACAAACACCGGGCCCATCTAGGAGTGGCACTGCAGTGTCACGCAGGATGTCCCTTCCAAAAAACCCTCCCCAAACAGCACATGACGCAAAGAAAAAAAGAGGCGCAATGAGGTAGCTGTGTGAGTAAGATAAGCGACCCTAGTGGCCGACACAAACACCGGGCCCATCTAGGAGTGGCACTGCAGTGTCACGCAGGATGTCCCTTCCAAAAAACCCTCCCCAAACAGCACATGACGCAAAGAAAAAAAGAGGCGCAATGAGGTAGCTGACTGTGTGAGTAAGATAAGCGACCCTAGTGGCCGACACAAACACCGGGCCCATCTAGGAGTGGCACTGCAGTGTCACGTAGGATGTCCCTTCCAAAAGACCCTCCACAAACAGCACATGACGCAAAGAAAAAAAGAGGCGCAATGAGGTAGCTGACTGTGTGAGTAAGATAAGCGACCCTAGTGGCGGACACAAACACCGGGCCCATCTAGGAGTGGCACTGCAGTGTCACGCAGGATGGCCCTTCCAAAAAACCCTCCCCAAACAGCACATGACGCAAAGAAAAATAAAAGAAAAAAGAGGTGCAAGATGGAATTGTCCTTGGGCCCTCCCACCCACCCTTATGTTGTATAAACAAAACAGGACATGCACACTTTAACCAACCCATCATTTCAGTGACAGGGTCTGCCACACGACTGTGACTGATATGACGGGTTGGTTTGGACCCCCCCCCAAAAAGAAGCAATTAATCTCTCCTTGCACAAACTGGCTCTACAGAGGCAAGATGTCCACCTCATCATCATCCTCCGATATATCACCGTGTACATCCCCCTCCTCACAGATTATCAATTCGTCCCCACTGGAATCCACCATCTCAGCTCCCTGTGTACTTTGTGGAGGCAATTGCTGCTGGTCAATGTCTCCGCGGAGGAATTGATTATAATTCATTTTAATGAACATCATCTTCTCCACATTTTCTGGATGTAACCTCGTACGCCGATTGCTGACAAGGTGAGCGGCGGCACTAAACACTCTTTCGGAGTACACACTTGTGGGAGGGCAACTTAGGTAGAATAAAGCCAGTTTGTGCAAGGGCCTTCAAATTGCCTCTTTTTCCTGCCAGTATAAGTACGGACTGTGTGACGTGCCTACTTGGATGCGGTCACTCATATAATCCTCCACCATTCTTTCAATGTTGAGAGAATCATATGCAGTGACAGTAGACGACATGTCCGTAATCGTTGTCAGGTCCTTCAGTCCGGACCAGATGTCAGCATCAGCAGTCGCTCCAGACTGCCCTGCATCACCGCCAGCGGGTGGGCTCGGAATTCTGAGCCTTTTCCTCGCACCCCCAGTTGCGGGAGAATGTGAAGGAGGAGATGTTGACAGGTCGCGTTCCGCTTGACTTGACAATTTTCTCACCAGCAGGTCTTTCAACCCCAGCAGACTTGTGTCTGCCGGAAAGAGAGATCCAAGGTAGGCTTTAAATCTAGGATCGAGCATGGTGGCCAAAATGTAGTGCTCTGATTTCAACAGATTGACCACCCGTGAATCCTTGTTAAGCGAATTAAGGGCTCCATCCACAAGTCCCACATGCCTAGCGGAATCGCTCCGTGTTAGCTCCTCCTTCAATGTCTCCAGCTTCTTCTGCAAAAGCCTGATGAGGGGAATGACCTGACTCAGGCTGGCAGTGTCTGAACTGACTTCACGTGTGGCAAGTTCAAAGGGCATCAGAACCTTGCACAACGTTGAAATCATTCTCCACTGCGCTTGAGACAGGTGCATTCCACCTCCTATATCGTGCTCAATTGTATAGGCTTGAATGGCCTTTTGCTGCTCCTCCAACCTCTGAAGCATATAGAGGGTTGAATTCCACCTCGTTACCACTTCTTGCTTCAGATGATGGCAGGGCAGGTTCAGTAGTTTTTGGTGGTGCTCCAGTCTTCTGTACGTGGTGCCTGTACGCCGAAAGTGTCCCGCAATTCTTCTGGCCACCGACAGCATCTCTTGCACGCCCCTGTCGTTTTTTAAAAAATTCTGCACCACCAAATTCAAGGTATGTGCAAAACATGGGACGTGCTGGAATTTGCCCATATTTAATGCACACACAATATTGCTGGCGTTGTCCGATGCCACAAATCCACAGGAGAGTCCAATTGGGGTAAGCCATTCCGCGATGATCTTCCTCAGTTGCCGTAAGAGGTTTTCAGCTGTGTGCGTATTCTGGAAACCGGTGATACAAAGCGTAGCCTGCCTAGGAAAGAGTTGGCGTTTGCGAGATGCTGCTACTGGTGCCGCCGCTGCTGTTCTTGCGGCGGGAGTCCATACATCTACCCAGTGGGCTGTCACAGTCATATAGTCCTGACCCTGCCCTGCTCCACTTGTCCACATGTCCGTGGTTAAGTGGACATTGGGTACAGCTGCATTTTTTAGGACACTGGTGACTCTTTTTCTGAGGTCTGTGTACATTTTCGGTATCGCCTGCCTAGAGAAATGGAACCTAGATGGTATTTGGTACCGGGGACACAGTACCTCCAACAAGTCTCTAGTTGGCTCTGCAGTAATGATGGATACCGGAACCACGTTTCTCACCACCCAGGATGCCAAGGCCTCAGTTATCCGCTTTGCAGTAGGATGACTGCTGTGATATTTCATCTTCCTCGCAAAGGACTGTTGGACAGTCAATTGCTTGGTGGAAGTAGTAAAAGTGGTCTTACGACTTCCCCTCTGGGATGACCATCGACTCCCAGCAGCAACAACAGCAGCGCCAGCAGCAGTAGGCGTTACACGCAAGGATGCATCGGAGGAATCCCAGGCAGGAGAGGAATCATCAGAATTGCCAGTGACATGGCCTGCAGGACTATTGGCATTCCTGGGGAAGGAGGAAATTGACACTGAGGGAGTTGGTGGGGTGGTTTGCGTGAGCTTGGTTACAAGAGGAAGGGATTTACTGGTCAGTGGACTGCTTCCGCTGTCGGCCAAAGTTTTTGAACTTGTCACTGACTTATTATGAATGCGCTGCAGGTGACGTATAAGGGAGGATGTTCCGAGGTGGTTAACGTCCTTACCCCTACTTATTACAGCTTGACAAAGGGAACACACGGCTTGACAAATGTTGTCCGCATTTCTGGTGAAATACTTCCACACCGAAGAGCTGATTTTTTTGGTATTTTCACCAGGCATGTCAACGGCCATATTCCTCCCACGGACAACAGGTGTCTCCCCGGGTGCCTGACTTAAACAAACCACCTCACCATCAGAATCCTCCTGGTCAATTTCCTCCCCAGCGCCAGCAACACCCATATCCTCCTCATCCTGGTGTACTTCAACACTGACATCTTCAATCTGACTATCAGGAACTGGACTGCGGGTGCTCCTTCCAGCACTTGCAGGGGGCGTGCAAATGGTGGAAGGCGCATGCTCTTCACGTCCAGTGTTGGGAAGGTCAGGCATCGCAACCGACACAATTGGACTCTCCTTGTGGATTTGGGATTTCGAAGAACGCACAGTTCTTTGCTGTGCTTTTTCCAGCTTGAGTCTTTTCATTTTTCTAGCGAGAGGCTGAGTGCTTCCATCCTCATGTGAAGCTGAACCACTAGCCATGAACATAGGCCAGGGCCTCAGCCGTTCCTTGCCACTCCGTGTGGTAAATGGCATATTGGCAAGTTTACGCTTCTCCTCCGACAATTTTATTTTAGGTTTTGGAGTCCTTTTTTTACTGATATTTGGTGTTTTGGATTTGACATGCTCTGTACTATGACATTGGGCATCGGCCTTGGCAGACGACGTTGCTGGCATTTCATCGTCTCGGCCATGACTAGTGGCAGCAGCTTCAGCACGAGGTGGAAGTGGATCTTGATCTTTCCCTAATTTTGGAACCTCAACATTTTTGTTCTCCATATTTTAATAGGCACAACTAAAAGGCACCTCAGGTAAACAATGGAGATGGATGGATACTAGTATACAATTATGGATGGACTTCCGAGTGCCGACACAGAGGTAGCTACAGCCGTGGACTACCGTACTGTGTCTGCTGCTAATATAGACTGGTTGATAAAGAGATGTAGTATGTATGTATAAAGAAGAAAGAAAAAAAAACCACGGGTAGGTGGTATACAATTATGGATGGACTGCCGAGTGCCGACACAGAGGTAGCTACAGCCGTGGACTACCGTACTGTACTGTGTCTGCTGCTAATATAGACTGGATGATAATGAGATGTAGTATGTATAAAGAAGAAAAAAAAACCCACGGGTAGGTGGTATACAATTATGGATGGACTGCCGAGTGCCGACACAGAGGTAGCTACAGCCGTGGACTACCGTACTGTACTGTGTCTGCTGCTAATATAGACTGGTTGATAATGAGATGTAGTATGTATGTATAAAGAAGAAAGAAAAAAAAACCACGGGTAGGTGGTATACAATTATGGACGGACTGCCGAGTGCCGACACAGAGGTAGCTACAGCCGTGGACTACCGTACTGTACTGTGTCTGCTGCTAATATAGACTGGATTATAATGAGATGTAGTATGTATAAAGAAGAAAGAAAAAAAACCACGGGTAGGTGGTATACAATTATGGATGGACTGCCGAGTGCCGACACAGAGGTAGCTACAGCCGTGGACTACCGTACTGTACTGTGTCTGCTGCTAATATAGACTGGATGATAATGAGATGTAGTATGTATAAAGAAGAAAAAAAAAACCACGGGTAGGTGGTATACAATTATGGATGGACTGCCGAGTGCCGACACAGAGGTAGCTACAGCCGTGGACTACCGTACTGTGTCTGCTGCTAATATAGACTGGATGATAATGAGATGTAGTATGTATAAAGAAGAAAAAAAAAACCACGGGTAGGTGGTATACAATTATGGACGGACTGCCGAGTGCCGACACAGAGGTAGCTACAGCCGTGGACTACCGTACTGTACTGTGTCTGCTGCTAATATAGACTGGTTGATAATGAGATGTAGTATGTATAAAGAAGAAAGAAAAAAAAAACACGGGTAGGTGGTATACAATTATGGATGGACTGCCGAGTGCCGACACAGAGGTAGCTACAGCCGTGGACTACCGTACTGTACTGTGTCTGCTGCTAATATAGACTGGATGATAATGAGATGTAGTATGTATAAAGAAGAAAAAAAAAACCACGGGTAGGTGGTATACAATTATGGATGGACTGCCGAGTGCCGACACAGAGGTAGCTACAGCCGTGGACTACCGTACTGTACTGTGTCTGCTGCTAATATAGACTGGATGATAATGAGATGTAGTATGTATAAAGAAGAAAGAAAAAAAAACCACGGGTAGGTGGTATACAATTATGGACGGACTGCCGAGTGCCGACACAGAGGTAGCTACAGCCGTGGACTACCGTACTGTACTGTGTCTGCTGCTAATATAGACTGGTTGATAATGAGATGTAGTATGTATAAAGAAGAAAGAAAAAAAAACCACGGGTAGGTGGTATACAATTATGGATGGACTGCCGAGTGCCGACACAGAGGTAGCTACAGCCGTGGACTACCGTACTGTACTGTGTCTGCTGCTAATATAGACTGGATGATAATGAGATGTAGTATGTATAAAGAAGAAAAAAAAACCACGGGTAGGTGGTATACAATTATGGATGGACTGCCGAGTGCCGACACAGAGGTAGCTACAGCCGTGGACTACCGTACTGTACTGTGTCTGCTGCTAATATAGACTGGATGATAATGAGATGTAGTATGTATAAAGAAGAAAGAAAAAAAAAACCACGGGTAGGTGGTATACAATTATGGATGGACTGCCGAGTGCCGACACAGAGGTAGCTACAGCCGTGAACTACCGTACTGTGTCTGCTGCGACTGGATGATAAATAATGATATAAAAAATATATATATATCACTACTGCAGCCGGACAGGTATATATTATATAATGACGGACCTGCTGGACACTGTCTGTCAGCAGAATGAGTTTTTTATAGAATAAAAAAACACCACACAAGTCACACGACGAGTGTTTAACTTTTTCAGGCAATCACAATATAGTATACTATACTGGTGGTCAGTGTGGTCAGGTCACTGGTCAGTCACACTGGCAGTGGCACTCCTGCAGCAAAAGTGTGCACTGTTTAATTTTAATAATATGTACTCCTGGCTCCTGCTATAACCTATAACTGCTCCCCAGTCTCCCCCACAATTAAGCTGTGTGAGCACAGTCAGATATTATACATAGATGATGCAGCACACTGGGCTGAGCACAGATATGGTATGTGACTGAGTCACTGTGTATCGTTTTTTTCAGGCAGAGAACGGATATATTAAATAAAACTGCACTGGTGGTCACTGGTCAGTCACTAGTAAACTCTGCACTCTCTAGTACTCCTAAACTCCAGTAATCAAGTGTCTCTGTCTCAATCTCACTCTCTCTCTTCTAATCTAAATGGAGAGGACGCCAGCCACGTCCTCTCCCTATCAATCTCAATGCACGTGTGAAAATGGCGGCGACGTGCGGCTCCTTATATAGAATCCGAGTCTCGCGATAGAATCCGAGCCTCGCGAGAATCCGACAGCGTCATGATGACGTTCGGGCGCGCTCGGGTTAACCGAGCAAGGCGGGAAGATCCGAGTCGCTCGGATCCGTGTAAAAAAAGCTGAAGTTCGGGCGGGTTCGGATTCCGAGGAACCGAACCCGCTCATCTCTAGTCAATAGGTCGACCACTATTGGTCGTCATGCAAAAAGTCGACACAAAAAAGGTCGACATGAGTTTTTTCATTTTCAACTTTTTCATACTTTACCATCCACGTGGACTACGATCCGGAATAGTAACCTGTGCTGATCGCAGCGGTAGCAGAGCGAGGCAACTTTCCTGCAGCATACAAGGGGACGACCCGGGGACGAACCCCCCCGCCACCCCAAAAAAGCACCTGATGTCGACATTTTCCTGTGTCAACCTTTTCCGTGTCAACCTTTTCCATGTCAACCTTTTTACCATGTCGACATTGCGTGTGTCGACCTTTAGATGTCGACCTAGAAATTATCGACCTAATGATCCACACCCGTGACGCTCTCTGCCTGTAGCACTAAGAGCTAATAGTTAACTGCATTATTCTTGCAAAATAAAACAGTATACAATTCTGTTTGATACTCTACTAACACATAGTGCCTGGTCTCTCCGGCTCACAGGTAAATAGGTTATTATTGGTTTATTTTGACACAAAAATTCAACAGAAACATTAGTAGTAGCATGCCCAAAAAGAGTGGAATCGTGCTTTAAAAACCAAAATTCTGTATAATTCTTTTAGAAAAGTAAATAATGAATTAAGGGGTCTATTTACTAAACCTTGGAAAGATGATAAAGTGCATGGAGATAAAGTACCAGCCAATCAACTCCTAACTGTCATTTTTCAAACCCAGCCTGTGACATGGCAGTTAGGAGCCGATTGACTGGGACTTTATCTCTGTCAACTTTATCTCCATCCAAGGCTTAGTAAATAGACCCCTTAATGTCTAAGATCTAGCTGGAAGATCTATAATTTACATGTAATCTCATTTTACACAGTTAGTGAAAAAATTCAGACTTTGATCTCACCTGGAGCTGCTGTACCGTATCCGTACCCCAGATTGGCAACGATGTAGGGCTCATTCAGAGTGATCCAGAACTTCACTTTGTCTCCCAATCTTTGGAATAGCAAATCAGCATAGTCCTTAAACCTTGCCACTATAGTCTCATTCTCCCACCCACCAACGTCTTGTAGAGCTTGTGGTAGATCCCAATGATAAATAGTTACCTACATAATAGAAAAAAAACTTATATATATTTATTCATATTATGTCTGAATGGCACCAAGAAAGAAATTCATCTTATTCATCTTGTACTTTATACTCTGTCCCTAAGCCCAAAGGTGTAAAAGGGTGCTATGGGCCTAGCCTTCCCTGTCATAGCTCCATGTATGTGTGTTTTCCACCTTGGGTGTACATAGAGACCTTGCAATATGCTGCCGTGTATCCATAAATATCTGGTTAGCCCATGCCTACACTCTTTGGTTTTCCGTCATATTATGGTATTACTTGACCGTCTTATCAGTAAACTTTAATCAATTCTCTCACATTACCCAGTGATAAAAGTTTAGTCAACATTTTAATATTATCTCTCAGCAAAATCTTAGTCCATTCTCAAACATTGTCACACACCAGGGAGTAACCTGCCGAAAAGCTTAGCAATATTTTGTTGTGGGAGCAGCTTTTCCATCCCTCTCATGGACCCCATTGAAAGCCCAAATTGAGCCTTTTGTCTCATGATCAGAAGAGCAGAGCAGGTGCTGGTGTGGCAGACAGAGGACCATCACAGGGATCCCCATCACAGCCAGACCCCTTAGTTGTTCCATTCCGTGCGATTGCCATACTACTGTCCCTGGTTCCATACTATAACCTCTGTACTGTTCAGTCCAGATGTGGACCTACTATTGCTATAGATGTGCTAGGAGTTAGCGCTAGGTAACATGGGATGTGGAGCATAATGGAAACCTGTTATCACCATGGATCCTCGTAATAGGGTAATGGGAGACATTCCTCAATTCAGAGTGTTATATAGAGCTTGCAGCAGATTTTAATTAACAGTTACTTGCACATCATGAAGGCAGAATTCTTTCAAATAATGTCCAATCTTATAGCATTTCTCTTACTGCAGAGGTTCTCAAACTCGGTCCTCAGGACCCCACACAGTGCATGTTTTGCAGGTAACCCAGCAGGTGCACAGGAGTATTAATTACTCACTGACACATTTTAAAAGGTTCACAGGTGGAGCTAATTATTTCACTTGTGATTTTGTGAGGAGACCTGCAAAACATGCACTGTGTGGGGTCCTGAGGACCGAGTTTGAGAACCTGTGTCTTACTGCAACAATCACTTCACAACTTCAACAAGGAATACAAAGGCCGAGGCCGAAAAGGGCGCATGGCCTCGCAAGAGCCCCACTGACATCACTAAAGGGGGTGTGGCCTCACGGGGAAGCCCCTGATTACCTCAGTATTGTGGTTGGCTGCCTCGGGAGACTCTTCCAGCACTGCCGGCTACTTCTCAGAAGATAACATCCCACACTGCAGCACCTGGCTTCTGTCACTGCGGAGGAGTTGGCATTTTGGTGTCACCCCTCTGCATGAGTTAAATGTGAGTGGTGGAACATTGACCTTGGTCTATCCCAAGACAGTTCTGCAAGTTTCACCCCTGTCGCACAGATAGTTTGCGGTCACACAGAGTTTGAAGAAGTTGTGTTTTTTCAGGTGCATGGTAAAAATGCTTAGTTCAAAAGCAGAGCAACATATTACGGGTTATTTCATGAGAATGTGAACCTGACCATTGTTTTTTTCAGAATGGTGATCAAGGTTAAATTTTTAATTATTTTGTTAGTAAATACCTCAATTGTAATGTTGTCTTAAATCAGGGGTGGGGAACTTCAGGCCCGCGGGCCATATAAGGCCCGCAAAGCCACTTGATCCGGCCCTCCCAGGCTCACCTAACCAAGGTAGATGCCGGGCGCCCACTGAGATTTTGTTACTAGCGGGCGCCCGGCTTCTTCCCCTCAGCAGCAGCCGGAGGCTTCCGGCTCTGGCAGTGTGCGTGTGTGCCTGTGCGGTGCTATGGGAGAGATGTCATGACGTCTCTCCCATAGTTCTGAGGAGCGGGCAGCCACGTAGAAGGCAAGGGTCCGGAAGCAGTAGCGTGGCTGGTGAGTATTGTGTTTTTTCTTTCTTTTAATGTGTGTATGTAAGCAGCACTTCTAGGGGTCATATCTAATGGGGGCATATCTACTGGGGGCAGGCTAATATTTAAGTTGATAATTTTTGTATGGCCCCCGAAGGATTTTATAAATATCCAAATGGCCCCTGGTAGAAAAAAGGTTCCCCACCCCTGTCTTAAATCATGGTAGAAATTCATATATTGGTAGCTGCCAACTGAAGAAGTTTTGTTTCTAATATTGCCACCATTACATAAGCATCAGCTGTTTATGTTCTGCAAGTTCTTAGTGAGTCTGGATGCTATTCAAAGTGTTTAATTCAAGATTCATCTGGGAATTTGTTTTTAAAAGATAAGTTTATGTATAGTATTTATCTTGCAAAAAACAGTGATTTAATTGTCCTGCCTTTGAAAAAAAAACCCCATATAGTGTTAAAGGAGATTTATGGTAAGAACTTACCCTTGTTAAATCTCTTTCTGCTAGGTACACTTGATTCCACAGGGAATAACAGCGGGGTGTAGAGTAGGATCTTGATCCAAGGCACCAACAGGCTCAAAGCTTTGACTGTTCCCAAGATGCTCAGCGCCGCCTCCTCTATAACCCCGCCTCCGTGCACAAGAGCTCAGTTTCTTTAACCAGTCCAATGCAGTAGCAGGCAAAAGAGACGACAGCCGTTAATAGCCACGTACACCACATTCTCACAACAGGAGAAGGTATCAGCGACTAATGCCATACCAATCCAAAGAAGCTAAGTGCGTCAGGGTGGGCGCCCTGTGGAATCCAGTGTACCTCGCAGAAAGAGATTTAACAAGGGTAAGTTCTTACCATAGATCTCCTTTTCTGCAGCGGTGTACACTGGTATTTCACAGGGAACATTGGGGATGTCCTAAAGCAGTTCCTTATGGGAGGGGACGCACTGTAGTGGGCACAGGAACCCGGCGTCCAAAGGAAGCATCCTGGGAGGCGGAAGTATCGAAGGCATAGAACCTTATGAACGTGTTCACTGAGGACCACGTAGCCGCCTTGCACAATTGTTCAAGGGTCGCACCACGGCGGGCCGCCCAAGAAGGTCCAACAGACCGAGTAGAATGGGCTTTGATGGTAGCAGGAGCTGGAAGGCCAGCCTGTACATAAGCATGTGCAATCACCATTCTAATCCATCTGGCCAAGGTCTGCTTGTTAGCAGGCCAGCCACGTTTGTGAAAACCAAACAGTACAAAGAGAGAATCAGACTTCCTAACGGAGGCTGTCCTCTTCACAGATACGGAGAGCCCGTACTACATCCAAAGACCGCTCTTTGGAGAATAAATCTGGAGATACAAAGGTCGGAACCACAATCTCCTGGTTAAGGTGGAAAGAAGACACCACCTTAGGTAGACAACCAGGGCGCATTCGAAGAACCGCCCAGTCACGGTGAAAAATGAGATAGGGGGACCTACAAGACAAGGCACCAAAATCTGATACCCGTCTAGCAGAGGCAATGGCCAGCAGAAACAAGACCTTGAGGGAAAGCCACTTAAGATCCGTAGATTCAAGAGGTTCAAACGGAGACTCTTGCAAAGCCTCCAGAACCACCGACAAATCCCAAAGAGCCACAGGTGGGACATAGGGAGGTTGAATCCGTAAAACACCCTGAGGGCAGGTATGAACATCAGGCAGAGTCACAATATTTCTCTGAAACCATACCGACAAGGCAGAAATATGAACCTTGAAGGAAGCCAGCCGAAAGCCCAAGTCCAGGCCCTGTTGTAGGAAGGCCAAAAGTTTGGCCATACTAAACTTGTAAACGTCATGATTGTTAGATGCGCACCAAGCAAAGTAAGAATTCCAGACCCTATGGTAAATCTGAGCAGCAGCCGGCTTACTGACCTTCAACATAGTTTGAATGACCGCCTCAGAAAATCCTTTGGCCCTCATTACGGAAGCTTCAAGAGCCACGCCGTCAAAGCCAGTCGGGCCAAATTCTGGTAAATGCAAGGGCCCTGAACGAGGAGGTCTGGTCGTTGTGGAAGCAGTAGAGGACGCTCTAGCGAGAGACCCTGTAGGTCTGAGAACCAATGCCATCTGGGCCACGCTGGAGCTATTAGAAGAAGGATTCCTCCTTCTTGCTTGAACTCTCTCACTAGTCTGGGCAGGAGTGACACCGGAGGGAACATGTACGGCAGCCGAAAGTTCCATGGAATTGCCAGTGCATCCACGAACGCCGTTTGAGGATCCCTTGTTCTTGCTCCGAAGACCGTAACCTTGTGATTGTGTCGAGACGCCATCAGGTCTACATCTGGTAGGCCCCACTTGTCCACTAGGAGTTGAAATACTTCTGGATGAAGCCCGGAATGAACACTGCCGATATGGCTGGCAGATAGAATTCCGCTCATTGGAGAATCTTTGACACTTCCAACATTGACATGCGGCTTCGAGTGCCGCCTTGATGATTTATGTTCGCCACCGTGGTGGCGTTGTCTGACTGTACTTGAACAGGCCTGTTCAGTACCAGATGCCGGGCCAGTTTCAGAGCATTGAACACTGTCCGCAATTCCAGAATGTTTATTGAGAGAAGAGACTCCTCCCTGGTCCACCGACCCTGAAGAGAGTGTTGCTCCAACACCACACCCCAACCCCTCTGACTGGCATCTGTCGTCAGAAGGACCAAGTTGGAGATTCAGAAGGGACGACCCCTGCTCAATCGATGGTTCTGCAGCCACCAGGTCAGTGACAGACGGACCTCCGGAGACAAGGAGATCATTTGAGACCTGATCCGGTGAGGCAGGCCGTCCCACTTGGCAAGAATCAGTTTTTGCAGAGGGCGGGAATGAAATTGAGCATACTCCACCATGTTGAAAGACGACACCATGAGGCCTAGTACTTGCATCGCCAAGTGTATCGACACACGCGGACGAGAGAGGAAGCAACATATCTTGTCCTGAAGCTTCAGGACTTTCTCCTGTGACAAAAGCAACCTCTGGTTGTGTGTGTACAACAACGCTCCCAGATGCACCATGCTCTGGGCAGGGACCAGGGATGATTTCTTCCAGTTGATGAGCCACCCATGGGCTTGCAGAAATTGGACCGTCAGATCCAAATGACGGAGAACTTCTGGGGAATTGGCCAGGATCAGCAGATCGTCCAGGTACGGCAAGATCCGGATGCCCTGACGGCGGAGTGAAGCCGTCATAACTGCCATGACCTTGGTGAAAATTTGCAGAGCCGTAATCAGAACAAACGGTAAGACCCGGAATTGGTAATGGAGATTGCCAATAGCAAACCACAGGTATTGCTGATGTGACATGGCAATAGAGATATGCAGGTAAGCATCCTGAATATCCAGGGATACCATATAGTCCCCTGGTTTCAAAGCCAGGACAATAGAGCGAAGGGTCTCCATACGAAACTTGGAGACCCTCACAAACTTGTTCAAAGATTTGAGGTTGAGAATGAGCCGGGAGATACCATTCGGTTTGGGAACTAGGAACAGCGTTGAATAGTACCCCCTGCCACTCTGAGCCAGAGGCACTGGTACTACCACTCTGGTGTCCAGGAGGGAGTGTGCCACTAAACGGAGAGTTGTTGCCTTCACCTGATCCGAAGGTATGTCCGTCAGGCAACAGCGAGGAGGGGGGCGTGTCTTGAAGGATATAGATTATCCATGAGTGACGACTTCCCACACCCAAGTGTCTGAAGTGGTCTTCAACCATACCTGGGTGAACTGTAGAAGTCGGCTTGTCAGATTTGGAAGCCGGCTGACTGGCAGCCCAAGCACGTTTAGGCTTTGGCTTGGTGGTTTTGGAAGTGCGGGACTGTTTCGAGTACGCCTGACCCTTTGCTTTACCCGGAGGGTGAAAGGAACGAAAGGAAGTACTCTTAGCCTTTGGGGCCGAAGGAGTAGTAGACATGCAGTCTTAGCAGACGCCAAGTCAGCAACAATTTTGTTGAGGTCCTCACCAAATAGGATGTTTCCTTTAAACAGGAGCACCTCCAGAGTTTTCTTAGAGTCCAAGTCCACCGACCAGGACCGCAACCAGAGAATACGGCGAGCCAAAATGGATGTCGTAGCAGCCTTGGCCGCCAGAACACCTGCATTTGAAGCTGCTTCTTTAATGTAATGAGATGCCATGACAATATAAGAGAGACATTGTCTGGCATGTTCAGAGAAATTGGACGGAAACTCAGCCTCTATTTCCTGAGCCCACGCCTCAATAGCTTCTGCGGCCCAAGTAGCCGCAATGGTGGGCCTATGCGCAGCCCCTGCAAGGGTATAGATAGCTTTTAAGAAGCCCTCCACATGCTTATCCGTCGGCTCCTTGAGAGAAGTGATGGTAGTGACAGGCAGAGCAGATGACACCACCAGCTGAGCGATTTGCGAATCCACCAGATGTGGCGTTTCCCAATTTTTACTCAATTCTGCAGCAAGGGGATAGCGGGATAGCGTCTTCTTGTGCGGGGTGAATTTCTTTCCTGGGTTCTCTCAGGATTCCTGACGTATGTCAACCAAGTGGTCAGAATGAGGTGAAACCAATTTAGTAACCTTCTGACGTTTGAACCTGTCCAGTTTCTTAGAAGTAGTAGCAGGCTCAGGATCATCATCAATCTGAAGAATGAGCCTGATAGCCTCTAACAGAACAGGAACGTCCACCTGTGAAACAGATTCCCCATCAGAAATGTCATGATCAGAGTCTGTGGGGTCAATATACACGCTATCTTCATTGGAAGAGGTATCCGGAACATGCGTGGATTGAAGTAACAGCCCGCTTAGAGGACTTCTTAGGTTTAGTCTTAGGCGGGTGAGGGTCAGGAATACGTTTATCCAAAGAGTTATTCAAGTGCTGTAACTGAGTGGACAGAGCATCTGTCCATGACGGATTAACCGCAGGGACCATATAAGGCTGAAAAGACACAGGAGGACCCATAGGGGGAGCGAGTCTAGTTACCAGCGTAGTCAGTAAATTAGAAAAGGCAGCCCAAGGCGGGCCTTGATGTGCCCCCCATTGTTACAAACTGACTGGGGGGTACAGAACCCCCAAAACCTGAACCCTCCGCAGCCATGTTACGCTCAGATGCATCTGGGACATCATAACCGCGCACGGCGGAATCAGCCCCAGACCCATCGCCCCCTGTAGCTGACATGATATGAAACCACGGGCGACACAGTACAATATCAGCAGATATAATACCCAACACAAACCTCCCCCGTGCAGTGTGACAGCACAAACAGAGGATTTCTGAGGTAAAATGTGACTGAAAAACACAGAGAAAAATACAAAATACGTATATCCTGTGAAATACCTATATTATCTAATAACCCTGACGTACAGAGCCTCCTCAGGTTACAGAATATAGGGATAGCAGTAAGAGTGAGATCCACGGAGTAGAGATCACCCAGCAGCTATATGTACACACACACAGTCACATGTACAATGCAGGAGTTATGATAAACAATAAAACTGCACTGGAATAGCAATACTATTGCTATGTATATAAACAGATATATCAATGCACAGTAAAAACTGGATGAATATCACAGGGTACTTGTGCTAAATAACCCTGAAGTATGCACTTGTTCTTAACTAACACTGTCTAAACGACATGTACTGTAGAATACTTAAGTGTCCTGTAAATGCACAGCGCTGATGATGCAGGTGGCTTTACAGAGGAGGCATCACCCAGCAATTCCAGAATCAGCGCAGCTGTGTGTAATGGCGCCCAAACTTTGACAGGGAGTGAGGGAGACAGAGAGATGCAGCTCCAGGGCGGGAACATTTACTCTAAATGGCGCCCAGGGGCTGGGGGGAGGGGCTACAGGTCAGAGCCTTCTCCCTTTGCTGGACTTCACCACCAGGTGCTGTGGGCCTTAATAAAATGGATTATAGCCTAATCCGACCTGTGCCCTTGCCCTGTGGTCTAGTGGGGTCCCTGTACTGCCACAGTGTCCATGCCAGCGCGCGCGGCCCGCCTACTAATGACCGCGGCGGATTGCGATTTCCAGCGGGTACCGCCTAAGGGACCCTCTTATCTCCTCCCTGAGTGCGGCCACGCGATCCCGGAGAACTTCAGTTAGTGTGTGTGCCCTGGGCGAAGAACCGGAGGCTCCGCTGTAAGTACCCGGCAACCAGGGACGCGGGAGTATACAGCGCCGTTGGGGGAGGTGATGGAGCTGCAGCAGGTGATATCAGAATGATATCTAGCACTAGAGTACCTCTGATGCAGCCCTTGAAGTCTTCTATCTTCTTTAAAATAGCTCTTCTTAGGGCTGCTGGAGCAGCCCTGCCTGTTAGCTGCCTGCACTGCAGGCACCAACTTACAAACTGAGCTCCTCTGCACGGAGGCAGGGTTATAGAGGAGGCAGCGCTGAGCATCTTGGGAACAGTCAAAGCTTTTAGCATGTTGGTGCCTCGGGTCAAGATCCTACGCTACACCCCGATGTTATTTCCTGTGGAATACCAGTGTACCCCGCTGCAGAAAAGATTTTGTAGGGAGATAATAGTTTTGAAGTTAGGCATACAGTTGGTTAGAACAGTAAGCATTTGCTTAAGTTCATTACTTCTAAAAATCATTAATTGAATTATACAGCTGCATTATCGGTATTTTAACCTTTTTAAAACTGTTCCTCCCCTTACAAATTGAACACAAAGGGCCAAATGTAATGAAGTCTGAGTTGGCAGGAGGTGTTGGTTCCAAACTTGGACTTTTTTTTCAAAGCGGCAATCATGTACAAGGCAAAACCATGCCATGTAGATGATTGCCGCTTTAAAAAAAACGTCAGAGTTCGTCCGGGAACCAGCACCTCCTGCCAACTCGGACTTCATTACATTCGGCCTCAATGCTGAGACCAACAGTTTTAGAACCTCCAAAGGCCAAATTCTTTGTCATGCCTCTTTATTTATTACATTTCTGCAAGTTAAAACTTATTTTTTTTTGTTAAATTAAACAAAACACCCACCAAATCTTTCTGTATGCTAACTGAGCAGACTGTATGTCACGTGCAAGTGTGTTTGAGTGGCCCCAGTTATGGAAGTACTGAAGACAATAGAATCGGTTGCCACTGGGCCCCAGCCCTGAAGGGGCTCCTCCTCCATTGTTCCAGTATCAGAGCCGCCAGTTGACACTTGTATCTGGGGACATGCAGCCAGGAAGAGAGGGAAGAGTCTTGAGGACTCAGAGTCCAGACACAGCAGCGCAGCCATCGGGGGTGGTCATGTCCTGGGAAAGATCAGCAGGAGCTAGGCCCGCCTATTGGTGAGCTGGATAGTGAGAGGGCGGGCTTGTGCGGTGGACAAGCGTCATGTCTTGCTCGGGCAAATGAGCCCATGCGGTACACTGCAGGAGAACCTGCTGTGGTAAGCTCGGACCCCAGGCCCTGCAGGTACAGTCCACATTACACTGATTGGGGAGGGTTTTGTATGTGTGTGCGTGAATCTGTGTGAGGAGGTAATCGGTGTGTGTTTGAGAAGAGGGGAGCTGAGTGACTGCGGTGAGTTGTGTGTGCACGTGTTAATCTGTGTGAGGGGTTAGGATCAGTGTGTGTTTAAGAACAGGGCCGGTTCTACACCTTGTGGTGCCCAGTGCGAAAGTTTCCACTGGCGCTCCCCAGCCGCAAAACAGTTAGTGCGCGCCGGAGGCGAGCGTCAAAAATAGGGGTGTGGTTTCATAGGGGAGGGCCGTGGCCACAGTTATGCCCCCAGTAGCTGTGCTCCCTGTAGATTTGCGCCAAGTAGTTGTGCCCCCAATAGATTTGACCCCTGTAGCTATGCCCCCAGTAGATTTGCCCCCTGTAGCTATGCCTTTGTCCCAGTAGTTGTGTCCCCTATAGCTATGCCCCCAGCAGAATTGCCCCCTATAGCTATGCCCTCAGTGGATTTGCTCCTTTAGTTGTGCCCCCTGTTGCTGTGCCCCCAGTAGTTGTGCCCCTTAGTAGCCGCTTACAAACACACCAAAAAAATAAATACTTACCAGCCCCAATCCTGCTTCCCGACCGCTGCTGCTGCTCCGTCTGGCCGCTGCGGCTCCTCAATAATGACCTCTAGCGTCTGACAGGTGCGCCGGCTGCAGCGGATGCCCACTCAGCCCACGGCATCTGCTGCAGTCGGGGAGGGGGTAAGCTGTGGGCGCCTGCGGCCGCGCCCCCAGGCCGCAGGCACTGCTTGCCCGCACCAAGAACCGCTCCTGTTTAAGAAGAGGGTAGCTGAGTGTGGGGTTGGTCTGTGTGAGGAAGCAACTGATATGTGAGGGGGGAAATCTGATGGGGGAACTGTGTTGGGGGATCTGAGTGAGTGGGGAGAGGTGTATGAGGAGATGTCAGCTATATTAAGGAGTAAAGCTATGTAAGGGTGTGTGTGTGTGTGTGTGTGTGTGTGTGTGTGTGTGTGTGTGTGTGTGTGTGTGTGTGTGTGTGTGAAGGTGGGGACTGTGTGAAGGGGGGGAGAGCTTTATTAGTGGGAGGGCTGTGTGCAGTGGGAGGGGGGTCTGTTTGAGGAGGAGAGAGCTTTATTGGGGGGGGGGGGGGGGGTGATCTGAGTGAGGGGGTAGAGCTGTATGTATATGTATTTATATATATATATTAATATGGGTCCCGAGGCTGTATATATCCTAGGGTCCTGTGGGATCTTTATCCAGCTCTGTACAGTCTCCACAATATTCGCCTTACTTAGGGCTATAACAAAGGCACCAGAGGGCACTACCAGGGCATCCCACAATATGGCACTAGGGAGGCCAATCCTGGTCCTTTTTTTTCAATCTTCAATCCCGGGAATCAGGATTGAAAAACGATCAATCCCAGGCTTCCCGGGAAATGTATAATTTTCAATGCCCCCAGCCCAGACAACTCACCATCCTCTGGACGAGCAGGAGGAAGGGTCCACTTGCTGTTGCCGGTGAGGTCCGGCCGGCTGTCATCAGGTTGTGCAGCGTGACCCCTGACATCACGTCTTGCTGCGCAGTGTGCACAGCCGGGGGCAGGGGGAGCTGGCCAAGGGGAGCCAGGCAGCGTCTGAGGCTACTGAAGAAGTTCACGTTGCCTGGCATTGAAAAATAAAGGGGGTTGGCTAATCCCAAATTCCCCATGATTGTAAACTCCATATAAAGTAACTAAATTTCACTTGCACAAATTACTCTCTTTCTTCTTAATGATCACTAAATATGTATTTCAGCTGTTTGTCTTAATAAGGGCGGGATGTACTAAAGGGAAAAGGCGGTATAACCCCCGTTTTCGGGGTTTTTAACGCATTTTCATATGTACTAAGACACGGATGCCGGATTTTAGCCACCAAGGGTATCGCCATCTTTTAATGGCGATATCCTATAGAAGCCTATATGCTTCTTTCTCACCTGCCGCCGACCAGCGCGGCACCCCCCTCTCCTGTGTGCAGGAAACAGGCACCGGGTCCCCAGTTCCTTCTCCCCCACAGCACAGCCATTTCTGCTTCCGGCTGCAGGGGGGAGGAAGAGGAGCCCAGGGACTCCCAGCACGAGTCACCTCCCGCGGCTGAGAGATGATGGACCCTACAGAGACCCCCCTGCACATAATCTGATAGGTATCACGGGGGGGCCTCTGTCTGTTAGTACATATGCGATTAGCATCGCTGCGGTGGGCGGAGATGTATTTTAATACATCCCGCCCTAATTGTATTCAATCGGGGACTGGTTTGCAAGATGATGCTTTGAAGGGCTGCATTACACTGCTTGTTCCATTTACAATGCGCAGCGTGTGACAAATGGACACTTGGGCATGAAACTTTGTTTGCCTATTGCTCGCAACAATAGCAGTCTCTGTATAATCACTCAGAGCTTCTGTGGTAGATGTTATCTCTAGATGGACCTGTCATAGCGGTTCCTTGCTGCACTAGATGGCTGAGGCGTCTGCGCCTTTCAGTAGGCCTGGCGGCGTCTGGTTCCTGGCTGTGACGTCTCACGCTCGCTCACCTGGTTCTCTGCTCTCCGGTAGCACCCCGCTGCTTCTGCTCTGCAGCGCTACTCTCACCACCCAGCATGACCACATGGTTTGCATCTGTTTACTCAACTTCTCTGCTCTGCTTCTCACTCTGCTTCTCACTCACTCTGTCCAACACCTCCAAACGCTGTCCTCATACTCTACCTTCTTCTTCCCTCAGGGCTCCTCTGCTCCAAGACTCAAATCTGCACTTACCATCTGGAGCATGTGACCAGACCAGAGTCCAACCTTAACCCCTGCTGCACCAGCATTTTACCTTCTTCAGCTGCAGACACTGTAACTACGTCTTAAAGGGGCACACACACCACTTTCCGGTGTGCCACAGTCGGCCTTTATATATTAAATCAATAAAATACTATATATATTGGCGAAAGAAACAGCAGCTGACAGAGGTCAGATGACAAACACTTGCAGAGCCAATTGCCCGTTTAAAAGGCAAATACAGTACATAGATAAAACAAAATCCCCCTGTTTAGGGATATTCAGTCAAGCAGGTACATCATAGGGGAGTGATCTATTAAGCAGCACATTGACCCGTCAACTGCAGTTCTTTCCTGACTCTTTACACCAAAAGTAGCACTGCTCGGTGCGCTAGTAGACTGGTGCTGTGCCATGTCATGTCATGATGGCCATTTCCCCAGTGATTTTCTACTGCATATGCGCAAAAAGCCAATAAATATTCTGCCGCACAATTGTTCCAGTGATTTTGTAGCGCTATGGCTGCCAATGCTGGACAGGTAAGGATAGAAGAATTCTGTGCAGTTTGTGAGGTGTGGGCCCCCTGGACCCCCAAGGGGCCTATGTGCACCACACGTACTGCGCTTATTTATTATAGATACGCCATTGAAAAGAGGCAGCTTCCTGTCTGCCTATGGGAGAGGTTTCCAAACTTGGTCCTCAAGGCCTCACTCAGGTAGACTTGGGAGAGGGGAGATGGAACAAGAGAGAGAAATGAAGATGTGGTGACGGGTCTGTCGACCTTTTGTCCATGTCGACCTAAGGTGTGTCGACCAATTGGTGTCGACCTAAGGTGTGTCGACCTTTGTGCTGTCGACCTGGAGTCCGGATACCGTGGTGACAGTAAGAGAGCGGGAAGGGGGAATTAGAGTAAATGTGATTATGCTATTTTTCTGTTGTCTTACTGAATAAGTTCAGTAAAACCCCCCAAAAAACTAACCCCTGGGGATGCTGCAGCTGGACTTCAGCACCCAGGGGCCACTAATAACATTTTCCTCAGTAAGAACAGAGATAGATACTGATGGAAATCTGCGACCACTAAAATCGCATGCTGGAGGGCGCTCAGCATGAGTGATGCCGCCCCGTGATGATAGCATTTCTATTGCAATCGCTCACAAAACCTTACATAAATATACAGCGTAGACAGGCGGACCGCCGCCATGTTTCCACTCACAGGAAATGCAGGCGTTTCCTGCTCTCCTCCCCCCCAACACCACGTCGCTGCCTGTCAATCACTATACAATCGCATCTTTCTAGGGTGTGATCGCATAGTGAAGGGTCACACACGTGCATTGCGGACAAATCACATGCGCAGTTGAGCAAAAATTGCATGTTTGACAGTAAACAGAAGCAATCTTGGCGCACCAAAAGTTTGAAGAAGATAGAGAAACAGTCAGACTGATTTAGTCTAGGTGTATTTATTTTATATTGTAAAAATTTAAAACACAACTTATTCAACAAAATATCATAAAATTAATTTCATTTAGAATATCAACATATTCTCAATTTTTTCATCACATAATAAAACAAAATAGTATGTTGATCTTATTAATCTACTGCCTTATACAGACAAAGCAAAGTAATACGCTGGTCTTATTATTCTAGTGCCTTATACAGACATTAGTAAATGCTGGATAGTAGCCTTAACGGCACAAAAACAAATGTACCGAGACCTGTTCGTCCCACGACGATAAAGCTTGATATCACTAAGAAATCAGTCTCTAAAAGTGTGAGCCTTATTAGCCGTATATTGCCTTATCCCCCGCTGCTTAATTCAGCACAATTTGTAATTGCTCGAAACCATTTAAAACAGTTTTAAATCCTCTAATTACAGGTTATTTCACCTTTTATTGCAGCCGTTTTCAATGAACAAATAGTTCCTAGCACTCCCGCTATTGCCCACTGTGCAATGTGCGGGCTAGCGCTCATATGGTGATGGTCAGAGCCGGCCCTAACCAATATGATGCCCTAGGCAAGATTTTGGCTGGTGCCCCCTAGCACCACCGCTGGTTCTGCCTCTGACCTTGCACCTCTTTCCCAGCACCTTCACCCCTCACCCATAGCAGTCCTTATTTTGGTGTTTGTACCCCATATAACAGTTTGCAATTTTGGCACACAGCCCAAAAAGGGGTGTGTTTTTGCTGGCAAGGGGAATGGCCACACAATAGTAACCCCAATTCCAATTACGCCACACAACACTGCAACTTCATTCACATTTGATCATGCGATAGTGTTCATAATTCATATTACATCCTACAGTAGTATTACTTTACCTTATAAACGTTACTACTCACAGTAGAGCCCCTTATTCACATTACATCACACTCTATTGCTCTTTATTCACATTAGACGACACAGTAGTGCCCTTTCTATACGCAACACCACATAGTAGAGCACCTTATACACATAATGCCACACAACAAGAAAGTGGGCGCTAGTGTATTGACTGTGAGACACCTTTAAAAACACTATTCGGTGGCTGCAGCTTCTATATTTGAGGTGCTGATCCTCAAAAAAATATATAGACAAATATAGAAACAAAATAAGAAGCGCTGTCACCAATAGTGAAGAATGTTAAAAATATATTTATTACCGTTATAACACACAATATATTAAAACAAATGAAACCCTTTCTGCTGAAATGTTAGCAAAGCTGCAATATAGCTAAAATGGTAACTTTATATTATTAATATTAGGAGGCTCCTTTATTTATACTTAGAAGATGTTACAGTTCTTTGAAAAAGTCCTTGGATGTACTTAAGTGAATGGAGAAATCTCCAGAGTGTGCACACTCCTCAGGTGGAACCACTAATGCAGAAGTTCACTATTGATCCTTTATATCATTAAATGATCCACACAAATAATTTGTAAAAGGGTCCACTGCAGAATACAAATGAAATCAGATGATGTATTTCTTTTACCTCCGTTCAAGCACTGAACTATGATGGTCCAATAATTAAGAGACTTTTCTGGGGTGCATAATTAGACATTCGTTTGATGTTTCAATTAGAATCAGAGCATGGCCCGTTCTATAGCAGCGTTCAGTTCATATGATATGCTTACCCCCGTCTCTATTAGTTCCGGACCCGCCGAGGTTTCATTCACCGATGCGGGCGCCGGCTGCCCGTGGCTTGTACTCGGTGTGAAGGATCTGCACGGAGCTTAAGGTTGCCTTGCTCCGACTGTGGTTCCCGTATGTGGATCAATCAATGGAGCAAAAAATGGAGCCACCAGCATCAATTATTCAGCAGAAAGGAATGGCAGGATACTTAACGCGTTTCTCAGCCTCAGAACAGGGGCTGTTTCCTCAGAGGAGCAAGGCAACCTTAAGCTCCGTGCTCCATGCTCTGATTCTAATTGAAACATCAAACGAATGTCTAATTATGCACCCCAGAAAAGTCTCTTAATTATTGGACCATCATAGTTCAGTGCTTGAACAAAGGTAAAAGAAATACATCATCTGATTTCATTTGTATTCTGCAGTGGACCCTTTTACAAATTATTTGTGTGGATCATTTAATGATATAAAGGATCAATAGTGAACTTCTGCATTAGTGGTTCCACCTGAGGAGTGTGCACACTCTGGAGATTTCTCCATTCACTTAAGTACATCCAAGGACTTTTTCAAAGAACTGTAACATCTTCTAAGTATAAATAAAGGAGCCTCCTAATATTAATAATATAAAGTTACCATTTTAGCTATATTGCAGCTTTGCTAACATTTCAGCAGAAAGGGTTTCATTTGTTTTAATATATTGTGTGTTATAACGGTAATAAATATATTTTTAACATTCTTCACTATTGGTGACAGCGCTTCTTATTTTGTTTCTATATTTGTCTACATAATGCCACACGTTAGTAATGCATTTATACACATAATTCCACACAGTAATGCCCCTTACACATATGAGACACATTAGTAATGTCCTTATAAACATAATGCGCCTTACACATTATGACAACCTTTATTAATGCCCTTTTACACATAATGTCCCTTACACATAAGCCGCACATTATTAATGCACTTATACACATAATGAAACACATAGTGCCCCCTACACATTTGCTGCACATTATTAGTGACCCTATACACATAATGACACACATACAGTAGTACCCTTTTACACATATGCCGCACATTATTAATGCCCTTATACACATAATGACATGCATAATGCCTCTTACACATATGTTGCACATTATTAATGCATTTTTACATGACACACATAATGCTCCTTACACATATTTTGAACACTACTGCACAACCAACCCACTCACATGCACACAGCAATCACACTGCCACTAACACTGTGACCTCTGCGTCTGCTTGGATACAGATGTGTCCTCATAAATATTGCCTCAATGCTAACATCTGGCACCTTTTTTTATGAAAATGCAACTTATTTGCATTGCTATGTGGCTAGGATACACAAGCAGCTTCTACTGATTAAAATGGTATGCGGCATGCCTATATACTGTGTGAGACTGTGGCTGTATCTGCATTATGAAATGCTACACACAGAATATAGGCATGCCGCATATCATTTTAATCAGCAGAAGCTGCTGATGCCCCTAGGTATATCAAATGCCCTAGGCAATTGCCTAGTTTGCCTATGCCTATGGCCGGCTCTGGTGATGGTACCTGTAGGCATTTAAGCTTTGAGTCCTTCGTCCCCTCCTTTACCGGGTCCGTGCCCCGTTGAGCTCCGCGGACCTCCGGTAGAGCCAGGCCAGCCGATTCCCAGAGCTCCGATACAGCCCGTATCGTCTGGCCCGCACGTGTGGAACGCAGGCCAGTAGCTTCCGGTTTCGCGGCTTCCGGGGATGTGTGCAGTCAGCGGGTCAGGTTTGGCGAAGGCTTCCAAACTTGGTATGCAGCATCCCAACGCGTTTCTCCCCTAAAGGGCTTCGTCAGGGAAGGGTGCCATACCATAGACAGTGTCCTATATACCTTGGACTTTCCAATGATTGGTCCTTACTGCAGGATCCTATTTCTTATATATTAACTCCTTCCTCCCATACAGGGGAAGTTTCATGCATTTACTAAGAGTAATTCATGTTCTATAAAGGTTAATATATTCATGAAACATTTAAAAGAGTTATTGTAAAAATAAATATAAAACTGTGAAATTTATGAATCCTATAAAAAATTAGTCAAACAAAATAGTAAGAGAAAGAAAAAGAAGAAAGGAAGAAGACAGAAAAAGATTTTGTTTCCCTTTCTTGGATCTAATTTCCGTACAAAGGTCTAGAGCAGTGGTTCTCAAACTCGGTCCTCAGGACCCCACACAGTGCATGTTTTGCAGGTAACCCAGCAGGTGCACAGGTGTATTAATTACTCATTGACACATTTTAAAAGGTTCACAGGTGGAGCTAATTATGTCACTTGTGATTCTGTGAGGAGACCTGCAAAACATGCACTGTGTGGGGTCCTGAGGACCGAGTTTGAGAACCTGTGGTCTAGAGGATCTATGTTTATCAAAAATGGAACAGTGCTCATTAAAATATTTGGGCAGGATGCTTATTCCGGAAAACTTGCCAAGTCGAAATCAATGTTAAGACCCTTTGGAGTGATGGTATCCATTTGATAAATCCACTTTGCTTCTTCCTTTGATATTTCCGCCACTTTATCCCCACCCCTCCAGTTGTTTTTTATTTTCTTTATACCGATAAATTTTAGACCCGTGCGGTCACTCTTGTGATGGTGTTTAAAGTGTACAGGAATACTGTGGGTCTCTATTTTGTTTCTGATGTTTCTAATATGTTCTGAGATACGGTTCTTCAATGGTCTGATGGTCCTTCCTATGTACTGCAGTCCACATGGACACTCCAGGAGGTACACTACACCCTTTGTATCACATGTTATTTCTTCTTCTATCTTGAATTTCTTCTTATTTGCATTTGAGGAAAAAGTTTGGATATTCTTCGTACTTGTATGCTTGGTATTTTTGCAGTTCTGACATCTCAGACAATGAAAAAATCTTGATTTCCTTCCATTTTCTAGCCAGGTGGATTTCTCTTCTTTTTTTGTTATTGTTTCCATTGGGAGAGCACTTTTTACTAATGATGATCTGATATTTCTTGCCTTTCTATATATCACCTTAGGTTTCTTCGGGAGGATTTCACACAGTTTCTCATCCTTTAATAAAATTGGCCAATATTTATTTAGAACTCCCTCCACTTTCTTCGATTGTGAACTGTATTGAGTGATGAAGGATACCTCATTCTTCACTCCATCCTTGTTCTCCTTCTTCAACTCTTTTGGGATCATGAGGGTATTTCTTTCCAGATTCAGGATCTCTTCATAATCCTTTTTGAGACTTACTTCATCATATCCTTTTTTCGATAAATCTGTTCTTCGTCTCTTGTGCTTGTTTCTCGTACTCTTCTTTCTTCGAACAGTTCCTTTTTATCCGTTTGAACTGTCCCTTTGGGATGTTACAGAGCCAATTCGGATGATGGCGCTTGTCTTCTCAATGTAGGTGTTATAGTCTACTTCTTTGATATGTGTCCGTGTTTCGAGTGCATTCTCTTCCACATAGATCTCTAAATCCAAAAAGACAATTTTTTCTTTACTGTAGTTTACGGTGAAGTAAAGGTCAAGTTCGTTCTGGTTTATATACTTGATAAAGTGGGAGTGGGAGAACCAAAGGATATGGAATACCAATCCAATGTTGGATAAAATAAAACTGTGGAAAAGGTTCATAGACGATGTTCTATTTGTCTGGTCAGGCAGCCAGGAAGACCTGGACATCTTTAGGACACTGTCTATGGTATGGCACCCATCTCTGACGAAGCCCTTTAGGGGAGAAATGCGTTGGGTGGCTCGCATACCAAGTTTGGAAGCCTGCGCCAAACCTGACCCGCTGACTGCACACATCCCCGGAAGTCGGAAGCCGCGAAACTGGAAGCTACTGGTCTGCGTTCCACACGTGCGGGCAAGACGATTCGGACTGTATCGGAGCTCTGGGAATCGTCTGGCCAGCTCTACCGGAGGTCCTCGGGGCTTAACAGGGCACGGTAAAACCCGAGCCTGACTCGGAACCAGACTCGAACCCGCTCATCCCCAATATATATATATATATATGTGTATATACATATGTATATACATATGTATATGTGTATATACATATGTATATATATATATATATATATATATATATATATATACAGGCCCAAACTTGCAGTGCACGGCTTCATCTGCGCGGCATGTTTGAGTGCTGACTCTGTATGTGGCTGGTGGTATATTACAGAGATAAGTATATAGGTACATTTACCACTTGAGATAATTACCAGTATTAGTAGCTAGTAAGGTTAGTATCTGTTAGTATCCATTTTTACACATTAGGCAGGCAGTCCCCCTTTTTTACACATTACAGAAGCAGAGCCCCCCTTTTTACACATTAGGCAGGCAGTTTGCCCCTTTTTACACATTTGGCAGGGTTAGAGGAGGTGAGAGGAACGTGGGGGGAGGGCTAGGGTTAGAGGAGGTGAGAGGAACGTGGGGGGAGGGCTACGGTTAGAGCAGGTGAAAGGAACGTGGGGGGAGAGCGAGGGTTAGAGCAGGTGAGGACCACGCTGGGGGAGGGCTAGGGTTAAAGCAGGTGAGAGGAACGCGGGGAGAGGTTTACGGAGAGAGTGAGTGAGAGGAAAGCGGGGGGAGGATTAGGGAGAGAGCGAGTGAGAGGAACGCGGGGGGAGGATTAGGTAGAGAGCGAGTGAGAGGAAAGCGGGGGGAGGACTAGGGAGAGAGCGAGTGAGAGGAACGCGGGGGGAGGATTAGGTAGAGAGCGAGTGAGAGGAATGCGGGGGGAGGATTAGGGAGAGAGCGAGTGAGAGGGACGGGGGGGGGGATTAGGTAGAGAGCGAGTGAGAGGAAACCAGGGGGAGGATTAGGGAGAGAGCGAGTGAGAGGAACGCAGAGGGAGGATTAGGGAGAGAGCGAGTGAGAGGAACGCGCGGGGGGGGGGGGGGCTTGGGATAGAGGTGAGCTATGAAGGGGAGAGCTATGAAGGGAGCAGGTGAGAAGCACACCGAGGGGTGGAAGGGGGGCTTTAATAAGTCCCTAACCTGTGGTGGTGGTGTGCGCTGGTGTAAGTCTGACTCCTGGATGGATGAATCCAGCGCTGACAGGCGCTGGTGTAGGGTCCCTGCTCCATGCTTTCCCCGGCTCTTCTGTTGCTGCAGCTCCCCGTGTCAGCTGCTGAACGCTGGCTGGCTAAGAGGAAGAGGATTCCTGGCTGCCCTGGGCGCGCATGATGATGGCACGCCCGGTGTTGAGTAGCGCAGCTGAGAGGAGAAGGGATTGCTGAAAAGCATGTTCAGCGCCTCAGCCTCCTCCCCTCAAGATCAGCTGCTGCCGGGTGACTCCATCCAGTCCTCCACAGTAGCAACGCTGGTGAGCGGAGCAGCAGCGGCGGCGCAGGCGGGGAATGGGGGGGGGGAGGAGAAGAAGGATGGATAAGGGGGATAAGGGAGATGTAGAGTTATAGAGGCGAACAAGACACCCATCAAACTAGCAGTGTGCTGTGTGCACCATAGCTAGTTACGCCACTGGTATGCTGCATAATATTGTGTCTGCATAATTTGGTGCAAGGGGCATTACTGTGGGGGGCATAATAAGATGCAAGGGGCATTACTGAGTGGGGCATACTATAGGTCTACGGGCATTACTGTGGGCATAATATGGTACTAAGGGCATTACTGTGTTGAGCATAATATGGCGTTAGGGGCATTATTGTGTAGGTGTTAGGTAGTCTTTTCCTGCATGACCACGCCCCTCTGTAGCAAGACCACGGAGGGGCGGGGAAGGTGGGGGTCATACACAAATTCTTTTATTTTTACTATGTCTATGGGGGGGGGGGGGGGGGATCATATTTTTATTTTGTTCACACTTGGAGCCCAATTGTGTAGATTCAGTCCTGGTCACAGCCATTAGTACTGGGCAGTGGGCTTTCGGAATTACCCCCTGATGTATTTCATTTGTACCATTTTGCAGAATAAAAAGCCGTGATCCAGGTGGAGGCACTGAAAACCAAATGCAGAGGTGGGAAGCAACTACATTATTCAACACATATACATACATTTTCATTACACACATCGGGACTCGCTTTGGAAAGGGTGTGTAACTTCTGGCGGTAGGGGGTGTGGTCTCAAGGCTTGGCCATGTATTCTGCTATTTGAGGGCATGCCCAAACCCCAGCTCACCTCCCTGCTTTGTATAGATCACTTGCTGCTTTGCAGGGCAGAGTTGTGGTGATCACAGTCTCCCCCAACTGCTGTCCCCCGCCCGTGGGACACTGTGGCACATGGGTGGGATGGAGGGACAGTGTCCGAATAGCGGGACTGTCCTGCTGGAATCAGGACAGTTGGGAGGTAGGCATATACACTCTGCATATACGCTCTGCAACAGAAGGGGGTGTTCCAAAAAATTAAACAATTTTAATCATTTTTTTGCATTAGCATTCCTTACTAATTAATGTGTTAATGTTGGACAATTCAGGGCTTATCCAGAATTGAACATACACATAGCAATTACAGGGTAAGTCTACCAGATCCGTTTTTCTAAAAAGACAATGGGGGTAATTCAGAGTTGATCGCAGCAGCAAATTTGTTAACTAATGGGCAAAACCATGTGCACTGCAGGTGGGGCAGATATATCATGTGCAGAGAGAGTTAGATTTGGGTGAGTTATTTTGTTTCTGTGCAGGGTAAATACTGGCTGCTTTATTTTTACACTGCAATTTAGATTTTAGTTTGAACACACCACACCCAAATCTAACTCTCTCTGCACATGTTATATCTGCCCCACCTGCAGTACACATGGTTTTGCCCATTAGTTAACAAATAGCTATGTGCATCTTCAATTCTGGATAAGCTCTGCAGTTCTCCTTCCAGACTGTCCAGTGACTCTGCTGGGCAGGTGACAGATCAAGCTCCACCTCATATTAAAGGGATCTGTTTTTGCAGAGATGATGATAGGCAAATATTCTAAAATCCTAAAAAAAATCCCATGTCCAACATGCTTCTGGCAACAAGCATTTTGTACATTATATGAGAGACTCTACCTGAAAATGAGAGGATGCACATATGGGAGTGTAGAAATAAGTATTCTGATTGCATCTACAATAATTTTGAGTGGCAGATTAGGGGTGGGAAGGGGCGTGTTCATGCAAATATGGCATATGCAGGCCAGCCTGTTAGCAGGTGTGTCTTTTGCACCTACATATACATGGGAGGTGCAAAAAGTAAAACACACTTAAAATGATGACTTTTTATAGTAAGCCAGTGACATATACTGCCCATGAGGTATATGATGCTCCAGATGTATACAGCTCTGCGTATGTGCAGAAAGCTATTTTTTTCTGAGCAAGTTTCTTTTCCCTAATGTACACCTGTGTACCTATGCTGTGGCCCCTGCATGTTTTATTCATTTGTATTTCAAAATTCTGTTACAGAGCATATTTTTGAAAAGTCTTTTGCTTTAAGCATGGTTTATCAGCTTCTAACCTGTGCAATTCTTTATTCTACTGAACTATCCTGAAGCTGGAGGACAAAGACAATCATTCTTTCTTATCATCTACTCTTAGAATTGCAACTTGTCAGCAGTCTAATCAATGGCCAGGAACTCCAGGATCTTTAAGGGACGGCTCTGGGAGAATGGCGACCAATGACCAGGGGGGTACCGTGTTAGCTGTTACAGCATGGCAGGAACCAAGGCTGAGTAGGTCGCCACTCAGCACAGATACATGACACATACATGCAGATGCTTTCTACCTAAATAGGAGATTGGTATGCTCTCTAGAGGGCCCCAGATTGGTCATGTTACTGGCAAGACATAAATGTATAGAGGAGAAATGTGTTTATTTCCTCAATACAGTTTTTATTTTATTTATATTTTATTGAAGATTGAGGAAACAGAAACAAAAGCACAGTACAGCAGTGTAAATATGGCAGTACAAGTACACAAATACAATACAAAGAAAAGTAAACAATAAAATATAAAACAAGCTATTTAGTTCTATAGTGCAATACAGTTTTTTAAATAACAGTCCTACAAGCAGACTGTGCAACCAGAAATTCAGTACAGTGACCGTAACAACTTCCATCTTACCTGAGGTGTGATATTGGCAGCCAGCAGAGCATCAATAAGTTGAATGTAATAATTGAGCCCGGGCTCATTCACATATTTCAGCGTTCCATCTGGAAGAACCCGAGGCCAGGAGATGGAGAATCTGTAGTGTGTGACTTTGAGGTCTTTTAGCAGTGCCACGTCCTCATGGATCCGATGGTAGCTATCACAGGCCACATCTCCGTTATCATCATTTGAGATTTTGAATGGTGTATGCGTAAATTTGTCCCATATACTCAGGCCTTTTCCATCTGCCCTCCAGGCTCCTTCAATCTGAGAGTCAGAAAAGAAAGAGGTTTGTGTAAGCAGACTCAGGAGTTTGCTATGATATGTAGAAGCTTCCATCATCAGTCTATACTGATCACTATCCAATGAATACATCTCAGTATATTTTAGAGTAGAAGCTTCCTCTATAGACTTAGGCCATTTCTCATTTTGAAATGTTTTTCCTCTCCCACTAAGGGGTCTATTCAATTCTAGTCGGAACTGCCGTCTAGTCGGAAAGGTCAAATCATGAGTCGACTTGTCGGAAAACACATGGATCGACGGATTAGCCGCAGATCCACATGTTTTGTCAGATTTGCGGCCAAATCCTACAGGTATTTGGTCTGTTTTCGACAATGTTTTAAAAAAAGTCGGATTGACATTGTCGGAAACGGCCAAAACCTGTTGGATTTGGCCTCAAATTGAATACTGAACTGTCAAATCCTTTCTGTCAGAAAGGATCCGGCATCAATTGAATAGACCCCTAATTGTCTCCTCTCCAGGCACGGGTAGCGACAGCCCCCCTCCTACAACCACCAACCTTATGATATGTTATTTCGGCGCTTACTATATTCAGATTTGTGAGCACCTGATATGTTCTTGCATGTATTCATTGTTTTGTGGGATGCTTTGCATACCTAAAGGAGGATCATCCAAATGGTTCCTTTTTAAAATAATTTTATATATTCTACTATATACTGGAACAGAGAGCACCATGATTTGCAGCACATATTAAACATTAATACATGTCCTGTCAACCTCAGCGCTGGGCCTCAGTTGTAATCAGTGGCAGATTTTACCTATGAGCCACCCTCCCAGTAAAATATGCTATAATACACTGAGCTATCATGGGCAATCAGCGTTTGTGGTTACAACATGACTGCAATGACAGATAATTGATATCTCTATACAACCATGATAATAGGAAATGTAACACATACAATGACATTTATGAAAACTGTCAAATAGAACACAGTTACCGTCAGGGTCGTCTTTTCGAATGGGCAATTGGAGTATAAGGGCCCTAGGATGAACAAAGGGGCCCTTTTTTCCAGGGGTACCAGATTTTTTTAAATTGTCACTGGGGAAACAGAGATATCCGACTTCAAAGCAGTGGTCCCCATCCGAGCCTGTTAATTGCTCTTCCCAGACAGATATCTCAGGTACTGACTGACTTAGAGTTTTCTGAGGGTATACTCCAAAAGCTGGGATTCTCCCCTTTTGGTTGACACTGGCAGCTTGTCTCAACTATGCCCAGAACCAGAGATATCAGCCTTCCAGCAGCTGGTCCCTGCTCCAGCTCCACACACCTGGTATGCAAATTTATATTATTGTTGGTGGATTGCTCTGGCTCCTGAACTCTGATCCCCAAGTCCCCAGTACCTCCTGAAAGGTGGGACTCTCTAGTTTTTTTATCCTATTAAAAGCTAATAAATCTATTTCCAGGAATTGGAGATATCTGCAGTCAGGCAAGCTGCCCTCCCACCATAAAAGTATGAATATTAAGCCCAGTCAACTATCCGCCGCCACCCCCCCCCCCCCCTTCCCCCTGCTTAATATTAATAAACACCCCCTACCACCCTGGAAGTCATGTACCGGGCCCCTTCATTCAGTCCAATGCCCCCTTCTACAGTTTAGTGTTCTCACTCCCACCCCATCTCCCTTCTGTGCAGTACAGGAGTAATCAGCAGAAATTACTGCTCCAGATCCTACTTGCTGAGTGGAAGATAGAACACCCCCTACCGCCCGCTGGACATCAAAGATGCCGCTGATAGCACCCCCACCCCTACCACTGGAGGATGGGTTGGGGCCACAGTGCATTGTTTTGCCCAGGGGCCTACACTGGTGTTAAGACGTCCCAGGTTATTGTAACCCATGAGAACAATAATATGATTGGTATAATTTCCTAAACACTACAAAAAAGACAGACTATTACAGTATGTAGAATACTGCAGAAATGTTCTCTGCAGGTTACAAGACTAATTGTTTAGGTACAATTTTGCATAAGGATAGGTTTATATTCCCTATCCGGCTTTCAAGATGTATAACCTGATAGGCTGCAGAGGCCACGCTCCATGCAAAATCACTGCGGAACTCTCCATATAAAAACTCATCCTCCTTCTGTAGCGGGATGCCATTGTTGCGTATAACTTCGGCGTAATAAATGGCAGATCGCTTTGCTGTCCTTGGACGGTTAGGGTTCATGAAATCCACGTGGTGCAACCCAAATCGCACACTGTATCCCGAGTTCCATTCAAAAGTGTCCATGAGGCCCCAGGCAGTATAGCCTTTAAGATTCACCCTGTCAATGCTGTAAGCTGAACAAAGAAAAGAAGCAATCCATAATCAGTTATTAGACTGTTAAAGTCAAATATTAAAATTGAATGAATTATAATAATAAACAACACATTCTGCATGTTTAAAACATTTTATTTTCATTATGTGTTATTTATCGTTTCTGTTTATTATATATTGATGTTTAGAGTTTTCATCGGCATATGATGATTCCCACTGGTTTGTGGAAATACCACATATCATATTAACATACTATCGTATATAGGGGGTTATTCAGAGTTGTTAGCAAACCAAAAAAGATACGCAATTGGGCAAAACCATTTTGCACTGCAGGTGGGGGAGATGTAACTTGTACAGAGAGAGTTAGATTTGGGTGGGTTATATTGTTTCTGTGCAGGGTAAATACTGGCTGTTTTATTTTTACACTGCAATTTAGATTTCAGGTTGAACACACCCGCCCAAATCTTAATCTCTCTGCACATGTTATATCTGCCTCCCCCCCTGCAGTGCAACATGGTTTTGCTTAATTGCTAACAACTCTGAATAACCTCCATAATGTGAGTAGATCCATTTCTTAGGAATTTAGTCGTGTAACGGTAATACAGTATGTCCCTGCCACTGAAACTGATTTCAGCCCCTCATTCTTTATAAGTGTACACAATACTGGAAGACAAAGGAAATCCAGGATGGGATACATCTTCAGCGGGAACTTCAGATTCAACCAAGTTCCAGCCAATGGAACATAGGAGAAGTTCCTGACCTATGAGTATATACAGATCCCTTTACCTAATGGCTTTATTCCGTAAGGGCTATTTGAATGTTAGCCTTTAAATTGTATCACACTAACCCTTGGAAGTCAGTGCATTTAGGATTGAACACTTGTGTTGGCGCCGGCGGTACTCTTTTTGTGCAAATAAATCTTTTGGACTTTAGAACTCCAAGTAAGCTAATCAGGCTTCAAATTATTTAGTAAGACATATTAATACGTTCTGCAATTAGCTGCTAATTCAATGAAAATGTGCCTGTCTTGCCTTAACATATATCAGTGCCTACTGTACCTGAAGACAGCTGGCAGCTAGTAAGGGGGAATTAGGTGAAGGATTGAAAAGTAAACTATGGTGACCACCTAAAAAGACAAAATGACAAACCAACCTTTCTCCTAGACTTAAACACCCGAAAGCTGCTCTCACATTCTTAACATCATTCCCAAGTGGTGGCATAGGGCCTTATTCAGGTCGCATTGCAAACGCTATGTGACAACAATTTTTGCGATGTGGCTGCAGCGCACATGCGGTCGGGTCGCATTAGCTGCAAACGCCTCTGCCTGATTAGCCGGGGGACTGGCGTTCGCGGACCATTGCAGGGCGGAGCGGGGAAAACGGGGCATGACTGTGGCATTTTTGGCTCGGCTGCGTGACGTCATATGCAGCCAATTTGATCAATAAAATTCAGTACAGATTGCAAAGCAGAATTTGCAATCCGTACTGAACATGGTCCATATTCCATAGTGCTGGATGTCTGCTAATACATGCCGCCTGTCTTATGTTTTTAGTTCTATATATTTTTCTCTGAATAGTTGTAATATTTTTCTGAAAAGATATGTGCCACAGCCAGTATATCTCCTATTCACCAGGCCCATTCCCTTGGATTGTGACATACAATAGCTTCACCCTAATCAATACTCTAGAACCACCTCTGCCCTACAAGTATCCAATCATATAATGCTTTTTCACTAAACAAGACACTACCAAACAGACAAAGCAAACCAATGAAACCAAACAACGCAAAACAGAAACACTACACAGATCCAAAAGGATGCACCAGACCAGTAAACTCTACATGTATAACCTCTGAGGAATCCTATTGACCATAACCCTACTATGCCAGATATTCACAAATCAAACCACCTCTCTCACACCATTATCAAAAACCACCATAACAATAACCACAAACTATTATTACAATCATTATTTTTAATTACACAGTACTTGGTATTAAAGTGGTAATAGTACGCTATAGTAGATGTCTGGGAATTTCCTACAGAAGTGCACCTAGACATGTCCTGAGAGTAGAAAGTGGCATAAACCTTGCAGTGCGTAGGGGGACCATGCAGATACAGTGGGGCAAAATGGAAGCATTTATAATTGTGCGATAAGAGGATGAGGCAGGGTAAACAATGCACTGGTTTGTGTAGTGTAATATACAAAGGGAATGCAGCCTCATGCACAATTATATGTATGTACCTGGCACTTTGTGCTCTTTATGTCTGGAGAGGCGGAGTGGCAGAGTGAAGGGAGTGGTCTGATATAAGCAGAGGTATGTTTATGCAAATGTGACTCATGTAGAGGTGCAGAAACATGCGTGTACACCTGTTAGGAAGCAAATCTTTTGCTCCTGCTAGAAGACCGGGCATAAACCAGATGTATACTGAGATACAGTATGTTCAGCTCTGCATATGGGTAAAAATACTGTAAGCTACTGTCATTTTGCATGCTTTTTTAAGGTAATGTATGCCTATTTTCCAAACAACTCTGCATCAGGACCTTAATTCTTTTTGTAAATGACTTTCGGAATACTTTGGGACCCGAACTGTAGTGTAAACTGGCATAGAATGGAACTGGCAGTAACATTAGTTATGGAGCGTTTGTAAGACACCTCTGTCATTGGTTGCCAATAAAGGAATGTTTACACATAATCTGATTCCTGTTTATCTGCATTACTCCTGTGTTTCAGTTCAGTAATGAATGATCAGGGCTATAGAGAGCAGTACCATGCCTGGGAACTATAGGGGGGTGGCCTAATCAAAGGGGGTGTGGCCATGCCTCCTACAAAAAATATGTCACAGCAAAAAAAATTGTGATGGCACTCCAGGCATCATCATCTCTGCCATGCTTGCTCTGGGAAGCGTGTCCCTCCTCCTCTGATGGCATCATCTTCCCAATGGTATTTGGGATGATGGTGCATGTGCACTAGAGAGTAAAGAGGCTTTGCTTTCACTGTGTGGCGCCATCTTCCTGAAGATATAACTTGGAGGATGGTGCCATTAGGGAGTATACTCAGAGGGGAGGGCTGCGGATCCAGGCCCTTACTGGGTCTCTCCAACAAGCATGGGCTCTGGTGATTAGTATCCACTCCCCTCGGCACCAGTGTGAATGAGCAGATCCCTAAGTAGAACATTCAGATAAAAAGTATAGAATATATTTCACAAAGAGAACTTCAATCACAAAATATTTCAGGTTTACAAACTGCAAATACTATGCAACTAATGTATATTATTACTAACCTTTCAAAGCTTCATCAATATATGTCTTATAATAGAATATTCGGCTGGTATCATCAAAATCGGCATTACTATCTGTAGCAACTCCATTTTCAGTGATGTATATAGGAACATCTCCATACTCTTCTTTCACCCAGTTAAGCAGCCTCCTTAGTCCCCAGGCTACTGCCCTGTGTATGCCAACAGCCGTTGATGGCCAGTTTGTATTAACTTCTTCGGCAATATCTGTATCGGCATCAAAAGATGGGGGACTTAACCTTATGGTTTTATGTTGAACTATTTTTGTGGTGTATATGTTAATGGAGAAAACGTCTGCTGTTCCCTGGATGTAGGCCCTTTCTTGATCTGTGAAAACTGGAAGTCTGGAAGTCTGGAGACCCTGTAGTTCACTTTTATTTGCCACCTGCCATTTCATGGCCTCTGGGTAGTCACCATTTTTGAAGATAGGGTGTGCAAACCATCCCAATGTGAACTGTAGGTAGCGGTCAGCAGCTTCTATGTCTCTTGGTTCCTTGGGGTCTTTGGGCTCCACCCATTCTGTGTTGAGGCTAAGTGAAATTACACCTCCTTGACTTCCATGATACTTCTCATGATAGGTGTGATAGACTCTGGCATGGATTAACAACAGGTTGTGAGCAACTCTGTATGGGGCTTCACCGGGCTCATCCTTCACTCCAGGCGGAAACACACCATTTCCATAGCCAGCTGCTACAATACTATGAGGCTGGTTAAACGTCATCCAGAACTTAACCCTATCGCCAAATGTATTAAAACAAAAGTCTGCATAGTTATGAAATGCATCAAGTACAAAGTCAGTCTCCCAACCACCCAAATCTTGTAGAGCTTGGGGAAGATCAAAGTGGTAAAGGGTCACCATTGGAGAGATGTTATTTGCCAGTAGGCCATCAATAAGTCTATTATAATACTCCACACCCTTGACATTGACTGTGCCTTGTCCAGTTGGGAAGATTCGAGACCATGAGATGGAGAAACGATAACTGTTCACTCCTAGGCCCCTCAGCATGTACAGGTCAGCATCCAGCTGGTGATAGCTGTCACATGCGATGTCCCCACTGGCATTGCCAGCAATATTTCCAGGAACATGTGTGAACGTATCCCAGGTACTTGGTCCTTTTCCATCTGTGTTCCATCCCCCTTCAACCTGATAAGCAGAGGTTGAGACCCCCCATTTGAAATCATCTGGAAATGTGGAATAATGGTACATGTCTCTTTCAAAGGCAGTTTGCCCTGAAAATGTTTCCCACACAATCTTTGCTTTAGAGGGAACATCCGATGCTAATAGCGGACTTAATTTCTTCATATTTGTCCATCTTGGACTTGAAGTAACAGATTTAACGATCTTTGTACTTGGGAAACCATTATTTTCAACAATTGTGGAGAACAAATAGGCTGATTTTTTAGGGGTCCGTTGTCTATTTGCATTTTCAAAAGCCACATAGTGCAAACCAAACCTTTGGCTGTATCCTCGAGGGCCCTCAAAGCCATCCAGTAGTGACCGGACTACATATGAACTTGCAGACACATTATCAACCTTGATAGCTGCAAGGAGATAGAGACATTAAATAATAGACGTGCTACTGTATTTCCACTGTAAATATTAAGTATACTGGAAAGTATTCAGCTAGGTAATAAAACATAAAATATCTTTGGTACAGAAGTGAAGATAGATACAACTATATATGTTTAATATAAGTTATCTCTAAAATATTATCCATACTGTAGCTACTCATCCTTTAGGCAATTTTCATTTGAACTAAAAAAAAAAAATCATACATTTGTGAAAATAGAAAAGCATAACACAGTCTTACAAATGTCCAGAGTACATTACCTTTCAGAGCCTCATTGATGTAGGCAGACAAGTAGTCCATGCGAGCTGTGTCATTGAAGACCTCTCCGGTAGCTGGTGTAGGAATCCCATTTCCTGTTATATATATTGACAGATTCCCTTTCACATACTCCTCCTGTATAAAATTCAGAATCCTCCTGAGGCCCCATGGGACCACAGAGATCCATGGAGAGGAGGTGACTGGCCACGAAGGATCCACATGTGGTGAAAATCCTCCAATATTATCATATTCAGCTATACAGGTATTGTTGAGAGAGGCACTGACCAGCCGGGACGTATAGTGGGAGATACCCAGGAAGTCCGCAGTGCCCTGGATATAGGTCTGCTCTAACTCAGTGAATGTGGGAAGCTGAGTCACACTACTGGGACACTCCTCATGTTTCTGCTGAACTTGTGCCTTAAGAACCTCTGGGTAGTCCCCATTGACCAGAATAGGATGGGCAAATTGGCCCAGCATGAAGTGGATATATCGCTCAGCCGCTCTTACATCCTCGGGATCAGTGGGGGTATATGGCTCAGCCCAGTCCGAATTCAAAGAGATTCCAACCTGACCTTGTTGCAGTGCACGATAGTTGTCACTATACACATGCCAGGCCTTAGCGTGTGCTTTCACCATGTTGTGAGACACCTATGAAAAAATCATGTTTACAGCAGAAGTTTCATTCTGAAGCTATTCACATTTGGAAGTTTATGTCTGCAGACATATCAGGTTACTTACTACATAGTTCTGATAAACATTTATGGTACTATAGTCATTTGCTTCCAATCTGATGTCAAATGTGTTCTGCAATATCATAGAAACTCATCAATATTCCTAGGGTGACATCCTGTATCAACTGATATTTTCATATGTGACCATGTTTCCTTCTTTGCCCAATTATATATGAAGGTTTTTTTTTTCCCTTTTATATAGCAGATACCATTAGAATCTTCCACTTCCTTTTTAAGTCTAATGCTGGGTACACACTAGGCCAGGCATGTCCAAACTGCGGCGCTCCAGCTGTTGTGAAACTACATATCCCAGCATGCCCTGACACAGTTTTGCTGTCAGAGAATGCTAAAGCTGTGTCAGGGCATGCTGGGATGTGTAGTTTCTCAACAGCGATCCGTGACGATCGGTAAGAGAAAATAAGAATTTACTTACCGATAATTCTATTTCTCGGAGTCCGTAGTGGATGCTGGGGTTCCTGAAAGGACCATGGGGAACAGCGGCTCCGCAGGAGACAGGGCACAAAAGCAAAGCCTTCCGATCAGGTGGTGTGCACTGGCTCCTCCCCCCATGACCCTCCTCCAAGCCAGCCAGGTACTGTGCCCGGACGAGCGTACACAATAAGGGAGGAATTTTGAATCCCGGGTAAGACTCATACCAGCCACACCAATCACACCGTACAACTTGTGATCTAAACCCAGTTAACAGTATGATAACAGCGGAGCCTCTGAAAAGATGGCTCACAACAATAATAACCCGATTTTTGTAACTATGTACAAGTATTGCAGATAATCCGCACTTGGGATGGGCGCCCAGCATCCACTACGGACTCCGAGAAATAGAATTATCGGTAAGTAAATTCTTATTTTCTCTATCGTCCTAGTGGATGCTGGGGTTCCTGAAAGGACCATGGGGATTATACCAAAGCTCCCAAACGGGCGGGAGAGTGCGGATGACTCTGCAGCACCGAATGAGAGAACTCCAGGTCCTCCTTAGCCAGGGTATCAAATTTGTAGAATTTAGCAAACGTGTTTGCCCCTGACCAAGTAGCTGCTCGGCAAGGTTGTAAAGCCGAGACCCCTCGGGCAGCCGCCCAAGATGAGCCCACCTTCCTTGTGGAATGGGCATTTACATATTTTGGCTGTGGCAGGCCTGCCACAGAATGTGCAAGCTGAATTGTATTACACATCCAACTAGCAATAGTCTGCTTAGAAGCAAGAGCACCCAGTTTGTTGGGTGCATACAGGATAACAGCAAGTCAGTTTTCCTGACTCCAGCCGTCCTGGAACATATTTTCAGGGCCCTGACAACATCTAGCAACTTGGAGTCCTCCAAGTCCCTAGTAGGTGCAAGGCACCACAATAAGCTGGTTCAGGTGAAACACTGACACCACCTTAGGGAGAGAACTGGGGACGAGTCCGCAGCTCTGCCCTGTCCGAATGGACAAACAGATATGGGCTTTTTTTGAGAAAAAACCACCAATTTGACACTCGCCTGGTCCAGGCCAGGGCCAAGAGCATGGTCACTTTTCATGTGAGATGCTTCAAATCCACAGATTTGACTGGTTTTAAACCAATGTGATTTGAGGAATCCCAGAACTACGTTGAGATCCCACAGTGCCACTGGAGGCACAAAAGGGGGTTGTATATGCAATACTCCCTTGACAAACTTCTGGACTTCAGGAACTGAAGCCAATTCTTTCTGGAAGAAAATCGACAGGGCCGAAATTTGAACCTTAATGGACCCCAATTTGAGGCCCATAGACACTCCTGTTTGCAGGAAATGCAGGAAACGACCGAGTTGAAATTTCTTTGTGGGGCCTTCCTGGCCTCACACCACGCAACATATTTTCGCCACATGTGGTGATAATGTTGTGCGGTCACCTCCTTTCTGGCTTTGACCAGGGTAGGAATGACCTCTTCCGGAATGCCTTTTTCCCTTAGGATCCGGCTTTCCACCGCCATGCCGACAAACGCAGCTGCGGTAAGTCATGGAACAGACATGGTACTTGCTGAAGCAAGTCCCTTCTTAGCGGCAGAGGCCATAAGACCTCTGTAAGCATCTCTTGAAGTTCCGGGTACCAAGTCCTTCTTGGCCAATCCGGAGCCATGAGTATAGTTCTTACTCCTCTACGTCTTATAATTCTCAGCACCTTAGGTATGAGAAGCAGAGGAGGGAACACATACACCGACTGGTACACCCACGGTGTTACCAGAACGTCCACAGCTATTGCCTGAGGGTCTCTTGACCTGGCGCAATACCTGTCCCGTTTTTTGTTCAGACGGGACGCCATCATGTCCACCTTTGGTATTTCCCAACGGTTTACAATCATGTGGAAAAAACTTCCCGATGAAGTTTCCACTCTCCCGGGTGGAGGTCGTGCCTGCTGAGGAAGTCTGCTTCCCAGTTTCCATTCCCGGGATGAAACACTGCTGACAGTGCTATCACATGATTTTCCGCCCAGCGAAAAGTCCTTGCAGTTTTTGCCACTGCCCTCCTGCTTCTTGTGTCGCCCTGTCTGTTTACGTGGGCGACTGCCGTGATGTTTTTCCCACTGGATCAATACCGGCTGACCTTGAAGCAGAGGTCTTGCTAAGCTTAGAGCATTATAAATTTACCCTTAGCTCCAGTATATTTATGTGGAGAAAAGTCTCCAGACTTGATCACACTCCCTGGAAATTTTTTCCTTGTGTGACTGCTTCCCAGCCTCTCGGGCTGGGCTCCGTGGTCACCAGCATCCAATCCTGAATGCCGAATCTGCGGCCCTCTAGAAGATGAGCACTCTATAACCACCACAGGAGAGACACCCTTGTCCTTGGATATAGGGTTATCCGCTGATGCATCTGAAGATGCGATCCGGACCATTTGTCCAGCAGATCCCACTGAAAAGTTCTTGCGTGAAATCTGCCGAATGGAATTGCTTCGTAGGAAGCCACCATTTTTACCAGGACCCTTGTGCAATGATGCACTGTTTTTAGGAGGTTCCTGACTAGCTCGGATAACTCCCTGGCTTTCTCTTCCGGGAGAAACACCTTTTTCTGGACTGTGTCCAGAATCATCCCTAGGCACAGCAGACGTGTCGTCGGGATCAGCTGCGATTTTGGAATATTTAGAATCCACCCGTGCTGTTGTAGCAGTATCCTAGATAGTGCTACTCCGACCTCCAACTGTTCCCTGGACTATGCCCTTATCAGGAGATCGTCCAAGTAAGGGATAATTAAGACGCCTTTTCTTCGAAGAAGAATCATCATTTCGGCCATTACCTTGGTAAAGACCCGGGGTGCCGTGGACAATCCAAACGGCAGCGTCTGAAACTGATAGTGACAGTTCTGCACCACGAACCTGAGGTACCCTTAGTGAGAAGGGCAAATTTGGGACATAGAGGTAAGCATCCCTGATGTCCCGGGACACTATATAGTCCCCTTCTTCCTGGTTCGTTATCACTGCTCTGAGTGACTCCATCTTGATTTGAACCTTTGTAAGTGTTCAAAATTTTTTTTAGAATAAGTCTCACCTAGCCTTCTGGCTTCAGTACCACAATATAGTGTGGAATAATACCCCTTTTCTTGTAGTAGGAGGGGTAATTTAATTATCACCTGCTGGGAATACAGCTTGTGAATTTTTTCCCATACTGCCTCCTTGTCGGAGGGAGACCTTGGTAAAACAGACTTCAGGAGCCTGCGAAGGGGAAACGTCTCGACATTCCAATCTGTACCCCTGGGATACTACTTGTAGGATCCAGGGGTCCTGTACGGTCTCAGCGCCATGCTGAGAACTTGTCAGAAGCGGTGGAACGCTTCTGTTCCTGGGAATGGGCTGCCTGCTGCAGTCTTCTTCCCTTTCCTCTATCCCTGGGCAGATATGATCTTATAGGGACGAAAGGACTGAGGCTGAAAAGACGGTGTCTTTTTCTGCAGAGATGTGACTTAGGGTAAAAACGGCGGATTTTCCAGCAGTTGCCGTGGCCACCAGGTCCGATGGACCGACCCCAAATAACTCCTCTTCCTTTATACGGCAATACACCTTTGTGCCGTTTGGAATCTGCATCACCTGACCACTGTCGTGTCCATAACATCTTCTGGCAGATATGGACATCGCATTTACTCTTGATGCCAGAGTGCAAATATCCCTCTGTGCATCTCGCATATATAGAAATGCATCCTTTAAATGCTCTATAGTCAATAAAATACTGTCCCTGTCAAGGGTATCAATATTTTTAGTCAGGGAATCCGACCAAGCCACCCCAGCTCTGCACATCCAGGCTGAGGCGATCGCTGGTCGCAGTATAACACCAGTATGTGTGTATATACTTTTTATGATATTTTCCAGCCTCCTGTCAGCTGGTCCTTGAGGACGGCCCTATCTATAGACGGTACCGCCACTTGTTTTGATAAGCGTGTGAGCGTCTTATCCACCCTAAGGGGTGTTTCCCAACGCGCCCTAACTTCTGGCGGGAAAGGGTATACCGCCCATAATTTTCTATCGGGGGGAACCCACGCATCATCACACACTTTATTTAATTTATCTGATTCAGGAAAAACTACGGTAGTTTTTTCACATCCCACATAATACCCTCTTTTGTGGTACTTGTAGTATCAGAAATATGTAACACCTCCTTCATTGCCTTTAACGTGTGGCCCTAATAAGGAATACGTTTGTTTATTCACCGTCGACACTGGATTCAGTGTCCCTGTCTGTGTCGACCGACTAAAGTAAACGGGCATTTTAAAACCCCTGACGGTGTTTTTGAGACGTCTGGACCGGTACTAATTGTTTGTCGGCCGTCTCATGTCGTCAACCGACCTTGCAGCGTGTTGACATTATCACGTAATTCCCTAAATAAGCCATCCATTCCGGTGTCGACTCCCTAGAGAGTGACATCACCATTACAGGCAATTGCTCCGCCTCCTCACCAACATCGTCCTCATACATGTCGACACACACGTACCGACACACAGCACACACACAGGGAATGCTCTGATAGAGGACAGGACCCACTAGCCCTTTGGAGAGACAGAGGGAGAGTTTACCAGCACACACCAAAAACGCTATAATTATATAGGGACAACCTTATATAAGTGTTTTCCCTTATAGCATCTTTTTTATATATTTCTAACGCCAAATTAGTGCCCCCACTCTCTGTTTTAACCCTGTTTCTGTAGTGCAGTGCAGGGGAGAGCCTGGGAGCCTTCCCTCCAGCCTTTCTGTGAGGGAAAATGGCGCTGTGTGCTGAGGAGATAGGCCCCGCCCCTTTTTCGGCGGCCTCGTCTCCCGCTCTTAACGGATTCTGGCAGGGGTTAAATATCTCCATATAGCCTCCGGAGGCTATATGTGAGGTATTTTTAGCCAAAATAGGTATTCATTTGCCTCCCAGGGCGCCCCCCTCCCAGCGCCCTGCACCCTCAGTGACTGCCGTGTGAAGTGTGCTGAGAGGAAAATGGCGCACAGCTGCAGTGCTGTGCGCTACCTTTAGAAGACTGAGGAGTCTTCTGCCGCCGATTCTGGACCTCTTCTTACTTCAGCATCTGCAAGGGGGCCGGCGGCAAGGCTCCGGTGACCATCCAGGCTGTACCTGTGATCGTCCCTCTGGAGCTGATGTCCAGTAGCCAAGAAGCCAATCCATCCTGCACGCAGGTGAGTTCACTTCTTCTCCCCTAAGTCCCTCGTTGCAGTGATCCTGTTGCCAGCAGGACTCACTGTAAAATAAAAAACCTAAGCTAAACTTTTCTAAGCAGCTCTTTAGGAGAGCCACCTAGATTGCACCCTTCTCGGCCGGGCACAAAAATCTAACTGGCTTGGAGGAGGGTCATGGGGGGAGGAGCCAGTGCACACCACCTGATCGGAAGGCTTTGCTTTTGTGCCCTGTCTCCTGCGGAGCCGCTGTTCCCCATGGTCCTTTCAGGAACCCCAGCATCCACTAGGACGATAGAGAAAACACACTTACCGATTGTCAGCCCAATGTGTTGTGCCTGGCGTCATAACTGGGTGGGCATTTACATATGCCTGCCCAGTTGTGATGTCAGTCACTGGTGGCCTCTGCAGCAATTGTACGGCCGGTCTGCAGACCGCTTGTACACGCAGCACGATGTGCCAATAGATCTGCAGATACACTATATTGGCCAATGGTTGTGCTGCAGGGCCGACGTGATGTCTGTCAACTACGTTGTTCACAGACATATTGGGGGTACACACCCACCAATGCGCCCTTGATATATCGGCTGATCAATTGAACGACCGATATATTGGCCAGTGTGTATACCCAGTCTTAGAATTCCTTAGTTCCATGACAGACCATCAGCTGAATTGCCAACTACTTGAAACTTCTGGTCGAACAGAAGAACTTAAACTACAATTAAATTTTATCAACAGGAGCAAAAAGAGGAGGATGGCAAAGGAAGTTAAACGACCGCTTAGAGGGGTCATTCCGAGTTCATCGCAGCTGTGCAAAATTTTGTACAGCTAAGATCATCTTTCCTGACATGCGGGGGGGACGCCCAGCACAGGGCTAGTCCGCCCCGCATGTCAGTGCCGACCCCCGCGCAAAAGTGCAAAGGCATCGCACAGCAGCAATGCCTTTGCACTTCAGGAATAACTCCCGGCCAGCGCAGCTTTAGCGAGCTGGCCGGGAGATACTCCTCACTCCCTGGCACGCAGCGGCTGCGTATGATGTCACACAGCCGCTTCGGCCCGCGCCCTGTTCGGTCCGGCCTCGCCTGCGTTGGCTGGACCTCGCCTACGAAACGGTGGCCAAACGCCGCCGCTTTGCCTCCTCCCGCCCATCGATCACCTCTGCCTGTCAGTCAGGCAGAGGCAATCGCTGTCCTGCTATGGCCTTTGGCCGTTCCGCATGCACAGGCGCACTACGGCGCCGGCGCAGCAGGTACCCGTTTGCTCTGCTTCGTTAAAACGCAGCGAGCGAACGGGTCGGAATGACCCCCAGAGGCTGGATAAGGACATGGTCGTGACATTTGGCTTGCCACCTGTGGATTATATGTCCTGGGCAGATACCAGGCTGCTTCTAGCCTTCACTTATTGCTTAGCTGTCATGAGTATGTGATTCCTAGACTTATTGGTAAACATAACAAATTAAAAATTGGGGATTTGTCCAAAAGTACAATAATAAAATAAGACTAATAATTTGTTTTTTAGTTGTTAGCATCACAATGTGGCTCAGAATGATAACATAGACAACCATAAATGACACAGCAATCCCTGGTTTGGATCTTTACTTAAAGTTAAATGTCTTGCACAATACGGGTTTCAGCTCAGTTTTTTTTTCCTCCAAGAAAAGTAGCATTGTTTTTAAGATTATCTGCCTTGAAAGCTCTCAAGCTACACAACAAAGATGTTAGGGCCAACAGAAAAACAAACAGCTGCTTCTCAGAGGACTATGGTCCAAAAGTATTAAGCCTTAACAAGAGATAAAGTGGGTAAGAATAAAGAGCGATAAATGACCAAGCCAATCAGCTTCCTAACTACCATATCACAGGCTGTGTTTGAAAAATGACAGCTAGGAGCTGGCTGGCTGGTCATTTATCACTCTTTGGGGGGAATTCAAATGTTTGAAAAGTCAGTTGGGTATCTGTTTTTTCCTATCTAATAGACAGGAAAAACCAGACACCCAACCGACTTTTCAAACATTTGAATTTCCCCCATTGTCTATCCCCACTTTATCTCTTGTTAAGGCTTACAGCATTTGGGCCTATGGGGCTAATTCAGACCTGATTGGTGCTGTGCGTGTTCGCACAGCAGCAATCAGTCCTGAACTGCACATGCGCCAGCGCATGGCAGACAGCCGATGGCTGTCGTAGCCCAGCGATCGCCTCTACCTGATTGACAGGCAGAGGCGGTCGCTGGGCAGGAGGGGGCGGGCTGGCGGCGTTTAGCCGCCATTTAGGGGGTGAGGTCCGAGCAACGCAGGCATGCCGGACCATTGGGTGTCACACGCAGCCACTGCGACCTGGGCTGCGAAGAGTAGCTCCCTGCCAGTGCGCAGGAGCTGCGCTGGTAGTGAGCTACTCCTACAGTACAAAAGCATCGCCGCTGTGCGGGGGGGGGGGGGGGGGGTCAGCCCTGACATGTGGGGTGGACTAGCACTATGCTGGGCGTCCCCCCGCATGTCAGGGAAGCTGATCGTAGATGTGCTAAATTTAACACATCTACGATTAGGTCTAAATCACCCCCTATGTTATTTCTAGATTATTTCTTAATACATTTGGGTCTATGTTATTTTTTTCCATGTATTATTTCCTTGTGGAGAATAAGCTGTGAAACACAGTGCAAAAAGAAGAAAAGGCTGCACTGCAGCATTACCCAAAAACAAATTTAGTTCTGGGTATCGCCACAGCCTTTTTTTCTTTCTTCTTTTTGCCTTATTCTGTTGGGGAGAATACAATGCAATACCTGTAGCTGAAGGCAGCTTCACAATATATGTGTATTCTAATCATTAACAAAGTGCCTTAGCAATCATTTGTATGTTTTCCTGAAATACCAGTACTGGATATCCCACTAGGCACATAAGACTTTAATAAAGAATCCCTGTGTTAGACTGGACAATGTTTTCAGATACACCTGCACTAAAGGAGTTGTTTGACTAATAATGGAATTGTACTATTGTCTATATACAGTGATACAATCCCCCAAAAGTCTAATATAATTATCCTAAAATCATTGAATAAATCTAGCCACATAAATCTGTTTCTTATACCTTGAATGAAGCATTCCCTGGCTCCTTAATCCCAGGTGCATGTTGTCCAGTGCCATAACCTGCGTAACTAACTACCCAGGGCTCATGGAACGTTATCCAATGTTTCACCCGATCTCCAAAACTGCTGAAGCAGAAATCTGCATATTCCGCAAATGCGTCAGTGATGCTCTCATTCTGCCAACCCCCAGTCTCCTGCAAAGCTTGAGGTAAATCCCAGTGATACAAAGTCACCATTGGCTTAATATTTTCTTCCATTAATCTGTTAATTAATTTATCATAATATTTCACACCGGCTGAGTTGATTATGGATTTGAACCCTGTTGGGAATATCCTAGACCAGGAGATGGAGAAGTGATAGATATTAGACTTCAAAGCTTTTAGAAGATACACATCATAGTCAATCTTGTGGTAGCTGTCACAGGCCACGTTTGCAGTGGCATTATCGTCAGTGTGGCCATGCTGTCCAAACACATCCCATATAGATTCTCCTTTTCCTCCCTCAGCCCAGCCTCCTTCTATCTTGAAGGCTGCAGAGGATGAGCCCCAGTGGAAACCATTAGGGAATGTGTCATGTAAGAAGGAATCTCTCTCTGCAGGTGTCTGACTGGCAAATCTGTCCCAAACTGTGCTGTATGCTGTGCGTGATGTACTTGATGGGTTCTCATGTCTGTAACATAAGAGACAACAAAGTGTGTTTCGACGGAAATAACTTTTACATACTAGAACATCAGTAGACATAGCACAAGTAGACATTATAAAATTATCACACTCTACTACTGAATTACTCGGCACTGTTGTAAACCATTCCAATACTCTGGCTATGAGTTGTTCTATTCCCATCCAATGCAAAACTAGGGACCCACGGATATGCAGGAGATAAACAATGATGATGATGATAATAATAATAATAATAATAATAATAGTAGTAATAATGTATCTGCATCTTATAAATGTAACAAACTATACACACAGTTCTAATTCATATACCTTTCACATAGCATTCTCTAAAGTTTAATCTAGCAATTGTGGGGATAAATATACAGTAGGTCTAAATTGTGTAAACATAAATGAAATATGTAGAAATATATATAAGTTACTACTACTGTTGTTTGTATGAAATAGTTTTATTTATTTGTTATTTAGGTGTTATCACAAGTGTATTTTATTGATAAATATGACAGTTGTGTGGTGTTATACATCCTGACAATGCAATGGGGATTGTGTATATTTTATGGTAAGGTATGTGCAGCTGTAACAGGTACATAGACGCTTCCAGAGCTTCTGCACACAGCAGCTGGGAGTAGGAGGCCCCACATACTAGTACTAATGGCAGAAGATAGGGGGTCTCCCAAGCAGAGTTCATACCATAGTAGCCAGCGCCACCCACTGCACAGGAGCTTTACCTATAAACATTGCAGCTATGTGTGGTGTCTCCAGTTCAGGGCGAGCCAGAAAATAGGGCACAGTAGGATGGTGTTGGCGGCACTGGTACCCGTGCCCAGCACTACACACTCTGGGGGGAACTGAGGACAGGACTGGGGGAACGTGGAGGAGCTGGGGAAGCAATGTGCCATAAGGAAAGCTGTACAACGTGGACGCATATACCCGGTATCACTTCTTAGAGGAAAGAACCCAGAGACCATGCAGTCTAAGTAATAGCTAGGGAGATGTACTAAAGCCTTAGAGAGTGATAAAGCGTAGAGAGAGAAAGTGAAACTACTAACCAATCAGCGTGTAACTGCCATATTATAGGCTGTGTTTTGAAAAATTACGGTTATGAGCTGATTGGTTGGTACTTTGGGCCTAATTCATTCAGACTGAGCAGCAACCTTGGTTGACTCGGCAATAACCTGGGTTATTGCGGCAGTCTGAAAGGAGTATTAAATGACTAGCAGACTAAAGAGAAACAAATGTAGCTACAGACTGGGTATATGTGCACAGGTCCTGCACATGTGCAAAGTACCAAAAAATCGCTACTTTGTGCCGATGGTTGCAGGAGCAACCGCACCTGAACGAGAACAGTTTAGGTAATTATGGGAGAAACATGGTGCAAGGTTGGTATATACAGTCAATATAATATGTAGTGAGACATTATAAGCCAAGGGCGTGATTCAGAAGTGGTTGCAGTAGAGTAGCTCACAGTCACTACTGCAGCTGTATGGTAATACTGCTTCCGATGGGTGACCTATTGAGATGCCCACCATGTATCTGTTGGTAGTGGGGGGGTTTTGCGGCTCAATTGGGCATGGCACCTTTCTAATGCAGACGCAGATTGTCTGTGCTTCCATAGCCACCAGTGTCAGTGGAACTGCATCTTTCCATGCAGTTCCTGACACCGATATTCCCGCTGCTTTCAGATGGGGTAACCGAATCCGCTCATCACTAGTTGTTAGGTGTATTGTATTTGTTTATAGCTCTTTGACAAAACAATCTTTTTATTTTTTTATTTTATTGGCTTTTGAAACCAAATTCACATTAGACAGATCACACAAACAGATTTATTTGTGTCAAGACTGTTTTCACATTGCAGTGTGTTGACAGAAAAACTAGGGCCACTTACTTACATCTGGCCCCCCAGGCCAGAAGTTGTCAACCAGCCCCTGACCACGGGTAACAGAAGCGTTAATACCCACGGTAATCCAATATTGAGCACAATGTCCACAAGGTTATTTTGTGGCAAAAACAATTGGATACCCCCACAGTATTCAATTAAATGAATCAGGTCATGCAGCATAAGCAATTATTCTTAGCTAAGTTAAACATCTGGGACGTGATTAAAGTATCCAATACTGTACAATTACAATGGGCCTAAATCTGAGTTGATCGCAGCAGCAATTTTGTTAGCAATTGGGCAAAACCATTTACACTGCAGGGGGAGGGGGGGGGGGGGCAGATATAACATGTGCAGAGAGAGTTAAATTTGGGTGGGGTGTATTCAAACTGAAATCTAAATTGCAGTGTAAAAATAAAGCAGCCAGTATTTACCCTGCACAGAAACAAAATAACCCACCCAAATCTAGCTCTCTCTGCAAATGTTATATCTGGCCCCCCTCCAGTGCACATGGTTTTGCCCATTTGCTAACAAACTTGCTGCTGCGATCAACTCAGAATTACCCCCAATATCTTTAGTTAACACACAGGTTCTCAAACTCGGTCCTCAGGACCCCACACAGTGCATGTTTTGCAGGTCTCCTCACAGAATCACAAGTGAAATAATTAGCTCCATCTGTAGGCCTTTTAAAATGTGTCAGTGAGTAATCAATACACCTGTGCACCTGCTGGGTTACCTGCAAAACATGCACTGTGTGGGGGTAATGAGGACCGAGTTTGAGAACCTCTGAGTTAATACATGTCTATTTTTGCAGTGGTTGTTTGAATCACGATGCCCTAGAGCACAGGTTCTCAAACTCGGTCCTCAGGACCCCACACTGTGCATGTTTTGCAGGTCTCCTCACAAAATCACAAGTGAAATAATTAGCTCCACCTGTGGACCTTTTAAAATGTGTCAGTGAGTAATTAATACCCCAGTGCACTTGCTGGGTTATCTGCAAAACATGCACCGTGTGGGGTCCTGAGGACCGAGTTTGAGAACCTCTGCCCTAGAGTATCAGAATTTTTTTCAAGGCACCCCTAGGCAAAAAGTTTCTTATTGAGATATTTAGAAAGAAATATCAAATTAAATTGTGTTTATACGTCATCCTTAGGTTCAGTTGTGTGGGGGGGGGGGCAAGATTTACTTCCGTTTGTCCAAATATTTTACGATTGATAGCCACCAGCACTGGTTTTACCTGTTACGTTGACCATAAATAATGTAAATTGGTTCTGTACCATCAATCCAAGGCACCCAAGCAAGTGTCCCGGGGCATCCCAGGGTGCCACGGCACACAGTTTGAGAACCACTGTATTCTGTATTATAGTCTTCAAATAATAATGAAAGCTTTTGCATTATTTCCTGATAAATGTATTATAAACGTACTGTGCTCACCTCTTCTTATAGTAAAAAGGTTGGTATATAAATTCACTGATGTCGTAGCCTGAGAGTACTCCACCAGAGCTGACCAGTGCTGCAAAAATAGAAATAACATTTGAATAAGGCAGACAGTACATCTGGAGACTTAAATATTTAGTTGTTATCTTGAAATATGGTTGGCTTCTGCTTGGAGCTTATCATTATATAAATCTATTTATTAGAAAACATAAGTGAAGGATCTCATTCATTGGTCAAGCATGATCACACAAGAGGGAAAAACAGAACTGGATGCACGGAACTTCATCCAAGATGATGGTCTGCTGCATGCACCAAAGCTGTGGAAAACCAGTGTACCACCTGGCATTCAAGGAAGACCCAGGGCCACATCTGACCTAGAAGGGAAATCGTGTGACATCAGCACACATTGGATGCAGTTTTCAGATTTTCTTTGTGAGATATTATATGGATTGGCTGAACCATGCAAGTGACCCCTTCTGGTTGACTTCCTTTCTACTAACTACCTAGACATACTGGAGCTTAATTAATTTTCCAGTGGGAACTCATTGGCAGTAGTCCGTAAGTTACATTTATTTCCTTTTTCTTTCCCTTATGATTCACTTTCTTCCCATTCTGGGCCAGTGCAGGGCACTATATGAGGCTGCTGGCACTAGGAAGTAGAACACTGCATGGGGCATTCCTTAGAAAATGTGTGCAGCTTTGCAGTAGCGCTTCTACAAGCCACATGCAGGTGCTATGGGGCAAAGAGGGTGCCACTCTCAGGGCCCTGGGTGACAGCACCACTTGCACACCTTTAGTCATGACAAGGGTGGAAGTTCATGCCAGGAGTCCAGAGGCAAGATACAGTAGTTGTTGGTGCCCCCCTCTGCTCACATTCACTATCAGCACACCAATCTCGGGGGCACTCAGGCACACACTTAACCACATTCGCTACTAACACCGCAGCAGCATCCAGGCACACATGCTCCTCTTCCTGCATTTACTTCCAACACCCCAGATGATCTACAGGTCCAGCCTAGTAAGTATCTACAGCTCCAGCCAGACCAGTTAATCTCCAGATGCCCTGACGAAGCAGCCTCTGTGAAACGTGCGTTGGCGTTTCTCAGAGAACTGCTGAAGACTGTGATTTTACTGCTGCTATTTTGTTGAAAAAAATGTAATTTATCTAATGCTCTTTAATAATTAACTGATCCCTGCTAGACTGAGTGTGCGGTTAGGGCAGTGAGAGTGCTTGTAGAACAACCACCCGGCACTCAGTGGCGGGATTAGGAGCGGGTGCAGGGACGTGCAGGCTGTACCCCTTTTCCACCTACGAGCACGGGTCGCAGCCAGGAGCCTGACACGGGAGCTGTCCCCTGCTGCGACCCGTGCTCGGCCCCTTTCCCATCAGCAGTCACAACCCGGCATATGCCGGGTTGGTGACGCTTCTAGTGAAGCGGTAGGGTGGTGCAGGGAGATCACATAATCTCCCAGCGCCGCCCTTCCATACAGTGTAAACGGGAGCCGTGTCGCATCGACACGGCTCCCGTTTACCCTACAACCCTGCCCGGATCATTCCCGTGTCCTACGCAGGTAGATAGCCGGGTAGGATTCACGGGTCACTTGATCCGGGTTTACCCTTTTCCACTTGCAAAAAACACGGGTAAATGCGCGCCCCCGTGCATTTACCCGTGTTTTTTGAGCTAGTGGAAAAGGGGTGAGCCGGCTGCATGCGGCGGGTATCCGGAGCCGCTGCACGCGGCCTGTGTTACAAACCAGTACAATCACTGTACAAGCACTAGTTTGGCTACATATGAATTTACAATTCACACACTGCACCGCAATAGTATTAATATGTTGATCCATAACTTACTATATAGCTAGGTGAAGTACATGCAGCTTAGCACCCATCTAAATAAGATAGAGAGCAGCGCTGGCACTTAGGATTAACATAATATACACATATTTCCAATTACACACTGCTGCCATTAAAAGATTAATTTATATATGTGGTGGGCATAGTACATTGTGTTGTGTCAATACCGATCTGCAGGACACAGACATAGCCAATTAAACAGACTGACAAACCGAACATATATATTGAATGAATAAGAGCAACAGTGTGATTATAGCATATGTGGAATAAGTGAATATTTGTTCCACTCAGTGTCCATTTAAAGTTATAACATAATGCTCCTCTGAAATTAACTGATTCCCGTCGGACCGAGTGACGGTCAGGATAGTGAGAGTGCTCAATTATTATCTATCCAGCACTCGGGAATGGGATCAAGAGAGGGTGCAGGGCGTGCAGGCTAAGAGTATTAGTCAGCCGCACGCAATAGGCACCCAGAGCCGCTATAGGCGGACCAAGTTATATAAAGCTATAATTACTGTATTAGTACCAGTCTGGCTATAGATACATGTACAATATACATATTGTACTGCATTAGTATTATGTGGTGTGACTGAAAATTAATTATATAAGCCAGGCGCAGTTAATATAGTCCAGCACCCGGGTTAAAATAGATTGAGAGCATTGCTGATATTTGGAATTAACATTTATAAACATATATTTCTATTTTTCAACTGTTGCTACAAATCTGTAAATAAATCATGCAGACACACTGACAGCAACAGTGTAACGAAGGTGTTGAAACAAATGAATGTCTTTCCATCTGTAAGAAAGTTTTATTATAACAGAATACTGGTTCAAATTCATGTCCAACTGAATAGGAATATTGATAATCAGCTTGACAACTGAAATTAAGCATTAAAATAGCGGCAGGGGCTATGAAGCCTTTATGAGAAGAGAAATCTTCATCACAGTAGTAGCAGTCTCTGAGGAAAATAATTATTTTTAATTTCACAATTTCTATTTCTATTTTCACCTATTCTTTTTATATTTCATATGGCTAAAAAATTTTTTTTAAATGAACTAATAAAAGTTATGTATTAATTGATAAATTGTTAGAATCTTGTCTCCAGGTCCAGCCTGGTAAAGTCTCTCCAGTTCCAGCTGGTCCAGTGTGACTCTGGGTCCAGTCTGGTAAACTCTCTTTGGTTCAAGCCGGGCCAGTTCATCTACAGGTCCCTGCCTGGTAAAATCTCTCCAGTTCCAGCAGGTCCAATCCATCTCCAGTACCTACCAGACAAATTCTCTTAGGATGCATCCGATCTAACTTATCATCAAGTCCAGCCAGCTTGAGTCTCCAGTTCCACCTTGCTACAGGTCTCCGCCTAGTTCAAGTAAAACAGCTACAGTGGAGTCAAACTATAACCAAATCCTGCTCCACACTAAATCCACTAGCTCAAGTTACTCCATATCATAGAGCAAATCAATCTACATTAACTTCATCCTTCGATTCAGCTTCCTAACTTCAGTCGTCTATGCAGAAGTCCTATATATGGCCTCCACAATTCCTTCACTCTAGTTCTACAACTTCTAAGACATCAGAAGCAACTCAGAGCACAACAGTATCCAGATCCTTGACAACTTAGGATTGTGACATTGCTATTTGGACCCTGGAGGACTCGCAACATATGCCGTGGCCTGGTTAGTCACAGTTTCAGTTGCTTTGGGCTGATGTTAAGGTTTGGGACAGACCCCATAAGGCCATTGACCCCGTTGTAATCCAGGTACTGTGCAGGCTGGTGGTGGTTCCATGATGGTGAGGGGTGTGTTCACATGCCATGGGTTAGGTTCACTGGTATGCCTGAACAAGTCTTTGACCGGTAACCACTTTGTTGCATTGCTTGAGGACCATTTGCAGCCCTTCATGGACTTCATGGACTCCCACAATGATGGAATACTCCAGCAGGATAATGCTCCGTGTTATCTGTACTAAGTTGTCCAGAATTAATTTGAGGAGCATTCTGTAGCATTCTGACGAATGGTGTGGCCACCACGTTCACCCGACATGAACCCAATCAAGCATTTATGGGACATGGTAGAAAGAACCATTAGCACTCAAGATCCTGCACTTACAAATATCAGGAAGCTGTGGGAAACTCTCCAGACAGCATGGGTCAAGGTCAACATCTCTCCAGAGGTCTTCCATCCATTTATGGAATCAGTGCCATATTGAGTTACTGCACTTCGCTAGGCTAGAGGAGGTCCTACATGAGGGTGTGGTTTATTAGATCTATACTACATTAAAAAGGTCTACAATCGGTCGACCACCAACGGTAGACGTGCATTAGACCGATAGGGTCAAAAGGTCGACACTGAATAGGTAGACACTAGAAAAGGTTGATAGAGTCAAAAGGTTAACATGGAAATGGTCGATACAAAAAAGGTAGACACAATTTTTTTTAGTTTTTTGGGTGTTTCATCACTTTTCTGCCACAAACAAGACCCATTAATGTACCACATCTCCTCGCATGGCTCTGCTTTGGGCAGGTTACTATTCCCAATCGTAGTCCATGACGATGGTAAAGTATGAAAAAGTTGAAAAAAAAAACAACTTGTGTCGACCATATGTTTGTCAACCATTGTTATGTTGACCTTTGACCCTGTCAACCGATTGAACTGTCTACCTGGTGAGGGAATCCCCTGACAACGAGCAGAACTCCTAACAATGAGCAGGTACTGGCAGCATCAATGTGGGGGCATAATACGGTGTATGGGGCATTACTGTGTGGGGCATAATATGGTGACAGGCAGTGGCGTAACTACTGCCCCCGCAGTCCTCGCGTGGCTTGGGGGCGAGGGGCTGCGGGGGGCGCCACTGACTTTGCACAGATTGACATGCGGACGAGCGTCCGCATGTCAATCTGTGGTCTCTTCCCTCCGCCGCTGTAAGGAGGGACACGGAGTGCACATCGCGCGCCTCTCCTGTGTCCCTCCCTGGCTCTCCCCCGGCCGGCACTTCCTTTATTAGACCGTCCGGGGGAGAGCCAGAGAGGGACACAGGAGATGTGCGCTCCGTGTCCCTCCAACACAAAGGAGGGGGGGGGGGGAGCAGGCACTGTGGGGGAAGATATGGCACTGGGAGCATATACCTGGCAATGTGGGGGAAGATCTGGCACTGGGGGCATATACCTGGCACTGTGGGGGAAGATCTGGCACGGGGGGCATATACCTGGCACTGTGGGGGAAGATCTGGCACTGGGGGCATATACCTGGCACTGTGGGGGAAGATCTGGCACTGGGGGCATATACCTGGCACTGTGGGGGAAGATCTGGCACTGGGGGCATATACCTGGCACTGTGGGGGAATATCTGGCACTGGGGGGAGCAGGCACTGAGGGGGCATATGTGGCACTGGGGGGGGGTATATGTGGCACTGGGGGCATGTACCTGGCACTGTGGGGAAATATCTGGCACTGGGGGCCTATACCTGGCACTGTGGGGGAATATCTGGCACTGGGGGCATATGTGGCACTGGGAGCATGGCCCTAGCAACAAGCACTACCCCCTAGCAACGAGCATGACACCCAGTGCATGAAACCCCTGGAAACAAGCATGACACCCAGTGCATGAAACCCCTGGCAACAAGCATGACACCCTGAGCATTAAAACCCCTGGCACCGTGCATGGAACCAAGAGCATGAAACCGCTGGCAACGAGCATGACACCCAGTGCATGAAACCTCTGGCAACGAGCATGACACCCTGAGCATGAAAACCCCTGGCACCGTGCATGGAACAAAGAGCATGAAACCCCTGGCAACCAGCAGGTAATTTAAAAGTAATTAGAAGCCTTACTGTAGAACTTAATGTGTAATGGGCATTACGGTGTGTGGCATAATGTATCACGGACATTGCGGTGTGTGTCATAATGTGTCAGGCATTACGGTGTGTTGTATACTATATCACGGGCATTGTGGTATGTGGTATAATGTCTCAGGATCATTGTGGTGTGTGTCATACTGTGTCACAGACATTGTATGTGCTATAATGTATCAGGGGCATTGCAGTGTGTAGCATAATGTATAACGGGCATTGCGATTCCGGTCATAATGTGTCACAGGCATTACGGTGTGTGGCATAATGTGTCGAAGGCATTACAGTGTGTGGATATTAAGTCATGTGCATTATTGTGTGTGGCATAATGGCTAAGGCCATTGCAGTATGTGGAATAATGCATACTGGGCATTACTATAAGGAGGAAAAATGACAAATAATGTAAGGGGCATGAATCAGGATTATTTTTCTTTCCTGTGGTGGCTAACGTCTGGGCGTGCAGGTTGCAAAACTGGGGTATAAGGTAGTCTTTTCCTGCAATGCCTCGCCCCTTTACACAAAGCCACGCCCATTTCAACGAAGCCACACCCCGTTTTTGGCGGCGCGCGCGTATTTGTCCATTTACTAGTGCCAATTATGGGGGAGGGGGGGGGGGGGGGGGGGGCGCCAAAGGATTTTTTGGCTTGGGGGAGAAAAATTTCTAGTTACGCCACTGGTGACAGGGGCATAACTGTGGGGGTATAATATGGTGTCAGGGGCATTACTTTGGGGACTTAATATGACGAATGGGGGTATAATATGGTGTTGCTCCGTATGTGCATAAGAATTGTATTAAAAAAATAAAAATTATTATTAATGTATTTATTTCTAGATAGTCCGGCACTCCCATTACCTCTGCTAGAAATGCCCAGGTTCACTCCGCGGAATAGTTAAGATAAAGCAAAATAAACAGCGGCACTCCAGGTCTTATATCAGCAAGCAAATTGTATTAAAGCATCACAGTGATGCCTGTACCAATTTTTTTTAATTTTAAATATATATAATTTTTTTTGTTTTTCTCCGGTGGGGGTGGAGGGTGCCCTGCCTGTTTTGTCAGTCCCGGGCCCCAAAATTTCTGATGGCAGCCCCGGTGACGGCTATTTTACTCCTATTGTGTAGTGAGCTGGCTAGATAAAGGTGTTTCAGACTCCTTTTATAGGAATAGGTCTTACAGCACTTTATTAAGAGATCATACAATCGTTCACAGCATAGATCAGCAAAACTGTGGCTGGGCATGTCTGGGATGTTGACCTGGCTGCAGTGCCACAGGTTGCCTACTGTTGATATAGATAACAGACAATATAGAAGACTGCTTACCTTCATTTATTTTGAAGATTGGTACATATATGCTGTCCTCTGCCAAGGAGTCGCAATCATTCAGTGCAAAGTTGACAATCAAAATCTCCTGCCCCTTCCTGATGTTCTGCAAAACGACAAAGGTCTCAGATTATAAGCAGATATCAGGTATCTTACTTACTATCTTTACTATGAAACTGTACTGTATCTGCTACTATGGGAATATGAAGCATTCCTGTCTAGAATCTGTGGTTCAGAATGTGATTAAACCGACAATTACACATTAATATGTAAATCTAAATAATTCTACTGTACGTAATAAATATAGTATAATAGGGAAATTCCTACAATGACTTACAGTTATACTTAGCTACATTTTCCCTGTAGATTTCTATGGAGAAAGGATTGTCTAATCCAGTGATCTCCAACCCGTAGCTCGCGAGCTACTAGTAGCTCGCCGTAGTATTTTCAGTAGCTCACAGAGCGCACGGGCTTGGGCAGTCACTGGCACTCCTCCTCCCTTCATTTTTAATATGGTGCTGGCCATCAGCCAATCAGAGCTTGTGGACCGGCAGTGGCAGTACCTGATTGGCTGCTGGACCACGAGTTTTGATTGGCTCACTTACCGGCACCATATTTTAAAAGCCCGCTACCGCCGGAGACGCTGTCACCCTCACCGCAGCCGCTCTCCGGACTTCACAGGAGAGGCGCGCGCTGAGCTCTCCTCCCCTTCCATCACTCATACAGGAGGAGCAGCAGTAGAAGAATCCAACAAGGGTTAGCACTGTGTGGGGCACTATATCAGACACTGGGGGGGGGGGGGGGTGATTTTATCTGGCACTGCGGGAGGCATTTTAAATGGCACTGCGGGGGGGAATTGTATCTGGCACTGGTGGGGGCATTGTATCTGGCACTGCTGGGGGTATTATTTGTGTATCTGGCACTCCTGGGAGGCATTATTTTAATATCTGGCACTGCTGATGGGCATTATTTGTGTATATGGCACTGCTGAGGGGCAATATTTGTGTATCTGGCACTAAGCGGGGGGGCATTACTTGTAGTTGTGAGGACACACCCACTTTTTGAAGCCACATACACTTTTGCAGGAACGCATGCGCATTGGGGGCAGGGGGTAGCTCCTTCAGAGGTTTTATTTTCCGAAAGTAGCTCACACCCCAATTAAGGTTGGAGACCACTGGTCTAATCAGTTAGAAATTAATTTTTGCATTACTCAGGAGTAGGAAAAGTAAGTCTAAATGATTAGTGTGCAGTTTCCTAGATAACCAAAATCGGGATTAATAGTTTTACACATAGGGAATTGAAAACGAGTTTATGGTAAGAACTTAACCTTTGTTAAAACTCTTTCTGCGAGGTACACTGGGCTCCACAAGGAATGGACAATGGGGGTGTAGAGTAGGATCTTGATCCGAGGCACCAACAGGCTAAAAGCTTTGACCTTCTTCCCAGAATGCATAGCGCCGCCTCCCATATCACCCCGCCTCCCTGCACAGGATCTCAGTTTTTAGTTAACCAGTCCAATGCAGTAGCAGGAAAAGAGACGACAACGGTTAGTAGCCACAACACCACATTCTCACGACAGGAGACGTGTCAGCGGCTAATGCCATACCAACCCAAAGAAGCTAAGTGCGTCAGGGTGGGCGCCTTGTGGAGCCCAGTGTACCTCGCAGAAAGAGTTTTAACAAAGGTAAGTTCTTACCATAAAACTAATTTTCTGCTGCGGGGTACACTGGGCTCCACAAGGAATGGACAATGGGGATGTCCTAAAGCAGTTCCTTATGGGAGGGGACGCACTGTAGCGGGCACAAGAACCCGGCATCCAAAGGAAGCATCCTGGGAAGCGGCAGTATCGAAGGCATAGAACCTTATGAACGTGTTCACAGAGGACCACGTAGCCGCCTTGCACAATTGTTCAAGGGTCGCACCACGTTGGGCCGCCCAAGAAGGTCCAACAGACTGAGTAGAATGGGCCTTAATGTGATCAGGAGCAGAGAGACCAGCCTTCACATAATCATGTGCAATCACCATTCTAATCCATCTGGCCAGAGTCTGGTTGTGAGCAGGCCAGCACCGTTTGTGAAACCCAAACACTACAAAGAGAGAATCAGATTTCCTAATAGGAGCAGTTCTCTTCCCATAGATACGGAGAAACCGTACCACATCCAAAGACCGCTCTTTGGGAGACAGATCAGGAGAAACAAGTGCCGGAACTACAATCTCCTGATTAAGGTGGAACGAAGAAACCACCTTAGGTAGATAGCCGGGACGAGTGTCCTAAGAACCGCCCGGTCACGGTGAAATATCAGATATGGGGAACTACAGGACAAGGCACCCAAATCCGACACTTATCTAGCTGAAGCAATAGCCAGCAGAAACACCACCTTAAGGGAAAGCCACTTAAGGTCAGCTGAATCAAGAGGTTCAAATGGAGACTCTTGTAATGCCTCCAAAACCACGACAAGTCCCAAGGAGCCACAGGCGGGACATAGGGAGGTTGGATACGCAACATGCCCTGAGTAAAGGTATGCACATCAGGTAAGATCGCAATTTTTCTCTGAAACCACACCGACAAGGCAGATAGTTGAACCTTGAGGGAGGCCAGACGCAGGCCTAAGTCCAGGCCCTGCTGAAGAAAAGCCAACAACTTGGCTATACTAAACTTGGAAGCGTCATAATCGTTAGATGCGCACCAAACAAAGTAAGAATGCCAGACCCTATAGTAAATCCGAGCCGAAGCCGGTTTCCGGCCCGCAACATAGTTTGAATGACCGCCTCAGAAAACCCTTTAGCCCTTAAGACGGAAGCTTCAAGAGCCACGCCGTCAAAGACAGCCGGGCTAGGTCCTGGTAGACACAGGGGCCCAGAACGAGGAGGTCTGGCCATTGTGGAAGTAGAATTGGGCGCTCTGACGATAGGCCTTGCAAGTCTGAGAACCAGTGCCGTCTGGGCCACGCTGGAGCTATGAGAAGCAGAATTCCTTTTTCTTGCTTGAAATTCCGAATTACCCTGGGCAGTAGTGACACCGGAGGGAACATGTACGGCACCCGAAACCTCCACGGTACCGCCAGCGCATCCACGAATGCTGCTTGAGGATCTCTTGTCCTTGCTCCGAAGACCGGAACCTTGTGATTGTGTCGAGACGCCATCAGATCAACGTCTGGAAGGCCCCACCTTTCCAATAGGAGTTAAAACACTTCTGGATGGAGGCCCCACTCGCCGGCATGCACGTCCTGACGCAAGAGAAAGTCCGCTTCCCAATTCAGGACTCCTGGAATAAATATTGCCGATATGGCCGGTAGATGGCGTTCTGCCCACTGTAGAATCCGTGAGACTTCCTTCATTGCTAGGCGGCTTCGAGTGCCGCCTTGATGATTTATGTAAACCACTGTGGTGGCGTTGTCCGACTGTACTTGAACAGGACGGTTCTGAATTAAATGCTGGGCTAGGTTCAAGACATTGAAGACCGCCCGCAACTCCAGAATATTGATCGAGAGGAGGGACTCCTCCTTGGTCCACCACCCCTGAAGGGAGTGTTGCTCCAGCACCGCGCCCCAACCTCTTAGACTGGCATCTGTCGTCAACAGGACCCAGTCGGATATCCAGAACGGACGGCCCCTGCACAGTTGTTGGTCCCAGAGCCACCAGAGCAGCGACAGACGGACCTCCGGAAGTCAATGAGATCATTTGAGACCTGATCCGGTGAGGCAGGCCGTCCCACTTGGCTAGAATCAGCCTCTGGAGAGGGCGAGAGTGAATTTGAGCGTACTCCACCATGTCGAATGCTGACACCATGAGGCCCAGCACCTGTATCGCCGAATGTATCGACACTTGCGGACGAGATAGGAAGCAATGAATCCTGTCCTGAAGTTTCAGGACTTTCTCCTGAGACAGGAACAACCGCTGGTTGTGAGTGTCCAATAGTGCTCCCAGATGCACTTTGCTCTGAGCAGGGATCAGGGATGACTTCTTCCAGTTGATGAGCCACCCGTGGGCTGAAACCGGACCGTCACATCTAGATGATGCAGGAGAAGTTCTGGGGAATTTGCCAGGATTAACAAGTCGTCCAAATACGGCAGTATCCTGACCCCTTGACAGCGGAGTACCACCGTCATCACCGCCATGACTTTTGTAAGGGCTCGCGGAGCCGTTGTTAAACCAAAAGGTAACGCCCGAAACTGGTAATGGCAGTTGGCAATCGCAAATCTCAGGTATTGCTGATGAGACACTGCTATAGGAATATTTAGGTAAGCATCCTGTATATCCAGGGAGACCATGAAGTTCCCAGGTTCCAAGGCCAGAACTATAGAGCGAAGGGTTTCCACCCGGAACTTGGAAACCTTCACAAACCTGTTCAATGCCTTGAGGTTGAGAATGGGCCGGGAGGACCCATTCGGTTTCGGGACTAGAAACAGCGGAAAATAGTACCCCCGGTCCCTCTGTGCAAGAGGCACCTGTACTACGACTCCTGTATCCAGGAGGGTCTGTACCACCGAATGTAGAGTGTTTGCCTTTGTCTTGTCCAACGGGACATCTGTCTGGAAAACTCGATGAGGGGGTCGGTTTTTTAAGGCTATGGCGTAACCTCGAGTGACGACTTCCCGTACCCAGGCATCTGAAGTGGTCTTCAACCATTCCTGGGTATACCCTAGAAGCCGGCCTCCCACCCTGGGATCCCCCAGAGGGAGGCCCGCCCCGTCATGCGGCAGGCTTATCTTGGAAGCTGGCTGACGGGCCGCCAAGGCTCTTTTGGGCTTAGGCATACCAGGTTTGGAAGTGCGGGCCTGCTTGTTGTACGCCTGACCTTTTGCTTTACCTGAAGGACGAAAGGGGCATCAGGAAGCACTTTTAGCCTTCGACATAGAAGGAGCAGTACTTGGCAGACAGGCAGTTTTGGCAGTAGCCAAGTCAGCCACAATCTTATTTAAATCCTCCCCAAACAGAATATCTCCCTTAAAAGGGAGTACCTCCAGGGTTTTTCTAGAGTCCAGATCCACAGACCAGGATCTCAGCCACAATATCCGGCGAGCCAGGACTGATGTAGTAGAGGTCTTGGCTGCCAGGATACCGGCATCAGAAGCTGCCTCTTTAATATAACGAGAAGCTGTGACAATATAAGACAAGCACTGTCTAGCATGGTCAGAGGAGATTTCAGCATCTAACTCCAAGGCCCATGCTTCAATGGCCTCTGCAGCCCAAGTAGCTGCAATAGTGGGCCTTTGTGCAGCACCTGTGAGGGTGTAAATCGCTTTCAGACAACCCTCCACACGTTTATCCGTAGGCTCTTTTAGAGACGTGACGGTGGTGACTAGTAGAGCTGAGGAAACCACCATCCTAGCCACATGTGAGTCTACTGGAGGAGGCGTTTCCCAATTCTTAGACAGCTCCGGCGCGAGGGGATAGCGAGCCAGCATCTTCATTTGAGGCACAAACTTCGTACCCGGGTTTTTCCAGGGTTCCTGACGTATATCAATTAGGTGGTCAGAGTGAGGTAAAACTTGTTTAATCACCTTCTGACGCTTGAACCTATCTGGTTTCTTAGGAGTAACGGATGGCTCGGGATCATCCGTAATCTGTAAAATTAACTTAATAGCCTCCAAAAGATCAGGAACATCCACATGTGAACCACCCTCCCCATCAGCCGTATCTGAGTCAGAACCTGTGGGGTCAGTGTATGTGCTGTCTTCATCCGACTAGGTGTCAGTGACAGCAGTGGATTGTGAGGAGAAAAGCGCTCGCTTAGAGGACCCCTTGGACGTAGGCGAGCGACGGTCAGACTTTTTAGTAGTCAGGGACTGGTTCAACTTCTTTATTTGAGTCCCATAGGGGGTGTTAGTTTATGAACTAGCGTATGCAGAAGCGTGGAAAAAGCGGCCCACGGAAGGTCATTATTTGCCCCCGTTGCCACCGTCCCACTGGGGGGCAAGGAGCCCCCAGAACCAGAGTCCAAAGCTGCTATATTCTCCTCATAGATATCTGCGGCTTCAGCAACACCGGCAGTGTGTTCAGCCCCAGAACCGTTACCTTCAGAAGCAGACATGCTATAACTCGCAGTATCAGTTAACACAGTACAATTTCTCAGCAGCACAATACCTCTAGCTCAAACCCCTGCGCAGTGTAGTCAGCACCAGCAGAGATAAAGGAGAGATATGGTGACTAAATCACAGAGAAAAATACGTAATACAGTATATCTTTATGAAAATCCTATTAGATAAAACATGACGCACCAAGCCCCCTCTTGTTATAGAATATAGGGATAGCAGGTTGAGTGAAAGACACGGAATGGACACCACTCAACTATCGAATGCACACACAAATAGTCACAGTCTGTACAATGCAGAGGTTATTACTAACAATAATACTGCACTGGACTAGCTTACACAGCTATGTAACAATCGATATAACACTACACAGTAAGAACTGGATGTATATCACAGGGTAATTGTACTAGGAAACCCTGACTAAGTGTACTCTTTCTTAACTAACACTGACTAAAAAAGGCAGGTAGAATACTTAAGTGTCTTGTAAAGTCACAGCACTGACAACCAGGCGGCTTTACACAGGAGGATTTGCCCAAGCATTCCCAGGAACAGTGAGCTGAGGGATAATGGCGCCGCAGGCACTGCCAGGGAGTGAGGGAGAGACAGATATGCAGCTCCAGGGTGGGAACATTTGCAGAAAATGGCGCCCTGGGGCTGGGGGAGGGGCTTCAGGTCCAAGCTCTATTCCCCTGCTGGCAAAACCACCGGGTACTGCGGGCTCTAATAAAATGGTTTATAGAGAAAACCTGACCTGTCCCATGCCCTGGTGATTTAGTGGGATCGCTTGTACTGCCACAGTGTCCACCGCCAGTGCGTGCGGCCCGCCTCCCACTGACCGTGCCGGATCGCGATAAAGACCGGGTCCCGCTAGCGGGATCCACTTACCACCTCCCGAAGTGGGGCCACGCGATCCCGGAGAGCCCCCGTCGTGTGTGCCTGACAAGAAGAAAACCGGAACCTCCTGCTGTAGTTACCCAGCAACCAGGGCTCGGGAGTGTACAGCGCCACTGGGGAGAGCCGGAGCTGCAGCCGTGAATGTCCACTGACATGTAACACTGCTGCTGCCCTTGAAGTCTTCACTTTTTTCCTCAGAAAAAAAGCTCTTCTTAGGGCTGCCTGGAGCAGCCCCTCTGCTAAGTGCCTGCTACTGCAGCATCAACTACAAAACTGAGATCCTGTGCAGGGAGGCGGGGTGATATAGGAGGCGGCGCTATGCATTCTGGGAAGAAGGTCAAAGCTTTTAGTCTGTTGGTGCCTCGGATCAAGATCCTACTCTACACCCCCATTGTCCATTCCTTGTGGAGCCCAGTGTACCCCGCAGCAGAAAATAATTTAAATACAAGTATAATGAGAAAATAGGATTTGAATTACCTACCGGTAAACCCTTTTCTCGTAGTCCGTAGAGGATGCTGGGGTCCACATTAGTACCATGGGGTATAGACAGGTCCCTTGGGAGCAATGGGCACTTTAAGAGTTTAATAGTGTGGGCTGGCTTCTCCCTCTATGTCCCTCCTACCAGACTCAGTATAGAAACTGTGCCCGAGGAGATGGACAACTTCGAGAGAAGGAATTTACACAGATAGTGGTGAGATTCACACCAGCTCACACATACAAGGCAAACAAAGCTAACCAGCATGAAAACTCAGCAACAGCTGAAGAACATTACTTAACTAAGTAACAACACAGTACTTAACCAAGAACAAAGCAGTTCTGAACCAAGAAACCACTGCAGAATAACAAAGCGCTGGGCGGACGCCTAGCATCCTCTACGAACTACGAGAAAAGGATTTACCGGTAGGTAATTAAAATCCTATTTTCTTTTACGTCCTAGAGGATGCTGGGGTCCACATTAGTACCATGGGGATGTACCAAAGCTCCCAGTACAGGAGGGAGAGCGCGGAGGCCCCTGCAGATGACTGACCAAACTTTAGGTCCTCAGAGGCTAAAGTATCGAACTTGTAGAACTTAGCAAACATGTTCGATCCTGACCAAGTAGCCGCTCGGCAAAGCTGTAAAGCTGAGACACACCGGGCAGCCGCCCAGGAAGAACCCACCTTACGAGTAGAGTGGGCCTTAACAGATTTTGGACATGACAAACCTGCCGTAGAATACGCATGCTGGATAGTAAACCTGAACCAGCGAGAAATCGTCTTCTTAGAAGCAGGACACCCAATCTTGTTGGGATCATAAAGGACAAACTTTCTGTGACGAGAAGTTCTCTTCAAACAAATCTTCAAAGCCCTCACAACATCCAAGGACTTTGAGGTAATTGAGGAGTCAGTAGCCACTGACATCACAATAGGTTAGTTGATATGAAAAGCTGACACAACCTTCGGAAGAAATTGCTGACACGTCCTGAGCCCAGCTCTATCTTCATGAAAAATCAAGTAGGGGCTCTTGCAGGACAATGCCCCCCCCCCCCCCCAATTCTGACACACGTCTAGCAGATGCCAATGCTAACAGTGTGACCACTTCCAAGTAGAAACTTGACCTCAACCTCCTGTAAAGGTTCGAACCAATCCGACTGCAGGAACTGCAACACCACGTTAAGATCCCAAGGTGCCGTAGGAGGCACAAAGGGAGGCTGGATGTGCAGGACCCCTTTTAAGAAAGTCTGAACCTCAGGGAGGGAAACCAATTGTTTCTGGAAAAAAATGGACAAGGCCGAAATCTGGACATTAATGGAGCTCAAACGCAGGCCCACATCCACACCTGCTTGCAGGAAGAGGAGAAACTCTCCAAGTTGAAATTCCACCGTAGGAAATTTCTTGGACTCACACCAAGACACGTACTTTTTCCAAATCCGATGGTAATGTTTAGACGTTACTCCTTTCCTAGCCTGTATCAGGGTAGGAATAACTTTTCTGGGAATGCCTTTCCGAGTTAAGATCTGGCACTCAACCTCCATGCCGTCAAATGTGGTCGTGGTAAGTCTTGATAAGCGAATGGCCCCTGTTGCAGCGAACGGCCCCTCTCGAAAAGGAAGAGGCCTCGGATCTTCCAGCAGTAACTCCAGAAGATCCGCGTACCAAACCCTCCTTGGCCAATCCGGAGCAATGAGGATCGCCTGAACTTTTGTTCTCTTTATATGCTTTAGAATCATTGGAATGAGTGGAAGTGGAGGGAACATGTACACTGACTTGAACACCCACCAAGCTACTAGGGCATCCAGCGCCACAGCCTGAGGCTTCTTGTTGAGGCGTACGGCCATCATGTCTATTTGAGCTACACCCCAAAGACTTGTCAACTCTGCGAACACCTCCTGATGAAGGCCCCACTCTTCTGGATGGAGATTGTGCCTGCTGAGGAAGTCCGCTTCCCAGTTGTCCACACCCGCAATGAAGATTGCTGACAGCACCACCGCGTGCTTTTCTGCCCAGAGGAGGATTCTCGTCACCTCTGACATCGCAGCTCTGCTCTTCGTTCCACCCTGTCAGTTTATGTAGACCACCGTCGTTACATTGTCCGACTGCATTTGACTGACCTGATCTTGCAGAAGGTGTGCTGCTTGTAGAAGACCGTTGTACATGGCTCTTAGTTCCAGGACGTTTATCGGAAGAACGGATTTCAGACTATACCACCTTCCTTGGAAGGTTTCCCCTTGGGTGACTGCGCCCCAACCTCTCAGACTTGCATCCGTGGTTAGAAGGATTCAGTTCTGACCCCGAGCCTGCAGCCCTCTAGAAGGTGAGGCAGTTGTAGCCACCATAGGAGTGAGATCCTGGCTGTCGGCAACAGACATATTCTCTGGTGCATGTGTAGGTGAGATCCTGACCACTTGTTCAGGAGATCCAGTTGGAAGGGCTGTGCATGAAATCTTCCATATTGTAGAGCCTCGTAGGAGGCCACCATCTTCCCCAGAAGGCGAATGCACTGATGGACTGATACCCGCGCAGGCTTCAAGACATCCCTGACCATTGATTGGATCACCAATGCTTTCTCCACCGGTAGAAACACCCTCTGCACCTGTGTGTCGAGGATCATCCCTAGGAAAGACAATCTCCTTGTCGGTTCCAAATGTGACTTTGGAAGATTCAGGATCCATCCATGATCTTGGAGTAGACGAGTCGTGAGAGCAATGCTCTGCAACAACTTCTCCCTGGATGACGCTTTTATCAGCAGATCGTCCAGATATGGAATTATATTTACTCCCTGCCTGCGGAGGAGAACCATCATCTCTGCAATCACCTTGGTGAAAACCCTTGTGCCGTGGAGAGGCCGAATGGCAGTGCCTGGAACTGATAGTGACAGTCCAACAGTGCAAATCTTAGATAAGCCTGGTAAAGCGGCCAGGTTGGAATGTGAAGGTAATCGTCCTTGATATCCAGGGATACCAGGAATTCCCCCTCCTCGAAACCTGAGATCACCGCTCTCAGAGACCCCATTTTGAACTTGAATTCCCTCAAATAAGGATTTAGCGACTTCAGGTTCAATATTGGTCTGACCGACCCATCCGGTTTCGGTACCACAAATAGGTTTGAATAGTAACCCTTGTTTTCCAGATGAGCTGGAACCGGAACAACGACATCTGCCCTTTCCAATTTTGGAATGGCTTCCTGTAGGATAGCCCTGTCTGTCAGCCAAGCTGGTAATCCTGATTCGAAGAATCTGTGAGGTGGGATCTCTTTAAACTCCAGCCTTTACCCCCGGGACACAATATCTTGTCACATGTTGTTCAGATCTGTCACCTGAGAGATACGGCTTTTTGTGGGAGTGGTAATTTTTGGCCCTATAATTATTCACTCGCCACTTTTTGCGGTTGTTTACATCTTCCCTGCTAACAGGCGGCTGTATCTGTATAATTCTGTATAATACAACATTTTTATTTGTTTTTTATTCAATAAAGTACATTTTTTTACGTCTAAACGGTCTTTTATTTTCTATTTATAACCTGAGGAAGGAGATATAAAAGAAACCGCGATAGGAGTGGACACCGCTAACTTCAAGTAAGCATACATGTACGATTTTATACCGGATGATTAAGAATATTCAAAGATACCCTTATATGTATTGATCCAGCTTTTCAGTGTAAGCACGAAAGTGAGCATCATGTATTGTTGAAACACACTTTGTGGGTGACCCTTTAACGTTTAATAAACACGGTTTTGAGGGCGATTATAACCCATTTTCCAAGAGTTTACTCAATACAGTATTACACATTGGAATACACTTTGTGTTTCCACCTGTATACCTATCCTGTGGAAGGTGCCTGCATAAGATTGTGTTAGAAGACGCTTGCCCAGGACCCCTACCAAGATCCCTTTATATGCAAGGACCAGACTTTATGAAAGTAAGGTTTGAAGTGAGCATCATCTTCTTTGACCTCTACACAGATTGGGTGATCCCATTACACCTTTCCATCACTATATATGTGGAGGATTTGAAGATCTGTCGTATTATTTCCCTGACCCTTTGACTTTTAATTAGAGATGAGCGGGTTCGGTTCCTCGGAATCCGAACCCGCCCGAACTTCAGCTTTTTTTACACGGATCCGAGCGACTCGGATCTTCCCGCCTTGCTCGGTTAACCCGAGCGCGCCCGAACGTCATCATGACGCTGTCGGATTCTCGCGAGGCTCGGATTCTATCGCGAGACTCGGATTCTATATAAGGTGCCGCGCGTCGCCGCCTTTTTACACGTGCATTGAGATTGATAGTGAGAGGACGTGGCTGGCGTCCTCTCCGTTTAGAGAAGAAATAGATAGGAGAGTGAGAGTGAGACAGTGACACTTCATTTACTGGAGCTTAGGAGGAGTACTCAGACAGAGAGTGCAGAATTTTGCTGATAGTATTAGTTAGTTATACTAGTGACAGAGTGAGACAGTGACACTTCATTTACTGGAGCTTAGGAGGAGTACTCAGACAGAGAGTGCAGAATTTTGCTGATAGTATTAGTTAGTTATACTAGTGACTGACCAGTGACCACCAGTGCAGTTTTATATTATTTAATATAATCCGTTCTCTGCCTGAAAAAATGATACACAGTGACTCAGTCACATACCATATCTGTGCTCAGCCCAGTGTGCTGCTGCATCATCTATGTATAATATCTGACTGTGCTCACACAGCTTAATTGTGGGGGAGACTGGGGAGCAGTTAGGTTATAGCAGGAGCCAGGAGTACATATTAAAATTAAACAGTGCACACTTTTTTTCTGCAGGAGTGCCACTGCCAGTGTGACTGACCAGTGACCTGACCACCAGTATATAGTATACTATATTGTATTGTGAATGTCTGCCTGTAAAAGTTAAACACACGTCGTGTGACTTGTGTGGTGTTTTTTTATTCTATAAAATAAAAAACTCATTCTGCTGACAGACAGTGTCCAGCAGGTCCGTCATTATATAATATATACCTGTCCGGCTGCAGTAGTGATATATATATATTTTTTATATCATTATTTATCATCCAGTCGCAGCAGACACAGTACGGTAGTTCACGGCTGTAGCTACCTCTGTGTCGGCACTCGGCAGTCCATCCATAATTGTATACCACCTACCCGTGGTTTTTTTTTTTCTTTCTTCTTTATACATACTACATCTCATTATCATCCAGTCTATATTAGCAGCAGACACAGTACAGTACGGTAGTCCACGGCTGTAGCTACCTCTGTGTCGGCACTCGGCAGTCCGTCCATAATTGTATACCACCTACCCGTGGTTTTTTTTTTCTTTCTTCTTTATACATACTACATCTCATTATCAACCAGTCTATATTAGCAGCAGACACAGTACGGTAGTCCACGGCTGTAGCTACCTCTGTGTCGGCACTCGGCAGTCCATCCATAATTGTATACCACCTACCCGTGGTTTTTTTTTCTTTCTTCTTTATACATACTACATCTCATTATCATCCAGTCTATATTAGCAGCAGACACAGTACAGTACGGTAGTCCACGGCTGTAGCTACCTCTGTGTCGGCACTCGGCAGTCCATCCATAATTGTATACCACCTACCCGTGGTTTTTTTTTCTTTCTTCTTTATACATACATACTACATCTCTTTATCAACCAGTCTATATTAGCAGCAGACACAGTACGGTAGTCCACGGCTGTAGCTACCTCTGTGTCGGCACTCGGCAGTCCATCCATAATTGTATACCACCTACCCGTGGTTTTTTTTTCTTTCTTCTTTATACATACATACTACATCTCTTTATCAACCAGTCTATATTAGCAGCAGACACAGTACGGTAGTCCACGGCTGTAGCTACCTCTGTGTCGGCACTCGGCAGTCCATCCATAATTGTATACCACCTACCCGTGTTTTTTTTTTTCTTTCTTCTTTATACATACTACATCTCATTATCATCCAGTCTATATTAGCAGCAGACACAGTACAGTACGGTAGTCCACGGCTGTAGCTACCTCTGTGTCGGCACTCGGCAGTCCATCCATAATTGTATACCACCTACCCGTGGTTTTTTTTTCTTTCTTCTTTATACATACATACTACATCTCTTTATCAACCAGTCTATATTAGCAGCAGACACAGTACGGTAGTCCACGGCTGTAGCTACCTCTGTGTCGGCACTCGGCAGTCCGTCCATAATTGTATACCACCTACCCGTGGTTTTTTTTTCTTTCTTCTTTATACATACATACTACATCTCTTTATCAACCAGTCTATATTAGCAGCAGACACAGTACGGTAGTCCACGGCTGTAGCTACCTCTGTGTCGGCACTCGGCAGTCCGTCCATAATTGTATACCACCTACCCGTGGTTTTTTTTTCTTTCTTCTTTATACATACATACTACATCTCATTATCATCCAGTCTATATTAGCAGCAGACACAGTACAGTACAATAGTCCACGGCTGTAGCTACCTCTGTGTCGGCACTCGGCAGTCCATCCATAATTGTATACTAGTATCCATCCATCTCCATTGTTTACCTGAGGTGCCTTTTAGTTGTGCCTATTAAAATATGGAGAACAAAAATGTTGAGGTTCCAAAATTAGGGAAAGATCAAGATCCACTTCCACCTCGTGCTGAAGCTGCTGCCACTAGTCATGGCCGAGACGATGAAATGCCAGCAACGTCGTCTGCCAAGGCCGATGCCCAATGGCATAGTACAGAGCATGTCAAATCCAAAACACCAAATATCAGTAAAAAAAGGACTCCAAAACCTAAAATAAAATTGTCGGAGGAGAAGCGTAAACTTGCCAATATGCCATTTACCACACGGAGTGGCAAGGAACGGCTGAGGCCCTGGCCTATGTTCATGGCTAGTGGTTCAGCTTCACATGAGGATGGAAGCACTCAGCCTCTCGCAAGAAAACTGAAAAGACTCAAGCTGGCAAAAGCACCGCAAAGAACTGTGCGTTCTTCGAAATCCCAAATCCACAAGGAGAGTCCAATTGCGCCTTCCACCATTTGCACGCCCCCTGCAAGTGCTGGAAGGAGCCCCCGCAGTCCAGTTCCTGATAGTCAGATTGAAGATGTCAGTGTTGAAGTACACCAGGATGAGGAGGATATGGGTGTTGCTGGCGCTGGGGAGGAAATTGACCAGGAGGATTCTGATGGTGAGGTGGTTTGTTTAAGTCAGGCACCCGGGGAGACACCTGTTGTCCGTGGGAGGAATATGGCCGTTGACATGCCTGGTGAAAATACCAAAAAAATCAGCTCTTCGGTGTGGAAGTATTTCAACAGAAATGCGGACAACATTTGTCAAGCCGTGTGTTCCCTTTGTCAAGCTGTAATAAGTAGGGGTAAGGACGTTAACCACCTCGGAACATCCTCCCTTATACGTCACCTGCAGCGCATTCATAATAAGTCAGTGACAAGTTCAAAAACTTTGGCCGACAGCGGAAGCAGTCCACTGACCAGTAAATCCCTTCCTCTTGTAACCAAGCTCACGCAAACCACCCCACCAACTCCCTCAGAGTCAATTTCCTCCTTCCCCAGGAATGCCAATAGTCCTGCAGGCCATGTCACTGGCAATTCTGACGAGTCCTCTCCTGCCTGGGATTCCTCCGATGCATCCTTGCGTGTAACGCCTACTGCTGCTGGCGCTGCTGTTGTTGCTGCTGGGAGTCGATGGTCATCCCAGAGGGGAAGTCGTAAGCCCACTTGTACTACTTCCAGTAAGCAATTGACTGTCCAACAGTCCTTTGCGAGGAAGATGAAATATCACAGCAGTCATCCTGCTGCAAAGCGGATAACTGAGGCCTTGACAACTATGTTGGTGTTAGACGTGCGTCCGGTATCCGCCGTTAGTTCACAGGGAACTAGACAATTTATTGAGGCAGTGTGCCCCCGTTACCAAATACCATCTAGGTTCCACTTCTCTAGGCAGGCGATACCGAGAATGTACACGGACGTCAGAAAAAGACTCACCAGTGTCCTAAAAAATGCAGTTGTACCCAATGTCCACTTAACCACGGACATGTGGACAAGTGGAGCAGGGCAGGGTCAGGACTATATGACTGTGACAGCCCACTGGGTAGATGTATGGACTCCCGCCGCAAGAACAGCAGCGGCGGCACCAGTAGCAGCATCTCGCAAACGCCAACTCTTTCCTAGGCAGGCTACGCTTTGTATCACCGCTTTCCAGAATACGCACACAGCTGAAAACCTCTAACGGCAACTGAGGAAGATCATCGCGGAATGGCTTACCCCAATTGGACTCTCCTGTGGATTTGTGGCATCGGACAACGCCAGCAATATTGTGTGTGCATTAAATATGGGCAAATTCCAGCACGTCCCATGTTTTGCACATACCTTGAATTTGGTGGTGCAGAATTTTTTAAAAAACGACAGGGGCGTGCAAGAGATGCTGTCGGTGGCCAGAAGAATTGCGGGACACTTTCGGCGTACAGGCACCACGTACAGAAGACTGGAGCACCACCAAAAACTACTGAACCTGCCCTGCCATCATCTGAAGCAAGAAGTGGTAACGAGGTGGAATTCAACCCTCTATATGCTTCAGAGGTTGGAGGAGCAGCAAAAGGCCATTCAAGCCTATACAATTGAGCACGATATAGGAGGTGGAATGCACCTGTCTCAAGTGCAGTGGAGAATGATTTCAACGTTGTGCAAGGTTCTGATGCCCTTTGAACTTGCCACACGTGAAGTCAGTTCAGACACTGCCAGCCTGAGTCAGGTCATTCCCCTCATCAGGCTTTTGCAGAAGAAGCTGGAGACATTGAAGGAGGAGCTAACACGGAGCGATTCCGCTAGGCATGTGGGACTTGTGGATGGAGCCCTTAATTCGCTTAACAAGGATTCACGGGTGGTCAATCTGTTGAAATCAGAGCACTACATTTTGGCCACCGTGCTCGATCCTAGATTTAAAACCTACCTTGGATCTCTCTTTCCGGCAGACACAAGTCTGCTGGGGTTGAAAGACCTGCTGGTGAGAAAATTGTCAAGTCAAGCGGAACGCGACCTGTCAACATCTCCTCCTTCACATTCTCCCGCAACTGGGGGTGCGAGGAAAAGGCTCAGAATTCCGAGCCCACCCGCTGGCGGTGATGCAGGGCAGTCTGGAGCGACTGCTGATGCTGACATCTGGTCCGGACTGAAGGACCTGACAACGATTACGGACATGTCGTCTACTGTCACTGCATATGATTCTCTCAACATTGAAAGAATGGTGGAGGATTATATGAGTGACCGCATCCAAGTAGGCACGTCACACAGTCCGTATTTATACTGGCAGGAAAAAGAGGCAATTTGGAGGCCCTTGCACAAACTGGCTTTATTCTACCTAAGTTGCCCTCCCACAAGTGTGTAATCCGAAAGAGTGTTTAGTGCCGCCGCTCACCTTGTCAGCAATCGGCGTACGAGGTTACATCCAGAAAATGTGGAGAAGATGATGTTCATTAAAATGAATTATAATCAATTCCTCCGCGGAGACATTGACCAGCAGCAATTGCCTCCACAAAGTACACAGGGAGCTGAGATGGTGGATTCCAGTGGGGACGAATTGATAATCTGTGAGGAGGGGGATGTACACGGTGATATATCGGAGGATGATGATGAGGTGGACATCTTGCCTCTGTAGAGCCAGTTTGTGCAAGGAGAGATTAATTGCTTCTTTTTTGGGGGGGGTCCAAACCAACCCGTCATATCAGTCACAGTCGTGTGGCAGACCCTGTCACTGAAATGATGGGTTGGTTAAAGTGTGCATGTCCTGTTTATACAACATAAGGGTGGGTGGGAGGGCCCAAGGACAATTCCATCTTGCACCTCTTTTTTCTTTTATTTTTCTTTGCGTCATGTGCTGTTTGGGGAGGGTTTTTTGGAAGGGCCATCCTGCGTGACACTGCAGTGCCACTCCTAGATGGGCCCGGTGTTTGTGTCGGCCACTAGGGTCGCTTATCTTACTCACACAGTCAGCTACCTCATTGCGCCTCTTTTTTTCTTTGCGTCATGTGCTGTTTGGGGAGGGTTTTTTGGAAGGGACATCCTGCGTGACACTGCAGTGCCACTCCTAGATGGGCCCGGTGTTTGTGTCGGCCACTAGGGTCGCTTATCTTACTCACACAGTCAGCTACCTCATTGCGCCTCTTTTTTTCTTTGCGTCATGTGCTGTTTGGGGAGGGTTTTTTGGAAGGGACATCCTGCGTGACACTGCAGTGCCACTCCTAGATGGGCCCGGTGTTTGTGTCGGCCACTAGGGTCGCTTATCTTACTCACACAGTCAGCTACCTCATTGCGCCTCTTTTTTTCTTTGCGTCATGTGCTGTTTGGGGAGGGTTTTTTGGAAGGGACATCCTGCGTGACACTGCAGTGCCACTCCTAGATGGGCCCGGTGTTTGTGTCGGCCACTAGGGTCGCTTATCTTACTCACACAGTCAGCTACCTCATTGCGCCTCTTTTTTTCTTTGCGTCATGTGCTGTTTGGGGAGGGTTTTTTGGAAGGGACATCCTGCGTGACACTGCAGTGCCACTCCTAGATGGGCCCGGTGTTTGTGTCGGCCACTAGGGTCGCTTATCTTACTCACACAGTCAGCTACCTCATTGCGCCTCTTTTTTTCTTTGCGTCATGTGCTGTTTGGGGAGGGTTTTTTGGAAGGGACATCCTGCGTGACACTGCAGTGCCACTCCTAGATGGGCCCGGTGTTTGTGTCGGCCACTAGGGTCGCTTATCTTACTCACACAGTCAGCTACCTCATTGCGCCTCTTTTTTTCTTTGCGTCATGTGCTGTTTGGGGAGGGTTTTTTGGAAGGGCCATCCTGCGTGACACTGCAGTGCCACTCCTAGATGGGCCCGGTGTTTGTGTCGGCCACTAGGGTCGCTTATCTTACTCACACAGTCAGCTACCTCATTGCGCCTCTTTTTTTCTTTGCGTCATGTGCTGTTTGGGGAGGGTTTTTTGGAAGGGACATCCTGCGTGACACTGCAGTGCCACTCCTAGATGGGCCCGGTGTTTGTGTCGGCCACTAGGGTCGCTTATCTTACTCACACAGTCAGCTACCTCATTGCGCCTCTTTTTTTCTTTGCGTCATGTGCTGTTTGGGGAGAGTTTTTTGGAAGGGACATCCTGCGTGACACTGCAGTGCCACTCCTAGATGGGCCCGGTGTTTGTGTCGGCCACTAGGGTCGCTTATCTTACTCACACAGTCAGCTACCTCATTGCGCCTCTTTTTTTCTTTGCGTCATGTGCTGTTTGGGGAGGGTTTTTTGGAAGGGACATCCTGCGTGACACTGCAGTGCCACTCCTAGATGGGCCCGGTGTTTGTGTTGGCCACTAGGGTCGCTTATCTTACTCACACAGTCAGCTACCTCATTGCGCCTCTTTTTTTCTTTGCGTCATGTGCTGTTTGGGGAGGGTTTTTTGGAAGGGCCATCCTGCGTGACACTGCAGTGCCACTCCTAGATGGGCCCGGTGTTTGTGTCGGCCACTAGGGTCGCTTATCTTACTCACACAGTCAGCTACCTCATTGCGCCTCTTTTTTTCTTTGCGTCATGTGCTGTTTGGGGAGGGTTTTTTGGAAGGGACATCCTGCGTGACACTGCAGTGCCACTCCTAGATGGGCCCGGTGTTTGTGTCGGCCACTAGGGTCACTTATCTTACTCACACAGCGACCTCGGTGCAAATTTTAGGACTAAAAATAATATTGTGAGGTGTGAGGTATTCAGAATAGACTGAAAATGAGTGTAAATTATGGTTTTTGAGGTTAATAATACTTTGGGATCAAAATGACCCCCAAATTCTATGATTTAAGCTGTTTTTTAGGGTTTTTTGAAAAAAACACCCGAATCCAAAACACACCCGAATCCGACAAAAAAAATTCGGTGAGGTTTTGCCAAAACGCGGTCGAACCCAAAACACGGCCGCGGAACCGAACCCAAAACCAAAACACAAAACCCGAAAAATTTCCGGCGCTCATCTCTACTTTTAATACCAAGACTTTACTACACATTGGGACTTCCTTTTTGTTTCTCTTTCATATGAACATTCTTCTGTGATGAGCCCACACACTGGTGAAAACAGATGAACCAGTCTTAGTAAGAAGTTGACGATATATATCTCCATTTACCGTTAAAGATTGGCGTAATCCGATACCACCTTTTTATTACAATATCTTGTACCCAGGGATCCATGCCGGAGGACACCCAGACGTGACTGAAATGTCTGAGTCTCGCTCCCACCTGCTCGATCTCTAGGCTGTGAGGTCCACCGTCATGCTGAGGATTTTGAGGAGACAGAGGCAGGCTTCTGCTCCTGGGAACCTGCAGGTGCAGGTCTTTTGGATTTTGCTCGACCACCTCTGAAGAAAGTGTTAGGAGGCTTGGACTTGTTAGCTTTTGCGGACCGAAAGGCTTGCATCGTGGACGTAGATAAAGGTTTCTTCATTGACCGAGTGGCTGAGGGAAGAAAGGTCGACTTACCAGCGGCTGCAGTGGAAATCCACGCATCCAATGCTTCCCCAAATAGAGCCTGACCTGTGAAAGGTAGGTTCTCCACACTTCTCCTGGATTCCGCGTCTGCCGACTATTGGCACAGCCAGAGTCCCTTGCATGCCGAGACAGCCATGGAAGACGTCCTTGCATTCAGATGACCCAGATCCTTCATGGCCTCCACCATGAAACCCGCAGAATCCTGTATGTTACGTAAAAACAATTCAACGTCACTTCTGTCCAGAGAATCTAATTCCTCTAGCAATGTGCCTGACCACTTAACTATGGCTTTAGAAATCCACGCACAGGCAATAGTGGGCCTTAACGCCATGCCTGATGCAGTGTATATGGATTTGAGCATAGTCTCAATCTTGCGGTCTGCCGGTTCTTTCAAAGCGGTAGAACCAGGGACAGGCAACACCACCTTTTTAGACAGTCTAGATACAGAAGCGTCCACTATAGGTGGGTTTTCACACTTTTTCCTATCTTCCTCAGGGAAAAGAAAGGCAACAAGAACCCTTTTTGAGATCTGGAATTTGTTCTCCGGGTTTTCCCAGGATTTTTCAAATAATGCGTTTAATTCCTTAGAGGCAGGGAAGGTCAGGGAGACTTTCTTATTGTCAGTAAAATAAGCCTCCTCCTGCTCAGGTGGTTTGTCAGTTATGTGTAACACATCCCTAATGGCCTCAATCATGAGCTGTACCCCTTTTGCAAGGGAAGCCTCACCCCCCCCTGCATATCTGTCTCACCGTCTGCCGTGTCAGAGTCGGTATCCGTGTCAACCTGCATAATCTGGGCAAGCGCACATTTCTTTTGGAATATACAAGGGGAATTTGAGGTAGTGGGAACAGAACCAGATAAAACCTCCACAGATTGTTTTAAAACCTGTGCTTCAGTCTCATAATGCGCAATCCTAGTAGAAATTTGGGATATCATTCCCTTAATAGAACCCACCTACTGGGGTTTGGATTCGGCAGGCTGAGACATAATATTACATTCCTGAGTACATGGAATGGATTCCTCTGGTGAAGAGTCCCTGGACATAGTAATGTGAGATTTACATACACACACACACATAGGAAAATGTCAGACACAGTTTCCCCCAAGTACTTTCAGAGAGAGACAGAGATAATGGAGCCAGCACACCCAGCGCCCCAGTAGACAGTTAGAAATAATTGTCTGGTGCAGACTGTGTACCCTTAATAGACTACGCAATGCACTCTCCACCCCCCCCACCCCCTCTCATCTATAACTCCCTGGTACCGCACAGGATGACTGGAGGTCTGTGGAGGGTCAGCGTTCACTGTCAGCATCGCTGTGTGATTTCTGCAGAGAAAATGGCACTGGAGAGCTGCTGGATCCGCTCTGAGGAGAAGCTCCAGCCCCGAAAATGGCATATCTTCCAGCACTTGAAATTCTTTATACTGGCCTGAGGTTAGTGTCAGAGACCCTGATAGAGGTAGCGACCAGTGTAAGGGTATTGCGCTGGCCCAGGGCACCCTCATAGTGCCGCACCTCAGTACCGCTGAGCCTCTGGAGCGCAGGTTCAGTACTGCGCTCCCACCCTATAGTCACCATTCACACCAGTTCCCCGCTTGTCAGGTTGCTGGTGACTAACTCATCACCACGGTCTTCTGGCTCTGCTAGGGGGTGGCGGCATGCTACGGGAGTTAGCGATCACCTCAGGGGTTAACGATCATCACTCTCAGGAGCTTGATGCCCTGTCAGCGGAGATAGTGGCCATTAACCTCAAAGGGTTGGACACTACTCTCCCCCTAAGTCCCACGAAGCAGGGAGGCTGTTACCAGCAGCCTCCCTGTGCCTAACTCTAATTAAAAAATAATAAAACAAGAAAAACTCCTATGTAGCTCCCATAACTGTGACCGGTTCCACCGGGCACATTTTATAAACTGAGTCTGGTAGGAGGGCCATTGAGGGAGGAGCCAGCCCAAACTATTAAACTCCTAAAGCGCCCATGGCTCCCAAGGGACCCGTCTATACCACATGGTACTAATGTGGACCCCAGCATCCTCTAGGACGTAAGAGAAATAAATATATTTTCTTATTAAATCCAATTTACATATATAAGCAGCAAAGACATAGGGTTTATCTCCGGTGCTGGTATATAGATCAAAACAAAAGGTGAAACAAGTAGGGATGACAACCAAATGTAATGTCATTATGACCTTGCGAACCCAAGTAAGATGTGAGTTCTAATACAGTATACTTCAATTTGTAATTGGGAAAGGAGATTCTTCTTCTACTTTCTCACTTATAATGAGCAGTAAATACAGCTCATACTAGGGTCTGCAAATAAAAGGTCAGATCGATGCCATTATACTTGGTTGTCATCTCTATTTGCTTCACTTTTGTTCGAGTTTACAGTATGTTCCAGCACTGGACATACTGTAACCCCTTTATCTTTGCACTATTAACCATAGGAACTCACTGGGAAGATCCATTTCTCCCAGTTTCCCAGACTTCAGGTTTAAGACCCCGCCAAATTTGCCTTGAGATAGTTACTCTAGTGCAGTGGTTCCCAACCTTGGTCCACACTTACCCCCCAACAGTTCATATTTCCCAGGTCACTTAGCAGTTGAACAGGTGTATTCATTACTCACTGACACATTTTAAAAGACGCACAGGTGGAGCTAATTATTTCACTTTCAATCCTGTGTGGAGAACTGGAAAATATGAGCTGTTGGGGGTACTAGAGGACAGCGGTTGGGAACCACTGCTCTAGTGGCAGAGATAAAAACATTTCTGTAGCATACTAGCAGAAATATAGCCATTATCTTAATTTGGTTGTAAAATAGTGAGATGGAAATACTTCATTACAGTTCACTTTTTACCGGAGATGAGCAGTTTAGATTTGACTTGCGTATGGGATAGGGTTAATATATTTAAAAAATAAAACTCTGGGACACACTTGGGGGGGTCATTGTCAATTCTGAGGGCGTGGTCAAAAACCAGGGCATGGTCACGCCCCCTTCCCTCCATTTAAAAAAAAATACTATTTAAATATATTTAAAAAACAAAAATACTACCCACATGGACAGTCCCACTGCACAGCAACCCGTGCATGTGACTGTGTGCCCTCTTCTTACCAAGTGTTGTTGCGCTGCTGTAATCTCACACTCATCTACTCCTCCTGTGGTGGGGTAGACTGGCTGCCTATTACCTGTTTCTGCACCGGGGTACACTGGTATTCAACAGGGAATAACATCGGGGTGTAGAGTTGGATCTTGATCCGAGGCACCAACAGGCTAAAGCTTTGATTGTTCCCAGGATGACTTGCACCGCCTCCTCTATATTCCTGCCTCCAGGCACTGGAGCTCGGTTTGTAAGTTGGTGCCTGCAGTGCAGGCAGCTAACACGGAGGGCTGCGCTAGGCAGCCCTGAAAAGAGCTTTTAAGAAGAAGACTTCAAGGGCCGCAGTACAGGCAGTTAAAAAGGCTAAATACCAGTCTGACATGCTTTTTGGTTTAAATGAGAAGTGTTATGTTTGGAGAAAGAAGGACACTGCATTCCATCATAAAATGGTTTGGGCCTGTATTGCTGCATCTGGCCCAGGATGACTTGCCATCATTGATGGCACAGTGAATTCTGAATTATACCAGAATATTCTGAAGAAAATGTCAGGACATCTGTCCTTGAGATGCATCTCAAGAGAATTTGGGTCATGTAGCAAGACAACGACCCAAAGCATGCAAGCCATTCGACCAAATAATCGTTTAAGAAAGATCAATTTTAAGTTTTGGAATGGCCAAGTCAAAGTCCTGACCTTAATCCAATTGAAATGTTGTGAAAGGGCTTGAAGCGAGCAGTTCATGGGAGGAAACCCACCAACATAACAGAGTTGAAGCTGTTTTGTATGGAGGGATGGGGTAAAATTCCTGCAAGCTGATGTTCAGGCGTAATCAACAATTACTGGAAATATTTCCATGCAGTTATTGCTGCACAAGGGTGTCATACCATATACTGAAAGCAAAGGGTCACATACTTTTGCCACTCACAGATATGTGATATTGGATAATATCTGAGGTAGTTTTAGGACAAATTTCAGCAGAAATATAGAAAATTCTGAATGGTTCACAAACTTTCCAGCACCACTGTACGTACTGTATGCTGCTATTGAGAATGGTCTATTGTGTCTACTGTTTTTCAGGATATATGTACGTGTTTATTTTTTTTATATTGTATTTGAATAGAAATGTATTATTTTAATACAGAAAGTGAGCAACAGCGCCTTTTATTATTATTGTGTAATGCTCTCTGTATAGTATGGTGGTCACAAGGATGCATTCTGTATTGTATGGTGGTCACAGGGATGCAATCTGTATTTTTCACTAGGATGCTCTAAGTGTTGGATACATGTAGCGGAAACAATATGATTTCGTTTTTCCTTTTACACTAATAGAGGTAATGTAATTAACCTCACCTACTTATGTATGGGGTCACCACCTACAGATGATTTGATACATAAGGACACAATATCCTTTTTTCCCACTTTATAATCCCAATCTGGACTTGGATTCAAAACATTACAGAACTGAGATTTATGGTAAATGTAAGTTTTGTCTAGTTTTAAGATACAGTATGACCTTGACGGGAAGAATAAGTTCAAACACCCATATCTGCCTTTTATTAAAATAGTCAGTGGAAAACTGATTAAGGCATTTCACCCCCATCCTTCATGCATAAATATTAAATTATTATAGTTTAGTCCAAGGTTGTACTGAAATTAAAAAGTAACCCTGTTATAAAACACACTTGCATTTGTTTCACTACTTTATTTTAGTAAAAGCAGAGCCTTAACTGATGTGTAGATCTTATTGGTAAAGTAGATGGAGTTTTGAAATGGTTTATATTAAGTACTAGCTGAGTACCCGTGCTTCGCTACGGAATTTCAAGTATTTCCGTGCGTATAACTTTCATTTTTAAGGACTTCCTGGTAAACTAAAACCACCCAATTCCCCAGCAAGGCAGCAGCCAGCAGCACCCGGAGGGAGCAGCCCAGAGACGGAGGGGATGCCTGCTGCTGGGAACCTCTCGGGATCACCCCCTCCCCAAGCCGGACACAGCAGCCAGCACCAGGTACATCGGTGGGGAGACATCTGCGTAACCCAGGAGCGGTGCCGCTGTGCCCCCCCCCCCCCCCGTGTCAGTGGCCTGTACAATGATAGCAATAGTTATAGTGGCGGTTGTGCCGGGGCGTGGTCACAGCGAGTAGCGACCCTGATGCGATTTATCATCGCTGCCGCTGTGTAGCCGGGGACGGAGCCACATTGCGTTGCTGCAGATCAGTTGGCAGAAAGCGAGTAGCGGAGCGGAGGGAGTTAAACATGGAGAGCCTGGACCGGGTGGATCTGTGTGAGAGTCTGCTGATGTGGGTAAGTGTGAAAGCAGCAGTAGCAGGGCTGCCCCATCCCCCCACCCCCATGCCCTGCATACACTGCCGACTGCTGTCATTGTTTCATCACCCGAGCCAGGTGCAGTCTATGCGGGAGCTGTTTCCCCAGGGGTCACTATGTAATGGGCCTCTGGGCTATATACTTGTCAGTTTGATGCTTATAGCGCCAGCATAATTTGACACTAATGTCGGTCATTTTGGACATTTTATTTTTCACCCCTTCTCCCCACCCATGCTGATGGGGGCTGAACTTGGACTTAAACGGCATCGTGAGAGTCAATATTCATCTCCGCGACCCCGAAAACTATGGATTTTTACATGTCACCACCTTCCCACCCCCACCCCTACGGGTGCTAGGGGTGTCTTACCCCCACAGTACTTTTTTTCCAGATTGTATGTCATATGTGTACGAAGTTTGGTGTAAATTGCTCAAGGCATTCCAGAGTTATGCCGAAAACTATAGAGTTATACATGTCACCCCCTTCCCACCCCCACCCCAAGGGGTGCTAGGGGTGTCTTACCACCGCAGTATGTTTTTTTTCCAGAATGTAAATCAATATGTGTACCAAGGTTGGTGTAAATTGCTTCAGGCATTCCAGAGTTATGCTGGAACATACACACATAGATACATCCCTTTATATATATATATATATATATATATATATACTGTATCTGGGTCTCTGATGTTAATCAAGGCTATTATAATGCAGCTTTATAGTGTTTTCTTAAAACAGAGAATCAGGTGAAGTAAGCTCTCTATATTATATTCACTTATATTTTTATTTCATACCTGATTTTTACTCAGTTTCTGCAGCTGATCAGCGTTCTGACAGTTATATTCTATATTCAGTGCAAGGAAGTCAACAGATTCCTGTAACAAAACCAAGGAAAACAAAGAAAACAATGAAAAAAGGATGAACTTCTCATACACAACAATGACCTAAAAGTAGTTTTTCTTAAAGGTGTAAACCATGGGTCCGATTCTTAGTTGGATGGCTCTTTATGCACGGATGCAAATAACGAGTTTTAGCATACATCGCTTATGCAGCTGCGAATTTCTGCACTCCAGAATTGTTTGGGTGGACGGAACTTTGTTGGATCTGTCTTACCATCAAATGAGCTTTTCATGATGGGTACTGGGCAGGACAGTGAGATTGCAAGGAGTCTTGTGGGAGTGTAGTGGTCTTGTAGCTAGAGGCACATGCTATTCTGATCCGATCGGATTCCTCTTTGCAACCCCGGACCTCCTTCCCATAGGAAGGAGTGGGGCTGCAGGAACAAACGCCATCTGAAAATGGCAATAGTTTTCATTGTGAAGCTCAAAAGATTTAGTATCTTCGTAGCTGCATTCATTTAGTTCACCATACTAATGTATAGGGACAGCGGAACAGATCGGGGCTGAGAGGTAAGCAGGAGATATCTTTAAAATTAATGACCCTTATACTTAATTTCTACAAAAGTAGGTGAAAAAAATTTCATTTTCACCTATTTTTGCAGAAATGAAGGGATGATGAATAGACCCCATATTGGGAACCATTGCAATATTTCAGTAAGGGCTTGGTGATGACACAAAAGAGTCTTGGGAACCTACACTGCTCTTAAAAGAGTAGAACTGTGTCCTCCGAGGGAGTAATGACCAGCATAGCTGGGTCTTCCTTCGACTCCAGGTCCTGTATCAGCTGCCACCAGGGTTGGTCTGGCACACAGGGGAAACACCCGGTGGGCCCCATTGCCTGTGGCCCCTCTTCCTCCTCTAGGGATCAGCTTTCAGACTCTATCTTAGTGCACTTGAATTATGCATTTTACATACTGTGCATTCGTAAAGTATTCACAGAGCTCCTCTTTTCCCACATTTTGTCATGTTACAGTCTTATTCCTAAATGGAATAAATTCATTTTCCCTCAAAATTCTACACACAATACCCTATAATGACAACGTGAAAACAGTTTTGTTTTTAGATTTTTGCAAATTTATAAAAAATAACAAACTAAGAAATCACATGTACATAGGCATTCACAGCCTTTGCTCAATACTTTGTTGATGCACATTTGGCAGAAATTACACCCTCAAGTCTTTTTGAATATGATGCCACAAGCTTGGCACACCTGTCTTTGGGCAGTTTCGCTCATTCATCTTTGCAGCACCTCTCAAGCTCCATCAGGTTGGATGGGAAGCGTCGGTGCACAGCCATTTTCAGATCTCTCCAGAGATGTTCAATCGGATTCAAGTCTGGGCTCTGGCTGGGCCACTCAAGGAAATTCACAGAGTTGTCCTGAAGCCACTCCTTTGATATCTTGGCTGTGTGCTTAGGGTCGTTGTCCTGCTGAAAGATGAACCCGTACCCACCCCGTCTGAGGTCAAGAGCGTTCTGGAGCAGGTTTTCATCCAGGATGTCTCTGTACATTGCTGTACTCATCTTCCCCTCTATCCTGACTAGTCTCCCAGTTCCTGCCACCGAAAAACATCCCCACAGCATTATGCTGCCACCACCATGCTTCACTGTAGGGATGGTATTGGCCTGCTGATGAGCGGTGCCTGGTTTCCTCCAAACTTGACGCCTGGCATTCATGCCAAAGAGTCCAATCTTTGTTTCTCATAGTCTGAGAGTCCTTCAGGTGCATTTTTGCAAACTCCAGACGGGCTGCCATGTGCTTTTACTAAGGAGTGGTCAGGGCCGGCAACAGAAATCTTGGGGCCCCATACAGTGATATCTATTAGGCCCCTTCAGATTCTAAAAGTGCAACAGAATTTGCAGACCTATATAAGGAACTGTTAATAAAAATATACTTATTTATAAAAATATATCAATGTGTATATCTCTCCCTCCTCACCCACACACACCACACTTCTATGTCTCCCTCTCTCCTTTCTCCCACATACCCCACAGTCTGTTTCTCCACAATGACTCCCCCACATCATCCCAAAGCCCTGTATCCCCTCACCAAGCCACCCTTACCCTGGAAACAGACTCACCTGCGCTGCACTCCTCAGAATCCAGACCCAAACGCCGCACAGCAGGTACCATGTGGCCTTCACACACCACCAGAAGAGGCCGGCACAGGGCACAGAAATCCTGGCCAGTGGAGCTTCTGCCATGTCCTGTATCTGCCTGCAACAGAGCTGGATCCAGAAGAGCGAGCACACACTCACGTCGCACAGTCGCTGTGTGTGAGAGGATCCTATCACTCTGAGACTGTGCCCACACCGCCTAAAACCCGCTTCCCTATTTGGACAAGATAGCTCACATCCTTGCTGGGCACTAAGTGGCATATCCTTGGGGCCCAGTACAGGTGTCCGCTTTGACTCCTCCTTGTCGCCGGCCCTGGGACTGGCTTCCGTCTGGCCACTCTACCATACAGGCCTGATTGGTGGATTGCTGTAGAAATGGTTGTCCTTCTGGAAGGTTCTCCTCTCTCCACAGAGGAATGCTGTAGCTCTGACAGAATGACCATCGGGTTTTTGGTCACCTCCCTGACTAGGACCCTTCTCCCCTGATTGCTCAGTATAGATGGCCAGCCAGCTCTTGGAAGAGTCCAGGTGGTTACGAACTTCTTCCATTTTCGGATGATAGAGGCCACTGTGCTCACTGGGACCTGCAAAGCAGCATATATTTTTCTGTACCCTTCCCCAGATTTGTGCCTCGAGACAATCCTGGCTCGGAGGTCTACAGACTTTTCTTTTGAGTTAATGCTTGATTTGTGCTCATACATGCACAGTCAAGTGTGGGACCTTATATAGACAGGTGTGTGTGCCTTTCCAAATCATGTCCAGTCAACTGAATTTACCACAGGTGGACTCCAATTAGGCTGTAGGAACGTCTCAAGGATGATTAGTAGAAACAGGATGCACCTGAGCTCAATTTTGAGCTCCATAGAAAAGTCTGTGAATACTTATGTACATGTGATTTCTTATTGCATTTCTCATTTGCAAAAATAAAAAAATATATTTTTTCACGCTATCATTATGGGGTGTTGTGTTTAGAATTTTGAGGGGAAAATGAATTTATTACATTGTGGAATAAGGCTGTAACATAACAAAATGTGGAAAAAGTGAAGCGCTGTGAATACTTTTTGGATGCACTGTATGTTACATTAAACTTCACAATAATTTGGTTTATTATATATTTACCAAGGGGCACAGAACATGTACTCTCTAATGGTTACCCAAACCTCTGTGGTTGCTGGCCATGCCCCCACTGGAGCATGGCCACACCTTTAAGCATGGGTCCCTACAACGGCATTCACCCGGTATTCCCTCCATGCCCCAGTCCGACACTGGCTGCCACTTCTACATCGGTGGGAATTCCTTCACTATTTCAGTAGGTTAAAGAGACTGACTGCCTAAAACAAAACTCTATGTGAGTTTCAGTAGGAGGTGAGGCGTACAGCCCCTTTGAAGAACCTTTATTCCAAGCCTGCAAGAGAATGTAAATATAGCTGACTAAAATATTATTTCTTTTATAACATAGGGCAGATATGTCCTGGCAGAATGCCTTGCTGATACTGTACAAACAAGTCCCGTATATTTTTTTTAAGGCATGGATTTAGTTTTATTTTTCTGCTTAAGGAAAGTTCCTCATTTACTTTGCCCTTGAGCTATTCCTGCCTTTGGGTCTCACCTGGTGATATCTCTATCTGTATTTTTTACAGCACAGATTATAAACTTTTAGACTAAGTGCAATAAGACTTGAGGATCATTTGTGCCTGGACTTACTGCAAGAGTAATGTAATAAAATATTCCCTGGTTGGTACAAAGCAGATAATTATATTTATAATTTGCGAAAGTTATTATCACATTTTATGATTGTATCCTTTTAAATATACCGCAATGTGAAATGATGTCATTTGTTAATTCTTCCCAAGGTTGTGAAATGGTTCTCAGAATAAATTGGACCTGGTTCCACAGTAAAGCTCACCATATTTATGGTAGCATCAAATATATACTGTATATGCCCGTGGTTCCCAAACTGGGTGCCATGGCAGCCTGGGGTGACTTGGGGCACTCGGTGGTCCAGGATTAATTCATATTATTTATGGTCAATGTAATAGGCAAAACCAGTGCTTGTGGCAAGGCACAAAGTTAGTTACTAATATAATAGTACATTTTTTATTTAATATAAATATAATGCTGTAAGAAACATTTAGTAAAATTGTTGCTATAAATCAAGGAATGTGGTTCATAGGGTCGACCACACTTACTGTAGGTCGACAGTCATTAGGTCAACCACTATTGGTCGACAGTGATTAAGTCGACACCTGAAATAAGTCAACACAGTCATTAGGTCGACATGAGCAAGGTTGACATGACAAAAAGACGACATGAGTTTTTTAAACTTTTTTTGGTGTTGTTTTCTTTGTAAAGCACCATGTCCCTTCGCGTGGCTCGTAGCTTCGGGCAAGGTTACTGTTCCCAATCGTAGTCCACGTTGATCGTAAAGTATGAAAAAGTTTAAAAAATGGAAAAAATTGTGGAAAAACTCATGTCGACCTAGAAACCA